>NC_136068.1:1852422510-1854822510 GCF_964261635.1 Lissotriton helveticus | reverse complement strand
TTAGAGAAGACTATATCTAAAACTGCTGGTTTTGAAAAGACTCTGAATGTGTGTTTAAATTGTCGTATCATTTTGAGAAGGAATTTAAATGTTGACAGCGGTCTGGTCAATGGAGCAATGGGTCATGTTGTTGAATTTATGAATTACAGAAATAGAGATGGAATTGAATTTTTAAAAATTAAATTTGATGGCATTGAGGAAGTACAACAAATCAGTCGTTGTTCTGCTAGATTTTTGCTTGTAAAAGATTTATATGTTCGTCGAAAACAGTTTCCCGTTTGTTTGGCATATGCGGTGACAATTCATAAATCTCAGGGTTTAATGTAGATAGTGCTTTGGTGAACATTGGAAGTTCTGTGTTTAAAGAGGGTATGGCATATGTGGCATTATCACGAGTCAGAACTTTATCAGGATTGTACTTGATTGAGAGTGATGAAACAAAGATTTGTGCAGATCTAGATTGTGTTAAAGAATACAATAGGTTAAGAAGAGAGTATGCTCCACATTTGCCTCAATATCCTCTCTTTGAAAAACGTGTGGTAGGCCGAAAAAGAAGAAATGAGAATAATTGCAGTGAGGTAGTAGCAAAAAGACAAAAAGTAGATGAAACTGTAATTGTAAGCAGAAAGAAAAAGGATTCTGTTGAAGATGTTGTTGGATATCAGTTTGAAAACAGTTCTGGTGTCAACTGCTATGCTAATGTAGTGGTTAATGTTGTTTTTTTTCTTCAAACTTTAGTAGAACAGATTGTTGAAAATCGGGAAAAAGATTCTGCTGTTTATTGAATTCTGTGTTTGAGAAATGTAGCAGTGATAGAGCAAAAATAGAAAGTGTTTCAGAAATTCGAAATCTTTTAGACATATGTTCTGGTCAAAATCAATTTTCACAGAATATTCAGCAAGATTGTCAGGAATTTTTAATGTATATGTTTGATGTATTGGAAGATGAAGGTGTAGATATAAAAAATCTTTTTAGCCTTTCTTATCAATGGCAGCATGACTGCGACAACTGTAGTTTATCAAGTAGTACTACAATAGACACCGAAAGATTTGTATATTTGACTTTGCCAGACTGCAAATCAGTGTCTTTTAATAATCTAGTTAAAGCAGCTGATCACAATATGGTGTGTACCCAATGTAAGTCTGCAATGCTGTCCACATTATTTATACAAAATTATGGTCAGTATTTCATTTTAATGTTCCAACGATGTAGACCTGATGGAACTAAATTGACAACTTCTATTAAAAATTTCGTGGCTTCTCAGTTATCAATTTCAGGAAGAACTTTTGCAACTGTAGCTATTATTTATCATGACGGTCCTTCAACAACATCAGGGCATTATACAATTTATTTAAAATGTCGAAAAGGTTGGACTAACTGTAATGATACTCATTTGACTTTCAAACAACGTTTGCCTTTTGACTTAAAAAATTCATACCTAGTGTTTTTACAACCAAAATTTAAGTAAAGGTAATTGGCCTATGAAGACTGGAGCAGTTAATAAAAGTAAGGGCCAGATCTAGGTAATTCTAATTTACTGATTCTTAAATACCGAATTTTACCGATTCGGTATTTATAAATCGGTAAATTAGAAGGTGGGAGATGTAGGTAAATTCTAAATTTGATTTACCGAATCGGAAACAATCGGTATTTACCGATTCGGTAAATACCGAATCGGTATTGCCCATTGATTCCTATGGGCTGTGAAGCCCATAGGAATCAATGGGAAATACCGATTCGGTATTTACCGAATCGGTAAATACCGAATCCTGCAAGGGTGCAGGGGGTGTCACATTGACACCCTCAAGCACCCCAAATACAGGCATGTGTGACATGTGGCAAACATACATGCCCTTAGGGCATGTCTCTGTGTCACATGGCACAGGTGTGCATGCACAGATGTGCATGCACACCTGAATTCGGGATTTTACCACCCAATAGGATTGGGTGGTAATATACCGACTCTTAAGGGCCTGTGGCACTCTGTGAAGTGCCACCTACATCTCATTTACAGAATCGGTAAATTTACCGATTCGGTATTTTACCGATTCTGTATATTTACCGAATCGGTAAATTTACCGATTCTGTAAATGACATGCCCCCTACATGCCGATTCATAAATACCGGTCGGTAACGGCCGAAATCGGCCGTTACCGACCGGTATTTTGGCTCCTACATCTGGTCCTTAGTCTGCTGTTGAAAATTATATTGTGAGTAAAAGTGTTGAAGATAATATAAAAATTCTAGTTGTCATATAAGTACTGTAAGTGGATCTCTTAGTAAGTGATATCAATATTATAGGAAATGTTGAATATCAGTGAGCCAGAGATGGAAATATAAATATTTAAACATTGTGAAAATGTTGTATGAGCTTTTCTTTCAGAACGTTGGGAAAACGGTAATTTCAGACTTTGTTTTGAGTAATTTGAAAACATACTGATACATCTGACACTATTTGGCCTTATGGAAAAGTGAAGGAATAAGCAAAGAGTCATGACTGAAAACAAGAAGGAAATAAAAACATTTAAAAATATTTCACATGTTCTTGGAGCTTTTCTTATAGAAAGTCGATGAAATGGAAGTTTTAGAGAACAGTAGAGTATTTTCCAATGAAAAGGACCTTCATGATGTACTATTTGGCTTAAAAGAAAAGTAAGTGAATCAAAGATTAGTGTACATATGTGATTTGTAAGTTTATATGTTTTTTTTTAAACACAATCTTTTAGATTGTGGTTTTTTTCCCGCTGTCATATGATGAGTAGTTTGAAGTCACTATTTTTAGTGAAATTCAATATATTCTGACAACAGCAAAAATAAACTATGTAACATGTTGTACAAGTTATTCTATAGTTTGTATTGTGTAATTTAAATTCTCATTCTCTCTGTTCCGCTGCTTTAGTCCTCTTTCCTTCTTTTGCTCCCTTACTCATTTTCCTTTCCTCACTCATTGTACTCCACTTCACTCAGTCCTTCCCTTAGTCCCTCTGTCTACTACCTTCCTCACTCCTTTTCCCTCAATCCTTCTATATTATCCTCTCTCCCTTCATCCCTTCACTCTGTGACTCCCCTTCACTCACTCTCAGTCATCTTCCATTCCTCATTCTTGTAAATGCATCCTCAATCAGACTCCTTTCCCTCTCAGTCATTCCCTTTTTACTTACTCTTGTTTCCTGATTTAGTTTCGCTAACTCAAATTCTTTTAGTATCTTTCTTACCTTCAGTTCATGTCTCTCTTCTTCTCTTCCTCTCTGTCACTGAATGTATCTGCCTTACTCTTAGTAATTTGCTCTCCTTCTATTTCTTTTTCCCTCTTTTTGTCCTTCTACATTACTTTATTTTCCTTTCTGTGTCCTTCACTCTTACTTTATTTCTTAGTACACTTTTATGATTTTTAACCTCTTGACTTGTCTCTTCTATTTTAAAATATATATTTTACTAAGTATAACTTATTTTTTCTTCTCTCTTTCACAGATACAATGTGTAGTAAAAACATGTAATTAAAGTTACATTAATTATATGGTAAGTGTGACTAAAAATATGTTGTTTGTCATCAGCCTCTACTATTCTCTCACCCTACCTCACTCCTGTTTCCTCACTTATTCTTATCCTCCATGTTCACTCCTCTTTCCCTTACTCTCCTACCACATTCAACTTCTTTCAGTCCCCCTGCTTTACTTCCCTTACCCTCTGTTCCCTTCCCTCGCTCCCTCACTCATTCCCTTACTCATTTACTTCACTCCTCTCACTCCTCTCAGTCTGTCTGTCCTCACAGTTCCTCACTTCCGTTCCCTCACTCTGTCTCTCTTACCGTCGCTGTCTCTGTCCCCTCACTCTGTCACTACTCTTTCGTCATGCTCACTCCCTACAACTCACCCACACTCCCTCACTTACCTTTCTTTGCTGCTTCACTCAGACCCTTTCAGTCACTCCTTCCTTTACTCTCTCTGTCCTTTCTCTCTGTCACTCCCCATGTCTTACCCTTATTCACTTTTATCCAAGCTCTTTCACCCCTCTTTACTTACACTCACTGCTCTTTTCTCACCCTCCCTCACCGTTGTGCCTTTACTCCGGTTCCGTCACTACCCCTCATTCCCCATCCTTTACTGCCCTTCCTTTTACTTTCAACACCCACTCACATTCTCCCAGTATCTCTGCTTTAGTCTTCTTCCTCTCTTTCCCTTCTTTCTCTCCCTTATTCATTTTCCTTTTCTCACTTACACCCTATTACACCTTCTCTCTGTCTTACTATGTAATAAACAGTCCCGCTGTGTTGCTCCCTCTAGCTCTCTTTCTCTTAACATCACTCTCTCTGTGTCTTTCCCTCATGCTCACTCCTTTATTTATTTATTTATTTATTTTTTGGTGCGCGCCCCGGTACGCGTACCCGAGCGCGTACCCTGGAAAAAAGAGAATGACATAGTTTTTTAAAAATGTAGTTTTTTTTTATAAATTGGAGGTAGTTCTAAAAAGAACTGTTTTTTTTACTTTTTTTGGCTTTTCTGAACACTTTTATATTTTTTTTGTATTTTTTATGGGGAGAAACAAAAAACAGGGAATTGTAAATGGCTCAACTGGAGCAAAAAAAAAACCAGGAAAAAATTAAGGTTTCTTTGGGCACTTGTGGTTATCACCAGCAACGTTGATGAGATTAATACTTTGCTCACCATACGTAATTGTTTTTCCACAAAATATACAAACGATTTTGTATCTACCAAACTTGGTTTGGATGTTTGGGATCATCTCCCTTGTCTCTGGACCCGATGGAGTGAGTTCTTTGCTTGTTGAGGTTCTGGAAGATGTTTGGGGAAGGTTTCTGGCCAGTTCTCTCACCTCTGCCGCAGAATAGTTGTTAGGATGCCTGCGTTGCATGTGGCGAATCATGGTGTGATTACCAAAAGAATATTTTTTGGTAGGGTTCCCCCTGGAAAGTTCACAGCCACAGATCAGACAAGTTACTTTTGCCGCATTGACTTTCTTGTGGCCTCTTGGGAATTTAAAAAACTCCCACACAATGTGCTCTCTCGGTTTGTAAGGGGGATTGTCTTCAGGCAGGAAAGTCCTCTCTCCTCCTCCTCCTCCTCCTCCTCCTCTTCTTCATCACCACCAATATGGTGTTGTGGTGGTCCTTGTGGTGGTGGTGGTGGTGGTGCAGATGCTCCAGCTGTTGCTGCTACTGTAGCCATTTTTCAATCAATGGAAACAGGTCTTCCTCACTCAAAGAACAAAGTGAGAATGAGCAAAAAAGGTGGGGGCTTTCATCATTTGGAAAACAAAACTGTTCTGAACCAATGAAAAGTGGTATTTTCAGGTCACATGACCCAGTCTTTCATCATTTGGAAACCAAAAGTGTTCTGAACCAATGAAAAGTGTTATGTTCTGGTCACATGACCCGACGCGCTTACGCTACGCGCCCCGGATGCGCGCCCGAGTGCGTGCCCCGGGCCGAGGCAGGCGGCGCTTACGTTGCGCGATCGTAAGCGCTCGGGCGCTTCCCGGTGCGCTTGCGTCATAAGACGCATCACGCGGCTACGCGATACGTCACGATGATGTTTTCGTTCACGGCAATAGCGCTAACGGGACGCTCACCGGTACGCGCACCGGGGCGCGCCGAAAGACTGCGCTTACCGGTGCGCTCACCGGTACGTGCACCGGGAGCGCTCCAGGGCAAAAAAAATTAAAATAAAAATAAAAAATAAATAAAAAATTAGTTTTACATAAATATACAATACAGGATTCATTATAAAATAGAAATTAGCTATTAAAAAACCTATGAAATTCACTGAAAACACCATAGGTTTCACACCAGTTATAGTTAGGAATTAGCATTTAAAGAACCTATTAAATTCCCTGAAAAAACCATAGGTTTCACACCAGTTATAGTTACCAGGAAATTTTACTCGCATAAACCCATTGAAATTCCCATGTTATAGTTAGTTGGACTCACTATAACGTGCGCGCCTGCAATGCACTACTGATGACGTCACATATTACATCACTCATAACATGGTCAGTGGCATCACTCATGACATCAGCTGATTCAGAGCTGTACCGGTCTATATTGTAGTTGAGTTTTGCAGCCACATTTGAATCACCTGCAGGCAGGTATAAAGGTAATCAGCCATCCCTAAATATGGGGTGTATCCCTAGTCCAATCTACTTACCACAAGGGCTTAGACTTTGGTTCTGTGCCAATCTACTGAAATTCAGTAGAAAAGTTTCTAGAGGAGTTTGAGGAAGCAATAGCATTTGCAGCTGTATCAAAGACTTGCTCATGCATAGATCAATACTCATCAATAAGGACTCCCAGATGCTTTTCGTGTTTGTTTGGCTAAAGTGCAGGTCCCAGGGACACACATCACCATGATGATTCCCAAATCTGGTGTTGATTTACGAAAAATAGAATTTACGATTTTTCAACATTTAGTTGTAGATGATATGCCCTCATCCAGATGACTAACTCAGCAAGGCATCTAGAAAGGTCCTGTCTAGTTTCTTTATGTTTCTCCCCAATAGAGATGACCAATAGAGTTTTATTGGCATATGAGCATATCTTGAATTGCCACTTGCAGACCAGCTCAGCAATGGGTGCAACGTACACATTGAAAAGGGTAGGGCTCAAAGAATAGCCCTGCGGTACCTCACACTTGGAGTTCTGGGGAGAACATTAAATGTAAATTAAGAAGTCACCAGTGATGTCATCAATTATGTAACTTAACTTGTCATGAATGATGTAATATTTGAGGGCATAAGCAGTGCATGGCGGAAGTAAGTTATACGGCCACTGAACGACCACATTTTCATTTTTGATTGTTGTTTAAGCATTGATTCTTAACTCATTTCATCAAGTAACTATAATGATGTTTTAATATTTGCCTGTTTAAGTGAATTATAAGAGTTTGTTTAATGAAAGCTAAGATCTTATTACCATACCTAACTATAACAGCACTTTAAACCTTTAACATTAGGTTAAGTTTAACTTGCACTGCTATGATGCACTGCTTAACACCTCACTTATTCCATTACTGACAACATCTGAAATCTGTTGCAGGGCAAGTTAAACTTATGTCAGTTATGGGTCAGTGTTGTTTTTATTCCAAACTAGTATTTTCTGTTAATATAAGACCTAGGTATACTCCACTTTAAAATTTTTCATTTTCTGTGAATTTCTAAGTTTTTTTTATTATTAATTAAAACGTTGCTATCTTACTTACAATTCCATTTTAACCTTTGCTTTTCTTCAGAGATTTAAAAATGTCTTTTCACGTGGCTAGGCCCTGCACCCAGCCCCCATGGCCAGGTAAGTTCCAGAATCCTTAATGGCAGCTGCAACATTTTTCTTCATTGTGGGCAGCCAATGATATCCATTGTTCCGAAGGGCAGACAAAGTGACCAGCTAATAAGAATCTTTTTTGATTATTTTTTCCCACTGGAGTCCTGCAACAATGGCTATCACTATTTGTTAAATATCAAACACTCTAGAATGGCTGAACAGATTTACACTAAATTATCAAAAGTACGCTTTCTAGAAAAATACTAGCTTTCTCCTAAATTTCGTGTCATTCTGTTTAGCCATTTTTTCTATGTATCACTGTTCAATTGTCCCTTTGGAAATTGCATGGGCAAGAAAGAGTTTTGGACCCCTGTTTCTCTCAGCCCCCACTGACCGATAGCCCCAATAATTTCCAAGTGGTGATTGTGGTTGAACTTTTTGGGGGATAGTTTTGTAATGATTCATCAAACGCCGCCAAACGTTTTGACATAAAAACACTCTTCCTATGGAAACTCCGACTCACATATAACTATGTACGAATGTGTAGATATATTTAGGTAACGCTTGCCTGTGTCAAATATTTCACCCCAACACCTGCAAAAAAGACTATAAAGAGGATTCCAAACATGATACAAACTTGTTCTTTGTAAGAATATGCATAAAGCAAGTGAGTATATTGAATTGTCTTTGGTGGTTATATTCTGTAACATAATAATTTCCCATCTTCTAGCACATTACTCTACACAAGGATGCACAAAGGACCCTTACCCATAGAACACATGCTATATTATGTTATTCATTGTGTCAATGTCACAATGTTACCAAATGCCATTGCATCGGCTTGATTTAGGTTCTCTGTATATTCTTCTTGGTGAAGTTCTTTCAACCTTTCTTTCCACCTAGCCAAACCTATGTTAATGTTAATTACATTACAGTTCAGCCTGTGAGGTTGTATGAAGAGGTGGGGGGGGGTAGAACTCTCCATCTAAGGTATGTCAGCTATGCCATTGATTGCCATTGCTGGGGCCCTGTGATCCACTGCATACAGTTTCTGTCGGTCTTCTCAGTAACACATTTGTGACTCTACTGATTTCTGTTTTTGGGCTTGGTTCTAATACTGATGATGCTTTCCTGACTCCTTTTTTATTATACTCCTGTAGCATCTCTGTGCCCCTCACCTTTCAATTCAACTTTTGGCCAAATGATATCCCATTGCCATTCGGAGAAACATTTATGCACAGCAGGAATACAGAGCCAAACCTATTGTCTTTGCCAATGTTGTTTATGTTTCTTAAGATGACTACCAAGCAAGTCTTCTCAGGCCCCTTCCACCTGACTTTAGAAGGCACTCACTAAAGATCAATTTAATTAAAGGGATATGCAGCTCATAGGTTTGAATATAGTGACCAGAGTTTGCTTCCTACTAATACTATCTACTCTAAGTGATGCTGCTGCACAGATACGTATGGTAAGGAGAGCTTCATAGAACACAATTCCTAAATGAGGAGGGTCTTGAAAACTGAGGCCCCCTCAGTAGTCAGCATAAATATTCTAAAGATAGTACAAGAACTATTGATGTTCAGATTAACCCACTACGGCTATGCAGATCGTGTGACAGACTGCCCAGAATCAAAGAACGTACCTTCAGGTAACACATGGGCAGTTGCCAGGGCCAGCAGCACAGAAAAAATTAAGAGCATCATCACAGTTGAGTGCCTGCCACAGTCTGAGTGTTTGTAGGCAGCTGCGGGAGGAACTGAGCTCCTTCCACTAACGATGAAGACAGATCAGCCACTACTTATAGGACTCCGAGAGCTTCAAGATAGCCAAATTGGAAGCGGTCCAGCAGAGGATTATATGAGACCCTGCCCAGCAAGGATTATAGGATTATTCCAGATCACTACATTCAAACTACAAGTTGTGAGTGTTTCATTGTCTACTGCATCTATGTGTGTAACCTTTACATCTTTTTCACTTGCCAGGAAGTGCGTGGTACATGATGTCAGTAGTCACAGTACAAGGACAAAATGTGAAAATGGAATAATGGTAGAATGTTTGGGTGCAGGTTTTATCTACATTAGATTTTATGTTATTGTTTTTATTAGAGATTGTTCACAGAGAAGAGCATGGCAGGAAATAGCTAGAACAAAAGACTAAGGGGGTCATTAAGATGGCGGGCGGACTTAGTCCGTCCGCCATCCTATCAGTTATCGGGAAAGCCTGCCATGAGGGCAGGGGTCCCGTGGAGGGTATTAGGATGCGCCCGCCACTGTGGTGGACGCATCCTGTATTTTTAGCATTGTGGCGGGCGGTGCTCTCAGCACCGTCCACCACCATGCCAAAAATGCATGTATGTATTTGCATAAACAAAGCGGCAGACACCGTGCGGTGCCTGCCGCTTTGTTTACGCAAATGCAGGGGGGTACCACAGGAACCCCCCCCGTGTGCACCCCCACCTCTCCTGCACTCTGGGGGCCCACAGGGGGCCCCCCAAAGTGAAGACCGCATGCCTTTCCGTGGCGGTCTTCACTTTGGGGGGCATCTAAGAAAACCCATGCTAATATGGCTGGCGGTGTCTATTAGACACAGCCACCATATTAGACATTTTCCGCCCCGGTCGCAAGGCGACTGGGGCGGAAAAGCGGCGGACAGTCTTTCCGTCTGTCGCGGTCCCCCCGCCATACTAATATGGCTGGGGGCAATTTAGGTGTGGATGGCGGGTGGATTGCCCCCGCCAGGTCAGTGGTGGCTACCGCCAGCCTGGCAGGGGCAATCCGCCCGCCATCCTAATGATCCCCTAAGAATTTCCCAATTATTACCCCCAACTTTTTAATACTCGTAAGGAACTCTTAAACAAAAACATCACAGTTTATCAAAGCTTCTAGAATACTTACTCAGAAACAACCCGAATGTATAACCATTATTATATATCTAAATATTATTTTACTTTACATTATTCTAGTTTTTATGCAGCACCAATGCAAATCAAAGTATGATTAAGAATGGGAAGTGGCTTTGGTCAAAATGGTTGATATCATTGCTACAGTAGCCAGGTCACATGGAGGTTGTTGGGATTGTCCATTGACCTATGCTTTGGCTGTAATTCTTCCAGTCGATGAACTACATGAACCATACCCTAGGTCTTTCAGAGTAGAGTATGGCTTTTAATTCATGCCCTCAATGTACATAAATGAGTACCGGAGGGAGAAGTGTTATGAATCTGCAACTAACTTGAAAGAGGTTCCACTGGGTGCATAGACAAAGTGCTTGGTAGGCCCATTTACATTGCCACTAGATTCATCACCTTCAATACATGTATGATCTGATGTACTTTTGATGAAACTTCAGTCTTTACATTTGGTGGATATGTTTAGTTGAAAGAAAAGTCCTGGGTGCAAATTTACCCAGGAAGTGCATTAAGGTTGCTTCTTCTTTGTGGTGCAGACACAAAGCAAAATACGTGTTGCCATGTACTAAGCCACACAAATCCTGTATATGATATATGCATTTTTCACCATGGAGCCAGCAGACGTATGTTTCGTCCATGATTCGACAGAAGTAACAGTCCTACTGGCCCAAAGAAGCCACACCCGTTGATTTAGCGCCTTTGGGCCGTTACTTCTGGTGGCTTATCATGGTCCTTCGTAAACGCAATTGCTTGCTTTAACTGTCATCTGGCAACTTTTTCCGCTTGATTTAGTAGTTGCCGTCTTTGGTGCATCACTTTATCGGATTTTTACTTGGACCAGTTTGACAATCAATATATTCTTGAAGATAGACAGCGTGGCTTGGCGATTACTTTAAATTGATTTCTGGCTAGAAGAATGGTGCTATATTGTGTATACCAGTTGAAGACATTGGCAGTTGTTTTTAGCCTTGAAAAAGTCCCGTGGATAAAACACGTGTCAGCTGAGAATATGGTCAAAACTGCCTATGCTATATACAGGATATTGATGCAAATAAACAGAAGAATTTGAAAATGTATCTGCTCACATATTGGCTTTCTTATCTATCTTATCTACAAGAAACAGCAGAGTGTGTGCTTTAGTGTCTGTTATTGCCTTCAAAGAAGAATAACTTGTTATTTTTTAAATGCATCCCATTTCCCTTAAAATAACCAAGGATGCATTAAAAGAATTTACTCCTTTAAATTTATAGGAGAAGACCACCATTAGCCCTCCAACAAACCTTTTTATATTCACATTGCTTTTGCGGATGGCTTACCACCCTAAGTCGAGTCAATGTTTTGCGACTGGATTTCAGTCACACAAAAGCACTAACTGATGGCCTTTTTCTAAGGCATTCCAATTTTTAGCTTCCCAATCTATTTTCTTTTAGCATACCAATCTTGTGTACAATATCCTCTTGTTTTTTTTTTTTGCAGTTTTATATAGCGGGAACAGACTTCACATGAGCACCAGTCACACAAGAACACATTCATTTTTGTAGTCAAAGGGAGATTAAGTGATTTGCTCAGAATTACAGGATGTTGAGCGCACAGAGACTCAAACCTGGTTCCCTAATTCCAAAGTTGGTAGCTCTGCCGTTATGTCAGATACTCTTGCTCAGGGTTCTCCGGTGTCGGTACTGGAAGGGCATATGCATGCCAGATTTTTTAAGATACCATTTATCTAAGTGTGGATATGCTAAAAATCTGGCATGGATCCGGCCCTCCTGGACCAACCATGAAGAACCCTGCTCTAGCTTGTAACCCCAACTGACAATCACCACTCCCACCTATCCTATTCCTTGTGTGGGATGCTGTTATACCCAAACTTCATTCTTTATCATACTAACTGAAACTGTTCTTCACTGTAATGACTCTTCCTTACGCCAAGCATGTGGAAAAGTAAAATGGCAATACCTGTCTAGTTGTGGATCTCAGAGGCCGTTGCACATTAAAAAAGTTCCATCCGTTAGTGCAGGGATTTTCTGTACTGGATCAAGGTTATCCCATTTTAAGTGCCTTTTGATTATCTGCCCCTTAATCCCTTAGGTAATTAACCTAGGTAAATCTAAAGCAGGATGTGCTATGCTGGAACCGGTGACAATATTTGGTGTTAATGACCACCATAGTAGGATTTTTAAGCAAGTTGTTCTTTTAAGTGTTTTGAAGCAAGCTGTGATCCCAGATGTTTCTCCTTTAGGCAGTCTGTCAGATACTATTCATTGTCTACTTTGAGCACATGGACCACATTTACCAACACTTTCCTCTGCACCTGAACTTCAGGTACAACATCACATGCACTCCAACTGCACCTAATAATCCCAGCAACACCCCTCTGGAGATACCACCTCACATACCCACAAGAATCACAGATCCTTTCCAATCCCATCCACATCCTCCTGACACCTCCAACATCACTAACCATCTCACATTATGAGAGACAGAGCAGATAATTAAGTTTCCCTTTTAGCAAACCTGCTCCATTTTGTTATTCTTTGCTCAGGTTTCTTTGAATGACTGGGCTAAAGCCAGAAGTGCTTCCTATGTTATGGTTTTATGCCAATAAGAATGATATTTAACTACAAGGAATAATGTACAGCATTGTTATTATTGTACTAATCTGGGTTCATAAACAATATGGGCTTTATTGACTATTGTTGCGGAAAGCAGGGATGGGAGATAAGATCAGGAGAACCTTGGCAAGAACAGGGTCACATTATTTTGTTTACATTGGATGACAGTGTAAAGATATATTTTCTCTTCAGTCATTTACTGTTTCCTGGGCATCAGCCATATTCATCAAACACTGCCTGCGTGCCGTGGACCCATTTGCCTTCATTATATTTTTAATGCTATGGATGCAAGCAAGGCACAGGTAAATGTTTTAAGCCCATTCACCATCATTTTTAAAAAAAAATATACCATAGTGGGAGTTTGTTGTAAAAAAATGAAACACATTGGCCTTGAATCTCAGGATAATTTCTCCCTGCTCACAGGGGCCACTGTTTTCACTACCTAAATCAAACATGCCACACACTACAGAGTTGGAAAGCAAAAATAATTGGTGGAAGCCCTGCCTTGTTTAGGGCAGGGTTACTATCAAAGTTTTCTGGCAGCAGATTAAGGTCAGACTTTGTCAGGAAACCCAGTGGTCTTCTTGACTCCAAATGTGTTGAGATTGGCAGGGCAGGAGATCCCCCGATTTAGGAGGCCCCATCTCTTCTCAACCTGTAGTGACCGATTCACCAGTTACTATGATATTGCAGGAGGAAAGCTAACCCAAACTTTAAATGGTAGTGTCGAAATGCACAGGCAAACCTCCTCTTCGTAAGCCATATGCAAACATATTGAAGACTATGGCTTTTTATAGACTGTGAATCTTTGGGTTAATATGTTTTATTGTAGAGTGAGTCCTGAAAGTGTATCTCAGCCTGTAGGAACGTAGGATCTGCTTTCATGGTTACCTTTACTTTTTGCTGCTTTTATTCTGTTTTCTGATTAGTCTGACTGGGATCTTGCTAATTAGGACCACAGTCCCCGTGCTTTCTACCAAAATGTGATAATGGAAGCTCCTTGGTACATTCCCAATTGGCTATTGGTGTACCCTTCTAAGTCACTAGTACATGGTGCTAAGGTATCCAGGGCATAGGTACACCAGGGATCTCCCATGGGCTGCAGCATGTATTATGCCACCCATGAAAGACCACTCAAACCGTGACTACAGGCTTGCCATTGCAGCCTGTGTAAGCTGGAGCAAGCACCACTCACCCCGGATATACGTTTCCTTATATCTAAGGTCACTGCACTTAAAACCTATAAGTCTCCCCTAAGGCTGGCCTTTCAATCCGGAAGGTAGGGTGCTAGGTTATAAGTGTGAGGGTGCCATGCATGAGCTGTACACCCCTTTCAAACCCAGGAGTCGATTCTTCAGGTTTTGTAAGTGCGGTCAGCCATTTAATACTTATAGTGGACATCAAGTCAGTTACGAGATGTCTAGCTATATATTGGCTGCACGAAACTGGTCATGTTTGGTATTAACCATGTTGAGATCCTACCCCAACACCAACTCTGGTGTTGGATGTAGGATCCCAAGTAGTTAGGGGCTTCCAGAGTCTAACAGCAAGCTAGTGCGGCTGCCGATCACAGACATGATTCTGCCCTCTTGCTGCTGAGATGAAATTGAGCAGGGGAAGGTAGAACAATAGGTTTCCTTTCTCAGGGAAGTGTGACCACCTCCTAGACAGGATTAGTGTATTGGGCTGGGGTAGGGGACCTCAATGGACATCAAGGCACCCAAAGTAATCTGCCTTGGAATGAAGGAGTCACTCCCCTGCATCTGCAAGCACCGCAACAAAGCTAAATGGTCTGCTGTTCCTGAGGTCCCATGGACTCTGAAACACTCAGCAACACAGATAGGGGTTCTGCAACTGCCCCAAGGCCTGCACTGTCTTCTTCTCAGCAAGTTTGAGGCCAGTATCCCTCGTCAGAATCCCTGGAAACAGAACCCATGTGTGCACTGTGTCAAATTATTGCCAAGGCTTGTTGACTCTGTTCTTCAGAGATCTTTGGGCTACAAGAAGATCCAGCCTCCAGTATCTCTTGCTACCAAGATCTTTGTCCTCACTGCTGCATCCTCTGCACCGTGGGCCGTGGTGAGCTGTTGGAGTTCCTCTTACAACTCCTGTGCATTCGGCCTGTGGGTCCTCTTGATGGCCTTCTTTGGCTTCAGTGGGCTCCCCTGCTTGTTGGGGGTCTGCTCTGACTCTCCTGCCTTTGGCAAGTCCTCTGGACCTTGTTGGTTCCGACACTACACCTTGTTTGTTTACCTCATCTGTTGGTGATGCCAAAGCTTGTTGGGCTCCAGCCAGACAATGACCGACTGGTTTTCGCCGTCCGCCGTTGGACAGCTCGTGAATGGCTCCTGGCCTGCCACAGCACCACCTGGTCCTCGCAGCTGCAGCGACAAAGTCACTGTCAACTCTACTTCATCTTCCATCATTTAGTGGCATAGACGGGGAACAGCCTTTACAGTGCAGGTATTACCACGTGCTACCATTACAACGCTGCTATTACAACACAAGTCGTTACAACGACTTGCGCTGAAAGGGGCTGTTGGATAGGGAATAGTTTAATTTTCTATTCCAATACCTTCCCTACTGTAACGTGGGCTGGAGTTGGAATAGAAAATTAAACTATTCCACTATCCAGCGCTTACAGCGTTGTAATGGCATGCGTGGTAAAAGCCTGCGTGGTAATGCCATACAACCGCATAGACTCTGCCCCCTCTGCTTGCAACTACACCTCTTCAAGAATCCATCTTTGGATTTCACCAGACTCTTTCACGTTCTTTGCCAGCAGCATTTTCACGGAAGCACTCCGTTGTGGTCTACAGCCATTTCGGAACGCCACTTTGTGCCTATCGAACCTGCTTCCCTTGTGTAGGTTTTCTGGTTCCTGGGGTATCCACGAGTGGGATAAGTCCCCAACCTTCCATCTTCTACAGGGTTTCTTCAGGGTCCACTAGGAAGGGTTCTTCTTTGAAACGGCAACTGCGACTTCCTTGTTGACTTGCATTGAGTACGCAGCTGTGTTTCCATCCTTCACAGATCCTCCATGGGGTTCCTGGGTACTTACGTTGGGTGATTCCTTGGGTTCCCAGCTCTTCAAAGTCTTCTGAGTCAAGTTTCAACTTTGGTCGCATTTTATATTCCCACTTCGTTAGTATATGGTTTGGTCTCCCCCTGGAGACCACTGTGTATTTGTGCTTACTTACCTGTTTCCTTTTGAAATATTGTGTGCGTTGTTTTGATATCTCCTGTTGGGATGTATACTGATGTGTTAGTCAGTGTGTATTAGACATATAACTATTTTTATAACTACACTGTGTGGTTCTTTTTCGTTTAACCTACACTACATGACTAGTTCTGGTAAAACAAGCTGATTAGCACTCCTTCTGGACTAAGCCTGAAGGTTGCTCTCCACAGCTACCACTTGGAGAGCTTTCTATGTTTGTCTAAGACCATTAAAATCACTATAAGCGTTGCCTGGATTAGTGCAGGGTGCTTCACATAAATAAGTGTACACCATATACTAAGCCGACCTTTTACACAACATCAACAACATTCTGGCCCCCTTCACATCGCTTTGTCCTCAATCCTCTAAAGAAACAATGTTAGAGACTGTACCTTGGAATTACATTGGTAGATAGCCCACTCAGGGACGGCACTAGGGCGGTGAGATCGGTGCCACCGCACCGGGTGCAGCCTTTGTGTGGGGGCACCTGTTTGCTACTTTATATTTTTTTTAAAGCACATTCTGCCGTGTACCTGCCCTCCAGCAATTTTCAGTCAATAATAAAAATGTCAAGTTAACTCCGGTGATTAATGTAGTTCCCAGAGAGAGACCATAGTTGTATCTAGTGTAAGTTTTGACTGCTGAACGTTTTGATCCCTCAAAAGGTCGTGCAGAGGGTTAATATCCCTGCTGCAAAGAATGTGTACCATGCGAATATAACATAGATAGGTGAGTGGGTTACTGCTTTCATCAGAGACTTCCTTTTGTTCCTTGCAGTTTACAAGTTAAACTCCTCATGTGAAACAGTGAGCTATTAACTGTCATCAAAGAAATGAAAGGCAGACATCAATTATAGATTAGAGCGTATTGATTTTTTTACCCAGACTTTTATTATCCTATTATTTCACAAAGGGTTCATTTGGGTGGCAATCATTTCTGATTATTAAAGAGAACCCCTCCGAGTTTGTGCTTCTCCAGACCAAGCCCCCTCATAACTATACTCCCTACCAGTACGGATGACATATAAATCCTACCCCTTGTATTTCTCCGTCTTATGTAACATTTCTTATACATTGATTTACACATATATGATTGATTTTCTCTGTAATGTGTGTGCAATGTAAAGTGCTCTGGCACCCTTCGCTTTTACGAGTGACTTTAAAATGTATTAAATGCATCTGAGAGAGGGTGGGTATGGAGACATTTAAAGGGTGGTAGTGCGGGAATCCATTGCGGATGTGGTCATGGGGGGGCAAAAATCATTGTCGTACAGGGCTCCACCAGTGCTAAAGACGGCCCTGAGCCCACTCCGTGCTGACCCTCAACTCTGCGAGTCCAAAGTGGCCCGGGGCTACGGTGTACCTATCTCCTTAAGAGCAGTCACTACTCTGCAGGTTTGGTTGCCTTCTCTCAGTTGTGGACCACTGTAAAAAACTAATATTCCAAAGAAGACATTTCTCTTGAACCCTAACCAGCAACTTGCCCATGAGCAAGAGGTCTCAAAGATTATTTGGACTGTGTACACTAGACTAATGGAGTGTGTTTACCTCACCCCACCTTCAGGAAAGTCACAAATACATTTCTGCTTCTACTCCACATTACACAAGGCCCATTATAGCTGCAGTGCATTTCGCCGCCTTCTTTTATTATGATTTGAGCACCATGTGTCTTGCAGCCTTACATACTCAAAAATTCCCAACAAACACTGCAGCAAACATTGACTTGATTTTTGCCTGAGCCCTTTTGAATCGCTAGTGTTTGTATCTGTTTACTTTCCATTCTGAAGGCCAAGAGCACAGTTTGAAAATACATTGCGTCACACGAGCGCCTGCACAAACTTAAAATGTGAACAAAACCATGGCCGGACTGGCTGTTGCGGGCACCGGCCAATCCCCCGGTGGGCCGCAAGGGCAGGGGCCAGTTTTGGGCCCCTGGGGGCCATTTTTGGTACAGGGCCTGTTTGCAAAGTCGGCCGAAAACCGGTCCTGGCGGCTGAGCTCTTTGCTAGGGCCGGTTTTGGTTCCCAATCCGGCCCTGAACAAAACTAAAGCCAACAAGCCACAGCCCAGTCACTCTTGTTTTGTTGTTCGCGATGTGCTGGACATTTTGTTTTACTTCAAATGGCACATTCACAGTACATTTTTATATTAAATGGTGTGCTATTATGCGAAGTGATGGAATGAGTTAATTTTGCACATCAGGCATACCGCGGAATTACTGAAAAATACACAAATCGTGCTGGTGTAGGGACAGGCACAGCCCTATTCAGGTGTCAGTGACATCTCCCACCACACTAGCTCCGGAAGACCCATCAGCCTAGTGATAGGCCATCAGGATTTTCCGGGCACACCTCAACTCCCTTTGTTTGACTGTTAGAGTGAATGCACAATCAGCCCGTCATTCTTAACCAGGTGCTGATTCCACAGAAACTGTTAACAATAAAGGGTATGGCTCTAAAACAGTGAGGCTGAGCCCTTTGAAATGAACAACAGGAGAAAATGCCAGTACTGATGCATTAATTAAATTGATTTAACCAAAGGTTTATAGACCACACAACAATACACCTGTAAGCTCAGTCGCTTTTATTTCAATAGTACAATGTTTTTTTTAAATATCAAAAGCACATAATTACAAGCGATGGACAACCATACAATAAGGAAACATTTAAACACAAGGACTGGTGATGATTCCAATTATATTCACATACATTCCAAGACCCATTCAATCTATCACACCCCACTCTCACAATCACACGAAAAACACTCAACCTGATTGGTGCAAAACAACAAGGGAAAACAATGATGTCCCTAAGTAACACCACAACTGCTAAACAAAAATGTGGTAAGCTTTTCAAGAAGAATTTTTTCTTATATGTGCACCCTATGCAATATTTACACTATTATACAACCAATGGAGTATTTAAAACAATTGGGCATAATACAAACAAGTCAAATTCATAAGAACCACTGTTTGGCACAATCTGTGGTCTACGCGTTCCAAATCCCTTTTTGCTTGGGATTCTCCTCAGGACCAAAAAACTGTAAAATAAAACAAATGTATTATGAATACCTATTCACAGATCCAAAAGAGCGCTCAAAAAACATTAGTTGCCTCAGTGCCTGCTTACCTAATTTGTAAGAAGCCAACCGGTCTACTTTCAAGAAAATCATGAAATCTCAACTCTCTGTTGGGCCACCAGAAGAAAGAGGAAGGGACATTCCACTGACAGGCACAGACACAGAATGATAAAGCCAGAAAATTTCCACTTTCTTAAAGTGGTATTTGCAAACACACAATTTAAAATCCATCTTCGCAGAAAGATGGATTTTTAAATTCTGAGTTTAGAGATCCCAAACTCCAATTCTCTAATTCTCTATCTCTTCTCAATTGAAAGTTACACTTGTAAGATGTTACAAGGCGACTCCAATGATAACCTATTGAAGAGATTGACCTTGCAAAAGTGAAAAACAAAATTGCCAGTATTTCATTATTTGCACATGTAAAACACACCAACAAATGTCTTACCTTTCACATAACTGCACCCTGTCCATTGGGCTACCTCGGGCATACCTCAGGGGTGCCTTACATGTAGTAAAAAGGGGGCGGGGGGTTGGCAGGTAGACATGGCAATTTAACACTGCACTTGCAGACACTGCAGTGGCAGTACTGAGACATTTTTGCAAGGATACTCATGTGGGTGGCATAACCAGTGCTGCAGGTCCACTAGTAGCATTTGATTTACATGCCCTGGCACACACAGTGCAAATTACTAGGGACTTACCAGTAAATCAAGTATGCCAATTATGGATAACCATAATTTACAGAGAGAGCACTTGCACTGTAGCCCTGATCAGCGCCCAGTGTTAAAAAACCAGCAAAAACGAAGTCCTGCATGCAGTCACAAAAACAAGAGGCAGAGGCAAAAAGACAGAGGAAACTACATCAAGGATGCCAGGTCTAACAAAAACGAATTTACTTGATTAATTTATTGATTGTGTGAGCCCTTGATGGGTACATTTGAGGCCTCTGGCTTTGATGAGGACACTAGTTCCATCTCCAGTTGGAGGAGCCATTGAAGGGCAGGTAGCAGCACTGCCTCTTAATGGTGGTGGTTTCATAGATTGCATGTAGCATCTTGCTCGGTGATAACATATCTTGTTGGTGATCTTGCTTGCTTGCTACCTATTATTGTGGATGCTACAGAGTGCTCCACTTTTGGAATTATGGACATTCTCCACTCTTTCACATGCAGTAGAGTCCTTGAATAGAATCCTCTAGTTGGCACCCTCTATGTGGCTATTGCTTGGACGAGCATGCACGTTTCTGGTTGGTGAATGTAGAAAGCATGAAACTCTGCCATGTGTACTAGAAATTGAAAATATTTACTTGCAGAGGGATCATTTGGCATTACTACAGGCACAGATAAACGTCAAGCTTTATGTTCCGAAACAATTAATAGGAGACTGTCATATTTAAATGCACACTAAAAAAGCCAAACCACCTCATTAATGAAACTTGGACTTTTCAGCAAGTAGGTTGTACTTCCTAGTGACTATACCACCATGACTGATATGCACTAAAAGAGAAGGCATTAGCACTATCACCAAGAACATATAGTAACATATAACAAAGGGGTGCTATTGTTAAGCAAGTAACAATGGTTAGACCTTATTAGGATGTTAAATGTGATTTTTGGATTTTACATAAAGATCTCTTTTAGAAAATAAAGTGCAAAATTGTGCTTTCAAATCACATTGGGGCAGGTGTATTGGCCAAAAGGATAAGCCGTAAATTCCACCTAAAATCCGCAATCACTATTTCTCTACGTATACATAGCTCTCATCTCATTTTGCACCTAATTTTGCACCTTTCACTCTCTCTTACCTTTTCTATTCTCTCTCAATCTCCCAATCTTCAGACCGCTATCTCCTTCAACCTTTTCTCCACTATCCCTTTCTGCTGCATCTATCTTCTGATTTCTGTCTCTACTGCTCTCTCGCTTGCTTTTACTATTTACTCTGCTTTCTTTTGTAGGAAGGTGGATATCTGACTATGGTTACCCCCAAACTTTTTGCCAAGTGTTTAGCTGGTTTTTGACTTTAGTTGGCCTGGGATCCTGCTATTCAGGGCCCCAGGCTAATTGCTCTCTCCTTAAAATGGACCTTATGTACCTTAGGTACATACACAATTGGAATTGGTTCACCTTATTGGCCCCTGTAACAGTGTACCCCAGGTACCCAGGGCATAGGTGCTTCCAAGGCCTACCAGGGGCTGCAGCACGAATTGTGCCACCCCTGGCCTGGCCTCCATATCTGACACAACTGGCTGATCACTCAGCTGGGGTAAGTCGGTGTAACCACCCCTTACTTAGGTGTAGTATGCCTATACCTAACCTAAAATGGACACATATGTTCCTATCAGCCACTCCTATGGAAGGCCTCATCAATCCTGGAGGCAGAGTGCTTGGAAATATGTGAGATGGAGCTCTGGCATGAGCTGAGCCTGTCTGCAGCTTTTGGAACCAAGTTATTTAGCTGTTTCATGATACTGCCATACCATATACTCTTAAGTGCATTATGAACCTCGCGGTTAAATGCTAACTTTGGTTTGGATTTATCAAAACATGTCGAGTAAGGTGTCATACGAATTGGAATACTACCCCCTTGCCAGTTCTGGTGACAGGGGTAGCATTCCACCCTTCTAGAGGGAGACGACATGTACCTAACCTGAACCCCGTTTAAAGGTGAGCCTTAGCATCACAAAATGGATGCTGCCACCACAGACACAAGTCTGACCTCCTGCTGCTGGGAGTCCTTCCAGCGAGGGTGGTTTGGACAAAGGGTTTCCTGCCTTGGGAGGTGCTAGCACCACCCCAGACAGGATTTTGTGTATTGGGTAGGACAGGGCTGAATAGAATCAGACATGCCTGGGGCACACAAGGTGTCCCTGTGCATATGCCAGTTCAAACCGGTGCTGGGGCTCTCCAGCCCCAGTCTTGGCGCGAAGCTGGACAAAGGAAAGGGGATGTAACCACCCCCCTTCCTGGTCCCACCCAGAGGAGGGACCTAGCAGGTAATCCGGCCCCTAGATTTGGAATAAGAGTAGGAGCTGTGCCCCACAACTTCAGATCATCCTGAACTCGACTTGAAACTAAGAAGAAAACTGGACTTCGACATTCTGCTGCACAAAAGACTGAAGAGAATCTCCCTTGTGGCCAAGGAGTGACCACCCTGTGAACACAGGCACCAACCAGCAACTCGACGTCTGCTTTGCCGCCGCCTCCCGCCGTAGCCCGAGCCCAGAGCCCAACAAGACCTGGATTCCCAGACATCTCACAGCCCGATCCACAGTCCCTGAAAAGAAGAGACCCGTGGAGGCACCGAGAGACGTGGGACCGGACCTCTTGGAAGACCCCCGAAAAGCTGACTGCGCAGCACCCGAGGCACCCTAGATGATGTGCTCTGGGGTTGGAGAAGCCCCAACACCGAGCAGCGTTTGCACCGAAGATCAGCCCCCCAGCATTTCCATGATCTGCGTGGGGCCCTTTTACACTTCGCCACTCGATGCGCCATCCCGGCCACTTGCCACGTGGCTAGCGGCCATCTTGGCGATGAAAACTACAAACAACACTGCTGGTCTGGTTGCTCCAGACTGGCCCTTGCTCCCCTGAAAAGGAGCACTCGCTCTGACCTTGCTGGTCCGAGTGAGAAGCTTGCATCGATTCCTGCGTGGCTTGCTTTAGCCAAGGCCTGTTTGTTCCAATCAAGTTGCCGACACTGCCATCAGCGAGAGCGTTCGTGGGACAGCTCGTGACCAACGCCTGGTCGTCCTTGACCTCTTCGTGTCCACGTGGCTGCAGAGACAATCTTCACTTCTTCACCTGTTTGCACCCAACATTGCCTGGTTCCATCCTGGTTCCATCCTGGTTCCACGGTAGTCACTGGCTAGTGACTTTGAACATTGTCCCCTCTGCTTTCAGGTCTACAGTATCTTCAGCTCCAAGCACCATCGACCTGTGTGACGAAACCCGACACTACTTCGCACCTGTGCACCCGCTTCCTGTGGGTGAGGTAACTCAGCAACGCCAGTGTTCCCACACTGGTATACACCTCTAGTGCCTGTGTCTAAAGTTTTGTCCTTGTAGGTCCATCGGAAGGTTCCTTAAACACTAACTTTGTAACTTTTACGCACCATTGACATTGCATTGGTGCATGCGTGCGCTTTAAGCGCTGCACCCGAATTCCGCGGGCCTTTCCCGACTTCATCACTGCTAGTCCCGAACAGCTCCAGCGATTCCCCAGGCCCTAGGCCTCTTTCCTTTCCTATTGGTGGTTCTTATACCACTATTTTAGTATATGGTTTAGGTGGCCCCTAGGGCTCATCCATATTGTGCAACTTTTGTATATTTAAACTGTGTTTTGTTTTAACGCATTTGCTTCTGTGCTCATAAAGAGTATAGGGGATTTTGTAGTAAATAAATATATATATATTTTCAATATATATCTGTGTGGTGTCCTTTCATTTGGTATTCAAGGGGATTGTGTATGGTAAAACAGCTTGCTTCACATGCCTTTACAGAGTTTAGCCTAAGACTGCTTTGTCCACGCTACTAGGATAGCTGGTCTTTTAAGTTTGACTTACAACCAATCATTATAAGGGTTGCTTGGCATGGTACAAGGTGATCACTAGAACTAGTGAGTATCATATACCAGGCCAACTTCTCACATTGGTGAGCAGCGGTTGGGATTTGAGCTTGCTGTTGTTTTACCATTACAATCTTTGAGAGTATCATTTGAAAGATCATACAGGTACCTGTTAGGTACATATAAAACAAGACTAGTATACTTAAGTTCTACTGAACTTAGTTGTTGTAGAGGATAGGGAGTAGCACACCCTGACTACAACTACTAGATAGGTTTAGTAGGTAAACACCAGTGTAGGTAGATTGCAACATATCCACCCACACTAGAGCAATGTCTGGAGCAGAGGGATCCACTGGACCTATCTCTGTTGAGAGTGACCCTCCAAGGGCACCATCCAGATTTGCTATCTTTAAATTTAAAGAACTGAGGCAGCTGTGTTCCTTAAGAGGAATCAAAACGGGTCCTACCCCTAAAGCAGATCACCTCAGAGAGCTTTTAGAAAAGTCTGAAGCTCTAAAGACCTCCAAACCAGGCCCCTCGGGGACTGGAGATAGAGGCTCACCTTCTGAAGATGATAACGCTGATGCCCCTGTCCCTGTCATCCAGATAGATGAGAAAAACCAGAACACTGGAGATACTCAGCCTGAGGATGAGGAAGAAGAGGAGGAGGAGGAAGAAAGTGGGTCTGATGATGAGAGAAATAGTCAGGTGTTAGTCAGCAGGCTTAACCAGGCTAATTTAAGCCTATTTGGGACTGAAGGTGGGTCCAACCCATTCAGACCCCCAAGTGGTCTTAACCAGGAGCCCAGGAGGAGGAGGAATCACTCAGGTGAATCCAATACCTCCCAAGCTTCTAGAGGTTCTCATGGTCACTCCAGAAGGGGGTTGACTAGCCCTCAGAGAAGGGAACATGAGGCCAAAATGAGAGAGAGGCTGAACTTAGGATCCAGAAGCAAGAATTAGAAGTTGCCCTTGCCAAAGAGAAGCTTGCTAGAGCAAGACAGCCTAGAGAGAGTGGATTAGGATCCACTGGTGGCAGCACTAACCCAAAGGATAAAGAAAGGTCTTTTGATACCAGAAACCTGAGTAAGATTGTGCCCCCCTACAAAGCTGGGGATGATATCCACAAATGGATGACTGCACTTGAGAGAGCCTGCAGAGTACAGCAGATCCCTCAGGAGCAGTGGGCAGCAATCTTGTGGCTTTCCTTTGAAGGCAGAGGCCGAGACAGACTCCTCACAGTTAGTGATGGGGATTCTAGAAACTACCTGGTCCTGAAGAGTGCTCTGATAGATGGGTTAGGCTTAACCACTGAACAGTACAGGTTAATGTTCAGAGACACCCAGAAGACACAGACTCAGGACTGGTCTGAATTTGTTGAATGTGCCACTAAGCCTCTGGATGGCTGGTTGCTGGGAAGTAAGGTTACAGACTATACAGGATTGTATAATTTATTTATGAGAGAGCAAATCTTAAGTAATTGTCAAAATCAGCTTCTACATCAGCACCTGGTGGGCTCTGATCTGACCTCTCCACAAGAATTGGGTAAGAGGGCAGACAAATGGGTCAGAACCAGGATCAGGCCTAAGAACCAGGGTGTTGACCAAAAGAAAGAGACTACCAAGCCTCAAGAGAAAGGTGGGAATAAAACCAAAGAGAAGACTTCCCCAGGGCCCAAAAACTCCAATGGAAAGGGTGGGCCCCACGACACTTCCTCTACAGAGAAAAAGCCTTATTGCCACAACTGTAAAAAGTCTGGCCATTGGAAAACTGACCCCAGTTGCCTTAGGGCCTGCAATAAGGAGAATATCCCTCCAGGTAACACTCCAACACCTCCTGTTACTGTTAGCAGTAATCCCCCAGGTGGTGGGAGTACCCCCCGGAATTTGGGTGGGTTTACCTTTGGAGCTCAGGTGGATTCTGGCCTAACCAGGTCCCCTACCTCAGATACTCTTGTCTATGAAACTGGGGTTTGCCAACTTCACTGCTTGCCCAAACACTTTGAGCAAGTACAGACAGGAGCCCCTCATCAATGGCTTGAAAGTTGAGGCCTTTAGAGACACAGGGGCTAGCATCACCATGGTGGCTGAATGTCTAGTCCCCTCAAGGCAACTTTTACCTGATGCCAAATATCAGGTGACAAACATTGATGGAATAGAAACCAAACATCCCATGGCAGTAGTCAATCTTAGCTGGGGAGGTGTCACTGGCCCAAAGAGAGTGGCAGTGTCAGCAAACTTGCCTGTAGATTGCCTACTTGGTAATGATTTGGAAATCTCAGCCTGGGCTGAGGTTGAACAACAAACCCATTCTAGAATGGTAAATCTCCATGGAAAGGTTAGTGGGGCTGTGATGGCTACAGCCCCAATCCAAGATGTCCTTCCTGAAAAGGTTGGTAGGACTGAGCAAACCTCAGCCCCATCTTTAGCTAACTCCCCTCCTGAAAAGATTAGCAGGGCTGTGATGGTAACAGCCCATACCAAACTGAGTCTCCTCCTGAAAAGGTTGGCGGGGCTGTGATGGCCACAGCCCAAACTCAAACTGATTTATGTGTTGAGAAGCCTGAAATGATGGATCACTCCACACAAACAGAGAGCATTGAGGAGGAAGAGAAATCTCCCTCCCACCAGACTTTAGGAAAGGATCAGCCTCCTCAGGGAACTGATCTTACCCCTGATGAAGGAACTGCCCCAGAGGTGGTTAGGCCTAGCCTGACAGAGCCCCTGATGTCAGTGGACCCTTCCCAGGTGGGACCCAGTCTGGAGCAGGTAACCTGCCCCTCTCTACCTAGCCTCAGTCAGCCCAGGGCTACAGAGGTCAAGGAAGTCAGTGAGCCCCAGAGGGCCCCCTGTCAAATAAAGCACCCCCATCAGCAGATTAGGGGCACCAAAGCTAGCAGCCCTAGCCAGGTGAAAACTTTAAAAAAATCATGAGGGATCCCCCTTACCACTAGTTAAGGACCTCCCCCAGAGGGACTCTGTTGGGCACAGCCAAACCTGGGACTTAAAAACCCCAAACCTGACCTGTCCCTCCAGTAAGCCCACAAAAGGGACCCAGCCTCCAGCTTTAGGTAGCCAGAGGTTGACCCTGAGAGCACAGTGCAACTCAGTCAAGGAAAGAAAGGCCTACATGGTGGAGAGTGATTGGAGGAAGCTGAGTCCTACAGAGGAATCTCACTTCAGTACTCCATCTCAACACCAGCCTTTAACTTTGCCAAAACACACCACAGGTAGAGATTCCCTATGGTGGAGACCCTCAGATACCCTTAGGGTAAGGGATTGCTTAGTGGACCATGAGACAGGGGGTAACCAAGCCAGAGCTGGTACTTCCTTAAATGGCCACTTAGGCAATATAGGCTTACCTGGTCAAGGATAGCCTTATCTCCTTTCGTTTGGGGGGGGGTTGTGTAGGAAGGTGGATATCTGACTATGGTTACCCCCAAACCTTTTGCCTAGTGTTTAGCTGGTTTTTGACTTTAGTTGGCCTGGGATCCTGCTATTCAGGGCCCCAGGCTAATTGCTCTCTCCTTAAAATGGACCCCATGTACCTTAGGTACATACACAATTGGAATTGGTTCACCTTATTGGCCCCTGTAACAGTGTACCCCAGGTACCCAGGGCATAGGTGCTTCCAAGGCCTACCAGGGGCTGCAGCACGTATTGTGCAACCCCTGGCCTGGCCTCCATATTTGACACAACTGGCTGATCACTCAGCTGGGGTAAGTCGGTGTAACCACCCCTTACTTAGGTGTAGTATGCCTATACCTAACCTAAAATGGACACATATGTTCCTATCAGCCACTCCTATGGAAGGCCTCATCAATCCTGGAGGCAGAGTGCTTGGAAATATGTGAGATGGAGCTCTGGCATGAGCTGAGCCTGTCTGCAGCTTTCGGAACCAAGTCCTTTAGCTGTTTCATGATACTGCCATACCATATACTCTTAAGTGCATTACGAACCTCGCGGTTAAATGCTAACTTTGGTTTGGCTTTATCAAAACATGTCGAGTAAGGTGTCATACGAATTGGAATACTACCCCCTCGCCAGTTCTGGCGACGGGGGTAGCATTCCACCCTTCTAGAGGGATACGACATGTACCTAACCTGAACCCCGGTTAAAGTTAAACGTGAGCCTTAGCATCACAAAATGGATGCTGCCATCACAGACACAAGTCTGACCTCCTGCTGCTGGGAGTCCTTCCAGTGAGGGCGGCTTGGACAAAAGGTTTCCTGCCTCGGGAGGTGCTAGCACCACCCCAGACAGGATTTTGTGTATTGGGTAGGACAGGGCTGAATAGAATCAGACATGCCTGGGGCACACAAGATGTCCCTGTGCATGTGCCAGTTCAAACCGGTGCTGGGGCTCTCCAGCCCCAGTCTTGGCGCGAAGCTGGACAAAGGAAAGGGGGTGTAACCACCCCCCTTCCTGGTTCCACCCAGAGGAGGGACCTAGCAGGTAATCCGGCCCCTAGATTTGGAATAAGAGTAGGAGCTGTGTCCCAAGACTTCAGATCATCCTGAACTCGACTTGAAACTAAGAAGAAAACTGGACTTTGACATTCTGCTGCACAGAAGACTGAAGAGAATCTCCCTTGTGGCCAAGGAGTGACCACCCTGTAAACACAGGCACCAACCAGCAACTCGACGTCTGCTTTGCCGCCCCCTCCCACCGGAGCCTGAGCCCAGAGCCCGACAAGATCTGAATTCCCAGACATCTCACAGCCCGATCCACAGTCCCTGAAAAGAAGAGACCCGTGGAGGCACCGAGAGACGTGGGACCGGACCTCTTGGAAGACCCCCGAAAAGCTGACTGCGCAGCACCCGAGGCACCCTCGACGCTGTGCTCTGGGGTTTGAGAAACCCCAACACCGAGCGGTGTTTGCACCGAAGATCAGCCCCCCAGCATCTCCATGATCTGCGTGGGGCCCTTTTACACTTCACCACTCGACGCGCCATCCCGGCCACTTGCCACGTGGCTAGCGGCCATCTTGGCGATGAAAACTACAAACAACACCGCTGGTCTGGTTGCTCCAGAATGGCCCTTGCTCCCCTGAAAAGGAGCACCCGCTCTGACCTTGCTGGTCCGAGTGAGAAGCTTGCATCGATTCCTGCGTGGCTTGCTTTAGCCAAGGCCTGTTTGTTCCAATCAAGTTGCCAACACCGCCATCAGCGAGAGCCTTCGTGGGACAGCTCGTGACCAACGCCTGGTCGTCCTTGACCTCTTCGTGTCCACGTGGCTGCAGAGACAATCTTCACTTCTTCACCTGTTTGCACCCAACATTGCCTGGTTCCATCCTGGTTCCACAGTAGTCACTGGCTAGTGACTTTGAAAATTGTCCCCTCTGCTTTCAGGTCTTCAGTATCTTCAGCTCCAAGCACCATCGACCTGCGTGACGAAACCCGACACTACTTCGCACCTGTGCACCCGCTTCCTGTGGGTGAGGTAACTCAGCAACGCCAGTGTTCCCACACTGGTATACACCTCTAGTGCCTGTGTCTAAAGTTTTGTCCTTGTAGGTCCATCGGAAGGTTCCTTAAACACTAACTTTGTAACTTTTACGCACCATTGACATTGCATTGGTGCATGCGTGCGCTTTAAGCGCTGCACCCGAGTCCTGCGGGCCTTTCCCGACTTCATCACTGCTAGTCCCGAACAGCTCCAGCGATTCCCCAGGCCCTAGGACTCTTTCCTTTCCTATTGGTGGTTCTTATACCACTATTTTAATATATGGTTTATGTGGCCCCTAGGGCTCATCCATATTGTGCAACTTTTGTATATTTAAACTGTGTTTTGTTTTAACGCATTTGCTTCTGTGCTCATAAAGAGTATAGGGGATTTTGTAGTAAATAAATATATATATATTTTCAATATATATCTGTGTGGTGTCCTTTCATTTGGTATTCAAGGGGATTGTGTATGGTAAAACAGCTTGCTTCACATGCCTTTACAGAGTTTAGCCTAAGACTGCTTTGTCCACGCTACTAGGATAGCTGGTCTTTTAAGGTTGACTTACAACCAATCATCATAAGGGTTGCTTGGCATGGTACAAGGTGATCACTAGAACTAGTGAGCATCATATACCAGGCCAACTTCTCACATTGGTGAGCAGCGGTTGGGATTTGAGCTTGCTGTTGTTTTACCATTACAATCTTTGAGAGTATCATTTGAAAGATCATACAGGTACCTGTTAGGTACATATAAAACAAGACTAGTATACTTAAGTTCTACTGAACTTAGTTGTTGTAGAGGATAGGGAGTAGCACACCCTGACTACAACTACTAGATAGGTTTAGTAGGTAAACACCAGTGTAGGTTGATTGCAACATATCCACCCACACTAGAGCAATGTCTGGAGCAGAGGGATCCACTGGACCTATCTCTGTTGAGAGTGACCCTCCAAGGGCACCATCCAGATTTGCTATCTTTAAATTTAAAGAACTGAGGCAGCTGTGTTCCTTAAGAGGAATCAAAACGGGTCCTACCCCTACAGCAGATCACCTCAGAGAGCTTTTAGAAAAGTCTGAAGCTCTAAAGACCTCCAAACCAGGCCCCTCAGGGACTGGAGATAGAGGATCACCTTCTGAAGATGATAACGCTGATGCCCCTGTCCCTGTCATCCAGATAGATGAGAAAAACCAGAACACTGGAGATACTCAGCCTGAGGATGAGGAAGAAGAGGAGGAGGAGGAAGAAAGTGGGTCTGATGATGAGAGAAATAGTCAGGTGTTAGTCAGCAGGCTTAACCAGGCTAATTTAAGCCTATTTGGGACTGAAGGTGGGTCCAACCCATTCAGACCCCCAAGTGGTCTTAACCAGGAGCCCAGGAGGAGGAGGAATCACTCAGGTGAATCCAATACCACCCAAGCTTCTAGAGGTTCTCATGGTCACTCCAGAAGGGGGTTGACTAGCCCTCAGAGAAGGGAACATGAGGCCAAAATGAGAGAGGCTGAACTTAGGATCCAGAAGCAAGAATTAGAAGTTGCCCTTGCCAAAGAGAAGCTTGCTAGAGCAAGACAGCCTAGAGAGAGTGGATTAGGATCCACTGGTGGCAGCACTATCCCAAAGGATAAAGACAGGTCTTTTGATACCAGAAACCTGAGTAAGATTGTGCCCCCCTACAAAGCTGGGGATGATATCCACAAATGGATGACTGCACTTGAGAGAGCCTGCAGAGTACAGCAGATCCCTCAGGAGCAGTGGGCAGCAATCTTGTGGCTATCCTTTGAAGGTAGAGGCCGAGACAGATTCCTCACAGTTAGTGATGGGGATTCTAGAAACTACCTGGTCCTGAAGAGTGCTCTGATAGATGGGTTAGGCTTAACCACTGAACAGTACAGGTTAATGTTCAGAGACACCCAGAAGACACAGACTCAGGACTGGTCTGAATTTGTTGAATGTGCCACTAAGGCTCTGGATGGCTGGTTGCTGGGAAGTAAGGTTACAGACTATACAGGATTGTATTATTTAATTATGAGAGAGCAAATCTTAAGTAATTGTCAAAATCAGCTTCTACATCAGCACCTGGTGGGCTCTGATCTGACCTCTCCACAAGAATTGGGTAAGAGGGCAGACAAATGGGTCAGAACCAGGATCAGGCCTAAGAACCAGGGTGGTGACCAAAAGAAAGAGACTACCAAGCCTCAAGAGAAAGGTGGGGATAAAACCAAAGAGAAGACTTCCCCAGGACCCCAAAACTCCAATGGAAAGGGTGGGCCCCACGACACTTCCTCTACAGAGAAAAAGCCTTATTGCCATAACTGTAAAAAGCCTGGCCATTGGAAAACTGACCCCAGTTGCCCTAGGGCCTGCAATAAGGAGAATATCCCTCCAGGTAACACTCCAACACCTCCTGTTACTGTTAGCAGTAATCCCCCAGGTGGTGGGAGCACCCCCCGGAATTTCGGTGGGTTTACCTTTGGAGCTCAGGTGGATTCTGGCCTAACCAGGTCCCCTACCTCAGATACTCTTGTCTATGAAACTGGCATGGGGTTTGCCAACTTCACTGCTTGCCCAAACACTTTGAGCAAGTACAGACAGGAGCCCCTCATCAATGGCTTGAAAGTTGAGGCCTTTAGAGACACAGGGGCTAGCATCACCATTGTGGCTGAATGTCTAGTCCCCTCAAGGCAACTTTTACCTGATGCCAAATATCAGGTGACAAACATTGATGGAATAGAAACCAAACATCCCATGGCAGTAGTCAATCTTAGCTGGGGAGGTGTCACTGGCCCAAAGAGAGTGGCAGTGTCAGCAAACTTGCCTGTAGATTGCCTACTTGGTAATGATTTGGAAATCTCAGCCTGGGCTGAGGTTGAAAAACAAACCCATTCTAGAATGGTGAATCTCCATGGAAAGGTTAGTGGGGCTGTGATGGCTACAGCCCCAATCCAAGATGTCCTTCCTGAAAAGGTTGGTAGGGCTGAGCAAACCTCAGCCCCATCTTTAGCTAACTCCCCTCCTGAAAAGATTAGCAGGGCTGTGATGGTAACAGCCCATACCAAACTGAGTCTCCTCCTAAAAAGGTTGGCGGGGCTGTGATGGCCACAGCCCAAACTCAAACTGATTCATGTGTTGAGAAGCCTGAAATGATGGATCACTCCACACAAACAGAGAGCATTGAGGAGGAAGAGAAATCTCCCTCCCACCAGACTTTAGGAAAGGATCAGCCTCCTCAGGGAACTGATCTTACCCCTGATGAAGGAACTGCCCCAGAGGTGGTTAGGCCTAGCCTGACAGAGCCCCTGATGTCAGTGGACCCTTCCCAGGTGGGACCCAGTCTGGAGCAGGTAACCTGCCCCTCTCTACCTAGCCTCAGTCAGCCCAGGGCTACAGAGGTCAAGGAAGTCAGTGAGCCCCAGAGGGCCCCCTGTCAAATAAAGCACCCCCATCAGCAGATTAGGGGCACCAAAGCTAGCAGCCCTAGCCAGGTGAAAACTTTAAAAAATCATGAGGGATCCCCCTTACCACTAGTTAAGGACCTCCCCCAGAGGGACTCTGTTAGGGCACAGCCAAACCTGGGACTTAAAAACCCCAAACCTGACCTGTCCCTCCAGTAAGCCCACAAAAGGGACCCAGCCTCCGGCTTTAGGTAGCCAGAGGTTGACCCTGAGAGCACAGTGCAACTCAGTCAAGGAAAGAAAGGCCTACATGGTGGAGAGTGATTGGAGGAAGCTGAGTCCTACAGAGGAATATCACTTCAGTACTCCATCTCAACACCAGCCTTTAACTTTGCCAAAACACACCACAGGTAGAGATTCCCTATGGTGGAGACCCTCAGATACCCTTAGGGTGAGGGATTGCTTAGTGGACCATGAGACAGGGGGTAACCAAGCCAGAGCTGGTACTTCCTTAAATGGCCACTTAGGCAATATAGCTTACCTGGTCAAGGATAGCCTTATCTCCTTTCGTTTGGGGGGGGAGGGTTGTGTAGGAAGGTGGATATCTGACTATGGTTACCCCCAAACCTTTTGCCTAGTGTTTAGCTGGTTTTTGACTTTAGTTGGCCTGGGATCCTGCTATTCAGGGCCCCAGGCTAATTGCTCTCTCCTTAAAATGGACCCCATGTACCTTAGGTACATACACAATTGGAATTGGTTCACCTTATTGGCCCCTGTAACAGTGTACCCCAGGTACCCAGGGCATAGGTGCTTCCAAGGCCTACCAGGGGCTGCAGCACGTATTGTGCCACCCCTGGCCTGGCCTCCATATTTGAAACAACTGGCTTATCACTCAGCTGGGGTAAGTCGGTGTAACCACCCCTTACTTAGGTGTAGTATGCCTATACCTAACCTAAAATGGACACATATGTTCCTATCAGCCACTCCTATGGAAGGCCTCATCAATCCTGGAGGCAGAGTGCTTGGAAATATGTGAGATGGAGCTCTGGCATGAGCTGAGCCTGTCTGCAGCTTTCGGAACCAAGTCCTTTAGCTGTTTCATGATACTGCCATACCATATACTCTTAAGTGCATTACGAACCTCGCGGTTAAATGCTAACTTTGGTTTGGCTTTATCAAAACATGTCGAGTAAGGTGTCATACGAATTGGAATACTACCCCCTCGCCAGTTCTGGTGACGGGGGTAGCATTCCACCCTTCTAGAGGGATACGACATGTACCTAACCTGAACCCCGGTTCAAGTTAAACGTGAGCCGTAGCATCACAAAATGGATGCTGCCATCACAGACACAAGTCTGACCTCCTGCTGCTGGGAGTCCTTCCAGTGAGGGCGGCTTGGACAAAAGGTTTCCTGCCTCGGGAGGTGCTAGCACCACCCCAGACAGGATTTTGTGTATTGGGTAGGACAGGGCTGAATAGAATCAGACATGCCTGGGGCACACAAGGTGTCCCTGTGCATGTGCCAGTTCAAACCGGTGCTGGGGCTCTCCAGCCCCAGTCTTGGCGCGAAGCTGGTCAAAGGAAAGGGGGTGTAACCACCCTCCTTCCTGGTCCCACCCAGAGGAGGGACCTAGCAGGTAATCCGGCCCCTAGATTTGGAATAAAAGTAGGAGCTGTGTCCCAGGACTTCAGATCATCCTGAACTCGACTTGAAACTAAGAAGAAAACTGGACTTCGACATTCTGCTGCACAGAAGACTGAAGAGAATCTCCCTTGTGGCCAAGAAGTGACCACCCTGTGAACACAGGCACCAACCAGCAACTCGATGTCTGCTTTGCGGCCGCCTCCCACCGGAGCCCGAGCCCAGAGCCCGACAAGACCTGAATTCCCAGACAACTCACAGCCCGATCCACAGTCCCTGAAAAGAAGAGACCCGTGGAGGCACCGAGAGACGTGGGACCGGACCTCTTGGAAGACCCCCGAAAAGCTGACTGCGCAGCACCCGAGGCACCCTCGACGCTGTGCTCTGGGGTTTGAGAAACCCCAACACCAAGCAGTGTTTGCACCGAAGATCAGCCCCCCAGCATCTCCACGATCTGCGTGGGGCCCTTTTGCACTTTGCCACTCGACGCGTCATCCCGGCCACTTGCCACGTGGCTAGCGGCCATCTTGGCAACGAAAACTACGAACAACACCGCTGGTCTGGTTGCTCCAGATTGGCCCTTGCTCCCCTGAAAAGGAGCACCCGCTCTGACCTTGCTGGTCCGAGTGAGAAGCTTGCATCGAGTCCTGCTCGGCTTGCTTTAGCCAAGGCCTGTTTGCTCCAATCAAGTTGCCGACACCACTACCAGCGAGAACCTTCGTGGGACAGCTCGTGACCAATGCCTGGACGTCCTTGACCTCTTTGGGTCCACGTGGCTGCAGAGATAATCTTCACTTCTTCACCTGTTTGCACCCGACATTGCCTGGTTCCATCCTGGTTCCACAGTAGTCATCGGCTAGTGACTTTGAACATTGTCCCCTCTGCTTTCAGGTCTTCAGCATCTTCAGCTCCAAGCACCATCGACCTGCGTGACGAAACCCGACACTACTTCGCACCTGTGTACCCGCTTCCTGTGGGTGAGGTAACTCAGCAACGCCGGTGTTTCCACACTGGTATATACCTCTAGTGCCTGTGTCTAAAGTTTTGTCCTTGTAGGTCCATCGGAAGGTTCCTTAAACACTAACTTTGTAACTTTTACACACCATTGACATTGCATTGGTGCATGCGTGCGCTTTAAGCGCTGCACCCGAGTCCTGCGGGCCTTTCCCGACTTCATCACTGCTAGTCCCGAACAGCTCCAGCGATTCCCCAGGCCCTAGGCCTCTTTCCTTTCCTATTGGTGGTTCTTATACCACTATTTTAGTATATGGTTTAGGTGGCCCCTAGGGCTCATCCATATTATGCAACTTTTGTATATTTAAACTGTGTTTTGTTTTAACGCATTTGCTTCTGTGCTCATAAAGAGTATAGGGGATTTTGTAGTAAATAAATATATATATATTTTCAATATATATCTGTGTGGTGTCCTTTCATTTGGTATTCAAGGGGATTGAGGATGGTAAAACAGCTTGCTTCACCTGCCTTTACAGAGTTTAGCCTAAGACTGCTTTGTCCATGCTACTAGGATAGCTGGTCTTTTAAGGTTGACTTACAACCAATCATCATAAGGGTTGCTTGGCATGGTACAAGGTGATCACTAGAACTAGTGAGCATCATATACCAGGCCAACTTCTCACATCTTTCTCTTAATTTTCTTTCTTCTAGATATCTTCTCTTCTATCTTTGTTGTACTTCTCTTTATTTATCTCTCTCTCTAGCCCTCTCTCTTTTTCACAGCTCATGTATTGCAATTGAAAATGTATCTTGGCTGTTTCTCGCCCAATTAGCAGCACCTGCCACTGTTCTTTCACCATTATGCTTTTCTCTTTTCTCCAGTCCCAGACACCTACTAGCCGGAAGCCTCTTGGAACTGGAGAAGTCTCCTACTATCATCGTACAAAGAAGTTAGTACAATGTGGGCATCATATCCCTACAGCTTGTTGTTAATTCTTGTTGGACAAGATATCAGACTGCATGGATTTGTTGTGTTTTAGCTACTTTAGGCCAGAAAACGACCCACTAGCATCCACCACACAACTTTCAAAATGTGGTGGACTTTAAGCGGTCACCGGCGGTACTGGAAAAGAAAATGTTTTTGGTGAATACAATATTTTATTTTCCAAAATCAAAGTCAAAATGCATAGGAAATACTTTCCACAAGCCCCAAGTTTGATTTTTTTTGTGTTTCTGTTTTGCCCACCACGCTGTGCTCACTGGCGTTACAGAGCAAAGCAACAGTGAAAGCAGACCGTGCTGATGGAATCTGCAGGGATCGATAAACAACCTACCACACAGCTTTTCATACACTTCTGATAAAAGTAGTAGCCTACTTGTATGAATGAGCAATCATCTTTGGAAAGAAAGGCTAAGGACCCTGAGATATAAGGAAGCATGAAGATTTTGCCTTGCAAATTGACAAATTCTTGATCAAATCTTGCAATGTGGGTAGTGTAGTGTTGGGGCCCTAGGCCCGCATGGTGTAAATGAGTGAGACACAGACACCAGTTAGGGGATAGTAGATCTGGCCACGAGCACGTGCCCCTGGGTTCTTTTATTAGCAGCGTCACCTGACCCAGTGACGTCTGTGGTGGGTGGGTGCACAGTGTATGGTTACACTGAAAACAACTAGACTGTGTCCTGGCAGAACACTACATTCCTCCCAAACTTTAATGAAAGGAAAAGCGAATGTCCAACCTGCAAGAAAACAGAACAATAACATTTGATAGCCCCAACAGATCTTCTTCAGGCGATCAGCTGGGAGAATGTTGAAAGTTCCAGGACTACAAAGTCAGTCAGATGAGCTTCACCTCGGCGGTGTACTTAAGATCATCCTTGTCTTGCTGTGTTGACGCTTATATACAGTGTTCATCACTTGGAGTACCTGGAGCAGAATGGGATTGACCCTTGAGGGGTCTCGCAGGTGTTCCTAGTCCAGTGGATGACAACGCTTGTTGGTTGTTGGAGACGACTATGGCACGAGAGGTCTTTCTTTGGATTTGCTGATCTTGATGCCTTTACATCTCCGTCCGGCCAAGTAACTTCCGACTTGCCTTTCTTGCCGGACTCCTCTCTCACTGGAGCCTCGAAGATTGGCCTCTCCCGCTTGGACTCTTCTCTCACTAGAGACGCTGGGAGGACCCTCTTGCCGGACACGATGGGACCGGATGGACCGTGCGGGCTTCGCATGAGCCGCGCAAAGGCGTCGCTTAGGAACTGCCAACGGACTCACCGCCAAGTCTCTCATGATGTCCTCTGGGGTGTTGATGTCATCCGCCAGGATGGTCTTGCCGTTAGGACATGGGTTCAGTGTCTTCACCAGACCGTTTCTCGTGCCAGGTGTTTACCTGGGGCCTTCATGCTTCCTGTTGCCTGTCGTGGAGCTGCCGCTTCTGCACCTCTCCCATCCGGATTCCTCCCTCACAGGACATGCGGCCGAGGCCCTTGTCCCCTGGACTGCCACTTGATCGCGTGGGCTGTGCGGGTCGCTGCGGAACTTCGGACATGGCCACAGTCGAGTCTTGTGTAGTCCACAAGGGTGGATTGTCTAGTGCTCGGGTATGCTCTGCTTCGGCAAGCTTCAGGTTCACGGGGCATCCATATGGTTCTTCAGTGGTTGGTCTCCTCTAATGCAGGTTGTAGGGATTACTGGGATCCACACGGATGTTGCGATGTTCCTTGGACAGCACCGATGTTCCTGGGTGCTGACTGTTGCAATGCTCCTTGGACAGCACCGATGTTCCTGTGTGCTGTGGTTCTCTCTCTTCCTCTGTGGAGTGATGTTGTGATACTCCATTCTTCCTCTTCGTTCACTTCCTCGACGCGGTCCAGTCTTCTTTCTTGCTTACTCATGCTAACCAGGCTTCTTCATGTAGCGGGCCCTCTACATGTCGTCCCCTTGGTCTTGTCCATGTGGTAGGACACTGTCTTCACTTGGCTTGGTGACTAGACCTGTCGTCGTATCTTCCTGTCCCTTCTTCCTTTTCTTCATGGCGTCGCGCCCTTCCTTTCCATGTTCCTTCTTGCGACGTGGTCTGGTCCTCTTGCTGTCGTTGGCCTTCCCGACCAGTCTTCCCCAGGCGGCGTGCACTCCACCTGTTTCTTTCTGGTTTGGGCATAGCTCTCCAGCATGGTGCTCTTCTCTTCTCTGACTGGACCAGTTGTCGCGATCTTCTCTGTTGCTTCTTTTCTTTCCTTGGCGACCAGACTGGGTGGTCGGCTTTCATCTTGGACATGAGTTGTCACGCTGTGCTGTTTACTTTGTGGTCACTATTCGCCGTCACGGAGTTTTGGCGTTGGCGCGCTTTTGTCTGCGCGGAGGAGGGTTGCGTCACCGCTCCTGGTGCATGCCACCATGCGTGCTGACGATGGCGTTCTGGTTGCTGTGAGACATCTCTGTCTCCCTTGAGGACTTTTGTGCTCTGTCCCGTGGCGTTGGCGTGTCGCTGTGCAGCGTCACTCTGGCGTTCCTGGCACGTTCCGGCGCAGTGCTGCGCGGTCCTGTCGTGCGGGTGTGGAGTTCTGGCACTCCTGTCGCGTTTTATCGGCACGGTTCCGTGCTTTTGGCGCGTTCCTGCGTGGTCTCCTGATGTGTTCAGGAGGTTGCATATTGACGTGGCGTCATTTGGGCGTGGCTGTGTCCTTGTGCTTGGACAGATTCTCCTGGTGCTGTTGCTGTGTGGCGCTTTTCTGCGCATTTACTGTTCAGGGTTCTTGGACGCCTGTTGCGTGATGTTGGGTACTTGCTGCTTTGGCTGTCGTCAGGTATTTGCTGCTTTGGACCGTTGGCAGGAGTAGTTGATGCTGCGGTGAACACCTGTGGCAACAAGGCGTCGTTGCTCTCTCCGTCCTTTGATCGCGACAGTCTTTTCCCTGGACGTTCTTCCAGTGCTTGGCAGTCGTTTCCCTCTAGACGTTCTGTCAGTGCTTGAGTTCTCGCTGAGGCGTTCGTGCCTCTTCCCACGTTGCGTTGGAGGTGGCGACTGCCGACTCCTTGCTGGTGCGTGTGGGTGTTTCCTGCGTGGTTGCGCACTTACTTGCTGCTTGGTAGTAGATTCTCCTTGGGGGCGCTACTCAGTCTCTTTTCTTGGTGCACTACTGTGCTTCAGTGGAGATGCCTTGATTCTCTTGCTGTATGTCGCAGCAGCCTGAGATTGCTTCTGTGGCAGAATGCTGGTGGCTCTTGACACTGTGCGTAGCTACAGTCCTAGGGTGACTGCTTTGTGCAATGCTTGTTTTCTTTCTTATTGATGAAGGTGCACTTTTCCTTTTGGCCACTGGGTGGCAGTGATGTCTGCTTCCTCCTTGCTCACGACTGTCTTCCCTTGTTAAGCACTCTATTATCTCGGTGCACATGAGGGAGCAGGAGCTGCTGCTGTGACCTGGTGAGGCTCTCTTATTTTCATTATACTTTTGGGGGCAGACAAGCACAGGCGCCCCATACAGTGTGTTGGATGAATGCTGCACAGTTCATTTGTGTCCGTGTTTGGGGCATTGCTGTGTTTGCTCACGGGGGCACATGTTCTGGTTCTTGCCGGGTGCACCGGCACTTTACATTTAGTGTTCCGAGAGGGGGCACACGTTTTCAACTCGGCGGCGCTGGCCGCATGCAGGCGCTTCCTTCTTCTCCCCCCTCCCTGCCCTCGGCAGTCCTCGCGGGGGGGGGGTTGTTGATGCTACCCTCCGGCGGGGGAGCGCGTCGCTCCCGTCACTCCTCCCTGGGCGGGGGCGCTCGAGGCAGGCCGCGGGTGAGGTCCGCCGGCTCTGCTTATTGACACGCTGGTGATTATCCGGCCGGCAGGCCCCGCTCTCCGGTCTCCCGCCGCAGCAGCTTTTCCTTGCACACGCTGCGCGGCGGAGACCTGCCATGCACTTCGCAGGCCGCGGGTGGGCTCTGCTGGCTCTGCAGTCTTTGCTGGGGGTTACCGGCGGGCCGCGGGTGGGCTCCGATGGCCCGCTAACTGTCCGGACCACGTTGCGAGGGGGGTCGGAAGGCGGGTAGCTACTCCGCTACCTCCCCCTCGTTATTCTTCTTGATTGCGGGTCCAGTCACCCCTTCCCACGCCGTCTCTAGTCTCTGTGCCCCGCCGCTTCCACTCGCACACGCGGCGGGGGCAGGGGACGACTCGGCCAGGCCGCGGGTGGGCTCCGCTGGTCCTGCTTATCATTGGGCATTGTTCATGGGCGGGCACTTCTCGCCCTGGCTCACCTTCGGCCGGCGGGCCTGATGCTCTGTCGCGGTCGTGGCGGGTGGGCACTGGGCGGTCCGCTCCTCCCTGGTGGTGCTTGTTGGTGGCGGCCGACGCGGGTGGGCTCCGGTCAGCTTGCTGTGGGCCTCCCGGTCGCTGCGGGGCTCTGACGTGCCCACCGGCTTCTCGGCGCGCTGCGCCGTGCTGCAGGGGATGCCCTCCAGGCGGGCAGCTCTCTTCCCCTTTTCCTTTTGCTGTGGGTAGTGGCACGCATGGGCTGCACTACCGACCTCGTCGCCAATGTAGTGTTGGGGCCCTAGGCCCGCATGGTGTAAATGAGTGAGACACAGACACCAGTTAGGGGATAGTAGATCTGGCCACGAGCACGTGCGCTCGGGTTCTTTTATTAGCAGCGTCACCTGACCCAGTGACGTCTGTGGTGGGTGGGTGCACAGTGTATGGTTACACTGAAAACAACTAGACTGTGTCCTGGCAGGACACTACAGGTAGCTGTGCTAATTAGATCAGTGAGTGGTCTGGATTTGGAGAAACAAGCCAGGCCAAACATTTTTCTAAAAGAAGGTACCTAGGGAAGTCTGGGGTGGTGTAGCTTGCATACATCCAAATACATGTTCTTCCCCAGAATGCCCAGCAAATGCCAATTTTTGTGTAAATAACAGATTTTCGTCATCTGCTTGTGAATGAAAATTCTGGAATCAGTGAAGATCTATAAAATTATTACCACTCAGAGTTCCCACACTTCTCCCAATAAAAATGATAACACAATTTTCCACTAAATATTATGTATTCAGTACATTAATTACATAGGGTAGCAATTAATTTGCTAGGACCATAAATTAGATAAAGATAAAGCAGAGGTTCAAATGAGTAAATAAATGTTAAAAAGCAGATTCATACTATGAAGGTCTTAATTTAGAATATGCAAACATCCTAAAATGTTAGTCGATGTTCTGCCGAAACGTCTAGAGAGAACATTTATAACACAAATGCTTACAGCCTCAGATACCCTGATGATGGTTTCCATAATATTTGATTGAAGAATATGAATCCTCCGCTTATTGACCCTGGCAGAGTTATCTAGATATTAAGCTATCTTTAAAAGATGGTCTGTTTTAGCAGCCCTTTGTGATGTGACAGTCTATATTGGGACATTTCAGATTCACACTACTGCTAGTTTGGGTATTTGCACCCTTTGCAGCAGGCACATTTGCTATTTGGTTCCTAAATATAAAATAATGATCTGTAGAGCAGATGCATTATCTCACCAGTCTATATATTTAAAAACAGGCCAGTGTAGGCTGGAGCAATGTCAGTCAAATGTAAATTGTACCTGACTTGTGATGAATATTATCCAGCACTATAGGCTTATCAAAGCACCATGCCATATTGAAATCTGGAGTTTCCTGATTGGACATTATTTCTGAATGACTGGTAGGTTTAGGTAGCGACAACCATTTCTGTACCAGGAATAGGAAATGTCATGAAAGTTGCTGGCCTAAGAATAACATGACTCAATGTCCTGTACAGTTGTGAAACTGCTTCACAGAGCAAATTCTTGTTTGACATACCATATGTGAAATGTAAGAAGGGAGTTCATCTAATGCCCATTGAATGCTTGACCTCTCAGCTGAGGCAGTGAACTAGTGTTGGTAGCAGCTTTTATATCAGATTCTCACATATGACACATTGGCAAACTATATCCCCTCTATTATTTAACATCTACCTAATGCCCGTACCAAACCTGATTATATCATTCAACCTTACCTGTTACAGCTATGTAGATGACACCCAAATCATTTTAAAAAGACCTCTAAAATGTAAAACTTGATGATAGCTTCGGACCATAAACAGATGGATGATGATTAACCATCTAAAGCTAAACACCGCTAATACAGCGATTATGACCTGCAGACAATGACACAAATACCAGCCTACCGCGATATGGCCTTATGAACATGAGGCCCCTTCAACAATATCATGAGAAGTCAGAAACTGAGGAGTAACCATGGATACCGACCAATATTTTTTAACACCATTTGTTAACACGGAGTGCCTTCTATGGATAAAAACACTGTGTTTGCACCTTCCATACATTGGATACCAACAAAACTGCAAGCCATCTTCACATTCGTCATCTCCAAGCTTGACTATGCCAACAGCCTATACCTTGGCACACCCAAATTCATCATACACAAAATAAAACTCATCAAAAATTAGGATCTGTGAAGCAGGGAACCGTTAAAACACATGGCCCCCGCCAGAAATGGTATAATAAGAAGTGTAGGGAGGCTTATAGCTATCTTGTCAAAGCGGTAAAGTCCCGGATCATGTGTAATGTTAAGGCAGCAAGGGTGCAGTATAAGAAAATTCAGTGGGAGGCAAAACGAGAGTGGGAAGATATGCACTGGTCTGACCTCTTGGATGCCTCCACTTCAAATAACCAGACTAAGTTCTGGGAACTTGTAAAGTGGGGCAGAGACCCAGACTCCCATACTCCCACAAACCACGTACCTCCTGACGTTTGGGTGAACCATTACTCTGCCCAATTCAGTGTTGAGAATTTGGAACCCCTCTCAACATCAGGTAGGGTGTTCATAATGCCTGTCCATGGGGAGGAACTGATTTTCACTGAACATGAAGCGGAGTAAGCCCTTGGCCTGACCCAGCGGGGGAAAGCACCAGGGATGGACTTAAATCCTGCTGATTTGTTCAAAGCCAACCCCGATCTCTGGGTGCCGTACATCACCAAGATAGCAAATGCGATAGCAAAAGGGGCTAGAATTCCCAAGTCTTGGAAGGGGGCCGAGATCCTCCCAATTTATAAAAAAGGTGACCGGTCCAACCCGGGCAATTATCGCCCGATAAGTCTTATCGACTCCCTTCAAAAGGTTATTGCACGGATGGTTTTGGGCAGAGTTCAAGGCTGGATGGAACAGGAGGATATCTTGTCTCCCATGCAAGCAGGCTTCAGATCTGGCACGAGCACCATCGACCAGGTGTTTAGATTTTGTCTAATCTACTGGAAGGTGGTGCTGCTTGGCGGTGGAACCATCTTTGCCGCGTTCATTGATCTGAAGTCGGCATTTGACCTGGTGCCGAGGGATAAACTGTGGTGTGTTCTGAGAGATTTAGGACTACCCATGGAACTACTTGATCTAATTGTTAAAATGCATGAGGACAACTTTGCAAGGGTGAGGTGGGGAGGTCAAGGACAGGTGACGGACTGCTTTCCTGTAACTCGAGGAGTCCGTCAGGGGTGTGTCTTGGCGCCCACACTCTTTCTGTTATTTATTGACCAAGTAGTTAAATTCTTTGCAGCTACCCCCACTGATGCCCCTTCTCTGGCAGGGACAAGGTTCCCCATGCTCATCTTCGCCGATGACACTTTACTCCTCTCTAAGACCCGTAGTGGTTTACAGCTGGCCCTGGACTGTTTCGAGGAGTTCTGTGCCATCAATGACCTTAAGGTAAATGTGGGTAAAACCAAGTTTATGGTTCTTACCAAGAGTCATTTTTTGCGGAGTTCTGTAAGTATGAGTGGAGTTAACTTGGAACAAGTTGAGACCATTACTTATTTAGGGGTCACCCTGGACCATCGTTTACGATGGAAAGAGCAGATAGGAGTACAACAGTTAAAACTTGCCCGACTAACCGGTTGCCTTTTGAGTGAGCAAAAAAGATCGATCACTAAACGGGTCAATCCAGCGTTAAAGATTTACGATTCAAAGGTTAATGCTGCAATTTTGTATGGTGCAGATCTCTGGGGACACATGGATCTCTCCAGCTTGTTTAAAATACAGTGTAAGTTCATGCGGAGTTTGGTAGGGCTACCTCAATCTACTCCATCTATACCACTCTGCCTGGACCTGGGATGCAACCCAATTAATGAGATGGCAAGGTTCAGACTGGTGGCCCTCTGGAGGCGCATATGGACCTCTCCCGACCTCGCCCTTTTTGCTAAGGAACTAGCTGAGGTGAGGTCAATTGGGGGTTCCGGGAGAATTCCATGGCTACGCACTGTTAAAACCATTCTGGTCGAAATGGGACTGGAACAGCTGTGGGTATCTCCGGGAACCAATGTTTTCCCCTCAAAACAGGAATTTAAGGCACTGTATTGGGCCTCAGTCCGTCAATCCCTAGTGACTGCTTCCAGCTCTACTAGTCTAACGGGAAGGTTTCTGACCATTAAGTTGGATCCATCCCGCGAGACCTACTGGGATATCATCACCAGGCCGTTGGATAAGAAACTTTATCACCAGTTTCGTGTGGGATCTTTGCCATTGAATTTCTTTACAAAAAATTGGGTTACTGGAGCAACGGAATTTTGTGTTTGGTGCCCAGGTCACAGGGAAACTGAGGGACACCTTTTATTTGCCTGTGCAACCTACCTAGTACCACGAAGAAAATGGATAAAACCTCTGTTTCAACGCCTCACTTACAGAAGGTCCTCTGAGGCTCTTTGGGTATTAAAAAGCAACACCTCAGAGGTGTTCGTGGTGAGTGTAGCGTAATTTTTAGGGTGGGCTTGGGCCATTAGGGCAAAAAGTAGATAAAAACAAGACCAAATTCCAGCTTTTCAATTAATTCACCATTGTCTTTTCTTAATACAGGATAATGTATAACGTACTAAGAATGTTTTAATTCATTCATTGTTTCTACACTCTTAGAACTATCTGGTCAGGTTTGTCTTTGTATTGCTTGGATGTTTAGTAACTATTTTTAAATATATTTAGTTATTGTTAAAAAACTTTAAACTTGGACAAGTTTACTGTTGTTGTAAAATGTCAGTATATTGGTATATTGTTATGTTGTCCAAATTTTATGTGTTTTTAAATGTTGTCTTTTATGATTTTATTATCGAAATAAAGACTTTAAAACCTGAAACCTGAAGCAGGATGGCTCCTGTGCTACACAGCATCCCGTGCTATGAGCCATTTCTCTACTATCCGCTACGCCGTCTGGCCTAGGTATGTCGCATTTCAAACTTTTTCCTCTCTCTGGATGAATTGGCTATTGTGGTAAACGCGGCGGAGCTGCTGCTGTCGGAAGCATTCTTCAAGGTACTATAGCCTCAAGTGCTCCTCCGGATACGATTATTCTCTGGGTGGTGGCTGTTTTTGTACATCTTCAATGGCTGCCTCAAATTCTAGGAAAAGGGAGCCACTCTCTTCTTAGGGGGAGGGCTACCCATGGTGCGAGAGGACCCAAGAAAAATGCGCCAGGATCATCACTGATGTGGATCTGGAGACAAAAGGTAAATGAGAGATTAGGGGCAAAAGAGAGCCACAAGAAAATCTGCAGGAGCGTCCAAGGATGGTATGGGCTCCGAACCCTCCATTGCCAAAATATTTTCTACTGCAGGCCCGAAACCTTTAACAGTAAATCCAGAGGGAGTGTGCAGAATAGTCTGATGTGGTGGTAGACAATGCAGGAGTATCGATTTTAGAGGTGCAGAACAGCCCTAGCTTTTCTGAATCCATTTAACTAATACAAACAACAGACCTTAGCAATCAGCAAAACATTTGTATCGAAGAAGGCTCGGAGTCGGTTGCTCCTATACAAACTGGCACCACTAGGGATTCTGACATTCAAGAAGTGCCCCTCCCTGCTGGAAGCGAACAGGCCATTAATAATGTTGTTGCCTCCCCTGCTCATGCTTCCAGTGTAATCCAAAATACTACTGGTTCTAGCTTACAAGGAATCCTGTCCCCTTAACCGGTAGGCGAACATTTATTTTCAGTATCGGATGACTTGGATTTTGCGGATGTCATGTTATGTTATGTTATATTGATTTGTAGAGCGCACGTATACCCGTGGGTGTTTTGGCGCTATGGACAGGCGAGGGTGTCTGTGCTAGCGGCTAGTTCTGGAATGGACAGGTCTTCAAGCCCTTCCAAAAGCCGGTGAGAGAGGGGGAGCTTCTGAGCTCAAAAGGAAGAGAGTTCCAAAGTTTGGAGGTGTAGAGGTGGAAACTGCGCCCACCCCATTGAACAGTGCGGATTTTTGGTACCTGCAGAAGTTTTGAGACTGAGGAACGGAGGTTCCTAGGGGGTTCATACCAAGAAAGCAGATACTGAAGAAAGATCGGCCCTTTGTTGTTTAGGGCTTTGTAGGCTAAGGTCAGAGCCTTAAATTTAATCCGTTGCTCCATTGGGAACCAATGCAGTTTGCGAATTTCGGAGGTGACTGAGTGGTTACTGGGGATATTGAGAAGAAGTCGAGCAGCAGAGTTTTGCACACTTTGGATTTTTTTGAGGCATTGTTTTTGTGCATTTCCCAATAATCCATTGCAATAAACCAGTTTAGACTGGATTAAGACTGTTACTACAGTTTTTCTGGAATCTGCTGGAATGTAAGGAAGAATCTTCCTGAGCTTTTTGATAAGAAAGTGGCTTGCTGACACAGTTGCATTGGTTTGATGAATAAGAGTGAGTTTAGGGTCCAGCCACACCCCCAAGTTCTTAACTTTGGCCGCCGGTCTGGGGGGTTCACCCATCTCCACTGGCCACCAAAGGTTGCCCCAGCACGGTAGAACATTGCCGAAGGTCATGATCTCTGTTTTATCAGAGTTTAATTTAAGGCAATGGGTGTTCATCCAATGGTTGATCATCCACATGCAGGTTTGGAATTGTGCAGCGGGCGCTGTCGCTTTTTTTTGTACTGTTATGGCGATCTGAGTGTCGTCAGCGTAAGACGTGAGGCAGAACCCAAAGTTCTGAATTAGTGGGGTCAGCTCTGAGACATAAACATTAAAGAGTGAAGGGCTTAGGGAAGAGCCCTGGGGCACTCCACAAGAAAGGGTGTACACGTCCGAGCGGTAGGCATCCAACTCAACCGTGAGTCTTCTGTCTTTAAGGAAGGAGGATAGCAGAGCCAATGCTGCGCCCCCGATCCCTATTCTCTCGAGCCGCTCATGCAGGAGAGAATGGTCAACCGTATCAAAAGCGGCTGACAGATCGAGGAGTATGAGCACGGCTGTGCCACCCCGAACCATCGCCATCCTCATCTCCTCTGTAGCTTTGATCAGGGGCCTCTCCGTGCTATGTTCACGGCAAAAGCCAAACTGCGAGGCATCCAGCAGGTCGTTGTCATTGATGAATTGAGTCAATTGGGAATTCATAATCTTATCGATTATTTTGGCTGGTAGAGGTAGCCGGGCGATGGGACGATAGTTATTAGGGTCAATTGGCTCCAGCAAGGGTTTTTTGAGTAATGGTAAGATGGAGGTATCTTTCCAGATCGAGGGAAAGCATCCGGACCTAAACATGGAGTTGAAAATATCTGAGAGACCTGCACTAACCACATCGGCGATTTCTTTAGGAATTTTTGGCGGGCAGAAGTCAATGGGGGATCCGGATTTAGAATCTTGGATGTATCTGGCTACGGCAGTGGTTCCCAAACTTTTTTGACCTGTGGCTCCCTTGACCTAATTGGCAGTTGGCCGTGGCTACCCACCATTTTTTACCGGTGGGGGGGACGTAAGCCCGACCTCAGCAGTACTTCCTGTTGTCTTCCTTAAAGTAATTGGGGCGCAATGAAGGTATTATAATAGTTGGAATGCTTGAATGTGTGTGAAAGTGAGTGAGAGACAGGAGTGAGTGACTGCTACTGTGACTTAGAACAAACCACAGTATGTACTCTGCTGTGTGTGCCCATTCGCTGCTCCTGTGCATGTGTACGTTCTCTTCGTATTGTTCACAGTGCACTCTTGAAATCTTCTTGGAGTACGTGTGTGAGTATATACGCATTCAATGCTAGCTTATGGGTAGCTCTCTGTCCCTGTGTGCATGGTCTTGTAGCTAGATATGTGTAAATGCTTGACATCGTCTTATTGCAAGCTGTGTACTACTCAACTTAGTGCACATACTCACTGATGTGTAAACGCACTCAGATTGTCAGTGCATGAAATCTAACTTTGTTATGTGCACACTCGAAGTCATCTCTTTTGAAGTTGTGCACTCACCTTGGTGCAGGCACGGTCACTGAGTACGTGCATGCATTCGCCTCACCTGTCTAGGCATGCTAACGGCGGTATGTGCACACTTCACATGCTCTCACTTTGGAAGGTGTGTTAGCAATCTCAAGGGTGTGCACGTTACCTATGTTTGCATGCTCTTTGCTCGCGGGAAGCCGGGCATCCTCAGAGCGGCCCATCACCACCCGGGGCCGGCTTTAGCACTGATGGCGCCCTGTGAGACGGTGTCTGTTGGCATCCCCCCTCTGCCACGGATTCCCTCACTAGCACCCTTTAACAGTGCCCCTCAAGTCTCCATAACCACTGTCTCACAGATTCATTTAATTTTAAAGCATCACTCATACCAGTGTGTGGTGTCAGAGCACTTTACATCACACACACACTGCACAGAGACAATCATATGTGTGTAAATCAGTGTATATGACATGTTACATCAGACAGGACTACAAGGTGTAATGTAGGAGTGACATGTCATCGAAACTGGTAGGCAATATAGTTTGAGTCTTTATTCTGAAAAAGCACAAATTCAGAATTTAAAACATATCAGGGGTTCTCTTTAAAACAAGTTACAATCACTATAGACTATACAGCTTGAATTACATGACGCATATCACGCCTAGTGCTCCTGAAGAAATAATTGTTTTTCCAAGTGATTGTAACTTGTTTTTTGGAGCTCTGGATTGATGTTTATACTTTGTTTAATGCGCCGCCAATGCTGTTCTTAAAACACTTGCACGCTCACTTCACCAATTGTACATAGCACCTTGCACCAAGTGTCACTGGGTTGTCATAAGATCCGGTCTTTACAGTGCTGTCTTAACTGTAATTGCATATGAAAATTTCTATTTCTTGGTGAATAATACTACCTTTTCCTAAATCAATTGACTCCTTGTCTCTGTTCCTTCTGTAATGCCTATGGCATACATATTTGAAATTGTCTTCGCATAATACCTGTTGGGAATTGTTCTTTCATACACTATTCTAGTGAGCACCTTGCTTCAGACCAAACAACCCTTATGGTGATGGTTGTAAAGTCAACCTTATAGACCAGCTATCCTAGTGGTAGCATGGACAAAGCAGTCTTAGGCTAAACTCAAGAGGGCATGTGAAGCCAGCTGTTTTACCATATGCAACCCCTTTAATACCAAGTGAAAGGACACCACACAGGTTGTATATCAAAATATATATGTATTTATTTCTAACACAATCCTCTGAACTCTTTATGAGGTCAGAGACACCAGCACATAACAAGATACTTAATTAAAATACAATAAGTTGCACAAAATACAGTAATGCCCTAGGGGCACTTTGAACCATATACTAAAATAGTGGTATAAGAACCACGTCACGAAAAAAGGAAAGGCCTAGGGCCTGGAAATTCGCTGGGGCTACGCTGTACTACCAAAGGATAGGGAGCAGGAGGCCCACGGGATGCGCGTGCAGTGTCTTTACACACACGCAAGTTACCATAGAGTTAGAATGGGAACGAAAGAATTAGAAACTAGTTCTTTTAGGACACTGCCGGATGAACTAGGGAAAAGCTACTTGAAACTAGGACACTAGGATAGTCAATACCGACAGGAGTACTGAAATACTCGCGTTACCTCACCCACAGGAAGCGGGTGCATAGGTGTCAAAGTGTGTCGGGTTTCGTCGCTGATTCCTATGGAGCCTTGGAGAAAGATGCTGCAGGCGACCAGGAGAGAAGTGTCCGTTGGATCCAAGGGCAGATCGAGGATGAAGAGTACCTGAAAGCAGAGGGGACAGAGTCTGGGTCACTAGCCAGTGACCAGGAAGGAACCAGGCGATGTCGCGAAGCAATCAGGTGATGTCGTGAAGCTTGTCTCTTCAGCCACGTGGACCAGGAGGTGTCGACGATGACCAGGAGCTGGATACTAACTGTCCCGCGAAGGTTCTCGCTGTCGGCGGTATTGGCTTCCGGATAGGAGTCAACAAGCCTTGGCAAAGGCAACCCACGCAGGAATCGAAGATGGCTTCTTGATCAGACCAGCAAGGTCTGATGAGCTTCTCCTTTTCAGGGAAGCAGGGGCCAGTCTGGAGCAACCAGACCAGTTTGTAAATTCAAAGGTTCGTCATCACAGAGGCCACTAGCCAACGGGCTAGTGACTGGACAGACGCGTCGAGCAGGAAAATGCAGAAGGGCCCCATGCAGAACTCGTGGAGTTTGGAGGGCTGATCTTTGGTGCAATTGGTGCTTGGGGCTGGGGCTTCTCAATCCCCAATGCACAACTTCGAGGGTGCCTCAGAAGATGCACGGAAAGCAATGCGCTGGCTTTCCAAGATGGCCGGTCCCACGTCTCTCGTCGCCTCCACGGGTCTCAGCTCTGCTGTGACTGTGGATCGGGCTGTTGGAAGTCTGGAAGTCCAGGTCTTGTCAGGCCCTGTGCTCGGGCTCCGGCGGGAGCGTCGACAAAGCAAACTGTTGATCGCTTGATGGTGCCTGCTTTCACAGGGTGGTCACTCCTTGGCCACAAGGGAGATTCATCAGTCGTCTTCTTGCAAAGTAGATCGTCGAAGGTCCTGGAGTTTTGTTTCAAAGTTTCAGTCAGGATAAATCTAAAGTCTTGGGACTCACCTCCTACCTATATACCACATTTAGGGGCTGGATTACCTGCTAGGTCCCTCCTATTCCTCTAACCAAAAGGTTTCTTTTGGTTAGAGGAAGTGTTTTGGGGCCCACCCCCTCCATTGGAGTTTTGGGGCCCTGTGGAGGACTTGTATTTTGATTTATCCCCACCTTTCTCTTGAGGCTTGGTAGAATCTTTCTTCTGGTCACCACCCTGATTTTTAGGGCTAATCCTGGTTCTGACCCATTTGTCTGCCCTCTTACCCAATTCTTGGGGAGAGGTCAGATCAGAGTCCACCAGGTGCTGGTGTAGAAGCTGGTTTTGACAATTACTAAGGATCTGCTACCTCATAATCAAATTATACAATCCTGTAAAGTCCTGTACTTTGCTGCCCAATAACCAGCCCTCCAGAGCCTTAGTAGCACAATCTACAAAATCAGTCCAGTCCTGAGTCTGTGTCTTCTGGGTATCCCTGAACATCAACCTGTACTGTTCAGTGGTTAAGTCAACCCCATCAATCAGAGCACTCTTCAGGGCTGAGTAGTTTTTAGCATCTTCATCACTAACTGTGAGGAGCTTATCTCTGCCTTTTTCTGAAAAGGAGAGCCACAAGATTGCTGCCCACTGACTTTGGGGTACCTGCTGTACTTTGCAAGCCCTCTCCAAAGCAGTTATCCATTTGTGGATGTCATCCCCATCTTTGTAGGGGGGCACAATCTTACTCAGGTGTCTATTGTCATAGGACCTGTCTTCATCCTCTGGGATATTGCTGCCACCAGTGGAATCTAATCCACTTAACTTTTGCTCCCTTGCCAAAGCAAGTTTTGCTTGGGCTAGGGCAAGTTCTTCCCTCTCTATTCTGAGTTGGACTTCCCTCATACTAGCCTCATGTTCTCTCCTCTGAGAGGAATTCACTCCCCTCTGAGAACCTCTAGAGGCATTGGAGTGGAGAGATTCACCTGAGTGAGATCTTTCCCTCCTATACCTCTGGTTAAACCCACTTGAAGGCCTGAATGGGGCTGTCCTATTCTCAGCCTCAAATAGGCTTACGTTGGCCCGGCTAAGTCTTCTAACCTGAACCTGGCCTTGGCTACCCTCCCCATCTTCAGAGTCTTCTGCCTCCGCCTCATCCTCATTATCTATGATAGTAGGATCAGTGGTATCCTCTGTTGAGGGCAGGACTTCATCTGCATTGCCTGTAGGACCTGAGCTAGAGGCTTTCTGAGCATCATAACCTTCTAGGATTTCCATCAGGTGCTGAAGGGTAGGGTTAGAACCCTGTTTCAACCTCCTTGTGGTACACAAGTGTCTCAGCTCTTGGAGTTGAGTATTTCATATCTTGAGGGTGCCCTTGTAGGGTCACTCCCCACAGGTAGAGGCACACTTGGCTCACCTGTGGCAGACATGATCTAGTGAGGTGTGGTGTGTGCACCTACCTACACTAAGTGTTTCCTACTGAACCTCCCTAGGAGTTGCAGTCAGGGTGTGCTAGGCCCTTTGGTCTACAACAACTAAGTTCAGTAGAACTTAAGTATTCTAAGTCTTGTTTTATATGTACCTAAAGGTACCTGTAAGATCTTTCAAATGATATTGCAAAGATTAAAATTGGTAAAACAACAGCAAGCTCAAATCCCAACCGCTGCACACCAATGTGAGAAGTTGGCCTGGTGTATGATGTTCACTATTCTAGTGAGCACCTTGCACCAGTCCAAACAACCCTTATGGTGATGGTTGTAAAGTCAACCTAATAGACCAGCTATCCTAGCCTAGTGGTAGCATGGACAAAGCAGTCTTAGGCTAAACTCAAGAGGGCATGTGAAGGCAGCTGTTTTACTATATGCAACCCCTTTAATACCAAGTGAAAGGACACCACACATGTTGTATATCAAAATATATATGTATTTATTTCTAACACAATCCTCTGAACTCTTTATGAGGTCGGAGGCACCAGCACATAACAAGATACTTAATTAAAATACAATAAGTTGCACAAAATATAGTAATGCCCTAGGGGCACTTCGAACCATATACTAAAATAGTGGTAAAAGAACCACGTCACGAACAAAGGAAAGGCCTAGGGCCTGGAGAATCGCTGGGGCTACGCTGTACTACCAAAGGATAGGGAGCAGGAGGCCCACGGGATGCGCGTGCAGTGTCTTTACACGCACGCAAGTTACCATAGAGTTAGAATGGGAACGAAAGAATTGGCAACTAGTTCTTTTAGGACACTTCCGGATGGACTAGGGAAAAGCTACTTGAAACTAGGACACTAGGATAGTCAATACCCACAGGAGTACCAAAATACTCGCGTTACCTCACCCACAGGAACAGGTGCAAAGGTGTCAAAATGTGTCGGGTTTCATCGCTGATTCCTATGGAGCCTTGGAGAAAGATGTTGCAGGCGACCAGGAGAGAAGTGTCCGGTTGGATACAAGGGCGGATCGAGGATGAAGAGTACCTGAAATCAGAGGGGACAGAGTCTGGGCCACTAGCCAGTGACCAGGAAGGAACCAGGAAGGAACCAGGCGATGTCGCAAAGCAATCAGGTGATGTCGTGAAGCTTGTCTCTGCAGCCACGTGGACCAGGAGGTGTTGACGACAACCAGGAGCTGGATACAGATTGTCCCACAAAGGCTCTGGCTGTCGGCGGTGTCGGCTTCCAGATTAAAGTCAACAAGCCTTGGCAAAGGCAACCCATGCAGGAATCCAAGATGGCTTCTTGATCAGACCAGCAAGGTCCGATGAGCTTCTCCTTTTCAGGGAAGCAGGGGCCAGTCTGGAGCAACCAGACCAGCCTTATAAATTCAAAGGTTCGTTGTCACAGAGGCCACTAGCCAACGAGCAAGTGATCGTACTGACGCGTCGAGCAGGAAAATAGAGAAGGGCCCCACGCAGAACTCGTGGAGTGTGGACTCGAGGGTTGATCTTCGGAGCAGTTGGTGCTCGGGGCTGGGGCTTCTCAATCTTCAATTAACAACTTCGAGGGTGCCTCAGAAGTTGCACGGAAGGCAATTTGCTGGCTTTCCAAGATGGCCGGTCTCACGTCTCTCGTCGCCTCCACAGGTCTCAGCTCTGCTGTGACTGTGGATCGGGCTGTTGCAAGTCTGGAAGTCTGGGTCTTGTCAGGCTCGGTGCTCGGGCTCCGGCGGAATCGTCGACAAAGCAAACCGTTGATCGCTTGATGGTGCCTGCTTGCACAGGGTGGTCACTCCTTGACCACAAGGGAGATTCTTCAGTCGTCTTCTTGCAAAGTAGATCGTCGAAGGTCCAGAGTCTTGTTTCAAAGTTTCAGTCAGGATAAATCTAAAGTCTTGGGACTCAGCTCCTACCTATATACCAAATTTAGGGGCTGGATTACCTGCTAGGTCCCTCCTATGGGTGGGACCCAGGAAGGGGGTAGTTAAACCCCTTTCCCTTTGTCCAGTTTCATGCCAGAGCTGGGGCTGGAGTGGCCTAGCACCGGTTTGAGCTGGACTATGCATGGGACACCTTGTGTTCCCCAGGAAGTGTCTCATTTCATTCAGCCCTCCCTGCCCCAATACACTATAGCCTGTCTGGGGTGGTGCTAGCACCTCCCAAGACAGGAAACCTATTGTCCAAGCCTCCCTCGCTGGAAGGACTCCCAGCAGCAGGAGGTCAGACTGGTGTCTGTGGCAGCAGCATCCATTTTGTGATGCTGAGGCTCTGGTTAACTTTAACCGGCATTAATAGGAACAACATGTCTTCCCCCTCTAGAAGGGTGGAATGCTACCCCCGTCATCAGAACTGGTGAGGGGGTAGTATTCCAAAGCGTATGACACCTTACATGACATGTTTTGATGAAGCCAAACCAAAGTTAGCATTTAACCGCGAGGTTCATACTGCACTTGAGAGTATATGGTATGGCTATATCATAGAACAGCTATAAGGACATGGTTACGAAAGCTGCAGACAGGCTCAGCTCATGCTAGAGCACCATCCCACATAAAACCAAGTGCTCTGCCTTCAGGATTGTTAAGGCCTGCCATAGGAGTGACTTATAGGTGCATATGTGTCTATATATAATGGTTGGTATAAGAATACTACACCTAAGCAATGGGTGATTACACAACCTTGCCCCAGCTGAGTAATCAGCCAGTTGTGTCAGTTTGGAAGGCCAGCCAGGGGTGGCAAAAGATATGCTGCAGCCCCTGGTAGGCCTTGGGTGCACCTATGCCCTGGGTACCTATGGTACACTGTACAGGGACTCACAAGAGTGACCCAATATCCAAATTAGGTATGTACCTAAGGTACATGGAGTCCATTTTACAGTGAGAGCAGATAGCCTGGGGCCCTGATTAGCAGGATCCCAGGCCAACTAAGTTGAAAACCAGCTAAACACAAGGCAAAAAATCTGGGGTAACCATAGTCAGGTATCCACCTTCCTACACAGGCAGGAAACAAAGGTTTTACAAGCCCTGAGGAACTTATTATGTACGCATGGGCTTATTGATGTCGGGTCCTGCTGTAACCCGAATCAGCCCAGGTATGCTTTTTATTCTGCACCCCATCATTCATTTGCAAGGCTTAATTATTTTTTTGTCTTGCCTTCTCTAATTCGGGAGTGTAGTATTTAGATCACCCCGCAGCTGCTTTCAGATCATAACCCCCTGATCTCAAATATTGGGGAGACGCTTTTGGTTGGGAAGTCCAACCCTGGCTCTTCGAGAGGGCATTATTGTTCGATGATGGGTATCAGAATCATATGAAGGCTTGGATCCAGGACTTTCTTGAAAGGACTGTTGACTCTGCACCCGTCATTGTTGTCTGGGATGCTCTTAAAGCCTGCATTAGAGGTGAGACATTACAGTTCTCTCTCAGGAAGAACGAACAAGAACAAATGCTGATTTTAGAGCTCCAGAGAAAATTGGCTAAACTAGAGGAAAAACAAATTGGTCGCTCAATCACACTCATTAATGGAGATTCTAAGATCTGCTCCAAGATCCTCTCCGCACGGCTTTCTACTAGGATCGAAGATCTTGTCTCCAGGTGGCAACATGGATTTATCCCTAAGAAAAGGTACTATGGACCTCATCTGGATTACCATTACTCTGTTTGACACAGCCCGAGTTACAGGAGACCCGATGGCGCTAATACTTCTCGATGCCGAAAAAGCATTCGATCGGGTCTCCTTGTTGTTTTTGTGGAGCATCATGCAGAGAATGGGCTTTGGGTCTAGGGCAATCCAGACAATCCAGGCTATTAAGGCTCTGTATTTAAATCCTTTGGCCAAGGTTTTGATAAAAGGCAACTTACTGAACTGCTTAAAATCACACGCGGGACCCGTCAGGGCTGCCCCTGTTCCCCGCTGTTGTTTGCCATATACATTGACCCTTTCATTGAAAGACTTATCATCAATCTTGAAATTCCGGCTACACATTGACATAACTTTGAGACAAAAATGATGGCTTAGGTAGACGATTTAGCCTCTGTAACCACAGACCCTGAGAAAGCAAATATAGCTATATAGCTATTGAACGAGAGGCCCAACTCTTTGGGGAGGTATCTGGGTATGCCCTTAATAAAGGACAACCTCCAGCATCTTCAACGGAACTCCATCACCATTTGAGCTTTTGCTCGGGTCTGATATTTGGGCATGTCTGTGGCGCCAGTTAGAATTTGGATATTTTAAGAGGGTTAAATTTAAGATCCTTTTGGGCACCTTTAAAGACTTTACAACCATATGTATAGGGTATTGGCAGATTGAACCACTATACTCCTACAAGAAATAACGATAATCTGCCAGGCATATTTGGGGGGGTCTTATTTTCAAAAGTGGCTAAACTCTGGCATTAACAAACTACGTGGAAGGGTGGATGTCAATGAAGTTGATTCTGAGGTCTCTGTGTATTATTTAATCGCAGTCCTTCTGGATATTTTATTTTAGTTAAATGAGTGCAATGGCAGTGGCTTGATCAGTTTTGTCAATGTGGTTCTTGATCTTCTTTTATTCAGTGAAGAATTAGTTGACAACATTCCTGTTTCAGCTGAGTTTAGTATCAGCAGTCCTGGAAGGGTTTGATCACTTTGAAGAGAGCTTTGCACTTAGTCAGGGTTTTTCAATGGCTGACTTATCAGAGGAGGCTTTCACCACAGGTATTCGGATTTGACATTTGCATCAGATAGATTTCAGTGTTAATCCCTGGGAATTACCCTTGATAGCAACCTGAACATGTGGGACCACATCAACTCGATGGCCAAAACAGCCAGATTCCACCTGAGCTACCCTAGGAAATGGAAACCCTTCCTCGATGCTCCCGACCTGAAAATGGCAGTCCAAGCACACTCGTCATCTCTAAACTGGAATACGGCTGCTCAACCCTCTCGGGTTTACCTAAGATCTCCCAAGAACTCTTAAAGCCTGTCCCAATGCGGCTGCCAGACTACTTACCAACACAAGAAAATACGATCATATTTCCCCACACCTGAAAGCTCTCAACTGCCCTGGGGGCAAAAATACAACTCAAACTAGCATGCATCATGAACAAAGCTTTATACTCTAACTCCCCTGCTTCTATGACTTGGAAACTTGTGATCTCCGGAGTAATCAGACATTCCCGATCTTCTAGAGACCTCTTGCTCCGACCTGCACGCTTTCAGGAAAAACAAAACATACAATCGGGGCTTCTCAGGGGCTTCTCCAAGAATATGGATCATCTGACATCAGAAGAATCCCCTCTCCGACTCGCTTGAAAAAGGATGCCAAAACCTTCCTTATGGACAAAGTTCTCGGCCAATTACTGCGTTAAGCACCATGGCCCGACCTATGGCCATCCATTACCTCCCTTTTGACTACCTTGTCACCCCTTCAGAACCTTGGGGCCTGGCTTGAATAATTGTAAACGTAATTTGTAAATATTGTATCTCGTCTTGGGTAACTGATTATGTAAACTGTAAATACGTGCTCTTCTTTGCCTGTATCTTTAAGTCTTCTGTATATTGCTTTGCTCTCCTGTAAAGTGCTCTGATACCCTAACGGGTCAAGTTTGCGCTCTATAAAACACATAAATAAAATAAAATAAAATAAAGAGGTTATTGTTGTGGTTTTGAACCTTTATGATTTGCTGTCATTTAGTTATTCTGTATATGCGGGATAGGCCTGACAAGGCTTGTCTTCAGAGTGAACTCAAGTGTTTTGGAGAAAGGATTTACGCTTGCTGTGGTAGGTACTGTGATCACCTGGCTGACAGGGTTTTGGCTAGGTGGGTTGAGTGAGATTAAAATTACAAAGCAATGTTAATTAGCGGTAATGGGTTAACTATGGTGGGAGAAATGTAGGTGGCCTAGGAGAGAAAAGTGGTATAATGAATCCAGTGAGATTGGCGAGTGAAATTCACAGAATTACATTGTGGTGAAAACTTGATGAATCGTGAAACTCCTAAATGGCTTTTGTGAATACCGAAGGTCTTAAAGTTAGGATTTAGTCTCAGATTACTTTTGTGAATCCCCTTGATATTGCTGCAGTTTTGGTTATCTGAGCAGAGGATTTCTGTGTTAATAATTGCAATTTTTGTGCAGACATTGAGGAGGGGTTCAACCGAGCATTCCAGATGCTGTAGGTTATAAAATGCTGGAACAGGTGGAGGTCAAAAAAGTCAGTTAAGGGAGTTTTGGAAAGACTGGGCAATGTATCTACCCCCACAAATTCGTGGAGGGGGTGAAGGACGCAATAGTGGTCCATCTAACTTGTAGCTATTGGTCACCCAGGTGTGGATCACTTCTCCCCAAATGAGTTTGCAGTTTTATATTGGGTAAGTGAACTCCAGCAGGAGGGACTTCCTCCACACAGTGCCAAGTCAAGGGAGAAAAGGTGCCTCAGCCTTTACAGTCTGTCCTGCATATAGGCCAGTAGCATGGGATGGAGAATGGATTTGACCTGCTTCTGCTATTTCCCCCACTCTTCTTTTGGTGGACAGCAAAGGGTATCCCTCTGAAAATGAACTGTTTCTGTCTTGATGGGCATATCTCCACAAGTCCACAGAGAACATGCCTCCATGAAATGGCATTTAGGTATCTTTCCCTCCATTTAGAGATGTTTGGAGGCTCTTGGAATTCCAGCCAGGTCCACAAACTGCCTCTCTTCCCCAGCTATTTGCTACTCAACAGGTCTAAATGTGATTCTTCTAATGTATGGTTGAAGCAGCTCCAGAGAAAGGTCTATCATATGTTCTCTTCTTGTGAAAGCATGCAGGTTTCAGTAAAAGATGTTCAGTGCTCCGAGAGACTCTGCTGCATCCGGATAACATAATTTTCTGGGCCAGGTAAAGAGGTGTGTTGTAGTGTAGTGCTTTGTGAGTGATACATGTCATCTTTAGGTGGATTCTATTTCTAACTTCATATGGAAGCCAATTGATCACTTTCAAATGTGGAGTGATATGGTCAAATTTCTTAGACCCAGTTATGAGTCAAGCTGCTGCGTTAAGGCAGGGTTTTAGGGGAGCTGTTGAGAACTTGGGAAGACCTGAAAGAGTTGTGCATCCATACTCAATCCTCAAGATGACCAAAGCATGGACTGCTGTTTTGAGGTCAGCTGGATTGATGAATAGTTTTAGTTTTCTGAGATAGCTTAGATGGAAGCGGGCATATTTTGCCATTGTCTTGATGTGTGAACACATGTATATTAGAGCCTTGTCCAGCATGATTCCTAGCAATTTGATAGAGTCCACTAGGATCGGGTACAGTTTAGTTCATTCCTTTATCACTGTGGAGCTTCTTGGGGGGAAATCTGCAGGAATTCGGTTTATTGCGAGTTGAGCTTGAGATGATTGCTAGATAACCTTGAACAGTCATCTTTAATGCCTGATTCATCATGTTGATCTCCTTCAACAATGGAATCCAATCCAATTGTATGGATGTCATACTGTTTCGACAACTGTATTTTGTACATATTCGTAATGTTATCACAATATATTTGAAGCTTGTGGGAAGCCTGATGAACTAACACGGTAGGTCTGAGTTGCTTATGGTGGCAAGCCTGTGATAAAGGTTATAAGCCTGATTGTTTATAATGAAAAGATGCAATAAAGGCAGTAGGTCTGACACATTGATTGAGAAAAGCATATGTGAAACCTACTAGGCATTTAAGTGTGGATTCTTAATACTGTATTAAAGTCTACAGGTAGGTATTTTGCAACATGAAATTTTACAGGTTACCATTGTAGGTAAGGGCTTTGGAGCTGGTCACCCCCTCTGTTTAACTAGAGGTATATAATATTTACAGTGTTAGACTCATAGTTATAACCTATATGAAGCTATGATGTATGCTTTGCCAATTGCTATTTTGTATACTATGTAATTTTATTACATGTTGGTTTAGTTGTGGAAATGCTTACATTTAGTACAGAAGCCTTGGTTGGCTATAATGATATGCCAGTGATAACAGCTACAGGCCTGATTGGTTCATTTGGAAAGACAAGTTTTGTTGCCATATGTCTCATCTGTTTATTGTGAAAAGTTACCATAGACACATTAGGCTTGACATATTGATTGTGAAAAGCATATGATAAAATCAAAAGGCATTTTAAGGTGGATTTAACTTTTTCAGTAATTAAGCCTACAAAAAGATAATTTGTTATATGAAATGTCACATATTACCTTTGTAGACAATCATTTTGGCATTGGTTAGAACCCCAAGGGGCAAGGATTTGCACTATAATAGTTCTCACTAGAATCTTTTCTTAGCTGTCTACCAGGCTCTTTAAATAAAAAAATAAATCATTAACTAATACACTCACCCATGTTTATCAATATATATCAATATAGATATACACAGGGCCTTTGGATGAGCTCTGTTCTGCCATAAGCCTGACTGAGTGCCATTCCACTCTGCTTCCATCATTGACATTGAACTTCATGGTATAATTGTTCAGTCCACATCAGTCTTTGGTTCTCTTGCCCTGTAAATGATGCCAATTTCCGATCACATGTGTACATCTACCTGGAAAATGAGTGTACTTACATGTAAGGGTTGGTTGGTCAGTCCTTCACTTTTCAATTTTCTCCTTTTATAGTTTCCCTTTCATTTCTTCACTTATCCTCTTTGTATTTTAATGTTTCTTAAAAGGATACAATAGATCTCCAGGCAGTGCTAACAGGTTGAGTACTTGACACTCATTACTTTGCAGTGCTCCGCATCTCACACTGCCTCCTCCACTAAACGAGAATGTGCAATGTTGTTGTTCATAGTATAATGATGTTTTCCCACTCCAAAATGAGCAACATGTTCATTCTAATTGTAGCACCCATGTTTGACCTTGAAATCAATAGTAGTCTCTTTACAATACGTTTGCAAGGCCTTTACATGATGGACACTCGCGGCTAATTTTATTATCGTTATTGTAATCATATGCCCATTGGGTTTAGATGGCCTTATTCTTTCTTTTTTCTACTTGCTGTAGGAGTCTGGATTAGTATATAATACTCACTCGTGAAAGTCTAGCACCCTGCTTTAATCCAGGTCACCCTTATGGTGATTTAGGTAGTTTAGATACTCTTAGAAAGGCTCTCTAAGTGGTAGCTGTAGAGATCAGCCTTCAGCCTTAGTCTAGGAGGAGTGTAAAGCAGCTTGGTTCACCAGTATCTAACCTTTAGTATAGGCTAAGTGAAAAAGAACCACACAATGTACTTATAAAAATAGATAATTGTTACAGTTACTCACTAACACTCTACAATATCTCTACCCAGAGATATAATGACAATGCATACAATACTTTGAAATAGTACAGTAAGCAGCAACAATACACTGGGGTCCCTGGGGGAGATCAACCCATGTACCAATATAGTGGAATGCAAACCACAACAGTAGTAGAGACAGGACAGTGACCTAGTTTAGGACACCCCCGCGCCGCACGGCCACCAGCTGCTGCGAGTGCCTCCCCGCCTGCCTGCCTCTCTGCTCGGGCTGCCGCCGCGTGACCACGCCCCCTGCCTTCGAGCGGCGTGGTCTGGGCTCGCTTTCCTGCCTTTGCCACTGTTTGTTTGTTTTTGGTGTGCATTATAACTGTTGTCATTTTTAACTTTGTCCCCCTCTTTTGCCTGCTTGCCCCCGTCTCATCCCTCCCCGCTCCCCGCTTCCCGCCACCGCTGCTAACCCCGCCCCTTTTTTCATCCTGTACCCTCCCCGCTCCCGCCTCCCAGCTGCTCCGCCCTCCCTCGCACTTGGCCATATATGGCGACCGTGCGACGCAGGTGAGTGTGACCTAGTTTAGGACACCCCCGCGCCGCACGGCCACCAGCTGCTGCGAGTGCCTCCCCGCCTGCCTGCCTCTCTGCTCGGGCTGCCGCCGCGTGACCACGCCCCCTGCCATCGAGCGGCGTGGTCTGGGCTCGCTTTCCTGCCTTTGCCACTGTTTGTTTGTTTTTGGTGTGCTTTATAACTGTTGTCATTTTTAACTTTGTCCCCCTCTTTTGCCTGCTTGCCCCCGTCTCATCCCTCCCCGCTCCCCGCTTCCCGCCACCGCCGCTAACCCCGCCCCTTTTTTCATTCTGTACCCTCCCCGCTCCGGCCTCCCAGCTGCTCCGCCCTCCCTCGCACTTGGCCATATATGGCGACCGTGCGACGCAGGTGAGTGTGACCTAGTTTAGGACACCCCCGCGCCGCACGGCCACCAGCTGCTGCGAGTGCCTCCCCGCCTGCCTGCCTCTCTGCTCGGGCTGCCGCCGCGTGACCACGCCCCCTGCCATCGAGCGGCGTGGTCTGGGCTCGCTTTCCTGCCTTTGCCACTGTTTGTTTGTTTTTGGTGTGCATTATAACTGTTGTCATTTTTAACTTTGTCCCCCTCTTTTGCCTGCTTGCCTGGTTGCTCCCGTCTCATCCCTCCCCGCTCCCCGCTTCCCGCCACCGCCGCTAACCCCGCCCCTTTTTTCATTCTGTACCCTCCCCGCTCCCGCCTCCCAGCTGCTCCGCCCTCCCTCACACTTCGCCATATATGGCGACCGTGCGAACGCGCAGCGGTGACGCGCAGCGGGCGCGCCGATTGTGCGCCGAAGGCGCGCCAAAGGTAAGCCCGTCTGCGCCCGTCCGCGCCTGGACCGCGCCCAGCGCCAGGACCCCTGGCACCCGCAGACCCCAGCCCACCCGCCGGACGTACGACGCCGCCACCCTCAACGCACTCAACGCCGGCCGAACCCCTGGATGCTACCGAGCCACCCCGAGACGCACCCACGGACCCTTCAGCTGCCGCTCCTGCAAGTTCACCTGCATCCGGACCTGCACTACACCCGCACCCACCAAGACCAAGACGAGCAACAACAGCAGCCACCTGAAGTGCATCCTGCTCAACACCCGCTCCGTCCACAGACACGCCGTCGAGCTCTGGAACCTGCTCGACACCACAGACCCAGACGTCGCCTTCCTCACGGAAACCTGGATGAACGCCTCCTCAGCGCCCGACATCGCCATCGCCATCCCGGACGGCTACAAGATCATCCGGAGAGACCGCGTCAACCAGACAGGAGGAGGAATCGCCATCATTCACAGGAACACCATCCGCATCACGACCAACACCGACGACACCATCGCACCCGCCGAACACCTGCACTTCCAGATCCACGTCAACCCCAAGACCACCCTCAGAGGCACCCTCATCTACAGAGCCCCGGGACCACGCGCACAATTCAGCGAGGACATCGCCGACTTCATCAGCCCGCTCGCCCTCCCCTCAGCCGACTACATCCTCCTCGGGGACCTCAACTTCCACCTGGAGAACAACGACGACCGCAACACCACCACCCTGCTGGAAAACCTCGCAAACCTGGGACTCAAGCAGCTGGTGACCACCCCCACCCACCTCGCCGGACACACACTCGACGCCGTCTTCCCATCCAGCAAAGACATCGCCTTCAGCCACGCCACAGGGCTCCACTGGACGGACCACAGCTGCGTCCACTTCACCTTCAGAAGAACGACGATCCACCACCACCAGCAACAGGTTGCCCGAAGAAGCTGGAACAAGATCACAGCCGACCAGCTCGCCGCTTCCCTGAGTCAGCACCCTCCCGCCAGCTCAGCGAACCCCAGCCAGGCCGCCAACAACCTCACGAAGTGGATCAGCAACTGCGCGGACGAACTCGCCCCTTTGAGGACCCCGCCCAGCAGACCCGGCAGCAAGAAAGCCCCATGGTTCACCGACGAACTCAAGAGCTCCAAGAAGGACTGCCGAGCCCTCGAGAAAGTCTGGAGAAGGGAACCAACACCGGACAACATGACCACCCTCAAGCTTGCCACCCGGAAGCACCACCAACTGATCCGCGCCACCAAGAGAACTACATTCAAGGACCGGCTGGACAACAACGCACACAACTGCAAGGAACTCTTCAACATCGTGAAAGAGCTCTCCAACCCCAGCGCCGGAAACAACGACATCACCCCATCGCAAGACCTCTGCAACTCCCTCGCCTCCTACTTCCACAACAAGATCACGGACATTCACAACAGCTTCAGCATTCAACCATCGCACACAACGACCGCAGCAACGCCGCCCACCACCACCCTCCGCGCCTGGACTCCGATCAGCACCGATGACACCGTCCGCATGACGAACTCCATCCACTCCGGATCTCCGACAGACCCCTGCCCTCACCACGTCTTCAACAAGGCCGACGCTGTCATCGCACCCCACCTGAGGGACATCATCAACACCTCCTTCGACACCTCCACCTTCCCAGAGGGCTGGAAGCACGCCGAGCTCAGCGCTCTACTAAAGAAACCTACTGCGGACCCCACCGAACTCAAGAATTACCGCCCTATCTCGCTCCTCCCGTTTCCAGCCAAAGTCATCGAGAAGACCGTCAACAAACAGCTGGCCGCCTTCCTCGAGACGAATGGATCCCTCGACCCCTCACAGTCTGGCTTCCGAGCCAACCACAGCACCGAGACCGCCCTCATCGCTGCCACCGATGACATCCGAGCCCTGATGGACAACGGAGAAACAGCGGCCCTCATCCTCCTAGACCTCTCCGCGGCTTTCGACACTGTCTGCCACCGCACCCTAGTGCAGCGCCTCAGCAACGTCGGAATTCAGGAGAAGGCACTGGAATGGATCGTCTCCTTCCTCGACGGAAGAACACAGAGAGTCCGTCTACCACCGTACAAGTCAGAGGCCACTGGAGTCATCTGCGGCGTCCCTCAAGAATCCTCCCTGAGCCCCACCCTCTTCAACGTCTACATGAGCCCCCTCACGACCATCGCACGCCAACACAACCTGAACATCATCTCCTACGCCGATGACACCCAGCTGATCCTCTCCCTGACCAACGACCCCGCCGCTGCCAGAGCCAACCTTCACGAAGGGATGAAAGATGTAGCCGAGTGGATGACGACCAGCCGCCTGAAACTGAACTCAGACAAGACGGAAGTCCTCATCCTGGGTTCCTCGCCCTCCTCCTGGGACGACTCCTGGTGGCCCCCCGCCCTGGGCACCGCACCCACACCGACAGACCACGCACGCAACCTGGGCTTCATCCTGGACTCCTCCCTCTCCATGACCAGACAAGTCAACGCCATCTCCTCGTCGTGCTTCAACATCCTGCGCATGCTACGGAAGATCTTCCGGTGGATCCCCACCGAAACCAGGAAGACGGTCACCCAGGCCCTCGTCACCAGCCGACTGGACTACGGCAACGCCCTCTACGCCGGAACCACCGCCAAGCTCCAGAAGAGACTCCAGCGGATCCAGAACGCCTCAGCCAGACTCATCCTCGACATCCCCCGACGCAGCCACATCTCCGGACAACTGAGAGACCTGCACTGGCTCCCCGTCAACAAGAGAATCACCTTCCGTCTCCTCACCCACGCACACAAAGCCCTGCACGATCAAGGCCCGAGCTACCTCAACAACCGCATCAACTTCTACGCTCCCAAGCGCCACCTCCGATCAGCCAGTCACGCCCTCGCCGCCGTCCCCCGCATCCGAAGAACGACAACAGGAGGAAGGTCCTTCTCCTACCTGGCCGCCAAGACCTGGAACTCCCTCCCGACCGACCTGCACCTGACCCAAGACCACCTCTCCTTCAGGAAGAAGCTCAAGACCTGGCTGTTCGAGCAGTAGCAGCACCCCCCCCCCAAGCGCCTTGAGACCCTCCGGGTGAGTAGTGCGCTCTATAAATATCCTTGATTGATTGATTGATTGACCCAGGAGACGTAGCAGAGATGGGGGACCCAAGATTCCACCCGATGGTGAGAATCAAGGCACCCCAAGACAATTGTATGCAAAGAACACCCCAAGACAGTTGCATGCAAAGAGGAAATACAACTGCATACTCAATATTATTCAATGGATACATAGCGGTTACAGTCTTGGAGAGATAGGAGCCTTTCCAGTGGACCCTGAAGACACCCCATGGAGAACAGAAGGTTTTAGGAGCCACCCCAACCGTGGATACCCTCAAATAGGGATACCTACAACCACTGTCGAGCACAATTGAGGACTTCAGGATGAGGTTGCTGTTGCAGAAGAATGAAAGGGTTTGTTGGAACCTAGAGGTGGGTTTGTGTTGAAAAGTACCTTAAAGCAGAGGGGACAGAGTCTATGCAAGTCCGGGGGGACAAGTAAACATGGAAAATGAAGGCCATTCAAGTTCAAAGAAACAGGTCAGTTGATGAAAAGCTTCAAGTATGGGTACACTGAATCTGCAGCTCTGCCTAAACCGCCGTGATGCTGAAGACAACAGAATCCATCTGTTCTAATCAACCACGTCGGCACAGGTCAGTTATAGTGGGGACAGACTCGTTGGCAGAACCTTTTGATGCGTCTGACTCTGTAGAAACATGAGTCAGTCAAAGTAACCAATGTGGTTACTGTGAGATGAAGCGATAGAGCAACGCTGTCCATAGGGGTTCAGTTGTAGAACGTTCAACGAGGGATGCTGTCCTCAACTCGATTAGAAGACAACTAAGTCCTCGAGGAAATGCAGAACCATCACCTGTGTTGCTGAGCCTTTTGGAGTCCGTAGGAGCCCAGGTTCGGCAGCCCGGTTGATTGTGTTGCAGTGCCTGCGGATGAAAAGGAGTGACTCCATCACTCTAATGGAGATTCCTTTGTATGTCTTTAGATGCCCAAAGGCCCAGGACAGAACTTGCATGAAGCACGGACCCTGATAGTGCAGCGGGTTTGCAGGACAACGAGGTTAGGAGTAGACAGAGTCTTCCCAGTTGGAGACTCAGTCCCCAAGCAAAGGTTGATGCGATTAGTTCGCCGCGGTCAGAATGACTTGGCCAGGATGTCCAGATGGTCAAAGAAGAAGTGGAATTGGATCTGAATGGAATCCCACAACAATTCTAGGGACCCACCCACACATAAGCCCTTATGTACCCTAAGGTGAGAATTGGGATGATTCAAGGGTCCCTCCCACAGGAGAGGCTGGACAGTGGGGAGGATGCTCCTATGTCCTTTGTCCAGTTTCCCGTCAAAGCGGGAGCAAACAGTTTGAAGGAGGGCACCAAGTGTGCCCTTCCAGCAGAATATGTGGTGCTGGCAAGCACCCCCATCACTTCCTAATACACTAAATTCTGTCTAGGAGGTGGTCACACCTCCCTGTTCAAGTTCAAGTTCGGGCATTGGTATAGCGCACTACTCACCCAGAGGGTCTCAAGGCGCTTGGGGAAGGGGTTGGTCTCAAGGCGCTAGGGGAAGGGGTTCATTATTTGTCGAATAGCCAGGTTTTAAGTTCTTTTCTGAAGGAGATGTGGTTCTGAGTAAGGCGAAGGTGGGTGGGGAGTGAGTTCCAGGTCTTGGCAGCCAGGAAGGAGAAGGATCTGCCACCCATGGTGGATTTTCGGATGCGCGGGACTGTGGCGAGGGCTTGATTAGACGATCTTAGTTGGCGGGTGGGTTTGTAGAAGGATAGTCGAGCGTTGAGGCATTCGGGTCCTAGATTGTAGAGGCCCTTGTGGGCGTGGGTGAGAAGGCGGAAAGTAATTCTCTTGTTGACAGGAAGCCAGTGGAGGCCTTTTAGATGTCCGGTGATGTGATCTTGGCGCGGGATGTCTAAAATGAGTCTCGCTGACGCGTTTTGGATGCGCTGGAGTTTTTTCTGTAATTTTGCTGCGATTCCGGCGTATAGAGTGTTACCAAAATCCAGTCGGCTCGTGACCAGTGCGTGGGTGACAGTCTTTCTTGTCTCGAGGGGGATCCAGCGGAAGATCTTTTTGAGAATGCGAAGTACGTTGAAGCAAGAAGACGAGACTGCGTTGACTTGTCTGGACATCGAGAAAGAGGAGTCTAGGATGAAGCCAAGGTTGCGTGCATGGTCTGTGGGTGTGGGTGCTGTGCCCAGAGCGGAAGGCCACCAAGAGTCGTCCCAAGCTGAGGGGGAAGATCCTAGGATGAGCACCTCTGTTTTGTCTGAATTGAGTTTTAGGCGGCTATGATTCATCCATTCGGCTACTTCTTTCATGCCTTCGTGAATATTGGTTTTGGCGGTGTTGGGGTCTTTGGTGAGGGAAAGGATTAACTGGGTGTCGTCGGCGTAAGAGATGATGTTGAGGTTGTGTTGACGCGCGATGGAGGCGAGAGGACTCATGTAGACGTTGAAGAGGGTGGGACTGAGTGAGGATCCTTGAGGTACGCCGCAGATGACTTCGGTGGCCTCTGAGTAGAATGGGGGAAGTCGGACTCTTTGAGTTCTCCCAGCGAGGAATGAGATGATCCAGTTCAAGGCTTTTCCTTGTATGCCGATGTTGCTGAGGCGATGTATAAGGGTGCTGTGTCGAAAGCGGCGGATAGGTCGAGTAGGATGAGGGCCACTGTTTCTCCGTTGTCCAGGAGTGTTCGGATGTCGTCGGTCGCTGCAATGAGGGCGGTTTCGGTGCTGTGTTTTGCTCGAAACCCGGATTGAGATGGATCAAGGGAGTTGTTGGATTCAAGGAAGGCGGCGAGCTGGCTGTTGACGGCTTTCTCGATAACTTTGGCCGGGAATGGGAGGAGGGATATGGGTCGGTAGTTTTTAAGTTCAGAGGGGTCTGCTGTGGGTTTCTTCAGAAGGGCGCTGAGTTCGGCGTGTTTCCAGTTTTCTGGAAAGGTGGCAGAGTTGAACGAGCAGTTGATGACATCACGGAGGTGGGGTGCAATGATGGAGTCAGCTTTGTTGAAGATGTGATGGGGGCAGGGGTTGGTAGGCGAGCCAGAGTGGATAGAGTTCATGATGCGAATGGTGTCTTCAGTGGTGATTGGGTTCCAGGCGCTGAGGTTGTTAGTTAGTGGAGTGGGATCTGAGGAAGGTGGTGAGGGTTGGTCGCTGGGAGTGTTCGTGAAGCTGTTGTGGATGTCGGCAATTTTGTTGTAGAAGAAGGAGGATAACGCGTTGCAGAGGTCTTGGGAGGGAGTGATGTCGTTAGATGCTGCGGTGGGGTTGGTGAATTCTTTGACGATGTTGAAGAGTTCCTTGCTGTTATGGGTGTTGTTGTCGAGACGATCCTTGATTGCTGATTTCTTGGCGAATCGGATCAGTTGGTGGTGTTTGCGGGTGGCTGTCTTGAGGGAGGCCATGTTGTCGGAAGCTGGGTTTTTTCTCCATATCTTCTCCAGGGTGCGGCATAGCTTCTTGGATTTTTTGAGTTCGTCATTGAACCAGGGAGCCTTTTTGCTGGCTAATTTCATCTGGTGCTTTTTCAGGGGTGCTAATTCATCAGCACTGTTGGTAATCCATTGCCTGAGGTTGGTGGCTGCTTGGTTTGGGTCCGTTGAGAGGGTGGGAGGGTTTTTGTTGAGTGAAGTGAGGAGTTGGTCGGAGGTGATTTTGTTCCAGTTTCTCCGGGGAATAGGTTGTGGACGGTTGTGGGTTGGGGTGGTTATGTAGCTGAAGTGGACGCAGCTGTGATCCGTCCAGTGGAGAGTTGTAGTGCGGTCGAAGGAGATGTGCTTGCTGGAGGTGAAGATAGGGTCGAGCGTGTGACCGGCTGTGTGGGTGGGGGTGTCAACAAGTTGTTTGAGTCCGAGATTGGCCAGGTTGTCCAGAAGGGTGGTGGTGTTGCTGTCGTGTTTGTTTTCAAGGTGGTAGTTGAGGTCTCCTAGAAGAATGTAGTTCTCGGAGGCGAGGGCGTGTGGACTGACGAAGTCCGTGATGTAATCGCTGAATTGACTGCGGGTACCTGGAGGCCTGTAGATGAGGGTGCCTCTGAGTGTGGTCCTGGGGTCAGTGTGGATCTGGAAGTGGAGATGTTCGGCGATAGCAAGATTGTCGTCGGAGCTGGTTGTGATTTTGATGGTGTTCCTGTGGATAATGGCGATGCCTCCTCCTGTTTGAATGGTGCGGTCTTTTCGAATACTCTTGTAGGTGTCCGGTATGGCTATTGCGATATCGGGTGATGATGATGTGTTCATCCATGTTTCAGTGAGGAAGGCGATGTCAGGTGACGCAGTGTCGAGTAGGTCCCAGAGTTCCGTTGCGTGTCTGTGGACCGAGCGGGTGTTGAGCAGGATGCACTTTAGGTGGTTGTAGTCGGAGCTGTGTTTGGAGGGCGTGGATTTGGTGAGGTTCCTGGAGCAGTTGAATTTGCAGGCGAGGCAGGCGAATGGGCCGTGAGTACGTCCAGGAGTAGCTTTGCAGCATAGTGGTGTGCGTCCAGGGTTGAGGGCGAGGAGAGTAGCGGCATCATATGATATTATAGAGGGTTGGGAGCGGCGGGGACCAGGGGGTCTGGCGCTGGGTGCGGTCCAGGCGCGGACGGGCGTAGACGGGCTTACCTTTGGCGCACCTTCGGCGCGCATGGGGCGCGACCGCTGCGCGTGAACGCTGCGCGGGAGAGCATCTAACATATATGGAAGATGGAGGGAGAGGGGCGAGGGAGGAGCAGCTGGGAGGCGGGTGCGTGGTGGAGGGGGCGGGCTCCGGGCACAACAACAACACTAGTAATGGCGGCTAAAAGGGAAGTGCAGACCGGGTTGGGGAGACTAAATTATTTATTTATGTGGTGGGTAGCGGGGCGCCTGAGGAGCGGAGCGCAGAAGCAATGGCCCACAGCAGGAAACAAACAAACGAAGCGGTAATGCGATCTAAATAACACAGGCACTCTCAGTCAGTGAAGCAATGCAGGCACTGTCGAGCAGACACAACGGGCGCGTGAAAATAATGAAATAATAATGCAAGCACGTATCAAGCGCTAAATAAGGTCAGCAGAGCAGCGCTAACTATACCCAGCCAGCGTAGTCAGGAGAGAGCAGGGCAGAAGGGAGCGACCGCTTCTGACGAAGTCAGGGTGGTCACAGCGCTTCGGTGTTCAGGGAGAAGCCTTGCCTCTTAGTGGGAGGGAGGAGCAGCTGGGAGGCGGGTGCGTGGTGGAGGGGGCGGGCTCCGGGCACAACAACAACACTAGTAATGGCGGCTAAAAGGGAAGTGCAGACCGGGTTGGGGAGACTAAATTATTTATTTATGTGGTGGGTAGCGGAGCGCCTGAGGAGCGGAGCGCAGAAGCAATGGCCCACAGCAGCAAACAAACAAACGAAGCGGTAATGCGATCTAAATAACACAGGCACTCTCAGTCAGTGAAGCAATGCAGGCACTGTCGAGCAGACACAACGGGCGCGTGAAAATAATTAAATAATAATGCAAGCACGTATCAAGCGCTAAATAAGGTCAGCAGAGCAGCGCTAATGATACCCAGCCAGCGTAGTCAGGAGAGAGCAGGGCAGAAGGGAGCGACCGCTTCTGACGAAGTCAGGGTGACTGACTATGACAGGAAACCTATTGTCCTACCTTCCCCTGCTCAGGCTTGGCCCAGCAGCAGGAGGGCAGAATCATGTCTGTAGTCGGCAGCAGCACTAGGTTGCTGTTCGGCTCTGTAAGATTGGTCCCGGTAGCATGGAGGGCCCTACCGTGGATTGAATCATATCTCCAACCTTTGGGACTGAAAAGCCTACTAGAAGGGTGAATTATAGATTGCAAGTGCGGTGATGTAAGATATAAGGGAGCCTATATCTTTCATGAGATGTGCATGTACCAACTCACACAGGCTGCAATGGCAGTCCTGTAGTCATAGTTTGGAGGGTCCCTTATGGATGGCATAAAACATGCTGCAGCCCATGGGAGGCCCCTGGTGTACCTAGGAACTAGGTACCTTAGTAGCATATAGTAGGGACTTACTAGAATACACCAGCAACCAACTAGTAATGTACAAAGGTACTCACCTTAGCCAATTTAGGAAGGAAGCACAGTTGCTGGGGTTCTGGTTAGCAGGATCCCAGGAATACTAGTCATAAAAACTCTAGAACATCATCGTAAAGTGTAGGTAACCGTGAAAGCAGGTCCTATTTTCTGACACTTGTATTCTTTTTTCCTGCATATGTTGTTTAGTTTGTGTGTATTTTATTGCATATGTATGAATGCAAGAATGAGTCAGTGGATGGATAAATGGATGCATCTGTGCAAAGATAAGTGACCGAGTACATTTATGATTACTTAGCGAGGGCTTTAACTCATCAATGACACAGAAGGCATTTTCCTTCATAAGCCGGAACCATTGGCAATGCTCGTTTAGGAGAAGGGGTAGTGAAAGGCCATTGCTCATTACGTAGAAATCAGTGGAGCTGGAACAATTTTTTGACCTGGAGGAGTTGGCTTGGGACATCAGCTGACCGGGGCTGTAAAAATCTTTGTGTTACTGAGCAAGCTATTTAGCAAGTACCGAAAAAAGTTTAGGTGCGCAGTTTGTGTTCGTCCGAGGGAAGGAGGTGGGTGAGATGGCAGTCTGAGACGATTTTTATAGCTCAATGGGGAATTATGACACAATATTCTTTAATAAATATTTATTCAAAAAATGATTTATATAAAGGAGACCATTAATAAATTAGAGTATGAGACATAGATTCAGACAAGGGTACAATTAATGTATATTGTTTTGTCTTCTCATCCTACATCAAAAGGCCACCTGACACCACCTCCCACAATTAAAAGGACTAAATGAGCCTCATTTTAATTCATATTTGTAAATATTAAAAAGGAACTTTTTTTTATACTTGTGTGACTCACTTAGCTCATTCTTTCATTCCATATAGAACTTGATCATGAGTCAAAAATAATTGCTACCAAATTTCATCTTTTACAAGCCACAGGACATACACTTTAACACTCAGGACAAAAGTATCTGCAGTGGTTTGGTGAAGGTTGATTTCTTGGCTCTTTCTAATTACCATTGACAACTGAACTTGAGCAAACAGCTAATGCTGAGTGGAAAAAAACTGATTAAAAGGCCTCCCACTTTAAATATTGTCGTTTGTACATTTAGAGAAGTCCTCACCCCCATCCGGGGAACACCCTCTTAGATCTCAGGAGCTGCGGATGGTCATCAGATGACAGTAGGAGCAGGATGGACTTACCACTGTGCCACTCTAGCAGACAAGGGAGGGTGCTTTCAGAACAAGATGGGCTACTATTACCCATCCATGCCACATTGGCACCATTCTAACCGAGGCTTCCTGCACTGTAGACTAATTTGAATGTTTTTGCCAGGGTTAATTTTGGTTTGGTTTCCTCCGGCTCTCTCTCTTTCTCTCTCTCTCTCTCTCTCGCTCTCTCTCTCTTTCTCTCTCTCTCTCTCTCTCTCTCTCTCTCTCTCTCTCCCTCTCTCTCTCTCTCTCTCTGTCTTTCTCTCCCCCTTAAGTGAGGGGTGCATAATGAAGGCATCCACAAGGTCATCTCAGGAAACTCTACCAAAGTATCCTTTTGGCAGCCATCTTGTAAAGCAGTGACACAATAGCATGTCTTCAACTATACTATTACAATGGTTTCCTTTTCATTGGAATTAGTGCGTCTATTGTCATGCATAATGATGAAGTCAGTTGGGTTACTTTAATCTAATATTTTTTTCTCGTGCACAAGAAATTAAAATAATACATTTTTTTATCATTGTACACAGTAATTCAGAAAATGTAGTATTTTTTTAGACTACATTTCAAATATATTATGAGTATTTGCCATTTGAATAACTAAAGTTAGTCAATGAATAATTTATAAACCCAGTCAGCCATTTTTGTGTTGTGTGGCTACTACAGCACCTTATACACACACCTTGTTAAAATATAAAATGAGCTTCCACTCTCTTGGTAGTTTGATGGCAGGTTGGTGCAGCCACACATGCAAGAACCCTCTCCTAGGAGCACAGCTGCTGCCAGGTCATGGTCTGTCCTTAGCTGCAAAATTGCTCTCTGACAGCGCTGAATCCTGTGGGTAGAAACTAGACTGTCTAGTATTTGGTCTCTTTAGTGGCTGACGTGCACAGACTTTCAATTGTTGTCACATGGTTGACTGGATGCATCTCACAGGAATCCACTCAACTAGTTGTGTACTACCTCCAACAAGGACGTGGCCATCCCGGTGCACATACTGAGGGACTGGTGCACAGTCCTCCACGTAGAGGACACTAAACAGCAAAGAGTGTCCCTCTCTTGTTGCAGTGAATGTATAACTTCCCACAGACAGCATGATCCAAGCAACATCCAATCACAAGCTGCACGCTGGACATTGGGTTGATCTAAAACATGAATGACAGTGGAAGAGGTGTGGCTCAGCGGCCAGGGCAGCTGACTCCGAAACACAGGGATCACGGCTCGATCGCCGGTGGTAGGTTATCCCAGCACCATGTGACTCTGGGCAATAGCTAGCTTAATCTTCCCGATGGCCTCCAGCGCCTTGAGACCCTTAGGGGTGATTAGTTTGCGCTTTACAAATATTGGCTTAACAATCAGTGACTAACAAAAGCTGACCCAAGGTAACCAGTGGCTCAAAGGGCCTCCCCCAAACCCCTTCTCTCTGTCTTTTCTTAATTGTGTTCATGCATAGGTGCAGGCAAAGCTGTCTTAAGGCAGATAATAAAAGTAAACCCCACACCGGGGGGTCATGTCTAGTTACACATCGAATTCCAATCTTCATTTTTTATCTAAAATAAAGGAGTGTTTGGTAACAGGTCAACTTCAGAATTGCATGTAAACTACTGCCCTGTTAGAACTCAGGTAATCAGTTCTCTCCATGTAATGAGGTAGGTCTCAGAAGGTGTGTCTCCTGGTTAGTTAGTCGATTGGCCAACACAGATAGAAGAAATGGAGGGGTAAGCCTCTGCAAGCTCAAAGGCAGCTGCCATGTGAGGAGTTAGTATAAACCAATGAGTCTCAGCCACAAGGCTTACTATTTAAAGACAGAACAGGAAATTATTGTTAACAGTGAAGCTATATTTTATTTGTAATCTAATACGTTTTCTGATTACTTAAAATTTGATTTGTTGGGCCTTATTTATTCCTATCAATTGAGAAACAGATCCTTATACATTACTTCCTTTAGCCTCTCTATTACAATATAAATTTACAGGCTCTTCAATGAAAAATACAGTCCTTCTATCACTATTGAGTCAGGTGGTTTGTCTATGTCAGTGTCTGTTTTTTTTTTCTCACTGTGGGCATCAAGAAAATGTCCTCAGGACTCCTGTTATCCTCCAATGGAAGCCTGGCCAAGACTAAGGATTGATTTATGTAAAGGTAGGATCCACCCTACTTTTAAACCATGACCTTGTAAGCCCTGCATGAGGAGTATGTGCTCTATATACCAATGCATTACTAAGGAGTGATTCCAGTGAGTAATCCAAAGCCTCAATTTGTGGAGCTCAGTCTATGGGCGTCTCTGACTTCCTTTTAACATTGCATCAGGAGATTCAGTTATGTTTTTCAAACTGTGTCATCCCAGAAAGAGTCTGTACAGTCTTGGACTGTGTGTTCTCCGGTGACACAATGGCTACTGCCAAGGACATCAGCAAGATCCTTGTGTTGGCAGGATTAGATGCTGGAAGTGATAGGAACAGAAGTCCTTCTACGTGAGAGCCAGATAGGTCATCTGCTGCTTATAGACTCAGCTACAGTATTTAGATAGTAGAAAGGGACACAATCCAGCTAGAATTATAAGATTATTCCACCTCAATAAGTTTAAGCTGCAAAGCATGACTGTTTTATTGTTCACTGGATGTGAGCGTGTGAAACATTTATGTCAGTTGCAGTAGCTGGCATATCAACATCAATATCCTCATGGTGTGGTTCTGGTCCCACTGATTACATAGATAATGGTTTAATCCTACAGATCTCTATCTGTTATTCATGCCTCTAAGATGCTATTGTGTGGCATTATTTGCTGTAAATCAAGTTTCAAAAGAGAAATTCACTACACCTACTGCCCCTCTCTGCCCTCCCTTACCCACTTGTGCACTAAATGGCAGGATCTACTCCTTACAGATTAGTTGGAGGAGGACTGGAAAGTCATCCTCAGAGATCTCAACATGGGAGGGGGCAGGGGGCAGGGATGGTATAGGAATCCAGAATGAAACTCCCCCTCTTTAAGACGCTCCTAGACTGGTAATGGAAGCTCAAGATGCCACACTCCACAGGTCTCCAGCAGGGGCGCAACTAGGTCTTAATTTCGGGGGGGGGCTAACATGGCAAATGAAGGGGCGTGGCTAATGTTAATCAATGGGGCGGGGCTAAAATGGCAGATAATCGGGATCGATTAATGCTCAGGTCAAGCGGAGAAAACGTGATGAATTCTGCGTTTGAAACTGGACAATTAGAGCACACATTTTTGTTAATTTGATGCATTTATGTCCTATTGTCTTATGAAAAAGGAACAGAATGTACTGAATTAAAAGGCCAATTTTTATATATTTTACTACAAAGCACTTTAGGAACACATTATAACCAATTTTCACAATGCCATTTCAAGGCGACAACCCTTTTTCGCCAGTTCGTCAACAATTGCTTCTATAGGAGGACAATGTGCTCGTGAAATGTTTATCATTGCAAGTCCAAAACCCATACTCACCCTGAACCGTAAAATTACCCCTGGTACCCCAAAACCCATACCCACCCTGAACCCCAAAGTTACCCCCTGGCACACCAAAACCCATACCCGCCCTGAACCCTAAAATTACCCCAGGTACCCCAAAACCCATACCCACCCTGAACGCTAAAATTACCCCTGGCACCCCAAAACCCATACTCACGCTAAACCCGCATATTACCCCTTGCCCCCCAAAATCCATTACCACCCGACTCTTCAAATTACACCCCTGGCACCCCAAAACCCATAACCACCGAACCCTAAAACTACCGCCTCGCACCCCAAAACCCACACCCACCCAGAACCCCTAAATTACCCTTCTGGCCCCACAAAGCCCATACCCGTCCTGAACCGTAAAATTACCCCCTGGCACACCAAATCCCATTACTACCCTGAACCCTAAAATTACCCCTGGCACCCTAAAATCCATACCCACTCAGAACCCTAAAATTACCCCCTGGCACCCCAATACGTAACCCACCCTGAACGCTAAAATTACTCGCTGGCACCCTAAAACCCATACCCACCCTGAACCCTAAAATTACCCCTGGTACCCCAAAACCCATACCCACCCTGAACCCCAAAGTTACCCCCTGGCACACCAAAACCCATACCCGCCCTGAACCCTAAAATTACCCCAGGTACCCCAAAACCCATACCCACCCTGAACGCTAAAATTACCCCTGGCACCCCAAAACCCATACTCACGCTAAACCCGCATATTACCCCTTGCCCCCCAAAATCCATTACCAGCCGAACCTTCAAATTACACCCCTGGCACCCCAAAACCCATAACCCCCGAACCCTAAAACTACTGCCTCGCACCCCAAAACCCACACCCACCCAGAACCCCTAAATTACCCTTCTGGCCCCACAAAGCCCATACCCGTCCTGAACCCTAAAATTACCCCCTGGCACACCAAATCCCATTACTACCCTGAACCCTAAAATTACCCCTGGCACCCTAAAATCCATACCCACTCAGAACCCTAAAATTACCCCCTGGCACCCCAATACGTAACCCACCCTGAACCCTAAAATTACTCGCTGGCACCCTAAAACCCACACCCACCCTGAACCCTAAAGTTTCCCACATAGCACCCCAAAAAATTAACACTACAACCTAGATATGCAGGCAGTAGGTAATGCTGTGCTGAAGAATTCATTAAAGTTACTGAAACTTACATGAAAAACGGCTGCCTGCTCTTCTGATACTATTCAGTGGAGTCGGGCTGATCAGCAGCACTGCGTCCTGACATCCAGCCCCTCCCGAAGATCTCACAGTGTAGATAGGTGTGTGTCAAATGTTTCCTGCTTTCTCCTTGCCAGGGCCTCCTCTGCTTCTGTGTCGTTGGTGCCCATGGATGCAAAAAGAGAAAGATCAATGGCCCTGTTCACCATTTAACTGGTGAGCAGGGCCTTGGATGTGAATTCCATACAAGTGCACAGACAGCAGGGCCAAAGGGATGGCAGTGCAGGTGATGCGTATACTTTGTAAATTAATTCCTGCTGGCGTCATAGCCCAGGGTCTGCTGTCTGTGCACTTGTATGGAATACACATCCATGCAAGTGCACAGACAGCAAACCCTGGGGTTTGACGCCAGCAGGAATTCCTATACAAAGGAAAAGCGTCACCTGCACTGGCCAGCCCTTTCCCCCTGCTGTGTGCATCTTCCCACTCCCACCCCCACCCCATGCTGAACACATCAAGTGCTTAGGTGAAATCCCTGCCTTCAGGCAATGATATCACCTCGGGGCAAGTAAAGGAAAACAAGAGGTTAACTGAAACTGTTCAGAGGCTGGCTGGCTCGGGCTGCTGGGCCTCAGAAAGCATCATAAAAATCACATTCTCGGCTCCGATGCGCAGCCTTCTTTTGTCCTTTCAGTGCGCGTCAAATTAGCCCGGGCTGGAGAATACGACGGGGGGGGCTGAAGCCCGGTGAGCCCAATGGGTGTTGCGCGCCTGGTCTCCAGCACCATGCGGACTGATGGAGAGGCCACCATGCGGACTGCGACACGCTCCATAGTCTCGATCTCTGCCCAGACTTGGGATCCCTCTGGACGGTGACCTGTACCAGCCTGGCTGATGCCCTGGACTTGCCATCCTCTTTCTGGAAAATTGGTCATTCTACAAGATAGGATGTACCTCCCCACACTGACTACCTCTGCATAGGGCTGGATATCAACAGCCCTTATGGCGGCAGAGACCTGCATATTGCACTACTGGCACTCCCCACTGAGGCTGACCCACACTGAATTGTTCATTGAAATATGTAAAACCTGACTTATGAGCAACTTGTGTATAGATAGTAGGACAGGATGGAGAAGTTCACTCAAGTGTGGCTCCATTCCTAGATGCAACCAAAACAGATGACAGTCAAGCGAGTGAAGTACCATAAATATTGACAGGGATCCTGGACTGATGTCCCCCGACAGATGATGCTCACAAGAGTTGACATACCAAGTCCTGATCCCCCCATCCTGATTTTCCCCTGATCACTGCATTTCTCTGGAGGCTGCATTGTATTTTAAACCAGATATATCTCCAGGTTACCACCTCACTTCACACTCCTTATCCCATTACATGCCACCCAGCTGTTCACCCCAACGCAGTTGCAGCGTATATGGTTTTAGTATAGAGTTTCCATATGCATGTGTTATGCCTTCTTATTCTTCCTTTGCATTGAGCTGTTCTACTCGTCACTACTATTTTACACACACTCTGGAAATGTTAGGCACTATCGCTTACTGTTCATTGTCTGCCCCTGTGAGGGCAGAGTTCTGCTATGTAATGATCAACGAGTTCCTCAGCAGATCCAAGTACAAATTAAGGCCCATTAATCTTATGTTATATGAAGTTGTGTTATGACTATTTGGAGAGTGTACATCTCACCCGGGAGGGTATGCAGAATCAACATTCAAGATATTTATTTGATTTAGTCCTCTGCTGAGAACAACAATTAAAAAAAATACATTTGATATAAAAATTAATAAGATAATCATGTTAAAGCAATTTTATAAAGCTCTGTAAAAATGTAAACAGGTTATGTCATACAAACTCATCAAGATGTGATTTAAAAAGTGAGATAAGGCCTTGAACTGAAATTATATCATATCTAGGGCCAGATGTAGGTAGCCCTTTACCGGTCGGAATCGCCCGAAAATACCGATTTTGGGCCGTTTCCGACCGGTAAAGGGCTATGGAGATGTAGGGGCACAAAAAACTGACATTTTCGGTAATGCTACTGAATCGGTAATTTTACCGAATCGGTAAAATTACAGAATCGGTAAATTTACCGATTCTGTAAATTTTACCGATTCGGTAAAATTACCATTCGGTAAAAATACCGAAAATGTATTTTGAGATGTAGGTAGCACTTCTAACAGTGCTACAGGGCCTTTAGAATTCGGTATTTACCATGCAATACAATTGCATGGTAAATTACGAATTCTTGTGTACATGCACATCTGTGCATGTACACCTGTGCCATGTGGCACACAAACATTCCCTAAGGGCATGTATGTGTGCCACATGGGGCAAAAGCCAGTTACAGGGGTGCAACAGGGTGTCAAAGTGACACCCTGTCCCCCTTAGCAATTCGGTATTTTTACCCATTCGGTAAATACCGAATCGGTATTTGCTTTTGAATCCTATGGGCTTCAAGGCCCATAGGATTCAATAGCAAATACCGATTCGGTATTTACAGAATCGGTAAATACCGAATCTTACCGATTCGGTAAAAAATACTGAATTTTTACCTACATCTCATTTACAGATTCATAAATACCGAATCGGTAAAATTCGGAATTTATGAATCGGTAAATGAGATTTACCTACATCTGGCCCCTGGTTCGGATAGGGCTTAAATGCCGATGTCGTGCCTCAACTAGCGTCTCATTTGGGCATTCAAACAGGATATGCGGTAAATCTTGCACTCCAACATGACATAAATCACAGATACTAGTGGTGTTTTCTGTACTGTAATAGTACAAATGTGAGCGATTATTTGATATAAATATAAATATTATTATTCTGTAAGGTAAAAAAATTATACAATGCCGGAATCCATGCTCTAAGGTAAAACAAATATAACATTGCTGGTGTTTGTATCCTATTGATTCTACACACTGTTCATGATGTTTTAGTTGGGAGCAATGCTTAATGTCAAGATTGTAACTTATTCTCGAGGACAGATGTTCTGGAATAACCCTCAAGTGAGCAGGAGTCCAAGATTTCAAAAGTGCTATTGTGCAATTTGATATGTTAAACTCTTCAATTAAATTCTGTCTATAAGTGTTTTGCAATGATTCGTTAATGAAAGTCTCAGTTTTTAATATAAATCTTAAAGCTCCTTGGTCAGCTTGTATGAGATTATAAACCCATTTTATTATGTTAGTTATAGCTCTGCAATACAAGCTAACTAGAGAAAGCTCGAGGCGTAGAGCTTGAGCAGGGACTGCTTGATGGACTTTAATCAGTTTACGAAGGATGTTCCCTTCTTTGATTTTATTTGATGCCAGTGTTTTATTGAAATGTATTCCAATGTATACAATAAAATAGGTGGAATTTTAGAACTAAAAACCTCTAAAAGGGAGTAAAAGTGTCTGTATCTGGAAGAGGAATATAATCTTTGCAGTGCGTCAACATGGGCGCCTGCTTTGCGACCTATGTGCTGAAAATGGAAGGAATTTTGTAATGTTTGTGTAATAATTTGCCCCAGGTATGTATATTCATTAACCACATCTAAATATTTTCCCCCTAGAGACCAGTTACATTTGGTGAATTGCTTTACTCCTCTACAAGAAACAATTTTTGGTTTAGATTTATTTTGGACTAATACAATTTCTTCTGAATATCTGGTAAGAGCCTGTATGTTTCTTTCTTGGCCGAATGGTATGAGATCTAGTATAACCATATTGTCGGCGTACATCATGATGTGTATATTCCAAGATGATAGCTTTAGGGGGAAATTTATGATTTGTGTAAAATAATCAGGGAGATCACTTATGTAGAGATAAAAGAAAGGGGGCTAAAAGACAACCTTGCCTCAGACCATTTGTTGTAACTATTGGTTGAGTAAGTCCCTTCTTTCCACCCATTTGTATTTTACACCATGTTGCTGTATGTATTGATATAAATATGTTAAGACGTTTATCGGGCATTCCTAGCTTTCTTAATTTTTCCCAGTGTGTTGGTCTATCTACTCTATCAAACGCTGTCATAAAGTCAACAAATACTCAATAGACGACTTACGAATTTGACACCACAGATTTGTATATAATTGTCTTTAGAACCGCTGTTATCAGTTACGGAATGTTTTGGTCGGAACCCAGCTTGAGTCATAGGGATCACTCCGCGTGGGAAAGCCCAATCCTTCAAACATTCCAACCACTCGCAGCAAAGAGCTTCCCAATTGTGTCCAACAAGGCAATTCGTTGATAATTTCTGGCAGGTGACCCATAGCCCTTTTAAAAAATTGCACCATGCACCCTTGCCATGATTTAGGGATTTTCCCTGTAGCATAACAATGGGAATATGGGGAGCTAAAAACATCCAGTGTTCTGGTATGCTTTGCAGTACTTTTATTGGGATCTGATTGGGTCCCATTGCTGCAGAAGATCTGGCATTTTGTATGTGGTATTCTATTTGCTGAACTATAGGGGCAAGGATATCATGGGTATTTTTTTCTTTTTTGCTTATTGCTAGATTCAGGTTTTCTTGCCTCATATTTGGCTTATATGGATGTATTTTTTCCCATTCTGTTGATGGAACAGGTGAGGCTTGCAGGGATTTCTTTGTTCTTGTTTCTTTTGCAATTAAACTCCAGAATGCCCTACTGTTTTTTTGTTTGGCGGCCATTTAGATGTCAACCCAATTTTGATTATTTTGAGCTTTTCGTTTTTTTTCTTTTACCATCCATCGGAATATTTTAGTTTTTTTGATTTCTTTGTGTCTGATCTCTGAAAAATGTAAAAATTGCATCCAGATTAGTTTATTTAATGTGGTTATTCCTTGATCTAGGTTCTTTCCTTTCCAATTTTCCACGTGCATTTTCCAACATTTTGGAATATTCTGCAAGGTTGCCATTACTGTGTTAAGGACTTCTTCAAAATGTATTATTGGGTCTGAACAATTGTCAATCTGTAGTACTAGGGCACTGATAATTGAGGAATATAAATTGTTAATTGTTGTTGAATTCCATATCAGTTGCCCTTTTGCCTGGATTACAACAATGGTAGCATGCAAATGCGTAATGGTTCATTAAAATGTAGGCTGCAATATTATTCCAGTTTTCAAATATAGCATTGAATGATTGCTTTCCTGTGTAAATTGGATAGTTCATCTAAAGTAAAGTCCACATTTGTAAAGCGCACAATCACCCGTAAGGGTCTCTAGGCGCTGGGGGCCGTCGGGAAGATTAAGCGAGCTATTGCCCAGAGTCACATGGTGCTGGGCTAACCTGCCGCCGGAGCCGGGGATCGGACCGTGGTCCCCAGATTCCAGCGTCAGTCGCCCTGGCCGCGGCGCCACACCTCTCCCTCTAAAAGCTTTGCCGAATACATCTTGGCTACAGATTATGTAGTCTAGGATCGATGAGCTAAAGTTACCTTTTCTTGTGAAGGCCACAGGGATATCTCCTTCTGTGCTTCCATTTAAGATAACTCCATTTAGCGCTGTGAGGGAGGAAAGTAATATTTTCAGTGCATATGAGATTTTTCCGTTAAAGTCTCCTGTTAACATAATGGAGAGCTATCCTTTTGCTTCTACTACTGCTTCGATTTCCTCAAATGTTTTAATCATGAGAGAATCGTCTTTGGAGCCGGGGGGATGTAAACATTAAAACATTAAAACGTATTACATTTTGGTAAATGTTCAAATTTTCACTCCAGTGCTTAACCTTGATACATTGTACATTCATAAGACGCATATTAATAACTTCCGAATCTCAATGAAAATCTTTGCGTGGAAGAATTTTGAGTCTGCCTTTAGCATGACCCCTGCTTACTGGTTCTGCAGATACGTCGTAAACGAAGCAGTCTTTTTGGTCCAAAGTTTTTATAGTCCGAGGGCCAGATGTAGGTATCCAAATACCGGTCGGTAACGGCCGAAAATACCGATTTTCGGCCGTTACCGACCAGTATTTGGATACTGAGATGTAGGGCATCTCAAAATACAGATTCGGTAATTTTACCGAATCTGTAAATTTACTGATTCTGTAAAATTACTGAATCTGTATTTTGAGATGTAGGAGGAACTGTAAACAGTGCCACAGGGCTTTAAGGATTCGTTATTTACCACCAACTATTAGTTGGTGGTAAATATAGAATACCTGTGTATATGCAAATCTGTGCATGTACACCTGTGCCATGTGGCAGACATATATGCCCTAAGGGCATGTATGTCTGTCACATGGCACACAAGCACTAATCAGGGGTGCAACAGGGTGTAAAAGTGACACCCTGCCACCCTTGACCATTTCACAATTTTACCGAATCGGTATTTACCGATTCGGTAATTGGCATTGGAGGCCCATAGGAATGAATGGCAATTACCGAATCTCGGTAAATACCGATTAGGTAATTACCGAATCTTACCGATTCGGTAAAAAAATACAGAATTGTTACCTACATCTAATTTACCGATTCCAAAATACCGAATCGGTAAAATTCAGTATTTTAGAATCAGTAAAAAAGATTTACCTACATCTAGCCCCAAGTTTCTTGTAGGACTACCTTCGCCGGAGTGTTTTCCAGTATTAGAGCTAACTTCTCCAGGTTTTTCCTGCTATATTCCACAGTGCGATGCTGAAAACTATATATAAATAGGGAGTTTATTTTCCATTCCTTGTTTGTGACTATCTAGGTTTCCCAAAATCCAGGACCAGTGCATCCTTTGGTACAAACTCCGTTTTTATTGGATTTTTTTTCTAGAACTGTCTCTCTCCATTTTTTATAAGGATGGTTAAGTTTTCATCAATGGCTTTAGAGAGGTTTTTGGTGCCACAGGGAAATTAATCAGAGTGGAGGGTTTTCATTTCATTCATCTCCTTAAATGTTTCCTATTTGGAGAGTGCACATCTCACCTGGGAGAGTATGCAGACTCTATAAAGAAGGGGACTGAGCTGATCTAGAATGAGATCTAGGTAATGAGCCATGTCTTCAGTTTCTAATGCAATTAAAGGACTTAAGATATGGCTCTAATGTTCAGGGGATGGTGTTACAGGCTTTGGGAGCAATGTACAATAAGGTACAATTGGCAACTCTGATTCTCTGGATGCGGGACATGTGAGCAGGGAGAAGATCAACGCATAGTAGGTTTCTGATCTAGATGTGGAAGTTGACCTGGATGTTGAGTTAAGAAAGGCCTAGGTTGTGCATGGATTGTGGGTGAGGACATTAAAGAGTGCATATTTGTGGATGCAGAGCCAGTGGAGCTGGATGATGCATGTGTGGGGTGATATGCTGAGAATGAGTCTGGCCACTGCATTCTGTATGACCGGAACTCTCCTGGTGGGATGGACGATGAAGCCAACATAAAGGGCATTGCCATTGTCAAGTTTCATGGCAATAAGCACTGGAGTGACAGTTCTGCATCTGTTAAATGGGAGGCAATCGAAGATTTTTCTGAGCCTCTTCAGGATGTAGAAGTGAAATGAGGTGACCACTTTGACTTGTCAGAATTGGTTGTCCACCACTATGCCCATCTTTCGATATTTTGGTCCTCAATATTTTGTTTAAGATATTGGTGTTGCACTATATTCTGTAGATGATATTCAGGATCAGCACCATTAAAGTATCAGTTCAGATGGGTGTGGATCCTGAATATCGTCTACAGACATGGTGCAGACATAGCAAGGGGCATTATTTGTTATAGCACAATTAGAAGATATACAGATGTACATCACATGAATAATGCTTCCTATGAAAACAAAGGTGTACATTTAAAGGCGATAGTGCACACTGGCTACAGGACAGCAGTGATGGAAAGAAAGCTACAAGACAATACACTACCCTAACATTCTATCTATTACCTTGCATTGTTTACCTTCCTAGTCTTTTATCACTAAATTAATATTCATTCTTTGATGTTCTGAATCATCGTAAAATGGAACCAGGGAGGCTGATGACAATTATTTGCCACCACCAAGGTGTGAAAAGGTGGGGTGGGCTTTATACTCTTGTCAGGCTGCCTGAGATTTATTTCTAAGTGATGGAGGACTTGTAGGGGAAACTGCTTTTTATGATAAATCTGTGATTCAGCCTTTATGGAGAGTTAGGGTGTGAAGTCATCCAGTTGGAGCTGTTGTTCAGGAGCATTCATTTGTTTTGATAGGCTCACTTTAGGTTGCTACTTGACTTCCAGGTTTGGAGGAGGTCAAGGAAGTCATTCTCCTGGTAAATTCCCTTGACGATCGAAACATTTAGGTATAAGTGAGTATTCCCCACATGTTGGTAAATTTTGATTGCATGGTAGGTGAGAAGTGCTCTTAGGAGTCTTTGTACATGTTGAATAACATAAGGAGAAGACAGATCATTAAGGATCTTCACAGTTTAGCAACCCATACTGAGATCTGAGGGATCCAGTCTAAAGATGTTGGTGTTTCAAAGGGTCTTGAAGGTTGATCGAGTTGAAAGGTTCGCTTCGAGTAAAAGTAAGGGGCTACCAGACTAGTTGTCAAATAGGAGGTATAATGTCTTATTTGGTTTTATTTTTTAAATTGGATAGTGACTGTTTTTGTATGCTCATTTTGAGAAATGGAAGATACGTAATGGGTAATAGGCGGGGATATTGTGAAGTATCAGGAATGGTGGATTTCGTTATTAACTGTTCTGGGTGCTTTATCCAATATAGCTAGTGTTCATGAGCACTAGCTATCTAGGCAGAACCCTTTAGAGGGAACCACCTGTAAGATGGACTGATCAGACAATCTGGGTGCACATCAGGACTGTTATGAACCTCCTCCAGAGTTCCGGTAAGCTGTAACTTGAACAGGTTCATTATGTTTTTTGTCCTATCACACTCACAGTCTTATCACCTACGCAAAAAAGCAGACAAAACGGGCAGGTGGCACGCCCATTATGATTCTGTGACTGGATCCATCCCCAGGTGGCATGCACTGACCGTTTAATTGTGCAACGGGGATTTAATCAATCCTAATAATTGTGCACTCGTAGACTCATTGGTCAGTGTTTTATGATGAGCCACTTTGGTAACCAACATTGCCATAGAACCTTGATGATGATCATGAGTCATTCTGGTTATGGCATCATGCAGTCCTAGCAAACTGAGAACAGTCAATCCCAACCGATAGTTTTGTTGAGAGCAAGGAGCCCTGCCCTTACGACCTCACTAGATGCTTTTACACCCACCTTGGGATGCGTTTTCAAGTTAGATTCCCAAGTAAAATGTCTCAGAAAAGACCTGACCCGAGACAACTTCTGATCTTCCACCATTCGCAAGGTGAATGTCTCATGATACACCTTGGCCCAGCTTTCGGTTCATCTGCTGCATTTCTCATTTAAAGAAATGCCCCACCCAACGTTCACATTTGATGCCTGGCTTCACATCATTGATTCATCCTTCTTCCCTATTTATTCTTTGAGAAAAGATTCAGACTGGTTCAGCCAACGACCTCTAATCATTCAGAAGCTGCCTTACTCAAGAGAGGAGTAGATTACATGGAGTTGTAGTGTGAGTGCTGAGTATATCAGGCATTTCACAATTGTGGAAGGGGGGAATTCATCTTCATATGGGGTGGCCTTGACATTGGAGGCTCTTCATGCGGGACCTGGGAACCATCTGAATGTCACATAGCTGGGGCTGGTACACTGGAGCCATTAGTACATGAAATTGGTCTTTGTCAATGTGGTTCAGAAAAAACAATCTGCAAATATTTGTTAGAGAGTTGTCTGAGTTATTGATGGAACTGAGACTAAAGTGATGCTGTTTGGCAGTTGTAAAGAAAGCTCTGACTCTGGTACTTATACATTAGCAGTGAGAATTTTTCCTGTGGACCAAAGTGTTTTATATTTTGGAAAAAGTTCTATGGATGCTCTGGACCATATCTTAACTTGGGACATGGAAAATATTCAGCTGCAACAGCTGGGACACACCGTTAGGACGATGACTCGGAACAGTGCACTATGCATCTATCCTATATGGCCTTCCAATTAAGAATTTAGGGTCACTAACATAGTTAAGTCAACTATAACCATAGTGCATGGGATCTAAGTCTTGTGGACAATTGTTATCCTTTCCTCTAAAGGTGGTGGTTCACTCTTCTCTTGGACAGGAACTCAACCGCAAGAAAAGAATAGGTTTTTGATTTTTGGTCCTGAAGAATTGGCGCCGCTCAATTTGGACAACAAAGTCTTGAAACATGTAAACCTATTCAATGACTGAAAATTCACAGAAAAACGACTATCTAATTTTAACTTAGTGAAAATACAGAAACATAATTTCCCCATAGATTCTTTGTTCTGTTTTTAACCTTAATATAGACCGAATTAATGAAGAAAAGTGACCAGTAGAGTTCTATAGATACATATAATCACTCCTCATTAATCTTCCTAGTCCGTTCCATTGGTGAGCTATAACACTGGAGACAATTTTACCACATCAAGTAGCGATAAAAAGGACTCTGGAAGAGTGGAGGCTTTTTACCGTATTGTTGGTCAGGAGGGTGTCAAGGGAGACTGCATAAGTGTTGCAGGCCAGTATGGAGAGCCGCGGGGGCATTTCTGAGTTTGGAGCAGGCTCTATGGTAAATGATCGGGGGAAGGGTACGGCAGGAGCATTCTTGAATTTGCTAGAGCAGGCTCTTGGGCATGCCGCCTTCTCCGGTATACATCACAGCAGGCGGTGGGACATCAGGGGCATTTTTGAGTTTGAGACTGGAGGCTCTTGGGAACACAGCCCACTCCAAGATTAATCACCCTGCAACATTATGTGCCAAATGTAATTGTGATTGTGTGAAGAATTGTGTGAAGGAGGTACAAGCTGTGAGAATCTAAACAGCACTAAAGGAAAAGAAAATGTACTGTGTGTGTGTGTAAGGTGGAGTGGTGAACTGGACAGGGCAAAAGAAGATACATGCTGGATGACAGAAGAGGGTGAAGTGTGACACATGGAAATGGAGGGTCTCCAGAAAGAGATGTGTGGAGAAAAAGAGCATTAATGTCTGGCACAAGGAAGGAGTTTGGAGAAGAAAGTGATGTGAAAGGAAGAATGGGGGCATATACCCAGTTATTTGGTACTAAATCAAAATCAATACTAACAAGCATTGGGCAAGCCCATTGGTCTAAACTGTGTGTAGTGCATGGGTTTGCTGTTCTGTAATACAGATAAATACACTATTTTGTCACTCAAAGGATACTATTTCAAGTTTTAGAAATGATGTAAACCATGGTAGATGTAACCCTTTTTTTTACCTGTTTTCATTCTGTATTTGCTGCTGTATATTTCAAAGTTCAGTATTTCCATGATTTTTCAAATATCTTCTCCACTTTGCTTATAAATGTTCAAGTCAAGCAGGTAAAATAATAGTCAAGTTGCAACCCTAATTGTGGATGAGAGATCATGTTGTGTTTAATAAGTATTGCAAGGGTGCGACTAGGCATTGTGTAAGGTAAGGGCAGTTCTCTTCCAGGGGATCCTCCCCAATAGTCATAAGCACTCAAATATTCCCACCCATGTGTGGGGACCCCGGAAAATATATACAAATTATATATGAAACATATATATATACAGCTCTATATATATACATATATTATATTTTATTTTTCTTTAAACAATCAATGCAGCCTTCTAGACACAACACGCTACACAACACGCTAAGCAATGCTGTAAAAGTTTGTCTTTGCACATATAAAAACAAACCAGGAAGACCAAAAGACTCTTGAACTGCTTTTAATGAACAGCAGAAAAGTAGTCCTGCAAAGAGAAAAGCAGGCATTGTTAGCCCATAGGGTGCTTTGTAACTTCAATAGCTTAGAAACTGAAGGAAAATGTAGAGAATCACAAAACTGGCACTGTGCCTTTAAGGTAGCCATGACCCCTAGCTTCCTATCATGCCTCAAGGGTGAGTGTTAGGTCAGTTGTTCTTTCTGGCTCGTTCATGCAGGACCCTGGTTAAGCAGCGCACAGAGTTTTTACGTTTTTGTCAGAACTTATCCAAATTTTTCACTTAAAACCATTTACTTCAACATTTAAAACCTGTTGGAGTATTCCTTTACTTTTTATCATGCAGTTTGGCAATTCTCCTCTGTTTGATCCTTGCCCTTCCTGTGGCAAAAAGAAGGCCTGAGAGTTGCCAACACTGCCAGTCTCAAGAACAGAGAGAGGGTTCGCCTTTATGGACTCTCTGACAAAGGTAAAGCTTCTGCCTCTAGAGGAAGGTCTCCTGTGAGACAGAACAAGATGAGACCCAGATCACCTTCCAGAAGGCAAATTCCGGTCTGTGCTTCGTTGGCGTCGGGCTCGGTATCAAAAATGCCAGCGGGATCGACCAACGTCGAGACATCGCTCTCCGTTGTTGGTTAGGCATTCGATGTCGAGGCGCAGCCCTCCATTGCTGTCAATCAGTCGGCGGTCAACGTCGAGACCTAGTTCATCAACGGCATCAAAAAAGGGTTCGACGTTGAAGCAGACTCCTCTATTGTAGCCTTCAAGACGGCGCTCAACATCGAGACCCAGATCTCCTGTGACGTCAAGAAGGGATTCGACTTCGGGATTCGACTTCGAGGTGGACTCCTCCATTGCAGCCCACAAGACACTCAACATTGAAGCCGAGATCGATGATGTCTAGAGTTTCGATGTCGAGAAGGATTTCACCATCACTCTCTCCTTGTACAACCTTGAGGCTTGGATCTCTGCTGGGTACTCCTCTTCCGAAGTCAATACATAAGTCTCAGTCGAAGGGGACATTGGTAGACCTGGAAGCAGAAGGAATCAACAGGGCTGACGTCAAAGCCAAGGTCTCATTCGATGGACTCGTAGGCCTTAGTAGCGCATAGACGCCCGACTTCGGGACCCTCACAATTATCGATGTCGTCACATCATTTGACCCCATGGGAGACATCAGTCCACGTCAAAAGACCCCATGGAGCCTTCTTTGTCGGCTGCAAGTTCTCCACAAGTCATCTTGAGTCGAGAAGCTCTCCTTTGCCATCTCCAGAAAGGCGGGCGCAGAAATCCACCCCGCAGATCACGACTCCATCTACACAACGAAGAGAAGACCACAGATCTCCCACAGTTCATCTCTGTCCCAGGTGGCTTCTACCAGTCCATCACTGGCAGAAAGAGGCTTCAGCACTGCTGCAGCAGCCTTTGGACTATTCAAGTCCTCTGCATAGAACTCCTCTGGCTCGGCTAGTGTAAGCAGTTGACCGATCAGCCACCACACCTTCCAGAGGTCACCATAGGGACAAGACTCCATCACGTAAATCCACTTCTCATGGTCATCATCGTAAATGAAGATCACCTTCTTGGTTATCCTCCTCGACCCACACCTCCAAAAGGGATTACTCTCCCACTCTTCCAGACAGTCTACCCTCCAGAGTGTTACCTGTCGATGACATCAACACCTTCCATTATGTCCTGTCAAGAAGAGCACAAAGTTAATCATAGAGATATCCGCATCTCAGACATCTACATCTGTTATATTTGATACTCTGCATCAGAGGTCTGCATCGAGGCCTTTACTATCAATGGTTCCTGGTCTTTTACAACCAGTCATGGACATTTTTCTTACCCCAGCAATGATAAAAACAGCTCCGGCAAGGATCTTAAAGAAATATAGAGCAGCAGAACAAGATCCCCTGTTCCTCAGGGCAGATCCTCTGCCAGAATTCAGTGATTATTGCGGCTGCAAAGAAGACTCATGCGGTGGCTTCTTCTTCGATGGTTCCTCCGGACAAGGGAGCAGAGCCCAGGATTCTTGGGGGAGAAAAACCTGCGGCTCAGCAGCAGCATCTTTGTCAATATCCAATGCTTCAGCTCTGTTGGGCCGGTATGATAGAGCATTGTGGGACTCCCTCGAACATTTCAAAGAAAAACCACACAAAGAGGAGTGCCAATATTTTGGGGAGATTCTCCACGAGGGAGCCCTCATTGCTAATCAAATTATCAGTGTGGCAGCTGATGGGGCATCTCTAGCTGCTCACTCATAATCACATGGCATATGCCCAAGAAGATCCTCCTGGTTGCGACTTATAGCCTTAAATCTCAAAGCCAACAGCACATCCTGAACCTTCCATTGTCTGGAAATCCCATCTTGGTTCTCACACTGATGAAGAGAAGTCCAGGATGAAGTCTGAACTGTGCATTCTCAAAGCTGTGGATTTAGAGAAAAATAAGGAGTTCAGACGTTGGTACAGGCCTTACGATCGTAGGGCGTTCCATCAGAGGGTTCAAGACCCTCAATGCTCCCAAAGGCAGTAACACCAGTCCAAGTCTCACTATCAGGAACGTCGGCCTTCCAGAGGTAGAGTAGTGCTCCGACAGTCCTCTGCAACAGCCAAGAACACCGGAAAAGAATGAACATTCACCTCCGCTGATGCCGTTGCCCACTCCAGTGGGAGGAAGTATCGCCGGACATGTAAAAGAGTGGCGCAACATAACAAATGATCAGTGGCATCTGAATATACTACAGAATGGATATGCACTAGGTTTTTTGTGCTCCTCCAAAGTGCATTCTCCCAGTTAAGTCCAGAGTTCACCAACTGCTGTTGTTGCGTCGGGAGGTATCCATTCTCCTATGGAATTTGGCCATAGATGTGGTTCCTCCATCACAACGAGGAAAAAGAGTATACACCAGATACTTCTAAGTTTCTGGCCTATTCTGGATCTTTATTCCTTCAACAAAGTCATCTCAAAAGAAAAGTTTCGTATGTTGACGTTCCATTAAATATATCCACATCTTCCGAAAGGGGATTGGATGTGCTTGAAAGACCTCCAAGATGCTTACTTCCATGTTCCGATTGCACCATGGCACCGGAAGTTCCTACACTTCATGGTAGGCTACAAGCGTTATCAATACAGAGTCCTACCATTCGGCCTGAAATCTGCACTGCAAGCATTCACAAAATGCATGGCAGTGGTAGTCGCTGCTTTACATTGCCAAGTTCTGTTCGTCTATCCATATCTCGATGACTGGCTTCTAAAGGGCATCCATTCCCTGGTGGACTCATCGAAAAAATCTCCTGGTGGGAGTCCCTTTCCACCAACCTCCCCCAAAGCAATCCTTGATCACAGATGCCTCATTTCAGGGTTGGTGAGCACACATGGGTCTTCTGCAGACTATGGGCAAGTGCTCGAGCAAAGAACAACATATATAAACATACTGGAACTACGGGCAGTACATCTAGCCCTCAAGGCATTCTACCTGTCGATACACACCAAGTCAATATTAGTACAAACAGATAACAAGACCACCATGTACTACCTAAACAATCAGGGAGGAACTCATTCTCGCCCACTGTCCCTGGAGGCTCAGGCGATCTGGCATTGGCTCCTGGCCAGGCAACTCTCAATCACAGTGGTCCATCTGCCGGGGGAAAAAAATTCAGAGGTAGACTCTCTAAGTCGTCACTTTGAAGGTCAACAAGACTGGGAATTAAACAACGAACTGGTGGCAAATATTTTTTAACAACGGGGTCATCCAGCCGTCGAGCTTTGTGTGGACAAGTTAAATAAAAAATGCCATGCCTTCGTGTTAAGGTTTTACCGACCGGGATCGATAGGGAATGCCCTGTTAAACGACTGGAATGCTTTTCCACCTCTTCCTTTCAATCCAAAGGTGATTGCCAAACTCACACGCTCCAGGATGAGAATGATTCTGATAGCACCAGACTGGCCACGGCAGTGGTGGTACCCGGACCTGCTACATCCCTCGGTGTGTCCACACAGGAGGCTTCCGTGCAGACCGGACCTTCTGTCCAAATTGAATGGGAAGGTCCATCATCCCAACCTTAACTCACTGAACTTAGCAGCATGGATCCTGAGGTCCTCCAGTACCGCAACCTAAATCACCCTCAGGACTGTATGAACCTTATGAGGGAGTCCTAAAGACCTTCCATGAGACATTTCTATTCTTTTAAATGGAAAAGGTTTTATTTGTGGTGTATACAAAATGGGTTCCAGCCTATCAGGGGGCAAGAGGAGGTAATTTTATCTTATCTCCTGTATTTGACCAAATCAGGTCTAAAGTATACCTCCATTAAAGTACACTTGACTGCCCTTACGGCCTACAGAAAGTCTCCAAATTAATCTTCATTCTTCCAGCTCCAGGTGGACAAGGATTTCCTTCAGTTTACCCTCCTGTCCGGCCTCCTTCTCCTCCTTGGGAGTGGAAACTGGTTCTTTCCAAAGTGATGGGCCCCCCTTTTGGACCTATTCACAAAGCGACCCTTCAATACCTCGTAGAGTAAGCAAGATTCAGGTGGTCTGTTTCAAACAACCTTACACGATTTTTCATCACAAGAGTAGATTTAAGGACCGACCCCTCCTTCCTTCTGAAGGTGGTGTCGGATTTCTATGTCAACCAAACAATCTCTCTACCTTCTTTTTTCCCAATCCATCTATGCCAGCAGAAAGGTCTCTCCATTCCCTAGACCTTGAGAGAGTTCTGAAATAAATTCTACTTAGATAAGTCTAAGACCATTAGAATGTCTGATCAATTATTTCTAAACTATGGTGCCATCAGAACGGGTTTCCCAGCCTCCAAGCGTTCCATTTCCAGATGGATAGTGTCTTGCATCAAGCTGGCTTATCAATCGCCAAAAACACCTCTTCTGGCTTCTCTCAAAGCACATTCCACTAGGGGAAAAGCAGTTAGAGTGGCTTTTTTACACAATGTACCGATGGCTGATATCTGCAAGATGGCCACTCAGAAATCAGTGCATACTTTCACGAGACACTATTGTCTCGATTCTGATTCCAGAGCAGACACTCAAGTAGGCCAAGCCTCCTTGAGGAATTTATTTCAATACTAAAGTCATTTGGATTAGATTCTTTGATGTTGCTGTTTCTTATGGTAATCATTTTGCCCGCTGGAAGAGGGGATGAGCTTGCTACTTGATTCAAGTGCTTATGACTATTGATGAGGATCCCCTGGAAGAGAAGGAGAAGTTACTTACCTATAATCCTAGTTCTCTTCCAGGGGTATCCTCATCAAAGTCATAAACAACCCACCCACCTCCCTGGGCAAACTATCCAAAATTGTCATCTCTTTGTGCCCTGACCTCCAGGTCTCCGCAGATTACAACTGACGTAACTGTCGCCCCTGAGGCATGATGGGAAGCTAGAGGTCATGGCTGCTTTAAAAGCATAGTGCCAGTTTACTGATTTTCTACATTTGCTTTCAGTTTCTATGCTATTGAAGTTACAATGCAGCCTATGGGCTAACAATGCCTGCTTTTCTCTTTGCAAGACTACTTTTATGGTGTTCATTAAAAGCAGTTCAAATGTCTTTTGGTCTTCCTGGTTTGTTTGTATATGTGCAAAGACAAGATGTTACAGCATTGCTTAGCCTGTTGTGTCTAGAAGACTACATTGATTGTTTTAAAAACAAAAAAATATTAATAATTTTATAAGTATATATATGGAGCTGCATATATATGTTTTCGTATATAGTTTTATACACTTTCTGTGGTCCCCGCGCAAGGGCGGAAATATTCAAGTGCTAATGACTTTGATGAGGATACCCCTGAAAGAGAACTAGGTAAGTAAATTATCCTTCCTCCTCATTCTTTCTTTGCATACTTCAATCACTCTGGGTGGAAGAGTTTGAACCCAACAAAAAGTAATTAAGATTTATGTTTGAGCAGTGCAAAGCACCAACTGAGTTACTTCACCATAGATCCTAATTTCAAAGGACGGGCTAGGTAGCCTTTCAAGTAAAATCTGGGTAGAAAATAGCTCACATCAGGGGTATGTTTTAGCACCCCTGCTGTTTAATCTGTTTGTTCTGGATCTCCCCCAGATTTTAAGTGGCACTCATGGTTTTTCACCAAAGATTGGGGGCAGGCATATCAGCTGCCTTAAGCATGCAGATTATCTGGTGGACATGAGTCTAAAGCTTATTGAGGTCCAACAAGAATTGAAAGTATTTAATGTAGGAGAGTGGGGTCTGCAATCCTATGGTCACGCCAGATTTTTGCTTTTTGCTTGACTGTTTTACGACTTTCCCTGGCTGTGGGCCTGCTAATCAGAACCACAGCCTAGCTGTTCTCTCTCTAAATTGGCAACCATGTACTTTAGGTGCATTTACCAATTGGTACTGGGCCACCTTATCAGTCCCTGTACAGTGTACCTTAGGTACCCTGGGCATAGGTGTACCCAGGGCCTACCAGGGGCTGAAGCATGTATTATGCCACCCCTGGCTGGCCATCTAAACAGACACAACTGGCTGCTAAGACAGCTGGGGCAAGGTGGTGTAAACACCCTTTGCTGTAGATATAGTATACCTATATCTAACCCCAAAATGCACACATATCCTCCTATCAGTCACTCCTATGGCAGGCCTTATCAATCCTGAAGGCAGAGTGCTTGGAATTATGTGAGATGTGCTCTAGCATGAGCTGAGCCTGTCTACAGCTTTCGGAACCAAGTCCTGTAGCTGTTTCCATGATAACGCTATACCATATACTCTTAAGTGCATTATAATCCTCGCGGTTGAAGGCCAATTCTGGCGACGGGGGTATCATTCCAACCTTCTATAGGGACACGACATGTATGTAACTGTGAACCCCGGTTAAAGTTAACTCGAGCTTTGGCATCACAAAATGGATGCGGCCACCACAGATACAAGTCTGACCTCCTGCTGCTGGAAGTCCTTCCAGCGAGGGAGGCTTGGACAAAGGGTTTCCTGCCTTGGGAGGTGCTAGCCCCACCCCAGACAGGATTTTGTGTATTAGGTAGGACAGGCCTGAAAGGAATGAGACATGCCCGGGGCACACAAGGTGTCCTGTGCATACACCGGTTCAAACCAGTTGCTGGGGCATCCTTGCCCCAGCTCTGGCGCGAAACAAGACAAAGGATAGGCGGTGTAACCACCCCCCTTCCTGGTCCCACCCATAGGAGGACCTAGTCGTAGTACAGCCCCCTTTAGCAGGATAAAGGTAGTAGCTGGTCCCATTCCAAATTAGATTATACTGAATTGAAACATTACAAGAAGAAACACTGGACTTCGACGTTCTGCTCCACAGAAGACTGAAGAATCTCCCTTGTGGGCAAGGAGTGTCCACCCTGCAACTGCAGGCACCATCAAGCGTCCAGCGGCTTCACTTTGTCGTCTTCCCTTGAGGATCCAGACTTCAGAGCCCGACAAGACCCAGATTCCCAGACCTCTCCGACCTCAACTCACATCTGCAGCACAGCTGAGATCCGTGGGTGCGAGGAGACACGTGGGACCGGCCATCTTGGAAGAAACTGCACTTTGCTCCAGCACAACTCCCGAGGTAAAGTCAACCAAGTGCTTTGGGGATTGAGAAGCCCCAGCCCCGAGCAGCCCCTGCACCGAAGATCAGCCCTCCAGTTTCCACGAGATCTGCGTGGGGCCCTTCTGCTTGTTTGCTGCTCGACATCTGGTCACTTGCCGGCTGGCTAGTGACTTCCTAGACGACGAACCTTGAAATCTTCACTGCTGGTCTAGTTGCTCCAGACTGGCCCTTGCTCCCTTCCAAAAGAGGAGCACCCTGGACCCTCCTGGTCCACTCCAGATGCCGTTTCCACTCACCGTGTGGGTTGCCTTTGCCAAAGCCTGTTGATTCCAAATCCGGATCCTACACCGCCGACAGCGAGAGCCTGCGTGGGACAGCTCGTGCCTCCATCCTAGTTGTCGAAGACACCTCCTGGCCCACGTGGCTGCAGAGACAAGCGTCCACTCTTCACCTGATCGCGACGACGACATCTGGTTCCTTCCTGGTTCCACTCCAGTCACTGGCTAGTGACTTTGAACATTGTCCCCTCTGCTTTCAGGTATTCAGCATCACTGATCCACCCTCGGATCACACCGGATATCTTCCTCCTGGTCGCCTGCAGCATCTTTTCTTTCAGGCTCCATTGACTTCAACGCAGAAACCCGACACGACTTCGCACCTATGCACCCGCAGCCCGTGGGTGAGGTAACGCGAGCATTTTGGTGCTCAAGGGTAGCTTGACTCTCCTAGTGTCCAGATTCACAGTCGTTTTACTCCTAACTAGTCAGGATTGTCCGTACTCACCTTTTTCTTGAATTGTACTGTCCATAGACGTTGTTACGCATCTCGCATGTGTGTTCACACTCTGCACACGCGTTCCGTGGGCCTCCTATTACTTACCTAAGGTTAGGATAGTGTAGTCCCAGCGATCCTACCGCCTCTGGACAGCTCCATTCCTTCTATCGATTTCCTTATACCATTTACTTAGTATATGGTTTGCCGTGCCCCTAGGGCACCATTGTAATTTTGTGCAACTTATCGTATTTTTCCTAAGAGATTGTCATGTACTTAGCCCTCTGATCTCATAAAGAGTTCAGAGGTGTTTGTTATTAATAAATATACTGTTTATTTTCATAACAACCTGTGTGGTGTCTTTTCATCTGGTATTCAAGGGGTTATATTGTGGTAAAACAGCTGGCTTCACATGCCAAAAGAGTTTAGCCTAAGACTGCTTTGTCCATGCTACCATTAGGATAGCTGGTCTATAAGGTTGACTTACAACCAATCACCATAAGGGTTGTTTGGACTGATACAAGGTGATCACTAGAACTAGTGAGCATCATATATCAGGCCAACTTCTCACATTGGTGTGCAGTGGTTGGGATTTGAGCTTGCTGTTGTTTTTACCAAATATAATCTTGAAATATAATTTGAAAGGTACCATAGGTACATATAACAAGCTTAGAAATACTCTGAGTTCTACTGAACCAGCTGTTGTAGTAAAAAGGGCCTAGCACACCCTGACTACAACTCTTAGCAAGGGATCAGTAGCAAAACCCATAGTGTAGGTAGGTGCATCACTTACACCTCACTACAAAGCATGTCTACCGATGGAGAGACTTCAGAGACTCCCCTAGTGGTTAGTGACCCTCCACAGGTCCTTTCCAGATATGCAGCTCTCAGTTTCCAGGAGATGAGACAATTGTGTACCTCGAGGAAATTGAAACAGGGTTCTAACCCTACCACTCCTTTTCTGTTAGGTCTCTTAGAGACATATGATGCTAGAAGGGCTTCTAACACAGGCCCTTCTAATCCAGATGGGAGCATGCCCCCCTTAGAAGGTAACCTGGTGATCCAGATGCCAACCTCCCTGAAACATAGAATGTAGCTGAAGAGGAAGAGGAAGAGTCCTCTGGGGATGAGGCAGACAAAGGTCCAGTAGTAGTCAGCAGACTCACCAGGGCCAACTTAAGCCTACATGAAGGTGGAACTGGGGGAGCCCCAAGACCATCCTCAAGCAGGCCTAACCTTGGGAATAGACAACTTAGATCTCGTTCAAGAGGCTCTAACAGATCTATTCACACCCATGTCTCTCAGGCATCTTCTCAGAGAGGGATGACATCCCCTCAGAGAAGAGAGCATGAAGCAAAGATGAGGGAAGTGAATCTAAGGATTGAAAGGGAAGAACTTGCCCTTGCCAAAGAGAATCTTGCCTTTGCCAGAGAGCAACAGTTGAGTGGGGTAGTCCCCACTGGTGGCAGCAATATCCCTAGGGATAGAGACAGGAGTTTTGATAATAGACACCTGAGTAAAATAGTGCCCTCCTATAAGACAGGAGATGATATCCACAAGTGGATAACTGCTCTGGAGAGATCCTGCAAAGTACAGCAGGTACCCCAGAGTCAGTGGGCAGCTATATTGTGGCTCTCCTTTGAATGTAAAGGTAGAGATAAGCTCCTCACTGTTAGAGATGAGGATGCTAATGATTACCAAGTCTTGAAAACTGCACTGATTGATGGGTTTGGCTTAACAACTGAACAGTACAGGTTGATGTTCAGGGACACCCAGAAAACTCAGGCTCAAGATTGGACTGACTTTGTTGATTGGGCCACTAAGGCTTTGGAAGGCTGGTTACTGGGAAGTAAAGTTACTTATTACACAGGATTGTATAATCTAATTATGAGAGAGCAAATCTCAAATAATTGTCAGAACCAGTTGTTGCATCAGCACCTCATTGACTCAGATCTGACCTCTCCCCAAGAATTGGGAAAGAAGGCAGACAGATGGGTCATAACCAGGGTCAAGCAGCAGAACCAGAACCAGGGTGGTGGCCAGAAGAAAGCAGACCAGAAGGGTAATAATGAGAATAAGCAAAATGACCAGAAGTCTTCAACAGGGCCCCAACAATCTAAGGAGGGTGGGTCCCAGAATTCCCAAAAGAAGAAGAATGATGGTCCTAAGAAACCATGGTGCCAATACTGTAAAAGTAAAACTCACTGGTTTAGTGAGTGCACCAAGAAAGGCCAAACTCCTACCACTACTGTCCCTAAGACACCTGCACCCCCTAGTACAGTTAGTAGTGGCAGTGTACCTCCCAAGGCTATAGTTGGGTTAACCCTGGGAACTGAGGTGGGTTCTGACTTAGTTAGAATTCCTACTCAGGCAGTTCTTGTTTGTACTGGGGACATGGATATGGCCCCTACTGTAAGTCCTAGTACTCTGGGCAAATACAGGCAAACGCCTTTAATTAATGGAAAAATGACTCAGGCTTACGGGGACACATGTGCCAGTGTCACTATGGTGACACCAACATTTGTGGACCCTGACCAGATCATGCTAGGTGCAGATTACCTAGTGACCAATGCTAGCAATGTCACTACCAATCACAGTATGGCAGTTGTTAATTTCTCCTGGGGAGGGGTAACTGGCCTCAAAAGGGTTGTAGTTAGTTCAGACCTCCCAGTAGATTGTCTATTGGGCAATGATTTGGAATCCTCACTGTTGTCAGATGTGGAGTACAGGACTCATGTAGAAATGCTAGGTCTTCCTCACATGTCCTTGCTGTGACCAGGTCACAGGCCAAGAAATGCCCAGCTGAACAAGTGCTGGATCCTGGAAGAATGGACCAGACACTACCCAAGAGGAAGAGCAGTAAGGGTAAGGCTGAGCCTTCCCCCCTGCCTCAGGTTGAAGATCAGCCCTCTCAGGAGGCTGACCCAAATACCCCAGAAGGAACTGTCCTAGAAGAGCTTGAACCTGAACAGTTTGAGTTTCTTGGGACAGGGGGAACTTCCAGGGCAGACTTGAGACAGGCACAGTTAGACTGTTCCTCCCTTGAACCCCTCAGACAGCAGGCTGCTGCTGAGGCTGCAGGGAATGCTACAGGTGCCCACAAAGTATACTGGGATGATGGCAAGAGATGCCAAGCCTGGTGCTACCAGGAGGCTGGTCATTCCCTTGTCTCTTAGAGGTTTCCTTCTCACCGTCTCACCTTAGCCCATGAGATTCCGCTTGCAGGTCACTTAGGCCAGAACAAGACTTGGTACAGGCTTGCCCCACACTTTCACAGGCCTCATATGTCTGAAGACACTAAAGAGTTTTGTCGCTCATGTGTCACCTGTCAAGCCAGTGGCAAATCAGGGGGCACAACAAAGGCCCGCCTGATACCACTACCTGTGGTGGGGGTACCCTTTGAAAGAGTGGGGATAGACATTGTTGGACCAATGGACCCCCCACAGCATCTGGGCACAGATTTATACTGGTGGTAGTGCGTCATGCCACCAGGTGTACAGAAGCTATTCCCCTTAGGACCACTACAGCTCCTGTTGTGGCCAGGGCCCTACTGGCAGTTTTCTCCAGAGTGGGGTTTCCTAAGGAGGATGTCTCTGACAGAGGTGCAAACTTCATGTCAGGATACTTGACTGCAATGTGGAAGGAGTGCGGTGTAAATTACAAATTCAAAAAGGGGTTCGGATTGCGCACAACCGCTTTGAATCAAAGTAAATAGCTGTGGTGTGCTTCAGAGGTATCACCCCCTGACAGAAGGTGTTGAAATCCAAATATTGTCCGCAGCACTTAGGATAAGTGCTAACTCCCTGAGCACAACCTTTTGGAAACGAATATCGTTTTATCAAATATTTTTCAATAAAGTTCAAATCAATATTGCAATGGTTTGCTTCATCTTTTATTCCATGTTGTTTTCCACATGAATATATTTGATCATCTCATCATGGTAGATCATTCTCATATTGCACATTTTGCTCATGGTAAATTCATCGTCACCCAATGCATTTCGGACAGAGCGTCCTTCATCAGGGGTGTTCTGTTAAAAATACAAATACAACATATGTATGATCCTATTGGAAATGCCTTCAATACATAAATCAAAACATAAATCAGAGCATCTAAACGTACAGATATGGAAGCGTGAAAAGAGAAGAGATCAATGTGCATATTTCTCCCACAAAAGGTAGACTCGAACACTGTGCATCATTGTATATCCCGATGTTGTCTCTGCATGTTCAAAAAATAAATCAAGGGATAGACCAACATAAAAGTGCAGCAACCGTCAAGCGGCCACCCAAAGAAAGAAAAAGTGGCGCGAATATTCAAAAGTGTAAAAACGCTTTAAAGGAAATTGCAGGTGCGTTAGTCCTGGTCTGTAAAATAATTACAACCCAAAGCGTGCAATCGCCCGTAACGCATTTGAAAGAATTAACAGATGTTGGAGCGTGAACTCTAATCTATTAGATGGTTGAATCTCAATGCATAACACGTTCGTAAAGCAGTTACCCAAGGTGCAAAATTCTAGTTATTGCAACAAAGTTCACGCAAACTAGAGCAATGTAAAGACGTATTCGAGGGACTTACTAGTGGTGAAACGTAGACCCGCGCGTCTACTTCGTGCGTCCTTTGTCGGTTGCGAGTGTGCTTTTGTGTCGTGTATGCGGAAGTGAACCCACCTAAAACGTGTATATAGAAAGAGGACATCGCAAGTGGCGGCCATGATGTAATGGTGAACAAAAACGAAAATGAAAAGGTGTAATAGTATAAGGAAAGCATGTATAAAATTCACAAGATAATGATTGTATACAAAAACTTCAGGTTAAAGGGAAAAATGCTAATTTATAAATAACATACAAACTCCATACGATCATTTAAACCCAAAGGTTTTGTAGATTGTAAAAATTTGATCCAATGGTTTTTGCGTTGTAGCAAAAAATTGTTGTTGTCTCTGTCTTCTCGCTTTGTCACCACTTCAACAGCAGCGAACTTGAGCTGGCTGACATTGTGTCTTTTGTCTTTGAAATGTGTCGCCAAGTTGGATTTAGCATTTTCAGTCCTTATATTGCTCTTGTGTTCATTTATTCGCGTTTTCAATTTACGTGAAGTCTTGCCAGTGTAAACCAATCCACATGGACATTTGATGATGTAGATTACATTTTCAGTGTCACACGTCGCATTCAGTTTCAAGTTAATATCAGTACCTTTCATTGGATGTTTTAAAACTGATCCTTTGATCAAATTCTTGCAATTGAGGCATGGTTGGTTACCTTTGAAAATGGTAGAGGTGGTTTGTCTGGAGTGTTTGATGATTTCTTTTAAATTCCTGCCTCTTTTACACGCAAACAAAGGTTGTTCCTGAAAGAGTTGTTTAAAATCTGGTTCAGTTCTGATGATGGACCAATGTTTGAGTATCGACGCTTTATAAAGTTTGGAAACAACTGAGTACTTGGAAACGACCACAGGTCTTATTGTGGTTTCATGTTGCTTCATGATCACCATATCTTGACGATTGAGTTTATCACAGCGTTCCTTAGCGTTGTTCAAGTTATTTTGGGGGTAACCTCTCAATTCAAAGCGCTTGATCATATTGTTAGCTTGTGCCTCAAATTTTGTTGCCGTCTCTTTAGCAAGATGCAGCAAAAGAGCGTGAAAAAGATCCGTTAATGTCGCATTTACTAAGTTCGCCACCCCCTTATGCTCAAAATGCCACGGCACCTCCGCAACCTTTAGTTGTGCAACCTGTGCCTCCTGTTCCTCCACAGCACCCACCAGCTGTTCTTCAGCTGGCTCCTGCTCCTTTGGTGCAGCCGCCTCAAGGCCCACCGATCACATCTGTTTCACCTGTGCTTTCTGCGACTTTGCCTAGTACACCTTCTATTTCTCCTAATGATCCCTCTGCTATTGCTTTTGCCCCTGCCTTATCTCACCCTGTTTTTCTCACCTCTTTTCGGGTCGCCTACTACGACCCCTAACATGGAACTAAGACAGTTGCGAAGTCAACTGCCTGACTATCAAGAGAGAGATTCACTGAATCGTTTAGCGCATAAATGGGTTATGGACACTGTAAGGTATGATGTAGAGTCCGTCATGGAAGTCTTCCGTCAATGGGAAGCACCGACGCAGAGATATGTTTTTGAACAAATGTGTGTTTCCCTCTGTGAGGATTTGGAAGACAATGATCTGGAATACAACCCGCCCAAGTTGTGTCGTGTACGGTTCGAGTTTGGAGAGGGCATGATCATAGGTCCAGATGTCGAGAGAGCGGTTGAGACATTGTTGTCATTTCGGAGTAAGGGGGGCAGTTCTCAGTCGTCATTTGAGCATGGCACATCCGGTAGGAAAAAGGCGCGACAGTACCCCCGGAGAGAGGTTCCCCCACAATGGAGAGAGGGTGACGCAAATGCTCACCCACCTAGTCTGCCACACTTTCAGCGGGTGTGGGTACATGTCCCATGGAGGCGAGCTGAAGTTTTAGCCCTTAAACAGACATTACCTAATCCCCGTAAAAATACCGCAGGGTATTACAAAGAGTTGTCACAAACTGCAGGGTCATGTATCATGAATTTAGCCGATATCGATATGTTATTTGGGAATGTTGTTCCACAGCCTTTATGGGGTAAGATTCGTCATACAGATCATGATCAGGAGTTAGGTGACTCATGGGGTAATATTGCTGCTGCAGATGCCCGACAAGTTGGTGGTGCTAAGCCTGAGCCTTTAGTAGCCGAACTTCCTGGTAAAATAATTGATTACATGAAAACGATAATGCCTGCAATACGTGTAAATTGGGATAAGTTGTCTGCATGTAAGCAGAAGAAGGATGAAACAGTGTCAGATTTCTTCACCAGGTTTGAAGAAACATTTGTCGACCACAGTGGTCAAGATATGAGCACAGAAGGTGGTCAGCGTTTGTTCGTCGAGAAATTCGTGCACAATCTGCTTCCAGAGTTGTGTAAAAAGTTAAAAGACTCAGAGAGTTCATGGGCAGTTTCCTCCTCAGCACAGATATTGGCTACTGCACAGTATTACGAAAATCGAGACAAAGACGAGAAAGATAGAGCAGAAAAGAAAACTAAAGAGTTGAAAACGAAGGTTTTGTTACAGCAAGCATATCCGCCACGTGGTGGTGGTGGCCAGAATAATGGTGGTCAAAATAATAGTGGTCAGAGTAACTATCAGAATAATTATCAGCAGCCTCAACAGTATCAGAGGAACTCGCAAAGAGTCGAGTATACTCAACCACGTGTCCCTGTAGGCCCCAATCAGGGTTCATATTGCAAGGAAGAGGGTAATTTCAAGTATAGTTGTCCTATTTTATTACAGCGTGCAAATGGTGCTTCTGGTGTAAGAGGTCGAGGTGTTCAACAAGCGTCTAGAGGTAGAGGACGTGGAATTTTCCCCCAGAACACAAAGTCTCTTCCACCGCAAAATTCAATGAATAGGTTTGATCAGCAGAATAACACATCTGGTAGGACAGCTCAGTACTATACTGATGATTACTATACAGAAGATGAGCATTGGGAAGGTAATGATTGCTAGGACAGCCATAGACAAAGAGAGGGAGTTGTTTCAGTTCCAGTAGATCAGAGTGGACCTTACGTTGAGGTGATTACATCAGGTGTGTCAGAGCCTTTTCTGTTGGATACTGGTGCTACAAGGAGTTCTATTATGCACTCCAAACTCCCTGGCGCACCTTTGTCTGGCGAAATGAATGTTTCTGTAGGTTTTTCTGGCGCCCCAGTTAAAAATCCAATTTCTGACCCTTTGTCCCTTTCTGTTGGACCTTGCGAATTCGAAGCACCCCTTATTCTGACAACAGGTTGTGGTGAAAACTTGCTAGGATTAGATTTGCTAAAAAGATTGTACGCGACTTTGTACTGTTCTCCTTCTGGAGTACAACTTACACTGGGTAAGAAAGTGGTTTCTCCAATGTATTTGTCGAGAGACAAACTTCCAACGGAATTGTCATCCCTCCCTAATATTCTTTGGGCTACTGGTCCTAATGATGTAGGTCTTTTGGAAATACCACCATATGTTGTAACATTGAAAGCCTATGTTAGAATGCCACGAATTCCCCAATACAAAATCTCTAGTGAAGGTGAAAAAGCTTTGCCAGCGATCTAATTGAAAAATATGTCATTGAAGAGACAAGAGGCAACGTTTGCAATAGCCCTGTTCTGCCTGTTTTTAAGCGAACTGATCCCTCCCAGCCACCTGTTTACAGATTTGTGATTGATCTTAGAGAGGTGAATAAAATAGTTGTACCACAATTTCCAGTTGTCCCCGACATTACTGCCCTATTGACTATGATTCCAGCTTCTGCCACCTGGTTTTCGGTGATTGACTTGAAGAATGCTTTCTTCAGCATCCTGATTGCTGAGGAGAGCAGGGATATTTTTTCCTTCAGTTTAGGAGGACGCAGTTTCCGCTTTAAACGCGCTCCTCAGGGCTACTGTGAAAGTCCATCAATATATAGTCAAGCTTTAAAAACACAGCTTGATACAATTGTTTTACCTGAAGGTGCTACCCTCATTCAATATGTGGATGATTTGCTTGTTGCTGCAGATACTGAGGAAATCTGTAAAGAAGCCACGTTGTCATTGTTGCGTCATCTGTGTGATTTACATCACAAGGTGTCACTTTCCAAATTGCAATATTGTTGACAAGAAGTGACCTATTTAGGTCATCTCTTATCGAAGGAGGGAATGAAACTGACCCCAGAAAGAATTCAGGCAATAGCGAAATTGAGTGTGCCAAGAACACAGAGAGAAGTGCGTGCTTTCTTGGGCATTACATCGTACTGTAGACAGTGGATTCCAAATTTTTCGTTATTAGCCAAACCTTTGGTGGCATTAACGTGTAAAGATACACCCAATCCTATTCCTTGGTCTGAAGAGTGTCAGAAAAGTTTCTCTGAATTGCGCACAGCATTATGTTCGGCTCCTGTGTTAGGTACCCCCAACTACAGTAAGCCCTTTACATTTTATGTCCATGAGAAGGAAGGTTGTGCATTGTCAGTTTTGACTCAGTTGTTTGGGGACAAACAGCGTCCATGTGCATATTTTTCGTCGACTTTGGATCCAGTAGCTAGAGCGTTGCCAAGTTGTTTAAGAGCCACAGCGGCAGCAGCTGTTTCTATTCGACAGTCTGCTGGTCTAGTAATGAACAATACACTTGTCGTGATGGTCCCACATGCAGTAGACACGTTGTTAAATAGAACCAAGACACAGCACTTAACTAGTGCTCGATTGTCAGGTTACGAATTAACATTGTTAGCTAGTCATGTGCACATAAAAAGGTGCAACACTTTAAACCTAGCTACGTTGTTGCCAATTGTAGAGGAATTAGAAGCTTCAGAACAGCATGATTGTTTTCTTAGAACAGAAGAAGAAACAAAAGGGAGAGTAGATCTCTACGATACTCCTCTTGCTGAATGTGATGGTACATTGTGGGTGGATGGTTCATGCTTCAAGCTCCCGAATGGTGACACGACTGCAGCATATGCTGTCACGACTTTGCATACAATTGTTGAAACTGCACGTATTCCACATAATTCAGCTCCAGCAGCAGAATTGATTGCACTTACGAGAGCATGTGTGCTGTCGAAAGGAATGAAAGTGACTGTCTATACCGACAGTCAGTATGCATTTGGTGTGGCTCACAGTTTTGGACGATTGTGGAAAGAACGTGGGTTCCTGACTTCGCATGGAGCTAAGATTCAGCATGGTCAGTTGGTGAATGAGCTTCTTGAAGCACTGACCATGCCTCTGCAAGTGGCGATTGTGAAATGTAGTGCTCACAAGAAGGTGACTGATGATGTTGGTTGTGGAAATGCATTTGCTGACGAAATCGCGAAAGAAACTGCAAGGAACGTGATGAGCCGAATGTATGTTGCAGGCCCTGCAAGATGGGTTGGTGATGTTGGAATGTGTGAAGACACGATAGAGAGTGTGAAATCCATTCAAGCTGAAGCCACAGAGAAAGAATTGAGCATGTGGAGAGAAAGTACGGGTAGAATGGATGCAAATGGCTGTTGGATTGAATTGTCAGAGCATCAGAGATGGTTGTTACCCGATGCATATGTGCTTGCAGTGGTTACAATGGCTCATGGAATGGCTCATATCAGCGTGAAAGGGATTTGCAAGTTGTTGGCTCCAGTATGGCAAAATTCAGGAATTCCCAAGTGTGCAGAGAATGTCGTCAAGAATTGCATGGTGTGTCTAATACACAATCCTGGTAGGGGAACCCCAACTCCAGCTGGTCATTTTGCACCTCCTACGTATCCGTTCGAGGTTTTGCAGCTAGATTTCATTCACATGGAGAGGTGCAACAATTTAAAATACGTACTCGTTGTTGTTTGTGCCTTCTCAAGATGGGTAGAAGCATACCCCCTAAAAGACAATACTGCCTTATCCACAGCTAAAGCCCTTGTGAGAGAGTTCTTCCCCAGGTTTGGAATGCCTAGAATGGTCTGGAGTGATAATGGAAGTGAATTTGTGGGTCGAGTGATGAAGAGAGTATGTGAAGGGCTAGGCATTCAACAGAAGTTCCACGCTGCAAATCACCCCCAATCAGCTGTATTAGTAGAATGTTACAATGGCACGCTTAAGTTAAAACTGGCCAAAATTCAAGCGAGCATGGGTCTTAAATGGCCTGACGCTCTACCCTTAGCACTCCTGTCCACCAGAATGACTGTGCATTCGCGAGTGAAACTTAGTCCCTATGAGATAGTTTTTGGCCGCCCGGCCAATATATGGGGAGTGCCTAGACCCACCAAGTTCAGCGAGATCGAACACCCTGTTTTGCTTGATTATCTGTACGAATTGACGGCTAAATTGCGTGTTTTGCATCAACAGGTTCACGACACCCTGCCTCCGGTCTCTGAGACTCCAGGACATCAGATCAACCCTGGAACCTGGGTCTTGGTCAAGAACTTCCAGTGAATCAAAAACGACCAGCCCAGGTGGACCGGACCGCACCTCGTCCTTCTTTCCACAAGATCGGCAGTTCGAGTGGAAGGGAAGAAGCACTGGATCCACGGGGTCCACTGTAAAAGGATCCCTTTACCTCTGCCGTATGACCAGTGGGTCCAGGAGGGTGTCGGCGACTCAGAAACTGAAACCGTGCCACGTTTCCTACCTTTCAGTGATGCACGGGTAAAAGGAACACTGATTGAACAAGAGAGTGACAATATTTTGCAACCAGCAGCATCACCATCAAAGCGGTTGAACACTACAGAGCCTGAACTCTTGTTCCAGGATCAAACAGTACCCGGAAGAAAACGTTACAATTTGAGACCGAGACCTATGGACAAATAAACCTTTTTTTTCTTCCCCCTGCTAGTTTTTTGAAGTGCAGCTCTCCCATCTAAGAAACTTGCTTATTTTTGTTTTTCGAACCGCCATCCGGGTTCCGCTGCTAGGGCCGCGATTGCCCAAAAGTCTTTGGGGTGCAGCTGACGACGTTAGGTTGGCAGTTCTGGTTGGTCTAAGGGAGTTGCCCTGGACTGACAGAAGCATTCCTTAGCAGAATCAACCTCCCATCGCCGGCAGCACGTTAGAGAGGATGGAGTTTCTCGAGATGGAGAGACCTGCCAAGGAAATGAACTTTAAACACAGGATTTGTAATATAATGACAAAGAAAAGCTTTTTGATATTGTGCATTTTCATGTTATTCAGTGTGATGATATTTTTAATAAGTTATGTGTTATTCTCTTTTCGAGTAACATTTGCACCCACTACATCGCCTATACCTCCTCCTTCTACTGTTTCCCCACACTCTTTTCAACCCCTTCCTGAACACGAATCAGCTAGGAGATTAGAGTTTATTAATAACTCCTTTGTTCAGCTTTTGCACCAACACCAACTTGTAATGAACACGACTAACTGTTGGGTGTGTGGCCTTATGCCTCACACAACGGATAAAGGTATTCCTTATCTGGTCCTGCCATTCAGTCACAATGGTTCTGTGTGGGCATACAGAACAATGTTCATATACGCACATGAAGTCCACCCCCTACGTTCTGTAACAGACAATCCTAAAAATAGTGCTCTAGTTAAGGGTATAGTAGACATGATTAAGGAAGGTATTTCTTATGAGACTATCCCGAGAGATGAGACACTAGTATACATAGGATGGAATGTAACCGGATATGGAGCTACTCTGAGTGAGAAACAGCAAGCTAAGAGATCTTCCCCGATTTGGATTGTACCCCATCAGGGTCATCTGTGTCTGCAAGGTAATGGCACGAATCCCAGAGCTCAGTTAGGGAAGAGTATCTGCACTAAAACGTATGTTTTTACAGCCCAGACTTCCCCATCATTTTTAGCAGTTAAGGGTACCTATTTCATCTGCCATGATAGAGCCTATACATGGTTGCCCCCTGACTTTTCGGGCTCATGTTTTGTTTCATTCCTGTTGCCTCCCACCTACACAGCAGCGGCAGATTACCACAAGACAAGGGTAGTTAGAGGTGTCTTGAGTGAAGAAGACACTGCAGGTCAAGAATTTGGGGACTTTGCAAAGGGTTTTCTGCTGTTCTGGGGATCCATGGCTAACAGCAGGAACATAAGGCAATTGACAAGGGTAGTTGAGTCCACCGTGATTGAAACTGCTGGTGCCCTTAGTAACTTGACTGCTGAGCTCCAGTCGGATCGTCTTATGACCCTTCAGAACAGGGTCGCTTTAGATGTCATACTTGCAGACCGAGGTGGGGTATGTAGATTGATCCAATCGAGTTGCTGTGTTTTCATCCCAGATAATGCTCCAACAGTGTACCAGGCCATCTCTAAACTGCATAAGATTTCCGAATCTATTCATGTGGATACAGGAGATTGGTCATTAATGGGATGGTTCTGGGAACTGATATCCGGTTGGGGATGGAAAATTCTGATGGTCATTGGGATGGTCTTAGCCATTCTTTTCCTGTTCTGTCTGTGCATGCAGTGTGCTCCTGCAATATGTGGCCTCTGTGTCACATCATGTGTGAGGAAGCCTGTATCAAGAGACGAACTAAGTACTAGAATGATGTTGCAGCAACATCTCAATGACTTTAGGAATATAGATCTGGACTCAGATTAGCATGAGGATAGATTAATTGCCTATGTAAGGGCAAAAGGAGGGATTGTAGTACTGAAAATTCTGGACTCGAGAATTAAAACTTCATCATAGCATGACGATTTTTATATCAAAAGACCGAGAAAGGCTAGTACACTATGTACAAACATTTTCGTCAATTTCGAGTGACGATTGCACCTCGAAATTGACCAGTTTGCGTGAACTTTGTTGCAATAACTAGAATTTTGCACCTTGGGTAACTGCTTTACGAACGTGTTATGCATTGAGATTCAACCATCTAATAGATTAGAGTTCACGCTCCAACATCTGTTAATTCTTTCAAATGCGTTACGGGCGATTGCACGCTTTGGGTTGTAAATATTTCACAGACCAGGACTAACGCACCTGCAATTTCCTTTAAAGCGTTTTTACACTTTTGAATATTCGCGCCACTTTTTCTTTCTTTGGGTGGCCGCTTGACGGTTGCTGCACTTTTATGTTGGTCTATCCCTTGATTTATTTTTTGAACATGCAGAGACAACATCGGGATATACGATGATGCACAGTGTTCGAGTCTACCTTTTGTGGGAGAAATATGCACATTGATCTCTTCTCTTTTCACGCTTCCATATCTGTACGTTTAGATGCTCTGATTTATGTTTTGATTTATGTATTGAAGGCATTTCCAATAGGATCATACATATGTTGTATTTGCATTTTTTACAGAACACCCCTGATGAAGGACGCTCTGTCCGAAATGCATTGGGTGACGATGAATTTACCATGAGCAAAATGTGCAATATGAGAATGATCTACCATGATGAGATGATCAAATATATTCATGTGGAAAACTACATGGAATAAAAGGTGAAGCAAACCATTGCAATATTGATTTGAACTTTATTGAAAAATATTTGATAAAACGTTCGTTTCCAAAAGGTTGTGCTCAGGGAGTTAGCACTTATCCTAAGTGCTGCGGACAATATGTAAATTACAAATTCACCACACCCTATCACCCACAGTGCAATGGGCTTGTTGAGAGATTCAACAAGACCCTCAAAGGGATGATAAAAGGGTTACCTGAAAAGCTTAGCGAAGATGGGACATCCTTTTACCCTGCCTCCTGTTTGCTTACAGAGAGGTCCCACAGAAGGGGGTTGGCTACAGCCCTTTTGAGCTTCTGTTTGGGCATCCTGTAAGAGGAGCCCTATGTCTTGTGAAGGAAGGATGGGAGTTACCTCTCAAAAAGCCTCAGCTTGACATAGTGGACTATGTACTTGGTCTCCGCTCCAGGATGGCAGAGTACATGGAGAAGGCATCCAAAAACCTCGAGGCCAGCCAAGAACTTCAAAAAGCTTGGCATGACCAAAAGGCTGTCCAAACTGTGTATCATGCAGGACAGAAGGTGTGGGTGTTGGAGCCAGTGGCCCCAGCAGCTCTCTAAGACAGATGGTCTGGACCCCATACCATTATTGAGCAAAAGGGAGAGGTCACCTACCTGGTGGACCTTGGAACTCCCAGGAGCCCCCACAGGGTGCTTCATGTTAACAGGCTCAAGGCATTTGTTGACAGAGAAAACATGGGCTTGCTCATGGCAACAGATGAGGGACAGGAGGAAGAGAGTGACCCTCTCCCAGACCTGCTCACTCAGAACCCTGATGATGGGTCAGTTGATGGTGTGGTCTTTTCTGACAGCCTCTCTGAGCATCAACAAGAGGATTGTAAACAGGTTCTTCAATCCTTTAGACAAATGTTCTCACTGACACCCAGTCAGACAAACTGGTGCACCCATGAGGTGGACACTGGTGACAGTCTGCCTGTCAAGAGTAAAATCTACAGGCAACCTGACCACGTCAGGGACTGCATAAAGAAAGAAGTCCAAAAGATGTTGGAATTGGGAGTCATTGAAACCTCAGAGAGCCCTTGGGCTAGTCCTGTAGTTCTAGTGCCAAAACCTCACACCCAGGATGGTAAGAGAGAGATGAGGTTTTGTGTAGACTACAGGGGTCTCAATGCTGTCACTAAGACAGATGCCCATCCAATACCTAGGGCAGATGAACTTATAGATAAGTTGGCTTCTGCAACTTTCTTGAGTACATTTGACCTAACAGCTGGTTATTATCAGATCAGGTTAGATGAGGAAGCCAAGGCCAAAACAGCATTTTCTACCCCAGGAGGTCATTACCAATTTGTGGTGATGCCCTTTGGTTTGAAAAATGCACCTGCCACTTTTCAAAGGTTGGTGAACCAAGTCCTCACTGGGTTGGATGACTTTTGTGCAGCATATCTAGATGATATTGCTGTCTTCAGCTCCACCTGGGAGTATCACCTGATCCACCTGAGGAAAGTTTTGGAGGCCCTGCAAAACGCAGGCCTCACTATCAAGGCCACCAAGTGCCAGATAGGGCAGAGTCAGGTTGTGTACCTGGGCCACCTTGTAGGTGGAGGCCAGGTTCAACCCTTGGAGAGCAAGATACAGGCCATAAAGGACTGGGCTCCTCCAACCACCCAGACACAGGTCAGAGCTTTCTTGGGCCTGTCTGGTTACCATAGGAAGTTTGTCAAAAATTATGGGTCCATTGTGTCACCACTTAATGACTTGACAAGCAAGAAAATGCCAAAGAAAGTTCAATGGACAGTTAGCTGTCAGAAGGCATTCGATGACCTAAAGCAGGCCATGTGTACTGCACCTATTCTCAAGATTCCTGACTACTCCAAAACCTTCATTGTCCAAACAGATGCAACTGAGTGGGAGTGGGAGCTGTTCTATCTCAACTGAATATTGATGGTCATGACCAGCCCATTGCTTTTATAAGCAGAAGGCTGACCCCTAGAGAGAAACGTTGGTCAGCTATAGAGAGGGAGGCCTCTGCTGTGGTTTGGGCCCTGAAGAAGTTGAGGCCATACTTGTTTGGAACTCACTTCAAGATTCAGACCGATCATAAGCCCCTCTGATGGCTAAATCAGATGAAGGGTGAAAACCCCAAACTTCTTAGGTGGTCCATTTCCCTACAGGGGATGGACTTTACAGTGGAGCACAGACCAGGGACTGACCATGGCAATGCAGATGGTCTCTCCAGGTATTTCCACTTAGAACAGGAAGACTCACCTGGTCAAGGTTAGTTTAATGTCCCTAAGTTTGGGGGGGGGGGGTTATGTAGGAGAGTGGGGTCTGCAATCCTATGGTCAACCCAGATTTTTGCTTTTTGCTTCACTGGTTTACGACTTTCCCTGGCTGTGGGCCTGCTAATCAGACCCACAGCCTAGCTGTTCTCTCTCTAAATTGACAATCATGTACTTTAGGTGCATTTACCAATTGGTACTGGGCCACCTTATCAGTCCCTGTACAGCGTACCTTAGGTACCCAGGGCATAGGTGTACCCAGGGCCTACCAGGGGCTGAAGCATGTATTATGCCACCCCTGGCTGGCCATCTAAACAGACACAACTGGCTGCTAATACAGCTGGGGCAAGGTGATGTAAACACCCTTTGCTGTAGATATAGTATACCTATATCTAACCCCAAAATGGACACATATCCTCCTATCAGTCACTTCTATGGCAGGCCTTATCAATCCTGAAGGCAGAGTGCTTGGAATTATGTGAGATGGTGCTCTAGCATGAGCTGAGCCTGTCTACAGCTTTCGGAACCAAGTCCTGTAGCTGTTTCCATGATAACGCTATACCATATACTCTTAAGTGCATTATAATCCTCGCGGTTGAATGCTAACTCTGGTATAACATTATCAAAACATGTCAAGTAAGGTGTCATACGAATTGGAATACTAGCCCCTCGCCAATTCTGGTGACGGGGGTAGCATTCCACCCTTCTAGAGGGACACGACATGTATGTAACTGTGAACCCCGGTTAAAGTTAACTCGAGCCTTGGCATCACAAAATGGATGCTGCCACCACAGACACAAGTCTGACCTCCTGCTGCTGGGAGTCCTTCCAGCGAGGGAGGCTTGGACAAAGGGTTTCCTGCCTTGGGAGGTGCTAGCACCACCCCAGACAGGATTTTGTGTATTGGGTAGGACAGGCCTGAAAGGAATGAGACATGCCCGGGACACACAAGGTGTCCTGTGCATACACCAGTTCAAACCAGTTGCTGCGGCATCCCTGCCCCAGCTCTGGCGCAAAACGGGACAAAGGATAGGGGGTGTAACCACCCCCCTTCCTGGTCCCATCCATAGGAGGGACCTAGTCGTAGTACAGCCCCCTTTAGCAGGATAAAGGTAGGAGCTGGTCCCATTCCAAATTAGATTATCCTGATTTGATACTTTACAAGAAGAAACTCTGGACTTCGACGTTCTGCTCCACAGAAGACTGAAGAATCTCCCTTGTGGGCAAGGAGCGTCCACCCTGCAACTGCAGGCACCATCAAGCGTCCGGTGGCTTCAGTTTGTCGTCTTCCCTTGAGGATCCAGACTTCAGAGCCCGACAAGACCCGGATTCCCAGACCTCTCCGACCTCAACTCACATCTGCAGCACAGCTGAGATCCGTGGGTGCGACGAGACACGTGGGACCTGCCATCTTAGAAGAAACTGCACTTCGCTTCCAGCACGACTCCCGAGGTAAACTCGACCAAGTGCTTTGGGGATTGAGAAGCCCCAGCCCCGAGCAGCCCCTGCACCGAAGATCAGCCCTCCAGCTTCCACGAGATCTGCGTGGGGCCCTTCTGCTTGTTTGCTGCTTGACGTATGGTCATTTGCTGGCTGGCTAGTGACCTCCTAGACGACGAACCTTGAAATCTTCACTGCTGGTCTGGTTGCTCCAGACTGCCCTTGCTCCCTTCCAAAAGAGGAGCACCATGGACCCTCCTGGTCCACTCCAGATGCCGTTTCCACTCACCGCATGGGTTGCCTTTGCCAAAGCCTGTTGACTCCAAATCCGGATCCGACACCGCCGACAGCGAGAGCCTGCGTGTGACAGCTCGTGCCTCCATCCTGGTTGTAGAAGACACCTCCTGGTCCACGTGGCTGCAGAGACAAGCGTCCACTCTTCACCTGATCGCGACAACGACATCTGGTTCCTTCCTGCTTCCACTCCAGTCACTGGCTACCGACTTTGAACATTGTCCCCTCTGCTTTCAGGTCTTCAGCATCACTGATCCACCCTCGGATCACACCGGACATCTTCCTCCTGGTCACCTGCAGCATCTTTTCTTTCAGGCTCCATTGACTTCAACGCAGAAACCCGACACGACTTCGCACCTATGCACCCGCAGTCCGTGGGTGAGGTAACGAGCCTGCGTGGGACAGTTCGTGCCTCCATCCTGGTTGTCGAAGACACCTCCTGGTCCACGTGGCTGCAGAGACAAGCGTCCACTCTTCACCTGATCGCGACGATGACATCTGGTTCCTTCCTGGTTCCACTCCAGTCACTGGCTAGTGACTTTGAACATTGTCCCCTCTGCTTTCAGGTCTTCAGCATCACTGATCCACCCTCGGATCACACCGGACATCTTCCTCCTGGTCGCCTGCAGCATCTTTTCTTTCAGGCTCCATTGACTTCAACGCAGAAACCCGACACGACTTCGCACCTATGCACCCGCAGCCCGTGGGTGAGGTAATGAGAGCATTTTGGTGCTCAAGGGTAGCTTGACTCTCCTAGAGTCCAGATTCACAGTCGTTTTAGTCCTAACTAGTCAGGATTGTCCGTACTCACCTTTTTCTTGAACTGTACTGTCCATAGATGTTGTTACGCATCTCGCGTGTGAGTTCACACTCTGCACACGCGTTCCGTGTGCCTCCTATTACTTACCTAAGGTTAGGATAGTGTAGTCCCAGAGATCCTACCGCCTCTGGACAGCTCCATTCCTTCTATCAATTTCCTTATACCATTTACTTAGTATATGGTTTGCCGTGCCCCTAGGGCACCATTGTAATTTTGTGCAACTTATCGTATTTTTCCTAAGAGATTGTCATGTGCTTAGCCCTCTGATCTCATAAAGAGTTCAGAGGTGTTTGTTATTAATAAATATACTGTTTATTTTCATAACAACCTGTGTGGTGTCCTTTCATCTGGTATTCAAGGGGTTATATTGTGGTAAAACAGCTGGCTTCACATGCCAAACGAGTTTAGCCTAAGACTGCTTTGTCCATGCTACCATTAGGATAGATGGTCTATAAGGTTGACTTACAACCAATCTCCATAAGGGTTGTTTGGACTGATACAAGGTGATCACCAGAACTAGTGAGCATCATATATCAGGCCAACTTCTCACACTTAACTCTTATTATCTTGAAAAGAAACTAACGATCAGTATTGACAAGACAACAATATTGTTTTTCGCTGAATGAAAGAGGGAATATACCTGACTTTTAGGAGACGTGTGGCTGGATCAGGTCTGAGAGTATAAGTATCTGGGCATGATCTTTTCAGATGATCTACATTGGGATGAACACATGGCATTGTATTATTAGCAGAAGTGAATTGCTTGAAAAGGTTTGATCGTAGACATGGCAGCTCTACCCACGAGCAATTAAGTAAAGTCCTTCAAGGCAAGCTTATCCCCCAGGCTCCATATGGGGGAGATGTGCTGGCAATGGATAGACAAGTCTCACAGGAAATCTTAGATGGTAGCTCCCTCAAATAGCTTCTTGATCTCCCCAAAAATGTGGTAACCCAAGCTGTAAGGAGGGAGTTGAGAATTGTAGCATGGAGTGCTCTGGTGGATGCAAATGCTTTTATTTTTTTTTATTAAAAACGAAGTCCCAGGCGATAAGCTATTGATGGTAATTTTACCTGAGGTAATATCAATCTTCCCTCAAAAAAGTGACCCTGTGACAGCAATGTTGAAGTGCCTGGGAGTCCCTGACAAGCACCTTGAGGTAGAGGAAGCAATACAAATTAGTCAAATAAAGTGCATCCTCAGAAGATGTGCTGTTGAAACTAGGCAGAGGGAGAATGATTAGTATCTCAAGAACAAGAGCTCAGTTACTCCCTTCCTCATTTACCAGGAGAGTATGGCCCTGTTCCCGTACCTATATAAAATCTCAAATAAGTTGATGCGAAACGAAATCCTACTGCTAAATGATGGAATCGACCAAGGATGGCGGATGCTAAGGCTAAGGGGGGTAGAAAGTACTCAGTGAGCCATCTACTGATGAACTGTGTATTTTTCCTCATAGAAAAAAAAGAAGAATCTACAACTTGTTTTTAATAAATTGGGCTTCGGTAGAGAGAATTGGGCCTAAACTTGTTATGTGGCCTCAGGTCTCAGGATGTTGCCGTTGCCTGTGGTCAATACCTATGCAAAATTATAACATTTTATGCTAGGCTTTTTACCGGTTACAGTTTTAGACCGAGGTTAGTACTTCCGTCAGAAAGGTAATGATAGCAGATAGGCTGACATCATTTTAGGAGGATTCACTGATTACGACCCTGGTCTTGAGATAGGATATCTGGCATCGCTATGGAGGTTGACTGAACGGGACCCTTGGGATTGCGATAATTTGGTCTTACTCACTACACTTTATAATGTTTTAGTTGGCGAAATGAGCTGCATGCCGCAGGTCAGTTTACCATCTTTTAAATGTTTTAATGTTTCTGATAAAGGGCTGCTGACCTTCTATTAAATTTTGGTGAGAAGAAATCTTAAATTGTATTCTGTTTCGTACTGAGTATAGGCCGACAACCTGCATTGTTGAATAATTAATTATTTGCTGATCTTATGATATTTGTAATTGTGTATGTCAATAAATTGAGTAATGTGCAATACATATATATATAAATACAAACAACTCAGTTGGGCAGAATGTTAAGCCTAAACACAGTATTCTTTTTTCCAGAAAGGACAATGAACGATTCATTAAGTTGATTATGGTTTTGTTTACCATTTAGCTGTCCATCATTACTTCCTCCTTCTTGAGCATCCACATCTTTTTCCCATTGGCTCGGAATCCTTTCCTCTTCCTTTGTTTCCTTTGTAGATATTTTCCAATTCTTTAGGAAATTAAAGCTAAAAAAGTCACAATGGATGTAAACTCCCTTTACACTATAATTGATCATGACCAAGGTATCAGGGCATGCACACATTTCTAGAAGGAGAAACACATCAACTATCTAGCTCCCATGAACTTGCTGGTCGAAATGATCTACCTATGCTTACAAAATACCATCTTTATGTTCAATGGTGATACAAACAGATCCTGGGAACAGCCATGGGTACATGGTTTGCCCCCAGTTTCGCCAACCTGTTACTTGGTCTGTGGGAGGAAGAACTGAGAGAGGATGCCAACCTCATTCCAGATTTCAAAAAGGTTGTAGTGTGGCTTCGTTTCATGGATGACCTTCTTGTAAATGGAAGGGGAGCACAGAAGAGACACTCGAGTTTGTTGATAAACTCAACAACACTGCCTACAATATTACTCTTACACATACCATGAGCAGAGATCAGATTGATTTTCTAAATGGCAAGATTATAGTGCAACAAGGTACCATTGATACAAGTTTGTTCCGGAAGGACACCGCGGGGAACAGTACCCTTCATGCCCTCTGTGACCATCCTGACGCTCTCAAGTGGAGCATTCCTTATGGTGAGCTACTGAGGGCATGAAGAAATTGTAATAGTGACGAAACATACTACAAAGAAGAAAAGGTCAAAGTTTCAAAGTTTCAAAATAAGCTTTATTCGGCTTTTGAATTTAAAACCATAAAAGCAAGCAGAGAAAAGATGCAAACATACAGAGAACCAATCCAGCAAATCAAAACATAAATTAAAAGAAAAAACAAACTGTTTAGGACAAGCTAAGGCAGTTTGACGAATGAAACTATTCAAGATCCCAATCCAAAATACACAAAATCCTCCTTTGTCATCAGGTATGATAGTAATTTGGTACACCGGGGCCGGGATAAAAGTCATGCAGATCCCAGATACGGATGGAGCCATCTCCAACCTTGTGTTGGGTAGAACGTAAAAAGGGAGCAATGTTTCTGTCCTTAAACTTAATTAAAATCAGATCTCCTGGAACATTTTTGGGCAGGGAACCAAGCCACCCCACCCTCCTGACGCTCAATATCCCGCCGTCTAAAACAGATGGTAAAGGTCTATGGTTTTTAAGCCAGAAAATGGCTTTATTCATTAGGTCCTGCTGTAGTTCACGTTTACCCGGGGTGAGTTCAGGGACCCCAGAGAGCACGGTAACATATGGCGCGGCTTCCGGGGGTAGGTCCAATTGATGCCTTCTTTCCAGGAGTCTATGAGTGGTATTAAGAGGAGCGTTGCTACCACTTCGGATGGGTGGTATAGGAGGGGGGTCACAAGTGGGAAGTATGGTAGAAGCATTATTCATAGGCCTTTCATGAACGTTAGTAAGGGTAGAGGATGTGGATATCATCGTGTTGGCATTTGGTGGGAGGGACCTTATTACAGTGTTTTCGATCCTGGTCAGCCTCTCCCCCAGGTCATAAATTTTTGCGACCAGTGGTGATAGAGCACTGTTTAACATTTGTTCGATTTGGGCCAGCAGGGTCAAATGAAGGGGGGATACGGGGTCGTTTGGTCGAGTCTCCACTTTATCCGAAGTTTGTGAAACAGGGTTTGGGGCGGATAAATGGGGGCTGCAGAAAGTTGGTTCGGGGGATGCGGGAGATGTGAAATTTATTAGTTCATTGTCTCTGACCACTATGGGGGGAGTTAATAAATCCTGGGCATAGTTTGTACCGCACATGGCATTCAATTCTTCCCAGTTTGACATCGTGGTTGGGAAACAGGATACCGATAGGAACAATGTACAAATCGAAACAACAGAGGGGGAAAGGTTAGCATCCGATTTTACCTCCTCCTGTAGTAGAACCAAGTGTAGTGGCCCGTCCCGTCCTCCTCAGGCCTCTGAGGGCCACAGAGGGCCCGCCCTTTGCCCGGGCTTAGCCCGCGCGCGGTCCCGCGACGCGGGGGCTCGCGCTGGCCTTATGCGCACCTCCGGGGGCGGGTCTGGAAGCAGGATGCGCGCCTTCCTGGGCGCAGGGGGTGCAGGGAATTGTAGTTCCCGATCTACCGCTTCGCCGCGGTGATCGGGAAACGTCAGGCTGCAAGGTCCGGTGTCTGAATGGGAGCAGCGCTCGGGCTGCAAACAGTCAACAATCCCCCAGGTGACCCCTCTGGTCAGAGGATGTGCCAGGTCCCCCGCTCCCCCGGGGCTCGCGCTGGCCTTATGCGCACCTCCGGGGGCGGGTCTGGAAGCAGGATGCGCGCCTTCCTGGGCGCAGGGGGTGCAGGGAATTGTAGTTCCCGATCTACCGCTTCGCCGCGGTGATCGGGAAACGTCAGGCTGCAAGGTCCGGTGTCTGAATGGGAGCAGCGCTCGGGCTGCAAACAGTCAACAATCCCCCAGGTGACCCCTCTGGTCAGAGGATGTGCCAGGTCATGATTGCCATATTTAAGGAATGAGGCTACCCCAATTTGGTTTTGGATTGGGCACAATCTAAGATCAAAACCACGATTAGACAAGAATTACTCAAACCGAGGGAGGCGACTCAGGAATCCCAGGAAACAAGAGTGATCTTAATGTATAACAGGGATTCTCATAAAATACAGAAAATCCTAACAGACCACTGGGAATTTCTCAAAAGTGATATCACTGTAGGCCAAATCATCAGTGACAGACCCAAAATAACATATAGAAAGAGCCGCAGCCTCAGGCACATGTTAGTACATGGGAATATAACTGAAACATGTAAGACCCAAGTACATAATCTCTAAGAATTCTATCCATGTGGACACTGCAAGACGTGCAGGTCCAGTCAAATGGTTAAGGAATTCAGCAGACCTGATCCCAATAAGAATTTTGTTATCGACCAATTCCTAACATGCAGTTCATCTTATGTTATTTACAGCTTGGAATGCCCTGGCACAAAAAGTTATGTAGGCAGCACGACCCTGATGGCTAAGAAAGGTGTGTTAGAACACCTTCAGGCCATAAGTAACAAAGACCCGCATTACCCTGTGTCCAGGCATTTCCAGGACTACTATCTGTCCAGCTGCTCACTCCTGCGCTACTACATAATTGAACAAGTAGGGCTGGGACCAAGGGGTGGGAACAGAGAATTAAAACTGAGGAAGAAAGAATCAAGATGGATCATTGATCTTGAGACCAGGTACCCTGCAGGGCATAAACTTGACGAAGAACTGGCAACACATTTAATTGAAGAATGAGACTTCCTGTATTGAGACATTTGGGTGTTGTCTATATAGTTGTTTCAGACTAGATTTACAAAGTTGTGAATCTTCAACCATGATGTTTGACACTGTATATTATGTGCACTCATGACTTCACATGTTTAAACTTGAGATTTTAATAAAAATACATTTTTCTTTTTTTTTTCACAGGAGGAAAGAAAAGGACCCACCATACGCTGAGGGTCACTTCACGGGTTCCCTACCCTTTTCTTCCTCGCTCCTGGGAGTGCACGTCTAAATAGATAAGAACTTCTTCACTTGCTTCACTTTGTTTTTATTATCACCTGTATTATGTGGTTAACACATTTATTCAAATAGCCACTCGCACTAGTACAGTTGTATATTTTTTTACCACTGTAAATAGCTCCTACATCTAAACCTCCTCGGCCACCACATCATGACCCACATATTGAGAAATTCATATAAGCACTTTGACCTTCTACTTATATCCCAATTAGCCCCTAACCACTTTTGGCAGTAGCATATCATATGGGAAGTAAGCATGGGCGAATTTTGCGAATCTGGCGTTCGCGAATTTGCGTATTTGCGAATTCGCAATCCGCAAAATTCACGAACTCTCGCGAATTTGCGGATTTTTTTTGTGTTCGCAAGGGTTTCCACCAGTTCGCGAGGGTTTTGTACCAGTTTGCAATTGCGAACTTACTTGTCGGCTCGCAACGGTCGCGACTATGTTGTTTCTACGTCTGGTTCATCATCACAGGTTCACAGCACCCTCTGTTTCACTACTGCCACCCTCTGTTTCACCCATCCCACCCTCTGGTACATCAATGCCACCCCCTGGTTCATCATCACTGTAGATTATGGGGGGAAAAGCAAGCACACATGCCCTGCTTCAACTGACATGAATTAATTTGGGGTTGATTTATTAATGTGTCACTGTTTTAAAATTCCAGTCTGGCACCTGCTTCCTTATCTGTAATTTGCTTTCTGTTGCAGTGCAATTTTTTTTTCCAGGACCTTTGTGGCCTACTTGTAGCTATTCTATGAGCCTGCTGTGAGGGTCAGAGCAGGGTCATACAATAGTTGGAAGTAGGCAACTGAACTCTGGAGGGGCCCCTCAGGAAGCACTACAGGGAATGGTTACTAATGATGAGTTTGAACTTTTGCACCTGCTGAGTGCTTTCAGTTTTGCAAAACTCGTTTTTCTGCAGAACAGCAACTGTAATGCCCCAAACAAACTTACTTGTGAAAGTTGATTTCTAATCCAAAAGTGATCCAAAGAAAGTCAAAAAGGCCTCAAATCCAAAAAAGTGCAGGCAAATGTCAACCTGAGGAGTTATTCTGATAAAAATCATCATTTTCAGAAGGTTTATGCTGCTTGCTGGAGGATTTCTTGTGCAGAATTGCAAATTTTGTAATTTCGCGAGTGCGAGATTGTTGCTGCCCGCCGCATCTACATGTTCGCAAAATCACTAATGACATCACTGATGACACCATCCTTGTGACAGACTGACAGACCTCCTTTCAGTGTAATGTAACCCTTGAAACACATGTTAAAAAAAAGAAACTAACATTTTCTAAAAAATAGAGATACCCATACCAGTTACAACAACCAATTCAGTAATTCCACCTTCTAAATACACATCCTCTCATTCAGCAACAGTTCTACATAGTCACTCATACATATACTCACTCATCATATGTAGTGATACACCTATACATCCTGTTACACACCGACAGTCATCCAAAAGTTACTCACATACATACTCAGACATGCAAAAAAACTATTGAACATCCATTTATTTGCACATAGAACTATACACACACTACCACCTTACTTCTAAGGAAACTTACACATACTTACTCTCTTAAACAATCATTTATAGAAACACATACTTATTTAAAGAGGAACTATTTCAATCTCTCACTCTCACATATACTCACTTATATACATCAATACTCACATATACTAGATTAAAACATATGTAGTTACTCATAAAGATACTAGTGAGGCAGGCATTCACTCACTAACACACACATATACACACTCATCTACCCATACAGTCCTGCACATACGCTGTCTTAAAAACACATACAAACAGTGAGTCAGTCACCAACCCATGCAGCCACTTATACACAAAGTGAAACACTGATACATATATTTAAATATTTAAAAATTACTCGCTAATATATGTATTCACTAAGATACACTTTATAAGCCAGTTAACCAATCAATATTTTATAAAAAATAAACATCCATATACACACTTTTTTAAACATTTATTCGTCCATCTACCTTTACAAATACATATATAAAACATATTGATTTTTCAGAAAGACACACATTCACTGGATGGTGTCATCAGTGATGTCACGAGTGATGTCACTGACCATGTCATGAGTGATGTAATATGTGACGTCATCAGCAGTGCATTGCAGGCGCGCAAGTTATAGTGAGTCCAACTAACTATAACGTGGAATTTGAATGGTTTTATGTCAGTAAAATTTCCAGCTAACTATAACTGGTGTGAAACCTATGTTTTTTTCAGTGAATTTACTAGGTTTTTTAAATGCTAATTCCTTACTATAACTGGTGTGAAACCTATGGTTTTTGTCAGTGTATTTCTTAGGTTTTTTAAATGCTAATTCCTAACTATAACTGGTGTGAAACCTATGGTTTTTTCAGTGAATTTCATAGGTTTTTTAAATGCTAATTCCTAACTTTATATAGGGCCTCAAACCTATGAAATGTAATATTTTTTATAATGAATCCTATATTGTATATTTATATATTACTATTTTATTTATGTTTTTTTATTTTTTATGTTTTATTTTTTGTTTTTGCCCTGGAGCGCTCCTGGTGCGCGTCCCGGTGAGCGCACCGGAAAGCGCAGTTTTCCGACGTGCCCCGGGGCGCGTACCGGGGAGCGTCCCGATAGCGCTTTTGCCGCGACCGAAAACATCATCGTGACGTATCGCGTAGCCGCGTCCGCGTGATACGCACGGCGTAAGCTCACCCGGAAGCACTCGAGCGCATACGATCGCACAACGTAAGCATCCTACACGCTTACGCGACGCGCCCTGGTAGCGTAAGCGCGTCGGGTCATGTGACCTAAAAATAACACTTTTTATTGGTGCAGAACAGTTTTGGTTTCCAAATGATGAAAGCCCGGGTCATGTGACCTGAAAATAACACTTTTTATTGGTCCAGGACAGTTTTTTTTTCCAAATGATGAAAGCCCCCACCTTTTTTCCTTATTCTGACTTTGTCCTTTGACTGAGGAAGACCTGTTTGGAGATCTGTCACTAATATTTTCTACTTTAAAATGGCTACAGTAGCAGCAGCAGCTGGAGCATCTGCACCACCACCACCACCTCCACCACCAAGAGGACCACCACAACATCACATTGGTGGTCAAGAAGAAGAGGAGGAGGAGGAGGAGGAGGAGGAGGGGAGGAGGTGGCTGCCAGAAGACAATACCCCATATAGGCCAAAGCAGCACATTGTATGGGAGTTTTTTTCCATCCCAGAGGGCAAGAAGAAAGTGAATGCGCCAAAGGTGACTTGCCAAATCTGTGTCATTGAACTTTCAAGGGGGAACCCTAATAAGAAATATTCATTTGGCAATAACACCATGATTAGGCACATGCAGCACAAGCATCCCAACAACTATGCTGCCGCAGAGGTGAGAGAACTGGCCAGTAACCCTCCCCAATCTTCACCAAGCACCTCCAAAAGAAAGCAACCCACTCCATCTGGACCAGAGACAAGGGAGATGGTCCCTTGCATACAACCACGGTTTGGTGAATTCAGGATCACATGTATTTTTTGTGGTAAGACCATCACCTATGGTGAGCAGAGCATAAAGCTCATCAACCTTGCTGGTGACAACCACAATTGCCCCAAAAAACCATAATTTTTTCCTGATTTTTTGTTGCTCCAGTTGAGCCGTTTACAATTCCCTGTTTTTTGTTTCTCCCCATAAAAATATCAAAAAAATATAAAATAGTTCATAAAAGCCAAAAAAAGTACAAAATGTTCAATAAAACATAAAAAAATATAAAACAACAAAAAGAAGAAAAAAAAAGTTCTTTTTAGAACTACCTCCAATGTATAAAAAAAGGCTTCATTTTTTAAAAACTCTGTCATTCTTTTTTCCCCATGGTACGCTCCCCGGTGCGCTCCCCGGTGCGCGTACCAGGCGCTCCCCCGCTCAATTCGGAAAAAAAAATATTTTTTTTTTTGCCCCGCGGGGCTCTTTTATAGCCCCCACATCAAACCTAGTGGGTCAGGGGGGTCTACTCTGCCCCTTTATGGTCATTTCATCCTTTGTTTTTGCCACCTCTTGTGTCTCGATCCTACCGAGACACAAGATGGCGGCCACTCCGGACTGTTTGGAATGTTGACAGACACCCAAGAGCCAATCAGCTTTCCGCGCGCGAACTCGCGTAGCGCGCTGGTTAGCGCCCCGGTGCGCGTACCGGGGCGCGCTTATAGATATATATATTTTTTGGAACCTAAATTACTCAAAATCCACTTGAGCACATATCTTGAGACATAGCAAAGGCACATCGGGCTACCAGTCCCTACAATTTTGCCAAGTTTGGTGGAAATCGATTCAGCCGTTCGGGCTAAAAGTGAGGTCGACCGCCCTATGGAAATTAACATGGGGAAAACATGTTTTGGGACCCCCCTTTTTTCTCGGCCCCCGCTTGACGAATTCCCCCCAAACTTTCAGGGAAGGACCGGAGCGCCGCGAGGCAAATTTGAGGAGACTTTCAGGCAGATTCCCCAACCGGCGCCAAATTTATTCCCAATAGAATGTTGCAATTTCCCTATTGAAAATAATCCTAACTATAACTACCTACTGGCGACCGCCAGTAGGTAATATATATATAGGAGAGACATCTTTTCATTTAAAAACGTATCACTGTGCATATCAAATGCTGTCACCTTTAATCACTGAGGAAAGCTGAATCCTGAAATGGGTCTTCTGAATAAAGGTGTTTTAATCATCGCCCCAGAGTGCCTTCGTATGCTGTATTTGCGTGCGCTGGAGCTTGTATATATATATATATATATATATATATATATATATATATATATTCGAAACAATTCCCACCACTTCCAGACACACACCTGGCGAAGAAGGAAACTCAGGCCTCTGCAGCAAAGTATTTCAGGCAAGAAGTACTTTATTTGTCACCCCTCACGATGACGCGATTCGGTCTGTGCAGCCCTTGATCACATACCATATATATATATCCAAAGCTTGCAGTCGCTTTTAACCCTTGCCACTTCCAGCGGCGGGCCCCGACGGGATAGCGAATCCCAAACCAATGCCAAAACTTATCCTGATATTCGGTAAGAAAAGTATTGTCCTGGCCAGCTTTTTGCAGAAAAACGAGCTTTATTCAGGCTCCACTCTTTGACGCGTTTCGAGGATTCAACCTCTTGTTCACGAGCGTGAGCGTTTGTGTACAAGTGAAATAAATACTGTCACATGTTAATAGACACAGTGAACAGACTCCCAAGTCTGAAACATTCACGGAGCTGCATTTAACAAAATGACTTCAAGAATAATTGTGCATATGGAGTTAAATATAAATCAAGGCAGAATTAATCATAATATACGTTCGAGAAAACCATGAGATGATCCTGTAATTAAATGCTTAAAAGGCACATATATTACATTGTGAACTAGATTTTGGTAAGCTGTTTCAGAACATTCTGGCCCAAGTGGGCATTTCCATGTAAATCGCTGGTTGCGCATTCAGCCTGCAGATTAAAAAAAAAACAATGCCGTGTTACAATTCACTCTTGCACCATTGCATATTGGAACGCCTGTGTGCCAGAGGTTCAGTTTAGATTACGCCCCAGGGGGCACAAGTGTACAGCATACTTGATCAGACTAGTTCAGCTTGAAGTGAAAGAGTGGAGAAGTGTGGCTCAATGGTTAGAGCGGCAGACCCTGAGGCAGAGGTCTAGCCCGTGACCAGGGTTCAATTCCCCGCCTCGGCGGGTCTTGGGCTCAAAAATTCCACGGACCTGATAATTCTCGCCTCGGTGCCTATTCCAATCATGGAGCCCCACTCTGCAACTCTGGGCAATAGCTTGCCTAATCTCCACAACGGCCCTCACAACGCTAAGGATGACTGGCCTCCACCTTGGGGGTGCCCAGGAGTGGACGCCTCACAGGGAAAGCCAGGATGGGTTCCACAGCGGTATTCGTACAAGCGCCTTGAGACCCTTGCCGGTGAGTAGTGCGCTATACAAGTATCAATTTACATTTTACATTTACACCAAGTCTCTTATTTCATTCATTCTCAACTGCCATACGTGAAAGTGAAGTCAGACGATCGTGAAATGTATTCTCCTATTCAGCTTTTCAGAGATCTGTGAAAATAAACAAAAATCTTGTGACTAGATGTGCATAAGTGAGCTAAAACAACCACATACATCTCACAAACCACTTAAAATTTCATCGAGCTGAAGTGATATCGTAACGAACAAAGGTATTTTATCAGTACAGCTATCCCAGGTGCACTGCCAGTTCCTCATTGAGGTTGTGTCCTCCTGGCTGCATGGTATGATACTTAATGATGAGTCTGGATTCTAATCTGCGTAATTCCTGTAGTCTGTCACCACCTCACTCTCTGAGGGGGACTGACAGCAGGACGCAGAAGGATAAAAGACTGGCATTGCTTTTGTGATGTGACTCAAAGTGCCTAGCAATAGGATATTGCTTCTCTCTTTTAGTGATAGCCCTCATATTTTGCAATACTCTGTCTTTGGCCGGATGTTTAGTGCTGCCAATATAGTACAGTTGGCACGGGCATTTCAGGGCATATACTGCATGGTCAGTGAGACATGATGTGTGTGTCAAGATTTTGAAAGGGTCACAGTCTTTGGAGAGTTTGACTTCTTTGGTGTTCCCACTGAATCTGCAGGCTTTACACTTTCCGCAGACGTAGAATCCTTGAACAGGATTCCTTTTAGTTTTCTCGGGAATCAGAGTGGTACAGACCAAATCTTTAAGAGATTTAGCTCCCCTGTAAGTTATTTGTGGATGTTCACTGATTCCTTTGGCTAAGTCTTTGTCCAGTTTAAGGACATTCCAGTATTTGTCCATGGCTCTCCTGACTTCTCTAGATTGTCCATGGTAATAGGTGATAAATCTACAGGCAGTGTTTTCAGAATTATCTGTATTTGTGTTTTTGTCCTTGAGGAGACTTTCCCTATCACAGCTGTTGGTTTTCTTTATGGCTAAGTCAATGCATTTTTTTACTATATCCTCTTTGTCTGAATCGTTCTGTCATGATGCCCACCTCCATTGTATAATCTTTATCGTTGGAACAGTTGCACTTGGCACGTAAAAATTCACCCATTGGTATGGAGTTAATTAAATTGCTGGGGTGACAGCTCTGGGCGTGGAGAAGACTGTTGCCTGCAGTCTCCTTCCTAAACAGAACAGAGGATAAAGAATTGTCTGCCACTTTAAGCTTGATGTCTAGAAAGTCAACCTCCTTGCTGGGCACATGACAGGTGAATGAGAGATTGAGCTTGTTGTTATTCAGGGTTTTCACAAAGTCAAATGCTTCGTCACTGGTGCCGTTCCAGATGACGAAGATATCGTCTATATACCTGAGCAACTTGATGACTCTTGTCTGGTACTCCTGGGACTGCCGGACTACCTGCTCCTCCCACCAGCCTAGGTACAACCCCGCAAAACTGGGGGCGAAGCAGGATCCCATCGCAGTCCCAAGGAGTTGGTGGTAGATCACGCCATTGAATATGAAAAAGTTTTGAGAGAGACACAACAGAGCCATATCCAATACCATTTCAGTGTGTAAAAGGTATGATATAGATCTCTCCTTCAAGAAGTGTCTACACGCCTCTATCCCTGACTGATGTGGGATACATGTGTATAAGCTGTTGACGTCCATAGTCATCAGCAGCCACCCTTCTTTCCATTCTATACCCTCTATTTTCTTAAGGAAGCTCCCGTGTCTCTCAGGTATGAGGGGAGATTTTGCACGAGCAGTTACAGGAAGAAATCCACGTACCTCGACGTGTTCTCCCAGCAACTCCCTCTGGAAGAAACAATGGGTCTACCTGGGGGGGCTACTTAAACACTTGTGGACCTTAGGAAGTAGGTATACTGCGGGCAGCTTGGGATATTTACACTGGAGAAAGCTACATTCTTCTTTCTGAATGAGGCCCCTATCCTTCCAGTCCAGTAATTGTTCTTGATAACTACTGGTACTGGCTTTATAGGTAAGTCTATCACTTTTCTCATATTTTTGCTTGTCACTGAGCTGTGTGAGACCCTCTTCCACATACATGGTAAGTGGTAAAATGACGATGTTGCTGCCCTTATCTGACTTTTTTATGACAATGGTTTTGTCTTTCTTCAATTTGTCAATGGCTTCAAATTGTGGTTTGGTCAAATTCATTCTCCCATCCCTTATTTTTCTAGATAATGTGTCAAACTCCTTAATGACACATTTTTCAAACACATCAATGGAATCATTCACAATTTGGGGAGAAAAGACAGATTTCGGTTTAAAACCACTTGGTACATTTAAATCACAATCAATATCGTCATTAATCAAATTCAAAATAGGATTATCCTTGAGATTGGGGTTACCCCCTAGTTCATGTAATGTGTGCAAGAACTCAGCATCACCAACCGCAATGTTACTAGGCACTCTCTCTGGTTGCCCCGTTTCAATATTCACTCTGGTGGCAAACCATTTGCGCAGTCTTAGTTTACGAGTGAAGTGAAATAAGTCAATTCTACTCTGTGCATAGTCAAATGAAGATGTAGGACAAAAAGAAAGGCCTAAGGACAATACCTCAGTTTCTGTGGCACTGAGCTCGCGCTGTGAAAGGTTGATAACCGTCATTGCGTCCTTCATTTTTCTTTCTGTTGGCCCCTCGTTCTGGATCCCACCGGGCTTGATACATTGCTCCTGACTGTTGTATTTGATCTTGCTTTTGCGGCGCCTCTGCCTCCTCGACCGCGTCCTCTTTGTGCGTTGGTATTGCCTTTGCCCTGGGCCTCCAGTCTTCCCTGTGCCACAAGTGCAAATTCCTTTAAAATGAGGTCTTTTGGGCTGAGCAAACCAGGGCTTCTTGGTTGCTCCGCCGCTCTCGTACTTCCAGTGCTCATCGTTGTTTGTTCAGGTGAGCTTTGGACGTTTGAATCAGGTGCCGGGGTAACCACTGCATTCGGCCCGGTCATTGGTACATTCCTTTTCACTCACAAATGGTCGTATTTCTTTGCAAATGTCAGAACTTCTCCACATTCATAATCAATGTTGTCTCTGTTGAACTTTCTCTCTTTTTTCTCACGTATGTCTTCTTCAATTTTCTCCAATTTGATTTCCATTTTGTTGAATTCTGCGTCATAATCGGCCATGTTATCGTATAATTCTTTAAGTTGTGTTGTTAGGTCATCAATTTCACTGGAGTATTTCTCCACTTCTTTAGATGCATATTTAACGAGTAGTTTTAGCATGAATATGGAACATCTATGGCTGTTCTCTGCCCATTCTTCCACCAGCTCTGGGTCAGGCTCGTTGAACGTGGGAGTGGTGTAGATGCGTAGGCCCCTGGGTATTCTGTTTGATTCTATATATTTCTGCAATGCCATGGCTTCCCACCATTTATTTTGTTCATTTTTCAAAGCCTTCCAGAGCTTGTTCCACAAATCTTGCTTACTCGTGGCCCCGCCTCCTGTTGCTCCTAGGGTGTCACTGCTGTTTTTAGGTGCATTGGAGCTTTGCCCTAAGAACATTTTGTTGGCGACTTCAGCTCTTTTCCTGTTCCTGGTTGAAGCCATTGTAGACTTAATTAAACAAGTGTTCAAGACACGCTGCTTAGTGTCCGCTCATTATGTACTGCAAAAACAGGCAGTCGCGTGGCATGTGCCCCTGTCAGTTTTAGCTGCTTGCCTTTTCGTGTGAAATATCACAATCCAATTCTCCCACCCGTTTAGGGAAAAGATGAAAGATCGGCAGCCGCCACACTCACCCTGCGCCGTGTTGACCAGAGGCTCGACGTTCCGGTGTAACTTTCCCGAACAGTTGTCTGTTACCATGCTCGTGCAGTCCTGGTGTGTGTGCTTGCAAAACAGCAGGCTCCGATTAGAAACGGAATTGTAAAGACTTGACACCCAATCCGTGTCACGAAAGGTGGGCGGGGTTATTTAAATCCAAATCCAAAGCTTGCAGTCGCTTTTAACTCTTGCCACTTCCAGCGGCGGGCCCCGACTGGATAGCGAATCCCAAACCAATGCCAAAACTTATCCTGATATTCGGTAAGAAAAGGATTGTCCGGGCCAGCTTTTTGCAGAAAAACGAGCTTTATTCAGGTGCCTGAATAAAGCTTGTTTTTCTGCAAAAAGCTGGCCCGGACAATCCTTTTCTTACCGAATATCAGGATAAGTTTTGGTATATATATATATATATATATATATATATATATATATATATATATATATATATATATATGTGTATATATAACACCAAGGTACATATTTGTGGATTTAAGTTCAGTAAACCTTAAAATTACCTCTATGCATTTACTCTACAATATATTGTCCTTGATATTTTTGCCACAATATTCTTGTAACCCCATATTCTGAGGTTGATATTGAGGTGGAATACTGTATAATGCACTATGAAAAAATTCTACAATGGAACATAATACACTACAGGTTGAACTTTGACACGTACATTGGCACCTGGAGGCAAAACCTGAACTCTTCAGAAATAAGGTAATTCTGAAGCAGTAAAAAGGTGTCTTACCAAAGTAACTCGGGGTGCCTTCTCTGGCTGCATCATTACTCACAAACTCTGTCTTTGACTTTCACAAGACAGAGTAAACACCACTAACAGAGGAAGAAAGGGCCCAACACACACCAAGGCAGTTGCATATGACAGGGATGAGAAAACAATGAAGCCCGGCACTTGTTGAAGGTGTCTATAATTGACTTGTCAATACTTCTCCATATGTTCTGCCATCCTGAATGTCCTGCATACCTTTATTCTCTTCCCCACACATAGATTCAAGACAAGGAGGTATATTTCACTGGTTCACCCTGTTATTTAGAACCTACATTGGATCAAATAAACACTAAGGGCCCGATTTCGATGCAGTTTGGAAATCTTTGTTTGGTTGGACACCTATTGACTTCAATGGGAGCCTAAGTTCTGACAGAATGCATAGGCTCCCATTGAAGAAAGGGGTGGCTGGGGAAAATCGGGCACCCTGTGGACATGGGTCCCTGGCTCACTGTGCCACTGGATTCAAGCTATCCTGACTGATGAGGGGTGAAACCCCAAAACCGGTCCTAGGATGCTTGTTTCCGGTCTAGCGAGGACCTGACTTGGCAGTTCAGGCTGGACTGTTCTCATGAGGCACAGGGTCAAGACTGATTTGCATATGGCCAGGTCTAAACTGGAGTGGCACAGTGAGCAAAAGAATAATGTATTTAACCAAGATACCTTGACTGGGGGTGAATGTCTTGATTTGTTCTGCATTCATCCATCCAGTGCATGTCTTTTTGGCACCCCTTGGTGCCTGCCACCCTGTACAAGGCTGGTAAGGGGAGACCCATGGGTACCCCCATGTGTACGATTGGGAAGGCTCTGGGGTCAAGTGGGCCCGACTGCCGATATGAGTCAGACGGCACGATTCCAAAAGCCTGTCCGAATCCAGCATTGTAATCGGTCGTTCTAAAATGCGGCCTGTTGAGACGTACGATTCTGCTCCGTACGGCTCGGTCATTCCGAATGCCATTTGGTTCAGATTTGGATATTCCTAACGCCTAACTCGCGTCGTATTTGGTCCGTCCAGAACCTTTCCTATTCGGTCGGAAAGACACGTTCCCGATCTGACAGAGCAAATGCCCTTTCGGAGACCTTCCTAACCGAATCTTAATTGGACCCTAAATATGCGTTCTAGTTGTAATCTTCCTCGATATAGGGACTGTTATGTAAGCCCTTCGAACCAACCAGTTTTTTCTTTTAGTTACATTACTCACTCTTAAATGGTCAAACAGAGCATCACAGTTTGGAGCAGTGCCTTCAATGTTACGGTAATGCATGCCAAGACACTTGGATCTCCTATGTACCCAATGCAAAGATTTCCTAATGCGATTCAACTGAGTGCTGCCAAAGTCTAAATACTTTTTATACAAGGGTTTTTGTTCTTCAAATCAAATTGACACATTGGTCCTGGTAGCCACTGACTATTTGACTCATAGAAACTGAGACAACGTGTTTTTGAAAGTTTTTGCATTCAAAAATCAAGATAAAGGAACATGCTTCTAAGATCGCATTTCTTCCTTTTTGTTCCTGGAATTAAGGTTGGTCTGTCTTCTTGTTTCCTTCAAGCTCTTTCATTGCCACTCGAAGTTCAACCACGTTGTTTGCCCATTTGTTTTCTGCCTACACCTCAATCCTTCGTCCATCCGAATTAAATTGCCTCGAGACTGGAATAAACATTCTGTCTTTTATTCATACCAATTAAAGCTATATGTTGGAGTTCTTTTCATCAGCTTTTATCTGAACCTCTGTAAGACCAGGCATCGTTTGGCATGGTTTCCCCAGACTTTTTGCTTAATGGCCTTCTGTTTTTGACCTCGTGTTAGCTGGCTTTAGGACTCAGAGCACTTTACCTCTGCTGACCAGTACTAAAATGCATGCGTTTTGTATCTAAAATATAATGGTATTTAGTTTCTCCATGATTGGCGTATTTGATTTACTTATAAGTCCCTAGTACAGTGCACTAACTACATGTGCCCAGGCCCTGTAAATAACATGCTACTACTGGGCCTTTGTAGTTTTCTGGCCAAGTGCTTTAATGTGAGATGGACAATCTGTATACTTCGCACTAAGGCACATGAACGTTCCTTTTGTACTGCTTACCTGTTTTTTAATAAGGCATCAACTGTTCGTGCCTCTACTTTGTTTCAGTAGGCTTTTTGTTTGCTGGGGACCATAAAGCCATCAAACTTGGTTTCTTACCTGGTCCTGCCTCTGTGTTTACCTCATTTTTGGTGACGATTTTTGCAGGGCCTGCTGGTGGCATACCGTTAATTTTACCGTCTTGTCTATTGCCTACACCATAACACCCGGCCACTCCTCATTGAGCACTTCTGAGCCCATGCCACCCTGTGTCTTCACTAGCAATGGCACATCCCATCTTCTTCAAGCAAAGCCTCTTTTATGCAACCGAAGGTTTTTCGTGCAAGCCTCCCGTGGCTGATGCCACCCTGTAGTTTGCTATACTCCCTCAGTTCACTGATCAATGCTTGTTCTCTCCACGCCTCCTCTCCACACCTTGTTTCCAGTAAAAAGGGGAATAATATTTTTTTTAAATGCTCTACACTCCTGCGCAGGCCTGCACGTCACATGAGTTCTGCTCTCTCACGCTGGAGCACCCCCCTGCACTGTGAGCCACCCGACCCCCGACGTGACAAACGTGCCTCCATTTTGCAACTAAAAACTGACAGTCCGGTGAGTTCTCGTCAACAGCACAGTGGGGGCTAAACAGCTGTTTGTGCCTTTAGTTTGTGACCAGGAACTGAACCGTCAGGTCAATTTGCATCGTTAGCACAGTGGAAGCTTTTCTCTCTGTTATTGGGACTTTTCCACGTTTGTTACCACTGCATAGACGCTTTAAAGTATTTTTTCACAATTTTCTTTTTCTATTTTAATGTATTTCACCATGCAACAGTGTTGTACACCACCGCCATGTCACTTCAAAATCCTGGTGACACTCTCATGAAGTGGAGCAAATTGTTGGGGCTTTTCCAATAATTTTATGGCGGCTATTGATGGAGATTCGTTTAGTGTTGCTAGAAAGAAGGGCTTGTTGCTTAACTCTATTGGCACTGAAGCTCAAGAAATATTTGGTCATTTGCCTTTTCTTACTGCACCTCAAGGCATTGAGGATTACGATCAGTTTACTGAGGCAATGGACAGACTGAAACATGCCGAGATCAACCCCCTCCTGAAGAAGCCTTAGCGGACCCGACTGACCTAAAAAACTACAGACCTATCTCCCTGCTCCTGTTCCCAGTGAAAGTCATTGAGAAAGCCATCAGCATTCAACTTGGCACCTTCATTGAAGAGTACAACATCCTCGACCCATCACAATCCGGCTTCAGAAAAAACCACTACACAGAAACCGCCTTCCTCACCGCAATAGATGACATCCGCTCCCTACTGGACAAAGGAGAAACAGTAGCCCTCATCCTCCTTGACCTCTCAGCAGCCTTTGATACTGTATCCCACCACACCCTAATATGCAGACTCCATGACGCAGGTATCTGGAACAAGGCCCTGAACTGGATCTACTCTTTCCTCTCCGGCAGAAGGCAGCGGGTCAGACATCCACCCTTTCCTCTCCGACCCTCCACCAACCACCTGAGGAGTCCCTCAGGGGTCTTCCCTCAACCCAACCCTCTTCAACATCTGCATGGCTCCTCTCGCCCCAGTCATCAGAACCTACAGACTCAACATTGTTTCATACGCAGATGACACCCAACTCATCCTCTCCCTATCCAACAAAGCCAACGCAGCCAAACACGACTTCCAAGAAGGCATGGAAACTGTCGCCAAATGGATGAAAAGCAGCTGCCTACAACTCAACACCGACAAAACAGAAGTACTCATCATGGGCCGACACCCCGACACCTGGAACGACACCTGGTGGCCCCCGCTCTCGGCAGTCCACCTGCCCCCATGGACCACACACACAACCTTGGAATCATCCTAGAATCCGAGTTCAAAATGGACCACCAGATCAACTCCGTGACATCCTCCTGCTTCTACATCCTCCGCCTCTTATGTAAGACCTTCAAATGAATCCCCCTGGATTGGAGACATTTGATTATGTTTTTTTACCCTGGATGGGGCCTTTAGGTACATGTGCATGCCTTTTGGCCTAGCATCCGCAGCATCTGCCTTTCAGAAGCTTATGTTTTCTCCATTTAGTGAAATGGAAGGTGTTGTCGCATTTCAAGATGACAACTTGAATTTCACTCAAAACGTGGCAACACCATTACCAGGTTATCGAGGGTGCTGCATGTTTTACAGGACAAATGGATGACTCTGCAGATGGAGAAGTGCAATTTTCTCACCTAGGATGTCGAGTACTCGGGCCATTCCATTTCTGGTAACAATATTTGTCCCAAATGCAAATTATTTGAAGCCATTGATTCTATGCCTGCTCCTAAGTACACAGATTAGCTAAGCTCTGTATTATGTCTGTGCAAATTCTATTCTAGATTTGTTAACCAGTTTCTCAGATTGCTGCACCTCTCATGATGTTACCCAAAATAGGTGAAAGATTTGTTTGGGCAAGTGATCGACAGATCTCCTTTGAGCAGATAACGTTTTCCTTCATCAGTGGTGCTCCTTTAGCTCTGTTTAATTACAAAGAGCAGTGAATTTTTAAACGTGGATTTCAATTTGGAGGGCTTAGGTGCCATGCTGGGCCAAAAATGTCACAATGGGGTCAAAACTGTTGTCTTTGCTAGACTTTTTTCTGTTGCAGAGAATAAATACTCCATCATTGAGCGCAAAGCTTTAGCTTGTGCCTGAGGTATTGAACACTTTAAGACATATCTGTGGGGGAAACGTTTTATTGTAAAAATCTATTGCAAGCCTCTTCTTTTGTTGTTGAATGGCAATGGTACTGACAAAGCCTCAGATTGTTTAGAGAGGATTGTATCCAAAATTTATGAATACAACTTCACAGCCAATTATATTCCAGGTTCTTGTAATGTTGTTGCCGATTGTTTACTTAGGTTGCCGGAGCCATGTTTCACTAATACGCCTGACTTGATTGAGGCGTGTATAGTTGTCACGGTGGAGGATGTTTTGAGTGAATGGTATTGAAAATTATCCAAGGGAAGTTGGTTGGAAGCTAGCCAGCAAGACAAAGAATTGTTACAAGTTGTGGGGTTGATCAATAAAGGTTGGACTAGGGAGAAACTCCTATTGTCAAAGATGCAAGAGTTGTGTAAGGTTAAGGAGGCCATTGCTGTTGTAGAAGGTGTTTTCACCAAGGGTGACTGTGTTGTGCCCCCCAAAGCTCTCAGAAATTCCATTGTAGAACTTTGTCATTTAGGAGAAACGTGCACCAACAGGTGAGTTAGTGGGTCCTTTTGGTGGTCCTACATGCATTTTCATTGTTTATTTTTTTGTCAAGTAATGTTGTTTGTGTGCAAATTCTGATAATTCCTTGGTTACCTCCAAGGTTAATTTCAAGGTTTCTGAATTTCCTGACAGGTCATGACAGAAGTTAGCAGTGGACCTGCTTGGTTCATATGATAACATTTCTTCAGGCAAGTTGTATCTTATTGTACTCAGTAATTATTTTTCCAAATGTGTAGGGTAGAGGTGGATTTCTCAGCCCACCGTTAAGATAGTTGCAGATATTTTTTTAGAGATTGTTTTCACAAGGAAGGGTCACCTGACTGCATGGCTTGTGAAAATCCTGTGCAGTTCACCTCGCATGAGTTTGATTTGTTTTGCGATCAAAACTGCATTAGACTCACCACACATGAATGGTCAAGTCGAAAGATTTAATAGAGTCATTGCTGAATCTATTCAGGCTGCGCTGGCCAATGGAGTAGATGGTAAAAAATGTACTGGGCTTTCCATACATCGACTCATTCTGTTACTGGTTTCTCTCCTTTTCAATTGTTAAAGGATAGGTTGAGTTTTCTACCCTCATTGATAAAGGGGAGAATTTTAGTGGTGCATCTCTGGAGTATCTATGCTAAAGCTCACAATAATGTTCTCAAACATTAAGTTAAAAAAAAAGTGTGTTCAATCTTCCAATAAGCATGATTCTGTTTCTAATTCTAGATTTCCTGTGTCTGATCTCTTTTTTGATGGCAATGGTAGTAATTTGTCTGTAGGTGGTTATGTCAAGATCAAGTTACCATTTCATGTAAAGAAAGGGTGTTCTAACTTTTCTGGTAAAATATATAAAATTGTTGGAAGCTTAACAATAATTCTTGGTGGAGTCTTAGTAAACTTGCTAAAATTAAAAAAAATGTTTTAATCAAAATGTATGTTCAGGATTGTCATCCTGGTTGTGGCTCACAATTTTCTTCTTTTTCAGATGATTTGGCAAATGTTTACTCATCCTCGAATGGGGGCTGTTCTTAACAAGATATCGTCTCTGGAAAACAAGTAATCTCTGAGACTGTTGATTCCTTTGTGGATGATTTTGCTACAATGAATTTAGATGAGTCTAGTGGCGACTCCAATGTTGGTACTCATGAGACTAAAAATGAGTTATGTATGGGGGAAGTGGGTAATTCTGATCGTCCCAAAAGGGATATTTCTTTACCTAAGCCATGTTATGGTTTTGTTATGTTTTGAGGGCTTGTTTTTAAGAGTTTTCATCTTTTCTCCATGCTTTGAGGGTCTGCACCCCAGTACCTTTTTCTTTCCCTCTTCCCCCTCCTTTCTTTTCTTTTACATCGCTCATTGTATTTGCTTCTCCATAAAGGGAGGAGGTATGTAGGTTTCTGACCACTTGCTTTATAATGAGGTGGACACTGTGTACACTTTGCACTAAGGCACACAAACCTTCCTTTTGTACAGTTTTCCTGTTTTTGAATAAGGCATCAACTGTTCGTGCCTCTAATTTGTTTCAGTAGACATTTTGGTTGCTGGAGACCTTCAGCCATTAAACTTGATTTCTTACCTGCTCCTGCCTCTGTGTTTACGTAAGCCTGCAGCACTGATTGTACCATCCCCATGAGTAGCCCTGTAAACATGTGTTCAGGTCTGCTTCTGCAGAGCCTGTGGGTGAGATTTTAAACTGCAATTTCGACCTGACAAGTTAACCTGAATGTTAGGCCCAAGCCCCTCTTTTTATTGCACATACATCACTTCTAGGGTAGGCCCTGGGCAGTCCATTAACAGGGTGCAGTGTGCTGAAAAGGTAAGCACATGTCCTGGTTGTGAAACTCTGTCAAATTTGTGGTTCCCTACTGCAAGGCCTATCTCTCAAATCGAGTGACATTGGAGCTGCCTTGTAACATCTTACAAGTGTAAATTGGGGAAAGATAGAAAGATTGGGTTTGATGTCTCTGGAAACACAATTTAAAAACACATCGTTTAGTAACTTTGGTTTTAAATTGCCGGTCTGAAAATACTAGTTTTAGAAAGAGGGCATTTTTTTACTTATATCATTTAGTGCCTCTTTCTGTCGCTGGACCACAGTCTCCGTTGGGTGACAGTTGGTCTTTATGCATTCACCCTAAACAGTCACACACAAAGAGTGCTGAGGTGTGCCCTGCATATCCTGATGGTCCATCATCAGGCTGATGGGTCTTCATGAGCTAGAGTGGAGGGAGGAGCAGACATGTGCACCTAAATAGGGATGTCCCTCTCCCAACACAAAAATACCCCCTGTGGTGAGTCTAGAGCCAGGGCAGGACAGGGAAGGGTCTTATGAAACACAAAGGCCATTTTTGAAGTTCCCCTAATTCACAGGCTAAAATGGGTGTAAGTACTGGACCTCTGACACCATGTACTCAGAACTTTTCTGGAATGGAAGACATTCTACCAGGAAGAAGAGCTGTTGTGCTGCCAGGAGGGACTGCCACTTTTCCGCTTGCTTTGTTGTGTTGGCCTGCTGCTTCTTGCCTGTGAGTGGGGGGACTAGACTCTAAAAGTTCTCCAAGGGCTTGCCATCTGTTTTTGAAGTACCAGTGATATCAAATACTTCACCTGCATCTTGTTAACAGCACTTGGGTTACTTTGTTGTGAGTCCTGCTCCGCCAAGTGGTACCAAATCCTGTCCTGGGACCTTGAAAGTGAGTGCTTGTGCTGCAACAGATGAAAACATTACATTGAGCCTAGGGCATCGATCAGAACCAGTGCGTTCCAGTGCGATCTTGAAGTATCACCGCTGCCTGTACCACCGCTCGCCGAGTGTGCAACGCTATGACTGTGACTGACAACTCAGTCTTGACTTTGATGATGCCGCATGGACACATCTGCCCTATCCACATTGCTTTGTGACAATCGGCACATCTACGTTGCTGCACAAGCTTCAGAAATGATGTATATCCCTCTACTGTGATGCATCCCCTCCTTTGCACAACTACGACCTTAGAGATATCAACAATGTTGCACTGGCTTTGGAAATGAACCATCGTCTTTGACCACGCCGCATTTCCTACTTTGCGCAACTCATTGTCTACGATCTTTGCCGCATCAAAGGTACTGTCAGCTGGACTGCATGACTCCTGACACCGGCCACGCTCTTTCGCGGTCGGACTGAACATTTGGATTCGTCCTGTACGAGCACAAACAAATAATCCCAGTTGGAGCTATTGATGTCTAAGCAGTGCATTTGATTTAATCTTGCAAAATTATTTTGGGGAATTGTTTTACTCAGATACATATTGGCTATTTTTCTAAACTGGTGTGGAGTACTCCAAACATTGTATCTTGGTTTAGCCTGACTGCTCTGTGCCAAACTACCAGAGGGTGAGCATAGGTTCTTCTTTACTGGGTTTCTAGCTTACCCTGACTAGAGGGGTGATTCCTGCTTGTAACGGGTCTATTCACTGACAACTGGAAATGTCGTATCTAACAACCTCCATCAATGATGATACAAGGGCAACCAGAATATGAAGTTCAAGAATTGTGTGACACTCAGAGTTTAGAGGTCATTATGAATTATTGATTCATTGTAAAGACTGTCAGTCTAGTGAACATGATGGACAGAATGTTGAATAAATCGAAAATTCACCCCCAGTCAAGAGATCTGTGTTAAATCCATCGTACTTTTGTTCACTACGCCACCCCAGTTTGGATCCAGCCATATGCAAATCAGTCTTGGCCCTGCTCCTCATGGAAACAGTCCCACCTGAACTACCATGCCGGACCATCGCAGGACTGGAAACAAGCATCCTGGCACCAGTTTTAGGGTCACCCTAAATCTAACATTCACCCCTAGTAAAGAGATCTGGGTTAAATCCATTGTTCATTTGCTAACCACGCCACCCCAGTTTGGACCGAGCCAAACTATTTATTTCTATTACATTGAGAAAGTAGTGAAACATGTAGTCTTTTCACGTTCTGTCTCATATCCTTCTCTAAATTCATACATTGATTTAAAGAAAAACAAACCTCTCTTCTTGTTGAGTCTACAGATAGAGTGCACTTGATGTTCAGAAATAAATCCATAATAGTTTCTGTTCTAGGAGCATTATCTGTGAATGGCCGCCTTGTAGTAACTTTTAAACAAATGCACATGCTTGAAAGTGTTACTGTGGTGCAGAGTAATGACATTTCAGTAAAAGATTTATCACACTTGATCATATATCTTGATTTCTGATTTGTCATTTAGGATTACAATGAGTCGTATTCAGTGGGTAGGGTTGGTTATTCATGAGCTGCTGAATCCCTATTTTTATTGTTAAATTCCTCAAACACAATCTCTAAGGATTATGGTAGAATATTGCTATAAGTCAATGATTTGAGTGTAGAATACTTGAAAGACATACCTAGCGGTATGCATAATTAAATCTATAGGAGATTTAATATTGAATGAAGGCAAACTCTTTCCTCAGTGGTTTCCATGTTCATGGAAGCTTTTACAAGTATCAAGTTTATTATGATATGGAACTCCTACGTGAGTTCACAAACTTACACACTACTATCTTGTACACAGATAAGACAAGAAATGCATTTAATTAAAAAAATAGTCCTGCCTTTGTACAAGGCGGCCTCCTTAAAATCTATTATCATACATACTGCACGGAATACAGGGGATGTAAAACAGTCATATGAAACAACAAAGTGCAATTTACCAGATACAAAGAGCGAAATAGAACAAAGCATTCCTATAGAAGAATAAATATTAGGATGCATATACAACCAAATAAACAACCATCAAAATATTACAGATTAAGAAATAGCATTAACATTTCCTAATAAACAGCCCCAAAAAATGGATACATCCTATGACAGACCATTTCATTTGGTGCGGACAAGACAAATAGACAGGTCTCATGGGCGGAATGAATATTGAATTTGATGTATGAATTTCTTAAAAAATACACAAATAACACATGATTAAAATCTTGAACTTGTAAACAACACATTTCGCATTTTCTTTCGGTATTTTATCACAAATGCCAGTAATTTCTCTAAGGGGAAACAAATGCAGTCTCAATAGGAGCATCAACGTTCTAATGCCATGAGGTAGATTTCAAGTTAAATATGGCTGTAGTTTGTTCCCCAGTGCGCTCCCACAAACCACCTCATTGCGCGACTTGAGCTGACTTACAGCAATATCTCTGGCCCGACTAATGGAGTTCACAGACTACTTTATAAAGAGCTTCAATTCAGACTTTGGCATTGGAGAGTTAGTGTTCCAGCTAAGCCCAAATGAATTGTTTGCTTGCTCAAGGGAACTAAAGAATGTAGATTGTTCTTTGAGCTTAGCAAAGATATCCACTCTCAAGGCAGCCCTAGGTGTACCCTCTTCTCCCCAGAGAGGGAATTTCCCCATCTCACAACTGCTGCCAGGGATAAAATATATGAGGAGAGTAATCCAAATTCAAGACGTAAAGCATGGGGGCGGCCAGAGAGTTTAGGTTACAGATTTGGTGCAGGATTGGACATTCGGCCTATCGAAGGAAAGCCAATGGTTCATATCCACCACCTCAGCAGCATATGACAGGGAAGGGGGAATTTTAACCCTGAACACTGATAAAACATGCCCAAAGTGGCATCTCCCACATGTTCTGTCAAATCTGTTCAGTGCGCTAGCCTGGTAAACAGCCCTGCCTACACAGAGTTTAATATGTTCTATATCTTGCCTGTTTTTTTAAAGGACCTTTACGAGATATAAACAGGAATCAACTAATTCCAGTTTTTCAGACCCCAACATCCACTGGTAACAACTCTTTATTCTGAGCCCTTTCTTATGGAAAACCAAGGTCTTACTTTTGGCGATGTTAATTTTTAACAAAAGGGCTTCTGCATATGTAGTCATAGTGTCCAGGCGACGTTGCAAGCCAATAGGCATGAAATAAAAAATGGCCACTTCATCTGCGTATAATAGAGAACCGATGAACATTGTGCCAATTCTAGGGGCATCCTCCCTCACCGAATTCAAGGCGCCAGGGAGATTAGATATGTTATAGAGAAAACAAAAGAGTGGCCAGCAGGCAACCCTACATGAGCCCATTATGTATTCTAATCGAATGAGATAATCCCAGCGATCCTCACATCGAAATTTGGCACCAGGTATCTGAGTGTAATTCCCTGATGAGACCCAGAAGATGATGTGGGATACCCAGTCGAAGGAGCTTTCTCCACAGCGTTTGGCAGTCCACTTTAAACGCCTTGGAGAAATCAATGAATGTAGTGAAGATTGGCATGCCCCATAAAAAAATATATTTCTCTACGATGGTCTGGAGGACCGCAATGTTATCCAGGGTACTATGTTTCTTTTTGAAACCGGCTTGTTCCGGAGGTATGATATTCAGATCATGGGCCTATTGTTGCAGATGACATAGGATGCTTTTAGCAAATAATTTGTCCGACGCATCCAGCAAAGTAATCTGTCTAAAGCTGGATGTCTTCGGACCCTTTTTTGTACAAAAGGACTTCAACACTCCCCTTCCAAGAAAGGGGAATCTTCACAGTTCAATAGCAATAATTGAACAGCGTGGCAAGAAAAGCTTCCAAGGCAACTGCCTCCTTTTTAATTAACACAGTCGGAATTCCATCTGGACCTTGTACACCAGATGTTCTGACATTCTTCATAAACCCTACTAATTCATCCCCTGAAGGAGGACCACATTTCAAGAAAGAGGACTCATCCACTCCAATCCTCGTAGGAATGACTGGGCTAATGTTCTTATATAATAGTGAGTTATAATCCACCCAGTGCTTCTCTGGGCTTGGACTAGGCGCAACCTTCTGCCTTGAGTCGCAATATTCAGCTATAAGGCGCCATTACTTTCTAGAATCTTTCACCCTTGCAGCTTCTCTCAACCCAGTCAACTTTGATTCATACTCCCTTCTCCTTTCACTAAATTTACAGTGACTTCTTACTCATTTGAGGTGAATAATTTCCTGCTGACGACCAATAGAGCACTGAAAATTTTGCTTTTGAACTTATCGATTCATTTCTTGATTTAATATGTTCAATGAAAATGTACCCTGTTTAGACGAGTGAGGACCAATAGATCTAGAGCTTGAGTTGCAAATCTCTTCCATTTTGGCCTCAAAACACTGAATGCAATTATCGAGAACACACCCCTACTGTTCTACATAAGCCCTCTTAATTATCAAACTGACCTCAGCCATATTTTTTAATGTCCAAAAGGAACGTCTTTTTACTTTATAAAACAGCCACACTCAGGTCGGAGTTCCCCGAATCCAATGCAGGTAAATCAAAAGCCACTGTCATACCCTTTACACTATGGTCACTCCATTTCTATGGGAGAACAAGGACATTTTCACAAGCCCCAAACATTTGATAAGAGACAAAAAACATAATCTAAGGGACTCTGAGTAAGGGGGGAATACAATATAAATAGAGCTGCTTTATCCGCAGGCACTCTCCCATTTAAAATAATCAGATCAATACTTCTGAGGGTCTCAAGCAAGGAGAGCGCTCCCTTATCCGTTTTTATACTTTTTTGTAATGAAATCTAGAATATGTGCCAAATATCCTCTTTGTCATGGTTGGCATAGTCATCAGAGGCAGAGTTAGAGACTTTGGCATTTGTATCTCCCATGATTATTTCTAGTGGACATTCTTCCCTAGTAGCTACATCATGAAAAAAGAAAAAGTACACTCATCAGGTGCTCATAGAATCTCCCAGGAGGAATGTACGCATTTGCCGAGAGGATGAAAGAAGAACTAACATTGTCTCCCAAGCGGGCCAACTTCAAGCATATGCAAAGATTTTACAGACGGCAAAATACAGTCTGATTCCAAATAATCAAATTCTTAAGTAGAATAGCTACCCCCCACTAGCATGTCCCCTTTCAGAGCACTTAGCATAACTGGAAAACACAAAATAGTCATCACAGTCAAATGCTTTACAAGACAAAGTGTCTTTTAACCCCTTCGGGGCTAATGACGAGCTGGGCTCGTCATCGCGCTTACCTGTCCTGCGCGGATGACAAGGCCAGCTCGTCATCAGCCCCACCCTCGGGGGAAGCGCTGGCGCTCCCCCCGAGGCTCTCAGATCGTCATTGTTTTGCTGGGGGCGGCAGTGGAAGAGCTTCCGCTGCCGCCCCCGCCCCCCCCCATGGTAATCCCTGATGACGTCAGCGCGCACAGCGCGCGCTGACATCATCAGGGATTCCCAGCGCTCGGGAAGCCATTTGCTTCCTGCGCGCTTCAGAAGAAGGTAGGTTTTGGGACTCCGGCGGGGGTTTGGGGCAGCGAAGAGGCATCAGGGGAGAGGAAAGAGATTTTCCTTTCCCCTGATGTCTCTTTGCAGGGCATTTCTGCCTCACGATCGCGCACAGCGTCGCGATTGTGCGGCGGAAATGCCCCCACTAGACACCAGGGATATACTTTTAGTTTTTAGGAAGTGACCCCTTGGGCAAGGGTCACTTCCAGGCTGGCTGGCAATATGTTTTCGTTTTTCTGCCCCCCCTGGGGGGAAATCGGCCCGTTTTTTCGGCCGTTTTGCCCCCAGGGGGGGCAGAAATTCCCCACTAGCACCAGGGATATAGATTTGTACAAAGATGGCGGCCATTTATTTTGTTTACGTTTTTCTGTCCCCCCTGGGGGCAAATCGGCCCGTTTTTTTTTGCCGTTTTGCCCCCAGGGGGGACAGAAAATGCCCACTAGACACCAGGGATGTAATTTTAGTTTTTAGGAAGCGACCCCTTGGGCAAGGGTCGCTTCCAGGTGGGGTCTGAGTATGTTTTCGTTTTTCTGCCCCCCCTGGGGGGAAATCGGCCCGTTTTTCGGCCGTTTTGCCCCCAGGGGGGGCAGAAATTACCCACTAGAACCAGGGATTTTTGTTGGGGCAATGTGTTTGTTTTGGGAAGCGACCCCTTGGGTAAGGGTCGCTTCCAGGTGGACATGATTGTGTTTTTGTTTTTCTGTCCACCCTGGGGGCAAATCGGCCTGTTTTTTTTGCCGTTTTGCCCCCAGGGGGGGCGGAAAATGCCCACTAACACAAAGTTTTTAGGAAGCGACCCCTTGGGCATGTTTGCTGGTGGTGTGTGTGGGGAGTGGTACTTGGCTGGATGGTGTGCGTGGAGCGGTGCTTGGCTGGCGGTGTGTGTGGAGTGGTACTTGGCTGTCGGTGTGCGCTGAGTGGTGTTTGGCTGGCGGTGTGCGTGGAGGGGTACTTGGCTATCTATGCACAGAGTGGTGCTTGGCTGGCGGTGTGTGTGGAGTGGCGCTTGGCTGGTGGTGTGTGTAGAGTGGTACTTGGCTGTCTGTGCACGGAGTGGTGCTTGGCTGGCGGTGTGTGTGGAGTGGCGCTTGGCTGGTGGTGTGCGTGGAGTGCTACTTTGCTGTCTGTGCACGGAGTGCTGCTTGGCTGGTGGTGTGTGTGGAGTGGCGCTTGGCTGGTGGTGTGCGTGGAGTGCTACTTTGCTGTCTGTGCACGGAGTGCTGCTTGGCTGGTGGTGTGTGTGGAGTGGCGCTTGGCTGGTGTTGTGCGTGGAGTGCTACTTTGCTGTCTGTGCACGGAGTGCTGCTTGGCTGGCGGTGTGTGTGGAGTGGCGCTTGGCTGGTGGTGTGCGTGGAGTGCTACTTTGCTGTCTGTGCACGGAGTGCTGCTTGGCTGGCGGTGTGTGTGGAGTGGCGCTTGGCTGGTGGTGTGCGTGGAGTGCTACTTTGCTGTCTGTGCACGGAGTGCTGCTTGGCTGGCGGTGTGTGTGGAGTGGCGCTTGGCTGGCGGTGTGTGTGGAGTGGCGCTTGGCTGGATGGTGCTTGGCTGGCGGTGAGTGGTGCTTGGCTGGTGGTGCTTGTGGAGTGGCGCTTGGCAGGTGGTGTGCGTGGAGTGCTACTTTGCTGTCTGTGCACGGAGTGGTGCTTTGCTGGCGGTGTGTGTGGAGTGGCGCTTGGCTGTTAGTGTGCGTGGAGTGCTACTTTGCTGTCTGTGCACGGAGTGCTGCTTGGCTGGCGGTGTGTGTGGAGTGGTGCTTGGCTGGTGGTGTGCGTGGAGTGCTACTTTGCTGTCTGTGCACGGAGTGCTGCTTGGCTGGCGGTGTGTGTGGAGTGGCGCTTGGCTGGTGGTGTGCGTGGAGTGCTACTTTGCTGTCTGTGCACGGAGTGCTGCTTGGCTGGCGGTGTGTGTGGAGTGGCGCTTGGCTGGATGGTGCTTGGCTGGCGGTGAGTGGTGCTTGGCTGGTGGTGCTTGTGGAGTGGCGCCTGGCAGGTGGTGTGCGTGGAGTGCTACTTTGCTGTCTGTGCACGGAGTGGTGCTTGGCTGGCGGTGTGTGTGGAGTGGCGCTTGGCTGTTAGTGTGCGTGGAGTGCTACTTTGCTGTCTGTGCACGGAGTGCTGCTTGGCTGGCGGTGTGTGTGGAGTGGCGCTTGGCTGGTGGTGTGCGTGGAGTGCTACTTTGCTGTCTGTGCACGGAGTGCTGCTTGGCTGGCGGTGTGTGTGGAGTGGCGCTTGGCTGGTGGTGTGCGTGGAGTGCTACTTTGCTGTCTGTGCACGGAGTGCTGCTTGGCTGGCGGTGTGTGTGGAGTGGCGCTTGGCTGGTGGTGTGCGTGGAGTGCTACTTTGCTGTCTGCACGGAGTGCTGCTTGGCTGGCGGTGTGTGTGGAGTGCTGCTTGGCTGGCGGTGTGTGTGGAGTGGCGCTTGGCTGGTGGTGTGCGTGGAGTGCTACTTTGCTGTCTGTGCACGGAGTGCTGCTTGGCTGGCGGTGTGTGTGGAGTGGCGCTTGGCTGGTGGTGTGCGTGGAGTGCTACTTTGCTGTCTGTGCACGGAGTGCTGCTTGGCTGGAGGTGTGTGTTGAGTGGCGCTTGGCTGGTGGTGTGCGTGGAGTGCTGCTTGGCTGGAGGTGTGTGTTGAGTGGCGCTTGGCTGGTGGCGTGCGTGGAGTGCTACTTTGCTGTCTGTGCACGGAGTGCTGCTTGGCTGGCGGTGTGTGTGGAGTGGCGCTTGGCTGGTGGTGTGCGTGGAGTGCTACTTTGCTGTCTGTGCACGGAGTGCTGCTTGGCTGGCGGTGTGTGTGGAGTGGCGCTTGGCTGGTGGTGTGCTGGAGTGCTACTTTGCTGTCTGTGCACGGAGTGCTGCTTGGCTGGCGGTGTGTGTGGAGTGGTGTTTGGCTGGCGGTGTGTGGGGAGTGGTGTTTGGCTGGCGGTGTGTGGGGAGTGGTACTTGGCTGGATGGTGTGCGTGGAGTGGTACTTGGCTGTCGGTGTGCGCTGAGTGGGGTTTGGCTGGCGGTGTGCATGGTCTGGTGCTTGGATGGTGGTGTGGGTGGACTGGAACTCTGCTGGCAGTGTGTGAGTAGTTACTTTCTGTTGGTCACTACACACACTGCTAGTTGAGTGACACTCTACGCAGTCCATCATTTTCTGTAGTTGCTATGTCAGATATGTGGGCGTGTGAAAGTGATGGGCGGCTGGCGGTGTGAATGTTTTGTATGTGTCACACGTACAAAAGGTGTATGAATGTCCTTACTGCCCCTGTGTGATATGGGTACTGGTAGTAGCAAAAGACTGACTGGCACCAAAGTGGTCAGGCACTTTACAAAAATTCAAAAAATTATCCAGTGTCTTGATGTTAAAACTCATCTAATCTCATTTGGTCTAAGCCCTAATTGATGGCCCATCTGGCCGAATTTTAATTTGGGGGGCAAATTTGTGTGTTGTTTTTTTAATTGTTATATTGTTTGTGAAATGTGGTAGTAATTTTTTTTTCTTCTCTATTTTTGTCTTGTTCCAGGCTTTTGCTGTTTGGATTGTTGTAGGTTGCGTGTCTGTTTGCAGCTTGTGTAGTTGCTTGTGCTTGGTAAGTGAATGTATTTTGTACTACTTCTCCTTGATGTTTGTCTTTTTGAAAAAGGTTGTACCTCTAGCAGTTTGTGTGGCTCTGTGTTTTTTTTTTCAGGATTAGTGTTTGATGTGCACTTTGTTTTCTAATGTCATTTCTTTTTTTCTTTCTAGTGGGATTTCATTTCTTTTCGCTGTGCCTCAACAGAGTAGGTGCTGGTGAGTGTAGCTATATTTTGTAAGAGTGAAATTGTTTTGGATTGTATTTATCTTTTAGTGAAAGCCTTACCTTGTTTACTTCTTACTTTGCACAGTGTAGGTTGTTGTTCACTTGTGTGTGCAGTCTTCTTGCTTTGTAAGGATAATGGCTAGTCGCAGGATTACTGCTCAGCAGGTTCTTGGTTTGCTTTTTGAGTCTTCCTCGGACCATGGTTCAGAGTCTGAGTCCGATTCGGACTCCCAGGAAGTGGCAGAAGATTCAGGCAGTGAGTTTTCTCTTCGCATGGAATCATCATCATCGGATGATGACTCTTCTTCTAGTGCTGATGAAGGGCCTATGGTACAGGAGGACATTGTGTTGCCGGTAGTGGGCCAAGAGGCACCTGTGCTGCTGCCTAGGGCCGCAAGGTTTCCTTTCTTTTTACGTCGGCAAGAGGCATGTGGGCTGGAGCCTGCACCCAAAAGGCTTCACATTGCTGTGGTGCGCAAAGGGGCATCTGGTGCTTTTCGTCTTCCTGCTCGTGTAGTGCAGCAAGAGGCATCTGGGGCTGTTAGGCTTCCCATTGGTGTAGAGCGGCAAGAGGCATCTGGGCCTGCTGGGTTTCCCGGTGGTGTAGTGCAGCAAGAAGCATCTCAGGCTGCTGGGCTTCCCGTTGGTGTAGTGCAGGAAGAGCCCTCTGGGGATGCTACGTCTTCTGTTGGTGTTGTGCAGCCAGAAGTATCTGTGGCTGTTAGGCTTCCCGTTGGAGAACAGCAGCAAGATGTTTCGGTGCTGCAGGCTGGGGTGGCTGCTCCCCCCGTTGATAGGGATGGCCTCTGGGTTCCCCCTGGCTTGGTGCAGCCGGCATTGCCAGAGTTCACTGGTGTTCCTGGGTGTAGAGTGAATACAGAGAATTTTCTGCCAATTAATTTTTTTCAGTTGTTTTTTGACGATGTGTTTTTGCAAAAGATTGTTGAGCAAACCAATTTATATGCAGAACAATATTTGAGGGCCAACAGTGCCAGCCTTAAGCCCTATTGTAGAGCAATCCGGTGGACTCCCACCAATGTTGAAGAGATGAAGAAGTTTCTGGGATTAACTTTTTTGATGGGCTTGATAAGGAAGTCATCAATTACTTCATATTGGTCCACTAGTCCCTTGATGGTAACAGCTGTATTTCCAGCAGTCATAAGTCGTGATCGGTATACGCTTCTTCTTCGGATGATGCATTTTGCTGATAATAGTTTAGCGTTGTCACGCGATCACCCTGATTGTGACCGTTTGTTTAAAATTCGGCCTGTCCTTGATCACTTTGTTGATCGTTTTTCTGAGATTTTTGTCCCTGGTAAAGAAATTGCAGTGGATGAGTCTTTGGTGTTGTTCAAGGGCCGCTTGGTTTTTAGGCAATACATTCCTAGTAAGAGGTCACGCTATGGAATCAAACTGTATATGCTGTGTGACAGTGAGACTGGATATGTCTACAATTTCAGGGTGTACACTGGTAAGGAGTCCCGCATTAACCCTCCCGGTTGTCCTTCTACTTTTGGAGTAACTGAGAAAATTGTGTGGGAACTAGGTAGAGGATTATTTAACAAAGGCCATCATTTATATGTAGATAACTTCTACACTGGTGTGCAGTTGTTCAAGGAGTTGGCCAAAGTGGGCACTGTTGCTTGTGGCACAATGCGCAGTAACCGTAAAGGTTTCCCAAAGGAACTTGTTTGCAAAAGGCTTGTGCGGGGACAGTCTACGGCATTGCGATGTGGGGAGCTTTTAGCTGTGAAGTATTCAGACAAGAGAGATGTGTACATGCTGACTACTATCCACGATGAAAGTACTGTACCTGTGCCTGTTTGGGGTCAGGGTGCTGAAGTGCGCAAACCTGTGTGCATTCTAGCTTACAATAAGTTCATGGGTGGTGTTGACAGAGTAGATCAGAGGTTGGAACCTTATGCTGCTCTTCGAAAGGCTTACGTTTGGTACAAGAAGTTGGCTATCCATCTGTTCCACTTGGCATCATTTAATGCTTTCGTTGTGTACCAGAAGTCTTGTTCTGGGACGAAGATGACTTTTCTTAAGTTTCAGGAGTCTATAATAGGCAGCCTTGTACTTGTGCAGCAGGCAAGTGTTCCTAGATTTGGAGTGGTGGAGGAAGTGGCTAGATTGCAAGATCGCCACTTTCCTGAATCTATTCCTTCCACTACTGCTAGAGACTTTCCGACTAGAAGATGCAGAGTCTGTTGGCGAAGAGGCGTGCGGAAGGAGTCTCGTATATACTGTCCTGACTGTCCTTCTAAGCCTGCATTGTGTATGTCAGCTTGTTTTAAATCGTACCACACGCAAAAGAACTATTGGGAGTTTGATTGAGCTGTAAAGTGAATTGCTTGGTCTGCATTCTGTAAAACATTTTTAGTTTGTTTCAAGGATTGGCATTAGTGCAAAGTTTTTATTTTAAGAATTTGTGTTACCTGATTTGTAGGTATTTCCATTTGTTTAGTGTCATTTTCAAAAAAAGAATTCTAAATGTGTTTGTGGTGTGTGCCGGCTGGTGCTTGGCTGGCGGTGTGTGTGGAGTTGCGCTTGGCTGGCGGTGTGTGTGGAGTGGTGCTTGGCTGGCGGTGTGTGTGGAGTGGTGCTTGGCTGGCGGTGTGTGTGGAGTGGTGCTTGGCTGTCTGTGCACGGAGTGGTGCTTTGCTGGCGGTGTGTGTGGAGTGGCGCTTGGCTGGTGGTGTTCGTGGAGTGGTACTTGGCTGTCTGTGCATGGAGTGGTGTTTGGCTGATGGTGTGTGTGGAGTGGTGCTTGGCTGGCGGTGTGTGTGGACTGGTGCTTGGCTGGCGGTGTGTGTGGAGTGGTGCTTGGCTGGCGGTGTGTGTGGAGTGGTGCTTGGCTGGCGGTGTGTGTGGAGTGGTGCTTGGCTGGCGGTGTGTGTGGAGTGCTGCTTGGCTGGCGGTGTGTGTGGAGTGGTGCTTGGCTGGCAGTGTGTGTGGAATGGTGCTTTGCTGGCAGTGTGTGTGGAATGGTGCTTGGCTGGCAGTGTGTGTGGAGTGGCGCTTGGCTGGTGGTGTTTGCGGAGTGGTACTTGGCTGGAGGGTGTGCGTGGAGCGGTGTTTAGCTGTCTGTGCACGGAGTGGTGCTTGGCTGGCGGTGTGCGTGGAGAGGCGCTTGGCTGGTGGTGTGCGCTGAGTGTTTGGCTGGCGGTGTGCATGGTCTGGTGCTTGGCTGGTGGTGTGGGTGGACTGGCGCTCGGCTGGCGGTGTGTGAGTAGTTACTTTCTGTTGGTCACTGCACACACTGCTTGTTGAGTGACACTCCACGCAGTCCATCAATTTGTGTAGTTCCAGTGTCAGAAATGTGGGCGTGTGAAAGTGATGGGCCCTTGAATGGCGCTGTTTGCTGGTGTGAGTGTTGAAATGTGATGGGTCCGCGGCTGGCGGTGTGAATGTTTTGAATGTGTCACACGTACGAAAGGTGTATGAATGGCCTGTAAAGAGGTTGGTGCCTTGACGTGGCTTTACAGCTCACGAGCTGTGAGTCAGTGGTTCAGTTTATCATACTTGCAATTATACACAGTGTATTTCATTTTTGTGAAATTACTTGCGTATACAATTGTATGTACTGAATCATCACTCACCCTCGTGCCAAATCCAACCAGTATGTGTGTGTGCTTGCGGATTAGATGGGTGTGCAGTAATAATTGTTTTTTTTCTCTTTCTGCATTAGGGTGTACCTTGTCCCTTATTGTGATTGTTGTAATGTGTTGCTTTTATTCCAGATGGTGTCAGTGGTCTTGTTTGTATCAGGTATGAAAGGTGCGTGAATGGCCTGTAAAACGGTTGGTGCCTTGTCGTGGCTTTACAGCTCACGAGTTGCGAGTCACTAGTTCGGTTTTTATGCATTTATTTATTGACAGAGCATTTCATTTTTTTGAAATATCTTGTTAATAAAATTTTATATACTGAACCATCACTCGCCCTCGTGCCAAATCCAACCTGTATGTGTGTGTCTTTGAGGAATAGATAGCCGTGCTTGAATGTTTGTCTTTTGAGTAACTCTGTTAAGGTGAGGTACCCTTTTACTCGGGAGAACAAGGGGAACGCTGGGTGGTAGGACATTTTTGCCGGCACGGCGATCCCACGGCAAAATTTTTGTAAAAGTGCTATTTTTACCTAATTAAGGTTTGCAAGGAGTTCTGGGTAGGAAAACATTGGGGGACCCACGCATGCCATACCTCCCTGGACTCCCCCGGGTGTCTACTTTTCAGAAATGTGTGGGTTTGGTAGGTTTCCCTAGATGGCTGTCTCGCACGGGGCCAGAAACCCAGGTAACCCCTCTTGCAAAAGCTGGAGAATTCATGTCCACCAGCTTTTGCAAGAGGGGTTACCCGGGTTTTTGGCCCCGTGCGAGACAGCCATCTAGGGAAACCTACCAAACCCACACATTTCTGAAAAGTAGACACCCGGGGGCTTCCAAGGAGGTATGGCTTGCGTGGATCCTCCAACGTTCCTTTACCCAGAATCCCTTGCAAACCTCATTTTTTGCTTGGAAATAATCATTTTTTTTCACACGTTTTAGTGTGGGAAAGCGTGGCATCACTGGGCTCACACAAATTACCTCCCACCCAGCGTTCCCCAAGGTCTCCCGATAAAAATGGTACCTCACTTGCGTGGGTAGGCATAGCGGCTGCTTTAGGAAAAGGCCCAATTCATACTGTGGAGACAAAAACATTACCTTTAGCCAAATAATCTTATTTTTTGAGGGGGTCACCTGAGCTTTTGGCCCGGGGCTTGGCAGGCATCTTTGGAAACTACCAAACCCAAACAGTTCTGAGAACTAGACACCCGGGGGAGTCCAGGGTGGTATGGCATGCGTGGGTCCCCCAATGTTTTCCTACCCAGAAACCCCTGCAAACCTGAAATTTTGGTCCAAAAACCAACTTTTCCATACTTTTTTGGGTGGGATCTCGCTGCCGGAACAAATGTCCTACCACCCAGCGTTTCCCTTGTTCTCCCGAGTAAAATGATACCTCACTTGTGTGGGTGGGCCAAAGGCAAGTGACTTAGGCTGGGGTGCTTAATTTGTAAAACGTAAATATGAGTAAAAACTACCTTTTTCAAAATTCATTTTTGGGGTGTTCTACTTTGGGGCACCCACACAAGTGAGGTATCCTTTTACTCGGGAGAACAAGGGGAACGCAGGGTGGTACGACTTTTTTGCCGGCACGGCGATCCCACGCCAAAAAGTTTGGAAAAGTGCAATTTTTACCTAATTTTAAGGTTTGCAGAGAGTTCTGGGTACGAAAACATTGGGGGACCCATGCATGCCATACCTCCCTGGACTCCCCCGGGTGTCTAGTTTTCAGAACTGTTTGGGTTTGCTACTTTGCAAAGAATACCACCGAGCCCCGGGCCACAAATTCAGATCCCCCCCCCCCCAAAATCAAGGTAGTTTTGCAATAAGGTAATGTAAATTCACCACCGTACGATTTGAACCGTTTCCTGTTGCAGCCACTATGTCTACCCACGCAAGTGAGGTACCGTTTTTTTCGGGAGACCTGGGGGCACGCTGGGTGGGTGGAAATTTGTTGATCCACGCAGATTCCAGAACTTTCCACCACAGAAATGTGAGGAAAATGTGTTTTTTTGGTCACATTTTTATGTTTTCAAGGAGTTCTGGGTAGGAAAACATTGGGGGACCCACGCATGCCATACCTCCCTGGACTCCCCCGGGTGTCTACTTTTCAGAAATGTGTGGGTTTGGTAGGTTTCCCTAGATGGCTGTCTCGCACGGGGCCAGAAACCCAGGTAACCCCTCTTGCAAAAGCTGGAGAATTCATGTCCACCAGCTTTTGCAAGAGGGGTTACCCGGGTTTTTGGCCCCGTGCGAGACAGCCATCTAGGGAAACCTACCAAACCCACACATTTCTGAAAAGTAGACACCCGGGGGCTTCCAAGGAGGTATGGCTTGCGTGGATCCTCCAACGTTCCTTTACCCAGAATCCCTTGCAAACCTCATTTTTTGCTTGGAAAAAATCTTTTTTTTTCACACGTTTTAGTGTGGGAAAGCGTGGCATCACTGGGCTCACACAAATTACCTCCCACCCAGCGTTCCCCAAGGTCTCCCGATAAAAATGGTACCTCACTTGCGTGGGTAGGCATAGCGGCTGCTTTAGGAAAAGGCCCAATTCATACTGTGGAGACGAAAACATTACCTTTAGCCAAATAATCTTATTTTTTGAGGGGGTCACCTGAGCTTTTGGCCCGGGGCTTGGCAGGCATCTTTGGAAACTACCAAACCCAAACAGTTCTGAGAACTAGACACCCGGGGGAGTCCAGGGTGGTATGGCATGCGTGGGTCCCCCAATGTTTTCCTACCCAGAAACCCCTGCAAACCTGAAATTTTGGTCCAAAAACCAACTTTTCCATACTTTTTTGGGTGGGATCTCGCTGCCGGAACAAATGTCCTACCACCCAGCGTTTCCCTTGTTCTCCCGAGTAAAATGATACCTCACTTGTGTGGGTGGGCCAAAGGCAAGTGACTTAGGCTGGGGTGCTTAATTTGTAAAACGTAAATATGAGTAAAAACTACTTTTTTCAAAATTCATTTTTGGGGTGTTCTGCTTTGGGGCACCCACACAAGTGAGGTATCCTTTTACTCGGGAGAACAAGGGGAACGCAGGGTGGTACGACTTTTTTGCCGGCACGGCGATCCCACGCCAAAAAGTTTGGAAAAGTGCAATTTTTACCTAATTTTAAGGTTTGCAGAGAGTTCTGGGTAGGAAAACATTGGGGGACCCATGCATGCCATACCTCCCTGGACTCCCCCGGGTGTCTAGTTTTCAGAACTGTTTAGGTTTGCTACTTTGCAAAGAATACCACCGAGCCCCGGGCCACAAATTCAGATCCCCCCCCCCAAAATCAAGGTAGTTTTGCAATAAGGTAATGTAAATTCACCACGGTACGATTTGAACCGTTTCCTGTTTCAGCCACTATGTCTACCCACGCAAGTGAGGTACCGTTTTTTTCGGGAGACCTGGGGGCACGCTGGGTGGGTGGAAATTTGTTGATCCACGCAGATTCCAGAACTTTCCACCACAGAAATGTGAGGAAAATGTGTTTTTTTGGTCAAATATTTATGTTTGTAAGGGATTCTGGGTAACAAAACCTGGGGGTAGGCAGACGAGTCACCCCATCCTGAATTGCCCTGGGTGTCTAGTTTTCAGAAATGTATAGGTTTGCTAGTTTTCCCTAGGTGCTGGCAGAGCTACGGCGCAAAAACAAAAGGTAGTCTTTTTGTCCGAATCGTGCTAAATTTCACTGGGAAATTGAGGTGCGACCATGCTGCGTTTTGCGCTGTTTTATGTCGCAGCCACTATGCCTACCCACGCAAGTGAGGTACCATTTTTTTCGGGAGACCTGGGGGCACGCTGGGTGAGTGGAAATTTGTTGATCCACGCAGATTCCAGAACTTTCCACCACAGAAATGTGAGGAAAATGTGTTTTTTTGGACAAATATTTATGTTTTCAAGGGATTCTGGGTAACAAAACCTGGGGGTAGGCAGACGAGTCACCCCATCCTGAATTGCCCTGGGTGTCTAGTTTTTAAAAATGTATAGGTTTGCTAGGTTTCCTTAGGTGCTGGCAGAGCTACGGCGCAAAAACAAAAGGTAGTCTTTTTGTCCGAATAGTGCAAAATTTCACTGGGAAATTGAGGTGCGACCATGCTGCGTTTTGCGCTGTTTCATGTCGCAGCCACTATGCCTACCCATGCAAGTGAGGTACCATTTTTTTCGGGAGACCTGGGGGCACGCTGGGTGGGTGGAAATTTGTTGATCCACGCAGATTCCAGAACTTTCCACCACAGAAATGTGAGGAAAATGTGTTTTTTTGGTCACATTTTTATGTTTGTAAGGGATTCTGGGTAACAAAACCTGGGGGTAGGCAGACGAGTCACCCCATCCTGAATTGCCCTGGGTGTCTAGTTTTCAGAAATGTATAGGTTTGCTAGTTTTCCCTAGGTGCTGGCAGAGCTACGGCGCAAAAACAAAAGGTAGTCTTTTTGTCAGAATCGTGCAAAATTTCACTGGGAAATTGAGGTGCGACCATGCTGCGTTTTGCGCTGTTTCATGTCGCAGCCACTATGCCTACCCACGCAAGTGAGGTACCATTTTTTTCGGGAGACCTGGGGGCACGCTGGGTGGGTGGAAATTTGTTGATCCACGCAGATTCCAGAACTTTCCACCACAGAAATGTGAGGAAAATGTGTTTTTTTGGTCAAATATTTATGTTTTCAAGGGATTCTGGGTAACAAAACCTGGGGGTAGGCAGACGAGTCACCCCATCCTGAATTGCCCTGGGTGTCTAGTTTTCAAAAATGTATAGGTTTGCTAGGTTTCCTTAGGTGCTGGCAGAGCTACGGCGCAAAAACAAAAGGTAGTCTTTTTGTCCGAATAGTGCAAAATTTCACTGGGAAATTGAGGTGCGACCATGCTGCGTTTTGCGCTGTTTCATGTCGCAGCCACTATGCCTACCCACGCAAGTGAGGTACCATTTTTTTGGGGAGACCTGGGGGCACGCTGGGTGGGTGGAAATTTGTTGATCCACGCAGATTCCAGAACTTTCCACCACAGAAATGTGAGGAAAATGTGTTTTTTTGGTCACATTTTTATGTTTGTAAGGGATTCTGGGTAACAAAACCTGGGGGTAGGCAGACGAGTCACCCCATCCTGAATTGCCCTGGGTGTCTAGTTTTCAGAAATGTATAGGTTTGCTAGTTTTCCCTAGGTGCTGGCAGAGCTACGGCGCAAAAACAAAAGGTAGTCTTTTTGTCAGAATTGTGCAAAATTTCACTGGGAAATTGAGGTGCGACCATGCTGCGTTTTGCGCTGTTTCATGTCGCAGCCACTATGCCTACCCACGCAAGTGAGGTATCATTTTTTTCGGGAGACCTGGGGGCACGCTGGGTGGGTGGAAATTTGTTGATCCACGCAGATTCCAGAACTTTCCACCACAGAAATGTGAGGAAAATGTGTTTTTTTGGTCAAATTTTTATGTTTGTAAGGGATTCTGGGTAACAAAACCTGGGGGTAGGCAGACGAGTCACCCCATCCTGAATTGCCCTGGGTGTCTAGTTTTCAGAAATGTATAGGTTTGCTAGTTTTCCCTAGGTGCTGGCAGAGCTATGGCGTAAAAACAAAAGGTAGTCTTTTTGTCCGAATCGTGCTAAATTTCACTGGGAAATTGAGGTGCGACCATGCTGCGTTTTGCGCGGTTTCATGTCGCAGCCACTATGCCTACCCACGCAAGTGAGGTACCATTTTTTTCGGGAGACCTGGGGGCACGCTGGGTGGGTGGAAATTTGTTGATCCACGCAGATTCCAGAACTTTCCACCACAGAAATGTGAGGAAAATGTGTTTTTTTGGTCAAATTTTTATGTTTGTAAGGGATTCTGGGTAACAAAACCTAGGGGTAGGCAGACGAGTCACCCCATCCTGAATTGCCCTGGGTGTCTAGTTTTCAGAAATGTATAGGTTTGCTAGGTTTCCCTAGGTGCTGGCAGAGCTACGGCGCAAAAACAAAAGGTAGTCTTTTTGTCTGAATCGTGCTAAATTTCACTGGGAAATTGAGGTGCGATCATGCTGCGTTTTGCGCTGTGTCATGTCGCAGCCACTATGCCTACCCACGCAAGTGAGGTACCATTTTTTTCGGGAGACCTGGGGGCACACTGGATGGATGGAAATTTGTTGATCCACGCAGATTCCAGAACTTTCCACCACAGAAATGTGAGGAAAATGTGTTTTTTTGGTCAAATTTTTTTGTTTGAAAGGGATTCTGGGTAACAAAACCTGGGGGTAGGCAGACGAGTCACCCCATCCTGAATTGCCCTGGGTGTCTAGTTTTCAGAAATGTATAGGTTTGCTAGGTTTCCCTAGGTGCTGGCAGAGCTACGGCGTAAAAACAAAAGGTAGTCTTTTTGTCCGAATCGTGCTAAATTTCACTGGGAAATTGAGGTGCGACCATGCTGCGTTTTGCGCTGTTTCATGTCGCAGCCACTATGCCTACCCACGCAAGTGAGGTACCATTTTTTTCGGGAGACCTGGGGGCACACTGGGTGCATGGAAATTTGATGATCCACGCAGATTCCAGAACTTTCCACCACAGAAATGTGAGGAAAATGTGTTTTTTTGGTCAAATTGTTTTGTTTGAAAGGGATTCTGGGTAACAAAACCTGGGGGTAGGCAGACGAGTCACCCCATCCTGAATTGCCCTGGGTGTCTAGTTTTCAGAAATGTATAGGTTTGCTAGGTTTCCCTAGGTGCTGGCAGAGCTACGGCGCAAAAACAAAAGGTAGTCTTTTTGTCCGAATCGTGCAAAATTTCACTGGGAAATTGAGGTGCGACCATGCTGCGTTTTGCGCTGTTTCATGTCGCAGCCACTATGCCTACCCACGCAAGTGAGGTACCATTTTTTTCGGGAGACCTGGGGGCACACTGGGTGGATGGAAATTTGTTGATCCACGCAGATTCCAGAACTTTCCCCCACAGAAATGTGAGGAAAATGTGTTTTTTTGGTCAAATTTTTTTGTTTGAAAGGGATTCTGGGTAACAAAACCTGGGGGTAGGCAGACGAGTCACCCCATCCTGAATTGCCCTGGGTGTCTAGTTTTCAGAAATGTATAGGTTTGCTAGGTTTCCCTAGGTGCTGGCAGAGCTACGGCGCAAAAACAAAAGGTAGTCTTTTTGTCCGAATCGTGCAAAATTTCACTGGGAAATTGAGGTGCGACCATGCTGCGTTTTGCGCTGTTTCATGTCGCAGCCACTATGCCTACCCACGCAAGTGAGGTACCATTTTTTTCGGGAGACCTGGGGGCACACTGGGTGGATGGAAATTTGTTGATCCACGCAGATTCCAGAACTTTCCACCACAGAAATGTGAGGAAAATGTGTTTTTTTGGTTAAATTGTTTTGTTTGAAAGGGATTCTGGGTAACAAAACCTGGGGGTAGGCAGACGAGTCACCCCATCCTGAATTGCCCTGGGTGTCTAGTTTTCAGAAATGTATAGGTTTGCTAGGTTTCCCTAGGTGCTGGCAGAGCTACGGCGCAAAAACAAAAGGTAGTCTTTTTGTCTGAATCGTGCTAAATTTCACTGGGAAATTGAGGTGCGACCATGCTGCGTTTTGCGCTGTTTCATGTCGCAGCCACTATGCCTACCCACGCAAGTGGGGTACCATTTTTTTCGGGAGACCTGGGGGCACGCTGGGTGGGTAGAAATTTGTTGATCCACGCAGATTCCAGAACTTTCCCCCACAGAAATGTGAGGAAAATGTGTTTTTTTGGTCAAATTTTTTTGTTTGAAAGGGATTCTGGGTAACAAAACCTGGGGGTAGGCAGACGAGTCACCCCATCCTGAATTGCCCTGGTTGTCTAGTTTTCAAAAATGTATAGGGTTGCTAGGTTTCCCTAGGTGCTGGCAGAGCTACGGCGCAAAAACAAAAGGTAGTCTTTTTGTCCGAATCGTGCTAAATTTCACTGGGAAATTGAGATGCGACCATGCTGCGTTTTGCGCAGTTTCATGTCGCAGCCACTATGCCTACCCACGCAAGTGAGGTACCATTTTTTTCGGGAGACCTAGGGGCACGCTGGGTGGGTGCAAATTTGTTGATCCACGCAGATTCCAGAACTTTCCACCACAGAAATGTGAGGAAAATGTGTTTTTTTGGTCAAATATTTATGTTTGCAAGGGATTCTGGGTAACAAAACCTGGGGGTAGGCAGACGAGTCACCCCATCCTGAATTGCCCTGGGTGTCTAGTTTTCAAAAATGTATAGGTTTGCTAGGTTTCCCTAGGTGCTGGTTGAGCTACGGCTCAAAAACAAAAGGTAGTCTCTTTGTCCAAAGAGCTTAAGATTTCACTGGGAAATTGAGGAGCGACCACGTTGCATTTTGTGCCGTTTCCCGTGGTAGGCACAAGGCCGACCCACACAAGTGAGGTACCATTTTTTTCGGGAGACCTGGGGGCACGCTGGGTGGGTGGAAATTTGTTGATCCACGCAGATTCCAGAACTTTCCACCACAGAAATGTGAGGAAAATGTGTTTTTTTTTTTTCAAAATCTGAGCTTTGCAAGGGATTCTGGGTAACAAAACCTGGTGGTAGGCAGTCGAGTCATCCCATCCTGAATTTCCCTGGGTGTCTACTTTTCAAAAATGTATAGGTTTGCTAGGTTTCCCTAGGTGCCGGAAGAACTAGGGTGCAAAAACTACAGGTAGGCACTTTGCCAAAAAAGGGTCAATTTGTAACTGCAAAATTTAGGTGTGACCACGTTGCATTTTGCGCCGTTTCCTGTCGCAGGCACAAGGCCGACCCACACAAGTGAGGTACCGTTTTTATCGGGACACTTGGGGTAATTCAGATTTGTAAATCAACTGTTATTACCAATTGAGCTTTCTTGCATTTCTCCCTTTGAATGAAAGATATTGTGTAGAAAAAAAAACTTTATGAAAAATGACCAATAATTCTCATGCTAGTATGAGTATTCCCAACTTTGAAAATGTGCAATTATATACTGTTTCTGAACTCTATAATTTGTACCCAATTCATACATACATAGGTGTCTTTCATGCAGATTATTCCATGTGTACATTTTCCAAGACAAAGTGCACTATACCCAGTAAATGAAAAAATACCATTGCAAGTTGCTGCTCAGTTGTTGGATCTGGGTTCGTCGGGTTCTTGGTGAAACTACAAGTCCCATATATCCCCACAACCAGGAAGGTCTAACGGATGTAACGGTATATTGCTTTCCAAGAGCTGTCAAAATTAGAGAAAGTTATAGGTGAAAACGTTGAGACAAAAGGCCGTTGTTTTCAACAAATTTTCAAATATTCCAATATCTAACTGTTAGTTTCTATAACGAACCCTTCATGGATTTAGACAAATGACCCCTTTCTGAATTCAGAATTTTGTCTATTTTTCGGAAATGTAAAGCTTTCCAGGATCCATTATTGCTTTCAAACTCATTTCTACCATTAACTGGAAGGAGGTGGAAAGCTCTAAAAATAGCAAAAATAGGCTATGTCCCAGAAAAATGCCAAAACTGAGTGAAAAATTTCGGTTCTCTGACAAAACACTGTCATTCCCTAAAAGCTGAGAAAATGGAGAATTCAGCCCCACAAACCCTTTTTTGATACCATATTCAGGGAAAAAGCCAGAGGCTTTCATTTGCAGCCCGTTTTTCCCATTTTTCTGAAAAAAACAAAAAAAACACTATATTTTGGTTAATTTCTGGGACCCCTCCAAGGGAATCCACAAACCCTGGGCGCCTTTAGAATCCCCATGATGTTGGAAGAAAAGGACGCAAATTTGGCGCGGATCCCTTATGTGGTCAAAAAGTTACAAGGGCCTAAGCGCGCACTACCCCAAAACACCAAAAAAAGCCTTAGCACAGGAGGGGGAAAAGGCCTAGCAGCGAAGGGGTTAAACACATAATTAAAGGGTTCAGGTCTTTTCCAAAAATCTGTTGTATCTCATTGTGACCTAAACCAGACATATTCCACTGCAATAGTAAATCCCCTAAGCTACCTCAAAGGACCACACCTTTCCGCTGGAGGGAGGATATTGTTCAAGGCTCTCTCGATCCAGCTCCACTGGGCCAATTCATCTTTCATATCCGGAGCCTGATGATCAGCTGCCAAGCCTGTCACCATATTTAATAATCGTCCCCTCTTGCCCAAAGAGACCACAATATTTTTGGGGTTACCAGGTATATAGAACTAGGCCCTGTCGCAGAACTCCATGGAACCCCACTGAGTGTTTCGGGAACTACGAGGAATTGTCAGAGTAAAACTCTGCGAGCTCCGGCCATGTCTATTTAAAATGGCCATGCAAGCAATGCTACTGCCTAGACTGGACTAAAGGAACACCTCCCTCACTGGTACGGAAAGCGTCAATTACTCCCCTGAAAGCCACACAAAATGTAGCAGCAAGGATGGTCACTAGAGTAAAAGGACACAATCACATCCCCCCTCTTCAAAAATCTTAAGAGGCTCCCAATTGGAGCCAGTTGCTGCTTCAAAACCGCTTGCCTCAATCACCAAGTCCTTCAGACTGGGAGACCAGCCGACCTCACATCCAATCTCACAAAGGCATGACAGACAGATGAGACATCTAATAAGCACCAACACTTTGCTTCTCATCACACCTAAAAACACAAACAAAAGCCCTTACACTCTCCGTCTTGGGCAATGTCCTCATAAACTGGTATAGTCGTGATGGATCTTACTCCTATAGGGCTAAATAAAAAGTTGTCATCTTTGCAGAATTATACGGTGGCTCATTTTTTAAAGATCAATGTCTCCAAAAGTAAAATTCTAATCTTAAAAAGTGACAAAAGCAGAACATTTTGTAAATTCAATTGGCACATTGGTCTTGAAAAGTTAGAGGTGGTTGATTCATACGTATATTTAGGGACAATAATTGCGAGCAATATGAAGAATAAACCCCATATCGAACACAGCACCAGTAAAGCTATGTCTCACGCTAATGGTCCGCGCAGGTTTTATAGCACAATGGGAAGAAGGCATTTTTCACATCTACTGACGGTGCTGAAAGCAAAAATTCCATCAACGTTATTATATGCTATTGACTCAATCCCTGTAAAGGAGTGGAGTTTTTTAGAGAAGATAGAAGGCCAGATACTACGTAAATTGTGTAATTTTAATACGTTAGTTCCTTCAGCTGCTATTAGATTGGAATTTGGACTAATAAGCACTTATATTCAAGTTATTTCCAGAGTTTTACGCTGGGGATACCCGTTAAAAAACAGTGAACTTTATTCCCTAAGAGGTGTCATGTGTAAGGAAATTTTTGGTGGTATAGGGGGGAAATACTCTTTATGTCAAGATTACTCTTTGGCTTTTAAAATTTTTTTGTTGAGGAAGTATCTATGATTTCCCTCCCGCTTTCAGAATTTAAATCCTTTGTAAAAAATTCAAGTGGGAGGATCAGCTTCAATAGAGATATTGTGCTAAGTAATACTAAGGAGAGATTACAAATAATAACAAGGACTACTTCCCCAACCTGGAACCTAGACCATGGAATAAGACGCTGGTTTGCCCTATTTAGATTTAATCTCCTACCTCTAAATGATTTAACAGCATATTGGTCCCAGAATTCAAAAAATTGAAAAAATTGCAATTTTTGTAAGCTGAGTATCCAGAACCTGGATCATGTTTTGTTTGTTTGTCCGGCACTGGCCTTTTATCGTCGTCTTTGGCTTAGGCCGATGTTTTTACAAAATGGTGTTAAGGACGTAGCCTCAGCACGCAAATTTCTTTTTAATCCCAAAAATGAAGCTGTGTGTGCAAAATTGTTTAACTTCTGTAAGGAATTTATGTACTTATTTTAACTGTATATTTTCCAAGTGGGATTTAATTTTTGAACAGCTGATCTTCTTTTTAGTCATAGTATTCTCTCTTGATTACTAATGTATCTTGCTCTATTTGGTCCTTATTTTATAGGCTGTGCCTATTTAATTTTTTATCCCAAATTGTAAACTTGCACATGATTAGGCTGCTTTTACTTGTTATTTGCACAGTTCAGGAAATGCTCTGTTTGCTGCTAATTCTAAACTCTGCTCCTTGAAAGTGCTTTACGTTGTCTCCGTTGCTTTCTAATTGCTATTTGCACAATTCTGGATATGCCCTGTTTCCTCATTGCTGGCTGCTAAATCCCAAACTTTTATCCCTTGAAACTGTTGTATTTTGAAATGTTTTACTATCTTGTTTCCGCTGTATAACCACATGGCTTTATTGCATTTTATGTATTAATTGATGTGTAATTTTTAAAGAGGACCTCATTGGAGTTCCAAAACTTTAATAAATTGAATTGAATTGGTACTCCCTCCCAGTTCACATCAGGACAAACCCCTCCTTCATGAACTTTAAAAGACAATTAAAAGATCCTCAATTGACACCTCCATGTTTCGGACTCTAACACCTAAGACACTACTGGTCTCCCTCCATCATATTATTTACTGTATGTTTGTTCCTCTCCAAGAATTACTTTGATCCGACCTTCAAAGAGTTTGCTTTTTTCATTCAATCATTGTCCAATCCTGCCATGCCTATGGCTGTGAAGTGCTCTGACACTTTTGGGTCTTGCCAGTGCTATATAAAATTCTACAAATAAATAAATAAAAAGTATAGAGCCACTACCATGTTAAAGTGGACAGTTACAGCAGAGGCTAAAATGTTAAAACGTGAGTTGAAATGATGCATTTATCGCCATTCTTATTTTGTGATATTGGGATTAAGTGGCACTAAACTTAAAAACATGAACTGAAAATTAATTATTAGGTGCTATACAAAAGCTCTGCTTATAGGCATAGTTTGGATAGGATGAGCATCTGTACTTTCAGGCCAGAGGTTATGCTAGTTTGTGGCAAACCAGCCCCCGTAAGGGGTTGCTCCAGGGATCCAAGAGTGGTGCAGGGAAGTGGCCTTCAGCCCTACATTGCTTAGCATTTCTGGGCAAGGGCTGGGATAGCGAATAGCTAAACATCAATTTCATGCTAAGAAAGGTATGCAGTGTGATCTACCTTAAGAAACTCGAATTATAGATTTGCTATTTTCTGCTTCTGCCCGTAGAAGTCGCAACAGAGTGTTAAGATGCTTGGAATTGGCTTACCATGTAAGAAAAGCTGTATTAGCTGTACATGCACCAGCATTGCCTATTAGAAAATAAACATTGTGGGGCAGATTTACAATAACTGGCGCATCCCTGCAAATCAGCAGGGATGCGCCAGTTATTGTGCGCCATGCCTCCGCCACCATGGATGGTGGGGCAAAAACGGCAAAAACGGCACAGATGCGTGAAGCATCTGTGCCGTAAACGTGGCGCATTGCTGGAGTTGCGTCACAAGCGCGCCGCAGCTCCAATAATGCTCTGTGGGGCCCCATTCTTACAATGCTGCATCAATCCTTATGCCTGCTTCAAGTAGGAGCAGGGTTTTGACGCAGCATGGGCTCAAAAGTGACTAAGTGAAATCTACAAGATTTCACTCAGCCACTTTTAGGAGGCGTTCCTGTGCCGGAATGCTCCCCCCGCGCAGGAACGCCTCCTTCTGGCGCAGGGCTTTATAACGTGACGCATCTCCCAGATGCGTCACGTTGTAAATACCCCGCAGCAAGGCGGATCTTTTGCGCTGCCGCTGCGTCATAAAGGCGACGAAACAGCGGAGTAAAATAGGCGCAAGGGGCTTGTAAATCTGCCCCTAAAATGTTTTCTCCCATGTTTCTTAGTGCGATTTTCAGTGTATTGTTCATTAATGAAAGAGGTCTATAGTTCCACTGGGTTCCTGAATTCATTTAGAGGGAGAAAACATGACCATAAAACACTACCCGCACAGTATTGCTCAGTGGGTAGTGTGCAGGTTGCAGTTCATCTGGATTTCAAATTTGTGTTGGTGCATTGAACTATGTCTTTGCACAAGGGAGTTATAAATATTACCCCTGTGGCTCTGCTGGGACCCTTTAGATTGTGATACTTGAAGCCGAATGTGGGGCCTGAATTATCTGGATTCTTGAGTAGTTTTTGATGACACACAAAACCAATTATTCAAGTCAAGTCAAGTCAGAATTTATATAGCGCACTACATACCCAGAGGGTCTCAAGGCGTTTGAGGAAGGGGGGGGGGGGTTTACTTATCGAATATCCAGGTTTTAAGCTGTTTTCTGAAGGCTAGGCGGTTTTGAGTAAGGCGGAGGTGGATGGGAAGGGAATTCCAGGTTTTGGCCGCTAAGTAGGAGAAGGATCTTCCCCCCCCCATGGTGGCTTTGTGGATGCGCGGAACAGCGGCGAGGGCTTGGTTGGACGAACACAGCTGGCGGGTGGGGGTGTAAAAGGAAAGGCGCGTGTTGAGACAATCAGGTCCAAGTTCGTATAGGGCTTTGTGTGCGTGGGTGAGGAGACGGAACGTTATTCTCTTGTTGACGGGGAGCCAGTGAAGGTCTTTCAGGTGAACGGAAATGTGGTCTGTGCGGGGGATGTCTAGTATGAGTCTGACTGAAGCATTTTGGATGCGTTGGAGTTTTTTCTGCAGTTTTGCGGTGGTACCGGTGTAAAGGGTGTTTCTGTAGTCCAGACGGCTTGTAACCAGTGCGTGTGTGACCGTTTTTCTTGTTTCGGTGGGGATCCAGCGAAATGGTTTTTTGAGCATGCGTAGGATGTTGAAGCATGATGATGAGACGGCGTTGACTTGTCTGGTCATCGAGAGTGAGGAGTCCAGGATGATCCACTCGGCTACTTCTTTCATCCCTTCATGTAGGTTGGTTTTGGCGGTGGTTGGGTCTTTGGTGAGTGAGAGGATCAGCTGAGTGTCATCAGCGTAGGAGATGATGTTGAGGTTGTGTTGACGTGCGATGGTTGCGAGGGGGCTCATGTAGACATTGAAGAGGGTGGGGCTGAGTGATGATACTTGCGGGACGCCGCAGATGACTTCGGTGGCCTCTGACTTAAAAGGGGGGAGGCGGACTCTCTGAGTTCTTCCAGCGAGTAACGAGATGATCCAGTCCACTGCTTTTCCTTGAATTCCGATGTTTCTGAGGCGTTGTATCAGGGTGCTATGGCAGACTGTGTCGAAGGCTGCGGAGAGGTCAAGGAGGATGAGGGCGACTGTGTCTCCGTTGTCCAGTAGTGTTCGAATGTCGTCTGTTGCTGCGATGAGGGCGGTCTCGGTGCTGTGTTTGGCTCGGAAGCCAGACTGTGAGGAGTTGAGTGATTTGTTGGTTTCGAGGAAGGCGGCGAGCTGATTGTTGATGGCTTTCTCAATGACTTTGGCAGGGAATGGGAGGAGCGAGATGGGGCGGTAGTTTTTGAGTTCGGTGGGGTCAGCTGTGGGTTTCTTCAGAAGGGCGCTGAGTTCGGCGTGTTTCCAGCTTTCTGGGAATGTGGCGGAGTTGAGGGAGCAGTTGATGACGTCTCGGAGATGGGGTGCGATAATGTAGTCTGCTTTGTTGAAGATGTGATGGGGGCATGGGTCTGTAGGGGATCCTGAGTGGATGGAGTTCATCAGGCGAATGGTGTCTTCTGTGGTGATTGGCTTCCAGTCGAAAAGGTTATTCGAGGGAGGTACAGGTTCGGAGGTGAGTGGGTGGACTGGTTTACGGGTTGGTTGTCAAAGCTGTTATGAATGTCGGCGATTTTGTCATGGAAGAATGAGGCGAGGGAGTCGCAGAGGACTTGAGAGGGGGTGATGTCGTTAGAGCTGGCAGTGGGGTTGGTGAATTCTTTGATGATGTTGAAAAGTTCCTTGCTGTTGTGGGCGTTGTTGTCTAGTCGGTCTTTGAGTGCTGATTTCTTGGCTGTCCGGATTAGTTGGTGGTGTTTGAGGGTGGTGTTTTTGAAGGCGGCTTGGGTGATAGTGTTTGGGTCTTTTTTCCAAGTTTTCTCAAGGGAACGACAGAGCTTCTTGGATTTCTTAAGGTCATCGTTGAACCAGGGGGCGTTCTTGCTTCCTTGCTTGATCTGATGTTTTTCCAGGGGTGCTAGTTTGTCATCAGTTTGGGTTAACCATTGTGTGAGGTTGATGGCGGCTTAGTTAGGGTTCGTTGAATAGGCAGGGGGTTTTTGAAGAAGCGATGTGGAGATCTGGTAGATGGTTATTTTGTTCCAATTTCTTTACAGAGTTGGTTGAGGGTGGTTGTGGATCGTGGTCTTATTGTAAATGAAGTGGATGTAACTGTGGTCCATCCAGTGGAGGGGTGTGGTGTGAGTGAAGGAGATGTGCTTGCTGGAAGGGTAAGATAGGGTCGAGTGTGTGACCTGCATAGTGTGTGGGGGTGTTAACAAGTTGTTTGAGTCTGAGATTGTCGAGATTGTCCAGAAGGGTGGTAGTGTTACTGTCGTTGCTCTTTTCCAGATGGAAATTGAGGTCTCCCAGTAGAATGTATTCTTCCGAGGGAAGGGCGTGTGGGGTGATGAAGTCAGTGATGTCTTCGCTGAATTTTGTACGGGGTCCTGGTGGCCTGTAGAGGAGGGTGCCTCTGAGTGTGGTCTTGGGGTCGGTGTGGATCTGGGAGTGAAGGTGTTCGGCGATAGCGAGATTGTCTTCTGAGCTGGTTGAGACGCGGATGGTGTTCTTGTGGACGATGGCGATGCCTCCTCCTGTTTGAATGGTGCGGTCCTTACGGATGATCTTGTAGCCATCCGGGATGGCTATGGTGATGTCTGGAGCTGAAAAGGCATTCATCCAGGTTTCTGTTAGGAAGGCGATGTCCGGAGAAATGGTGTCGAGTAGATTCCAAAGGTCGATGGCTTGTTTGTGAACCGAGCGGGTGTTGAGAAGGATGCATTTAAGGTGGTTGGTGTTGGATCTCTGTTTGGTGTTTGTTGGTTTGGTGTGGGTCTTGATGCAGGTGAATTTGCAGGAGTGGCAGCTGAAGGGTCCATGGGTGTGTCCTGGTGCTGCTAGGGCGCAGTTAGGGAGATGTGGGGACCAGGGGGTCTGGCGCTGGGCGCGGTCCAGGCGCGGACGGGCGTAGACGGGCTTACCTTTGGTGCACCTTCGGCGCGACCGCTGCGCGTGGACGCTGCGCGTAGGTCCATCTGTGGGAGGGTCAGCTGGGAGGCGGGAGCGAGGTGGAGGAAGGGCCAGGGACAACAAACAAATTGGCAGCAACAACAACGAACGCCTATTGGGGCACAGGCAGTGGGAGCAATGGGGCGCTAAGAGGGCGAAATATAATTAGGATAATGCAGCAGTGGAAGCGGATTGAAGCGCAGAGTCAAAGCGCTATGAAAATATGCAAAAACAATACAAATTACACAGCCAAAGAAAATGCCCAGAAGTGCGCGCTAGCGATACAAATTACGAATGTGGAGTCAAGCGCTACGATATAAATAACGATTGTGGAGTCAAGCGCTACGATATAAATTGCAAATGCACAGTCAAGCGCTACAATACCACAAGTATCAGGAGAGGAGGAGGCGAGGGGAGCAACCGCTCGTGTGCAGGACAGGACGGTGCAGGACAGGACGGTCAATTATTACCATCATACAGAGATGACGTAATATTGATCACCTCCTTCAGTTTCAATATGAATCCAAGTTACTCCATGCTTGGCGATTGAAAGGATATTCCCCGTCTGTGCTTTCTATATTTTGGTTCTCATGTTAATTGAATGTTCTTCATTAAATATGAGAGTTCCTGTTGTGATAGAAGTACATTATAAGGCAGCAGTATCACACCATCTCAAACACAAAGCTGTACTCTATGGAATAGGTACAGTAACTGTTGTGCTACATGCACGTTCTGCATATGCCTTTGAATTTTATATTCATGGTTGGAGTATGGTTTGACACAGACAAGCATTGGAGAATATAGCAGGCAGATCAGTTCCAGTAGAACCTGCCACACAGGTGCCCATAAAATGTGATGAAATCGTCTTCTGGATTGCTTGCAAGACCAACCGGTTGGAAACCGTGCATCTGCTGACAAGCAGAGAATTATAACTGTGTGACATCCCTTTGCAAATGGTGCCACCCTTAAAAGAGTGCAATACCCAGAAAGTATATCTGTGCATATTTGTACTACTACGCCTGGTACATTCTCATTGGGGGTATAACCTAATGTACTAGGACAAATACAAAATGAGCAGAGAGCTGCACCAGCTCTAGGAATGAAATAAAGGGAAATGGTGAAACAGTATACATCATTATTCTGTGCAACATTTGTGGAGAAGTAACAACATTAGCCATACGTCAGAGATTCACATTGATTCCCATTCAAGAGAATGAAAGGGAATTACCTAAAATAATTTCTGAAACATATACATCTGTGGGCTGTGACACCTTGAGGTCACAAGCTTGCAAACAAAAATGAGATTCAGGGTTCTGGGAAAGAAAAGACTACACCAGAGACTAAAACAAAACAGAGAGTTAAACAAAAGGAACGGACTTGGGGCCAGATGTAGGTAGCCCAATACCGGTCGGAAATAGCCGAAAATCGGTATTTTCGGCCGTTACCGACCGGTATTGAGCATTTGGGATGTAGGTGTCCGAAAATCGTCCTAATCGGTAAATTTACCGAATCGGTAAAGTTACCGACTCGGTAAAATACCGAATCGGAAAATATACCGAATCGGTAAAGTTACCGACTCGGTAAAATACCGAATCGGAAAATATACCAAATCGGTAAAGTTAATGACTCGGTAAAATACCGAATCGGAAAATATACCGAATCGGTAAAGTTACCGACTCGGTAAAATACCGAATCGGAAAATATACCGAATCGGTAAAGTTACCGACTCGGTAAAATACCGAATCAGAAAATTTACCGAATCGGTATATTTACCGATTCGGTACATTTACCGAATCGGTAAAATACCGAATCGGTAAATAAGAAGTGGTAAAATTGAATAATGAGATGTAGGTAAGCACTGAAATGCCGAATTTGCTTCAAATTCGGTATTTAAGAGTCGGTATTTACCATGGATTGGAATCAGGTGGTAACCAGGTGCAACCCATAAATGCAATTCTTCTTGCACAATGGCGGCATTTTATGTCATTGCAAGATGGCTACGGCTACAGGAGGAAGGAGAGAGGGAATGGCAGAGGGAGGAGCAGGTCTACAGACAGAGGATCACCCTGTTTATGCTCACTGAGGCAGAGATTCTCCAGAGGTACAGGTTGGACTCAGACACCATCTTGGACCTCATCAGGGACCTCCAACCACTGTTGGAGCACACTACCCCAAGGGCACACGCTATTCCACCCCACGTGCAGGTGCTGTGCAGCCTACACCTGCTTGCGGCTGGTAGCTACCAGAGTGTGGTTGCTGCAGTAGGTGGGGTGACCCAGAGCAGCCTGTCAAGGTTTTTCCACAAATTCCTTGACACCATGTTACAGAGGATGGACCATTACATATATTTTCCTGCAACCCATGCTGAACTGGTACGAACAAAATATGAATTTTACCAGATGGCACGATTCCCCAATATAATTGGCTGCATTGATGGCACGCACATTCCCATTTGTCCCCCTACTGCCACCGAATATATATACAGGAATAGGAAGTCAACGCACACCATCAATGTGCAGGTGATTTGCAATGCAAAGTGCGCCATCAATGACCTTGTGGCAAAATTCCCTGGGAGTACCCACGACTCCTATATATTTCAAAACAGCGGCATCTATGCACCCCTGACTGCTGGGGAATTTGGTGAAGGATACCTCCTAGGTAAAGCACAGTGTGCGGCCCACATAACGCCTATTGCAGTAAGAAGTACATGTATGCATGCGAGTAATGTATTCCCATTTCCTTTTAGGAGACAGTGCATATGCCCTCCGCTCCTTCATACTCACCCCCTACCTCAACCCCTCAACACCCAGCCAAAGGAGATATAACCGGGCCCACAATAGCACAAGAAATGTAGTGGAGCATACGTTTGGTATCTGGAAAAGCAGGTTCAGGTGCTTGCACAAGAGTAGAGGTGCAAGGCAGTATACCCCCATCACCTGCTGTAAGATCATTGCTGCCTGTGCTATGTTGCACAACCTTGCTGTGAAGAAGGGTACTGAGGTGGAGTTGTCAGACTATGAGGATCATGACGACGACATTGCTGTGCCTGAAACACAACCTGCTGGAGTGTCAACACCAAGTGATGGCAGATACAGATGTGATTACACGCAACTATTTCTGAGTATGTAATGAGACACAGACAGGTTGTGTATGGGAACAACGTAATTTAATGTTGCCACAACGTACAAGCACGGAAGTGCAACAAAATAAACATTATGTACGTGGGGACTGTATGTCCCGGGTTACTTCACCCATGACCGGTAAAGTCACTTGCGCCCGCGCTTCCCTGAGCCACTAGGATGTTGCTCACTGTGTTCGGCTTGCCCTGCAGCCTCAGCTGGGCGCCTGCTACTCCTCCGTGGCTCCAGAACAGCGCTTGCCATGCTGCTCCAGCTACTACTGTCATCAGCCTCTGCCACGTCCAGGGCCGGATTCTGTGCAGTGTGTGAAATAAGCATAGCCTCTAGTGCACTTGTGATTCTGGCCATGCCCCTGGTGACCTCAGCCGAGTTCTGGGTCAAGGCCTCCTGCATATTAATGCCCCTACCGCAAAGCAGGGATGTGGCAGTGGCCAGACAATTGATGGCCGTATTGTGGACACGGGCCTCCCTGCGCCTTGTGTGGGACAGACTGTCTAGTTTGGAGCAGAGCTGTGTAATCGAGTTGCTCATCTGCTGCATCCCTGCTGCAATGTCCGCATTTGTTTTTGCAACCTCCCTATTTGACTCAACAATGTCACTCATGCCCTTCCCCATGTCTCCTATTTTCTCATTCAGGACTCGGAATTGGCGATGGCAGGCTTGGATGGATTTGCCCTGCATCCGTTGTATGCGCAGCATGCTCCCCTACAGCCCACGGAACGCAGTGCCATCTCCAGGTCCACCTGCACTGCTGGGTGTGCGTTGTGTTCTGCGCGCTGTGACTGGCTCATTTGTGGACTGCAGTGCTGCAGAACTCACATCTACAGTGATTTGAGCCTCACCCTCACCCTCTGCTGCCTGCATTACTGGTAGTGGGGCCACGACACGCCTCCTGCCTGGTGGGGTTGCAGGAGTGGACAGGAACAGTGATGGGGAGGTTTCTGGTGAGAAAACCAGGGGAGGGGATTGTGAGAGCTGTGGGGAGTGCAGCAACTCTGGGGTCTGTACTGTCTCATCTTCTTGGGAGATGGCAGTCGTGTCACCTTCCTCCTGCGAGGCTTGTACTTGGCTTGGCCCTGCTTCATCACTCTCCTCCCTCGCTGGTGCAGTCCCTTCTGTTTCTGTGGGTCGTCTGGCTGATTTTGCACCTAGGTATAAGTAAGCGTATATCAACTGTGTGCTACTGTGTCACAGTCACTCCAATAAATGCTTTACACATTTCACTTTCAGTTATCTGCATTACTTTCAGTGACTTGCTGATGTCTGCGCAGTTACACATGGTCTTACATTAGCTGACTACATTTCCCATAATGCATTGCTCCTGTATAGTGCTAGCAGTACTGGACTGGGGTTGGCTTGTCCACAAAGGGTAAAGGGAAGCAGGTTGGTATGGGGTGTCATGCTGCGCATGCCTCTTACCTTTTTTTGTTGCTCTGGCTGAGCTGTCAACATCTCCAAGTCCCAAGACGCTGTCTGCCTCAATGGTTGAGGCCACCAACTCCTCCAGGTCAGTCAGGGGGGGCGCTGGGTTCCTGCCTCCACCGGTGACACCAGCCTGCTTGTGTATTTCAGACATCTTCTTCTTGGTGAGGCTCCTGATGTCATAAAATCTTTTTTTTAGATCCTCAATATTCCTGGGTGTGACTCCCACTGCATTACCTTTTTCTGCAATTGCCAGCCAGATTTTTCATTTGGCAGACTCAGGAACAGTGAGGGAGTGCCTGCCAAAAAGTTTGTTGTGCACTCTCACAACCTCCTTCACCAGTACCTGCAGCTCCATGCTGCTGAACTTTATTTTCCTCTTTCTTTCAGCCTTCTGACTTTCACTGCTGCTTGCCATTTTTCTTTTCTTAAAGTTTCAACAAAACTCTCCCTGCTGCTCTGTGTCTCTGCTCTGCTCTGACTGCCTCTCCAGAACCTTCTAATTAGTTTCAGCTGCCTGGGTAGCCACTTCCTGGTGGGGAGGGGGAGGGTGGTAGCACCTGATTGGCTGTTTTCTTAAGTTTCACATTTGCTTGCTTTCCGATTCGGTATTTACCGATTCGGTATTTACCGAATCGGTATTTTAAGAATTGGTATTTCCCATTCATTCCTATGGGCCAAAGGAAGACAACCTTGTTTATGTACCCAGACTGGTAGTTTGTAGAGAAGATGTTGGAATCCCCACAGAGATAGTGATGGAAGATAATCAAGTTCAAGTTCAACAAACATCCTGAATGACTAGAGTACTGTTCCCACAGAGATATGTGATTATAGGGATGTTCAATCAAACAAAGAGCGTGTGTGAAGATACTCATGTTCAAGTCTGGAGTTTGGGCCTGATTCACAAAGGTAAACTTACACTTTTGAGTAAGGTTACCATTTTTTACTATTCTCAAACTACGAGTTAATAGTAGTCAGTCAGGTTACAGAACTCTGCACAAAAAAATCAACTTGCAGACAAATAAAAAATATAGTAAACATACACAAAAGTTTAAGCTTACCTTTGTGAATCAGACCCATAGTGTGTGAATATAGTGATTAACCCCTTGGGTGCTCATGACGGCTCCACGCCGTCATGAGTCACGGTAGGTGTGTGCTCATGACGGCGTGGAGCCGTCATGCTGCTGCCGCTCCGCCCACGCGGCACTAATTCCCCGCCTCTGCTGGCAAATTAATGAGCGGGTGGGGTCATGACGGCACCATGCTGTCATGAGCACACGCCGCTCGTGACTCATGTCGACGTAGAGCCGTCATGAGCACCGAAGCGCCAAGCCAACCCCCTAGCCCCTCATCGCCGCGGCGGAATTCGCGGCGCTGGGAAGGGGTTAAAGTAATGTCCAGACCTCTTCAGAGATGGTGTGTAAATATAGAGTTGAAATTTAAGTCCCTACAGAAACATTGTATTTCAGTCATTTCCAAGTTCACAAAGATATAGGACCGAATTCACAAACTGCATTTTAGTACCACAGTTCCCAAATCTATTGATAGTATCTACAAAGGTAACCTTACAAGTGAGTAAAACTATATTTGCAAGATTACCCGTAAAACTTTTAGTAACTTGAATATTGAAAAGTGAACACTTAAATGTCCCCATTTCCTAATTTCAGGGGCTGGGGCCTAGATCGTGATTTTAAAATTACCACTTGTACCATTTCACTTGTACATGAATATTCCCAGATCTCCAAATGGTAAAGTAAGTAGGAAGGTTTACGTATTTATTGAACATGAAAATAATAGAAACACATTTTTGTGTTAATTATCATTGGTAATTAATTTGATATATTTCTTTTGGATGTAGAATAATATAAAAAATTATAATTGTGATTTAAAAAATAAATTGTTTTGTGTCCTTGTTCCGCCAACTTTCTTTCTGGTATTACTCTAGTCCCTTTAAAGAAAGGATGGGAAGATGAGCATATCGATGCAAAGATTACTGGTGTTTCCACATTCCTCTTCATCCCATTCTGACTTGGGGGAGAAGAGGAGCCGGGACCTCCAGCATATGTGGCTGAATCATCGTCCCCGCTTTACTGTTGTTTCCATTCTACAAACATTACCCAAACCTTCTCCAGACTTTTAATGTCACAATATCCATCTGGCTCATATAATGTATTCTTCTGAGGGAGTCAGCAAACAGTGGGGGATTTTCAGATTTCCAAAGAATGCATATCTCCCGTCTCACCAACAAGATCACATAAAAAACAAAGTTCGTTGTAACCATATTTGATTGTATACAAACTTATCAATACAGCCCAAAAAATATGTCTCGATCTGTTGATCTGTTGAACAACAGTCACTTTCTTTAAAAACTTACATACCGATGTCCAATAGGGCACGATCTTCGTACACTGCATAAACATATGCAGGTCATCCGCCGATGCAAGCATGCATCTTAGACATGCATATGGATTCCCAGTTACTCTTGAGAGCATGGCCAGAGACCAGTATACCCTGTATGTATTAAATAAGTGATTTTGTTTAAATGAGGCGGGTTTCACCACTGCCCCTAAGGTGGAAAAAGAAACATGCCAAACTTGTTTCAGGTCTCCTTTCATCAACCCATCTGTCCACAGGTTTGAGATGTCTGACACACTCTTATTGTCTGCCTCCAAAAGGGCCCATTACCAGAATGCGTCTTCGTTTTATTGTGGGCCAATTCTCATTGCTTGTTCCATCCAAGACTCATCGTCCGCATTGACCCAATTTTGAGTGGCTCACCAAGAGCGTAACTGGTAGTATTTGAATCTCGTTAGTTGCCCCTTGGCGCAACTACTTAAAACTTCCCAGCTCACTAAAGTTGGTCCCGTTCTGAGGTCTGCCCAGTAATGTAACCCCGCAGATTTTAAGGGCTGACTGAGCTGATCCATCAGACAAGCAGGAGTACTCAGGGAGTCCCAGATCGATGACCAGGAGGAATAGTATGGTATTCCCAACCTCCCCTGAAAACATATCCAAGATCTTAAGGCGGTTTTCAAGATCTTCAATCTCACCTTTTTGAAATATTTCGGGTCTCCATATTTAAATAGGAAGTGAGACTGAACTTGACTTAAATCCCCAAGCATTGCCTTGAAGAATAACCCAATTGGTGACTTATATGGCCTGTTTGCTAATTTACGGACGGTCTTAAAACAGTATGTAAGCAGATCCGTAGGGCCAATTCCCCCACATCCAGCCTCCTCCTCAATTTTTTCCATGTTATCCTGGGTCCCTTTGATGCCCAAATAAAGCTACCTATTTTCACCTGGATTTTAACTATTTCCACTCTCCAAAATGTTAAAGGAATGGCACTAAATAGGAAGGTAATTTTGGGAAGGACAATCATCTTAATAAGATTAACTCTGCCATACATATTTCGAGGTAAGTTAGCCCATCTTACTAATAATCTCCAAACTTCCTGGCTCACTTTTTTCATGTTAACTCTAGGGATTTCTTAGAGTTTCAGTGTGATTAAGATGCCGCGGTATCTCATTTGGGATTGAGGCCCCGAGTACTATTAGTATGGTTACAATCAATAATTTTGGTCTTATCCACATTCACGTTATACCCTGATATCTTGACAAAGCTTTGTGACTTGGCCATCAGGTTGGGCATTGCAGCCTGCGGGTCTGTGGTGTAGGTGATCAGATTGCCTGCATATAAAGCCAATTTCGCCACAAACCCAGCAGACCTAAAGGGAAAAATAGTAGGATCAGCTATAATCAAAATTTCTTTTTTTTTTGCACGGCCTCCACTATATTCTGTGGAAAACCAAAGCATTTTAGAGTTTCCCAGGGATATGCCTAATGTACTTGATCGAAGGCCTTTGCTGCATCTATAGCCACTACAGTCAAAGGCACATTCTGGGCCTCTGCAATGTCAATAGCCCCCATCATCAGATACATAAGCTCATTGAGCTGCCTCTTTGGAATAACTCCTCTTTGTTCAGAATGTACAACACTCTACTTCTCTTGAAGCTACAATTCCTGAAAAGATCTTATAATCAATGATCAGGAGCAATATTGGGCTACACGAATCAGCTCTCAACGGGTCTTTGTTCGGTTTCAGGATTAGGGCTACTGTTGCTTCTGACCAAGATAGATCTGCTCCCTCACCTTCTATATATACTGCATTAAATATATCTTTCAAAGATGGAATTCATTTGTCTATAATTTGGATGTAGCTCTCAACTGGAGGGCCATTTAGCCCGGCCACTTTTTCTGCTGACATTCTCTTACATTGTGCCATAATCTCTTCTTCTGTGATCTCTGCCTCTAAAACTCTCTTTTGCTCCTTTGTTAATTGTGGCAGCTCCATCTCCTTTAACACTCCATTCTTGGTTGTATATCTTCTCTGTATAGGCTGCTCATATACCTCCAGGCTTCTCCCCTAATATCTGTATTAGTATTTAAAATCACCCCAGTCTCTGCATTCATGAGATTCAATATCGCGTTCCTGGCCTTATCAGCTTTAGTCTTCCATCCCTAAAGCGAACTACATCTTTTGCCATAAGAGAAGTGCTGGAGCTTGCTAACTTTCCATCGGTCAAGTATCTTTTTGTCTAACTGTCCTTGATATTCTGCCTGCAGCTCTTCCAGTTCCCTGCTAAGCACTGGTACCCTGACTGAACCCTCCAGCAAGGCCTTCTGGAGATGACATTCTCTAGCCTTAATTTCTATGATTCTGTCTGTCGCACAGCCCTCCTCTTACCAATCGTTATGGAGCTTATTTCTGCCCTTAAATATGCTTTAACAGCCTCCCAGACTATTTGTAATCCTGCAGAGACACTATTACGATAAAAAAGTCGGCTGTCTTATCCGCTCAATCGAGTACCACCCCCTCATCTAGCAGGATTGTCCTATCCAGGATCCACCTTCTTTGCTCCATTTGCTGACGATGTTTTAAAGTCAGGACCACAGGAGAATGGTCTGAGATGACTGTGGGGGTATGATTTATAGCCTCAACCTCACAATTCAGTTCCTGGTCCACTAGAAAGTAATCAATGCAGGAATGATGGCCATATGACGGAAAAGCGAGGTCAGGGGAAAATTGTGGGAGGCGCGGCAGGCTAACTCCCAAGGGCCCAGGAATGGCTTCAGACGACGTTAGGAGAAGAGGGTGTTGGCAGTAGCATGCTGTTTTGGCAATTTCAGCAGGTTCACCTGGCATTGATGGAAAAGAACCTATCTCCACAGGTATTTTTCACTTCTAAGGGGAATGTGAAGGGGGTGGAAGGGGGAAGTGAGTGTACTGGAGCTAGGGGTATTGAGGAGAGGAATACCCCAGCAGACGGCTCAGGAGGCAATTACGGTGTCACCCATTAGGAAACCAGGGAAAGTCACAGGGAGACCAAAGCTTTGTGGACTGAAAGAGGTCTGCTCACTTCCTAAACCCTCCCCGTAGCTCAACTCTTATTTCAGAATTATGCCGCAGACAACGGCTGTCACAACCGTTCAGGGGAGAGGTGGCATGGAAAGTCTAACACCGGCCCCTCCACGAGATGAGAGGATTTCAAAAGTCTCTCTTAGTAATAATTTTTCTTCGTTGGATAACTTGGTAGATGGTGGACAAGATGGGGGTGTCCCAGGCCTGACCCAAGATACTATAAGGAATCCTACAGAGGGAACCCCATGCCAGGACGAGGCTAGTCCATGGGTTGAGGGGGAACTTGATAACCAGTTGGAAAACATTTTACTGAATGTGTGGCAGACATTCTCAGGAAATTCACGATCTCAGAAATCAATCGAAAGGGTTCCCAAGAAAAATGTCTGGTGCTAGAGGAAAAGCTGAACAATATTGCACAACGCACTGCAATCCTTGAAGGAGAGGTGAGGGTTTTGTCAGCAGGAATGACCCAGAATTCCCGGGATATTGATGTTTTGAAATCTCAAAATAAAACCTTGCAAGGTGACCTGGAACAGCTTGAGACTCAATCTAGGTGCAATCACTTGAGAGTTCTCAGTATTCCAGAAGGTACAGCATCATGTGAGGTCAGATATAGGGAAGAGAACTGCACAGAGGCGATGGGAGTTAGGTACCAGGATGAATGACCTGCGCAATTAAAGACGCTCAGGTCCAGATGAAGTTTCCAGCCATGTTGAAAATCATGTGGAGAAGCAAGATGCACAAAATCAGCAACCCTGAGGAGGTTGATGTCTTCATAGCTCGGATGGAGGGCACCACAGCCGCTACCTCTAGCTCAGGCGTGTAATGATCCCCACGAAGTGTGGTAGTTTCTCAATATTATGTATTAGAGGGTTATAAAGAGTAGCCCTTTGATTTTTTTTTCTGTTTTATTTAGTGCACTTTGAGTATCTCTCTTCTGGAGGGGGGTGCTGCGAATGGCGGATTCTATCGCCTAGGAATAGGAAAGGGGGTTTCCCAGGAGGGGTGTGTAAAGGGGTGCACAGGGTCGTGGAAGGATTTGGAAAAAAAAAAGAAAAAATTGTGTCCTCATCTCGCCATATTATAATCAGTTTAATATGATTTCAGAAATTGTATCAGCCTAGGTTGTCTATACAGGAGCCCCTGCAGAGAGAGCCCAGATGGCATAGGGTTTGGGGATATAAGCATGAATAAGTTAAACACAGTCCAGTTTATAACCTGGAACGTTAATGGTCTGAGATCTAAGAAGCTAGCTCGTGTGACAGAATATCTCAAGAATAGTGAGGCACAAATAATGTTGCTCCAGGAGACCCATTTGGAACGGCAGGATTGTGGGTCCTGCTCTAATAATCTACGGTGGGTACAGGAAGTTATATGTTCAGATCAGAGAGGTAGTACTAGAGCTGTTGCCCTAATTATCAGAAACAATTCAGGAATAAGGCTATTATATTATGAGTCTGACGACTCTGGTAGGTGGCTAGTGTCTAGTATAGTGATCCAGGGGATGCCAGTATCATGTGCAACGTACTAAGGTCTGAATAATGATGCACCAGATGCTTTAATAAAGTTGGAATCCTGTATGTTGCGTACCACAGCCCCGATAATACTTGGGGGGGAGACTTTAATATAGTACTAAATAAAGAGTTGGATATAACTTCAAAAGTAAAATACGTTAGCTACCCTAGGACATCTGCCAGATTGAAAAATATGATGACTGAACTTAACTTGGTAGATATTTGGCATATAAGGGAGGGGGCAAGCAGAAGTTTCACATTCATAAATGTGAATATCAACTTTAAAATACAATTATTCAATGTGATGTTTAATTTTCTCTTTCAAATTATTAAAAATGACCTATAGAATTAATTAACAACAGTTTAATTAGTTGTAATAAATATTAAGGCTAGATTATTTTTATATTTAAAAAGATAAATAGCATATTTTAATTTAAACTAATTATTATGTGTTATTTTGAGAAAAAAGTTACAAAAATAAATTAAATGTAATAACAATTTTAAACTGTTTAAATAATTGTATTTATTATACAATTAGTCCTATTGGGGTTTTTAAAGTTCCTGCCTCTAATATTTTCAATGGAAGGGTATTGTATTGCATGTGTGGTTGCAAGGTGGTGCTGGATTAACTCCAGCTCTGAGCAGGTGCACATTTCTCTTTTTGGCTGTAGTAAATATAGATGGGCAGACTGTGAATAGGAAGGTCTTACTGTGTGTGAGTGGGCTCATACCCCTATCTAAACCCCTCCCTTGAACTTCTATCACCATCCTTATGAAAGCTCACCCCATTATCATTGAACTTTGAATAAAATTGAAGGTAGATGCCTAGAGTGGTATGCTATGGCAATGTACACCAACTACATGACATTCTAGGCATGAAGATCGTACAAATAATTAATGTAGTTAATTTCATCATATAGCTATTACCAAACAACAACTGGAATCAACTGAAAACTTGAAGGTGCTTACAAATGTTTAAATGTTAGTGGATATGGCCTTAGGAGTACTATGCTAATGCCTGGTCAGAACCACTGGGCATTCCTCATTTACTAAATACTTTCTGACTGTCCATCTCAATCTATTACATTGTATACTTTTTGTACAAATTTATATAATTAAATTGTTTAGAAAAAGTACAGGAATATATTCACATAAACAAAATTAATGAAACCAACTGTCTTTATAGATACTCTTGTCTTATATTAACTTTTTGTGAGTAACCCATTGTTTACACTTATTTACAGAATAGATATCATCATTGAACATACAATGAATAGTTCCTATATAACAATTTGTGTAAAAATGGGTTAAGTATGTCAATGTTTCGGTCTTCTGGTGGGCATTGTGCTGAATGTGATGAGGTGACCCTGAGTCTCTCATATCTCACTAATTATTTGGTCTTGGGCTGAAAAGGGTCCCCTCATAAGATTCCGGTACCCCTGAAGGGGTGGGGGTTCAAATGTGCCACAGGGACTGAATAGGCAGCATTTCACGGCTGAAAAGAATGTGGGGGGAAAAGAAAGGGGTAATTTTAGAACCAACCAAATGGACCATTGTTTAAAAAGAGGACATGAGAACTCCAGTAACAAGAGCTGGAAGTGCTGATTTGTGTCTCGAATGCTGCATTGTTCCTTCTCCCCTAGGCACTGGGAGGATTAGCCAGGGACAAATCGCTATGAATAGGGCACAGGACCTAGACTTCTAACAGTTATTCTAACTGCTGCAGTTTCTGTTCTCGGAGACGAGCACAATACCAAGACTTTCAATGTAAGGAAAACAAGCACTGAGTCGAGACTGAGAGACAAAATGGAAGTCTGAGATAGAACTGCTACCTGCTACAGTACTGAGGATATGAAGTAATATTCCAGGATGTGGATATTTTCTGCCATCTACTCCACACCAACCGTCCTATCATACAGTGGCACTATATGAAATTAGGCTAACTCCTCGGACCAGCTGACCATCCCTTTACAATCCAACTCCTTCAACTCTGACTTCAAACAAACTGCTATTTACAAAGAAACTCTACTAAAAGAGAGTATAGATCACCACACACCCAAGAATTATTCATCCAATCCTAAGCAAAAACACGAGCAGTGCGATTTCACCTGAAAAAAAATACTTACGATTCACCTCTGTGCACTTGAGAAAAATCCTAACGATTTCAGCTTCTCACACTCTCACAAAGTTCCCTTTCTTTGGTGGTACTGCCGATAACATCTAACTTACAGCACGTTCAAAACAGCAGACTAACTTATCAGCATAAGCCACACTGAGACCACCCTTAGGTATATATCCCGGGGTCTTAGGCCACTTCGAACCTGATAACAACCTCCATCAACAACCTCTTGTCTACATTCAAATACTAAAACACACCTTTACAATCATTAGTACCACATACAAAAATAATATTTTCACAACCCTATTAATACTCACGTCACATGTCTTTTTTTTCTCATCATCTTCAGAACTGGCATTCAACACTGAACTTAAGAATCTGTATTACTCTTCTTACACAGCCCCTTATATCTCAGTTTTGTCGTACAGTAAACCATCCAATATGCTACCAGAAAAACTGTTATAGTGTTACCGTGTTGGGCCCCATATTCAAGTTTGCTACAGGACGAATTTTCCAGAATAATCTCCACTACCAGATTAGTGACTTCCCTTTAGGTCCTCTGATGGATCTCGTTCTTTGCTGAAAGGGACTAGAACACTTAGGGGATGAACTATTACCAGATGAAAACCTGGAATAAGAAAGATAATAGTTAACTTTTAATTGGCAATCAGAAAAAATGATCCCAATGAAATGAATGCAAATTAATCAGCAGAAGGGGTATCTCAGTTGGTATCTTTATCAAAACTGAAGGAAAATGTTGTCAAATTTAAGTACAATTCTATAGAGTTTAATGTGCATCAGTAAGCCACAGAAATCAAGTTTCTAAAAGGAAATCTTCCTAAACAGAGGGAGACTAAATCATTAGAAAATCAGTAATTAAAGCATATAACCCTCATACAAACCCAAGATAGAGAGTTCAGTAATCGTCAAATTACCAGTTCCAGTTCGGGAACAGATTTGTCTGTCTCTGTCTGTATTGCAGCATCAAATTACACAACTGTTGTCAGAAACATTCCAGCCGTAGAGGCTCCCCTTACACAAGCATACTAGCCGTTAGCAAATGCGGTATGTCCCAGTTCAATTTAGTTTCTGGAAGTCAAAATCATCAGTCTCTCTTACACAAGGTGCGTCGATAAGGTAGTCAAGAATAGGGAATGCCCTGGTCCGTACTATGGGCAATTATACTCCATCGATTTCTGGTTGTTACCCCATGACATCACCAATTTGATTAGACCATTCTGTCCCATTAGTCAATTCGATAGGATGAGATGATGTACTAGGTAAAATGTACAAAATCTGGAAGATTAGGTAATCCATTACTTTGCATTTTTCCATAAGGCCACTGACTTTATTCATCCGATTGGCTGTCATTAGTACCACATACAATTATAATATTTTACCAATCCTGTTAATACTCACACCACTTTTCTTGTTGTCTCATCATTTTCAGAACTGGCATTTAACAATGAACTCAATAATCTGTATTACTCTCCTTACACAGCCCCCTCATATCCCAGTTTTGTCAGACAGTTAAACCATCTGACACGCTACCACAAAAACTGTTATAGCGTTACCGTGTTGGGTCCCATATTCAAGTTTAATACAGAATGACTTTCCCAGAATAACCTCCGCTACCAGTATAGTGACTTACCCTTTAGGTCCTCCGATGGATCTTGTTTTGTGCTGAAAGGGACTAGAACACTTAGGGGATGAACTATTACCAGATGAGAAACTGGAATAGATAATAGTAAACTTTTAATTGACAAACAGACAAAATTATCCCAATGAAATGAATGAAAAAGAATGATCAAAATGGGTATCTCAGTTGGTATCTTTATCAAAACTGAAGGAAATTGTTTGTCAAATTTAAGTACGATTCTGTAGATTTTAATGTGCAATACTAAGCTACAGAAATGAAGCTTCTAAAAGGAAATCTTCCTCCACAGAGGGAGACTAAATATTGATAAAATCAGTCATTAAAGCATATAACCCTCATACAAACCCTAGCTGTATAGTTCAGTAATCGCCAATTGACTGGTTCCAGTTCGTTAATGGATTTGTCTGTCTCTTTCCGTATTGCAGCATTAAATAACACAACTGTTGACGGAAGCGTTCCAGCCGTAGAGATTCCCCTTACACAAGCATACTAGCCGGCAGCCAATGCAGTATGTCCCAGTTCGCGTTAGTTTCTGGAAGTCCAAATCATCAGTTTCTCTACCACAAGGTGGGTTGAGAAGGTGGGCAAGAATAGGGACAGCCCTGGTCCGTACCTTGGGCAATTATACTCCATTGATTTCTAGTTGTTACCCCTTGACATCACCAATTTAATCGGACCATTCTGTCCCATTGGTTTATTTGATTGGATGAGATGCTGTAGTAGGTGAAATTAACAAAATCCGGAAGATTAGGTAATCCATTAATTTGCCTTTAACCACTGTCTTTATTCATCTGATTGGTTATGACACTTAGGAAGTAGGCAGGTCCGTGCTCTCATCCTTTCTGGGTCCATTCCCAAGCATGTACTCTAGAAAGTAATACATGTGTTGCAAGTCTTGCCAAGTAAGCTACAAGTGTGAAAGGAATTATCAAAGCACAAGTAGAAACTTTACGAAAAGTTCTCATAGGCTTCAGACTTTTCAGTTCATTAGTTCATGCTAGGAGTGAAAGGTTTTAGGCCTTCATGAAAAACAGCCTGTGCACTCTGTGGTTGCGCTAAAATATGAGTGTTCACATTATCGTAATGCAATCCATTAGTTCTTCAATTAGGTTAATTATCATCTGCATATACAGCATGTAAGTATGGAATACCTATAAAAAAATCCTTAACACTTTATAGTCAATTCACATATTAGTTCTTCAGTGCTTGGTTCATGTTACAAGCTTATTGCACCATTCAGAACTTAGAAGCATCGCTAAAATCCAGCGTTGCAATACACACATCATTATTACATTGATTTTTCACATCGATATCAGTGCTCACGTTTCACATACTAATATAAGCGCCTATTTTTTAAAACTTAAAACAACTTTATTCATACATGCATTTAGGACATTTATGTTATTGTTTGCCTGTTAATGTTCATTTTATGCATATAGAAAACATATACCAATTATCTATTAAACTGTTTTTAGCTTTTTCGCGAATCAAAGTCTAACATTCTGCATGCTTTTACGATGCAGTATCTAAATCAATCTTTATTCAGTGAATGTTTATAGCATGATAATTCGTCACACATTTGTCATATCCAACAATAATTGTTGTAATGAATTTTTCCATGGAGAGGTCATAGAGATCAGATGTATGATAACATCCAGGCTCTATACTTTTCAGGCAGTAGAAAGCATGGGACCCAAGGACGAATTGTCGCAAAGGATGTATATGGAGAACACTGTGAAAAAGTACGCTCATGGCTGTACTCAGTGTGAAGTACATGCAAGAAGTGCACTCTGGGAGTCCTACCTGTCGATAATTGGTGGTTGTAATTAGGGATAGACCCCACATCTTTCTTGCCTTTGGAGAGGGGGCATCTTAGAACAAGTTCCTTCTCCTCTGATAGTGGCTTCATGCTGCTTGACCCATCTTAATGGTGGTAAGACTTCTTAGGAAGACTCCACAACTGACACCTTTTCCTCTTTAGTGAGAAGGCTTATTCATTAACGTAGGGATGTCATCTTGGTAACAGACAAGGGACAGATTTGAAGGCTCTCTACCTACCAACCCTCGATGCAGGGCAATTTGGACTCTTGCTTTTTGATTTCTTGTTTCCTATTTCTTGAGCTAAAAGTTCTCGCTGCACAATCTGAATTGGGTGCATGGTTTTGGCTCTATGCCATTTCCCTTGTATTTCTACACTTGTGTTAAGGTGTGTCTATGTTCAGTTACTTTTGGCATTGTATTAAATTCAAATAATCTTCCTTCATAGTCCTTTGGTTATTATGTAATGAGAAGAGTTAGTTCTAAATTGACTGTGCATTAATGATTCTTCTCCCCTTCACACTTACATGATCATCAAAAGAACTATCAGATTGCGTCTCTGGAAAAGTTACAGAACAAATGGGCCTAGCTCTTTCAGACCCCATAAAACAGGAAGAAAGCTTTGAAAAGCTTGTATATGAGCCTAGCTGTTTATATGCTATACTTATTTTTGCATATTTCAAGCAAAGCTACCCTAAATTCCCCCTGATCATGACTCTTACATTTATTGTTGAGTTGTGACATCAAAACATGTGAATAGGCTAAGGACAACAATCCAGATGCACTTGTTTGTTGTTCTTGATAGAAATCTACCTATAAGTCATTCCCTGATCATTTACGCGTTATACCTACGCATTTGTTTACACTTACAGATTTAGTGTCCGATTCTCAAAGGGCCTCCTTAGTCATGGTGGGGTCGGTAAACATCTTTTACCACAAAGTTTTTACCACGCGGTACCTTTACCACGCGGCCGTTACAACGCAAGTCGTTACCACGGCTTGCGCTGGAGGGCGCTAAAGGATTAAAAATAGTAAATTTACTATCCCAACACCTTCCCTAGGGTCCACGGGGACTCGTGTTAGAATAGTAAATTATACTATTCGAAATCAACGCCCCCAACGCAAGTCGTGGTAACGACTTGCATTGTAAGGGATGCGGTGTAAAGGGATGCGTTGTGACGGTACGCGTTGTACCGTCATACATCCGGTGGGGTCTTAAGGAGGCACTTTGTGAGCAATGAGCAATACAAAATTGTTTAAGGAATATAATTTTATGTGTCTGCCTTTTTACCATGTTATGTTGAGATTTATTATTATAAATTATGCTGGATTAATTAAGTTTGTAATAAAAAAAATGTTGATTTCAGGATGAGCATTTCCGACTGCTGAGCAATAGTTCTTAATTATATACATTTCAGATCTTGAGTGGGCCAGGGTTAAATTTTAATTGCACTAGTGAAATGTTTGATTGCACAAATTTCCCTTTTTCACACTCTTAATCTTGGAGGAAACCTTCCAGATCTACCGGTCTGTGCATTTTTCTCTTCTTTTCACATGGACGACAGGGGCTGTTACTTGGGCCTACCTACTTATATTTGAAACTTAAGAAAGGGAAGGACAACTGATTTAGCCGCTTAACCACGGCGGTTTAATTAGGTGAGCGGGGCCTTGTCGGCCAACGGACGTGTGCAGCACTACGGAGCTAGTGCTCGTGACAGCTGTTGGCCGACACAAGCAGCGAAGGGGCTAGTTGACCATGTGCCAGGAGCATGGTGGACATGCAGGCTGTTGTCATCAGGCTCAGCCCTGTTACCCCCAGCAATTGAAGAAATAGTTGGAGAGCCAGAGCAGCTGACCACAGGCAGAAAGGATGGTGGGCACGAGGGCTGCTCTAGGGACTTGCCATGGACAAGACATTGCAACTGGATCCTTTGATATATGGCAGAATGCTATGCCCAGCTGCTTTGGTGGCTCTGGGCTCGTGTCAGGATGGGAGGCATGCCAGGCCCTGTGCCAAGAGCCCACTGTACATGGCAAGAAAGGATGAACAGTTGGTTTGGCAGCATGTTTGGGATGGGTTCAAGGCTTGACTGCAGATCTGGTCCCTCAGGGCAGTGCAAAATTGTAGCATACAGACAGCTGGCACTTATCTTTAAGGACCTGTGATAACTATCGCAAAATTAGCTTAACTCAACTTTCAACATCGCAGTCTATCATGGGAAAATAAAGCTGTGTTAACTAAGTATTCACAACACGGAAGCACCATGCGATAGGCCCACAACAATGCCTCAAATGTCTGCGATAAAGTCAACGCGATGCCGCAAAAATGCGAAACATGATCACAAAAAAAGTTGCAATGAGGCCAATCGTGATACAAAAAGCAGCAAAAACCAGCGACAGACCTGCAAATCCCAGGTGAGTAAATGCACTATCAAAGCAACAAAAACAACAAAAAAAAGCATTTCAAAGTGCATAGCAACATGGATGCACCCGGACCGAGGGCAGAGGTCAACACGAACCCCACAAGCCACACAGACCACCTGCAAGGAACAACATAGACGGGGAAGGCCAAGGAGAGGAGGGAGAGGAAGACAGGGTGCAGTCTGCATGAAAACCATATCAGCGTCACGGAGGTGACAGAACACGACCATCAACTGACCCACAATAAGACACAGGTTAATGCAGTCGGAGTGTCGAGGAGGTCAATGGAGGACACCGCAAGGAGCTTTCATGATGTGAAAAGCCAAGCCAAGCACAAACCCGCTTCCAACAGGAAGGCAGCAATGGCGACACGAGGTGGGAGTCCTGCGCCACAGGAGGAGCTGGAGGAAATGGAGGCCACAGTCAACATTGTGGAGATGGTGCAAGGATTTGGGAGTATGGACACAGCTTGATAGGACCTGACACAACAACAACAGGGTGAGTATCGAACAGGGACTGGGGGGACGGGGGCAGATGGGCACAATGGCACACATGCACAACGATGCGTATCACACTGCACACCCACAATGACCCTGGATCATGTCACACACATAGCAATAACAGCACATCCACATTGACGACAATGTGATACAATGTGCAACCCCGACGCTGCAGACCAGAGGACACAACGGGGTTCGATCATGCACAGAAACAGGCCAATTACATCTAACATATCAGGAAACTTTGAGATAGAAATGTACGTGTACATCCTCACATCTGTCATGAAGTCAAAATGTCCACTGTAGCAAAAAATGGGGACCCCCTCTAATAATGCTTCAGGCCAGGGAAGAGAGGGGATTAAAGTTTACACAATACTGTATATTTCACTCATAGCCCGTTATTCATTCTCATTGAACATTGTTCATGTACATTTAAACAGACATCTAAACACAACAGTGACAACTATGATCATCTCATTATTATTTTATTTTATCAAAAGTTTCTTTTCTTTTTTTTGGATTATTATTTTCTTTATATTTTTTAAGAACGCATTATGCATAGTTCATCTCAATTTACAAAGTCATAAATACATTTCTCTTAATGAATGATTATTCAAATCCGAGAAGTTGCATAAAAAAACATAACTAAAAACAATTGTTTAGAAAGCGAAAATAACCCTGGATTAAATTTAATAAATACAATCATACTACAATCACACCAACTCATCCACTTTCACACCAACTACAAACATACAGTATCTGTACACAGTTGAGTACAATATATGACAAAATAGAGAGAGCCGCTGCCACAAATGGAACCACAATGCAGGGCATGAGGCTGAACACAAGGTCAAAATGTCCACTGTCCTGCATCAAAATCTAGCACCTCACAAACAGTCACAATGTGCATTTTCATACAGTCTGCATGTAAACATGAATAATGTGCCAACATACATGTCAACATGCTTCTCCTTTCCACACTGCAGGGACACACAACACCTCCAGCAGAGCAGTCCAGACAACTCATCAGTGATGCTGGAGTGGACCACCACACCTCCGACAACAATGCCCTACAACAGCTCATGGACATCCTAGGCAACCCACTCTCAGGAGCATGGCAGCCAAGCTGTATAGAGGAGAGCCCAGCCCCTGCAAAGACCAGACAGCAGGAAGCATCCGCCACCACGGATGGCTCACAACACTTCACTGAGGCACACATGGCATTCCAATGCCAGGTGTCAGAATGACAAAAGAAAGTGGCCGAACAGGTGCGGGTGGGGTCAGAGCCCATGGAAGCTGAAATAGATCATATACGTGGGTGTCTAATTCCCATCAGGGACCACCTACACCCCACAAAGGAGACCCACACAGCGACAGAGACACATGCATTTGCACATTTCCTGTACTGAACCACGCCCAGAGCCCCGCAAGTATCATAAACACACCCCCACGCTGGACCTACGTACGACAGTCCAGTCCACTCCTTCTATGTATTGAGTTGTTGACGACATAGCTACATGACCAAGGACTTACCCGCTGCATGGGATGACATGGTTTCATCCGCTGTACACAGCACAATGTAATGTTGTAGGGCCCGTGGCCCTCATGCATACATCATGACCACACGGACACAATCAGATAGTTTGGTCAACTGGCTACGGGTACGTGCACCCAACCCCTTTATTGGCAGGGCCACATGTACAGTGACGCCTGTGCTGGATGTCTGTGGAGTGAGTGTAAGCCAGCCTTCACGGAGTAGTTGGTGCTGGCAACAACTTGAAAAGTGAACACTATATAAACGGAAACAGAAAACACCGACAACATCACACAGACAACTGCAGAGCATCATGGTGGTAGCCGGAGCGAGTACTGAGGTCACCCAATATGCAAACAGAAGTGTCTGTGAGGTGCTGTGCACTGAGTCTGGGGCACCAGAGCTGAGCGCGCTCATGTGAAGAAATTAACCATGATTGTGTCCCTTCGGGATATTCATGATGCAGCTGCAGTGGGGTGTGTCACACCTGCATCATCGTCCTAATCATTGTCTCAGGTCACACACCCTGCCTGAGGTGACATTGCTGCCTAACCTCTACACAGCACAAAACTCAATCAGTAACAGTCCATGGGTTGCGGTGCACTGAGTGAGTGGCACCTGGATTCTGAGCAGGGTATCCATGAGAGGTTAGTCTGTCAGGACCACTGTTTCGATTCTGGCAGTTGGCGTTTGGAGGTGGGCCTGGTGGTGGTGGCGTGTGCCTCCTGTGGTGATGCGATGTCCGGGCAGGACTCAATTTGATGTGTGAGCCCTAGTGGCCCGCAGTTGAGGTCGGAGGCAGCGGACATCGCAGGGCCACAAACACATGGCATTGATGACCCCAAGGCTACAGACCCAGAGGCCATCCAATATCTCATCAGACAGGGCCCATGATTTGAGCTGCACAGAGTTATATGCCCAGGATGCACTGCGACCGGCACTGGCACACCGCCATGGGACGGTGACTTGCGGTGCACTGAGGTAGGGCCATGCGGACTGAGCGGGTCCTCGTCAATGTTGAAGGTGAATGTGGAGGAGGGTTGCGTGGGACAGTGGAAGGGGTCCTCCACGGCATGATGCAGATGGCAGAAGCTATCCAGAAGCTATCCAGAAGCGGCAAATGGAGGAGTGGAATGCTACTGCCTCGTTATTGCCACCAAGTCAGGATCAGCTACATGAGGATGAAAACAACCCCAGTCCATAGACTCACACACCACCAAAGTTCAACCAGAGAGTGCCCATGGATGTCAAGAAACAGACAGTGGCACCGGGGCTGTGAGGGGATGCAGTCTTTGATGAGGCCGGTACAATGATATGAACTCTGCCATGAAGATATCAAAACTCAGTTCCAAATGTGTGACCTACTCGACCGCAGTGTGTGCCGGTGGCAGAGGCCAGCAGAGGGCCACAGCCACGTGTCATTGGCTTGCGATGCACAGAGTTAGTGACACCAGAGCAGTTGTTGGTAGTATCCGATCACCTCCATAACGATAATCCTTTTGTACTCCGGACTGAAAGGCGTCTTCCTCTTACGCCTCTCCTTGCGTGCAATGATATGACCTCTGCCATTGGGAAATAAAAACTTAGTTCCAAATGTGTGACCGCCTGGTCCACAGTGTCTGCCCAAGCCAGTGGTCAGACACGTGTGGTTGGAATACTATACACAGAGTTGGTGGCACCTGATTGAAGGGAATACAGTGACATCAAGCGTCCCATGAACATATGAACTTGGCCACCATGTTAACAAGACTCAGTTCCAATTGTGTGACCTACTTGACCGCAGTGTAGGCCGGTGGCGGCGGTCAGCGCGGGTCAACCAGCGTTCTGCCAGCTGCTCCTGGTACTCTAACACACGACGTTGGAATGGCATGTGGAGATGATATGTGGTTGACAGAGATAGAGGCACCAGAGCTGAGAGGGTGTGCAGGCAGCGATGATGCTGTGTCCTGCCTGGTATGGACTGTGTTGGACTGGTGTGGGGCCTGCTGTGTAGGCTGAAGGCAGGAGTCAGCATTGGCCCTCAGACACGTGTAGCTGGAATGCTATGCACAGACTTGGTGGCAACACATCGAAGGGAGTAAAGTGATATAAACTTTGCCATAAAATGTGTCCTCAACCACTGTGTAATCAAGACTCAGTTCCAAATGTGTGACCTACTTGTCTGCTGTGACTGCTGGTGGAGTATGTAAATGAGAAAGGAGTACTGCGGGTCTGTGTCGCCATGATGTTCTGAGGAGGCTGCCAAGGTCGCAGGCCTCGGTCTTGGAGCTTGCACCAGCCTATGGTGGACCCACTTGGACACACGCTGGTGTTGGCAGGTGAGCAGTGAGGCCTTGGATGCGCAGGGGTGGGCAGGACTGGTCCGGGGACCAGCGGCCCAGGGTGCAGCAGGCGCACAGTATCACAGGCAACGCCGCATAAGGCGATGCACTCGTGGTGGGGTGAGAGGCGCCGCCCTGGCAGACACGTTGGGCATTCCGGAAGAGAACCACGCCCAGAGCTACGTGCTTTTTATTCGTACCCCTACGCTAGCCTGGCATACGCCGGGCCAGCCCACTCTGCTCACGATTACAGGGGGGGACGTAATAAGCTACATTTCCGTGAACTTCCCCACTGGCTGTGGTGACATGGTTGCATCCACTGTTCAGTACTCTCCACACACCAGCAGTGTATTTCGACATGGATATGTCTGTGGTCTGCATATTGCAGTCTGTCCAGCACATCGACGCCACACTTGGCATTGTGTACATTCTCATTCGAGGGTCACTTGCCTCCTCCGCACATGCCTGTTTCCCACCTCTCTTCACAATCTGCTATTGTGTGGCTGCTGTGCCATGCCATTGATGGCTCATGTACATGGCTAGCCGAGGTTACCACGTTAAGTTGTGCTGTCGTGTCTGGTGGGTGGGCATATTGTTTGTCATGTGGAATGTGATTTTGGAACATGTGCCTTCCCAGAGTTTTGAGTTGCATGATTGTGGAGTTGGGGTGTGATCATTTGGTTCTTGCCAACGAGCAGAGAATTTCCGTAGGTGCCATCCTGGAAGCGCTGGTTGATGATGGACTGTTGGTAGATGTAGGAATCATGCACACTGCCTCGGTTGTTGGCAACGACATTGGTGAAGAGTCCCTGGTGGTCCACTATTGCCTGCACATTGATGGAATGCGTGTGCTTTCTGTTGCGATAATTGTGTGCAGTCTAGGCAGGGGGCACAAGTGGGACGTGTGTGCAGTCAATTGCCACCAACACATGCGGAAAGCCAGCTATGGCGTGGATGCCTTTCTTGGTCTCCAGCTCTTCCTGTGCAGTGTGGGGAAAGGGAAGGTGCTGGGTATTAAGCTGAAGATGACATCCAAGACAGTTGTGAAGAATTGTGATGGGCTGGCTGTGTGACTCATCTGACTCAGGCCCTTGTTGTTTGGAAGGTACCAGCGGCCAAGAGGTCTAGCACAGACAGCAGCTTTGTCTGAGGTGTGATGTTGGCTGTCCGCTGTGTTGGTACCGTCAGCCTGTGGGCAATGATGTTCAGGATGTGGAGGATGGTTGTCCTTTTGAGCCTGTAGTGGGCAATGCCATCCTCTGGTGGCAGGTCTGTCAGGCTGGTGCGTTTTCTGTAGGTCCGCTTTCTTTGTCTGCGCTGCCTCTGTGGTAGTCCGGGGGCGGGGGAATTCCAGAGGTGGCAGCCGTGGGTGTGGTGGCAGTGGGTGTCGTGGCCCTCTTAGGTGTCCGAGCTGCATGTTAGAAGGCTCCATGGTATCTGTTGTTCTTCTGGTGTGGCTCTGGGCTGGGCTCTTTTTTGTGGTGCAGGTTGCCGTCCGGCTTTACACAAGGTCGGAGCAGGTGTTATATTCCTGCGGCTAACACGCCTTATCGCCTGTTTTCTGATCTTATCGCCAATCTTGCTTGTCGTTGAGAATGTTTTGGAGTGGTGTGTTTGCTGCTTTTTGCATGGGAATGCCTACTCTGCATCTCATTAGCGTTAGTTGCCGTGGTCATCGGTGGCAATATTGTTTGCGGCTGCTATCGCAGGTAAACTGGTGATATGGGCTGTTAGTACCAGCTTGTGAATGGGGCGATACATTTATCGCCACTTTGGCTGTGATAAAGTGCCAATAACTCAGCAATAAGTACTTGAGAATATGCCTCTCAGTTCCTAAACATACATCTATCCGGCTACAGATGCTACTGAAAGACCCACTAGCATTAGAAGGCAGAAATCACCTTCATTCAGGATTTCTCGGAGATTGTCATATATTTGGAAGGTTTTTGTCCTGCATTAGGATCTGAAGCTAGATTGAAAGGAGTTCAGCAGGTTATTGTCTCAGATGTGTATGAGAATCTGTAGAGAAACAGATTTTGTGTTACTTTGAGCCAGTAAAGAAACTTTGGAGACTGGCCATATGTTTTGAAAATCAGATGGATCTAGATCGAGTTTCTTTAGTAAAGGGCGATTTTGTCAGATTTAAGGGTTGAGTCAAACATCCCTTCAACGAGTAAAGCAGGCCTAGATTTAGTAATCTTCTTTGGGATTATATAAAAGCCACATAGGTTATGATATTCTTGTAGTTTAAATGTAGCCATAGACATCACTGAATATCCCATGGCCAAAGACTGCTAAACCATCTCCAGAGATATCAATTTATCTAAGCTGGCTGAACGCTTGGAGCCCACTGTGGCAGGGTTCATCCGCTAAATCCATAAAAATCTGCTATGAAAGGTAGATCAGTTTGTTTGAGCAGATATCTGCAAGAGAACCTGGTGTTATTCTAGTTGCTGTGCAGCTTAGAAGTAGACCCGGGGAAAAGGAAAGAGAAACAGTGGATTTCATAATGCTGCTCAGATGCCGAGTTGGACTTAATCTGCACAGCAGGAATATTGAAATCAAAAATACAGGAGAAAACGTTTGTGCAGCTTTAGTGTTGAAGTTGGTGGTTAACTTCTGATATTGTTTGTTTTATGCCTGCTACCACTTTTGGTATTACCCACTCACTATAATGGAATGAGATTCAATCTTTCTCTTGAGCTATAATATAATTAAAATTGATATGGTAACCGCACACTCAGTTATTGCACATTGTTTGTTATAGAGCTGTGCCTTCAACAGTATGGATTAACTTTCCATATTTCTGCTTACATTCAATCTGACAGGTTTGGTAACTATAATATGAAAATCATTAATTAATCACATTGTCCGACTAGATCATTGGTAGTCATAAACGTACTGTACTGAATACCTTCATACTATACTGATATAACAAATCTGTGCCATTGCAGTTCCATTGCCCTCTCTTATGAGAGCAGTGGGTGTGCAAAAAAATTGTTTAGAATCCTAATGTTAAACTCCTTGTGAAAATGAACAAATTGAAAAATAGAGATCTTTGTGAATAAATTCAAAATGCAAACATGGAGTTCAGAATTTTAAAGAAGTACAACTTGTGAAAACAAAAAGTCTATTAGCTTTACAAGTCTTTCACTACAATAAATCTCTGATTCCAATGATGTATTTCGTCGTTTTCCCAGAGTACAGGCAATAAGGCTAATAACAGCAGGTTGCTACCAATGGTTTGTAGTCTGGGGGATAAAAGATTTTAAGGTCATACAGTTTATTCAGAACAGTTGTCTTGAGAGGTTGTTGGAGGTTGCACGCTGCACAGCTACTTACTTAAGCCATGCAGAACTTGGCCATTACAATGTGACTGATCCTATTGAAAACTACCCACTTCTTTTGTGGCTAGCTATCTGGACAAGCTCAAAGTCAGTTTCAGCTGTGCTGTGACTAGGGACAGTATGCATCTAGACAAGGCTACCCATATACCCTGGCTAATGAAGATCAAAAATATGAGTAATATATTGGGCTTTCCTGACTTTTACACAATTCCAGAGGCTCTTTCGACATCTACTAGAAAGACCATCAAAGATAATTTTTGGAAGTGGGCTAGGCATACTAGAGCTTGCACTGAAGAGTTCAGTCTGGTTGTACAACTCTTTGAATTCCAGAGCCATCATTGAACCTTACCTTATTTGGATAGGTACCTGTGGGCCTTGTCAACCTGGTTCAGATTAGCACTTTGCACTATTTGGTGGCCTTTCCAGCGCCTATCAGCCATCCTATGACTCTTACCTCATGTCCATGTGATGATTTGTCTGTAAAATCAGCTTTGCACTTGATGTTGTTATGTACATATAAATGTTATTTTTTGAGAAATCTTTTGATCCCACTTTTAAAATATACAAGTATTATAGATCTTAAGAGAGCTATGTATTATCGCCAATCTCTTCCATCTTTAAAGGCCTCATTAGGATGGTGGGAAGACCACCATGCCGTTGATGGCGTTCTCCCAGCCATTTGTAAGGCCCGATCCGACTGTCGCATTACGATGGTGGTCAGATCGGTGCCGGTCAGAAAGCCTGACTGCCAAGGGTCCCTCAGTTGGAATGATTCGGACTGCTCATCAGACTGTCCGCAATCCACAGAATAGCAGCGCTGACGGCCAGCACTGCCATAGGGATGATGATATCCCTTTCCTCCTGTCTTTCAGAGGTGATTTACGTGCCGTTACCAGGCAGGCAGAAAAATAATTCAGGGCCTGTAGCGGGCCCCTTCACCCCCTGAGCCTCAACTTAGTCTCTGGGGGACACCTGTGGTGCCCCTCTACATATCCCAACACCATGTGGCAGGCACCGAACTGTGCCTGCAATGTAGTGCAGGGATATGTAACATGTCATTTTATTATACTGCGGCAAGTGCTGCAGACCGCAAAACCCGCCTCCATACAATGAATAGACTTTGCGACCCCCGTGGTGGCGGTTGCCTCGTAATTCGGCATGTGGGCCCGCTGCCTTCTAGGTGAGTGGTCCCCATTCCGAATGGATGACAGACAGATAGATGGAAGTCTGTCTGCAAACCTAATGAGGCCCCTAGTTTCTGTTTACCCTTTCTGCATGTTTTTAAGCATAGGAAATCTGGTTTGTCAAGAAGCGATCATGTGTTATCTTGAAATGGCGCTATTTTCTGGGCTCCTTTCATTGATTTAAGCTATTGCCTACTGTTCATGCACATTATGATGTTTCTTTAATTGGTTTTATACTAGACCTGTGAGGTGTGATGATACTCTTCTCTGTCCTATGCACATGACACTTCATGATATTCTCATAATCTGCCGTAAATTGAAATAGTGTTTTAATATTCATGCTTTTTATAATGAGATCTATTAATGTACTTACCTCTGTATGTTTTTTGCTTTTAGCAGAATACATAAAAAATACAGCAAGTCACAGGTGGATCAACTATATATCACAATTGCCTAACAAAGACATTATGGACTGCAATGAATTTATACGCTAGGCAATGAGAGTGGCTGGCATCTTTTGAAAGTCTTGCGAGGCTTCCTCCTTCAATACCCCTTCCATCCTCCTTAAGCACTTCTCAAACTGTAACCTGGTCCAGATGATGATCCTAACTGCAAAGGATCGAAACATCGTCGGCATTACAGCGCAACTTGTGGCATCTTATACTCTGGTTCACCTAAATATGCAAAATTTTGTACAATTCTTTGTAAATACCTACCTGTGAACCTTAAGTACCTTTTCATTATTGTCACCTTCTCACCTCGTGCCACCTATCACTGTTCCACTTGTCACCTGCACCGTCCACCTTGTGTGTCACAAGCACTTATGTGCACAATGTTCGTCGGGTTACTTGCATACTTATTGTTAACAGTGCTGATACAACTGTTCCCAATTTGTTTGTTCTCAATATAATGTTTCCTCTTGCCTATTCTCAAAATATGATGCTTCTGGCACTTGTTCTAAATCGATGAGTCTCCCTATTTGTTTTTTAGGTTTCGCCTGGCGTCCACTGCGCAGCAGTGCTCGCGTAGGCGAAATCTTATGTTAGACAGTACGGGGCTTTGTCCTGCCTCTCTCTTCCATTGGCTAGCTCGATAAATGAAGGCTAGCCATTGGAAGAGATGGTTGTCAATCACTATTTCCCCGTCACTACGCGATTCGTGGGCGTTTCTCGGTCTTTATTTAAGTCCTGCCCCTTTTCTCATCATGGCATTCTGTGGGCGTTTTTTTTTTAGTTGCCGGGATTGATTTCAGCGATTTACTTTGCTTCTAGCACCTGGAAGCGCTTTGTCTGCTGTCCTAGCGCTTGGGAGCACTTCACGTGCCTTGGCCGGTGCTTAACCGGCATTTGTCACCCCATGTTGTGGCCGAGCGGCGCGGGTGCCACCCCGTTCATTACCGCCTTCATTGGCCACTTATTTGCCCCGTTTTATGATTCAATTCCTGAGGGAGCCTACCCCTCGAAAATCACCGCCGCGACCCGGAGCTCTCCCTGACCCCAGAGAAAGGCAGCCGCCGGCATCCCCACCCGGCCACGCTGGGATTGGCCCAGCCGGCCGAGCCTCCCGCCGCGTCATCGGGGGAGGAGCTGGAAGCAGGAAGTGGCGCGAGCTTTCCCGGGGGCTCCCATGTCGAGGGGAGAGCCCCACGGTGATGACCCGGGTGCATCTGAAACGGCGGCCGAGGCCGCCAAAGGCAGTGCGGGGCTCCCGGAGTCCAGGGAAACCCCGCGCTGAGGGAAGCCCAGCGCGGGGGCTGGCACTAACTCCTATCTGGATAAGATAGATAAGGCATCCCTCAACTCGTTTCACCCAGCGGTGCCCGGGGCAGGGAGGCCGGCCGCATTGCTCACGCTGACTTGGGCTGGACTTCGCCTGGTGGCGGCCGCGCCCCGCAGCTCTCCTAACCCGATACCGGGCGCTGTGCGGCCCAGAGAGGGGAGAGCTGCGCGCCATGGAGCTCCGCGGGATCCTGCAGCTGCACTATTTGGCCCCTGCGGCTGCTGCCACAGGTAAAAATCTAGGTCCTTGCTGTCCTCTGGCATCTCTTCTGGTCAAAATAATCTCTATACTACTTTTTCTCTGGATTGCGTACATTATACGTTTCCTTTTTTTATGGCATTACCCCATGCCTCATTCTTCCAAATCTTTCTCTCCACGATACGCTCTATATAGCTCCGCTTAACCGAAGACCCTTGCCCCTCAAATACGTCTTTTCTTTGCTTCAGGCCTCTTTGTCCCTGCTTTTACCCTAATACGTTTACCCCTACTTCTTCCCGCTTACCCCCACAACCTGTCCTGCTGCTTAAACCCACCTCCTCTAGATCTACTGTTCCTGCCTAACCCTAAAGCATTTGCCCATGCCAGTACCCCGTACCTTTGCTACAGCTTATGCCCTACTGCCTCTACTCCTGCCTGTACGCTTTTACCTCAAGTGCTGCCTCATACCGTAGTACCTTTGCCCACCACCTACTCTACTACCAGTACCCTTCCAATGCACTACCACCTGCCCCACTACTTATACCCTAGTACCTGTGCCCCTCTGCCCACTAGTGCATGTTCCCTTGCTTCTTTCTTTCTACCTCTCTGTGCCTTTGACCTAGTACCTCTGCACCTACATTTAACCCTAGAACCTCTACTTATATCATCATACCTCTACTGTCTAGACCATCCATGCCTATACCACACCATTACCCAAGACCATCTCTACCCACTCAAATATCATGGTGCCCCCCCACCTAGTCCCTCTCCATTCCCAAGCTCCTCTTGCACCTGCCTGTAGATCTACTGCCATGGAAACCAAGCATCTCTAGCGCTGCCTACTTTCTACTGTCTTCCCCACCCCTCACACACCACCCTTCATTTCCTTATCGCTTTTCTTCTATTTCCTTGTTTGACCTGTTCACCTTTTTCTGGTATTCAGTGCTTATAAACAGTCCTTGCTCAAGGACAAGGTTTTCCTCATTTTGAAGTTTTCCGAACTGATAGAGAACTGTCAGTTACTGCAGTTCTGTAATCAGTAGTGGCATGTGACCCGTATGTTGGATACCCCCAAGGCCCCCTGTGACAGAAGCTGCTTTTGAAGTTTGGGCCTGAAGTTCTATTCATGGTTCGGCGACTTGCAAACTGAATGCTTCCATGTTGGATTCTAAGCTGCATATATGACTGCTAGACAGCCAAGGCGGCCATTTCTTCTTCTTCAGCACCATGCAAGGCAAGAGATCTATTTTTATCAGTGAATGAATGAGTAGGAACAGGGCCTGCTGATACGAAACCACTTAATATTTGCACACAACTTGGGTCAGTAAAAGCAAAAGCTTTTAAGGGCTATTTTTGTGGGTTTTCCCAAATTTCTGATTTTTTCATATCCCCATTTTCTAGGAAATTAACTTTTCCATAAATATATCTTTATCTATTTTTTGTTTTGTTTATTCTGTTTCATATCGAATAAACCATGTTGAGTTTGGCCAGCCATGAAGTATGATGCATATATATTAGGTTTTAGCTATGTAGACCTATCGGAAAGCAGGAGCGCAGGAATTTGAGGGTCACTTTTGGTTTGCATGAAGGAAAGAGCACGGGATATCTATAGGTTGATTTCAAGTAGAAGAAGACACATGTATATAATAACAAATACTTTGAGTGTGCTGTGTGTGTGGATCTGTGTGTGTGTCTGTGGCTCTGTGTGTGTGTGTGGCTCTGTGTGTGTGTGGCTGTGTGTGTGTGTGGCTGTGTATGTGTGTGTGTGTGTGTGTGTGGCTCTGTGGCTCTGTGTGTGTGTGTGTGGCTGGCTCTGTGTGTGTGGCTCTCTGTGTGGGTGTGGGTGTGTGTGTGTGTGTCTGTGTGTGTGTGTGTGGGTGCAAATGCAATAGGTCTCGCATTTGCGAGAGATTAAGCTATTGGCATTGTAAATGACACTTGGTGAGTATTTAACTAGGACCCCCTGAATTCATAGAATATAGATTCCTAGACCAGGGAAAAATAACCGTTTGATATTTAACAATCTAGGCAACAATAAGAGACAATCAAAGAAGTTTTAATAAATGGAAGGAAATTAAGGTACAAAAAGTTTATAAAGTGAACAATGTATTCAGGATAAAACAGGACAGTTTCACATTTACAAATTTAATATTGTACCAATCTGCCACTCCTATTGTTTTTTAACTTTATATATGTTTCCATTTGTATTGTGATTTATGCCCTGTGATTTATACATTGTTGTTTTAAGTCTAGTTTGTTTAACTATACTTTTTTAACATATATATTAAATTTGTAAATGTGAAACTGTCCTGTTTTATCCTGAATAAATTGTTCACTTTATAAACTTTTTGTAGCTTAATTTCCTTCCATTTATTAAAACTTCTTTGATTGTCTCTTATGGTCGCCTAGATTGTTAAATATCAAATTGTAAATGACACTGCCATTTATTTATTTGTTTTCAAAACCAACACATGAATAAAAAATGTGTAATTTACAATGCCAATAGCTCTAACCTTTGGAAAGGCGAAACCGTTGCATTGTAAATGCTTGTTTTAAATTACATGTGTATGTTTATTTACTAGCTTAGGCAATAATACCTGTTGCTATTGTTGTTGTACATACATACCACTTTCACCCAGATCTCAACTAGGTCTATGGTTATACTCCTGTTGTTTAACCATATGATTCTTTGAAATAGCACACTTGGGTGATAATTCACATCTTTTACTTGCTTTTAAAGCAGTGTGCCTTCATCAGGAGAACATGGTCCAGGCTGAAATTTTCTTATTGATATGGGTTCTTGTAGAGCCTTATGGATATTCATTTTCTGCTAACTTTTTCAATATATCTTTTGTTATTTTGCTTTGGTTGAGCGCATCAATGTAGGAGAAAGTAGCAGGGTTTCCTCGTGAATTTTGGAACGGAGCTATGGGGTTACCTGTTTTTAGTGGCTGTAGCACACTTGTTAATGGTAGATGCTGGACTTAGCTATCAAGATTTATAATCTTAAACATGAAAATTAGAATGTTTTATGATGAAACCATAGCCCACATTAAATTGAAAGTAATACATGTTGATATGAAAATGATTTTAAAATAAAATAATCATGGCCTTCACTGAAATGGGTATTACACACATGAAATGTTGAAATTAAGCATCTTGGAATGATTATGACATATGTTGAAATGAATATGACTATGATACACACTGGACACCAAACGAGCACTGGAATTAAAAAAACATGTTTTGAAATGAATATGACAAGTGCTGGCATTAATTTTATATGTGTTGAAAGGAATAGGGAATGTTCAAATTAAGTTAAAATGTACTGTACATAATATGGAACATGTTGAAATGACTATTACATTCATATCAAATAAATATACAATGATTTTACTGAAAGAAAGTACATTGAACTCTTTCATGTCCTTTAGTCCCTCAAAATAGAATACTTGCACTTGGAACTTGAGGAGTTTGTGCCACAAGAATATGCAACATAAAGAGAGGGGGGCACAAAGACAGAGGCATAGTGTGGAAGAAGCTGAGCCTGAGACACAGGCAGTGTGGAGCTTGCACAAATGGATATATATTGAGGAGCACATTGCAAATGTGCAAAATGTGAGTATCTACATGGACATACAGGGTCTGTTTATGATGTCGGTTGGAAAGCCTCCAACTGCTGGTCATAGGCTTTCCGACCAACATGGAAGTTTTATGGTCCAACTGCTGAATTACGATGTCAGTGGTTGGAGTGCAAACCGAACAGTCATTCTGGCTGGCTTCTGACGGGCTCAAGGAGCCTTTGGGCCAATCGGAACCATAACGTAAACCCTTAAGAGGAGCATTTCTGCCATTGGGATAACGTTGTTGGTTTCCAACAGCCTTTCCATGCCAGCATTTCTGACATGGTAAGGTTGCAAGAAAGTGACTGTGGAGGCCCCTAGCAGGGCCCCTTGCCTCCACGGTATATGGTTGTGGGCAGAGGGGGTACCTAGTAAATCCCTGCACCGTATGTGACACAGGGTGTAGGGATTTACACAAACACCCTTTGCTCACACCATGTGCCGTCCGACCGACAGCGCAATCAGACCCACGGTCTGGCTCTTAGACACATGGGTAGAAGTAGGGGGATTTATTACAAATGTGAGGAGGCGCATAGGGCACATGGCTGCACTAGGAGGGGGGGTTTAAATAGCTGGGACTGTATTATAAAGGGGCATGTAACACCTCAATATGCAGCACAGGGAGATCAGAGTACATTTTCCAGAGAGCTCGATGAGCTTTGGCATGTGGACATTCGGAGCTTGAGGCAAATGGAAATAATAAAGTAGTGGAAGGAGCTTGATCTGTGCACAAAGATGCTGTTTGAAGAACTTGGGGCACAAGCACAGTTCCCACTTGCACAGATGCCACAGCTTGATATAGTTTGTACCAACCTATCCCGAAAATGAGGAGATTGCTGAGATACCTAACGTCTTTAAAATAGAACAACCTGCCTATTGAATTAGTCTGGATTGACAAAAGCCTCTCCTTTATGAAGCCTTTAAAATGAGGCGTTCTTTCACATTTTTCTGATTTCCTTGCTGTCACATTTTGGTACAATAGTAAACAGTAAGGCAGTGCTTACACCAAGATTCTCGTTGGACTGAATATTTTTGCTTTATGAATAATCAAATGAATGCATGCGTAGTTAATGTTCACATAGACAGACAGTGTAAGAAGCACGACCATAGTTCAGTTTGGGGAGCTTGGGGACTTTGGGCATATGAATAACCAGCATGAAGTCCTTTAGCCTCCTAGAGAAACATTGAGTAGATTTGATCACATAAGCCATGCATATTAAGTATCTTGAACCCCATGATCATTCAAGGTAAGGACTTTGAGGCCTAATGACCGGCAAAATGTGGAGTTTATCCACATGTACTTAAAATAAGAAGAGCATTGGGCTCGTTACCCAGTAAAGAGAGAAGCATGGGCCCTGTTGATAGGTAGGTTGAGATGCTTAAGCACTTGGTCATATAGGGGACTATTCACCAAGGTAACTTACCATTGTGAGTAATTTACATGTTTAATTTACTCATATGTTTTACTAACTTTACTACTTTTGGCTATTTAACAAAATCCTAGCTTAAATGTACTCAAAAGTATAGGCTTACACCTCTCGACCACCTAATACAGAAAGTGGTACCAAATTTAGGGGCTTATTTACAAGCCCCTTGTGCCGTCGGTGCGCTACTTTTTCCCATATTAAAAGTGATGCACCTGTGGAGCAAGGGGCTTGTAAATTGGCCCCTTAAAGTGTAAGATCTGTCTGCCAAAACGAAACAGTAGGAAGTTCAGCATCACACATGGCCAAACACTAGTGTTGTAAGATCGTCCCATAGAAAATAATAGAGGTAAGGACTTAACCAAAACCAAAAGGAAATAATGTTACATTAAATCTAATTCTTTAAAATAGGTAGAAAATAAAATAACTATAATTTAATTTTACAAAACAATTTCAAAAAATGAAGCATATTTATTATTCAAATATAAAATATTCAAAATTGAACTAATATAAATATTTATTTTATTAACATATAAATGAACTACTTTTAATTAATTCTACATATATATCACTTTCAATAATTATTAATGCATAATAACATGTATTCTTTTTTTATTGTAGCTAGCATATTACCTTTTCAATTTAAACTTCAGAAAAATATTAATTAATGGGAAATTGATGTAATAGTGCTAAAGATTTTTTAAACTTTGTTCTTCATTTAAAAAAATATATATAATATAAATATAATTATTTACATTCATGTTTAACATTAAAAATATTTCTAGTAATTCATTATAACGTTGAATACATATTTTAATTGTCCTTATTTTTAGCCATAGGGAGAGCGCTATTACAAATTATAGTCTCTATATGGAAAAGTATAGGTAAAAGTAAAAAAACAACATTTATTTCTATGTTAAATAATAATTATGTAAATTAACTGTATACATTTGTTTTAAACATAGAGCAAAATTATAGGGCGCAGCAATATAAGCTCAATTTGAATTAAATCATTAATGTATTTAAATATTTAAAATTAAATAAAAATGTTCTGAAGTTTAAATAATAAAAATAAATTCCCACCTCAAATAAAAAAATAGGCATTTTTATTATGCATTAATACTTAATAAAAGTAGTGTATAGAATTAAATTAGAGTCATTTAATTTTATTTTAATAAAAAATCTTAGTTTAAAATTAAACTAAATTATCAGTGCACTAATTTACAAATTACAAAAACGTTTATTAAAATATTATATAATTAAATAAATACATAATATTGCTATTGTTGAATATTTCCATCATTAAATTATGTTTATATTTTTAAATAAAATAATATAAAATAAAAATAATATAATAATAAAATACTGCTATTTAATGTACCATTATTTCCTATGGGGTTTTATTTAAAATCCTTACCTCCATTATTTTCTATGAAAGGATTTTACAGTACCAGCGGTTTGATATGAGTAGTGAAGAAGTATTTAACTTTTTTTCTCTACTAACTTTAGAAGTGCAGTTTGTGAGTAGCAATGGGCTTACTCTTTTGTGGGTGGGTGCATGTTCCACCCTAAACCCTTCCCTTTACACCTCCTTACTCCTCCCTAAACCAGTCCTTTAGTAGTTAGTATGACCCTTTTAACCAGCCACTCCACCTGTTCAAACCTACATTTACTACTAAGGATCTAATTACAAGTGCACGGTTGGGAATGTTATTTTTATCGCACCTTTTAAAATCCTTTTAAGATCCACGGGAATTGGAATTTAAAGGTTTGATAATTATTGCCCTTTAAAATGAGGCAAAATATGCAGAACTGTATTTGACATATCTAGGACCGGATGTCTGACCGTTTTTTGTGGTCACAAACAGGAAATTGGCCAGTTGGTGACCACAAAATTGGTCTGCCCCATGTAAAAACCCTATTTTGTAAGTCGTTAATCTATTACCGACTTGCAAAATAGGGTTTGCGACTTGCTTTTAGGAAGGGCAGTGCCAAGGGCGTCCCTTCCTAATAGCGACTCACACTTCAAAGTATGATTGTTTTGCGACAGCAAATGCAGTCGCTAAAATTCTCACACTTTACCACCCATTTCAAATGGGTGAAAACCCACTCGCAAACGGGAAGGGGTCCCCGGAGGGACCCCTTTCCGTTTTTGACTAGCATTAAAAATATTTTTTAAGAGCAGGCAAAACAGTCACGTTTTATTTTTATTTTTTAAATGTATCCCAGAAAACGGGCTGCATTTGTAAGAAAAACCCTGCTTTATTTAGAAAGCAGTCACAGACATGGTGGTCTGCTGACCCCAGCAGGCCACCATCCCTGAGAGTGCTAGCCATTCCCAATGGGGTTGAAAATTGCACCTGCTCATGAATAATATTAAGACATGTAATTTGCGACCCCATTAGGAATCGCAAGCAGAGTCTGAGACACTGTTGTAAATTACATTTTGCTAGTTGCAAACTGCGACTCGTAAATTGGCAGGGTCATACATTTGGCCCATAATATATTTTGCCTTTTTTACAGGCCTTCTTTCCCTGATAAAGTTTGTCAGGTTTGACCTACCGGAATTTATTAGTGGAAAACTCTGAACATGTGATTATTATCAAACAACTCATACTTTCAATCCCTGCACAAGCACAAGTTTACACAGAATTTTGAATTTAGCTCCACACTTTTAATGAGGGCCTAAGTAGTAAATTAGCATTTGTGATGATCTCCTCAGAAAAGATAGACGATGTGGAGATGTACACTCGTAGATTGTTTTCGTCATGTTATTGAAGTGCTACTAAATGTACTACAAAATGCTGTTTGTGAATAGGTCTTATAGAATACAGAGCTTAAGAGTTTGAATGACATGGGCCTACAGTGACTATTCAGAGCACATAGGATTACAGAGAGGCTCTTAGACATATGTATGAAGTCACTAATCTAGAATATGCAATGCGAGAAGCTTCTCACACCAGATAAATATCCTGAGGATCATACTGCTCCTAGAGCCTGGGACAAGTGGATGTGAAGTACTGGAGACTTTGCATACATGAGCAGACATTGTATGGGGATGTGCAAAAGATAGGTAGGGGCTTTGCTGACAGATTGAAAAGTCTGACCACAGAGACTTGTAGTGTGGGGTTCTTGGATACTTGGAGCTCATAAATGTGCACTTAGAAAATCTTGGGGAACATGGGTATGGAGTTTACATTCCTTTCACTGTGTCCATATTTAATTCTTTGTGATTTGCAGTCGCCTTGTTGTGTGTTTCATTCATATATTATTTATATTATTCACTGATCACCACGTTAATGCTATTCTATGTCCCGTTTTGCTGGGCATCGTACTTGTTTGTATACATTTAAGGCCTTATTTACAAGCCCATTGCACCGCTGGTGTGTCACTTTTGGATGCACCGGTTGTGCAGTGTGTCTGCCTTCGTTTACAGGGCTATATAAAGCCACCCCGTATGGCTTTTCATGGCCTTGTAAATAAGGCCTCCTTTCCCGCGTTACTCCATCTGTGTGCCAGTGTGTGATCCCTTGCAACATCCAAATAATTTGACCCACTCCCATATTTACAACGTTTCGTAAACCTGGGAATGTGTCAGATTTCTAAGCCTCCCAGGGGAGGAGTAAGTGAGATGCAACAAGGATAAATACCTTTATTTCTCCGTGTTTTTCCTTTTCTATGTGTGCTGCATTCTGCAGCACACATAGAAAGATGAAAAGACCTCGTGTGATTGTTTGTGTCTAGGAAGGTGTCCCTTTCTGCACAAAAACAATCACTCCTACAACACACACACCCTTGCACCATGGCGCAAGGAAGCCTGTGTTGGTACATGACAGCTGGTACTAGGCAGCCCCTTATGCGCCATCGCAGGGAAAAAGGACAGGCTGGTCCGTATCTCATAGATACAGCGCATTCCTGCCTTTTTCTTTTGACGCAGGGCAGCACAGTAAGATTCCTTGCAGCGCTGCCCTGCTCCAAAACCTCCAAATGAGGCCCTTAGTAATCATTCCGGCATGTGGTATGTTGATTTTGCTGTGGACTTTGTATTTCAGGGTTTGTGGTAGATCTCACATGCAGACATTGATGTAAACTGTCCATTGTTATGCATCACATAAATGGGTTTTGTCTGATTGCATTTGGTAATCTGGAATTTATCTACAGATTCCAGAATGTTCTGTTGGTAAAAACATAGATAGATGTGGGTGAAATTGTTACACATGACATAGATCATTTGCCAGCCATGCACATCAAGAGATGGATGAAATATATTAGGACATATTTATTCGTTAATTATTTTGAAAGTTTGGTTTGTTTTTATTTTCATACTTTTAAAGGTTTTCTTTTATTAAAGCAGCGTCTTACACAACAGTACCAAATATCTTAATTTCATCTGCCTTTCTCAAAGTTGTGATAGCAAGCGATTTGGACGTGCAGTTTTTCATGCAATCTGTCAATGTAATGAGAGCTGGGACAGGTAAGAGACTATGGGCCTGATTACGAGCTTGGCGGTCCTATAGGAGAACCACCACCGCAGCACCCACAGAAGGACCGCTAAGCCCGTGAGGCACCCACCCACCTGATTCGAGTAGAATCCAAGGCGGGCAGGTAGTGCAGCAGCAGACCCATGGCAGCAGCATGCTTTGGCCAAAGATTACAGCCAGCCATCATGCCACTGGCATGGGACCCCGCCACGTCGTGTGCTCTGTGTGGCATGCACCATTGCGACTTCGGCCTCCAATCCACACTGCCACCTCTGCCGAATCCTGGATCCTTGTGGTGGTGGCGGTCCTGTGGTAGTTTGACTGCCACACTCCTAATAAAGCAGGCGGACCCACCAAGTTGGCGGTGATCAGACCGTCACCACGAGTACGGCTGTCCCAGGACAGCCATACTTGCAATAAGACCCTAACTGTATATTGCTCAGGAAGTAGACTATATGGTTCAAAATGATAAATCTGTGAAACCTGGCTTTCTTTCTAATTGTCCACCAATGACAAACAGTTTATGCTTGCAATAACCACACTCCATTCCTGAAGCACGACTCTGGTAGCTCTCTGTTGTGGGTTCCACCCCCCACAACCCCATTGGAGAGATGTCTTTTCCCATCATGTCACCTATTCGTTAAATTCATGTATGACACTTGATCACTTATAATATATCAATTGTAAGATCCATACTAACTGCTTCTTAGGCAATAGCCAACATGGCCAAGTGAGCTTTGTTGTGTGCATATTGTCATAACAGTGTGTAATGACTATCAAAATGCTTTCTTACAGAGAAATATATTTGCATGTTGCTCACAGTCACCATAATAATAACAATGAATAATGTCCATTTACTAGTCCCAGCAAAAACTCTTCATGATGAGGGGCTGCCATTCAACCTTCATGGGCAACGAAGCACTAGGCCTTTGATAACAGTAACATTTTACTCTTCCTCAACAATGGGTTATTAAGCACTCACACCCATCAACTCAAACCCCCCTACCCAAGTACAATCAATAAAAAACCCTGTCTGCTCTGTGACATGTGGGAGAACCACCTAGATTCCTGGGAGGCCTGTGCATCCAAAGGTTTACAATGTTGGCAGGTATGAGAACAAATAGAAGCTACAAGCTTCCCTAACAAACAATGCTGTTTATAGTTTTAATTGTGTTTGCCAATGTTTGCTTTAAAATCAGGATGATTCTATTACATAGTTTCTACAGTAGGTTAATGTAAACCCACACTAATATGACTTATTGTTGTGTGTGTACTCTTTTTGTGGTCCTGTGTGGGTTAGGATCCTCTCATTCCCGTCTAGTCAAGCAGGTCTGTTGCCTTCCAGACTCTTATCCTACAGATGTGTTTATGCCTTCCAGATGCATATCCCCCAGATGTGTTTATGCCTTCCAGATGCTTATCCTCCAGATGTGTTTATGCCTTCCAGATGCATATCCTCCAGATGTTTTAATGTCTTGTACACGCTAATCCTCCATATGTGTTTGGCCCACAGAGAGTGGTGCAAGATACCTCTTGGTTGTACCTTTGTTGGGAGAGGCCTGGCTATATCCGAAACCCAGGGCTATGAGGAGAGGGTACGAACAGTTCAGCCAGTCAAAACCGGCTGCTCCTCTTGTTGAATACCAGCCGATATTACCTACGCCTATCGCTGTTGTGAGCTGCATTTGAAAAGCCAAACCCAAGAACATCTCTGATTTCTAAAATCATAACACAGGGTGCAAATGGCACCAGAATTGTCAATGATGCAAGGTACCAAGACCTGGGGAAAAACTTCAGTAATGAAATACATATATATTCCAGCAATACATGCTTTGAAAGATTAAAACATGTTTTATTTTTGTTTCTTAAATGCTATTTTATATTCTTTGTCTTCCTCAGGGTGTTTTTAAAATCTCTGTTTTTCAGGCTGTATATAATTGGATTACATAGTGGAGTTAAAGCAACATATAACAAAGACAATACTTTATTGTTTTTTACTGAAACCATTGATGCTGGTCTCAGGTACGTAGAACAGATAACTCCACAGAATAATATAACCACAGTGAGGTGGGAGCCACAGGTGGAAAAGGCCTTGAGTCTCCCTCCTTTAGACCGGATTTTCAGGATTGTTGAAATGATGTTGATGTAAGATGCAATAGTTAAAGAAAAAGGTGTCACTCCAACTATAAAACCAGCGATGTAGTTTGCTGCCTCAACAGCGCGAGTACTGCTACAGGGAAGATTCATTACAGCTGCCACATCACAGAAGAAGTGGTTGATTGTGTGAGACCCACAGAATGAGAGCCTAGAAATTAGTACAACATGCGGTATTGGGACTATGAAACTAATTATCCAGCATCCGGCAGCCAGCTTCATGCAAACCACATCATTCATGGTTTCAACATAGCGCAAAGGATTGCAAATGGCCACATATCGATCATAAGCCATGACTGAGAGAAGCATAAATTCTGCAGACACCATAGACATGAAAAAAAACACCTGCAGCAAACATCTATTTAGAGAAATGTGTTGTGCCTCCAGGAAGAAGTGAGCGAGCATGTTTGGGAAAATGATTGTTGTGTAACAGATGTCAAGAAAGGCTAGGTTTGTGAGGAAAAAATACATTGGTGTGTGCAGTTGTGTGTTGTAATAGATAATCACCACGATAAGAAGGTTGCCCACAAGTACCAAGAAGTAAACCAACAAAAAAGCCAAAAAAAGTGGAACTAGAATTTGCGGAAAATCATTAAAACCCACAATGATGAACTCAGTCACTACAGTTTGATTTTCACCTTCCATGCGTCCTGGACTGCAGCTTTCCAGTGTCGGGCAATCAGAGATATCTGCAATTAAAGAACAAAAAGGAAAGTCAGTACACATCACCACCGTCTGGCAGTCTAAGTTGATATGTTTACTATCAGAAGAAACTTATTGAATTGGAGGAAAAAAATAGTTGTGTAGTTAGCCAGTTCTAATTGTTTCTTGTGTGTATTATGCATTTTTTTTTCACAGGACATTACCAGGACATGCAAAACTCAGAAGTACCTGTCCTACTTTTTATTTACACAGCACCCTGGCATATGGGCTATCTCGGGCCTACCTTTGGGGTGACATATATGTAATAAAAGGGGTGTATACGGTTTGCAAGAGGTTTTAAATTCCAGGTACACATGGCAGACAGACTGCACACACAGGCTCTGCAGTGGCAGGTCTGAGATACATTTAAAGGGCTACTTGTGTGGGTCGCACAATAAGTAATGTAGGCCCACTGGTAGCATTTAATTTATAGTGCACTCTACTACAGACTTATAGATTAATTAAATATTCAAAAGGTGGATAAACATACTAATGTAGTCATGTTTATCTGAAAAACATGAACACTTTAGGACTGGTCAGCAGTGGCAAAGTGCTCAGAGCCCCAAGGCCAAAAAGCAAAAGAAACAAAAAGAGGATGTAAGCAAGCACAGTGTTTTGGGGGAAGATCACCTTAAGGGTGACAGGTCTAACATGAGGTGAGTTAAAAAAATGCTTTTAAATGTATGTTGTATGCCTACTTGCAGGTGAGTGTGTTTACGTGAGAGAGAGTGTCTGTGTGTAAGTGTGAATTTAACTTTATGTGTAAGCATGTGTTTGTTTGTGAGTGAAATTGAAGGTCAAAGAATGTTTGATGTCACTGCTGATACCGAGGCATTTTGGTAATTTGATTTTCATGCCAGGACTCACATTTTGGGGAAACTGAGCTACCTATTGATGATAGCCGGGTCATGTTGGGGGATGTCTCCTGTTGTGCTCTGGATGATGGTGACACCCAGTGACTGGCTATGATTTTTTAAACCAGTACTTCAAAGAAATTAACATCAGGTTGGCAAGGCCCTCGCCAAATATAAAAAAAATAGGTAAAGTTGCTTACAACAACTACAAATAAGCTATATCAAGGACTAGCTATGCCATATTAGACTGCTAAAATATAATTGAGTCCTGTTCAACCGGGACGTACAAGTATCCTCTACTTTGTCTATTGATGCAAGTGATATCGACAAGGTGAACATAGTGGAAAGTTGAACAGAACAGCAAAGGCTTAGGCTAAAACTTGGGCACTTAATTCTGCTCAAATTTTCTCAGAATTATCAAGTAGAACTCATTTGGGGGAACTTGCTATTCTGATTTTACACAGAAAAACTATTAAACAATGACCACACCATATTCCTGAAGCACACCACATAGCAATCTACATAAAAGTCAAACAGATATTAAAGATGAACGTTATAGAAACTTCAACCTTCAAAGTCAACTTTTCTCCAAACCAGATGGGAGCATCCTTGTTTGTATTTATTTCCATTATGTAAACAAGGTTTAAAAATGTGATAACTACCCAACAGGTAGAACTGATGAACTCATCGACCATTTAAGGAAATCTCAATATATTTCCACCATTGACCTAATTACGGGATATTGGCAGATTCCAATATGCCTTGATGACTAGGAATAGACTACATTATCCGTCCCTTATTTTTTTCCACTTTTTGGTGCTCCCTTTTGAGTTGCATGTTGTACTTGTAACATTCCAGCTCCTTGTTATATGTGTGTGATAGCTTAATATTCACAAGTATTAGGCTGAACATTTAAAACTTCTAACAAAGGTTTTGCATTCCTTAAAAGAGGCGGGGCTTCACATAAATGAAAAAGAATCATGACTGGCATACTTTAAGGTTAAATATTTGGTTTCTAATTAGGGAATGGACTGATAGAACCACAAGGATAAAAAGTTAGTGGACTCACATCCGTCCCTTTCCTGAAAAACTGAAAAGACATACAGGCCTTTTTCAGGTATCCTCAGCTACTACAGATGGTTTATTCCTAACTACTCACACCTAGCAGGACAATTAACTGATTTGATACAGAAGTCGACCTCTAGGAAATATTTCAATCAATCAATGATTTCACCTAAAGCTGTCTTACAATCACCAGACTTTAACTTAAACTTCATTCTTCTAACAGATGCCTCAAATTTTGGTGTTGGGGCATGTTAGGCTTGTCAACCTTAGGGTGGTTGACCCCAAAACTTTTTGCCTTCCTCCTCCATTCTTGCTGATCTAGATTTTGCTGGCCTCAGGACTCTGCGCACTTTGCCACAGCTGACCAGTGCTAAGGCACATGTGCTTACTCTTCAAAACAAGGTCACTCTGGCTTATCCCCAATTGTCATGTCTAATTTATTTATAGGTCATTAATGAAGTGGTATTGTGTGAGCCCAGGGCCTGCAAATTAAATGCTACTAGTGGGCCTACTGTGTTCAAGAAACAAGGGCAACACTGCTCACAAAGAACAAGGGTATTTAGGATGCCTGTGGAACGTATAAACAAGATAAATGATATTATTTGCTCAATCGCAATCGTTAGCCAGAGGACATACATAGAGAAGAAAACCTTTATATATCTTTAAAAAATATTTTTTGGGGCTTAAAGATATATAAATATTAAAATATTTATAGTGGTCAGTGTCTCAAGTGAATATAGAACCAAAGAAAAGTGACAAACTTTGGCATACAACGAAGTTTCTAAATATAGTTAAACAACCAAAACAGGTTGCATAATTCATAGGCACTGTCAACTGTATACATTCCAGAGAAAGCAAATTGTATTTTAATATACATATGAATACTTCTGAAATTTCATGTTGGTCTTGTTTTATTTATAAAAAATGACTCTTCGTTCGATAGCTTTATTCGATTTTTAGGTATAAAATCATAAAAGCACATTGCAAAATATATACACCGTTACATTTCAATTCATATCACAGTAAATAACATTATAGCATAAAATCTTTAAGAGAGGTCAGGTACCAAATCGATAGTATATCAAGTCAGTCTAGATATTAATACCCCTCACCCCGGAGCCGTTTCAGCCCAACCAAAAGTTACTCTCTTCATTAATCTTGTATGGGGGTGGAGTGATTCTCTGGGATAAAAGTCAGATAGTCCCCAGGTGTGTATAGGTCCATCTCCTATCTGTGGTTTCCAAGTCTGGAGGTATGGGACAACATTGCTATTTATAAACTTTATCAGCACCAGATCGCCTGGTCTCTCTTTTCGAAGCGGACCTAACCATCCCACCTTTCTAACACATTGTATTCTACTGTCGATGTCAGGGGGCAGGGGTCTGTTCTTTGTTAACCAAAACCGTGCCTTATTTCTTAGCTCCTGTTGACTTTCAGTTTTTCCATTTGTGAGCTCAGGCACACCGGAAAGGACACACACAAACGGAGCAGCCTCCGGTGGTAAATGGATGTGATTTAATTTTCGTGGCATGTTCCCTGTATTGGGAAGTGGCCCTTTGGGTGGTATGGTTACTTTGTTCATCCCCGTTTCAAGGGAACAACTATGTGTTGTTATTAGTTTGGCGGGAACTTTCTCGATGGGTGGAGTTAGCATACCTGGGACTGCCTGTCGAAGTTGATGAATATTACTTTGGGGAGTTGTTAAAGGCATTACAGTGTCGCATAAAGGCTGTAAATGATTGGGGCCTGCCATACTTTTTAGGAGTAGCGAGTTTGTCTTGGTCATTTCCTCTATTGCCACGATCCTATCCCCAATATTGTTCAATCTTTCTATTAAAGGGTGTATCACAGAGTTAATCATAGTTTGTAGCTGGGCCAACAGGGTTGGTGTAGTTGGGGGTGCAGACAGTTTTCTCTGCTTTGCTTGGGTGCCTGTGTGTTTATCCGCTGGTCGTTTTCTATTACCAGAAAGGTCATGGAGAGACATTATGGGGTTCGTGTTACCTGTTTCAGGTGGACAGAGGGAATTACCCAGGAGGTTTCCATAGGCTGGGGATAATGTACTGGACTGGGGGCTTGTGATGACTGTAGGACAAAAGGATGCATTAATGTGCTCTGATGTAGACGTAACAGCAGCATACTTGGATTTGCATAAACTATTAAGTTCCTCCAGAAATGATAGATTTGGTGATGCGGCGGCTGACTGTGGGGGAGTGAAATCACTATTGGAACAGTCAATAGACAATCGTTCTCGTTCTATTCTTACAGGTTGTTGGACAGTAGGTGGTGTTGTCTTGATTAAATAGTGGACCATCGTCCCCTTAGCCATGTCCCTTGTCAAAGTAGGAATTTTCCGGCCCCCCTTAGAAGACATGGCCTAAGTAGCAGCAGGCACCTACAGGGACTGGGAATGTCTTCACACAAGTTCTTTTACCTCTTTTAGTTGCACGGCCAGGGGGGGGTGGCCCGTCCCGGCCTCTTCTGGCCTATGAGGGCCACAGAGGGCCCGCCCTTTGCCCGGGCTTAGCCCGGCGTCCCGCGAGGGAGGGCTGACGGAAGTTTAAAGAGCCTCCTGGCGCTACGATTCCTCACGTGGTTCACTGGGTTGCTGGGGCTTGTAGTTTCCCTGTCCTGCACTCACGCAAAGGCCAGCGCTTCCCCAGATGGCAGTGGGAGCGGGCAGCGTGAGGCAGGCAGACAGGCGGCAATCCCTGTGGGTCTAAGGGGTCAGCAGTCCTCCACCCGGGCTCCCGAAGGCAGCAGCAGGCAAGTTCCCGAGTGCTCCCCCCGCTCTGCAGGACTGACGGAAGTTTAAAGCGCCTCCTGGCACTAAGATTCCTCACGTGGTTCACTGGGTTGCTGGGGCTTGTAGTTTCCCTGTCCTGCACTCACGCAAAGGCCAGCGCTTCCCCAGATGGCAGTGGGAGCGGGCAGCGTGAGGCAGGCAGGCGGCAGACAGGTGGCAATCCCCGTGGGTCTAAGGGGTCAGCAGTCCTCCACCCGGGCTCCCGACGGCAGCAGCAGGCAAGTTCCCGAGTGCTCTAATGACTCTAATTTATTAGACTAGCATAGGATCCTTTGGTGATGTTTTCGCTCTGCATTATTGTTTGAAGTGCTGCACAAATACTTTACACTTTCCCTCTGAGTTAAGCCTGACTGCTCTGTGCCAAATTGCCCGGGGGTTGAGTACAGGTTAATCTAGAGTTTGCTTGTGACTTCATCCTGATAAGGATTGTGGTTGCTGCTTGACCAGGGCTCACACCCTTGTCAACCAACAGCTCAATTTCCTACAGGGCAGTATTAACACAACATAAGGCCTTATTACGATGTTGGGCGGAAAGTCTCCACCTCAAAGTCAGAATTTCCTGGATCGTTTTGGAACCCTTCCGACTGTCTCGGTCAGTTTAGATTCCGACAGACCGATTACGATGTTCACGGTCAGAACGTAAATCAGAAGGTCATTCTGAATTGGTTCTGACCGGCTCTCTGAATATTCGTGCCAGTTGGAAACGCATCATACACCACTATGGATAGCATTTCCGTCCTCAGGATTATGATATATTTTTCCAACAGCCTTTCCGACTTGGTCTGTCCAACATGGAAAGGCTGTCGGAAAGTGACTTTGGGGGCCCCTGTCAGGGCCCCCTTCATCCCGCGGCGACTGCGTTTGGTGGCCGTGGGGGTACCTAAGAGACCCCCATGTAAAACCCTGCACTCTGTGACAGGCACAATGGGGTGGAATACGAGCTCCAGTAGGGAACAATGGGACTCCTACCGAACAGTGTTTGGTTGCATTGTAATCCGTCATTCAAAACAGCCGACCGCAAGATGGTCGTTCATGACACAAGACAGTGTCGAGCGGAAGCTTTCCACCCAACATCATAATGAGACCCTAAGTAGTCTGAATGAAGAAGCACTCTATCTGTTTATTAGCAGCTAAATATTTCCCAGAGAACAAAAATATCCCATAATAGAGAAGGAATGCTGAGAGATAATCTGGGCCATAGAGAAGCTGCTATGTTATCTGGAAGGACATACTTTTTTGTTGTATTCTGATCATGCACCTCTTGGTTGGAATTAGTGCAACGAGATGAAAGGATCCAGGACTTTTAAGGTGTCTTTTATCTCCACAATGTATTTGTTTGAGGCTAGCCACCGGAAAGCAAAGGAACAAATCAAAGCAGATTTTCCCCTCAAGCAAATCCAGTTGTTCCCAAATTGAAAAATTGAGGAGGGATGTCAAAAATGAAATAACTTATCTGGTTCCTTTGTTCGAACCACTCCTCAATCAATCAATCAATCCTTTGAAAAGCGCACTACTCACCCGTGAGGGTCTCAAGGTGCTGCGGGAGGGGTGCTGCTACTGCTCGAATAGCCAGGTCTTGAGTAGCCTCCTAATGGTGAGTAGGTCCAGGGTCTGCCTTAGAAGGATGGGGAGGGTGTTCCAGGTTTTGGCGACGAGGTGGGAGAACGATCTGCCCCTGTGTTCGCTCTTCGGATGCGGAGGACAGTGGCGAGGGCGAGGTCGGAGGAGTGGAGCTGGCGGTTTGATATGCATAAAACACCTAAGGAAAGACAAGGAATAATTAGAATAGAGAAAGGACAACAGAACAGAAAGAAACAGAAGGTACAAGATACTGAAGAAAGACTTCAGTTTCTTCGCCTTAAGAGTTTAAATCCAGACGAAAAGAAAACTGAAGATGAGGAGAAGGAGAGAGAGAAGGACCGAGTACTCTGCTATTAGGGAGTGGAAAATTACTCAAAGGAAAGGAAAACACACCTGACGAAGAGCCAGCAGAAGTACCTAATGTCCCAGAGACGTGGGGGAGACGGAAATTGGAGACCCTTGACTGGAAGTAGAGAGAACACCAGGGATGAGAAATTAAGCAGCTCCAGCGGGGTCCAGTCCAGCATCAGAAAGGAGATGATACGGGTTCCTGCCATGCTCCTGGCGGGGCACAGTTGTCACAGGTGATGCTGGTTTTAGAAGCTGGACAGGTGGGTAGGGCTGGAGAAGGAGGCCTAGGGTGAACACCATAAAGAGAGGGAAACCCAAACATAACAGAGAATTCAAAGTAGTCACATGTTTATAATTTACTGGTGTGTTGTCAGAGATCCCTCATGTGTACAAATGTGAAAAATACTGCTGTATAACTAGAATACTTGTTTCTAGAATTCTAATTTATTTAATTTGTGGCTTTTTGGACTCCTTTTTATTATTATTTACAAATGAAACCACAACCCTAACTTCAAACCTTAACCAGGAATAAAATAAGAGTGAAAACAAGACTATATTTAAGAAGAAAGAAACAGAAGTAGTCAGAATTATAACTAAATAAAAAGGAAGAACAGCAAACAAAAGCCCATAAACTTTCTCTTACTCACCTGTCTTTTATTTTCTATAAAGGAACTGCACAGTTTTGCGCTGGATCTTGGAAAACTGGGAAAAAGAAAAGAATTCTGAGAACCCCACCCAGCGCTGACAGCAAAGAAAATTGTCTTCAGAAAGGACTTCTGTACAAACTGATTAAATGGGAAACATCATTTACCACACAGGCAGAACAACAACCAGGCTTACAACAAAGTCACTACCCTGAGTGTGAAGTTACCACGCGTTACTTTACTATGCAAGTCATCACAACTACTTACTGTAGGGGGTGTCCATTTTTGGATTGGAGTTTAATTTTCAAGTCCAACACCTTCCCTACTGCTGCATTGACTGGAGTTCGAATAGTAATTTGTGACAACTTATGTGGTATAGTAACGCTTGGTAATGTCGCAGTCAGGGTGTGGACTGTGTTGTAAAGGCATGCAGGGTTCCGTCATACAACTGATTAAACAAATTGCGGTGCTAAAATCTACTGGAAAAAACTCTCTTGAGAGAGATCAAGAAGTAAATCCTTCACAACTTCAAAAGACACAACAGCCCAGTTTGCTAACAGTTGTAACTTTTGACTCAATATGAATCAATACCTTCACAGGGATGGTGGCCTAGTAAGGACAGCAGACCCCAATGCCAGCGCTCACATTTTAATAAAGTACTCTTGTTTTCCTCTCAAACTGCAGCCTCTTTTACTTAAAGGAAACCGGGCTACATTTAAAAAATATATATTTTTTTAAAGTTTGCAGAATTCAAGTTTTTAAAGAAGTCAAGTCAGTGAGGTAAAGGGGTATCTTAGTGGATGTCAAAGTCCGTGATGTGAATTGACTTGTCCTCGAGGTAGAACACATGCCATTGTTGATAATTACATCATTAATTAACACCATATCTATCTTTAAGGCGCCATCCCTCCTTAAACAAGCATTGGCAAGGCCAATAGGTCTGGCCTTTACATGGATGTGCAAACCAGACCTATTGGCATGTCTAAAGTATTAAAGTATTTAACTTTTAACACTACATCGGAGAGCATGTGTTTTCTAGTTCCTCGTGCATCCTTCCCCTCTTTCTATAATCCTTCATTTTAGCTCATACTCCTCCACAGCCATTCCGTGATGTTTAGTTTTTAGGTTGCAGTGACAAGCATACTCCCCAGTCCCACTCCTTGTCTCACAGTAGATTTTAATGTGGGCGATTTTTTATTAGGGCTCCACAGCTGCAGACTGCTACCTTGCCACTTATTATATTTCCCACAATATTGTGTACTTTTACAGTTAAACATTAAAAAAATGGCTGCAAGTGCATCATGGCCAGTGGTTAATTTGTGAAAAAATCATCAGGAGGCAGCTTCCACCAGCCATTTTCCCCTGTTAGCACTGCCTAATAAAGAACGATGAAACCCTACCAGCTGGCAGATGATGTGGCATATTGGCCAGAGCTGCCTACTTCGGAGCTGGGGAACTAGGTTCAAGTCTCGGTCTCTGCACAACATCCTCTGATTCTGGACAAATCACGTAATCTACCTGATTAAATGCTGGTGCTGAGCACCAGAAACCACCTGCTCAAATGAAGCACTGAACATGACACAAGTGTGCATGCATCACGTCATGTGTGCACGTCAGCAGCCACATTTTAATGGCATTTTATTACAAAACACATTCAGGGTGGCTGCTCAATTGTCTGCATGCATATGCATAGTAGGGCACCCATTGAGACACTCTGGCAGCCATTTTGGCTTTCGCTTATTCCAATGCAAACAAGAACTGGCAAGGCCAATTGCTTAGCCTTTTACTGCAGAAAGCTATTGGCTTTGCCAGTGCTTGATATTTTGTATCGAAGCGATTCTTTATGATGACACATTGCTATGGCATAGGATGGTGGCTCCCTGCATCTGAATAGGGCCATTCTGGTTTTGCTCTTCTTAGGCCAGTCCCTTAGTCCTGGATGTATGGTTTCTGTCTAATCTACCTTAGCCTCATAATCTCTCTGGCAGCAACATGTGGCTGAAGACAACTGACTGCCTTGGCTGCTGTGGAAGCTCTTTCCTTTGATCTATCCATCAGCGGCTAGACCCATCTTTGGAATTCTGTCATTTTGCTCCTCAAAACTGACAGCCATAACAGCTGTCACTCACTGAGCACTGGGGTGCAAGAAACCAAGGAACTGCCAATGAAGATGCTCTCTGCATTCATTGGCCAAGAAACAATCATTTGAAGCCAATAATCCTATTAAATCAACACACATTTTCAGTGTTCCTAGATCCAAGTCAGTACTTTCCAAACTTTTTAGAACCGCAACCCAATTTTTAGACTGACAAACCTTTGTGACCTACCTAGCTTAATGGACATGGGGTGGACGATTTTTAAATGTAACTAAAGCATTGTGTGGTAGCCACTATCATTCACAAACAACATTCATTCCATTGAAATGTTCCCAGAATTTGCACAGACATCCAATGTTACTGATTAATCTGCATTGTAACAAATGACAATGTGTGGAATTCGGGCTTCAGTGAATATTTATCCTATATCAGGTTAAGTGTCTCGATATGTTTTGAGCCTATTAAAATCTTTGCTTCCTCCAGACTTCAGAATTGCAACAATAAATGTGCTTCAGGTTTGCTCTCCTGACACCTGAATGTGCACAGTTCACATTTTATAGGTATTTACATTTTGCAGTGTTTGAAAAGAATGACATCCTCCAGCCCTTCATTTCACACGCCCTGTTCCCTGCAAGATTGTCACATATTTCACTTAAATGCACTTTACTTTTCTTTCTCTGACTGCAAAGTGAGGTGTTTGTAAACACCAATCCCCAGGCTAAGAAATAAGCAGCGATTTGTCAGAAGACAGAGCCCCACGATTGACTTCTGTCTCTGAAAAGCAGCAAATGTGACAAGTAAAATACAGAATGTAAAATGCTCAGCTGTTGACCCACCAGTGTGGTGCGACCCCCAGTTTGGGAAACATTGCTCCGGAGTCCTAGATGAAAGGAGTACCATGTACCAGGTGAGAACTTACGGCTCTTATCCAAAGACTGGAAGGGGCATTGGAAGAAGGAGAATCTATTATGGATGATTTATCCAAACTGCCACTGAAAGAGAGGTGTCCCTTCCCATTTAAGATGAGCCGAAGCCCGGCTGACAGAGCGGTCCATAGAGAGTGACACAACAAGGGATTGTCCCCAGTAGTCAGGGCTGGCCTGGACAAAGCTTCCGATACAAGATCAATGTTTGCATCAGGAGATAAGGAAAGTTCTACCTGAGACAAAGGGGCATATCTACAAGAAAAAGGCGCAGCTCTGCCCAAAGTTTGCAGGGCGGTGCAGCGCCGATTGAAAATTACCGGGATTCACCGTATTTACAATAATAATACCATGCACCCATCTGTTTTTGTCTTACACTGGCACTAAGAATAGCTGCCTAGCGCCAACACAGACACCTTTGTGCCATAGTGCAAGGGTACCTGTGTTGCAGGGAATGATGGTGATTTGCTACTTCTATGTGTGCCTCATTCTGCAAATTATCATTATTTAATGATTGTTTATGTGAAGTTTACCCTTTGTTCACATTAATAATCAATAAAGTCGTTTCGCTCTTTCTATGTGTGATGCAAAAAGGGAAACATCCTTTACAACGCAACTTTTACTCCGCACTACCATTTTGACGCAGCTATTACAACGCAAGTCATTACAACGACATGCGCTGGAGGGCGCTGTAGGATAGGGAATAGTTTAATTTTCTATCCAACTCCTTCCCTACTATCCACGGGGACGGACTGGAGTTGGAATAGAAAATTAAACTATTCCACTATCCAGCGCACCCCAACGCAAGTTGTTGTAATGACTTGCGTTGTAAAAACTGCGTTGAAATGGCATGCGGAGTAAAAGCATGCGTTGTCATGACATACATCCCTGCAAAAATAAAAGCATTTCTCCTCGTTGCGCCAATCTAACACCTACTTCTGCGTGGCGTTCATTTTTGGCGCAGCCTCAGCTTTAGAGATCCATGTAAATCTGGGGCAGCGTCAAAAGCGATGGTTGCTGCGGTGGAACGCCCACAGCGACACCCGTGGCACGCCCCTTTCAGGCAGAAGACTGGGTGAAAGGGTCACATGTTTACAAAGCGGCGTTAGGACTCGCAAAGTGGCTTAACGCCGCTTTCTAAATATGGTGGAGGGCAGGGCGCCACCGGAAGGTCATACAAAGTGACGTTCCGGTGGCGCAATCCCCTTGTAAATATGCCCTCGAGTGTACTGCACTGTGCTTCAGCCGGCACTGCTCCCTCGACGTGACCCGTTTACACTGTGTCTACAGCACCCTCGGCCCTCTACTCATGACTCCGACATGACAACCCGCCCGGCGGGGGACCCGCAACAGGATAACATGAGGGTCAGCAGACGCTTGTGTGTGTGGATATGACATGTGCATACACTGCGGGGTGACAAAAGGAGGCAGGTACCGGGTCCATGGGGCCAACACTGCAGAGGAACTGGGTCAAGAGACAGGTACATCACAGCCCATGTCACTGTAACCTCCCGCCCGGCACTAGAGTGCGTAAATCTGAGAGTACACCAGGGAACTCTTCTGTGCAGAGTAAGAATATTCACAGGCCACGGAGTAAACACGTGAAGGATATTTCCGAGTCACGGCTCCGCGCAGGGCCGGCCCGGGTACTCACAGCAGCCCTGGCAGTGTCCTCGGACCAGCCCCTGGGAAGCAATGTATAGTGCCAAGATGCTGCAAAACCGCCCCTAGTAACTAAACTGGTCCCCACCACTGCAAAAACGACCCCCCCCACTTCCAGCCTCCCGGGGAAACACCTGATGCCCGGTACGGCCTGTCCGGCCCTGCCTCCACGAGAAAAGATCGCATGTGATTCTGGTTTAATTTGATGTAGCACTTTAAATCTACGTCTTAATGTAACTCAAAACTATGGACAGTTGTATTAATGTGTGTAATTTGTTTTTTTCTATGTCTACCTTACTCTGAGTTCCAAATCTGTAATCCAGGACTTTTTCCCGAGCTAACATCGGAGACAAACACTGCAGACAGAGGATTGGGTTCTGCAATGGAGAGCCCTCGTCCCTAGGACAACTTATGTGAACAATAGTACCTGCCCCAGATAGCGCCCAGTAACAGGCTTCTCGGAGGGATACAAAACCCTCTTCTCGAGCCGCGCATTATTTGCAGCTGCAGAGAAATAAAGCTCCTGGTTCTGCGTTAAACCATGCGAAGGGGTGAGTTTGTCTCTGCGTCTCTGTGGCACGTGGGAGCAGTGTTACAACATTTTCGGACCTGGCCTTGTGAATCCCGGCGCAACCAAACCTTACAAATAATATGAGGGTGGTCGGGTGACGAGACGAAGATTATAGTTGAGAGACAGAATTCCAAATAAAGGAGACAAAACACAACAGTTCCCCTCGACTGCCCAACCTGTGCTGCTGGAGGGGTTTGTGGAGTGAGTGTGTGTGTGTGTGTGCTGGCCAACAACATGAACTCAGTATAGCAACAGGGCACATGTGACAGTCTTTCTTTGAAAACACAACAAACACTGGCAAAAACATTTGAGGGGCCCCTTTATTAATCATTCTCTTTCTAAACTCTTTCACGTTTTATGGGGGTGCTGCAGCACCTCCTGCACCTTCTGCACCCCTACTTTCAGAGCCAGTGGCCCGCTCTTAATCAGAACTACATTTGTATGAGAACTGTCTAAAGCCTGGTGATAAAACAGCTGCCAATGTACTTAACTCTCAAATGATAAAAACAGGGAGGCTGACCTCACCTGGTGGATGAAAACAGGCCCCAAAGGTGTTCAGCTCCTGTGCAAACAGAATCCAGGCTGCTGCAGGAGTCCAGCAGTCCTAGAACAAGCCTCAGCAGCATCGGTGGAAAGTCTGCAGTGAAAGCTGCTGAGCACAAACACAGAAGAAGAGAAGGAACCACATATCCAACCAGCATGAACACTGTTGGGTAAATAAAGTAAGAAATAAGAGACCATAAAGAACAATTATAAGACAAGTGCAAATTTGAAGATGAAAAAGGAATTCAGGCAGCATAATACTATGTTTCACTCATGGCCCTTTTTCCAGTGGTGCAGCACTTTTATACCTGTCTTTCTTTGTTTTGTCAATGCCTTGTGTCTCCAGGGATGTGCTCCTCGATGCTGAACGTGGCAAACATTTAGCAGGAGTCACAGCTGCAGAACAGAAGCAACTAGAACCAGGCGTTAATTGTTCCTCCAAAGTCCTGGACTTTGTCCCCAAAGGTCTGAGGTCTTTGCAGTTGAAAGTTGCAAGTGTTTACTGATCACCCACGGAATTAAAGTAATTAAAAGTCCTATATTGATGAAACTTTTAATCTGTTGAACCCAAGTCGAAAAGTTTCTGCAAAGTAAGAACATGGTCAGGTGTTACTTTTGCTCAAGTTGTTTGATGCCCATTTGTGGCTTGAAGATGGAGCCCAGAGTGCTGCCTGCTCCATGCACTTCAGGGGCGTCCAGAATACTGACTGCACCTCTGATCAGTAAACCCAAAGTAAAAAAATGTGAGGGAAAGTTCTTGTGCCACTTACGCCTATATCTGACAAATATCAAAGGCCCAGATCCAATGGGACTAATATCCCTAAAAGTCAGGAAATAATTGTTTATGGCAACAGTAAGACACAAGGTAATTCCAGTTTGTGAACTGAGTGTCACTGAATGGTATTCACATGGCCTGTGCATCTAGAAGACACCTCACCGGGGCTCAGGCGTCAGTGAGCTATGAGCAACCGCAGACACTGAGTCTCATCAAAGGCTTCTCCTCTGTGCCTGGATGTGGGTGAAGGAGGCGCTGACCAGAGGGCGACCTCCTCACCGGTTACCATATGTGGAAGAACATGGTGATGCGACACCTTATACAAGCACAACTGACACAAATGTACAGTGTCAACCACCAACAACAACACAACTGGTACTGAAATAGGAGTCATAGTGTCACCAGCTACACAAGCAAAATTCATTGAATTGCATCTGGAATGTAGCCTACGTTTTGTCTTAAGTGCAATAGACTGTGCAATGTTAAAATCAGGGTCATTAATTCATCCTTGGAAGTATGGGTCAACATGATTCACTGATTTCAAACACACTACACAATCTAAAAGTTACCAACTAGGAAATAAGAAACAACACCTACAATCTCTATTTACAATCGCATACACAATGACTAGGGTCATTGAAAATCAGCAATGCGGGAGAATCAGCAAGGAGGGGCTGTACATTTTGTGGACCCCATTGATCTCTGGAGAGTTTCCGCTTCTGAGATGAGGAGGAGTGGTGAAGAACTTTGTGAGCGATGCGGACAGTCTTAAATGATGCTCGTGTGTCATTGAGGAGCTACTAGCGAGTTAAAGGGAAGTGGTCAAATTTCTTGTGCCGTGAGCGGGTTTGTCCTGTAGGGAACTGCTCCTAAGGAGGGCCGGGTGACATTTTCGAGAGAGCGGCGAAGAATGAGTTCTCGTCGTCAAGTCTGGAAACAATAGGCGCCTGCACTACAGACACTACGCCCTGATCAGGAATACCCTACCTCATGCCACAAAGTAGGCTGAGCTGGCAGTGAGCCCTCTTAGCAATGGTTGTCTATGTTGGGTAAGCCAGTTGTCAGGGAAAAATCCAAGCGATGTTGGGTTATCCACAATGGTCAATTTACAGTCCATTTGGAACATGACCCTTGAACAGGAAGATTATATTCTTTCTGTAAAAGTAGTAACATAAATTCATATTTTTGCGTTTTGTGTTTTAAGTGGTTATTTGGCACGCATTTTGGATTTTGTAATGGGTGTTAAAGAGCAGGTAGATGCCGCTGGGCGATTATATCTTAAGAAAGAGCAGGGTTTCATCTTTATATTGATGATAAAGAGTCCCAGAGTTTCTGAGCATCTCTCCAGGTGGTTTCAGATACAGATGAAATAGACATGGGAACAGTTTGAACCCTGAGTGACCCCTTGTAGAAAGCTCCCTTTGCTTGTTGGGGAGCTTCCTGTTTTACTGTTTCTTTTCCAATCTGTTTATTGAAAGGTTAGGATAGTACACAACAGCATGAGGATGTAGAACAGGCATTACACTAGTTTACATTTTGCATTACAGGCTACACAAGTATGGTGACAACTTACCATTATGCATCGCATTTCTAATATCATATCCACTAAAAGCGTAGCTGTGCCTTTCTAGAGCGCGCTAGTTGTGGCCATAGAGACGTAAAGATGAACAATAAAAGAGGAGAAAAAGGAAAGAGGTAAGGGAATCAAGCTGAGTTGGGGGATCCCGGGACAAGGGAGGGCTGTCCCGAATGAAGAACCACAAGAATTCCCGTAGGGGGTTAAGGGGTGGGCATCAGGCTCTCTATAGCATCAGGTTGGGAACTATCCCGGAAGGTTCCAACATCCTGGGGGAATGACAAGTCTTTAAAAATGTTGGAGAGCACGGAGTCGAGGAGGGGTGAAACATATGTGTTCCAATTTGGGAAAGTGGTCTATCGATGGCTCCCAAATACGTGTGAATTTAGGTTCCTTATGTGTCTTCCGGCATGAGAAGAGTTCCATCCCCATAACATGCCAGATGCGAGGGAACCATAGGGCGATACAGGTTGGAGCGAGCTCCTTCCAATGGAGGGCTTATAGGTTTTTAGCTGCACCAAGCTTATGAGAGATAAGATGCCAGTCACAATGGGTCATGGCGGTGAACGCTAAGGGCCTGACTCCCAGTATAACCACAGTGTATGTATTCGGTATGTGGAAGCCAATGGTATCTTTGATGTGACTCCGAACTTCTTTCCAATAGAGAGTCAGCGATGGGCAAGACCACCAGATATGTATAAAATCCCCCATTGCAGCTTGACAGCGCCAGCAGGAGGAAGAGGAGGCAGGGAACATCTTTTGCAAACGAAGGGAAGGGTAGTACCATCCAGTCATAAGTTAATGTGCAGTTTCCCCGCTGGGGTATGATTCTATATATTTTAGGGATGTCCCGCCACAGCTGTTCCCATTGTTTAGAGGGAATCTCTTCTGTAGCTTCTGCATGCCATTGTGTTTGATAAGAATGAAGGATAATCAGGGAAGAATGTTGTATTACTTGATAAGTACAAGAGATCAGACCCTGGGAGCCGTCTTATGAGCGCAGTAGCGATTCAAAGGGGGTGAGTGGTCCGGTACCACTTGGGTGTTTAGGGGTGTGAGCAGCCAATGTCGAATTTGATAATATTGCAATCTAGACTTATCCAGTAGATGATAGGCTTGCTTACATTGGTCAAAGGTTATAAATCTATCTCCCTCGAAGAGATCTTGGATCGCGCAGCACTTGCCCTCTCTCCACACCTAAAAGGATTGCAGCTGTAGAGCCTGGGTGAAGTAGGGGTTAGCCACCAGTGGGGCTTGGAAGAGGAAAAAAAGGTGCGGCCCCTTTGCACTCAAGTCTTATCACAGATATCCAGCACTGTTTTTGTAGGGATGGCAATGTAGGCACTATGGGGTCGGGTGTGCCGCAGAAGCTACGCTAGGTCCCAAAGCAGTCTGCAAGCCACCGCCTTATCCATGTGGAACCAGTGCTTCTTACTTTCACAGTACACCCATTTCGAGATGAATCGGAGGTTTGACACCCAATATTACTCCAGGGAATTGGGACACGCCAAACCTGCCCTATCACTTGATAGCATAAGAGGATTGTTGGGAAATCTCAGACGCTTCCTGCCCAAGATGAACGTGGTTAGGTCTCGCTGCAGGTACAACATATGTGCTGGTTGTAAAGGGGTTGGTAGTAGTTGGAATAGATTGAAGTGAGTATGGAGCCCATTGAAATGGGGTGAGAGATTGCAATTCCGGCGTGTCCTCATTAGGGATCAATAGGTTTAGTGCCCTGGATTTGGCCAGATTGATTTTAAAACCTGAGGCTGCCTCGAAAGAAATAAGGAGTGATATCAGTGCTGGGAGAGAATTCCTAGGGTCCGTCAGGGTAAGTAAAAGATCGTCAGCGAATAGTGCTACCTTGTGCTCAGTACCCCTAAAGGGGATGCCCCTGATGTCCCCTGATTGGTGAATAGTGATTGCCTACAGCTCAATCACAAGGGCGACAAGTAGCGACGAGAGAGGGCCTCCCTGCCTGGTGCCCCTGTACATATGTGTGGGTTGGGTGAGATGGCTATTTACCCCGATCTGTGCCTGGGGGGCAGGGTAAGAGGCCATAGTTTGAGAGATCATGACTGGGCCCAAACAAATTTTCTGGCGAACTGCCAGCAGAATGACCCAGTCAATATAATCAAATGCTTTTTCAGCATCTAAAGAGAAGAGGCAAGCGGGATGTCCTGCCTTTGTGCCTTTTCTACTAAATGAGCAACCTGAAGTATGTTGTCTGCCCCCTGACTCTAATGTTTGAATGGGACCTGGTCCAGGTCAATCAGTCCAGGTAGCTAGGGTTTCAAACGATTTGCCAGAATGTTATTGTAGATTTTTGTGTTGGTGTTGAGGAGCACAATGGGGCTTTATGATGAGCATAGTGCTGGGTCCTTACCAGGTTTTGCGATGAGGGCTACCTCAGCTATCAACATTGTAGAGGTGAGGCCCATGCTTTCGGAGAACGAGTGGTTAAGTTGCAATAGGTGATCTTGTATTTGGGGCAAAAAAAGGTGATAAAAAACAACCGGGAGACTATCCGGGCCCGGAGTTTTGAAAAACTGGTAGACCCTTTAGTGCCTGCTAGAGTCCAGACAGCGTGATTGATATTTCAAGTAGCTGCGAGTGCTGCTCGTCAAGGGGGGTCCAAGGGCAAGCCGAGAGAAGAGATTGGATTTTGCTTGGGAAGGAGGGTTCTTTTTCCTCTTGAGCTGCATATCGTGAAATGTTTGTTTTTGTTGCATTCAAATATGGCCCAGGAACCCTCTACACTTTTTACCTTTGCGATATGTGCTTTTACTACTCAACGGCACACTCGACGGGCAAGGACTGACCCCACTTTATCTCCTCCCTCATAGTATCTCTGCTTCAGTGCCAACAGTGTCCACTCCTCCTTGTTTGTCTAATGTGCCCTCAGTTGATCTCGGAGCATAGCTTGGCACCATTTGTGGGTTCTGGAGGGTGCCAGGTCATCTAGTCTCTTGAGTGCTTAATGTCACTAGCCAGGCCAATTTCGACTCGTGCACGTGCTTTCGCAATTGAAGTAATAAAGCCCCGGACTGTTGCATTAAAGCGTCCCACATAACAATATGCAGGGTTTCATGAAGGTCATTGCAGGTGACGTAATCCAAGATCTCCCGATGTATCTCGGCGACATCAACCGGGTCACACAAGACGTAGGGGGGCAGTCACCAGCGAGGTTGGGGATGCATGATCAGAGATGGAGATGTTGGAAATAAGGGCAGATTCTTGGCTCCGTACAAGGAAATGAGTGAGAAAAAAATAATTGATGCTGCAGTATGTGTGGTGGACATGAGAGTAATAAGAAACATCTAGTGCGTCTGGTAATTGGTATTGTCATGCATCTACAAGGCCCAGGTCCATGAAGGCCCTCTTGTGTAAAGCGGAAATCACACCGGTACACTGGAAGGATGTAGAACTGCGGTCTAGGTCAGGGTCCCAAACCACATTAAAATCCCCCACCAGGATTAGTGTCTCCCCTCTCATGACACTTGGACTTTTAATATATTTTTAAGAAAGAGGTCTTGTGCTGATTAGGGGCATAGACATTGAGCAATCTGAGGGGTTGGGTGTTATGTTAGACTACGATTTTTAAAAAAACACCCTCCCTATCCCTTACCACCCGCTAGCCCCCGAGATTAAGTTCTGCTTTGCATAGAATTGCAACTCCAGCAGTCTCATGTAAAAAGATAATATCCGGGTCTTGAATGAGTAAGTAGCGTTAGATCTGTCGTCTTTTATTAGGAGCCTTGAGACTCCTTACATTGACGGAGAGAAATGTGATATAAGGGGTGGTGCCGATAATCAACAGAAACGGGGGTTTTCGCTACAGTAGAATTGGCACGTAGAGGTGTTGTCCCCAGGGGCCAACAGGCATGTTGCTGGAGAAGCCATAACCAAGTGTGGCAAGTCACATCGTGTGTAGGAGGGGGAAGCAAGAAGAACCCAGAAGAATTTAGGTTAGGGATGGAGATAGCAGTCAAAAATGGTGAGGAGCCCACATATGACCCAACCCTAGATAGAGAGTAATCCAATATCATCTCATCCTTCATCCCCGCTCTCCATAGGTGGAAGAAATAAAGAAATAAAGAGGAAAAAAAGAAAAACTCATCAACAATGAGAGGCCAACAGGGCCAACAAGATCCATTACAGTCCTGGAATATCCCAATGGCCTTAGCATGGGCCATTCTGGAGACGTCACTCTCCAAAGATCAGGATCAGACTAGGAAACAATCATCGCAAGTCTCAGAGTCTGTCCACATGGCCAGCAAGAGGCTAGGCAAGTGAAGGAGCCCACCACAGAGTTCCCTGACCAATTAGGAATAACTATAAATTTAGTAACAAACATTCATTGACAAAATATTAGTAGCACACTATTGTTTATTCACATAGTGTCAATACGTGTTTCACTGTATTTTTCCTTTTTTTGGTTTATATACACATATAAATAACATCTTTACAGTGCCCACTGTTACTAAATTTATAGTTATTCCTAATTGGTCCGGGACCACTCTTTCTATATCACTTAACTACCCAGGTCCCTCTGACTATCGGGTTAACCCCCATACTGTAATCCCACCACAGAGTTCCAGCCCACAATGACGGAGGGTGGTCCAGGAGCTTGTCATCACCATGGGAAAGACCACTGGGGGACCAGAATGGCAGCGATATGGGAGTCAGAGCGCCTGAGTAATCAGTCCTATAAATGCAATAACTAAGTACCTTACTGCCAGGGATGTTGAACATCTGGGTATAAGATAGCCATACTAAAAGTACGTTTGGGACAGGCAGATGATCTGTGTTTCAACCAGGACAGAAGAATGGTAAACGTAAATCAGAGGCTGCTTGAGAGGGGGTTAAAACGATTCAAAAAGGCAGTTGGCTAGTGCACACTCTCCATGGACCATAGATGCTGAATAATATCTTGCTTAGCTTGGGAGGAGGACTGTTCACCAACCCGGCCCCCACGTCTAGGCCGTGACACCAGCCCCCATGTCTAGGCCGTGACACCCTAGACCAATCCAAGTGTATAGGTTCTTGAGATGAGATAGGTGGAGGGGCGAGAGGGACTGTTCTCACGTGAGGGCACTGGAAGCTGTAGGAGCTGTTTAGTTTCTCGTAGGGAGTACAATACCCGATGCTTGCATTCCCAAGTGAAACATCAAAGCAAAAGCTGACCCCACTGATATTTAATGTCAAGTTCACGTAGCTTATCCATAACAGGCTTAAAATCTCAGTGGCATTGCAGCGTTGCCGGGGCAATGTCCTGGTAAAGTTGGATAGTATGTCCCTTGTAAGTCAACTCTGTTTTACTTTGTGAGGCGTTCAAAATAGCTTCCTTCTTGGTCACAAAATGCCCTCTTGTTAATATATCCGGTACTATGTCTGGACGACGAGGAGCCCTGGCAACCCGATGGGATTTGTTGAGGGCAGTTGGGGAGGTATCGCCATTGCCTATTATCTCACGGAACAGGTCTGCCATAATGGCCATGTTATCGGAGCCCTCTGCTTCTCTTGGGACTCCTCTGATGCAGAGGTTGTTCCTCCTGCTACTGTTTTTCAAATCCTCTTGTTTTATTTGAGGATCAATGTGCTGTTCTTGCAGAATAGGTGGTGTCCCCCAGTGCACAGCTCTTGTCCACACGACAGTGGGTTAGTAATTGAAAGTAAAAGGTACTCTTGCCGATGGAGTTTCAGTTATAAAAAGACGTTTATTTACATCAATCCATGAGGTTCAAAAACGTATAAAAAATAACAAAGGAGGGGAGAGAGAGTTATCGTATGGATTTGTTCTCCCTGGTTAGATATGCATAAACAATAGGAATCCACCTTGAGATGGGGAGTGTTCGCTACAGTGGTGGGGAGCACTCAGTGTTTGTAAAATACCCCTCACACACCAAAAGGACCCTTGGTGTCATGCTTCATCATTGGGGTCTTCGCACCCCTCTACAGGATGCGGCATGCTACTACCTATGACTACGCGGGAGCAGTTACTTAGATGGCTATGTGTGGTGCGTGTGAGGGTTTCAAATTATGTGCATGAGTGGTGAGGTTATAAAGTGGGTGATGATTAAAAAGACCTGGCTCGTGGGGTAGACAAAAAGATTTTTAATGGGCCACCGGGCTGGTACTATTAAAAAAAGATAAGAATGGAGGTGTTTAAGCAGTACAATGCTCCTCACCTCCTGTGTGTGTCAACATGTTTCGGAGTTGGAACTCCTTCTTCAGGACGGGGTACACAAATCCCCACCTTACTCACGTATTTCTACTTAAAGTTCTGTTTATTTACAAAAAAGTGAAGTATGGTGCAGGCTATAATGTACCTACAGCATATACGCCGATGGTGTCTGCTATTTGCAAAACGTGTTTTTGTCATCAAAAGTGCCTCATGAGCCTCTAAACGTAGGGGACTGTCATGCCAGTTCGCTACTATTCCTTGGAGAGATTCACTCCTTCCTGCCCCATACGCGGCTCCGCTGCGTATGGGGCAGGAATGGAGGCACAAAGATAATTCAATATCAAGCAAGAATCCTGCAAGATATACCAAGCTAGACAGCATCCGTGAAGTGGTACTTACTCGAAAAGACGAAGGTTATAAGGTGTGATGTGGTGACCGTTGAGTCTAGCGCGGGCAGTGTAAAACAAGCATGCAAGACGCCATGCGCGAAAATGAATGCGATGTGTTGCCGGAAGTGAGTGAACGTCACAAGCGTGGGAGGGTCGAGAGGCCAACAAGGGAGCCGGCTGTCAAATCCGAGTCCATCTTAAAGTGGAGGATAATGGCAGATCCAAAGGCATGAAGTGAACCAAATCTAGTCCACAGAGCGTGGACTACCGCTGAGACTACACAGCGGGTGAAATACGGATTAAAAAGTACAGTGAAAAGAAATAAAATGTGTGCATGCAAAAAGACTAGACATGTATAGGCATTAACAATTACAGTTCATAAATAGCACAGAAATTCCATCCGGTAGGTCAGTCTGTTGGGATGGATTGTGTTCAGGAACCGGATCCAATGATTCTCCCTCTGTAAAAGCCTGCAAAGTCTACAAAGGCCTACAACCATGCTACAATTACAGTACCTGCCACAATATCATACCTGGTCCCACCATGACTCACCCGATGAAAGGCACAAAGATCAAACTCAAGGTCAACGCCACATACAATTCAACAAATGTGGTTTATCTGGTTAAATGCCCATGTGGTTTGTGTTACATTGGAAAAACTGCAAGAAAGATTAGAACACACATTTTGGAACACAAGAGCAATATTAGGACAAGAAATTTGAAATCAACAGTGGCAGCACACTTTTTGGACAAAAGACACAACATTTCCCAATTAAAGTTCTTGATCATGGAAGTCGTGGAGATGAGAGAAAGGATTGACAATAATAACATACTTTTACAGAGGGAGAATCATTGGATCCGGTTCCTGAACACGATGCATCCCAACGGACTGAACGACTGGATGGAATTTCTGTGCTATTTATGAACTGTAATTGTTATTGCCTATACGTGTCTTGATCTTTATGATTATTGCCAATGTATCTTGATCTTTATGATTATTGCAACTGTCTCCAGATTCACCCCTAGTTTTTTCACATGCACACATTTTATTTCTTTTATTTCTTTTCCCGTCACTTTTTAATCTGTATTTCACCCGCTGTGTAGTCCACGCTCTGTGGACTAGATTTGGTTTACTTCGTGCCTTCGGATCTGCCATTATCCTCCACTTTAAGATGGACTCGGATTTGACAGCCGGCTCACTTGTTGGCCTCTCGACCCTCCCACGCTTGTGACGTTCACTCACTTCCGGCAACACATCGCATTCATTTTCGCGCATGGCGTCTTGCATGCTTGTTTTACACTGCCCGCGCTAGACTGAACGGTCACCACAGTACACCTTATAACCTTTGTCTTTTCAAGTAAGTACCACTTCATGGATGCTGTCTAGCTTGGTATATCTTGCAGGCTTCTCGCTTGATATTGAATTATCTTTGTGCCTCCATTCCTTACAGATTTTCAAGGATACCGGTACACAGAAGCTACTATTCTGTAAGAGTCAGAGTTTTGCGACTCAATATCCACTTTGTAATTTTTTTTCACATACTGGGGCTCTCTTATCATTTTAAGTTGCACAATGCTTTGTGGCATCTTTTCTTGGCACCAGCGTGTCATGGGCACGTCTCACGACTTAAATGTCACCTTGGCATGACGCACACTAGTCACCGCTTATACTTTCTCTCCGTTGCACTAACATTTACCCACCATTAGACACCTTGCAATCCCACACGCCGTATGGTATTCAAGCACTGTGGTTACCTCACTTTTTCCTGCCTCACCGTTTTTTTGACCTCATGCATGTGGCCCTTAAGGTTTTGTTTAGACATGACACCCACTGATAGCCAGACGGGGCATGTCCAGTTTATAAGTTCTGTCTTTTTTGGTCTACTTACAGATGTGACCCCCGACGAAGGGCACCACTTTGCCCGAAATGCATTGGGAATGATGTACATTTATGTTCAGATTAGAATGGATGACTTTACCCTTCTAAATACCTCTGAAGAAGTTTTTGAACCTCATGGATTGATGTGAATAAACGTACTTTCATAACCGATACTCCATTGGCAACAGTACCTTTTACTTTCAATTACTAACCCACTGTTGTGGGGACAAGAGCTGTGCAGCAGGGGACACCTCCTATACAGGAGATGCAACTTGACATTTTCATTTGGCTCATACTTTGAGGATTGGAAAGTGAATCCCCAGAGCAAGCAAGAATACAACTTTTGTGAACACCTTGGTAGTGCGTGTCTTAACCCCTTTTTTGTTCTGTAGAGGAGAATAGCCATTCTCCTCTACAGGTTCTCTTGGTCTTCTGATTGGGCGTCTCTTGTGTGATCTAGGTTGTCAACCCGTCCCCCTATCTCCGTGATATCCTTCTTCAGATCTTGGAGACAGGTCTTGAATTTGGCTTTAAGAGGGCAAATTTCAGTTTTGATTTCTTGAAAAAAGGTATTCATGTAGTAAGCAGACGGCATCCGCTCAGAGTGGGGGATCCATGTGTGGGGGGGTTGGGATGCCAGACTGAAGTCACAGGGAAGCAACTGGATTGTGTCTGGGTAGGCTACTCACAGTGTCTTTGTTGGTTTTGGTGCGTGGCCTTTTCTGGCTGAGATTCCTCTAGTTATATGTAGCTGGGGCTCTGTTTGGGGACGTGTTGCTCAGTGGCCCAAGCCAGTGTCCTCCAACTAGAGAGCTGCTGGCGGTACGGAGGACTCCAAAGCAAGTAGGAGTTAGGGTGAGCTGCTACTATGTGTTGGGGGGCCGATACTTCCCCAGGTTGGCAGTTGTATAACCTAATCCTCAATATTGAGCATCAGCTGAGTTTCTGGGGTAAGAAGGCATTCCTTCATCTGGGCAAGGGCAGATGTTTCGCACGAGCTTCAACGAGCAGTGAAGACCAAGCAAAGGCAGGCTAAAGGTTAAAGCACTGACGTTCCAGCAGAGGATGAGAAGCTAAGATCAGTGGAGATGTCTATGGCTGCAGGTCAGAGCCGCGTCACGGCATAATGGGGAGCCCAGTTATCAGCCACAGTCCATTGTGACCAGGTCACATGCAAAGGAACTGGGCAGTGGTTCTGAAGCAGAGGGGGTAAATAGCCTGCTGCGCGATCCCACAGCTGATCACCTGCTACCCCTAATGTGTTATTAAAAGACTCACTGGGTGTGGTTGGTGGTTGAAGCAATAACTATGGCCTAGGGTTGACAAGTTTATATGCAAAGGGGTCACATAGCAGTTTACAGGTAGGTGTGGGATGCAAAACCCTTCTGTGCAACTTTACCGCTGTTCGCCCCTTACCTCATACAATATGAGTGTTGCATCCTTTAATATCTCTAGATTTCAGGGATGCCAAAGTCAAGCAGTGGAGTCGGATGCCTCTCCAAGCACTACCAGGGGTCCAGCAGAGACGTCTTCTCTGACACAGTAGAGGAAATCCAAGGCCACGATGGACACGTCCCCGTAAATGAACCTAGGCCGGTTGGCTGGGGAATCAATTCTCAAGCTGCAGCCAGGCCCTCACCAGTGTGCCTGATTCAGAGTCAGGCCTTCGAAGGCCATGAGGAACAGTACAGCAACCTCCAAGAAAGAGGTCGCGCAGGGCAGAGGAGGTAAGCAGGCATGGGTTCTCATCCCCCTGCCGGAGCAGACCCCAACCCGGTGCAGCGAAGGCCAGCAGTCTGCAGCAGGGTAGTGTCCCAGCAGGAAGGCGCCACTACAGGCACGATTAAGCCTAGGATCTCCAGCAAAATGGCAATACGGTAAACCCTGCCCAATCCCAGAACTGCACAAGGCACTCTGATCCGCAGCCTCAGCCCCCACTCCGGGGGCCACAGCAAGTAATCAAGTGATACCCCGGCCAGGCCCTCAACTCATCCCCCACGTGGGATGTATAGAGCTCTCCCTCACCTCGACAGGGAGAGGCCGCTGTGTAGTCCAGTCTGAAGGATCCACCCCCTCAGCAGGAATGCAGGTATGTTCCAGCCAATTCTCCCAAATAGCGGGAAAAGCCTGCACACCGGAGGCTCCAAAGGTCTAGAGGGAAGCCCCTAAATGCTGCATTTCACCCCGTGACACTGCCGCAGGCTCCAAGATGGAAGACGCCATCTGCTGTGCAGTCTCTCCATAGCAGGCAAACTGGCCCGCAGAATGCCAGGGAAGAGTGTTTGGGCTCCCGGACTGCTCTTCTCCACCCCAAGGGCACAGGGCAGTCCACAGAGGGAGGTCCACCTGCCTCAAGGCTTCAGAATTGGCTGAAGAAGGCTGCTGGGGCATGGAGACCTGAGACAGAGAGTCTTGCTCCATAAGTGGCTAGGCCACGCCACACCCCAGTTTTACTTTTAACTGCTTGGGGACGGTTCATGAGATATGGTTTGAACCAGTTTAGAACTGCGCCTCAATCTCCATCCTTTCTTTGGAGATATTATATTATTCTGAGAGATGTGGTTGACTGTATGAAAGGCAGCCAAGAGACCTAGAAGCACAAGTAGGCAGGTGTCACCCTAATCAAGGATTTGGAGCACATTGTCAAAAATTTCTAAACGTGTGCTTTCCGCTGAAACCATGTTAAAATCCAGATTGGAAGATTTAAAGGTGTTTGGTAGCCTGCACATGAAGAGAAAGTTGGTTTACTACACAACTTTCCATCACCTTTCATAAGTGTTGAGTTGAGATATCATGGAAGTTATTTAAATTGCTGGCATCAGATGAGGGTTTTTCCAAGAGGTGAGATGTTCAAACAATCGAGGGACGCACCTTGCATAAGTGAGGAGTTCACATAAGTGGTCCAATGGTGTAGCAGTTGTTTGGCAAGGTTGTCAAGATAAGAAGGTATTTACTAGTACTTTGGTGCACTAGATGTACATGAGAACTCATAAATAAGGGGCCTCAATTACAATTTTTTTGACTTTGCAAATCCTGAAAATTGGCAAAATCACAGGGTTTGCGACATTAAAAGGTATTCTTAACCTTTCATTTGCGGATTGGAAAATTCTTTCCAACACGAAAAAGGAATTCTATGGCTCATTACAATTTTTAATATAGTGAGGAATTAAAAGTGGGGCCTCTCATAACTACATGGCTATATCAGATATTTCAATCGTTTCTTACCACAAACCATTGATCGAGTGTGAATAATTGGTAGGATTTAGCATTGAGGATATGGGATTGGTAGTTTAGTTTAGCATCTCTAAGTCTAGACAGACTAGATAAATTTCCAAATTTTCCTAAGTTTTCTCAGGTATTTCCTTTCAACTTATGGATATTTTAAGACCCATGAGAGTGAGGGTTTGGACTTTTCTTTGTGGTTTTCAGTGGAGAATGTTATACTATCAGGTTCCTCATGCACTTATTGTATTATTGTATTCATCAGTTGCAACATTAATGGCTTGACTATCACAGGGAATGAGAAGGTTCAGCTGAGCCTTGTTGGAAAGAGTAATAGTATGAATAAATCTACTGTCACATGACTGCGCCTTTTATTATTTTTGATGCAATTACTTTTTGTATAGATAAATGTCAACTTGAAGGGGATCCGAAGGTGGTCTGACCACTGAGCTGGGATGGGGTCATCAGGACACAGTGGAGAATACTCTGTAATGAGCAGGTCAAGAATGAAACTTTTACAGTGCGTAATATTTTAGAAATGTTGGAAGAGGTTGTTGTTTGTCGAAAGTATCACCCCATTACAAATTAAAAACACCACCAAAGATGGTTACTTCCGATATTATCATTTGGAAATTAGGTGAATGAGCTATTTTCTCCAAAGAGGTTAGAATGTAGATGGCATTTAGTCTCAAAGTAGAGGCCTTGAGACAGGGGCGGCCTTAGGCATGTGCAAGCTGTGCACCTGCACAGGGCCACTAAACCCCAGGGGCCACCATGCCAATATATATCCTTAATATAATAATCCTCTGAGGATGGATACATATTTGCGTGGTGGCCCCTGGCAGGGATTAGGCAGCCTCCGGCTCTGTTCTCCTGTCAAACACCCTGATCCCCCACTCACCCCCTCTTCACTGGCCTCCACGCTCCGCCCCGCCCGGACCCCCTCTTCCGGGGCCCCCTACCTACGCCCCCTGCCCAGGGCCACCATGAGCCTAGAGCCGCCCCCGCTTGAGAGCAGAAATATAGGCAATGGAAGAATTGATAGTGAATAGTGAGAAGTTTTCTACAGCCTATGGAATTAATATAGATAACAGTTCCTGGGCCAATGTATGTTTCTTTGCAATCATAGCTCAGAATGGAATGATGGGTGAGGAGACGAAGGTCCAGAGAACTCTTTGAGGAGTCATTAGGTCAGTTTTTTTAATCAAAATCATGATCATGTTGAGTTTCATAATAGTGTCACAGATATCCAGACAGTGCTTCAGTACAGAATGATAGCTATGCAGTAGGCCCATCAGCGAGAATTGGAACAATGTAGACTCAAGACTTTCTGGCATGGAGATGTTTAAGGAAGCATGATCTCACAAAGCCAAACAGGTGGCATTAATGCCTTCATAACTTTCAACAAGATTGCAAAGATCACAACCTTTAAGAGAATGGTTAGCTCTCTTCTGTCATTAATCAAAGTTGCTCCTATTTAATCTGTCACCAGGGATTATTCTTCAAGACAGGATCTTTGACTTGGAGATCAGGATGTGAACAACATTACGAATGATCAGTACATATGACAACTGGGTCACTACCTGGGATAAAGTATCCTTTGTTTCTTAGCTCTGTGACAGAGAAAACAAGATCTCAGGAGGGAGATAGGGGTGTTTAGTAAAGAGAACTGTCCATGATACAGCTAGAAGTCTTAAGTTGCAGATTCAGGTATTAGTTGTTGTACGCCAGATGGCTGAGAGGAGAGGGCTGTGGCTTAGATGGGTGGGGGCTGAGAGGAATGCCCAGGAAAGTAGATAGGTGGGAGTCATTTAGGAAGTAGGTGAAGAAAGTAAGAAAGGAGGGGAGGATACAATTAAGTGGGAGAAGCAAGAGCTTGGTTTGATCTCGGAAGAAGTGAGGACTAACAGGTGCCAAACTAGCGAAGGTGTTAGATCAGGGAGAATACGGAGGGGGGAAAGTTGGCATGTGAACAGTGAGGAGGTTGAGGATCCGCAGTGGTCATTTCAGAAATTAATGGAGTAAGTTATGGACTTGTGGAAGCTGTTTCTAGGAGAGAATGGTGAAGCGTGATCACTGAGGTGGTAGAAGGTCTGTTTATTTATTTCTAGGTTTGGGAGAATAAGCAGCAGGAGATGTCCATGGGCAGCAGACAGTGAGTTGAAGGAAGTAAACAGGGGTGCCCAGCATCATGGGGAGTCTCAACCATCGTACCAGTTCACAAAAAGGGGCATCGTAACTGTACGATGAATTATAGGCCAATCTCTTTGATTGACTCCATTGTAAAGGTTATCAGGGGGAGTCATTTTAAAGAGGTTGTGTACCTGGGCGGAGGAGAATAAGATCATCTCGGATATCCAGTATGGGTTCCGCCCAGGTCACTCGACCTTGGCCCAGTGCCTAAACCTTTACTTGATCTTGGGATAGTACACCATTGCTCGCCCCGGGACCATCTACATGGCCTTCATGGACCTGTCCTCCGCTTTTGATTGTGTCAGTCGGGGAAAGTTGTGGCAGTCCATGGAGGCCATGGGGGTAGAATGATCCTTGGTGGACTTCCTGAAAGATCTCCACATAGATACCAAGGCCAATATTAGATATACCACTGATCTGAAGGTATCTAGGAAGTTTGAGATTGAAAGGGGGGTTCGGCAGGGGTGCATATTAGCCCCCTTCCTTTTTAATTTATATATTTATGATCTAGAGGGTTCATTGATAAATGCCGGGCTGATTATCCATACGTGGGACGTCGAGGACTGCCTGTCCTGCTATATGCGGACGACGTAGTCCTCTTGGCCCGCACCCCAAAAGGGTTACAAACCCTACTTGATGCATTTCACGGTTTTATGGCCAAACTTGATCTGTCCATAAACAACACTAAATCTTACGTGATGCAGGTAGGACCGCAACCGAAAATACAGTACCGTTTACGTTGAACGGAACCAGGGTGCAAAACTGTACAACTTTTTCCTACGAAGGTGTCTTACTGGATCATCTGCTTACCTGGGCTGCACTTTTAAACAAAAAAAGGGGTGAGGTCAATAGGGCAAACACTGCGTTATTTAGCTTTGCAGCTAAAATAGGCGAACCGACCTGTGGCAGCCTTGCTAAAAATCTATAGGGCCAAAAAGCTTATCTATAGCAAGCTATGGGAGTGACCTATGGGGATACTCCGACCTCGATGGTATCCAGGTGACAGAAAATTATTTTCTAAAACAATTACTGAGCGTCCCAAAGGGGATCGCGAATCTGTCAGTAGACGAACAAACTGGAATGCCTTTTCTAAGTGACACCTTGGCCGTGCGTCCCCTTACATTTTGGTTACAATGTTGGCTAAACAAGGATTTAGGTCTCACACATAACATCTTGAAAGAGGTTCTGAGTTTAGACCACATGATCAACATCCCTTGGATTGAGTATATAAAAACCTGTTTTAGTGAGATGGGACGACCGGATTTGTTTTTAAAACCAGAAGGGATTACTAGAATGGATGTTGCGCTCGTTAAGTACTCCTTTGCCCTAATTAAATCTATGGCAAGAGAGCAGAAAGAGCTGATGAAGCCTAAGTGTGAGGTCACATCTGATGCTTAAAACGTCCACAGAGATGGAACCATACTTATTATGGCTTTTACCAGCATACAAGTGATTTTTACTAATTAGGTTTAGATTAAACCTTTTTCATATCCTAATAGCTGTACCAAGGGGCAGTCACAAAGGGAAGGTGCTAGCACCCTGTGGCTGCGACAATAAGTCTCCTCAGGATCTGCTTCACTTCATGTTCTTTTGTATATACTATGAAATACCTAGGACCTTCTATTTAAAAACTATTTTAAAAAAATTAAACTTTGTGCAAGTACGTCCCGCTCTTTTTTATTTGCAACTGTTAAAACCTGAATGTATCCCCCATGTGGTCGGTTTCTTTAAATGTGCAATGAACTACAGAAAATGTCTGGATTTTTAAACGGTTTTAGTGTTTTTATGTTTTTTATATCTTATTTTATGTTCTTTTTAACGGCCTGCAAGATTCTCTCTTCTTTATGACAACTTCGCTACTGAATCCCCACTACTGTCTTTTTAACTAGGATATCGCGCATACTGTGTTTTTTTTTGTGAATATGTTCGTGTTGTATTCTATATTTTGTAACTTTTATGGTTTCTTATCAAGTAAACCGAATAAAGTATTTTGAAAGGAAAGGAAGCAAACAGAGATTAACATATGACATGTGTTGATGGGGAAAACGTTCATTCATAGGGGATGTTGATCATTTGGGAGTTAAACAGGCCCTTTATTATTGAGTCTATAGAGAGTCTATCCATTTCTCAGTATTGATGGGAAAAAACACAAGCTCAGTTTTGAGGGTCCCACTCCAGGAACTGTAATATAGGTCTGTCATCACTATTACCAGAAATACTCTTGGATGTTGTGTTTGAAATTGGGTAGCATATTTGGATCTATATGAGAGATAGGTGGTTTTAAAGGAGCTGGGGTATGAACATAAAGTGACAGATTGTATTTTGAAAGAAACAACAACTCTTAGAACAAGAATTTTAATCTAGATGTGCTCAGCTGCCATGCACAGTAAAGTCGAATTGTTATGATCCTCAACAAAAAAGTACTGAATTGCAATTTTTGAATGGGTAAAATGTGCATGTTGCACCGGCAACCAGATAATGAGCCATGTACAGGTGGAACGCTCACAGAATTTTGGATGTAAAAATGAAAAGCCAGGATTCAGCAGAGGACAGCAGCAGGAAACAAAAGAGAAGGCTCAATGATGCTGGATTAGAAATATTGGTGGAGGAGTGTGTGGCAAAGATTGATACACTTTCTTAGAAAGTTATCATTTAAACGTACCAGAAGCCACCGAAAAATTAATTCGAGAAAGAATTACAGATGGCATAAATGCAGTGGGAATCACTAACAGGACCACTGAAGAAATCAGAAGCTTGTGATTTGAAATCATTTATGAAAGTGACATGAACACTTCAGGACATACAATGTCATGTAGAAGATCAATACTTTTCAGTCTTAACCATCTTAATCCCCTCAAGTAAATAATTTGCAAACAATATATCGAAATAAGTGGTATCACATTGAAGTTTAAAGACAACAATCATTAACCAATACTTTCTTTACTCAATACCTCACTGATGGGACACATAAAGAGTTAGGGACAATGCACAGTCCACTGTCTCATAAGATTATACCAACACACAGGACTCAAGAAGCCACACCAGCTTATCATTGGATCTAGACAGGATGAGAGAGCTTCCTACTGCTGCTGTAACCTTGTCTAGAACCACAGCCCCCAATGCCACAGTCAGTGTCCATCAATGATGCTCAATAAAGGGCCTCCTTATTGTCACGAGACCTCCGCAATGAGTGACTTCAGCGCGGTGGTCTGGCCACAAGTGTAGGCCCCCAGCCACAACTGCAGGGTCTACACCATGAGTGGAGAGGGCCTTTGTGAATCACTCCGCAAAGTCATAAATCCAGCTTTGTACTTTATGAGCTGGTGCTGTCTCAATTGCGTGTCTTTGCACCCAGCACCACCTCTTACATCTTGATTGCTCTAATCTCTTCTCAAACAAATCCACAATATATGGGATAATGCATCCCCTTTCAAACATTATAAGGATATTTTAGTCATGGAGGAATTCCGTGACCATATAGAGGAATGAGACCGAAAGACAAGTTCCTCTGTAAGGAAATTATAAACAGGCTTTCACACAGTGATTGCAGGCTCCCATATACTATATAGCAAATACGTACTTTCTTTAAAAAATGTTTGTTATCTGTGCCAATATTACAGAGATGAGCCGCTTAATAGGGTTTAGGGCAGGGAGGTCGACGACAGACCAGTGTCTAAATCTTTACTAACTGGCGGCTAAATACACCGGGGCCGATTCATAGAACTAACTTAAGACAAAATCCTAAACTTACTACTTTTGGTATTCACAGAAGTTAGGATTTTGTCTTAAGTTTGTCTTAAGACAGGCTTAAGACAGATTTAAGAAAAAATCCTAACAGTCACACTTGACGCTGCATGTTGACCTCTGACATGACTGCAATTTTGCGCCCGCCAAGAGGGCAGAGCCTTGAATAACAATGTAGTGCGTAGCATCCTGCCTCTCTCCTAAGTAGTATGTACACTGGGCATGGTGCGCTCAAAAAAGGGAAGGCTCCGCCGACATTTTAAACATCAGAAATGTTAACACTCATGTCCCAGGCAGCCTAGGAGGGAATACACATTTGCTCTTTATTCCAGCACAACAAACCAAGTGCACCCTAACCAATGGCCAGCACAACACAATTTATTGATGGGTACCACGGGCCAACACACTGATTACACAACACCCACTCAACTGATGAGCACAAATGCATATCAGGTCCTTTTTCACCCCCTGCCCGAGCAGGGGGCGGACTAGCAGAGAGAACCACCGACCCAGAGAACCACCGACCCAGAGAACCACGACCCACTTATCGGACCCCAAAGGTGCCAGGTGTGATCCTAGGAGCCTTTTATACAAATGCCATTCTTTAGCGCACGGGGTCCTGGAAGTGTGTGTAAGTGTGTTGGGGTTTGTTTCAATCACCGCCTGACAGTAACACATCTTCAGCTCTGTGCTCAGGGCACCAGTAATACTGTCAAACCAGCCATTTCACCTAATGGGCAGCTTTGCTTTTTCACTAACTGGCCCACCCATTCTACACCGAAAAGACACCTCCAGCTTCATCAACTAACAGCCTCTTTATCATCGACCCCAGGAACACCCCTCAGTCGCCCCGTGACCTTCGCACCCGTTGCACCCTCCAGTTTGCATCTAGTGCGACCCACTTGTTTTCTGGGCACACTTTGCTCATTTTGTCTGCTCAGCCCTCCCTTCTTTCGACCCTCCCTGGCTCACCCCCAGTGCACACTCATATTCCGCACAGTTGCATTGCTTCCTCGCGAGACGTTCAAAATTGTACACAAGTCACAAATGTTTCCAGTACATCTCCCCCTGTTCCTTCCTGCCAGTGGAAATGAGGAAATATTGGACCTTCAGGGAAAGGGCACTGTCTTTGCAGCTGAAAGAAATCAAATAATTTGCTGGAAGGGTACTAAGAGAGAGCCGACATATGAGGGCAGTGGGCCTTATTTATGAAAAGTGACGCATCACTGCGTGAAAACAGCGATGCGTCACTTTTCACTGCGCCCTCCTTGCGACACCAATGATGCGTCATATTTACAGTATGACGCATCATGGCGCAAGGAGTTACAGATACGTCAGTATTTCTGACATATCTGTATGGCGCAAAAGTGAGGCATTACTGGAGTGTCACAAAAGTGACGCAACTCCAGCAATGTGTCCTTTCACATGGGGCAAGCCCCATGTGAAAGGGCCTGCGTCAGTCTTATGCCTGCTGTGAGGCAGGCATAAGAAATTGACGCATTTGTGTCCTAGAAGTGGCGCAGTGAAATCTTATAGATTTCACTGCGTCACTCCTTTGACCCTTTCTTGCTTCAGAACGCCCCCCTGCATACATTATACCTGGCGTAGGTATAATGTAGCGCAGGGGTTTACAAAGTGACGCACCTACCTAGATGCGTCACTTTGTAAATATGGTGCAACAAGGCACATTTTTTACGCTGCTGGTGCGTCAAAAAAAGTGACGCACCGGTGGCGTAAAAGTGACGCGCGGCTTCATAAATGAGGCCCAGTATGCCTTATTAAGGTGCAAAAATGGGCTGTGATTTGCTTTTGCGCAGGCTTCGTAAAATAAAAACCGTTCCACCATTGCCGTTGTGCTTCATGTCCTGACACATGGGACTCCTAGGAGTCTTGCATTTTACACTGCTTTGAATCCGAGTGACTTTCCAGCTGTCATGCATCAACAGTTTTCCTACTTGAGCATGTTCTTTCTCTTTTATCATTCAGTGGTGCCTGCTGCTCTTCGCTGCCGGCTTTAAAGGGAGATATTTCGAAATAGTGATTGCACATGGAGTCCTAAAAGATCTTTAGTACTCTACTGCCACCTACTGGATATATATAAAGTTATACTTTTTAAGTAGTCGATGCGATTGATTTAGGATATCTCTTCTCTACTCTTTATTTATTTTATTTTTTATTTAATGCGATTTTATATAGCGCGAACTTTACCCGAAGGTGTCAGAGCGCTTTACATAAGAACCAGTTGCAAAACATAAGGACTTAGGATTACATGCGTTACATAAAAGATACACACAGAAAAAAAATGCAAATGTACAAGATGTAAAGTCATACAAAGAAGAGACTGGTGATTATAATTATCTCTATATACATAGGGAAGGGATATGAATGGATATACTCTAAGAGTCACATAGGAATGGTAGAGAGTACAATGGTCTGCTGCATATACTAGTGATTAGAGTTATCTCTATATACATAGGGAAGGGATAGGAATGGATATACTCTAAGAGTCACATAGGAATGGTAGAGAGTACAATGGTCTGCTGCATATACTAGTGATTAGAGTTATCTCTATATACATAGGGAAGGGATAGGAATGGATATACTCTAAGAGTCACATAGGAATGGTAGAGAGTACAATGGTCTGCTGCATATACTAGTGATTAGAGTTATCTCTATATACATAGGGAGGGGCTACGGATGCATATACTCTAAGAGTCACATAGGAATGGTAGAGAGTACAAAGGTCTACTGAATATACTAGTGATTAGAGTTATCTCTATATACATAGGGAAGGGATACGAATGGATATACTCTAAGAGTCACATAGGAATGGTAGAGAGTACAAAGGTCTACTGAATATACTAGTGATTAGAGTTATCTCTATATACATAGGGAAGGGATACGAATGGGTATACTCTAAGAGTCACATAGGAATGGTAGAGAGTACAAAGGTCTACTGAATATACTAGTGATTAGAGTTATCTCTATATACATAGGGAAGAGATATGAATGGATATACTCTAAGAGTCACATAGGAATGGTAGAGAGTACAATGGTCTACTGCATATACTAGTGATTAGAGTTATCTCTATATACATAGGGAAGGGATACGAATGGATATACTCTAAGAGTCACATAGGAATGGTAGAGAGTACAAAGGTCTACTGAATATACTAGTGATTAGAGTTATCTCTATATACATAGGGAAGGGATACAAATGGATATACTCTAAGAGTCACGTAGGAATGGTAGAGAGTACAAAGGTCTACAGCATATAGTAGTGATTAGAGTTATCTCTATAAACATAGGGAAGGGATGTGAATGGATATACTCTTACAGGTACATGCATCAATATTGCTTTTTGCGATTCCTTAATTGCGAAAAATAAGGAATCGCAATTAAGGAATTGCAAAATGCAATGCATCAAGAAATCGCTAAATAAATTGAGATTTCTTAATATTCCTTAATTGCGACTCGCAAATTGCGAGTCGCAATTAAGGAATACCTCCCCATTCATTCCTATGGGCCTAGAGGCCCATAGGAATGAATGGGGAGACATTCTCAATTTGCGATTGGCAATTAGCGAATCGCAAATTGAGAATGCGATTTCAAGGATGCAGGGGTGTCCAAAGGACACCCTGTTGCACCCCTGAAATCAATCTGTGCAAATATGTTGTGCACACACATGCCCTTGTGTGTGCACAACATGAAACTTTGAAAAATGCACAAAAGTGCATTTTTCAAATTTTTCGCAAATTACCATGAGTTTCAACCTCATGGTAATTTGCTCCCCCTAATTGCGAAATCGCAATTTTTTAAAGTTTCATGCATTGCATTTAAGGAATTTGAGAATTCGCAAATATTAGAGAATTCTCAAATTGCGAGGGCCTTCACCCTTCATGCATTCCAAAAGTAGATATTGCGATCGCAAATGGCCGATTTTTGCGATTCGCACCGTTTGCGATCGCAAAATCCTTTGATGCATGTGCCTCTAAGAGTCACATAGGAATGGTAGAGAGTACAAAGGTCTACTGAATATACTAGTGATTAGAGTTATCTCTATATACATAGGGATGGGATACAAATGGATATACTCTAAGAGTCACAAAGGAATGGTAGATAGTACAAAGGTCTACTGCATATACTAGTGATTAGAGTTATCTCTATATACATAAGGAAGGGATACGAATGGATATACTCTAAGAGTCACAAAGGAATGGTAGATAGTACAAAGGTCTACTGCATATACTAGTGATTAGAGTTATCTCTATAAACATAGGGAGGGGATACGAATAGATATACTCTAAGAGTCACAAAGGAATGGTAGATAGTACAAAGGTCTAATGCATATACTAGTGATTAGAGTTATCTCTATAAACATAGGGAGGGGATACGAATGGATATACTCTAAGAGTCACAAAGGAATGGTAGATAGTACAAAGGTCTAATGCATATACTAGTGATTAGAGTTATCTCTATATACATAGGGAAGGGATACGAATGGATATACTCTAAGAGTCACAAAGGAATGGTAGATAGTACAAAGGTCTACTGCATATACTAGTGATTAGAGTTATCTCTATAAACATAGGGAGGGGATACGAATAGATATACTCTAAGAGTCTCTAATACTCTTGTCTACTCAAGTGCTCAAGAGACTCAGAACTAGGCCCGCTCGCGGAACTACAGGGAATCCCACACACAAAATGAAAAGATTACCTTTGTGAATCAGGCCCACAGTGTGTGATTATAGTAATGTCCAGAACTCTGCAGAGATCGTGTGTAATTATAGTGATGCAATTGAAGTCCCTACTGAAACACTGTGTTATTTTCAGCCATGTTCAAGTTCCCAAAGATATAGGGCTCAATTCACAGACTACATTTTGTGAATTAATGCTACAGTATACAGTTCACAAATCTATTGATCCGATTTACAATAGTAACCTTACTTGTGAGTAAAACTATGGTGGCGATTACGCTGGCGGATGGACCGCCACCGCCAGCCATGCGGTGGCCGTCCTTCCGCCATCAGACCGCGATTTTTCCACCGCCGCATTAGGATGGCACAGGGATCCAGACTGCGACAGTGGCGGACGGTACCTCCACAGGCAATAGGACCGATTGCCTGGTTGGAGCGGTCTGCATGCATTAACTTGTGGCAACCATATTATGATGCAGACTGTGAGCAAGCCTTCATGAACAGGCTGGCTGAGATCCTGTTTGGAGGCTCGTTGCAGGCCCCCAATGGGGGGGTGTATGCGCACTGGGGGTTACCCCGGAACCCCCCTACATTTCACTGCACCGTGTGGTGCCTGCCACCTAGTGCACTGAAATGCACAACATGCATTTTCAACATTGTTGCGGGTGCTGCTGTCAGCAGCACCCGCCGAAATGTTAAGAATGCAAGATGCGACCGCCATGGTGGCGGTCGCATCCTAATGTGGTGTGAGGAACTGCCGCATGTATTGCGTTCGGTCTCAGTCACCACCACGATGGCGGACGAACTCAAGTCCATATGCCATCGTAATCGGCCCTATATGTATAAGATTACTCTAAAAAACTTTTAGTAACTTTAATACTTTAAACTACTCACCATTTACAAGTTTACAGTTACTGAAAAATGAACACTTAAATGTCCCCATTCCCTAAATGTAGGGGCTGGAGCCTAGATTATGACTTTAAAATTACCACTTGTACCTTTTCACTTGTACATGTATATTCTCACCACCAGGACGCAGATATCCATCTGGTAAAGTATATAGAAAAGATTAGGTATTTATTAAATATGAAAAAAAGCTAAACATATTTTTGTGTTATTTATCATTGTTAATCAATTTCATAGATTTCTTTTTGGATGTAGACAATATTTAAAATAAATCATAATTGTGAATATATTAACTTTAAAATACAATGCTTTTATGTAATGTTTAATTAGAAAATCCCACCTAAAATAAAAATTATATAATTTATTTAAAATTATGAAAACTGTTCTATAGAATTAAGTAAGAGCAGTTTAATTAGTTTTAATAAATATTAAGACTATATAATTTTTTATATCTAAAACAATAAGTAGCATATTTTAATTTCAACTAATTGTTATGTTTTATTTTGAGAAAAATTGTTAACAATAAGTCTAATGTAATAAAAATTGTAAGCAGTTTAAATATTATTATTTATTTTAACATTGGTCCTATGTTTTTTTTAAGTTCCTGCCTCCAATATTTTCAATGGGAGGGTATTGTAGTGCCTGTGTGTGGGCAAGGTGGTGCTCGAATAACTCCATCTCTGAGCAGGTGTGCATTTCTCTTTTTGGCTGTAGTAATTATGGATGGGAAAACTGTGAATAGGAAGGGGCTTACTGTTTGTGAGTGGGCGCCTGGCCATACATATATGTGTAAAGATGTTGAAAGTTTGACTTGTTTTTATTATAAAGTTTTGGAATTAAAAAAAAGAAATTAAAACAGCGTCTGACATTAATGAGAGCTGAGAAAATTAAGAGGCTAATTTAACATTCGTCATGATATAGACTACCTGATTCAAAGTGATAGATCTGTGAAACCAACATTTTTTTATACACACATTTTATGCTCGAGTAAATAGCTTGCAGTAACCACACTCCATTCCTGAAGCATGACTCTGGTAGCTCTCTGTCGTGGAGAGATGTAATTTCTCATTATGTCACCTATTATGAATTTCATGCATGACACATTATCACCTATAATGTATCACTTGTAATACCCATACTAACTACTTCTTCAGCAGAAGCCAACAGGGCCTAAGATCTTTGTTGTGTGCTTAATGTCACAAGGGTGTGAAATGACTAAAAATGCTTTCTTACAGAGAAATATAAAGAAGTATTGTGCACAGCCACCATATTAATAACAACTAATAATGTGCAATTCACAAATTTGTTCCAAACTGAGTACCCACAAAAACTCTTCATGACAAGAGGGTGTCATGAATATGCCTCTTTATTCAGCTTGCCGTCGTTACACCGACTGCATTATAACAACATATACCATTGTCGTAACAATGACTTGCGGGGGGGGGGCGATGGATGTTGGAATAATATAATTTACTATTCCAATTCCAGTTGTGCGGACAGCAGGGAAGGTGTTGGATTTTAAATACAACACCTTCTCCCCCTTCCGCAAGTCATTGTAATGCCTTAGGGGGTAATGGTATGCGTTGTTACAACGCAGTCATTGTAACGACCACGTTGTAACAACATGCAGGGAGACAGATTCGTAATAAGGGCGTTTACTGGCTGTCATACGACCTTCCTAGTCAGCATAGCACTAGACCATTGATTACAGAAACGTCACTCTCACACAACAATAGGATAGGTTATAAGGCACACACACCCAGCAACTACAACCAGCCTATCCAAGCACTATCAATTTAGAAGGGGAAACATCCTTTACAACGGAACCGTTACAACGCGGTACAGTTACAACGCAGGATTTACAACGAAAGTCATTACAACGACTTTTGCTGGAGGGCGTTCTAGGATAGGGGATAGTTTAATTTACTATCCAACACCTTCCCTACTATCCACGGGGACTGGAGTTGGAATAGTAAATTAAACTATTCACTATCCAGCGCCCCCCAACGCAAGTCGTTGTAACGACTTGCGTTGTTAAACCTGCGTCGTAAAGGTACGCATTGTAATGGTACGCGTTGTACCGTCATACATCCATTTAGAAGCCTGTCTCCTCTGTGACAGGTGGGAGAGCCACCTAGATTCATGGGAGGCATGCACATCTCAAGGTTTTATGATCTTGGCAGATATGAGAACAAATGGAAGCTAGGAGTATCGCTAACACACAATGATGTTTATTATTTGTATTCTTTTTTTTTTTTAAACAATTTTTATTGAGATAATCAATGCATTTCCAGGACAACATAATTGGCATGACGTGTACATAGATCACAGTATTAGTTATACAATTTTTTCCCCAGTTCTCATTGTCTCGCATTCGGACGCCACCCTTTCCCGCCCTTCCCTCATACATATACGACCCTTCTCTAATAGCCTGGTTCATTTAGTGCATTTAATCACTCGCATCCGAATCAGAGTCCTCAGGAGGCGGTGGTTCACATATATCTCCCCGATAGGAGTTCCAACCTCCCCAGACCTTTTCCCACTTTTTCTGACAGCCACGGTGAATAAAAACTGACCTTTCCGCTACCATTGCCAAGTCCATATCCCTGCACCACTGGGCAAAAGTAGGGGCAACCCCAGACCCCCAACGTTGGGCAACATTCCGCTTTGCTATTGTTATGCCAAGAGTCACCCAACCCTGAGCCGTCGTGTTCAAGTCTGTTGGCTCCTATATGTTAAGGAGGCAACATCGCGGCTCCGGCGGTGAACAGCCTTTACAACGAAACTTTTACAACGCACTACCATTACGACGCAACCATTACAACGCAAACCATTACAACGCATTGCGCTGGGGGGCGCTCTAGGATAGGGAATAGATTTAATTTACTATCCAACACCTTCCCTACTATCCACGGGGACTGGAGTTGGAATAGTAAATTAAACTATTCACTATCCAGCACCCCAAAGCGATATGCGTTGTAATGGTATGCGTTGTAAAAACTGCGTTGTAACGGCATGCATGGTAAAAGCATGCGTTGTAACGTCATACATCCGGCTCCGGCAGTACAGTGACTCCCGTGACCTGGGTGAGCGTCCTCATTACTACCATCCATTATCCCACTCTCCTGGGACAGCTCCAGATGGTATGAAAGAATTTCCCTAGCTCTCTAGTATGAACAGTGGGGAATTTTAAGTTGAACAAGCTGTAGCCTTGACGGAATAGCTGCCTCTCTAAGAGAAGCCAGTGCCTCCCTCCAGTCTGCCTCATCAATGTCTCCCACCAACTTCTCCCATGTGGCCTTAACAGTCTCTGTGGGGTCAGGTCTATTATTAATTATGGATGTTTAACGAAGCACCAGAGGACACACCAGAGGACAGATTGAACTCACCCGCTGCCGTGAGGGGAACGGCCCAACAGGCTTGCATTTGGGGCTGCTAACATTCGTGCTGCACCAGTGTCATCGCCGCCGCAGGGACTCCATTTCCCAGGTGCCCCAGCGGTTGTGGCGCGAGCAACGCTAGCAGAGCGCCCGGAGGCGCGTTAAAAGAGAGGAGCGCCGAGCGCTCATTGGGAGCGTTTAACGAAGCACCAGAAGACACACCAGAGGACATATTGAACTCACCCGCTGCCGTGAGGGGAACGGCCCAACAGGGTGCATTTGGGGCTGCTAACATTCGCGCTGCACCAGTGTCATCGCCGCCGCAGGGACTCCATTTCCCAGGTGCCCCGGCAGTTGTGGCGCGAGTGACGCTAGCAGAGCGCCCGGAGGCGCGTTAAAAGAGAGGAACGCCTCTCGCCCTGTGAGTCGCACTCGGGAGCGCCCGGGCAAAGCCCGGGCCAAGGGCGGGCCCGTTTAAGCCCGTTCAAGACCGGAGAGGGCCGGGTCGGGCCATCCCCCTTCCATTTGCCGCACGATCTGCCCTTGTGAGTCCTTTGCTATTTGTACATTGCTGTAGTATGTTGGGAACCTTGCAATGCCGCCTAAGGAGGTTAAGGGGAGAACAGACACTGCCAATTTCACGGGAGCCATGGACCAGTTCATAACGAGGATGAACTGTGTTGTTGATGAGGGGATTACTATAATGGAGCGACGTGTCTCTCAGGAATTGGCTATTGCGAGAAGGTCTTCAATGGGACACATTGCGAATGTGCAGACTCTTGTTAACCTAAACGCTAATAGTGGTTTAAGTGTTTCCCCAATTTTAGAATTCCCCACCCCACAGCTCCCCATTTGCGATTTGTCTCAGGCTTCAATTAGTAGCCAGTCCACGGCCTCAGAATCATTGTTGTTATCCCCCCAAAGGTTTCCTTTTGTGCCTAATACAGTCAAGGTGCACAACACTAGGCAACAGTGTGGGAGAGACCCAGGGGCAATCCCAAAAAATAAACAAGGACTAGTAAATAACATTGGTGGGAGGAAAAGGAAAGCACGAAAAGTCATGAAAGAAAAACCTGTCGCCCTGGAGCCGCCTGCTGCAAACCCTGTCCTGGGCACAGTTGATTCCTCATTGCCGTGTAGGGCGAGCCAGGTAACAGGTGGTTTGCCTAGTCAAGGGGAACGGGAGGGGGTGCAGGAGGCTGAGTCAAATGCCATCTATGAGTCTCTCAGGCTCCTTCTAGCTCCATTAGAGGATAGGCTGAGTAAGATTGAGGTCCATAGAAAAAGGATAGAGCGAGACATTAAGGGTATTGCAGAACCCACCATAAGGGATAATTCTACTACAGTTACTAAATCATTAGCTAAAACCCACAGGGAAAAGGCTGTTGCTTCAGCTCCAGCCATCCACAAAAAAATAATAGTAGCAAATATAGCCCATCTGGTTTCATCTGCACCTGCAGCTACACCCCCTATAAAGGACAAAGCACTTGCCAATATAAATAACTCATGTCAGCAAAAACATAATCTACCACAAGACATGCCAGGTGGGGAGGTCCCTACTACTCAATCTAATATAGGGAAAAAAATCTTAAACATACCCCCGGAGGTTTGTCCACTTGTGGTTGTTTTAGCCGGTGTACCAAAGTTGGGCAAAGATGAGGCTGAAACCCCCACAAAACTTTGGAATAGGGTCGTACATTGGTTAAATACGAATAGACCCCTGCCTCCGCATCTTGTTGGTAAATTACTTATGATTCGGAGGGTGCCATGGGTTGGTCATCTTGCAAAAAATATAAGGGGCGACTGTATTTTGATCAACTTTAACAACCCTAGAATTGTTGATTATATTTGTAACTGGAGATACCCTAGTACAGGAACGACTATTCACTCTCTCCCACTGACCTACTTTTATCCCCCAGGTTATTTCACCCCACAGTTAGATGGTTGGACATTGGTACAGCGGAGCGGGAGGGGACCACCTCAGGGGGGATGGCATATGCCCCCTCCCCCCCACATGGGCACTTTCCTAAGTCACAACCGGTTTGATTGTCTGGAGGCTGTTGATTGACTCGATGATGGAGTAAGAGAACTGAATGATCCGCCTTCCCCTTCGGGTGGTTGCTCTCCCGACTCATTTACATTACGACAGTCCATGGGGCATGAGTCCTCAAATCTAGTATTAGATATTCTGAGAAACTCTATTATTGTACCTAGTCAGGACTTAGGTGAAACCCCATGTGTCCCAATTTCCGATAAGGTTCATAGTAATAATCTTAAACTTGTTTCGTGGAATGTGGCAGGTCTACGAAACAAGCTTTCAATCCCGGATTGGAATAATTTTATTGATGGGTATGACATATGTATGTTTCAAGAGACATGGAGCCTTGAACCTCTATATAAGCAGGGATTTTCTTGTTTTTGTGTATCTGCTACTACGGTGGGGCATGGACATCCCTCTGGAGGGCTTATGGTTTGGGTAAGGGTTGATTTTAATTTCAAGATTACTCACCATACTTGTTCATCTTTGTATATTATGAGACTTTCCATTGGGGGTATGAACAGTGTCCCCACTTGGGAACTCTTTAACGTATATGCTAGAGGTACCCAAGGGGGGGCTAAATCCACTACCATTGATACTGTAACTGATTTGCTTAAAAGGTGTTCTCTTGACTCTGTAATTTTGGTTGCTGGGGACTTTAACTACTCGTTTGAACCTTTGGCAGTAGATGACATTCTTGGAGTGCATGAAGACGATGCCCAATGGGGCATTCCGCCCCTTTCCCTTCCGCCTGTGAGGAGATGGTCTCCAGTAGTTATTCAACTGAATGCTCTAACGATTGAAACAGGTATAAGAGCTGTGAATGGTCGCACCAGCTCCGATGCTCAGGGGGCAAATACATACAACAGAGTATCTTGTGAGAGTAGAATCGACTATATAATGGTTGACAGGAGAGCATGGAAGTCAGTGGTAGATATGGTCATTATACCATCAGTGGAGAGTGACCATAACCCCTTGTCCCTAACACTGGTTGATTTGTGGCAGAGTAGGGAACATATCCCATCAAATAGTGCGAGGCTTATAACCAAGCTAACTATACCATCTAATTGCAATAGATTTCTCAAGTGGCCTAAGTTTAGTATTGGCGAAACCAGACTGAGTGCGCTGGATGGAATCCTTAGTGAGCAGTCCCTAAGGCTTTCTACAGTATGTAATGGCGTGGCTGGGCCTGTAGAGGCAGAAGCCATTCACACTGATACTGTGGATCAGATTGGCAAATTGTTTATAGTTCCAGGGAAAAAGAGCTCGACAACTGTAAAACCGGTGCAGAAATGGTTTGATAGCAATTGTAGAATGATGAAAAGTAACTTAATTCTTGCAATCAAATCATGCAATCCAGTAGCTGTTCGGCTGGCCAGACTGCATTATAGACAAGCTATAATAAAAGCTAAAAGGGAGTGGGAAGAATCCCATTGGGAAAGCCTTAGAGATGCAAGTAAAACCAAGAATGGTGATCTGTTTTGGGCCTTAGTCAGAAGATCGAATGGATGTGATCCTGACCAAATTCCCAACCATATTACAGATAATGAATGGTTTGAGCACTTTAGTAAACTCTATGGTGGTAATGAACTGCCCGGAGCCCGAGGGCATTTGAGCGGTGCCCTGGATGCTGGATCTGGACAGGCTCCACTTATTAGAGTTGATAAAAAAGAGGTCCTGGCTGCAATTGCTAAAATTGTACCTGCTAAAGCCCCAGGTCAGGACGGTGTACCTGGCGACCTTTTTAAAGCCAATCCTGACGGTTGGGCCATTTACTTTGCAATCCTGACGAATGCTTTGCTGGAAGGTTCACCTGTTCCAAACTCATGGAAGGCGGCAGAGGTGATCCCTATTTACAAGAAGGGCCCCAGGGAGGACCCTGCCAACTATCGCCCAATTAGTCTTATAGATGTGGGGCAGAAATTGGTTGGCAGGGTACTCTTGGAGAGGATTCTTTCTTGGGCTGAGGATAATAACATCATCTCACCCTTTCAGGCAGGCTTTAGGGCTTGCACAGGCACGGTAGATCAAGCATTTAGGCTGGTGCTCTTACACTGGAAGGTGGTTACTATTGGCAAAGGCGGTCTTTATTTGGCCTTTATTGACTTGAAGACCACCTTTGATTTGGTCCCCCGAGATCGCCTCTGGCTGATCTTGGAGGAGATGGGGATTCCTCTGCCAATTTTGAATCTTCTGGCACGTATGCATGATGGTACCTACGCCCGTATTAGATGGGGAGCACAAGAGCAAAAAACCGATAGAATCCCTGTGATTCGAGGGGTACGCCAGGGCTGCGTGCTAGCCCCAACACTTTTCACATTATTTGTGAATGGTGTGGTGTCTTTTTTGCTAGAAATAAATGCTGATGCCCCGGTCCTGGCGGGTGATAAAGTCCCTGCTCTCCTCTTTGCGGACGATACGATATTGGTATCAAAAACTCCCGCAGGATTGCAGAAGTTGTTGGATCGCTTTTCTCTGTTTTGTAAGCTTAGGGGTCTTGTTATAAATACCTCGAAAACTAAGCTCCTTTATCTTAATCCTAGTAAGTCATCCAGATCCACCCTTTCCTTGGACGGTGTGTCACTGGAACGCGTAAAAGAATTTGACTACTTGGGAATTAGAATTTCGGATAAATTAAAGTGGCAGCCTCACATTGACAAAATGGCATTAAACCATAAAAGGGTAGTTGGAGCTTTAGGGCGAGAACATCGTACATCTATCTCTAAGCCCATTGCTCCCGCTTTGGATATTTACGCTGCAAAAGCTGTAGGTTGTGCCCTTTATGGTGCAGAGATGTGGGGCTTTGAGTGTGTCGATGCCCTGGTCACTTCAGAGAATACGTTATTTAGGGAGCTGGTATCGCTTCCAAGGGGTACTCCCATCAAACCACTATTGAGTGATCTGGGTCGCCGCTCTATCAAGGAACTAGCCAGATTACGCCCTCTCTTATACTGGACTCGGTTATGGCGGACACCAGAGCTCTCAAGGTATCTAGATGGTTTGAGAGAAGTTATGAATCTCCATGGTGCTCATAAAATTAGCTGGATTCGTAATATAAAGAAGCTCCTGCGCGAATCTGTCTTGCCAACTGACTGGGAGCCTGGGGTCTCTTTATCCAAGACTGAAACTAAGCGAGCCTACTGGACATGGGTTGATGATCAAGAACAAAGGGACCCAAACCAAGGTAGGCTGACTGAGGCATTTAGACAGCATAAATTAAAGCCTCGCCTGGAGTCCTACTTGGATTTTATTAAGAAACCAAGGGATAGATCCCTTTTCATCCAGTTCAGGTTGGGAACACTCCCTCTCCGCGATTATACCTGCAAGTGGAAGCCCCCGTACCAAACCTCTTCTGTCTGCCCATTCTGTGAAGGTGTCACTGAAAACATCCCTCATGTATTCTTTGTATGCCCAGCCTACGCAAAACCTAGGCAGAAATGGCTCAAACCTGTGTGTCTGTTGCTTGGAACCAGGGACCACTCCTCTGCACTCAGAATACTCAAGGCTGACACTAGTACAACCTTAGTGTGTGGGGTGGCCAAATTTCTTAGTTGGGCCTGGCTGATTAGATTGAAGGCTATTAGTTGATCCTAGTTTTAGCTGAATCTTTTTTTTAAACATTCACAAAGCTGTTATAGTTTATTATGTTTTTTAAAATATTTATTGAAATATGAATGGTTTCTCATTATAATCTTTTTTTTTTAATGTAATGCTAATGAATTGTGGTTTTATATTTTTATGTGCTTTTATGATATTCTGTATATCGAAATAAAGCTTTGATGATGATTATTAAATATTTTTTTATACGTCATTGAAATTGCCTTATTTTGAAGATGGTCCGTTAGGAGTCTGTCCTCTAACGGCGAGGATTCCTCCAGGGTTGTGTCCGGTGGTAAGACTGACTGCAGTGCGTGTCTAATCTGCATGTAGCGGAACCTTTCAGTCTCAGCAAGTCCAAAAGTGGCCTGTAAATGCGCTAATATAACTACCCCACCTTTCTGCCACAAATCTCCCCATGTTGATATTCCTATGGTGTCCCAGTTGCGGAATCCATTGGTGTCAACCAGCATTCCCAGCTTCTTTGTGTCCCATAGTGGCATTGCTTGCGTGATCACTCCCTCCCATCCCAACACGCGCTGTACCACAAACCAGATTTGTATTGTGTGCTGTGTTGGTCCAGTGATAGTGGACTTTCTTTTTTTATTATATAGGGCGTTCATGATCCCAGCCAGCACCAGAAGATGTCTGTCCAGCTGGAACGCTGGTTCCTCTTGGGGAACATGCAGCCATTGGTTGATCGGGACGAGTTGGGAGGCCCAATAATATGCTCTGATGTCCGGAAGAGCGATCCCGCCGTCATACCAGCTTCTTGTGAATTTTGTTTGTGCTATGCAGGGCGCCTTCCCGTCCCAGAGTAGTGTAGTCACCTCCGCATTAACTGCACCGAAGTACGTCGATGGGATCAGAAAGGGAGTATTTTGCAGCGCATACAAAAATCTTGGAAGCGCCACCATTTTAAAGAGCGCAGCGTGGCCCAGGAGTGTTAATGGTAATGTGCGCCAATGCTAAACATCTTTTTTTAAACGCACCAGGGGTTGGATCAAATTTACTTCAATAAATTGTGCCCGATTATGCGTGACGAATATTCCTAAATATTTAAACCTGTTTGTAACAATTTGCAGGGCACACCCTCTCGGCAGCTGCAGCGGCGGGCCCTGTAGGACATATAGCAGCGATTTGTCCCAATTGATTGTGTATCCGGACGCCCGCACGTATGCGGCACATATATCTAGTAGGCAATTAATGGACCGCACTGGGGACGTTAAGTATAGCAATATGTCATCGGCATACAGCAAAATACGATCTTCCCAGCCATCTGCCCACCGTATGGCCCGTATCGTGAGGTCCTGTCTAATCCAGGCCGCCAACGGCTCTAGTACTATTGAGAAAAGCAGGGGTGACAGTGGACACTCCTGTCTTGTTCCTCTCCCCAGTGGGAATTCTTTTGAGAGACAGCCATTAACAACCACCTGCGCCATTGGCCGCGTGTACAGCAGTCGGATCCACCCACAGAATTTTGGTCCAAAGCCGATGTGTTGGAGGACGGCAAAAAGAAAAGGCCACTCCACCAAGTCAAACACCATACGCGCATCTAGGGAAAGTATGGCTATGTCCTCCACCAAGGTCGATTTGCGTTCTATTACACCAAATAGCTGCCTTAGATTAAGCGCTGTATTGCGGTGTGGCATAAAGCCTGACTGATCCTGATGAATGATTTCTGATAAATGTGGTTGAAGCCTAGTGGCCAAGGTTTTGGTGACTATCTTTGCATCCGCATTTAGAAGAGATATCGGCCTATACGAAGTGCATTCCTGCACCGGCTTACCGGGATTATGTATAGCGACTATGGTACCAAGGCGTTGGTCTCTAGGCAGAGTACCAGTTTCCAAGCTTTCTGTGTACATGTCTAACAGGTGTGGTACCAATTGTGCTGCACCAAATTTATAGAACTCCACTGGAATCCCATTGGGCCCTAGCTCCTTCCCGGTGTGTAGGGCCCTAATTGCCTGCGAGATCTCTTCCTGTGTGACGTCCTCCTCTAAAGTAGTGACTGCGTCCTCCCTGAGGGCGGGTGTTCATATGTCATGCAGAAAAGCAAGGTTATCCTCTACTGTTGCAGTGGCCACTGGTGTATATACCAATTTGTAATGTTGCGCTAGCGCCTCGGAAATCTGTTGCGGGGCAGTTACCATGTGTCCATCTCTGGTACGTATCCGTGTTACCTAATTGCTCGCCCTTTCTTTTTTCCCTAACCAGGCCAGAAGTCTGCCTGACTTATCCCCTTGGCCATATATTGTGTGTTGAGTATTGGTTAACCTGCTGGTGACCTCCTCCCGCGCGTACGCCCTGTATGCCTGCTGCGCCTGGTGTAATGTGTGCGCCGTCTCCTCCGAGTTATCAATCGCATGCGCCCTCTCTGTCCTCGCCACATCTGCCTCTAGCTCGTCAATGCGTTTCTGGTGCTCCCGCTTTTTACCAGTGATCAGTGATATCACGTGGCCACGGAGTACAGTCTTAAAAGCCTCCCACAAAACCATTGATGAGGGGACTGAGTGTTGATTCGCCTCAAAGTAACCCTTAGTGACCTGGAGCAGGGACTTCCGAAGCCTACGATCCTGGAGATATCCCGGTCTAATAGGGAAGAGCCTTCGATTCTGTGGGGTAAATAATACATATGTAATAATGACTGGGGAGTGATCTGATATTCCCCTAGGTAGATGTCTAATGTCAGTCATACCTAGCATCCCAGTGGCCAGCGTGAAGATGTAGTCTAGTCTAGAGAGGCTATTTTGAGCCCCGGAGTGAAATGTATATTGTCTATCAGTCGGGTGCCTAGTCCGCCACACATCTAGCAACCCAATCGCCTCCACGAAGTCCTGTAGCCTGTGGGTTGTCCCCCCTTTATCTTTCGGGGGCTGCTGATCTAACCCCGAGTTCATTACTGCATTAAAGTCTCCCCATATAATCAATTCCCCACAAGGGAGTGTGAGTAGAAAGTTCTCCAGGTCTGTGAAAGCAGTCTGGTGCAGCGTTGGTGGAACATATACCGACACTACATTGTATGATCTACCATCCCATTGGCCCGCGACTGCTGCAAAGCGACCCTGATCGTCGTGGTATGTCTTTGTCACTATCATAGGGAAGCGTTTGTTTATGAGGACCCCAACCCCGTTAGATCCAGAGGTGAATTCAGAATGCACTGCCATGTGGAACCCCCATCTATTCAGGGCCTTAAAAGTCGTTCCCTGCAAGTGTGACTCCTGAATCAGAGCCACCGCCGGATTCTTCTGCTTCAGGTACTGCAACACCAACCCACGTTTAATTTTGTCCCCCAGTCCGTTTACATTCCAGGAGAGCACTGTCAGCTGTGACGTCTGTCTCTGAGTGTCTTGTGTACTTGAGAGCATGTCTCTATCACCCTGGCTTGCAGCTAACATGGCGATCAAAGGCAGGCAACTTTCCAAGGACAACCTCAATACAATCTATCACGTCATGCATCCTATTTACTTGCAACAAAATACTATAAAGGGGGGTATATCCCCAACAAAGCAACCCCTCTCAAACTGATCCCATCCCCCCACCCCCCTCCCTGCTCCCCTGCCCAGCAGATTTAGAACTACCCGCCACCCCAAATCAGCAGATTGCTTCAGACCCATAACTGTGTACTTGCGTAACAGGGGGGGAGAAAGCTTGTCCATGTCCCGCCACTTGCCCCATGTATAGTGTCCATTCACAGCCTGCGAATATGCCGCACGTGGTCCATATCCAGCCTTTCCTCATCGCTGCAGCCCTCCATCTCATGTCCCATCAATCACTTTCATTGCCGGAGTAGTCGGCCCATGTGCCGTTCTTTTAGTTCTTCAGTTTCTTAGCCGAGGGGAACCTTCCAGCCAACTGCAACAGAGGGGCAGGTCTATATGAGTCGGCCTTTCTACAGTGTTAATCAAAAAATCTTCACAGAGTCCAGCATGGCGGCAGTGTTCAGGATGCTCCACTGTTTCTTTATGATACCCTTAATGTGTGTGGAGTCTGGTGTATATGATGTGACACATGTCAGGGTCTCAGTGGGGTCTCTAAGTGCAGTCTGCAACAGGGCATCTCTGGGGTTATTCAGGGCTCTTTTGGAAGAGTCCCTGACTAGCCGTTCTGGATAATTTCTTTGTTTTTGATTCTGTTCCAGCGCCTTTGCCTCGGTTTTGTAATCAGTGGTGGTACTACAGTTACTCCCAATGCGGAGGAACGGCCTCTAGTAAACTATACTTATCCAGGGGTTTTCTATAGAGGGTGGTACTAAATCCTGTATCATTGAGTCTCAGGGTCAGATCCAGAAAGGGTATAATTGTCTCTGAGATGGTGTGTGTAAACCTCAAGAACTCATTTTGTGTATTCACCCAATCGCAGAACTCTTCGCAGGTAGAGCGATCACCTTTCCAGAAGATTAAAATGTCATCAATAAACCTCTTCCACAAGGTTAGGTTATTGATGTAGGGGTTATTGTTGTTCATGATGATATTTTCTTTGAAGGTGGCCATGTATAGACAGGCTACACTTGGAGCGAAGGTACTCCCCATGGAGCTACCTTGCGACTGATGGAACAATTGTTTCCGATATTCAAAGTAATTCTCAGTTAATGCCAATGTTGCACACCCCATGATTAAGGAGATAGGGGTCGTGAGCCTCAGTTTTCTTTCATGAGCAATGATTCAATGGCGGTCAATGTGGCAAGCTGTGGAATGTTTGTATACAACGCTTCTACGTTAAGTGTGACTAGAAGGTTGATCTCAGTTGTCTCATGTATTTCATCCATGATGTGTAGTATATCAGTTGTATCACACACGTATGAGTTTTTTTTTCAGTATAGGCTGCAGGCAGTGATTGCAGAATCTTCAGAGGGGCTCCAATAGTGACCCTATTCCTGAGACTATTGGCCTCCCTGGTACCGGTGTAGTGCCCTTGTGGATTTTTGGGAGTGTATAGAATTAGGGCACTCTTGGGTCCTTTGTGATCAAAAAGTATGGTTCTTTTTGTGAGATCCACCCGTTGGACTCAGCCTCAAGGACCATACTACTGATCTCCGTTTTAAGTCTGGTAGTGGGGTCTTCGGAGATCAGGGTGTAGTATCTAGTGTTACCTAGTTGGCGTCTGCACTCACGGTCATAATCATCAGTGGATTAGATCACTGTTGCTCCCCCTTTGTCAGCTTGCTTAATAGTTATACTGACATCTTCTGCTAGAGATCTTGCTGCTGTTTCTTCAGCATTGGATAGATTATGGAAGGGTTTATTTCTGGGGATCCATGCCAGATCCTTTAGTTCTGCTTTTTCAAACGTCAGTACTTTGGGGGGCACCCTCCCATTATTGGGGGTGAAGGTTGAGGGATTCCTCAAACCTGAGTCTCAAGTGTCAATTTGAGGTTTGTCAAGAAAAAAGGCTTTCAAGCAGATGAGCTATACCATGACTAGCTCCACTACCATGTTTATATCACCATTGATGTAGCATGTCACGCCTACTAGCTACATATGTTGGAGTACACCACCATATACTTAAGCGACAACCCCCTTATAACCACCGCCCCTCCTTGGGAGAGGATAGTCTTCTAATTATAGTTACATGCTTTTAATGGGGCATCAGAGATATGCCCTCTATCACCCACACTTGTATCTGTTTTTATGTGCCTGGATCGTCATTGCATTTTTCTCACACTAGTGGGGAAAGGAGTGTAATGGAGGTGTTGTAGAGAGTCAATAAGGAATACTGTGTATCGGTTTTTACAGAGGTGTTTTCAATTTTCATATATCCCTCTCTCTAGGTTACTGAACCACACTACAGAGGATTTGTACCTTAGTGCTTACATGTGGTAGGTAGCAAATAGCCCCACCACATAGTGTAGATAGATTCACTGTTCACAGATTAGGTCCTGAAGAATTGTCACGGATTGAAATAACCATTAGGCAAAAAACATGTTGACCCTTGACGTCAGGAAAGCTGCCACTCTTTTTGTTTTTATTGAGGTGGATAGCCAACCAGAATAAAAGTGTTATTTGGACTAGCCTACCTATTTTAAATCACTCTTTCACTTCACTTTATCTGCACACCACGGGAAACACACCACCACTTCATCATATGGCAAGGAACAAAAGATCTCCTACAAAGAGCCCCTTTACGGGTGCCCATTGGATATTGCAGCACTGACCCAACGAGGAGCAGGTCCAGATGATGAAGCATGACACCTAGCTTGTTGGGTGTGTGAGGACCCTAGTTCCGAAAGAGTGGGATCCCCTCCAATCCCTCTCCTACATCAGGTTCCACCTTAACTATCATTACTAATGACGGTGGTTGGTCCTCTGAATTTTATTGACTAGGCACCACTTTATGAGGCACAGCATTCCACTAGCTATCAGGAACTTACTGGGCACTTATGCTGGACCTTGATAAAAAGTCCTCCAGTCCCCCTTCTTGTTGACCATATCTCACATGCAGACATTGATGTAAACTGAGCTTGCTACAAGAGGTCCATTGTTATGTGTCACATAAATGGATTTTTGTCTAATTGCGTTTGGTAATCTGGAATTTATCTACAGGTTCCAGAATGTTCTGTTGGTAAAAAGATAGAGAGATGCGGGTGAAAGTGTTAGACATGACATAGATCACTTGCCAGCCATGCCTATCAATAGATGGATGAAATAAATTAGGACATACATATTTATGTAATTGTTTTATTTTTTAGTTTTAAAGGTTTTCTTTTAATAAAGCAGCATCTTAGACAACAGTTCTAATTATTTTAATTTATTCTGCCTTTTTTGACGTTTTGATAATCCAGTGATTTAGATTTGCAGTTTTCCATGCAATCCGTCATTGTAATGAGAGGTGGGACAGTTAAGAGTATAAGGGCCTGATTACGAGTTTGACGGTCATACAGGAGGACCGCCACCACTGCACCCACAGGAGGACCGCTGTTAGAACTGGAATTTCTGGTTGGCTAAGGCTTGCACCAAAGCCAGGCAGAAACCACTACTCTAGTCAGGGCAAGGGAGTCACACGCCAAGATAACCCCTGCTCACCCACTTGGTAGCTTGGTACGAGCAGTCAGGCGTATCCCGGAGGCAAAGTGTTAAGCATTTGCGCACGCACACAGGAACAACATCCCAGGCACACTACAAAAGGAACTTCACACAAGGTTATATAAAAAATAGCCTTTGTATTCTCACAACACATCAGATAGTAATCACACAATATACATTGTGCCAACTGGCACGGGCAATATTCACAAGGGATTATTTACACAGGACAGGGCCACGTGGGCCACTGTCAGAATCAGCACTTAGCAGAAATTGGTACAAGAAAATAGATCATAAACCTACAACCAGTAACTACTGGTAATCACTGTACTCCACCTCAACCTGTAACATAAACTACATTATGTACAGTCACCTCAGGCGCGAATTACATTCTGCACCAACCTCACCAGCATAAACACATTATGCAATCTTTCACTAGTCTAAACACATTAGACCCTACCTCCTAAGTATAACTCACATTAGGGGCATAAATCAAATAGTGGAACAAAATCTCACTAGCGTAACCACATGAAATGCAACATAACCTCCTAATCATAAACCACCGTTTTAGAGGTATAAAACACAGGGTGCTCAAAACATACTAAATGCATTACATTTCCTAGCACCACCTTTAGGACACATCAATCACATTAGGGCCTTGGGCCCTATCCCCATACCAGCCCCCTGGCCAACTGGCCATCTCAAGCAGGGGGCTCAAATGCCCTGTGTCCAGAATGTCAGGGTGCGCTACCAATGCAGAGCCAGTCAGGGGTGCGCCATATGCGCAAACCTAAACGTTGCAGCTGCCCACTACTTGCTGGGCAACTGAGAACAAGAACAGGGACAAAACGCTGCAGCTGGAAATAAGTGCTGCGCAGCTGTGGAAGGCCAAGGTAGGGGAGAAGGGAGTGCGACTCACTCCTAGGTTCACCAAGAACAGGTCCCCTGAAATAAAAGCCTAAACGATGCAGCTGCCCACTACTTGCTGGGCAGCTGTGGAGGCAAAACTGCGGCATGGGCCCTCACTGGCCCTTAGAAACCAAACTGCACCAAATGCTGGAGCCCTCCAGGCTCTAGGACAACTAATGTGCATTTTAGAGAGACCTCTAGGCTCTGAACAAACTCCGCCCACATGCTGGAGCTATCTGGCCTTTAAACAAATAACGTGCCCAAACGTTGGAGCCTTCTAGGCTCTAGAATAATGCTGCTGCACAGGTTGGAGCCATCTAGGTTCTAGATCAAATAATGAGCAACACTTGCCCCCTAAGTAAATATGTCCCAAGGTGGAGCGATAGGGGCTTTAAGCAACATATGCCCCCCAAGTCCCTCATAGGGACTCTAAAATAACTGCGGGCCTCGTTGGAGCCATCTGGGCTCTGCAAAATATGTCCCCTGGTGGAGCTCACAGGATCCTGAAATAATGGTGCGAATAAACTTACCCCCAAAATGTTGGAGCCACCCTGGGCCCTTAAGATAATGGGCAAGTGTGGGAGCGGCCCGCTGCCATCCGGGGCCGCTCTGGAGAAGGGCCCCGCTATGCCTGGCATCGCGTTGGAGTCCCGCTTGGGGACTCGGGAACGAGAAAGGTGCCACACGTACCGGCTCTCCCACGCATCCGGTCTCTTCTCTCTCCTCGCAGGCGGCGGCATGCGGCCTCCGGGGGCTCCCCTCGCTCCTGGGAGCCCCCCCACCCTACACCAGGTGCCAGGATGGGCGCTTCTTCCCCCTGTCCCCCGTCTCGGGACCGGGCCTTTGGCAAGAGGGCTTCTCCTCGCCCGCTGGGGGAAGAGGAAATGACGCGCCCTGGTCCCGCCCCGAGTCAGGCAAGGCCGCCTGGCTTCCGGGTCGGGCCGGGGCAACACCGGCAGCCCAGTGGCAATTTATAGCGCGGCTCGGGCCACGACGGTGAAATGCTTTTAGGCTAAAATCAAGGTGCGACCATAATCGGGGTGGGCACCCAGATTCAAATATAAAAATAAGAGGGGTGGGCACCCACGCTGCCATTAATAAAGGCAGCCATGAGGGGCAGGCTCCCTCAATCACCGAGCAAATTAGGATAAAGCGCTTTCCAGGCGCTAGGAGGGCCCAGAGACCACCAGGCCCCTAAGAAATGACCCCTAGAACAAAAAGGGTCCCAGAAAAGGTCCTCCAGCATCCAGAGCATCCAGGGGCTGGGCAGGGCCCAGGGAGGCAAGCCTTCCCCTGGGCCCCAGCAGCAGCACGCCCCTGGTAGTTTCAAGTACAAGACAAGAACATTTTCATGGGGTCACAGCCCCTCTTTTATACAGAGAAATCCTTTGTCTACAAAGGTGCAGGCAAAGGGGGAACCAGATGCAACTGGCTCTGGAGCACTTTGTTTTGCTCAGCCCCTCTGCCTATTCACAGGCTGGGTCAGCGACATCAGACACACCACAGGGGGTGGAGCCAGCAGTGTGGAAGTAAGGCCCAGCCCTATTCAGGACCCAGATGCACTCCTCCCTGCCATCAACATGCAGATCTCTCCATTCACCACCGGTGCAGACCCATCCTGACTCCTAGAGCCAGGTACACCAGCCAGCTCCTGCCAATCACAAGCCAGACAGTCAATTCACATTCACTGCACAGACATGCCAACTTCTAGAAGTGGCACTTCCACACTAGACACATTAAATCCGCACCCATCATCGCGCAGCATTTAATCTCACGAGTTCGCACATACCAAACTCGACCCTGCACTCCCCACACATCAGGAACTACCATGTTCACACATATTCCCCATGCATTCCTATGGGAGGGCAGGCCATTCTCACCACACATACACAGAGAGCGCACACACTTTACACTGGACCACAGTGAAAAAGTGCGCAGAGGCCTAAAATCACCAACACCAGGTTACATATAAAAGCAAAAAGTTTAGGGGTGAACCTGCCAAAAGGGCCAAGTCCAACAACCGCTAAGTCTGTGGTGCACTCACCCACCAGATTTGAGTAGAATCCAAGGCGGGCAGGTAGTGCAGCAGCAGACCCATGGCAGCAGCATGCTTTGGCCAAAGATTACAGCCAGCCATCATGCCGCTGCCATGGGACCCCGCCACGTCTTGTGCCCTGAATGGCATGCACCATGTTGTGCATGCCACACAGTGCACGCAGAAGCATGGGCTTGGGGGAACACACATGTTGTGCCCCCCGCTTTCCCCTCCATGGGCATATTTGCCAGGGGGCCCTTTTGGGGGCCCTTTCCCTACCTTTACCCCAAGCATTTCAAAGGCAGATTGCAATGCGTTCAGCAGTGTAAGCAGTGTAAGCATCAGCACCATTGCGACTTCGGCCTCCAATCCACACAGCCACCTCTGCTGAATCCTGGATCCTTGTGGTGGGGGTGGTCCTGTGGTAGTTTGACTGCCACAGTCCTTATAAAGCAGGCAGACTCACCGGGGTGGCAGTGATCAGACCATCACCGCGAGTACGGTGGCCCCAGGACAGCGATACTTGCAATAAGACCCTAACTGAACATTGCTCTGGAAATAGACTACATGCTTCAAAATGATAGATCTGTGAAACCTGGCTTTCTTGCTAATTGTCCACCAATGACAAACATGTTATGCTTTAGGTTACAGTTTGCAATAACCACACTCCATTCCTGAAGCTTGACACTGGTAGCCCTCTGTTGTGGTTTCCACCCCCACAACCCCCTATGAGAGATGTCTTTTCTCAATATGTCACCTATTGATGACATTCATGTCAGACACATCATCACTTATATACATTGTAAGATCCATACTAACTACTTCTTAGGCAATAGCCAACAGGGCCAAGTGAGCTTTGTTGTGTATTGTCATAACAGTGTGAAATGACTAACAAAATGCTTTGTTTCAGAGAAATATAATTGCATGTTGCGCACAGTCACCATAGTAATAAAAACGAATAATGTGCAATTTACTAATGACTTCCAAACTGAGTCCCATCAAAAACTCTTCATGATGAGAGGCTGCATTCAACCTTCTTGGGCAACGAAACACTAAGGTCTTTGATAACAGTAACATGTTACTCTCACACAACAATGGGTTATTATGCACACACACCCATCAACTCAAGAACCTAGATTCCTGGGGAGGCATGTGCATCCAAAGGTTTTACAATGTTGGCAAGTATAAGAACAAATAGAAGCTATTAGTTTCCCTAACAAAATTATGTTTATAGTTTTAATTGTGTTTGCTTTAATATCAGGATGAGTCTATTACATATTTTCTACAGTAGGTTAAGGTAAACAGACACTAATATGACTTATTGTTGTGTGTGTACTGTTGACTGCCAGACGCTTATCCTCCAGATGTGTTTATGCCTTCCAGATGTTATCCTCCACATGTGTTAATGCCTTGCACACGCTTATCCTCCATATGTGTTTAGTCCACAGAGAGTGGTGCAAGATACCTGTTGGTTGTACCTTTGTTGGGAGAGGCCTGGCTATATCCGAAACTCAGGGCTCGGAGAATCTACCCAAGGTGCCCCAAATGAGGAGAGGGTACGAACAGTTCAGCCAGTCAGAACCGGCCGCTCCACTTCTTAAATCACAGCCTATATTACCTACGCCAATCGCTGATGTGAGTTACATTTGAAGAGCCAAACCCAAGAACCTCTCGGATATCTAAAATCATAAGATCACTTTATGGACAAAAGTGAAAGGGTGCAAAAGGCATCAGAATTGGCAAGGATGCAAGGTAGTAAGACCTAGGAAAAAAACCTCATTCCAGCAATACATGCTTTGAAAGATTAAAAAATATGTTTTATTTGTGTATCTTAAATGCTATTTTATATTCTTTATCTTCTTTAGGGTGTTTTTAAAATCTCTGTTTTTCAGGCTGTATATAATTGGATTACATAGCGGAGTTACAACAACATATAACAACGACAATACTTTGTTATTGTTTACTGAAACAGTTGATGGTGGTCTCAGGTACGTAGAACAGATAACTCCATAGAAATATATAAGTACAGTGAGGTGGGAGCCACAGGTGGAAAAGGCCTTGCGTCTCCCTTCTTTAGACCGGATTTTCAGGATTGTTGAGATGATGTTGATGTAAGATGCAATAGTTAAAGCAAAAGGTGTCACTCCGAATATAAAACCAAGGATGTAGCTTGCTGTCTCAACAGCACGAGTGCTGCTACAAGAAAGATTCATTAGAGCTGCAAAATCACAGAAGAAATGGTTGATTGTGTGAGACCTACAGAATGAGAGCCTAGATATTAGTACAACGTGCGGTATTGGGTCTATGAAACTAAATAGCCAGCATCCGGCAGCCATCTTCATGCAAAACACATCATTCATGGTTTCCACATAGTGCAATGGATTGCAAATGGCTACATATCGATCATAAGCCATGACTGAGAGAAGCAAAAATTCTGCAGACACCATGGAAATGAAAAAAAACACCTGAAGCAAACATCTGTTTAGAGAAATGTGTGTTCCTGCCAGAAAGAAGTTAGCAAGCATGTTTGGGAAAATGATTGTTGTGTAACAGATGTCAAGAAAGGCTAGGTTTGTGAGGAAAAAATACATCGGTGTGTGCAGATGTGTGTTGGAATAGATAATCACCACGATTAGAAGGTTGCCCACAAGCACCAAGAAGTAAACCAACAAAAAAGCCAGAAAAAGTGGAACTAGAATTTGCGGAAAATCATTGAAACCCACAATGATGAACTCAGCCCCTACAGTTTGATTTTCACCTTCCATGCGTCTTGGAATGCAGCTTTCCAGTGTCGGACTATCAGAGATATCTGCAATTAAATAACAAAAAGGGAAGTCAGTACACATCAAGCACTGTTTTGGGTGAGAAAACAGATGAGGATGTCTGGCAGTCTAAGTTGATGTGTTTACTATCAGAAGAAACCTATTGAATTGCAGCCACAAAATAGGTGTCTAGTAAGCCAGTTTCATTTTCATAGGGCAATGATTCACTTGCATGATATCTATTGCTAATTTATAGGTTGTGTTGTAACATGGTATGCCCCTTTTAATGTTCATGTCTCCGAATCCTCGAGCAATGATGGCTCTGATGAAGTGGTAGGTGAATCAAGCGTAGGAAGAGTTGCACGGCAACGTAGGTGTCCGGCATGGCAAGCTGACTACAGCATGTAATGTATACTTATCTGGGCTCACCGTTGTTCCTCCTACCAGCAGATTCTTCCTAAGGTTTTATATGCATACTCTATGTCCTGTATTATTTTGCATGAATTGTTTCTTTCTTTCTTTTGTTCTTTCCAGGTTTAGCTAGGCTGTTACTATTTTATTGCCTCTCTGCACTTGACCGATATTGGTTACAGAGGGAGGTGTGTTGTAACATGGTATGCCCCTTTCCCCCCCTGCCCTTCCTTGTCCCCTTGGTCCCTCCCACCTGTAGAATGTTGGAGTGAAGCTCACCTTAGAATGTTGGGGAGCTCACTCTAGGAGTTGGCACTGAAGAATCCATTTCAAATAAACTCCTTTCCTTCATCATATCTTGTGTGGAGTTTATCTTTTAACTGGTTGGTTACCTCTTAATATGATAGATTGCAGCTGTAACTATTTAAAACTTGTCTAGAAAAAACAGGACAAATGAACAATTCAGAAGTACATGTCATACCTTCTATTTACACAGCACCCTGCCCTATGGGCTACCTATGGCCTACCTTTGGGGAGACATATATGTAATAAAAGGGGTGTATAAGGCTTGGCAAGGGGTTTTACATTCCGGGTAAACATGGTAGTAAAACTGCACACACAGGCTCTGCAGTGGCACTCCTGCGATACATTTAACGGGCTGTTCGTGTGGGTGGCACAATACGTGATGCAGGCCCATTAGTAGCATCTCATTTAAAGCTCTGGGCACAGGTAGTGCACTCTACTATGGACTTCTAGATAAATAAAAAATCCAAATTATGGATAAACTAATGTAGCCATGTTTATAGGAGAAACACGTCCACTTTAGCACTGGTCCGCAGTGGCAAAGTGCTCAGAGTCCTAAGACCAAAAAAACAGAAGAAGCAAAAAGAGGATGTAAGCAAGCAAAGTATTTTGGGGTAAGATCACCTTAATGCTGACAGGTCTAACATAAGGTGAGTAAAAAAAGATGCTTTTAAATGTATGTTGTATGCCTGCTTGCAGGTTAGTGTGCTTACGTGAGAGAGAGTGTCTGTTTGTGTGTAAGTGTGAATTTAACTTCATGTGTAAGCATGTGTTTGTTTGTGAGTGAAATTGAAGGTCAAAGGATGTGTGATGTCACTGCTGATACCCTGGCATTTTGGTAAATTGATGTTCATGCCAGGTCTCAACTTTTGGAAAAACTGGGCTACCTATTGATGGTGGCAGGGCCATGTCGAGGATTGCTCGGCTCCTCTTGAGCTCTGGAGGAATGTGATACCCGTTGACAGGCTATGTTTCTTTAAAACCAGTCCTTCAAACAAATTAACATCAAGTTGGCAAGGGCCTTACCAAATATTTGTTTTAAAATAGGTAAAGTTGCTTACAAACTACAAACAAGCTATATCAAGGACCAGCTATGCCATTTTAGTCTGCTAAAAATATAATTGAGACCAGTTCAACCGGGATGTACAAGTATCCTCTCCTTTGTCTAGTAATAAAAGTGATGTCGACATGGTGAACATAGTGGAAAGTTGAACAGAACAGCAAAGGCTCGGGCTAAAACTTGTACACTTGAGTATTGAGTCGGTGGGATATGTTATTGAAGTGTCAAAGAACTGCATTGTTTTCCGTCCCCACTGTCCTTATCATCACAGACGGGTTCAAAATAAGACCCCCTTGCTAGCAAAGCACAATCAGCATTTCCGACCTCAGTACTCGAGAAGGAGCACCCTGGCAAGAAACTACCATTTATTTTAATTACACTTCAAAGCTACTTATCGTCTCACATGTCAGTCAGGGAGGGGTAAACAACAGATGGCATACTGCAGGCAATTAAGTGCCAGGAAGTGGAGGAAAACTGTAGTTAGGCGCCCTGCCTTGGAACTACAAGGAAGTTACCATAGGAGCAACAGCCAACAGAAAGCAAGAAAACAACAGCAATGCCAGATTTTGACCAATCGCAAGGGGCAGGAGAAATTACACAAAGTTGAAGCCAACATACAGATTACTTTAAGTCTAGCTGAGATAGCGCATGCAGAGCATGCGCTGCCAAACGCGAGACCTAAAAATGTATAGTGGTCAGTTTCTCAAGTGAATATAAACCAAAGAAAAGTGACAAATTGTGGCATACAACAAGGCTTCTAAAAATAGTTAAACGACCAAAACATGTTGCATAATTCATAGGCACTGTCAACTGTACACATTCTAGAGACAGTGAATTGTGCGGATATTTTAATATATCTGAATACTTTCATGTTGGTCTTGTTGTATTTATTAAAAATGACTCTAGTTTATTAGACTAGTGTAGGATCCTTTTGTGATGTTTTTGATCTGCATTATTGTTTGAAGTGTTGCACAAATACTTTACACTTTCCCTCTGGGTTAAGCCTGACTGCTCTGTGCCAAGTTGCCGAAGGTTGAGCACAGGTTAATCTAGAGTTCGCTTGTGACTTCATCCTGACAAGGATTGTGGTTGCTGCTTGACCAGGGCTACACCCTTGTCAACCAACAGCTCAATTTCTTACAGGGCAGTATTATTACAATTTATGGCCTTATTACGATGGTGGGTGGAAAGCCTCTTCCCCACAGTCAGAATTTCCTGAAACGTTTTGGAACCCTTCCGACCGACTTGGTCAGTTTACATTCCAACCTACCGGTTACGATGTTCACGGTCGGAACGTAAATTGGCAGGTCATGCCGAATTGGTTCTGACTGGCTCTCTAAGTATTCGTGTCAGTCAGAACCGCATCGTACATCCCTATGGACAGCATTTCCATCCTCGGGATTATGATATAGGTTTCCAACAGCCTTTCTGGCTTGGCCTGTCCGACATGGAAAGGCTGTCGGAACGTGACTTTGTGGGCACCTGTCAGGGCCCCCTTCATCCTGCTGCCAATAGTTGGTGGCCGACGGGGTACCTAAGAGACCCCCATGTAAAACCCTGCACTATGTGGCAGGCACAATGGGGCGGAACATGAGCTCCCATAGGAAACAATGGGACTCTGACCGAACAGTGTTTTGTTGCATTGTAATCCGTTGTTCAGACCTGCCGACCGCAAGGTGGTTGGTCACAATTCCGGAACAGTGTAGAGCCGAGGCTTTCCACCCGACATCATAATGAGTCCCTAAGTCATCAGAATGAAGAAGCACACTTTCTCTTTACTAGCAGCAAAATATTTCCCAGAGAACAGAAATATCCCATAATAGAAAAGGAATGCTTAGAGATAAACTAGGCGATAGAGAAGCTGCAATGTAATTGGAAGTACATACTTTTTTGTTGTAGTCTGATCATGCACCTCTTGGTTGGAATGAGTGCAAAGAGATTAAATGATCCAGGACTCTTAAGGTGTCTTGCATCTCTACAATTTATATTTTTGAGGCTAGACGCTGGAAAGCAAAGGAACAAGCCAAAGCAGATGTTCCCCTCAAGGAAATCCAGTTTTCCCAAATTGAAAAATCAAAGAGAGGAGGGATGTCAAAAATGTCATAATTTATCTGGTTGCTTTGTTCCGACCACTCCTCTTCGTTATGCATGAACACTTAGGGAAAGACAAGAAGTAATTAGAATAGAGAAAGGACAAGAGAACAGAAAGAAACAGAAGGGACATGATACTGAAAAATACTTCAGTTGCTCCGCCTTAAGAGTTTAAATCCAGACGAAGAGGAAACTGAAGATGAGGAGAAGGAGAGAGAGGAGAACCCAGTACTCTGCTATTCAGGAGTGAAAAATTATTTAAAGGAATGGAGAACCCACCTGACAAAGAGCCAGCAGAAGTAGGAAATGTCCCAGAGATGTGGGGGAGAAGGAAATTGGAGACCCTTGACTGGAAGTAGAGAGAACACCAGGGATGAGAAATTGAGCAGCTCCAGCGGGGTCCAGTCCAGCATCAGAAAGGAGATGATATCGGTTCCTGCCATGCTCCTGGAGGGGCACAGCTTTCACAGGTGATGCTGGTTTTAGAAGCTGGGCAGGCAGATAGGGATGGAGAAGGAGGCCTAGGGTGAACGCCATAAAGAGAGGGATACCCAAACATAACAGATAACTCAAGGTAGACACATGTTTATAATTTACGGGTGTGTCACCGGAGATCCTTCATGTGTACTATTTATTTTCAGTCAAATGTAAAAAATACTGCCGTATACCGAGAATACTTGTTTCTAGATTTCTAAGTTAATTCATTTGTGGCTTCTTGGATTCCTTTTTAGGGCTCGGCCTAGCGTACACTGCGCAGCAGTGTCGTGCAGCCGAGATCTTATGTTTCCCCAGTACTGGGGCTTGAACCTGCCTCTCTCTTCCATTGGCTGGCTTCCAAAATGGAGGCCAGCCATTGGAGGACAGGGGCGTCCCTCAGTTCAAGCCCCGTCTTGAACGGATTCGGGGGCGTGTTTTTTCCAATTTTTTAATCGTGACATCATCCGTCACTCAACTACTAAATACACGCCCCCGAATCGCAAAAATGGCGGCGCTTTTGTTCTGCCATTTCCCCCCGACCGCCGCCGGAAGAAGTCGTCCTCAGGTGAGTGCTTGCTGTCCTGCCCCCCCCGTTGTTCGTGCTTGCTGTCTTCCCCCCCCGCGTTCGTTGTGCTTGCTGTCCCTGCTCCCTCGTTCGGTGTGCTGCCAGCCCCCCCGCGTTTGTTGTGCTTGTTTCTTTCGTACGTTATTGTCGGGAGGCGCTTTAAGCAGGAACTGCTTACAAAGACTGCAAGGCATGCACAGAAAGGTTTGATTTCAGCCTTGTACATTGTTCCTTGCTGGGCCGCAGTAAACTTCCCGCAGGACCCGGGCACACCGAGCATGGCCAGCACGTTACCCAGTTAGAGCAACTGACCCAACAACGTCATGTTTGTAGGAAGAGTGTATCACCAAGAGCGACGGAAATGTGGCTGATCGTGGACGATGCACAGGTCAAAGGCTGAAGGCATTCCCATTCTTTGTAGCTGACCCCCCCGACCGCCACCGGAAGAAGTCGTCCTCAGGTGAGTGCTTGCTGTCCTGCCCCCCCCCGATGTTCGTGCTTGCTGTCCTGCCCCCCGCGTTCGTTTTGCTTGCTGTCCCTGCTCCCTCGTTCGGTGTGCTGCCTGCCCCCCCGCGTTCGTTGTGCTTGTTCCTTTTGTGCGTTATTGTCAGGAGGCGCTTTAAGCAGGAACTGCTTACAAAGACTGCAAGGCATGCACAAAAAGGTTTGCTTTCACCATGCACATTGTTCCTTGCTGGGTCGCAGTAAACTTCCCGCAGGACCCGGGCACACCGAGCATGGCCAGTACGTTACCCAGTTATAGCAACTGACCCAACATCGTCATGTACGTAGGAAGAGTGTATCACCAAGAGCGACGGTAATGTGGCTGATCGTGGACCATACACAGGTCAAAGGCCGGAGGCGTTCCGATTATTTGTAGCTGACAGCTATCGGGCTGCTGGGCAAAGCCAATTCAGCTTTTCGTCCTTAGAAGCCGAGGGCAATAAAATGTGCCCCTTTGAACTGGCAAACAATCCCAAAGTTATCTAAACGTGTATCAGTGGTGGCGTCCTGTAAATAAATGATCAATGCAGAGTAAAAACGTTCAACCCTCAGAGCTTTCAACAAACCCCACGGTGAAACAATTCTGTTCCATATGCCCTTTCCCTTTCTCTCCTGCCACCTCACCCTTCATCACTTGTCAATTCCATTTCACCCAGCCTCACTACTCCTGAACTGCAGAACATACCTTAGACGGCATACCGTGTTTTACACAAACAGGACCTAGTGCCACTCACTCACCATAGGGGTCCCGTTGCACGTCGAGGTCTATTTACTAGTCAAGGGCATCAGTGTTACACTGCATGCAGAGACCACCAGCTTAAAGAAATATCAAGAGCTGTACCCGGAAGCACACTCCTCTTCTCTGCCGGCGTGCCAACATGAAAAGAATACAAACTATGGAGCAGATAACATGCCATCAAACAAGGCGAAGCAAGTAACAGGCTACGAATCTAGAGCTCGACTGATGGCCAGTTAAGTTCTGGATTTCTACCTTTTTAGTTGTATATGTTTCTGATCTTCTGTTCCCTTTATTGGCAGGGTTTTATTACAAAATGTCCTCCTAGTGTGATAGCGATTGTGCGAGTAAGCAACTTTACAGGACAGGGCAAGGTTGTCACATGTTCGATACACAGACTTCAGGTACCAGGGCAGACCGGTGGCGAATTGGCTTATAGGGATACCGTGTTAATTGGCGTAAGAGGTGTGTCATCAGTGTGTAGGCACAAAGTCACACTTCATTGCCCACAATTTCTGCCTATAATCTGATTATGGCTAGTGGACAAAGGAAATATAATATTGGAGAGAATGTGGCTTACCCAGACAAGCAGTCTGCAGAATAGGTTCCTTCTCATCAGTGTCATTTCATCTCTAGTGTTTAACAGTTTCTGCATGTGCTGCTAGCTTGCACTGTCTCTCCAATCAAGTGTCCTAACTCCTAAGAGTCTACCATTATTTTCTCATGCTCCTCATGGTCACAACATATTAAGAGCTCATTCAGAAAAAGTGGCCATATTTTGCTACCAACCTTTGCAACTGGGCTTTGCTTTTGCCAACTGGCCTATGTACTATAAGGTCGATTCGCAAAATCACCTTTGGCTGAGGGTTACAGAATGATCTGTCCAATGAATGTTAATTAGGCAGGGTAAAATTTGCAACCTCCTGAAATTGGCTACAAACACAGAGACAGTGCTAGGAACAGCAGACCACCATCCCTGTGTTTGCACTACAAAATGTGACATTTTTACACAGCCAAGTTCCCTAAGGAACGTGTACTGCTTTAAAATAAAACAACTTTCCAGTTTGGGAAAACATCAGAGACAGCAGACAGAGGTCCCTGGACCACTACCTACTCTCCCTGAGGTTGGGGAAGGGGACCCTTATCCGTCTACTAATCAGTTACCATCTTCTTTAAGGAGTTGGTTGTGCTTGCTGTCCTGCCCCCCCCCTAGTTGTGCTTACTTGTGATCCGGTTTGTGTGCCTCTGCTCCCTGCTTGTGCCTCTGTTCCCAGCTTGTGCCTCTGTTCCCTGCTTGTGCCTCTGTTCTCTGCTTGTGATCCGGTTTTTTGTGTTGCTCCCCTGCCCCATCGTTGGTTGTGCTTGCTGTCCTGCCCCCCTCGTTGGTTGTGCTTGCTGTCCTGCCCCCCCCCTCGTTGGTTGCACTTGCTTGTGATCTGGTTTTTGTGCATCTGTGCCCTGCTTGTGATCCGGTTTTTCGTGCCTCTGTTCCCCAGGGCGTTACTGGGCAAAGAGTTGTGTGGGGCTCTGTGTGTGTGTGTGTGTGTGTATGAGGCTCTGTGTGTGTGTGACTCTGTGTGTGTGTGTGGGTGGGTGCGTGTGGGTGGCTCTGTATGTGTGTGTGTGGGTGGCTTTGTGTGTGTGGCTCTATGTGGGTGCAAATGCAATAGGTCTCGCATTTGCGAGAGATTAAGCTATTGGCATTGTAAATGACAATGCCATTTATTTATGTTTTAAAAAGAAAAACATAAATAATGTCATGAGCAATGCCAATAGCTCTAACTAAGCATGGGCGGATTTTGCGGATCCACGATTCACGAATTTGCGTATTCACGGATCGTGGATCCGCAAAATCCGCGGATTTAGCGGATCGGCGGATTTGGGGGCGTGGCTTCCATGCCAGGACCATCGTGCCAGATTGAACCCTGCCCTTCGTATTTATTCAAGAAGACGCCACCGTTTTGTGCCATACCTCTACTCAACTGGAGTACTTTCTACTGGATAATCAGTAAGTGCTACCTCGTTGGGTAAATGTATAGTGCTTTTACTACACTACAGCTGCTTAAAGTGGCAGAGAGTTGTCTACAGCGGCCAGGTGTGTGGTACTATGCAATCGCGCCGAAGGGCGCAGGGGTCCCTTGAGTGATCTGCCCATCATAGTGGGTAAATGGCGGGAAGACGGTGCACACCGGCCGCGAGTGTGTGGGCGGGGCCAAACGGACGGCGCTTCCATGCGAGTGCACATGGCTCTTGTGTGTATACAAGGTCAGAGACTGATCAGAGCAGCAGATGTAGAGACAGAAGCCCCTGGTCACATAACAGCACGGGGATTGCGCTCGTGAAGGTCAAAGATGCAAAGGCCTTTGTCCAGCGTCACAGCTGATTTTCGACGGTATATTTGGGAAGAAGGCACACCTGCCCAGCCTCCACAACGGTATTATTCCATTCCTGGTCTGTAGTAATTAATTTACGATGGCGCCAGCAAGCTGCCAGCGCCATCCTAAGATAGTTACAAAATTAGCTTCAACAGGAAGCTCTAATAGATTAAATAAAGCAGGCGCTCGATGACCTGCTTTATCTTATCTATTAGAGCTTCCTGTTGAAACTAATTTAGTAACTATCTTAGGATGGCGCTGGCAGCTTGCCGGCGCCATCGTAAATTAGTTACAACAGACCAGGAATGGTTGAACTTTTGCCCCCGGAATCCGCCGCTCGCGGATTGCGAATTTTCGGCAAATTCGCGAGAGTTCGCGGATCACGAATTTACCGAAAATTCGCAAAATCCGCGATCGGAGCGGATTTAGCGCTCATACTTAGCTCTAACTTTAACAATGCCAAGACCATTGCATTGTAAATGCTTGTTATTTTTATTTACAAAAGAAACCACAACCCTAACTTCAAACCTTTACCAGGAATAAAATAAGAGTGAAAACAAGACTATATTTAAGAAGAAAGAAAAAGAAGTAGTCAGAATCATAACTAAATAAAAAGGAAGAACAGCACACAAAAGCTCATTAATTTTCTCTTACTCACCTGTATTTTATTTTCCATCAAGGAACTGCACAATTTTGCGCTGGATCTGGGAAAACTGGGAAAAAGAGAAGAATTCTGAGAAGCCCACCCAGCGCTGACAGCAAAGAAAATTGTCTTCAGAAAGGACTTCTGTACAAACTGATTAAATGGGAAACATCATTTACCACGCATTCAGAGCAATGTCTAGCCTTTACAACAAAATCACTACCCTGACTGCAAAGTTACCACGCGTTACTTCACCATGCAAGTCGTCACAACTACTTACTGTGGGGGGGCATTGTTGGACTGGTGTTGAATTTTTAAGTCCAACGCCTTCCCTACTGCTGCATAGACTGGAGTTGGAATAGTAATTTATATTATTCCAAAGGCTGGTGCCCCCTAAAGCAAGTTGTAACTACTTATGTGGTAAGTTAACTCTTGGTAATGTCGCAGTCAGGGTAGTCACTGTGTTGTAAAGGCATGCAGGGTTCCGACATACAACTGATTAAACAAATTGTGGTACTAAAATCTACTGAAAAAAAATCTCCTGAGAGAGATCAAGAAGTAAATCATTTACAACTGCAAGGACACAACAGCCCAGTATGCTAACAGTTGTAAATTTTGACTCACTATTATTGAATACCTTCACAGGGATGGTGGCCTAGTAAGGACAGCAGACCACAATGCCAGCGCTCACATTTTAATAAAGTATGCTTTTTTTATTTCAAACTGCAGCCTATTTTACTTAAAGGGAAAGGGCTACATTTAAAACATGTCTTTTTTTTAAAGTTTACTTAAGTTTTCCCTAGAACACTTCCCACTCCAAAATGTTTCTTTTTAATCTCAAAGGTGAAGCCGTGCCAAGGAGATTGCAGAATTCAAGTTGTTAAATAAGTGACGTCAGTGAGCTAAAGTGGTACCTTAGTGAATTTCAAAGTCCGTGATATAAATTGACTTGTCCTAGAGGTAGAACACATGCCATTTGTGATAATTACATCATTAATTAACACTATGTCTTTCTTTAATTTGCCATCGCTCCTTAAACAAGCATTGGCAAAGCTAATAGGTCTGGCCTTTACGTGGATGTGCAAACCAGACCAATTTGCATGTCTAATGCTTCTTGTCTTTAACTTTTAACACTACATCGGAGAGCATGTGTTTTCTTGTTCCTCGTGCATCCATTCCCCCTTTCTATATTGCTTAATTTTAACCCCCTGTCTTGCAGTAGATTTTAATGTGTGCATTTTTTATTAGGGCTCCGCAGCTGCAGACTGCTACGGACCGCTCATTATATTTCCCACAATACGTGTACTTTTACAGGTAAAAATTAAAAAATGGCTGCAAGTGCATCATGGCCAGTGGTTATTTTGTGAAAAAATTGTCAGGAGGCAGCTTCCACCAGCCCTTTTTCCCTGTTAGCACTGCCTAATAAAGAACCAAGGGGCATCTTATCAACAACTAGCGATGTTTATCGCTAAATAAGCTTAGCAACATTTTTTCTATCGCCGTGCATCGCTGGATTTTATCGCAGAGATACCGTGCAACGTTTATCTCAAATGCGATAAAATATCCAGCGATAGCGGCTTAATGCTTGAATATCGCTGGAAATCCAGCGATATTCAGGTATTAACGCCAATAGGGTCTTAACCTGAATATCCAACTCCCATTGGATATACAGGTTACAAAGTGGTCTGAGCAGGCGTTAGTTTTCAGTGATATTCGCGCTTAGCTCGAATTTTTTAATCGCTATGCCAGCGTTGATAATAGGCGATAGCGATGTTAGCGACTGCTTTCAGTCGTTAACAGGTTGGGTACGCCCACTTTGCATGTCATTAGCAATAAATATCACTGACATGCAAAGCGGGCCCCAAACCGCTTGCTATCGCCTACAAACTGTTGCTAACTGCTGTTAGCGACGGCTTGCTAATAGGGTGATAAAATTATCGCTGCTTTAGTGGGAAAAAGTCCCACTAAAGCAGCAATAAGGCCCTTGATAATATGCCCCCATGAAACCCCAAAGCTAGTAGAGGATGTGGCATATTGGCCAGAGCTGCGGACTTCGGCGCTGGGGACCTAGGTTTGAGTCTCGTCCTCTGCTCAACATGCTGTGATTCTGGCCACCAGAAACCACCTGCTCAAATTAGGCACTGAACATGACACAAGTATGCATGCTTCACGACATGTGTGCAGATCAGCAGCCACCTGTTAATGGCATTTTTATTACAAAATACATTCAGGGTGGCTGCTCAATTGTCTGCGTGCATATGCATAGTGGGGCACCCATTGAGACACTCTGACAGCCATTATGGCTTTCGCTTATTCCAATGCAAACAACAACTGGCAAAGTCAGTTGCTTGGCCTTTTAATGCTGAGAGATATTGGCTTTGCCAGTGCTTGATATTTTGTATCGAAGCCCTTCTTTATGATGACACATTGCTGATAGAATAGGATGGTGGCTCCCTGCATCTGATTAGGGCCATTCTGGTTTTACTCTTCTTAGGCCAGCCCCTTAGTCCTAGATGTTTGGTTTCTGTCTAATCTACCTTAGTCTCATACTCTGTCTGGCAACAACATGTGGTTGAAGACAACTGACTGCCTTGGCTGCTGTGGAAGCTCTTTCCCTTGATCTATCCATCAGCGGCTAGACCCATCTTTTGAATACTGTCATTTTGCTTCTCAAAACTGACAGCCATAACAGCTGTCACTCACTGAGCCCTGGTATGCAAGAAACCAAGGAACTGCCAATGAAGATGCTCTCTGCATTCATTGGCCAAGAAACATTTATTTGAAGCCAATAATCCTATTAAATCAACACACATTTTCAGTGTTCTTAGATCAAGGTCAGTATTTTCCAAACTTTTTTAGAACCGCAACCCAATTCTTAGACTGACACACTTTTGTGACCTACCTAGCTTAATGGACATGGGGCGGACGATTTTTAAAAGTAACTAAAGCATTGTGTGATAGCCACTATCATTCACAAACAACATACATTCCATTGAAATGGTCCCAGAATTTGCACAGACAAACACTTTTACTGATTAATCTGCATTGTAACAAATGACAATGTGTGGAATTCGGGTTTCAGTGAATATTTATCCTATATCAGGTTAAGTGTATCGATATGTTTTGAGCCTATTAAAATCTTTGCTTCCTCCAGACTTCAGAATTGCAACAATAAATGTGCTTCAGTTTTGCTCTCCTGACACCTGAATGTGCACAGTTCACATTTACAGGTATTTACATTTTGCAGGGTTTGAAAAGAATGACATCCTCCAGCCCTTCATTTCAGGCTCCCTGTTCCCTGCAAGATTGTCACATATTTCACTTAAATGTACTTTTCCTTCTCTAACTGCAAAGTGGGAGGAGTTTGTAAACACCAATCCCCAGGCTAAGAAATAAGCAGCAATTTGTCAGAAGACAGAGCCCCACGATTGACCTCTGTCTTTGAAAAGCAGTAAATGCGACAAGTTAAATACACAACCTAAAGGCTTTAACTTTTGCGACCCAGCAGTGAGTCACGATCCCCAGTTTAGGAAACACTGCTCTAGAGTCCTAGATGAAAGGAGTACCATGTACCAGGTGACAACTTTCAGCTCTTATCTAAAGACTGGAAAGGGCGTAGGAAGAATGATACTCTATTATGGATGATTTAGCTAAACTGCCTCTAAAAGAGAGATGTCCCTTCCCATTTAAGATCAGCAGAAGCCCGGCTGATAGCGAGGTACATTGAGGGTGACACAACAAGGGATTGTCCTCAAGATGTGGGAGCTGGCCTGGACAAAGCTTGAGAGACAAGATCAATGTTTGCATCAGGAGAGAAGGAAAGTTCTACCTGAGACAAAGGGGCATATCTACAAGAAAATGCAGCAGCTCTGCCCACATTTTGCAGGGCGGTGCAGCGCCGATTGAAAATTACAGCGATGCACCGTATTTACAATAATACAGTGCACCCCTCTGTTTTTCTCTTATGCTGGCACTAAGAATAGCTGCCTAGCGCCAACACAGACACCTTTGTGCCATAGTGCAAGGGTACCTGTGTTGCAGGGAATGATGGTGATTTGCTATTTCTGCGTGTGCTGCATTTTGCAGCACACATAGAAGTAGCAAATCGTCATTATATAATGATTGTTTATGTGAGATTTACTTTTTCTTCACATAAATAATCAATAAAGGCGTTTCGCTCTTTCTATGTGTGCTGCAGAAATAAAAGAATTTCTCCGCGTTGCGCCAATCTAACACCTACATTTGCATGGCATAAATATTTTGCATAGCCTTAGATTTACTAATCCTTGTAAATCTGGGGCAGCGTCAAAAGCGATGGTTGCTGCGGTGGAACGCCCAGAGCAACACCCATGGCACGCCCCTTTCACGCAGAAAACTGGGTGAAAGGGTCACATATTTACAAAGCGGCGTTAGGCCTCGCAAAGTGGCTTAACGCCAATTTCTAAATATGGTGCAGGGCAGTGCGCCACCGGAACGTCATACAAAGTGACATTCCGGTTGCGCAATCCCATTGTAAATATGCCCTCAAGGGTACTGCACTGTGCTTCAGCCTGCACCGCCACCTCTAAGTGACCCATTTGCACTGTGTCTACAGCCCCCCTCTACTCATGACTCCGACATGACAACTAAGCATGGGCGAATTTTGCGAATTCGCGATCCGCGAATTTGCGGATTTGCGATTTCGCGATTCGCAAAATTCACGAATTCCCTGGAATTTGCGAATTTTGTTATTTTTGCGAGTTCGCGGGGCGCTTGGCGTGTTCGCGGGGTGCTTTGCGTGTTCGCTGTTTTTTTTTTGTGCAAGCCCGCAATGCGCCCTCTGGTTCATCACTGCGACCCTCTCGTTTTTTGTGCCCTTCTGCCCTCTGCCCAACTCATTTTTTGTGCCCTTCTACCCTCTGCCCCACTCGTTGTTGTGCCCTTGTGCCCCTTGCCCCACTCGTTTTTTGTGCCCTTCTGCCCTCTGCCCCACTCGTTGCTGTGCCCTTCTGCCCTCTGCCCCACTCTGTGACCTTCTGCCCTCTGCCCCACTCCTGTTTTATTTTAGAATGACACCGGCAAGCTGCCAGCGCCAGCCTAAAATAGTTACTAAATTAGCTTCATCAGGAAGCACTAATAGATAAAATAAAGCAGGTGCTCAAGCACCTGTTTTTTTTTTCATTTATTAGTGCTTCCTGTTGAAGCTAACTTAATAACTATTTTAGGATGGCGCTGGCAGCCATCTTAAAATAGTTACAACAACTTCAAGTTTGAAGGCTTGAACTTTTGCCCCCCGGATCCACCGCTCGCGAATTTGCGGATTTTCGGTAAATTCGCGGGAGTTCGCGGATCGCGAATTTACCGAAAATTCGCAAAATCCGCTAGCGGAACGATTTTGTGCTCATGCTTAATGACAACCAGCCCGGCGAGGGACCCTCAACAGAATAACATGATGGTCAGCAGATGCTTGTGTTTGTGGATACAAGTGCATGCACTGCGGAGTGACACAAGGGAGGCAGGTACCTGGTCCATGTGCCAACACTGCAGAGGAGCTGGGACAAGAGACAGGTACATCACAGTCCTTGTCACTGTAACCTTCCGCCCGGCACTAGAGTGCGTAAATATGAGATTGCATCTGGGAACTCTTCTGTGCAGAGTAAGATTATTCACAGGCCACAGAGTAAACACGTGAAGGATATTTCCGAGTCATGGCTCCACGCAGGGCCGGCCTGGGTACCCACAGCAGCCCTGGCAGTGTCCTCGGACCAGCCCCTGGGAAGCAATGTATAGCGCCAAGATGCTGGAAACGGCCCCTAGAAACTAAACAGGCCCCCACCACTGCAAAAACGACCCACACACTTCCAGCCTCCCGGGGAAATGCCTGATGCCCGGTACGGCCAGTCCGGCCCTGCCTCCACGCCAAAAGATTGTATGTGATTCTGGTTTATTTAATGTTGCACTTTAAATCTACGTCTTAATGTAACTCAAAACTATGGACAGTTGTAGTAATGTGTGTCATTTGTTTGTTTCTATTTCTACCTCACTCTGAGTTCCAAATCTGTAATCCAGGACTTTTTCCCGAGCTAACATCGGAGACAAACCCCAGTGACAGAGGATAGGGTTCTGCAATGGAGAGCCCTCGTCCCCAGGACAACATATGTGAACAATAGTACCTGCCCCAGATAGCGCCCAGTAACGTCTAGCTCCCACAGCGCCTTGAGAACTTGAGAACAGGCTTCTCGCAGTGATACACAACTCTCTTCTCGAGCCGCGCATTATTTGCAGCTGCAGAGAAAGAGGACTCCTGGTTCAGCGTCGAACCGCGCGAAGGGGGTGGGGGGGGGGGTTGTTTGCGTCGCTCGCTCTGTGCGACCTGGGACCAGTATTACAACATTTTCAGAGTTGGACTTTATTTCAATCCCAGCAGCAACCAAACCTTGCAGCTAATATGAGGGTGCTCGGGGGACGAGACGCAGATTACACTCGACAGACAGACAGAATTCCAAATAAAGGAGACAAAAGACAGCAGTTCCCCTGCACGGTCCAACTACATCACCTTCTTGTGCTGCTGGAAGGGTTTGTGGAGTGAGTGTGTGTGTGCTGGACAACAACAGCAACTCACTGTAGCAACAGGGCAGTGTGAAAGTCTGTCTTTGAAAACACAACAAGCACTGGCAAAAAACATTTGAGGGGCCCCTTTATTCATCTTTCTCTTTCACGTTTTATGGGGGTGCTGCAGCACCCTGCAGCTTCTGCACCCCTACTTTCAGTGCCAGTGGCACCCTCTTAATCAGAACTACATTTTCATGGAACTGTGGAACGCCTGGCGATAAAACTCTCAAATGATAACACAGGGGGTCTGACCTGGTACCTGAAACTGGCCTCGTCGGGTAACTGGGGTCCGTCTCTCTCTGCAAACAGAATCCACGGTGCTGCAGGAGTCCAGCAGTCCTAAAACAAGCCTCAGCAGCAGCGGTGGAAAGACTGCAGTGAAAGCTGCTGAGCACAAACACAGAAGAAGAGAAGGAACCCATATCCAACCAGCATGAACACTGCTGTTAAATCAAGTTAGAAAGGGCAGGCCACAAAGAACAGTTTTAAGACAAGTACAAATTTGGAAATAAAAAAAGAATTCAGGCAGCATAATACTGTATTTCTCTCCAGGCCCTTATTTCAGTGGTGCAGCACTTTTATACCTGCCTTTGTGTCTCCAAGGATGCGCTCCTCAAAGCTGAACGTGGCAAACATTCATCAGGAGTCACGGCTGCAGAACAGAAGCAATTAGAACCTGGAGTTAATTGTCACTTCAAAGTCCTGGACTTTGTACCCAAAGGTCTGAAGTTTTTGCTGGGGAAAGTTAAAGGTGTTACTGATAACCCACATCATTAATGTAAATAAAAGTCCTTTGTTGATGAAACTTTTAATCTGTTGAACCCAAGTGGTAAAGTTTCTGCAAAGTAAGACCAGGGTCAGGTATTACTTTTGCTCAAGTTGTTTGATGTCCATTTGTGGCTTGAGGATGGAGCCCAGAGTGCTGGCTGCCTGCTTCATGCACTTCAGAGGCGTCCATAATACTGACTGCACCTCTGATCAGTAAACACAAAGAGACAACCACAAAAAATGTTAAGAAAAGCGAGAATACGTTTTTGAGCTACCTACACCTGTATCTGAAAAATATCAAAATCCCAGGGCCAATAAGACTGATGTCATTAGAAATCATGAAATACTTGTTTATGGCAACCAGTAAGACACAAGCTCATCCCAGTGTGTGAACTGAGTGTCACTGAATGGTATTCACATGGCCTGTGCATCGAGAAGACACCTCACCGCTGCTCTGGCGTCAGTGAGCTAGGAGCAACCACGGTCACTGAGTCTCATCAAAGGCTTCTTCTCCTCTGTGCCTGGATGTGGGTGAAGGAGGCGCTGACCAGAGGGATACGTCCTCACCGCTTACCATATGTGGAAGAGCATTCTTGCGCGACACCTTATACAAGCACAACTGACTGTCACTATCACAAATGTACAGTGTCAACCGTCAACGACAACACAATAGGTACTGCAGTAGCAGTCATAGTGTCACCAGCTACACAAGCAAAATTCTTTGAATTGCATCTGGAATGTAGCCTACGTTTAGTCTTGAGTGCAATAGATTGTGCAATGTTAAAATCAGGGTCATGCATTCATCCAGGGAAGTATGGGTCAATGTGTTTCATTGTTATCAAACACACAAGGCACTCTAAAAGTGACCAACTAGGAAATAAGACACTACACTTACAATCTCTATTTACAATCGCCTAACCAATGACAAGGGCCATTGAACATCAGCAATGTGGGAGACTCCCAAAGGAGGGGCTGCACATTTTCTGGACCCCAGTGAGCTCCTGAGAGTTTCAGCTTCTGAGATAAGGAGGAGTGGTGAAGAACTTTGTGAGCGATGCGGACAGTCTTAAATTATGCTCATGTGTCATAGAGGAGCTACTAGAGAGTTAAAGGGAAGTGGCCACATTTCTCGTGAAGTGAGCGGGTTTGTCCTGTAGGGAACTGCTCCTAAGGAGGGCCGGGTGACATTTTCGAGAGAGCGGCGAAGAATGAGTTCTTGTAGTCAAGTCTGGAAACAATAGGCCCCTGCACTACAGACACTAGGTCCTGATCAGGAATACCCTACCTCATGCCACAAAGTAGGCTGAGCTGGCAGTGAGCCCTCTTGGCAATGGTTGTCTATGTTGGGTAAGCCAGTTGTCAGGGAAAAATCCAAGCGATGTTGGGTTATCCACAATGGTCAATTTACAGTCCATTTGGAACATTACCCTTGGACAGAAAGCTTGTATTCTTTCTGTAAAAGTAGTGACATAAATTCATTTTTTTGTGTTTTGTGTTTTAAGTGGTTATTTGGCACGCATTTTGGATTTTGTAATGGGTGTTAAAGAGCAGGTAGATGCCGCTGGGCGATTATATCTTAAGAAAGAGCAAGGTTTCATCTTTATATTGATGATAAAGAGTCCCAGAGTTTCTGAGCATCTCTCCAGGTGGTTTCAGATACAGATGAAATAGACATGGGAACAGTTTGAACCCTGAGTGACCCCTTGTAGAAAGCTCCCTTTGCTTGTTGGGGAGCTTCCTGTTTTACTGTTTCTTTTCAAATCTGTTTATTGAAAGGTTAGGATAGTACACAACAGCATGAGGATGTACAACAGGCATTGCACTAGTTTACATTTTGCAGTACAGGCTACACAAGGATGGTGACAACGTAACATTATGCATCGCATTTCTAATATCATATCGACTAAAAGCGTAGCTGTGCCTTTCTAGAGCGCGCTAGTTGTGGCCATGGAGACGTAATGAGTAACAATAAAAGAGGAGAAAAAAGAAAGAGGAAAGAGAACCAAGAGGAGTAGGGGAGGTAGGGTCATGGCGGGCCGTTCCAAATGAAGAACCACAAGAATCCCCGTAGGGGGTTAAGGGGTGGGCATCAGGCTCTCTATAGCATCAGGTTGGGAACTATCCCGGAAGGTTCCAACATCCTGGGGGAATGACAGGTCTTTAAAAATGTTGGAGAGCATGGAGTCGAGGAGGGGTTACACATGTGTGTTCCAATTTGGGAAAGTGGTCTATCGATGGCTTTCAAATACGTGTGAATTTAGGTTCCTTATGTGTCCTCCGGCATGAGAAGAGTTCCATCGCCATAACATGCCAGAGGCGAGTGAACCATAGGGCGATACAGGTTGGAGCGAGCTCCTTCCAATGGAGGGCTAATAGGTTTTTAGCTGCACCAAGCTTATGAGAGATAAGATGCCAGTCACAATGGGTCATGGCGGTGAACGCTAAGGGCCTGACTCCCAGTATAACCACAGTGTATGTATTCGGTATGTGGAAGCCAATGGTATCTTTGATGTGACTCCGAACTTCTTTCCAATAGAGAGTCAGCGATGGGCAAGACCACCAGATATGTATAAAATCCCCCATTGCAGCTTGACACCGCCAGCAGGAGGAAGAGGAGGCAGGGAACATCTTTTGCAAGCGCTGGGGAGTGTAGTACCATCCAGTCATAAGTTAATGTGCAGTTTCCCGCTGGGGTATGATTCTATATATTTTAGAGAAGTCCTGCCACAGCTGTTCCCATTGTTTAGAGGGAATCTCTTCTGTAGCTTCTGCATGCCATTGTGTTTGATAAGAATAAAGTATAATCAAGGAAGACTGTTGTAGTACTCGATAAGTACAAGAGATCAGACCCTGGGAGCCGTCATTTGAGCGCACTAGCGATTCAAAGGAGGTCAATGGCTGGGTTGCCCCTTGGGTGTTAAGGGGTGGGAGCAGCCAATGTTGGATTCAATAATATTGCAATATAGACTTATCCTGTAGATGATAGGCTCGCTTACATTGGTTGAAGGTATCGAAGAGATATTGGATCGTGCAGCACTCGCCCTCTCTCCATGCCTAAAAGGATTGCGGGTGTGGAGCCTGGGTGAAGTCAGGGTTATTCGGAAGTGGGGTGTTGGGAGAGGGAAAAAGGGGGAGGCCCCTTTGTACTTGAGTCTTCTCCCAGATATCCAGCACTGTTTTTATAGGGGTGGCAATTTAGGCACTATGGGGTCTGGGGTGCCGCAGGAGCTATGCTAGGTTCCAAAGCGGTCTGAAAGCCACTCCCCTCGCATCCATCGCACGACATCACAACCTTAACATCATCTCGTACGCTGACGACACCCAGCTGATCCTTTCCCTTGCCAAAGACCCCAACACCGCCAAAACCAATCTTCACGAAGGCATGAAAGAAGTAGCCGAATGGATGAAAAACAGCCGCCTAAAACTTAACTCAGAGAAAACGGAAGTCCTCATCCTAGGATCATCCCCCTCTGCCTGGGACGACTAATGGTGGCCATCAGCCCTGGGCACGGCACCCATACCCACAGACCACGCATGTAACCTAGGCTTCATCCTAGACTTCTCCCTCTCGATGACCAGACAAGTCAACGCCGTCTCATCCTCTTGCTTCAACGTTCTTCGTATGCTCAAGAAAATCTTTCGTTGGATCCCCACCGAAACAAGAAAGACTCTCACCCACGCACTGGTCACTAGCCGACTGGACTATGGAAACACCCTCTACGCCGGAACCACAGCCAAACTACAGAAAAAACTCCAACGCATCCAAAACGCATCAGCCAGACTCATATTGGACATCCCTCGCCAAGCTCACATTACCGGTCACCTGAAAGACCTCCACTGGCTTCCCGTTAACAAGAGAATAACGTTCCGCCTCCTCACCCACGCACACAAGGCCCTTTACAAACTAGGACCCGAATGCCTCAACACACGACTGTCCTTCTACACACCCACCCGCCAACTAAGATCCTCCAATCAAGCCCTCGCTGCAGTTCCGCGCATCCACAGATCCACCATGGGAGGAAGATCCTTCTCCTACTTGGCGGCCAAGACCTGGAATTCTCTCCCCACTCACCTCCGCCTTACACAGAACCACATTTCCTTTAGAAAGGAACTTAAAACGTGGCTATTCGATAAATAATGCACCCCCTCCCCCAAGCGCCTTGAGACCCTCTGGGTGAGTAGTGCGCTATACAAATTCCTGAACTTGAACTTGAACCCAATTCATGTGGGGCCAGTGTTTCTTGCTTTCACAGTCCATCCATTTCAAGATGAATCCGAGGTGTGACACCCAATAATACTCCAGGAAACTGGTACACGCCACACCTTCCCCATCCCTAGTTAGCATAAGGAGATTGCTGGGAAATATCGGACACTTCCTGCCCCAGATGAATGTGGTTAGGTCTCACTGCCGGTACAATATATGTGCTTGTTGTATAGGAGTTGGTAGTGTTTGGAATAGGTATAGGAATTTTGGCTGGATAGACATTTCAATCGTGTTAAGTTGCCCAAGCCATGAGATTGAGAGCGATTCCCAGATTCATAGTTCTTCTAGTACTGATTTCCTATACTCTGGCCAGTTCGCTTGCATCCATATTGATAAGGGGTTAAGTTCAATCCGAGGTAGCGGAGTGAGTATGGAGCCCTTTGAAAAGAGAGATTCCAATTCCGGCATGTCCTCATTAGGGATCAATAGGTTTAGTGCCCTGGATTGGGCCAGATTGATTTTAAAACCTGAGGCTGCCTTAAAAGAAATAAGGAGTGATGTCAGTGCTGGGAGAGAATTCCAAGGGTCTGTCAGAGTAAGTAAAAGATTATCAGCGAATAGTGCTACCTTGTGCTCAGTGCCCCTGATGTCCCCGGTTTGGTGAATAGCAATTACCAAAAGCTAAATGACAAGGTCTACGAGTAGAGGCGTGAGAGGGCCTCCCTGCCTGGTGCCCCTGTACATATGTACGTGTTGGGTGAGCTGGCCATTGACCCTGATCTGTTCCTGGGGGGCAGTGTTAGAGGCCATAATTTGAGATATCATGACTGGGCCCAAACCAATTTTCTGGCGAACTGCCCGCAGAATGACCCAGTCAACACAATCAAATGCTTTTTCATCATCTAAGGAGAGGAGGCAAGCGGGGATATCCTGCCTTGGTGCCTTTTCTACTAAATGAGCCACCTGACGTATGTTGTCTGCCCCTTGACGCTGATGTATGAACCGGACCTGGTCCAGGTCAATCAGTGCAGGTAGGTAGGGTTTTAAACGATTTGCCAGAATATAAGTGTAGATTTTAGTGTCGGTGTTGAGAAGGGCAATGGAGCTGTATGATGAGCATAGTGCTGGGTCCTTACCAGGTTTTGGGATGAGGGCTACCTCAGCAATGGACATTGTAGAGGTGAGGCCCATGCTATCGGAGAACGAGTTGTAAAGTCGCAATAGCTGATCCTGTATTTGAGGCAAAAAAAGGCAATAAAAAAGGACTTGGAGACTGTCCGGGACTGGGAGTTTTGCCAACTAGTAGACCCTTTCGTGCCTGCTGGAGTCCAGACAGCATGATTAGTGCTTCAAGAAGCTGCATGTGCTGCTCGTCAAGCGGGGTCCATGGGCAGGCCGAGAGAAAATGTTGGCAATAAAAAAGGACTTGGAGACTGTCCGGGACTGGGAGTTTTGCCAACTAGTAGACTCTTTTGTTCCTGCTGGAGTCCAGACAGCATGATTGGTGCTTCAAGAAGCTGCATGTGCTGCTCGTCAAGCGGGATCCATGGGCAGGCCGAGAGAAAATATTGGATTTTGCTTGGGGATGAGGGTTCTTTATCATCTAGAGCTGTATAAAAATCCATGTTTTTGTCGTGTTCAAATATGGCCCAGGTATCCTCGACACTTTTAGGCTTTGCGATATGTGCTTTCACTACTCAAAGGCACAGTCGACGGCCAAGGACTGACCCAACTTTATCTCCTCTCTCATAGCATCTCTGCTTCAGTGCCAACAGTGTCTGCTCCTCCTTGCTTGTCTGATGTGCCCTCAGATAGTGTCAAGAAGGCATCATGTGTCCCGTCGTTAAGTGGCAAGATTTTGGGAATAAGTATAACCCTTCGCCTATGTGTGGGCGTCTGATTCCGAGAAGATTTTGCAAATCTTGACACTATCTGTCCGCACGGATACTATATTGACCTCATACATGCTACATGTGCCTTGCTGATCATTATAATTTATCTATACGTCTACACGTGAAACAGCAATGACTATAGGAATGTGTTTGAGCCCTGAAGAAGTACCAAGAAAGGGATGAAACATGTTGGCAAGCAATTCTGTTGTGTCTGCTAAGAATTTTTTAAATAAAAGGATCGTGTTTCTACAATCAAATACCATTGTTTTGCTTTTTTCATTGGGAACCTATGTGTTCTATTTTGCTTAGGTCATAGAAATATTATGCTACTTTGCCGTAATATAATATATTCTTTGTGTTTCTCGGGTGCTGGGTCAATTTTGTGCTCTTGAGGGCGGGTGAAGGTGCCCACCCCAGAGTTCCAGCCCATGGTGGGGGCGGGGGTTCCATGAGCATGTTATCACTATGGGAAAGACCACTGGGGGACCAGAATGGCAGTGCTAGGGGAGTCCGAGCACCTGAGTAATCAGTCCTATAAATGCAATAACAGAGTACCTAACTGCCAGGGATGTTGAACATGTGGGTGTAAGATAGCCATACTAAGGGTGCATTTGGGACAGTCAGATGATCTGTGTTTCAACCAGGACAGAACAGTGGTAAACGTAATTCAGAGGCTGCTTGAGAGGGGGTGGGTTAGTGCACACTGTTCATGGACCGGCGATGCTGAATACTATCTTGCTTAGCTTGGGAGGAGGACTGTTCCCCAACCCAGCCCCCAAGTCTAGGATGTGACACCCTAGATCACTCAGAGTGTATAGGTTTCTCAAAATGAGATAGGTGGAGGGGAGGGAGGGACTGTTCTTATGTGAGGGCACTAGAAGCTGTAGGAGCTGTTTAGCTTCTCATTGGTAGCACAATACCCGAAGCTTACCTTCCAAAGTGAAAATAAAGCAAAAGGTGGCCCCACTGATATTTAATGTCAAGTTTACGCAGCTTATCCGTAACTGGCTTAAAATGCCTGCTGAGTCGTCGCGTTTCCTGTGCAATGTCCTGGTAAAGTTGGATAGTATGTCCCTTATAAGTCAACTCTGTTTTATTTCATGAAGCCTTCAAAATAGCTTCCTTCTTGGAGACGAAATGCACTCTTGTATATATGTCCGGTACTATGTCTGGATGAGGAGGAACCATAGCAACCCGATGGGCTCTGACGAGGGCAGGTGGGGAAGCATCCTCATTGCCTCTTATCTCGTGGAGCAGGTCTACCATAATGGCCATGATGTCTGAGCCCTCCGCTTCTCTAGAGACTCCTCTGATGCAGAGATTGTTCCTCCTGCTCCTGTTTTCCAAATCCTCTTGTTTTATTTGAGGATCAATGTGCTGTTCTTCAAGAGTAGCCATTCTCCTTCCCAGGTTCTCTTGGTCTTCTGATCTGGTGTTTCTTGTGTGATCTATGTTGTCAACCAGTCCCCCTATCTCCGTGATATCTCGCTTCAGGTCTTGGAGACAATCCTTGAATTTGGTTTTAAGAGATCCAATTTCAGTTTTGATTTTTTGGTAAAAGGTATTCATGTAGGCATGTGTAAGCGTACTGCATCAGCTCAGAGTGGGGGATCCATGTGTGCAGGGGTTGGGGGGCAGACTTAAGCCACAGAGAAGCAACTGGATTGTCTCTGGGTAGGGTACTCGCAGTGTCTTTGTCGGTTTTGGTGTGTGGCATAGTCTGACTGAGAGGCCACTAGTTATGTGTAGCTGGAGCTCAGTTTGGGGACATGTTGCTCAGTGGCCCAAGCCTGTGTCCTCCAACTAGAGAGCTGCTGGCGGTACGGAGTACTTCACAGCAAGTGGTAGGAGTTAGGGTGAGCTGCTACTATGTGTTGGGGGGCCCAAACTTCCCCAGGTCAACAGTTATATAACCTAATCCTCGATATTGAGCGTCAGCTGAGGATCTGGTGTAAGACGGCATTCCCCCATCTGGGCAAGGGCAGAGGTTTTGCAGGAGCTCCAATGAGTGGTGAAGACCAAGCAAAGGCAGGCTAGAGGGCAAAGCACTGACGTTCCAGCAGAGGATGAGGTGCTAAGATCAGCGGGGATGTCTATTTGTGGCGGCAAGTCCGAGCCTCATCAAGGCATGATGGGGAGACCAGTTATCAGCTACAGTCCGTCGTTACCAATTCACATGCAAAGGAAATGGGCAGTGGTTCAGTAGCAGAGGGGGTAAATAGCCTGCTGGGCGATCCCATAGCCGATCATCTACTACCCCTAAGGTGTTAGTAATAGACTGCCAGGTGTCCCCACCAGTCAAGAATCTCTGGGTGAGGTTGGTAGTTGAAGCAATAAATATGGCCAAAGGCCGACAAGTTTATATGCAAAGGTGTCAGATAGCAGTTTAGAGGTAGTTGTGGGATGCAAAACCCCTCTGTTCAACTTTACAGCTGATCTCCTCTTACCTCATATAATGTGATTGTTACATCCGTTAATATCTCTAGATTTCAGGGGATTCCAAAGTCAAGCAGTGGAGCCAGCTGCCTCTCCAAGCACCACTCGGGGCCCAGCACAGACGTCTTCTCTGACAGAGCAGATTCAATCCACGGCCACAAAGGACACGTCCCAGTAAGTGGCCCGGTGGCTGGGGAATCAATCCCCAAGCTGCAGCCAAGCCATCACCAGTGTGCCTGATTCAGAGTCAGGCCTCCGGAAGGCCATGAGGAACAGTACCGCAACCTCAAATAAAACCATCACGCAGGGCAGAGGAGGTAAGCAGGTACCGGCTCTCACCGCCCCCCACCCCCCCCGGTGTGAGCAGAGGACAGCCAGCTGCAGCACTGTTAGACCCCAAACCAATGCAGCGAAGGCCGGCAGTCTGCAGCAGGGTGGCGTCCCAGTAGGGAGGCACCACTAAAGGCGAGATCACGGCCAGGCTCTCCTGCAAAGTGGAAATACAGCAAACACGGCCCAATCCACTGCACAAGCCACAATGTTCCAAAGCCTCAGCCCCTGCTTCATGGGCCACAGCAGGTGATCAGGTGATACCCCCAGGCCAGGCCCTTAATTCGCTCCCAGTGGGATGTATAGAGCACTCCCTCATCAGGACAGGGCGAGGCCGCCATGTAGTCCAGTCCGGCGGGTTCACCTCCTCAGCAGGAATACAGGTATGTTCCAGCCAATTCTCTCCTTATCAGGGAGGATGGGCTGAACACCAGAGTCTCTAAAGGTCGGGAGAGAAGCCCCTAAAGGCCGTGTTTCACCCTGCAACTGTGCCGCAGGCCACAAGATGGCAGAAGCCGTCTGCTATGCAGTCTCTCCGCTGCAGCAAGCTGGCCCGCAGAATGGCAAGGAAGTATTTTTGGGCTCCCGGACTGCTCCCTGCAACCCCAGGTGCACAGGGCAGTCCACAGAGGGGGCTCCACCTGCCTTAATGCTTCAGATTTGGCTGTAGAAGGCTGCTGGGGAATGGAAACTTGAGAGAGATCGTGTCACTCCATAAGTGGCTCGGCCACGCCACCCCCTGTTTTACTTTTACCTGCTTGGGGAAGGTTTGTGAGATATGGTTTGAACCAGTGTACAACTGCGCCTCAATGTCCATCTTTTCTTTGGAGATAATATATTATTCTGAGAGATGTGGTTGACTGTATCAAAGGCAGCCACAAGACCTAGAAGCACAGGTAGGCAGGTGTCACCCTAATCAAGGATGTGGAGCACATTGTCAACAATTTCTAACAGTGTGCTTTCTGCTGCAACCTTGTTAAAATCCAGATTTGGAAGATTTAAAGGTGTTTGGTAGCCTGCACAAGAAGAGAAAGTTGGTTGACTACACAACTTTCCATCACCTTTCCAATCCAATCCAACAAGCTTTATTCGACGTCAAGTCATAAATTCACAATACATACATGTGATACAAACCCAGTAAAACACAATAGCCTAGATTCATCAATGTCAAATTCTGCGATTCCTAAATTGCGAGAAAAAGCGAATCGCAATTTAGAAATCGCAGAATGGCATTCATGAAAAAATGCGATTAAAAAAAGCAAATCGCAATCGGCCGCAATCGCTGATTGCGAGTTTCCGAAAATTGCAAAAACATCGCAGAATCGGCCAATACCCTTGTTCAAATTGCGATCTCGCAATTACCAACATCGCAAATTGCGATCTCGCTAATTGCGAGATCGCAAAAACGGGAAGTCGCATTCTGAGCACAGTGATGACATCACAACCAGGAAGTAGGCAGGTTCCACCCTCATTCAGCATTGTGAGCCTGAAGTGGAAGCAGCATTGCCAGAGCTCCCCTCCAGAGTACCTACAGGTGAAATCCAGGAGACACCCCAGTGTACAACATGTCACCGGAAGCTGCAGGTGAAACTTCCACTGGAAGGAAAAGGAAAATTAAATTTTCAGAACAAGAGTTAAAACATCTGATAGAGGGAGTGTGCAAGGACCACAACCACCTCTTTGGGAAGGACTCGAGAAGGGTGCCTCAGGCCGATAAAAGGAGGAGCTGGGTGCGCATCCGCGCAAAAGTGAATTCTGTGGGGGTTACCCAGCGCTCTGTGGATGACCTGAAAAAACGATGGTACGACCTCAGAGGGCGGGCCAAGGAGAAGATCGCAGAGAGGCTGGGGGAGCGTGTTGCGACAGGAGGAGGGGAGCCCACTGTCCCACCCAACACCCCACTTGAGGACCGAGTAGAGGACACCCTGAACCCGCAGGCATGCGTGGGGGTAATCCAGCTGGACTCCTCCCGACACACCCAAGATACACAAGGTAAGTGCCATGCGACTGCGACCCTGTCCCCTAACAATGGCCATGACCCCAGATCATCCCATTACAAACCCCAGTCATGCAGCCAAAGCACACCACAAAAGCCCTATTGCATTGTGGGACATGTAGTCTGACCACAATTACCATCTAGCCCCATACAGCCAGACCTGTTCAGTGAGAGGCAATCCTGCAGCAAGTCAGGGAATGGTAGCCTGCATGCATGTAGGAAGCTCCAATGTGTAATAACATGTCACTAATCAACGTCCACTTTACATCACAGGTGGCGCTGAAGTACCCAGTACGGACAACGATGCCCTGCAGATTGAAGAAATAACAGAGGACACTGAGGGAGACGTACATCCATCCCCACAGCCAGGACCATCAGGGCAAGCTGCCGCACCAGTGGTAATAACACCACCTGCCCCTGTGGACAGGGCCACCTCTGCGCCAACAGGCGCAGCAGTACCACAGCGAGTGACTCAAACACCAGTGGGGCTGACAACACCAGCAGCAGCACGCAGACAAACCCGCCGCCCTGCGGTTGTGAGGAGCCAGTCCAGCGGACTGGTGAGGGAGCCGCGCAATACCACATCACGCGCTGGCAGGGGGGTGAACGTGCGGGCACCTGGGCTCTCCATTGAGCGCCGTATCCTCCACGTCCACCAGACACAAGCCCGTCATCTCGCTGCTATACATCTCCAGCTCAACAAGACCGCCAGGAATGTTGGTCAGCTGACATCAACCGGCGCAGACACCGGAAGCTGCTGACCCGCCTGTCTGCATACACGCGGTCCAATTATATCATTGGCAACGCGACCTCCCAGCTCTCACGACGCTCCTTGGCCATGCAGGTGCAAATGGTCCAGTGCTGTCAGGATGTCGCGAGAGCTCTGGAGCAAGTGACAACTGCAGTTCAGGGTATGCAGGCAACTGGCCATGGCCAGCCGGGAGGGGGGGACGACACTAGTGAGGCTAATTCCAGCCATAGTAGCCAATCCGTGCCACTGGTGGTAGCACCCCGCCGCAGTACCAGGCCCTCTGCTGCCTCACGGCAAAATCAGGAGGAGGAGCTGGAGAGAAGGTTGGGAGCATCTGCCCGGAGGCGGCATTGAACATTTGATTGGTACCATGAAGGACCATGCTGCTGCTACAAGCATGCCCTCCTCAAGAAAAATGCATACAAGGACCGGCTGGACAACAACGCACACAACTGCAAGGAACTCTTCAACATCGTGAAAGAGCTCTCCAACCCCAGCGCCGGAAACAACGACATCACCCCATCGCAAGACCTCTGCAACTCCCTCGCATCCTACTTCCACAACAAGATCACGGACATACACAACAGCTTCAACAACCAACCAACGCAAGCCACAACCGCAACGACGCCACCCACCACCACCCTCCGCACCTGGACCCCGATCAGCACCGAAGACACCATCCGCACCATGAACTCCATCCATTCCGGATCTCCGACTGACCCCTGCCCTCACCACATCTTCAACAAGGCCGACGCTGTCCTCGCACCCCACCTGCGGGACATCATCAACACCTCCTTCGACTCCGCCACCTTCCCTGAGAGCTGGAAGCACGCCGAACTCAGCGCTCTCCTCAAGAAACCAACAGCAAACCCCACCGACCTCAAGAACTACCGTCCCATCTCGCTCCTCCCGTTCCCGGCCAAAGTCATCGAGAAGACCGTCAACAAACAGCTGGCCGCCTTCCTCGAGACGAATGGATCCCTCGACCCCTCACAGTCCGGCTTCCGAGCGAACCACAGCACCGAGACCGCCCTCATCGCCGCCACCGACGACCTTCGCACCCTAATGGACAACGGAGAAACAGCGGCCCTCATCCTCCTGGACCTCTCCGCGGCTTTCGACACGGTCTGCCACCGCACCCTAGTACAGCGCCTCAGCAACATCGGAATCCAGGAGAAGGCACTGGAATGGATCACCTCCTTCCTCGACGGAAGAACACAAAGAGTCCGCCTACCACCGTACAAGTCAGAGGCCACCAAAGTCATCTGCGGCGTCCCTCAAGGATCCTCACTGAGCCCCACCCTCTTCAACGTCTACATGAGCCCCCTCGCGACCATCGCACGCCAACATAACCTCAACATCATCTCCTACGCTGACGACACCCAGCTGATCCTCTCCCTGACCAACGACCCCGACACCGCCAGAGCCAACCTGCACGAAGGGATGAGAGACGTAGCCGAATGGATGACGACCAGCCGCCTGAAACTGAACTCAGACAAGACGGAGGTCCTCATCCTGGGCTCCACGCCCTCCGCCTGGGACGACTCCTGGTGGCCCCCCGCCCTGGGCACCGCACCCAAACCGACGGACCACGCACGCAACCTGGGCTTCATCCTGGACTCCTCCCTCTCCATGACCAGACAAGTCAACGCCGTCTCCTCGTCATGCTTCAACATCCTGCGCATGCTACGTAAGATCTTCCGGTGGATCCCCACCGAGACGAGGAAGACGGTCACCCAAGCCCTCGTCACCAGCCGACTGGACTACGGCAACGCCCTCTACGCCGGAACCACCGCCAAACTCCAGAAGAGACTCCAGCGGATCCAGAACGCCTCGGCGAGACTCATCCTCGACATCCCCCGACGCAGCCACATCTCCGGACACCTGAGAGATCTGCACTGGCTCCCGGTCAACAAGAGAATCACCTTCCGGCTCCTCACCCACGCGCACAAAGCCCTACACGACCAAGGCCCGAGCTACCTCAACAACCGGATCAACTTCTACACTCCCAAGCGCCTCCTCAGATCAACCAACCACGCCCTCGCCGCCGTCCCCCGCATCCGAAGAGCGACAACAGGAGGAAGATCCTTCTCCTACCTGGCCGCCAAGACCTGGAACTCACTTCCGACCAATCTGCGCCTGACCCAAGACCACCTCTCCTTCAGGAAGAAGCTCAAGACCTGGCTGTTCGAGCAGTAGCGGCACCCCCCCCCCCTCCCAGCGCCTTGAGACCCTACGGGTGAGTAGTGCGCTCTACAAATGACCTGATTGATTGATTGATTGAATAACATTGGACATATGACGCAATATGGCAATCATGTTACAGTTTGGGGAATTCCCAATTTATTGTGCAAAAAACAATAAGAAATATTCTGTTAAACTTAATCTGACTCATGTCATTATTACTATTGTCATGCATGAGTGAAGTCTTGGGTGTGGGGAGTGGGTGCAATAGAAACAGTTCATGCAGATTTGGTTACGGCGCCTGTGTCCTTCTGCAGGATTCTCCCCGCGTGCATGACGCACATGTGCAGGTGGTCGGTTGTCCCCTTCCGACTCACTGCCAGAGATCTCTACAGGTATCCTGCGCTTGGTAGCAATGTTGTGGAGGATAGCACACACGGCCACGATGCGGCAGCAGACCTCAGGCTCGTATTTGATGGCCCCACCAGTCTTGTGAAGTATGCGCAACCTGCTCTTCAAAAGGCCAAATGTCCTCTCAATGCCATTTTTTGTGCCTATGTGTGCAGCATTGTAACGCCGTTGCTGTGGTGTTGCAGGGTTGAGGTATGGGGTGAGGAGGTACTCACGGAGAGCGTAGCCGCTGTCACCTGAATGAAAGGAGCAGAGGGTGAGTGCCTGTTCTGCGCAGATACATGATCACAGTGTACTATTTTGGGGCATGTGTACTTACCTAGTAGGTGTCCTTCCTCAAAGTCTCCCCTGGCCAGTCGTGTCTGGATGCCGCTGTGCCGGAATATGAAGGAGTCATGTGTGCTCCCCGGGTACTGTGCCACTATGTCCGTGATGAATGTCTTAGCATTGCACACCATCTGGATATTGAGGAAGTGGTAGGACTTGCGGTTGCGGTACATGTATTCCGTTTGTGCTGGTGGGCAGATGTGGATGTGGGTACAGTCAATGCATCCTATTACATGTGGAAATTGTGCAACGTTGTAAAATTGAAGCTTGGTCTCATTCAAGTCCTGTTGGCTGGTGGGGAATGAGATGTAGTGGTGTAGCCGGGTCAGCATAGCCTCCAGGAAACTCCTTAGGCAGCGGGACATGGTGGGCTGGAATATCCCCCCTGCAACAGCGACTATCCCCTGGAAGCTTCCGGAGGCCAGAAGGTGCAGGCTGCACAATACCTGGACATGTGTGGGCACGGCATTGGTCCTCCTTGTTGGGTGCTGCATCAGGGGGTCTAGGTCCCGGATCAGCTTGATGATTATTGCCCCATTCAAGGGGTACTTAGTGTAAATTTGCTCCCTGGTTTGGCTCAGTAGGGTGACCCGCTGGCGGAATATCTGCTCCTGGATCCTACGTCTGTTCCGTGCTACTCGCTGTAGCCTTCGCCGCCTGACCACCATGTAGAGTCCTGGCATTGTGAGAGTCCTCATGCTCCAGCTGCATATCCTTAAGTGTGTTTGGTCAGGCCTGCACCTGTTGCTAGTTTGTTAAGGTTTTTTTGAAAAAAAAAAAATTCCTTACTGGTTACCACTTGGTTTGGGTTCTCCTTAAATTGCGTGTCGCAAATAGCGATTTTCGGGTTTTTCCGCATTTTGCAATTTTTCATGAATAGCGATTGCGATTGTTTTGCGATTTCGCAAATGAATTCGCAGATTCCATGGTTTCTCGCAATTTCAGATTCGCCAATGGGCTTCTTCCAGGATTTTGCGAATTTATTTGCAAACTCGCAATTTTTCTTTAGCGAATTTGCTTTTTTGGAGATTTCACTATCATGAATTCCTTTTATTCAAATTGCGATCGCATTTGCTAATTCGCAGCTATTGCAATCGCAATTTGGCTTCATGAATCTAGCTGAATATATATACATATTTAGAAAACCAGGGATTGATACTTCAAGACATCGGAGAATTCATAAAAGAAATAAGGTGAATTCATAAAAGAGATAAAACAATCTAAAATACTATACAGTACTATAACATAGAATCGATAAAAATTCATTGCAAACAGTAATGCCGGAATGCATAGTACTGTCGCAGAAGATAAAACTCATTGCAAACAGTAATGCCGGAATGCATAGTACTGTCGCAGAATATAAAACAGGTACACAATTTTAGATAATAGCCTTATCCTATTAAAATTGGCTTAAAACCCCTTCAATGTGCTTGGAGTGCCTTCTATCTGATAGCCCAGGACACCCTAGAAATGTTGCCACTGCGATGACAATAGGGGCTGACGTGTTTGTACGCAGTATTCTTTGTGCATCTCTACTTAATCTGGTACCCAATGTCCTGCAGATCGGTGCCAGCCATGATCAACGCAGGCCTTCATATGCCGGGTAGTAAAACAACAAATGGGCTAATGATTCCGTTTGGACTTTGCAGAAGGGGCATACTCTGTGACCCTCTGTGACCCATCTCACTGCGTAGGACTTAATTGTTAGTAAGCGTACCCTAAACTGAAAATATAGTTTCCGTTCATGGGGTTTTGTTAATATATACCAGTACTGTTCCAGGCTTGGGGAAGGTTTAAAATCCAGGAAACTACCCGTAAGAGACGACGAATCTCCATTTCTGTAAGTATTATGGGATCTCCTTGGGTGGAAAGGGTACACTTGAGGTGTTCTCCCAGAGCATTTCCATGCCTATGCTTACTAATGTAGCTCTAACCTGCCTGAGCAGTTTGATTTTATGAAAGCAGTCAGCACTGATTAGATATTTTAGGCCAGCAGCGTAGGTTGCCAATTCAGGAGTGCACCAGCTTCTATGCCAGTATAGTATAGGGCACAGTCTTGCTGTGTCTGCCAGTGCTTTCCTGCCTAGGTCATATATCAATTGACGTCCTGGGGTACTTTGCGGGAGGCTCGTGATCTTATGTAAGAACCTATATTCAGCAGTTGTTATCTTTGACATCTTCTCAAACCCCCAGAGTTCCGCTCCATAAAGGGCGGAACTAACCACTTTAATATTATTTATTTGGAGCACGTGGCTAACTGGTTTTGTTAAAGAAGTGTTATATTCAGCTTGTAGAACTCCCAGTAGCTGTCGGTGCTTCAATGTGGCCATATCAAGTTGTCGGGCACACCTCATATCGTTCTGTAGTATGACCCCCAGGCAGGTGAAGGCGCTAACTTTTTATAGGGGCCAGCCATTCATGAGTATGCCTGCTCTAAATCCCTTATGTGGGTTAAAAGACATACATGTTGTCTTGGAGACTTTAATTTCCAGACCCTGCAGTAAACAAAACTCCTCAACAAGTTTTAATGCTCGCTGAAGACCATTCACAATTTTTGAGATAATTAATGTATCATCTGCGAACATTAAAATCAGGATCTTTACACCAGCTAGGACTGGGGCATCAGTAGGAGTGGACTCTAAGAACTTTGCAATCCCATTAATAAACACAGAGAATAGTGTGGGGGCCATGACGCAGCCTTGGCGCACGCCTTTCTCTATGGTAAAGCGGTTGAATCAATCAATCAATCACTGCTTTTCTAAAGCGCGCCACATACCCGTGAGGGTCTCAAGGCGCTGGAGGGGGGGAACTACTGATCGAAGAGCCCGGTCTTGAGAAGTCTTCTGAAGGCCAACAGGTCCTGAGTCTGTCATAGGCTGGTAGGGAGAGCGTTCCAGGTCTTGGCGGCGAGGTATGAGAAGGATCTGCCGCCGGCGGTGGTTTTCCGGATAGGAGGAACTGTGGTGAGGGCGAGGTTGGCTGAGTGGAGGCTGCGGGTGGGGGTGTGGAAGCTGAGTCGGTCGTTGAGGTATGTTGGTCCGGTGTTGTGTAGTGCTTTGTGTGCATGGATGAGGAGTTAGGTGATCCTCTTGTTGACGGGGAGCCGGTGCAGGCCTCCCAGGTGGAGTGTGATGTGGCTGTGTCGGGGGACGTTGAGGATCAGTCGTGCCGAGGCATTCTGGATTCGTTGTAGTCGTCTCAGGAGCTTGGTTGTTGTTCCTGAGTAGTGGGCGTTCCTGTAGTCGAGTCTGCTGGTGATGAGGGCCTGGGTGACGGTCTTTCTCGTGTCGGGAGGGATCCATTTGAAGATCCTGCGGAGCATTCGGAGGGTGCTGAAGCAGGACGCGGAGACGGCATTGACTTGCCTGGTCATGGAGAGGGCGGAGTCCAGGATGAACCCCAGGTTGCGTGCGTGGTCTGTGGTTCCGGGGCTGTGCCTAGTGATGTGGGTCTCCAAGAGTCGTCCCAGGCTGATGGGGGTGGGTCCGAGAATGAGGACCTCCGTCTTGTCTGAATTCAGCTTCAGTCTGCTGTCCTTAATCCAGTCGGCTACGGCCTTCATTCCTCTGTGGAGGTTGGCTTTGGCGGTGTGGGGGTTTTTGGTGAGGGATATGATCAGCTGGGTGTCGTCGGCGTAGGAGATGATATTGAGGTTGTGTTGTCGTGCGACGTGGGTGAGCGGTGCCATGTAGATATTGAACAGCGTCGGGCTGAGGGAGGATCCCTGTGGGACGCCGGCGATGATCTCAGTGGTTTTCGAGCGGAAGGGTGGGAGGCGGACGCTCTGGGTTCTGCCGGAGAGGAAGGATGTGGTCGAGGCCAGGGCCTTCTCTTGGATTCCGGCGTCATGGAGGCGTGCTGATAGGGTTCGGTGGCAGACCGTGTCAAAGGCTGCTGATAGGTCCAGGAGGAAGAGGGCGGCTGTTTCTCCTTTGTCCATCAGGATCCTGATGTCATCAGTGGCCGCGATGAGGGCGGTCTCGGTGCTGTGGTTGCTGCGGAAACCGGATTGGGAGAGGTCCAGGAGGTTGTTGTCTTCGAGGTAGCGGGTTAGCTGTTTGTTGACAATCTTCTCGGTCACTTTTGCCGGGAACGGGAGCAGGGAGATGGGCCGGAAGTTCTTGAGGTCCTTGCGGTCCGCCTTGGGCTTCTTCAGAAGGGTGTTGATCTCGGCGTGATTCCAGCTTTCCGGGAAGGTTGCTGTCTCCAAGGAACTGTTGATTGTTTTCCGGAGGTGGGGCGCGATGGTTGTGCTGGCTTTGTTGAACACGTGGTGAGGGCAGGGGTCGGATGGCGATCCGGAGTGGATGGAGTTCATGGTTTTGATGGTGTCTTCGTCGCTGACGTTGGACCAGGCGGTCAGGCGACTGGTGCGGGTGGTGGTCGCAGGGGTGGTGGACTCGGTGGTGGGTCGGAGTTGAAGCTGTCATGGATGTCGGTGATCTTGCTTTGAAAGAAGGTGGCCAGGGAGTCGCACAGGTCTTGTGATGGTGGGATGTCGTTGGTGTTGGAGCTGGGGTTGGAGAGTTCTTTTACGATGCTGAAGAGCTTTTTGGCGTTGTGTGCGTTGTTGTCTAGGCGGTCCTTGAAGGCGGTCCTCTTGGTGGTCCTGATGAGTTCTTGGTGTCTGCGGGTGGCGCTCTTGTGGGCTGTGTGGCTGTCTGGTGTTCGCTCGTGGAGCCATTTCTTCTCCAGCTTCCGGCAGGTGCGCTTGGAGATCCGGAGGTCTTTGGTGAACCAGGCGGCTTTCTTGCTGGTGTGGTTGGTTGTGGAGATCCTGAGAGGGGCGAGGGTGTTGGCGTAGTCATTAATCCACTGTTTGAGGTTGGTCTCGGCAGTGTCGGGGTCGATGGAGTCGGCAGGTGGTCCCAGGGCGAGGGTGGTAGTCAATTGGTCCTTGGTGACCTTGCCCCAGCAGCGGCGTAGCAGCTGTTGGGTGCGGTGGTGTGTGGTGTGTTTCCTGAAGGTGAAGCGGACGCATCTGTGGTCGGTCCAGTGGGGTTCGGTGGTGTGGTTGAAGGAGACATGGGGGCTTGTGGAGAAGATGGGGTCCAGCGTGTGTCCAGCGGCGTGGGTGGATGTCGTCACAAGCTGTTTAAGTCCGAGGTTGGCGAGGTTGTCGATCAGGGCGGTGGAGTTGGCGTTGTTGTTGTTCTTGAGGTGGAAGTTCAGGTCCCAGAGGAGGATGTAGTCCATGGAGGCGAGGGTGTGGGGGCTGACAAGGTCGGTGATGGTGTCGCTGAACTGTGGTCGTGGTCCGGGTGGTCTGTAGACAAGTGTTCCTCTGAGGGTGGTGTTGGGGTCGGTGTGGATCTGGAAGTGCATGTGCTGGGCGATGGTAAGGGTGTCGTTGGTTTTGGTCGAGACTCTGAGGGTGTCCTTGTGGACGATGGAGATTCCCCCTCCCACTCCGTTGGTGCGGCCTCTGCGGGAGATCTTGTAGCCCTGTGGGATGCTTTGGCGATGTCTGGTGCTGAGGTGGCGTTCAGTGAGGTCTCCGTCAGGAAGGCGACATCGGGGGCGGTAGAGTCCAGGAGGTCCCAGAGTTCGATGGTGTGTTTGCGAGCGGAGCGGGTGTTGAGGAGGATGCAGCAGAGGTGGTTGGGTTCTCTGGTTGGTGGTTTGGTGGGCTGGATGCTGGTGAATCTGCAGTTCCGGCAGGCTAAGGGCCCTTGGGTGCGCTTCGGGGTGTCCTGGTAGCAGGGGCGGTCTCGTCCGGTGTTGAGTGCGTGGAGGGTACTGGAGTCGTAGTGCAGTCTGGCTTTGCGGGGGCGCGGAGTCCAGGTGTTCTGGCGCTTGGCGCTGTCCAGGCGCGTACGGGTGCAGACGGGCTTGCCTTTGGCGCGCCTTTGGCGTGCCAGCGGCGCGTCCACTGTGTGGCCTTCATATGAGGGGCTGTGGGAGGGAGGAGCAGCTGGGAGGCGGGAGTGGGGCGGCGAATGGGAGCAGCGGGGGGCGGGGCCGCAGGGACGCAGCGGCGGGAAAGTGGCACCGAGGGAAACCGGGAGAAGGGCGGGGAGAGGGCACAGGGCAGTACGGGGGAAAGGGGGCACAGAAGGCAAAGGGGTACAAGGGCACAAAGGGCACAGACGCAATGCGGGGGAAAGGGGTCACAGAAGGCAAAGAGGGGTACAAATGGCACAAAGGGCAAACAGAAGAAAATAACTCAAGGCAGAGAATTTAAACACACGAGGGGCGAGACCAGAGAAGGCTCACGCCACACCCGGCAGTGGCATGGGCAAGGCGACAGCGTGGGCAGCGTCACAGGAGGACCGTGTGGCGGCTGGGGGGTGACCTACCTGAGGACAGGGTCAAAGGTCGCGGTTAGTTACATTGCCCTGAGTGCCAAAGTGAATTTGGGCAAAATTGCCCTCATGGAGTTGAGCAATAAGGGAAAGCAGTTCAGGAAGCATCCCCATCTCCTGGAGCACTATCTATAATTTCCTATGGGACACAAGGTCAAAACCTGACTTGAGGTCGACGAAGGCAGCATACAGTCTGCCCTTGCCTAGGACCACCGACCTCCAGTACACTAATAGAAACCTAAACACCTGATCAATTTTGCTAATATGGGATCGGAACCCAGCCTGCATGGGGGACAAAATTCCCAGCTCCTCAATCCAGTCTTGGACCTTGTTTAAGACTAACCGGCCATTATTTTTTGCAAGGAGTCTATCAGACGTCTGGGCCTATAGTTACCTGGAAGAGATTTATCCTCTTTTTTAAAAACAGAGATAATCTCTCCCCATCACCTTTCCTAAGTGTTGATTTGAGATATCATGAAAGCTATTTAGATGGCTGGCATCAGATGAGGGTTTTTCCAAGAAGGGAGATGTTCAAACAATCGAGGGAAGTAATTGAGGAAATTCACATAAGTGGTCCAATGGTGTAGCAGTTGTTTGGCAAGCTTGTCAAGATAAGAAGGTATTTACTACTACTTTGATGCACTTGATCTACATGACAACTCATAAATAGGGTGACTCAAGTACAATTTTTTTTGACGTTGCAAATCCTGAAAATTGACAAAATCACAGGGTTTGCGACATAAAAAGGTATTCTAAACCATTCATTGCGAATTAGTAAATTCTTTCCAACACGGAAAAGGAATTCTGTGGCTCATTACAATTTGTAATATAGTGAGGCATTAAAAGTGGGGCCTCTCATAACTGCATGGCTATATCAAATATTTCAATTGTTTCTGACCACAAATCATTGATCAATTGTGAATAATTGGTAGGCTTTAGCGCTGAAGAGATGGGATTGGTAGTTTAGTGTAGCATCTCTAAGTCTAGACCGACTAGATTGATTTCCAAATTTTCCCAAGGGTTCTCAGGCATTTTCTTTCAACTTATGGATATTTTGAGACCCATGAGAGTGAGGGTTTGGACTTTTCTTTTAATTTTCAGTGGAGAATGTTTGACTATCAGGTTCCTCATGCACTTTTTGTATTCATCATTTGCAACATTATTGGCTTGCCTATCACAGGGAATGAGATGGTTCAGCTGAGCTTTGTTGGAAAGAGTAATAATATCAAAAAATCTACTGTCACACAACTACATATTTTTTTTGATGCAATGACGTTTTGTATAGACAAATGCCAACTTGAAGCGGATCTGAAGGTCGTCTGACCACTGAGCTGGGATGGGGTCATCAGCAGACAGTTGAGTATTCTCTGTAATGAGCAGGGCAAGAATGGAACTTTTACAGTGCATAGTATTTTAGAAATGTTGGAAGAGGTTGTTGTTGATAAGTAACATGGAGGACACATTAGAAGGTTTGCCAAAAGTATCTCCTAATTACAAATTAAAGAACCACCAAAGAGGGTGACTTCCAATATTATCATGTAGAAATTCAGTGAATGAGCTATTTTCTCCAAGGAAGTTAGAGTGTAGATGGCAATTAGTCTCAAAGTAGAGGCATTGGGAGCAGAAATGTAGGCACTGGAAGAATTGATAGTGAACAGTGAGAAGTTTTTCTATAGCCTATTGTATTCTTATAGATAACAGTTACTAGGCCACTGTATCTTTCTTTGTGATCATAGCTGAGAATGGAATAATGGGGGAGGAAATGAAGGTCCAGAGCACTCTTTGGAGTCATTAGGTCAGATTTTTATCAAAATCATGATCATGTTGAGTTTCATAATAGTGTCACAGATATCCAGACAGTGCTTTACTACGGAATGATAGCTATGCTGTAGGACCATCAGCGAGAATTGGAACAACTTAGACTCAAGAATTATTTTGATATGGTTGGAAGGGGAAGGAAGCATGATCTCACAAAGTCAAACTGGTGGTATTTATGCCTTCATAACTTTCAACCAGATTGCAAAGATCACAACCGTTGAGAGAATGGTTAGCTATATTCGGTCAATAATCAAAGTTGCTCCTATTTAATCTGTGTCACCAGAGATTATTCTTCACGGCATGATCTTTGACTTTGAGATCAGGATGTGAACAACATTAAGAATGATCAGTACATATGACAACTGAGTAACTACCTGGGATAAAGTGTAAATAGTTTCTTAGCTGTGTGACAGAGGAAACAAGATCTGAGGAGGGAAATAGGAATGTTTAGTAGAGAGAACTGTCCATGATACAGCTAAAAGTCTTAAATTGTAGATTCAGGAATTAGCTGTTGTAGGCCAGATGGTTGAGAGGAGAGGGGTGTGGCTTAGAAGGGTGGGGCCGGGAGGGATGGCCAGGATAGTAGATAGATGGGAGTAGTTTAGGAAGTAGGTGAATAAAGGAAAAAAAAACATTGATGATGCAATTAACTGGGAGAAGCAGGAGGTGGGTTTGATCTCAGAAGAAGCGAGTACTCGCAGGAGCAAAACTAGGGAAGTGGTTAGATCAGGGTGAATACTGAGGGGGGAATGTTGGCGTGTGAACAGTGAGGAGATTGAGGCAGTGGTAATTTCAGAAATGAATGGAGTAAGTTATTGACTTGTAGAAGATGATTCCAGGGGAGAAGGGTGAAACGTGATCACTGAGGTAGAAGGTCAGAGAATTTATTTCTATGTTTGGGGGAATAAGCAGCAGTAGATGTCCATGGGCAGCACATAATGGGTTGAAGGAAGTGATAAGAGATTACCATATGACATATGATGATGGGTAAAACTTTCATTCATAGGGGATGTTGATCATTTGTCTATAGAGAGTCTATCCATTTCTCAGTGTTGAAGGTCAAAAAACACAAGCTCAGTTTTGAGGGTCCCATTCCAGGAGCAGTGATATTTGTCTGTGATTAGTATTACCAGGAATATTCTCAGATTTTGTGTTTGAAATTTGGGTAGCATATTTGGATCTATATGAGAGATATGTGGTTTTAAAGGAGCTAAGGTATACACTGAAAATTTACAGATTGTATTTTGAAAGAAATAGCAACTCTTACAATACGACTTTTAATATAGATGGGCCCAGCTAGCATGCACAGCAAAGTTGAATTGTAATGATCCTCAACCGAAAAGTACTGAAATGCAGTTTTTGAATGGGTAAAATGTGCATGTTGCACATGTTGCACCGGCAGACACTGATGAGAACAACAAACCAGAAAATGAGCCATGTACAGGTGCAACTCTCCCACAATGTTGGATGTAAAAATGAAAAGCTAGGATTCAGCAGAGGACAGCAGCAGGAACCAAAAGAAAATTTTCAATGATGCTGGATTAGAAATATTGGTGGAGGAGTTCGGGGCAAAGATTGATACACTTTTTAGAAAGTTATCATTTAAACGTACCAGAAGCCACCCAAAAATAATTTTGAGAACGAATGAGAGTCTGCATAAATACAATAGGAATCACTAACAGGACCCCTGGAGAAATCTGAAGCTTGTTGGATGATATGAAATCATTTATGAAGGTAACATGAACACTTCAGGACATACAATGTTATTTAGATCAATACTTTTCAGTCTTAACCATCCTAATCACACTCAAGTAAATAATGTGCAAACAATATATTGAAATAAGTGGTATCACATGAAAGTTTAAAGACGAAAATCATTAACCAATACTTTGTTGACTCATAACCATCTTCCCAAACATCTCACTGATGAGACACATAAAGAGGCCTGGGACAATGCACACTCCATTGACTCACATGTTTATACCAAACACACAAGAATCGAGAAGCCACACCAGCTTATCATTGGATCTAGACAGACTAAGAGAGCTACCTACTGCTGCTGTAACTTTGTCTAGAACCACAGCCCCCAATGCCACAGTTAGTGTCACTCAATGATGCTCAATTAAGGGCCTCCTTATTGTCGCGAGACCTCCGCAATGAGTAGCTGCAGTGCGGAGGTCCAGCCACAAGTTCAGCCTTCCAGGCATGATTGCAGGGACTCCACGAAGAGTGGAGAGGGCCTTTGTGATTCTGCCCTGTAAAGTCTAAATTTCAGCTGTGTACTTTACAAGCTGGAGCTGTCTAAATTCCTTGTCTCTGCACCCAACACCACCTCCTACATCTTGATTTCTCTAATCTCATCTCAACCAAATCCCACACCCCATGTGGTTCTAGGTATTTCTCCATTTTGTGAGATACTCCTTGTAGGAGAGTGGGGTCTGCAATCCCATGGTCAACCCCGATTTTTGCTTTTTGCTTCAACTGGTTTACGACTTTCCCTGGCTGTGGGCCTGCTAATCAGACCCACAGCCTAGCTGCCTCTCTCTAAATTGACATCCATGTACCTTAGGTGCATATCCAATTGGATACTGAGTCACCTTATCAGTCCCTGTACAGTGTACCTTAGGTACCCAGGGCATAGGTGCACTCAGGGCCTACCAGGGGCTGCAGCATGTATTATGCCACCCCTGGCTGACCTTCTAAATCTGACACAACTGGCTGATCAATCAGCTGGGGCAAGGTGGTGTAATCACCCTTTGCTTTAGATATAGTATACCTATATCTAACCCTGAAATGGACACATATCCTCCTATCAGTCACTCCTATGGCAGGCCTTATCAATCCTGAAGGCAGAGTGCTTGGAATTATGTGAGATGGTGCTCTAGCATGAGCTGAGCCTGTCTGCAGCTTTCGGAACCAAGTCCTTTAGCTGTTTCCATGATAACGCTATACCATATACTCTTAAGTGCATTATAATCCTCGCGGTTATTTGCTAACTTTGGTATAGCATTATCAAAACATGTCGAGTAAGGTGTCATACGAATTGGAATACTACCCCCTCGCCAATTCTGGCGACGGGGGTAGCATTCCACCCTTCTAGAGGGACACGACATGTATGTAACTGTGAACCCCGGTTAAAGTTAACTCGAGCCTCAGCATCACAAAATGGATGCTGCCACCACAGACACAAGTCTGACCTCCTGCTGCTGGGAGTCCTTCCGGCGAAGGAGGCTTGGACAAAGGGTTTCCTGCCTTGGGAGGTGCTAGCACCACCCCAGACAGGATTTTGTGTATTGGGTAGGACAGGGCTGAAAGGAATGAGACATGCCTGGGGCACACAAGGTGTCCCTGTGCATACACCGGTCTAAACCAGTTCCTGGGGCTCTCCAGCCCCAGCTCTGGCGCAAGACCAGACAAGGGATAGGGGGTGTAACCACCCCCTTCCTGGTCCCACCCATAGGAGGGACCTAGTCGTAGTACAGCCCCCTTTAGCCGGATAAAGGATAGGAGCTGGTCCCATTCCAAATTAGATTATCCTGAACAACTTTACGAGAAGAAACTCTGGACTTCGACGTTCTGCTCCACAGAAGACTGAAGAATCTCCCTTGTGGGCAAGGAGTGTCCACCCTGCAACTGCAGGCACCATCAAGCGTCCAGCGGCTTCCCTTTGTCGTCTTCCCTCGAGGATCCAGACTTCAGAGCCCGACGAGACCCAGATTCCCAGACCTCTCCGACCTCTACCTACATCTGCAGCACAGCTGAGATCCGTGGGTGCGACGAGACATGTGGGACTGGCCATCTTGAAAGAGACTGCACTTCGCTTCCAGCACGACTTCTGAGGTAACCTCGACAAAGTGCTTTGGGGATTGAGAAGCCCCAGCCCCGAACAGCTCCTGCACCGAAGATCAGCCCTCCAGCCTCCACGAGATCTGCGTGGGGCCCTTCTGCTTGCCTGCTGCTCGACGCGTTGTCTGGTCACTTGCCGGCTGGCTTGTGGCCTCCTAGACGACAAAACTTGAAACCTTCACTACTGGTCTGGTTGCTCCAGACTGGCCCTTGCTCCCTTCTAAAAGAGGAGCACCCCGGACCCTCCTGGTCCACTCCAGACGCCGTTTCCACTCACCGCATGGGTTGCCTTTGCCAAGGCCTGTTGACTCCGATTCCGGAACAGACACCGCCGACAGCGAGAACCTGCGTGGGACAGCTCGTGTCTCCATCCTGGTCGTCGAAGACACCTCCTGGTCCACGTGGCTGCAGGGACAAGCGTCCACTCTTCACCTGATCGCGACGACGACATCTGGTTCCTTCCTGGTTCCACTCCAGTCACTGGCTAGTGACTTTGAACATTGTCCCCTCTGCTTTCAGGTTCTTCTCTTCACCGATCCACCCTTGGGTCGCACCGGACATCTTCCTCCTGGTCGCCTGCAGCATCTTTCTTCAAGGCTCCATAGACTTCGACGCAGAAACCCGACACACTTTGACACCTATGCAGCCGCAGCCCGTGGGTGAGGTAACATGAGCATTTCGGTGCTCAAGGGTAGCTTGACTCTCCTAGTGTCCAGTTCCATTGTCGTTTTAGTCCTATCTAGTCAGGATTGTCCGTACTTACCTTTTCCTTGAACTGTACTGTCCATAGACGTTGTTACGCATCTCGCGTGTGAGTTCACACTCTGCACACGCATTCCGTGGGCCTCCTATTACTTACCTAAAGTTAGGGTAGCGTGGTCCCAGCGATCCTACAGCCTCTGGACAGCTCCATTCCTTCTATCGACTTTCACATTCCACTTACTTAGTATATGGTTTGTCGTGCCCCTAGGGCACCATTGTAATCTGTGCAACTTAAACGTATTTTTCCTAAGAGATTGTCATGTGCTTAGCCCTCTGATCTCATAAAGAGTTCAGAGGTGTATGTTAGTTAATAAATATATTGTTTATTTTCATAACAACCCTACGTTGTTTAACGTCTATATGGCCCCCCTGGAGGATGTGGTGGCCCCTTTTGGGATAAAAATTGTCAGCTATGCTGACGATACCCAGCTGGTGGTCGCACTGTCTCAACTGGAGAAGAACCCAGAGGCGCTGCGCCTTTGCCTGACCAATGTACACTCCTGGATGTGTGAATCGTCGCTTAAACTAAACGGTTCCAAGATGGAGATAATGCTGTTAGGGCACAAGACTCCATCTCTCCCCTCGACCGTTTGGCCCAGCTGTCTGGGGGAGCTCCCCAGCCCCAAGCAGGAGATCAAAAGCTTGGGAGTCTGGCTGGAGCAGGATCTCTCCTTTAAAACCCAGGCCAAGAAAACGGCGGGGGTTTGCTTTGGGCTTCTTCGTTCTGCCCGTAAAGTCTTGCCCCTCCTCCCCTTGCCATCGAGGAGGCTACTCATCCAGGGGTTAATTATCTCCAGGCTTGATTATTGGAACGCTATTTTCCTTGGTGCTCCGGAAGCCACGCTCAGTAAGCTGCAGCAGGTGCAAAATGCTGCGGCTAGGCTGCTGACTAACACATCTAGGAGACAATCAGCTAAGCCCGCCTTGGAAGCATTGCATTGGCTCCCGGTGAGAGAGAGGGTCAAGTTTAAGGCTCTCTGTACGGCCCACAAGATTCTTCAAGGGAAAGGACCTCCTTCTTTGGGGAAGCTAGTGGTGCCTTGCAAACCCAATAGAGCTCTTCGTTCTGATCAAAAACTATTGTTACAGGTCCCCAGAGTCCACAAAGCTCGCACTGGAGGTAGATGATTTTCGGTGCACACTGCCACCCTTTGGAATTCGCTCCCTATGCAACTGCGCCGTGAGACTTGCATCCTTCGTTTTCGGAAATCTCTGAAAACACACCTTTTTCCATCTTAAACACGCTGGATAGCTTCGCATCGGTCTGACGGTCTCCTTGATAAGCGCTGGGATGCCCAAGGGTAACCATGCGCTATATAAGACTCAAATAAATAAATAAAAATAAACCTGTGTGGTGTCCTTTCACTTGGTATTCAAGGGGTTATATGTGGTAAAACAGCTGGCTTCACATGCCAAAAGAGTTTAGCCTAAGACTGCTTTGTCCATGCTACCATCAGGATAGCTGGTCTATAAGGTTGACTTTACAACCAATCACCATAAGGGTTGTTTGGACTGATACAAGGTGATCACTAGAACTAGTGAGCATCATATATCAGGCCAACTTCTCACATTGGTGTGCAGCGGTTGGGATTTGAGCTTGCTGTTGTTTTTACCAAATGTAATCTTGAGATATTATTTGAAAGATCACATAAGGTACCATAGGTACATATAACAAGCTTAGAAATACTCTGAGTTCTACTGAACCAGCTGTTTTAGTAGAAAGGGAGTAGCACACCCTGACTACAACTCTTAGCAAGGGATCAGTAGGTAAACCCATAGTGTAGGTAAGTGCACCACTTACACCTCACTAGAAAGCATGTCTATCACAGGAGAGAACACAGTGGCTCCCCTTGGTGATATTGACCCTCCACAGGTCATTTCAAGATATGCAGCCTTCAGCTTCCAGGAGATGAGACAATTGTGTACCTCCAGGAAGCTGAAACAGGGTTCCAACCCTACCACTCCTTTTCTGTTAGGTCTCTTAGAGACATATGATGCTAGAAGGGCTTCTAACACAGGCCCCTCTAATCCAGATGGGAGCATGCCCCCCTTAGAGGGAACCCCTGGTGATCCAGACTCTAACCTCCCTGAAGCAAAGGATGTAGATGAGGAGGAAGAGGAAGAGTCATCTGGGGATGAGGCAGACAAAGGTCCAGTAGTAGTCAGCGGACTCACCAGGGCCAACTTAAGCCTACATGAAGGTGGGACTGGGGGACTCCCTGGACCATCCTCAGGCAGGCTTAACATTGGGAATAGACGAGTTAGATCTCGCTCCAGAGGCTCTAACAGATCTATTCACACCCATGTCTCTCAGGCATCTTCTCAGAGAGGGATGACATCCCCTCAGAGAAGAGAGCATGAAGGTAAGATGAGGGAAGTCAATCTGAGGATTGAGAGGGAAGAACTTGCCCTTGCCAAAGAAAGACTTGCCTTTGCCAGAGAGCAGAAATTTAGTGGGGCAGACCCCACTGGTGGCAGCATTATCCCTAGAGATAAAGACAGGAGTTTTGATACTAGACACCTGAGTAAAATAGTGCCCCCCTTTAAGCAAGGGGATGACATCCACAAATGGATGACTGCTCTGGAGAGGGCCTGCACTGTACAGTGCATCCCCCAGGGTCAGTGGGCAGCTATATTGTGGCTCTCCTTTGAAGGTAAAGGTAGAGATAATCTCCTCACTACTAGAGCTGAGGATGCTAACAATTACCAAGTCCTGAAGAATACACTGATTGATGGGTTTGGCTTAACAACTGAGCAGTACAGGTTGCTGTTCAGAGACACCCAGAAAATTCAGTCTCAGGATTGGGCTGACTTTGTTGATTGTGCCACTAAGGCTTTTGAAGGCTGGTTACTGGGAAGTAAAGTTACTGATTACACAGGATTGTATAATCTAATTATGAGAGAGCAAATCTTAAGTAATTGTCAGAATCAGTTGTTGCATCAGCACCTTATTGACTCAGATCTGACCTCTCCCCAAGAATTGGGAAAGAAGGCAGACAGATGGGTCAGGACAAGGGTCAAGCAGCAGAACCAGAACCAGGGTGATGGCCAGAAGAAAGCAGACCAGAAGGGTAATGAGAATAAGCAAAATGACCGGAAGTCTTCAACAGGGCCCCAACAATCTAAAGAGGGTGGGTCCCAGAATTCCCAAAAGAAGAAGAATGATGGTCCAAGAAAACCATGGTGCCAATACTGTAAAAGTAAAACTCACTGGTTTAGTGAGTGCACCAGGAAAGGCCCAGCTCCTACCACTACTGCCCCTAAGGCACCTGCACCCCCTAGTACAGTTAGTAGTGGTAGTGCTCCCCCCAAGGCTATAGTAGGGTTAACCCTGGGAACTGAGGTGGGTTCTGACTTAGTCAGGATACCTACTCAGGCTGTTCTTGTTTGTACTGGGGACATGGATATGACCCCTACAATAAGTCCCAGTACTCTGGGCAAGTACAGGCAAACGCCTTTGATCAATGGAAAAATGTCTCAGGCCTACAGGGACACTTGTGCCAGTGTCACTATGGTGACACCAAACTTTGTGGACTCTGATCAGGTAATACTAGGTTCAGACTACCTAGTGACCAATGCTAGCAATGCCACTACCAACCATAGTATGGCACTTGTTAATTTCTCCTGGGGAGGGGTAACTGGCCTCAAAAGGGTTGTAGTTAGTTCAGACCTCCCAGTAGACTGTCTTTTGGGCAATGACTTGGAATCCTCCTTATGGTCAGATGTGGAGTATAGGACTCATGTGGAAATGTTAGGTTTGTCAACACATGTCCTTGCTGTGACTAGTTCACAGGCCAAGAAATGCCCAGCTGAACAAGTGCTGGATCCTGGAACAATGGACCAGACACTTTCCAAGAGAAAGAGCAGTAGGGTTAAGGCAGTGCCTTCCCCCCTGCCTCAGGTGGAGGATCAGCTCTCATAGGAGACTGACCTAGAGACCCCAGAAGGAACTGTCCTAGAAGAGGAACTTGAACCTGAACAGGTTGAGTTTCTTGGGACAGGGGGACCTTCCAGGGCAGACTTGAGGCAGGCACAATTAGACTGTTCATCTCTTGAACCCCTCAGACAGCAGGCTGCTGCTGAGGCTGCAGGGAATGCCACAGGTACCCACAAGGTGTACTGGGATGATGGACTCCTTTACTCTGAGGCAAGAGGCCCCAAGCCTGGTGCTACCAGGAGGCTGGTCATCCCCTTGTCTCTGAGAGGTTTCCTTCTTACCTTGGCCCATGAGATTCCCCTTGCAGGTCACTTAGGCCAGAACAAGACTTTGGACAGGCTTGTCCCACACTTTCACTGGCCCCATATGTCTGAGGACACCAAAGACTTTTGTCGTTCATGTGTCACCTGTCAAGCCAGTGGCAAATCAGGTGGCACAACAAAGGCCCCCCTTATACCACTACCTGTGGTGGGGGTGCCCTTTGAAAGAGTGGGGATAGACATTGTTGGACCAATGGACCCCCCAACAACATCTGGGCACAGGTTTATACTGGTGGTAGTGGATCATGCCACCAGGTATCCAGAAGCTATTCCCCTTAGGAATTCCCCAGCTCCTGTTGTGGCCAGGGCCCTACTTGGAGTTTTCTCCAGAGTGGGGTTTCCTAAGGAGGTTGTCTCTGACAGGGGTGCAAACTTCATGTCAGGATACTTGACTGCTATGTGGAAGGAATGTGGAGTAAATTACAAATTTACCACACCCTATCATCCACAGTGCAATGGGCTTGTGAAGAGATTCAACAAGACCCTAAAAGGGATGATAAAAGGGTTACCTGAAAAGCTTAGGCGAAGATGGGACATCCTTTTACCCTGCCTTCTGTTTGCTTACAGAGAGGTCCCACAGAAGGGGGTTGGTTACAGCCCTTTTGAGCTTCTATTTGGGCATCCTGTAAGAGGACCCCTATGTCTTGTGAAGGAAGGATGGGAGTTACCTCTCAAAAAACCTAAACATGACATAGTGGACTATGTACTTGGTCTCCGCTCCAGGATGGCAGAGTACATGGAGAATGCATCTAAAAACCTGGAGGCCAGCCAAGAACTTCGAAAAGCTTGGCAGGACCAAAAGGCTGTCCTGACTGTGTATCACCCAGGACAGAAGGTGTGGGTGTTGGAGCCAGTGGCCCCAGCAGCTCTCCAAGACAAATGGTCTGGACCCCATACCATTATTGAACAAAAGGGAGAGGTCGCCTATCTGGTGGACCTTGGAACTCCCAGGAGCCCTCACAGAGTACTTCATGTGAACAGGCTCAAGCATTTGTCAACAGGGAGGACATGGGCTTGCTCATGGCCACAGATGAGGGGCAGGAGGAAGAGAGTGACCCTCTCCCAGACCTACTCACTCAGAACCCTGATGATGGGTCAGTAGATGGTGTTGTCTTTTCTGGCAGCCTCTCTGAGCATCAACAAGAGGATTGTAAACAGGTTCTTCAATCCTTTAGACAAATGTTCTCTCTGACACCCAGTCAGACAAACTGGTGCACCCATGAGGTAGACACTGGTGACAGTCTGCCTATAAAGAGTAAAATCTACAGGCAACCTGACCACGTCAGGGACTGCATAAAACAAGAAGTACAAAAGATGTTGGAATTGGGAGTCATTGAACCCTCAGAGAGCCCGTGGGCTAGTCCTTTAGTTCTAGTGCCAAAACCTCACACCCAGGATGGTAAGAGAGAGATGAGGTTGTGTGTAGACTACAGGGGTCTCAATGTTGTCACTAAAACAGATGCCCATCCAATACCAAGAGCAGATGAACTCATAGATAGATTGGCTTCTGCCAAATTCTTGAGTACATTTGACCTGACAGCTGGTTATTGGCAAATCAGGTTAGCTGAGGATGCCAAGGCCAAAACAGCATTTTCTACCCCAGGAGGTCATTACCAGTTTGTGGTGATGCCCTTTGGTTTGAAAAATGCACCTGCCACTTTTCAAAGGTTGGTGAACCAAGTTCTCACTGGGTTGGATGCCTTATGTGCAGCATATCTAGATGATATTGCTGTCTTTAGCTCCACCTGGGAGGATCACCTGATCCACCTGAGGAAAGTTTTGGAGGCCCTGCAAAAGGCAGGCCTCACTATCAAGGCTACCAAGTGCTAGATAGGGCAGACTCAAGTTGTGTATCTGGGCCACCTTGTAGGTGGAGGCCAGGTTCAACCTTTGGAGAGCAAGATACAGGCCATAAAGGACTGGGCTCCTCCAACCACCCAGACACAGGCCAGAGCTTTCTTGGGCCTGTCTGGTTACTATAGGAAATTTGTCAGAAATTATGGAACCATTGTGACTCCACTTAATGACCTGACAAGTAAGAAAATGCCAAAGAAAGTTCAGTGGACAGTTAGCTGTCAAAAGGCATTTGATGACCTAAAGCAGGCCATGTGTACTGCACCTATTCTCAAGAGTCCAGAGTACTCCAAACCTTTCATTGTCCAAACAGATGCTTCTGAGTTGGGTGTGGGAGCTGTTCTATCTCAACTGAATATTGATGGTCATGACCAGCCCATTGCTTTTATAAGTAGAAGGCTGACCCCTAGAGAGAAATGTTGGTCAGCTATTGAGAGGGAGGCCTTTGCTGTGGTTTGGGCCCTGAAGAAGTTGAGGCCATACTTGTTTGGAACTCACTTCAAGATTCAGACCGACCATAAGCCCCTCTTGTGGCTAAATCAGATGAAGGGTGAAAACCCCAAACTTCTTAGGTGGTCCATTTCCCTACAGGGGATGGACTTTACAGTGGAACACAGACCAGGGACTGACCATGGCAATGCAGATGGTCTCTCCAGGTATTTCCACTTAGAACAGGAAGACTCACCTGGTCAAGGTTAGTTTAATGTCTCTAAGTTTGGGGGGGGGGGGTTATGTAGGAGAGTGGGGTCTGCAATCCTATGGTCACCCCCAATTTTTGCTTTTTGCTTCAACTGGTTTACGACTTTCCCTGGCTGTGGGCCTGCTAATCAGACCCACAGCCTAGCTGCCTCTCTCTAAATTGACATCCATGTACCTTAGGTGCATATCCAATTGGATACTGAGTCACCTTATCAGTCCCTGTACAGTGTACCTTAGGTACCCAGGGCATAGGTGCACTCAGGGCCTACCAGGTGCTGCAGCATGTATTATGCCACCCCTGGCTGGCCATCCAAATCTGACGCAACTGGCTGATCAATCAGCTGGGGCAAGGTGATGTAATCACCCTTTGCTTTAGGTATAGTATACCTATATCTAACCCTAAAATGGACACATATCCTCCTATCAGTCACTCCTATGGCAGGCCTTATCAATCCTGAAAGCAGAGTGCTTGGAATTATGTGAGATGGTGCTCTAGCATGAGCTGAGCCTGTCTTCAGCTTTCGGAACCAAGTCCTTTAGCTGTTTATTTATTTATTTATTTATTTATTTTTTGACATTTAGTATAGCGCGAACAAATGCCCGAAGGCGTCTCGGCGCTGTAAACTGCAGGCTCTCCTAACTTTGGCTTCTGGACTCTAGAGATTAAACAGCCATGTTTTCAGTTGCTTCCTGAATACCAGCAAATTTGGGCTAGATCTGATGGTTTGCGGAAGTGTGTTCCACAGTTTCGGGGCAGCCACCAAAAAGCGTCTATCTCCCCAGTTAACCAATCTAGTACGTGGCACTACCAGATCGTTCATCTTCGCGGACCGAAGTGGCCGGGAAGGCTGATGTGGCATAAGATGATCTCTCAGAAATTGTGGAGCTTGTTGGTGTAATGCTTTATATACAATGCACAAGGTTTTAAACTTTATTCGGTTCTTTACAGGCAGCCAGTGAAAATATCTCAGGGTGTTAGTTATTGGCTTAAATCTGGGGACACCTGAGAGCAACCTGGCCGCAGCGTTCTGTACTAGTTGCATTTTTTTTATAACTCTGATTTGAGCGTTGGCAAACAAGCCATTACAGTAATCTAGTGTTTCCATGATAACGCTATACCATATACTCTTAAGTGCCTTATAATCCTTGCGGTTATTTGCTAACTTTGGTATAGCATTATCAAAACATGTCGAGTAAGGTGTCATACGAATTGGAATACTACCCCCTCGCCAATTCTGGCGACGGGGGTAGCATTCCACCCTTCTAGAGGGACACGACATGTATGTAACTGTGAACCCTGGTTAAAGTTAACTCGAGCCTCAGCATCACAAAATGGATGCTGCCACCACAGACACAAGTCTGACCTCCTGCTGCTGGGAGTCCTTCCAGCGAGGGAGGCTTGGACAAAGGGTTTCCTGCCTTGGGAGGTGCTAGCACCACCCCAGACAGGATTTTGTGTATTGGGTAGGACAGGGCTGAAAGGAATGAGACATGCCTGGGGCACACAAGGTGTCCCTGTGCATACACCGGTCTAAACCAGTTCCTCGGGCTCTCCAGCCCCAGCTCTGGCGCAAGACCAGACAAAGGATAGGGGGTGTAACCACCCCCCTTCCTGGTCCCACCCATAGGAGGGACCTAGTCGTAGTACAGCCCCCTTTAGCCGGATAAAGGTAGGAGCTGGTCCCATTCCAAATTAGATTATCCTGAACAACTTTACAAGAAGAAACTCTGGACTTCGACGTTCTGCTCCACAGAAGACTGATGAATCTCCCTTGTGGGCAAGGAGTGTCCACCCTGCAACTGCAGGCACCATCAAGCGTCCAGCGGCTTCCGGAACAGACACCGCCGACAGCGAGAGCCTACCTGGGACAGCTCGTGCCTCCATCCTGGTCATCGAAGACACCTCCTGGTCCATGTGACTGCAGAGACAAGGGTCCACTCTTCACCTGATCGCGATGACGACATCTGGTTCCTTCCTGGTTCCACTCCAGTCACTGGCTAGTGACTTTGAACATTGTCCCCTCTGCTTTCAGGTTCTTCTCTTCACCGATCCACCCTTGGGTCGCACCGTACATCTTCCTCCTGGTCGCCTGCAGCATCTTTCTTCAAGGCTTCATAGACTTCGACGCGGAAACCCGACACACTTTGACACCAATGCACCCGCAGCCCGTGGGTGAGGTAACACGAGCATTTTGGTGCTCAAGGGTAGCTTGACTCTCCTAGTGTCCAGTTCCATTGTCGTTTTAGTCCTATCTAGTCAGGATTGTCCGTACTTACCTTTTCCTTGAACTGTACTGTCCATAGACGTTGTTACGCATCTCGCGTGTGAGTTCACACTCTGCACACGCGTTCCGTGGGCCTCCTATTACTTACCTAAAGTTAGGGTAGCGTGGTCCCAGCGATCCTACAGCCTCTGGACAGCTCCATTCCTTCTATCGACTTTCACATTCCACTTACTTAGTATATGGTTTGTCGTGCCCCTAGGGCACCATTGTAATTTGTGCAACTTAAACGTATTTTTCCTAAGAGATTGTCATGTGCTTAGCCCTCTGATCTCATAAAGAGTTCAGAGGTGTGTGTTAGTTAATAAATATATTGTTTATTTTCATAACAACCTGTGTGGTGTCCTTTCACTTGGTATTCAAGGGGTTATATGTGGTAAAACAGCTGGCTTCACATGCCAAAAGAGTTTAGCCTAAGACTGCTTTGTCCATGCTACCATCAGGATAGCTGGTCTATAAGGTTGACTTTACAACCAATCACCATAAGGGTTGTTTGGACTGATACAAGGTGATCACTAGAACTAGTGAGCATCATATATCAGGCCAACTTCTCACACTCCTGCTTTAATGTAGTACCGTATATATAAAGCACTCCACTTCTGTATTTGATATTAAGTCCGCAATAAATGAGATAAAGTATTCCCTTTCCCACATTAAAAGGATATTTCAGTCATGGAGGAGTTCCAAGAATACTCGCTCACAGGCAGGTGACCTGTCTGGTGGGCCGGGAGCCGGATGGACGTGGCTCGTCTCGGGTCCTGGTCCGCGCTGCTCTCCTGAGCCTCCAGCTGCGGCTGACAAACTGGGCATTTTTGCAACGGTTGCTGAATTGTCCCTGCGATCGGGAGAGTTGCAAATATGGAGGGACCCCGATGCTCACCAAGATGGCGCCCACTGCCCCACGAGTGGCGAGGATCCTCGGCTTCCTGTGAGGAGATCGGGGAGTGGAGTTGACGCTGCAGCGACATTCCACTTGCCGTGGCTGGTGGAGCAGGCTGCTGTTTCTGGGAGCGCCGAGGATCTCGTGGGAGGATAGATGCTCCACAGACCCTGGGTTCCATACTGCAACTCGGGACTCCCAAGGTGCGTGGGCAATGAGAGAGGGGACCGAAGAGAACTAGGACTCCTGATGGAGCCGCCTGGTTTGGCTATTGGGGAGTCGGGCAGGGGGTCTCCCGTGACCGTCCCCTACCCAGCTGGACATTGGAGAGGGACATTCCATGTCCCAGTGCCGCTGCTGTTCACTGCTTCTGCCTCGGACCGAATCGCCGCTGTTGAGAGTGGCGCCAGCCTTGGCACAGCTTTGACCCCACCGGCTGCCTGCCAGTTTCACTGTCGTCCCACTGCCCTCCCCTTGCAGGCTATCTTCCTGGATTTTGCCTCACCTCTTCATCGACTTTGGAGACCCCAGTGAACTTTTCCCAGGTGTGGGGGCACAAGAGGCACGACCGGCTGACTGTCCTCGATGTTGCTCCTGGGGACCCGAGCCTGCACGCCTCCTCTCCCTTCTAGTCTTTGATTTTTGGACTGTGTACCCCCCGTACTTCTTCTGGCACTTTGATTCATACTCACTGGGTCACTCCCATTGACTTCTTTACTTTTATCCTGCCCACAATTTTGCTGCTGTTCTCTGACGCTTTTCTCTGGACCCTGACCCGCCATCTTGTCCATTCACTCGTCCTTTAAACCTTTGACGATCCTCTGATTTGCCTTTTCTCCATTCCCTTGTATCCCTCCCACCCTCCCTTGGTGCTGTGACTACGTCCCCCTTCCGATCCCACTTAATGGAACTCTGCTCTCCTGGTTTTTTGGGTCTTGACCTGAGAAAATCTACTATTTGTATATATATATGTATATAGAGACAAATCTAACCACTAGTATATATAGAGGACCTATACTCTCTACCATTCCTATGTGACTCTTAGAGTATATCCATTTGTATCTCTTCTTTGAGTGACTTGCAACTTGTACGTTTGCAGTTGTTTCTGTGTGTATCTCTTCCTTGTGTGACTACAACTTGTACATTTGCAATTTTCTGTTTGTATCTTTAATGTAACTCATGTAATCCCAAGTCCTTATGTATCGCAACTGGTTCTTATGTAAAGCGCTCTGACACCTTGGGGTAATGTTCGCGCTATATAAGATCGCATTAAATAAAATAAATAAATAAATAAATATAGAGGAATGAGGCCAAGAGCTGAGTTACTTTGTAAGGAAATTAGAGACTAGCTTTCACACAGTGATTGCAGGGCCCCAGGTATTATATAGCAAATACGTTCGTTCTTAAAATTGTTTTTTATTTGTGCCAGTAATCCAGGGAGGAGCTGCTCAATAGGGCTGGGGTTGTGGTAAATAAATAATTAATTACCGGTACTATTTTTCATATAATCAATAAAACAGATAGCTCAATAAATAAGAGTCAGGATTCGAGGTATCTTGAGTCGACAGGCTTTAATCAGGCATAAGGACAGGAACAGGACAGCCTGTACGGGAAAGGAATGAAGGCAGCTGCCTGGGGCAGGATCTGGGAATTGGCTAGCAAATTGGCTAATTGGCCACTTTTAATATGGGTGCACAGTATATATACTTAAACAAATACATTACATTCAATACAGTAGGCGTAGCAGTAGGCGTGACTCGTAGCAGTCGCGAAAGATAAGGGCAAAATGATGTAACAAGAAGGCGTGTACAGGGCGTATACATAGACATGTGATGTAAACGTAACAGAAGTGTCATAAACGGGGCGGAAACATGGAGGGGGCTACCTGAGCAGCTGGGACCTAGTGGTGCGCGGAAACGGGCAATGACGTGTTACCAGGGAGAACTGGGGGCTATGACTTCTGTGCTAGAAGAGGAGACTAAAGTCTGGAGTGTCAGAGCGACATGTACCCAAGGCATATCTGGTATCTGGTGTTTAGAGTACATGTTGATAGAATCCAAAAGTTATCAGGGCAAAAGCTAATAGACTCTAAGACTGGTGCATGCATAATTCTACATGTATTGCGTGTGCGAGGAATATTCTATGAATATTAATACAGTGTTTCTCTTACATGGAGACAGTAAGGCTAGACCATGACGGAAACTATTGATGCGATTCAGTAGCTTAGGAATGCAGAGAAGGAGGGCCGGACTGATAACTAGAATCATAACGTACTCTTGGCAGACTGGGAGGCAGAGCCAGGCCGGGCCGGGCACTGCGAGGCATGAAAGTAAGCGAAGGGTCAGGGATGCAGGTGGGGGCTGTATCGCTCCTCGGAGAGGGTTCAGGAGACAGGAGCTGAATCTGAGTCCGGGCCCTTTTGAGGCCTAGAAACGGGGACAATTCAATGAATTAACGTGCACACTGTAAAATGTGGCAACGTAGGTTTACATAGGCTTAATATTCGTTGCTTTCACAAGGACTGGAAACTGGCATACTAGAGATGGACACAACTTGTAATTGCGTCTTTAATCGATCAGAGGGGAATACATGCATATCGATCATGCACATATAGCATAAGATGGGGAACACGTAGGCACATACAACATGGCAAAATTTACTTTTCCACATTCCCTCCTTGTGCCCTACGTTTCCATCAGGAAACATCAATATTCATGATACCATCTATCATTTCATATACCATCATTTGCTCGTCTCGAATTGTCTTGGAACGGGACTTAGGACTAGGAATACAAGAGGTAGCGCACATGCCGCAAATCGCAGGGCCACATTGTATACAGAGGCAGCAACTGAATATGATCATTACTGCAATACCTAGGAATGACAATACTTTCCATCCCCAGGCAGATATAATACTCCAGAGCCAACCGGACCATGTCCAGGTGCCTGGATTCTGGTGCAACTGATGGGCAATTTTATGAAGTCTGGTTATAGCTGAATAGACAGACGGCGCGTTATTAGGAATGAAAATGCAGCAACTAGATCCGATGACTCTACATGCTCCTCCTCTATCGGCCAGTATGACGTCAAGAACGAGACGATTTTGGAGCACGACAAAACGCATAGCAGATTGCTCTTCGGTTAAGTTACCTAGAGCAGAAGTAGTCTCATTCACTACTGCTTCAAGGGTTCTGGTTAACCTACGTATTAACTTACTATTCTGGATAGGTCCTATAAAAAAGAAGAAACCTTTATTAAAGTCCTGATACTGTTCTAGAGTAGTTTCAGTTTGATCGACAATCGGGGACTCGATCTCCCTTCTATGTCTAATGTGTACTAGATGTGTGTTTCTGTGATAATCAGATGGGGCTAGAAAAACTGGTGGCAGTAGGAAGGCAATGTAACATGTTCCATCCCAATCGAGGGGCAGACGAACATATGCGGTCTGACCACAAACAAAATAAGAATGACGTGAGGCTTTGAAAATAGATTTCCCACTGTCACTATACTCGACAGTAGTAATACAATCACTATGTCCTACATGTGCGGAACCATTCTTTCTGACACATAATTCGCCTTTGACTGGTAGTACTGAAATAGCAGGTAAATCTGGAGTAGTATCTGACTGAACATTCAGGACCATGAAATTCGAAGAATAATTACCTAAATCATATACTTCATTTTCTAGATCTAACCCTGTTCTATGGGAAAGACCCTGCTTGTCTGGAAAACATGTTCTATTCAGAAAGGACATATCAGTTGAGGATGACGTTAAAGTGGACCATGCTCCACACGAACCATTATGTGAAAATGGATAAGGAAAGAGTGGCAGAACTCCCTTCGGTGTCTGGAAAGGGGGGAGTCGACCACATACCCAACAATTAGTGGCATTGCTGGTCTGGTGTGAATAGTGCAACATTCGGATGAATGTATTATTTCGCATAGCAAGACGATAGGATAGCTCGTGAGGAGGCAGATCACTAAATGTGTGCTCTACTGTATCATTAGAAAACATATGTACATGTGAAATTGGAAAACATAAATGTAAAGCATAACTTGTGCAGGTAACCATAAGACTTAAAAATAATAGAAAACTTAGAACAATAATACATATTTTAGAGTTTTGACTAACTCTCTCACTGTGGGGGTCTATCTCATACATGTCAGGAACCTGTCTAACCGTTTCACCCGAGAGGGACTTAGACAATTAAACTGGCTGACTTATTTTACTAGACCGGAGCTTCTGTTTATACTCCTGTTGCAGAGTTTTCTCTAACAGGGAAACTTTGAGTTCAGAGTCTGTTTTTAGGCAGTCTTTCGGAATAAGGCAGTCCTTAGCAAAAGTCTGTTTACGTATTCCATGGAACTTCCTTATGTGGCTCAGGTGGACCCACCCCTTCCGGCCCTCGAGCTTTACGGCGGTCCTTGTTGTTAGTAAGATCATCCGAGGCTCCTTCCAGCGGGGCTCCAGCGGACTTGAACGATCAAAATTTCGGACGAATACGAAGTCACCGGGGACGACTTCATGCGGTTTCACCTCGGTGTTGTCTGGAAATGCGGCGGCAACCTGTGAACGACAAGAGTGTAGGGCAGACATCAAGGAAGCTAGGTAATCTGTCAGCATATTACTGGAAACATCTGTAATACTGCGGGGTCTAGGTGTACCCCACATGTTTGGGGGTGGCCGAATACGACCTCATACGGGGACAGACCTGATCTGGAATGTGCAACCATCCTCATATAAAATAAAGCAACTGGCAGAGCTACTAGCCAGTCTACACCTTTCTCTTTACATACTTTTGCAATGCGTATTTTCAGAGTCTGATTATGTCTCTCTACGAGACCGGCTGCTTCAGGATGGCGTACACAATGGAACTTCCACTGGTACCCTAACAGAAGGGAAACATGTTTCATAAGCTCAGATGAGAGTGGCTGGCCGTTATCTGAATACACGACCCTAGGGAGTCCATGGCGGGGAAAGAATTCACGAACCAACTGCCTGGCAGTGGTCGCGGCTGTGTAATCTGGAACTGGATATGCTTCTGTCCACCTGGACAAAGCACATACAACTACGAGGACATACTTGAAACCTCGACATCGCTCCATCTGAATATAATCCATCTGGAGGACTTCAAAAGGGTGGTCAGGAGGTTGGAATCCACCTTGTTCCACCGGGACACCTTTACCTGGATTGAACTGACAACATATCATACAGGTACGGACTTTCTGCTTGGCTGCAGCTCGTAAATGCTTGTTGAACCAAAGGTTCTGAATACTGTCTAACATAGCTTTTTCTCCTAGATGTGCTGGACTATGTGCGGTATTAATAATAACTTGAACCATAGAGTCGGGGAGAAACCATGTGGCTTTTCCCTTCGTCAACCATCCTTGATCTGTCTGGACCCCTCCTTGTTCGGACCATTTCTTGATTTCTTCGGGAGTAGCATGTAACTGTATGTCTATCACATCTTGTGTAGGGTCCTTAATTGTCATACAAGTAGTCTGATCTTGAGTGAGTGTCTGTGTCGTGTTGACTGGAATGTCTGGAGTCTGAGCTGTAAGCTTGGCTGTTCGATCTGCTAGATCGTTACCTTGGGAAATGATGTCAGTAACTTTCGTATGTGCCTTGCACTTCATGATAGCGATAGCTGTCGGTAAATGTATTGCATCTAACAGAGCTTGAATGAGGAGACCATGCTGAATCTTGGTTCCATGAGAAGTCATGAAACCTCTCTCCTGCCAGAGCACTCCAAAGTCATGTACGACTCCGAATGCGTAACGTGAATCTGTATATATGTTTACTTTCAGGTCCTTGGCACGTATGCAGGCTTGGGTCAGAGCTACTAGCTCTGCTGCTTGAGCAGACAAGGTGTCAATACGATGTGTTTCTATAACTTCGGTTTCAGTAGTCACTGCATACGCGGCTACTAGTTCTCCTGTACTTGTTCTCATACATGAACCATCCACATAAAGTGTCAGGTCGGGATTAGGTAATGCAATGTCTGTCAGGTCTTGTCTTGGTTTTGTCATAGTGTTAACAACTTCCACACGTCATGTGTGGCAGGATTTGAAGTAACTGACGGTAACAGTGTAGCAGGATTTAGAATATTGCAGCGTCTGATTTCTATGTGTGGCTGGAACAGTGTCAGTTCATAACCTGTTAAACGTGCAATTGTCAAGTGCTGAGTCTGTGTTCGGTTTAAAAGAACTTCCACGGAGTGTGGAACTTGTACTGTCAGGGAGTGTCCTAACACTATGGAATCACTTTGTCTGATAGCTAGAGCTGTGGCTGCAACTGACTTGAGGCACGCAGGCAGAGCCTGGGCTACTGAATCTAATGTGCTCGAAAAATAAGCACAGGGCTTGTACTGTCCTGCTTGATCTTGTGTGAGAACAGATAATGCAGTACCATCACGTTCTGTGACAAAAAGTGTAAAAGGCTTACTGTAGTTCGGTGTTGCTAGAACAGGTGCTTGACATAAGGCTTTCTTTAATTCATTGAATACAAGTGTATGCTCCTGGGTCCAAGGGAGGACAGTCGATACGGCTGCCTCCTGTGTCGTTAACTGTATCAGTGGCTTGGCTAGAAATGCATACTGTGGAATCCATTGTCTGCAGTAAGAAGTGAGGCCAATAAAAGCTCGTACCTCCTTCTGTGTCTTGGGCTGTGGAAGACTCGCTATTAACTGGATACGGTCTGGTGTCAACTGCCTACCCCACTTGGACAGTAAGTGTCCTAAGTATACCACTTGCTGGACACAGAATTGTAATTTGGAAGGGGACACCTTGTGCCCCTGCTCGGCCAGAAAATACAGAACTGTAAGTGACGCACGCTCGCAGTCACGTTCAGAACGGGCTGTGATCAGTAGATCATCGACATACTGGAGCAGGGCAGTGTCAGTTGGCATGTGAATATTGTCTAGTTGTCTCTTAAGTGCTTGACTGTAAATACTAGGACTTTCTGTGAAACCTTGAGGAGCTCGTGTGAATTTATAGCTCCTTCCATTTAAACAAAAACCGAAAAGGTACTGGCTGTCTGGATGAATGGGGACACTGAAAAATGCGTTCTTGAGATCGATAAGTGTGAAAAATGTAGCTTCAGAATCAATGGCTGTCAATAGGGAAGAAATATCTGGGACTACTGGATACTGAGGAATGATACATTTATTAAGCTCTCGAAGGTCAATCACTAATCGATATACTGGGGGTGCATTTGGATCAGTACGTTTCAAGACTGGAATGATAGGAGAATTACATACATTGGAGTCAGTTTCTACAACCACTCCTTGAGCAATAAGCTCGTCAATAATTTTGGATAAGGCTGCTACAGCCTCAGGTGGCAATCTGTACTGTCTGATTCGTGGCAAAACTACACCTTGTTTGAGAGTCACACGATGGGGTGTGATATGCATACAACCTACATCAGTTGGACCTTGCGCCCATAAATGCTGTGGTACATTCAATAATCTTGGATCAAAATCACGTAATACATAGTGACCTTTAAAGTCTCTCAGGAACAATCGGACCCCTTCTGGGGAGCAGCAAATTACCGCTCCTAATTCTTTTAGTGTCTTAATGCCTAACAAATTTTCTGGACATGATTTCGTGAGTAACAAATCAGTAGTTCGGGACAATGGACCAACTTCTAGAGTAACTGGTTTCGAAATTTCATTAACAATCGGCTTTCCTGAAAATCCAAGGGAAACATTTTTAGAGCCTGAGAGCGGAGCCCCTGGAACCTCGTCATGACTGATAGTAGTCCTACTTGCCCCTGTATCAATCAAAAACTTTCTGTCTTTCCCTAATACTTGACTGTGGACATAGGGACCCTCTTGATCTACAGGTATCTCGATGAGAGGCAAGCCTACCTCCCTCTCTAGGCTGTTTCATGAATAAGGCTGATAATCTGGATACTCTGTCTGAGCATACTGGTACATTTGCTGTGTAACATGCTGTGTTGCAGCGATAGGCTGCGATGCTGGAACTGTCTGTTGTGCATTCTGTGGTGGCTGAGAAGTCTGTGAAACTTGTTCATGTCTAGGCGGACGTGGTCTTTCTTTAGTCTTACCAGTAGCTATGTTGTGTTTCAGAACTGCACACTCGTTTATAAAATGACCTGGCTGTTTACAATAATTGCATGTCCCTTTAACGGGAGCTGCAGGATGACTGGCTTGATTCGGACCCCTCTTCTGACTGTCTTGTGGAACAGATTGTGCAACTAATACTTTCATTTTTGTGTCTTTCATACGTCTCCTTTCGTGTTCTTGCTCTTCCCTGATTCTATTCTGGTGATACTGGAGCATCTGTAACATTTGTGACGGAGTATTAGCTTGCCAACTACTTTCGACTTTCAATACTCGATTTTTAACTTGTGGACTTGAATTCTCGACTAGTTTGGTAACAAAAAGATGAGGGTACGATTCACTACTTGTTTTCAGACCACTGTTAATAATAAAACATTTTTCAAATCTAGAATAAAAATCACTAGTGTCTTCATCCTGTTTCTGTTTACAAGCTGAGATTGCATCCCAATCTTCCTTTTTCGTGGCTAGTAACCTTGGCAAAACCTGTATCAATAACTCGGGCAATTCTTTAACTTTACCCCCAAGACCGGTACCTGGTACTCGTGATTTATCTTCAGCTTCTAAAGCTGTCCAATCTATCTTTTTCTCTCCCACCTCCCATTCTTTTTCCTTGAGTTTTTCATATACCCCTGCGGGCAACAGGACCTTTAACATTTTAATGATATCAGGATAAGTGTATTCTCCCATACGGAGCATGTCTTTTAATTCTCGATGGAACCCTGCTGGATCTTTGTCGTGACAGGGAATTAACTTTTTCATCTCTAAGAGTTCCATCTTTGTGATAGGGGTGTAGACAAATACTCGTTCTAGATCACCACCCGCTGTCCTAACTGGGTGTACTTCTCGTAACGGATGCTGTCTATCTATGTAAAATGATTTACTTTCTGGAGGTGAGACATGAACAAAATGCGGATTCAAAAACGTTCGATATTTGTGGCGCTGTTCTAGAATGATACTAATTAAATCGGTACCTAGACCTCTCCATCTATACTGGAGTAACTCGTTCAAAACATCATGTAATGGACCTGGATCAGAATGCTGTCCCTCATACAGTGTAATGAGGTGCTGGATCATATACATACCCACCAGTCGCTGCTCGGCTGGGGGCAGTTTCAGAAACATTTGTGCCATTATTTCGTCTGGAAAAGTGGTAGAATCAGTAGTCCATCGGACTGCTGATCGGGCTAGTTCTTGTTCATGCATGGTACTAAGTTCACTATAACCGATTCGCGATTTCAGAATATGATCGGTAGCTTGAAATACTTGTTCAAGAAAACCTTGTTCTGGTGCTGGAGGAGGGAAAACTTTCTTGTGATCTAGGCATGAATGTCGGTCGGGAAGTCTAGTTCTACCTACATACGCTATTCTGGAGGGATTCTCGTCGTCTACCTCTTCAGTAGAAGAGTTGTCTTCTTTCTCGGTTACTTGTGCTGCTTCTCGTTTCTCGTGTATCTTTATTATTTCCTTACGGATTTTCTTGTACATACTCTCTATACAGTTCTGTGTCTTGTGTCTTCCCTCGGCTATATGGTCACTCCACCTGGTCAGGACTTTCATTTCTTCCGGATCTTTATCCGGATAATCTTGTTCCCTTATTAAACAATTAATTAGAAACTTTAAAAGCATGACTTTCCTTTGAACCATGGCATCGCCAATACTTCCTGGATCTATTCCTGTACGGATGAAACAATATATTCTGTCTAGATAACCTTTCATATTCGGTAGGGTGTCCAAATATTCGGTCACCCGTCTTACACGCAATGAATACAGGACCATATCATCATCGCCTGGGACTGGATCATAACGGCATTCGGTAAGGGCTCGCTTGATATCTGCAACTGACTGATGTTTGGGCGAACGCTGTAACGCTCGTGCATGTAGCTCGAGTAATGTCAGACGTCTGTGTTGAGGCGGGGTTCCAGGAGGACTTCCCCCCGCTGCTCCTAGACTAGAATCGTCGACGGGTATTGTACGTGCTGGGAGAGTGACGGATGTAGCGGGTACATGTACAGTAGGCTGAACCGGGGGTACCGTAACAGGTGCTGCAACGGGTGCCCCGTTGGCTGGAGGAACAGGAATTACATTATTTACGGGAGCTGGCGGAACAGGATTTGCATAGGCTGGGACTGTGTCGTCCAAATAGGACGAGAGAAAAATATCAGCTGCGGTCGGTTTGTGACGTAACTTAATCGGAACTAATGGCGGCGGAAAATTACATGGTGCTTCCGGGGTTGCTCTCGGCAAGCCCTCGGCCAGAAGAGGATACATACCCTTAATAAGGGCATTTCTCTGTCTGTCTGACTGTTCGGCTTTAACTCGTTCACCTACTTCGATTAATTCCCTTTCTTGGGCTCTTTCCGAGGATTCTCTACTTAATTCTGTCCTTCTGATTTCTTTTTCGGTTCTTCTATGAGATTCTTTGCGCCATAACTCGATGGCATCTTTCTGGGACTGTCTGGCTTTCTTTTTCCATAATACTTCTTCTACTCGCATGATGCACTCGGCATCCCACGTACCTGATACGGGCCATCTATATTTCTCCTCTAATTCCTTGGTGTACTCCACCCATAAGTCTAGATATAATATGGCACTTAAGCCATGCTTATGATACATAAAATGACCTGGACTGTCCCTAGGCGGGACAGGAACTGCTTCCTCTAATAACCCTTTTCTGGTTTTTAACTGATGTAACTTCAAGAATAGAGGCATAGTTTAGGCTGGAGTCTGGACACAATACAATACACGATAAATACAATAATAACTGGGAAAACAAATCACTCATACCACGACATTGAAAACACATGGAATAACATTTAAAATAACAGTTCGGACAGAATATTACCTGATATACTGAGAACAGAACACATGAATTTCTCGAGAACGGCACTTACTAGAATTACTAGATGCACTGCTAAAACAGCACGAAACTTACCGGTCCCATAAAGAGACACGTCAGGACCCGCGTCCACCTAGGTGAACACTTCGTGTTGGATCTGTGTACCCAAACCCACGGACCAGAGACAAATTAATTGACCCTGTCTAGATACTACCCCAGCAACGGTACTCACCGGGCAGCAAGAACGGAAGGCCTCGGACTGGACTGGACTGCTACGACGACGGACTACGAACTTCGGACTTCAGTTACAGGTGGGCCTCCGGATACCTCGGACCTTGGACTCTCGGCTTGGGCTCTGGTCGGGACTCGCCGCGTTCCTCACCGCCTCGTCTGGATGCTGGACCGCAACCTCCGTCTCCTCCGTGGGCCTGAGGGATACTTGAAGCAGAAATATCTGCACGTGCACGGTATGGTTCCGTCACGGCTGCAGAGGATCAGGGGGCCTGCGTGGCTTCGCCGGCGCGTGGGGAAAGGGCAAGTCCCTATTCGGGCGCCATTATGTGGTAAATAAATAATTAATTACCGGTACTATTTTTCATATAATCAATAAAACAGATAGCTCAATAAATAAGAGTCAGGATTCGAGGTATCTTGAGTCGACAGGCTTTAATCAGGCATAAGGACAGGAACAGGACAGCCTGTACGGGAAAGGAATGAAGGCAGCTGCCTGGGGCAGGATCTGGGAATTGGCCAGCAAATTGGCTAATTGGCCACTTTTAATATGGGTGCACAGTATATATACTTAAACAAATACATTACATTCAATACAGTAGGCGTAGCAGTAGGCGTGACTCGTAGCAGTCGCGAAAGATAAGGGCAAAATGATGTAACAAGAAGGCGTGTACAGGGCGTATACATAGACATGTGATGTAAACGTAACAGAAGTGTCATAAACGGGGCGGAAACATGGAGGGGGCTACCTGAGCAGCTGGGACCTCTAACCTAGTGGTGCGCGGAAACGGGCAATGACGTGTTACCAGGGAGAACTGGGGGCTATGACTTCTGTGCTAGAAGAGGAGACTAAAGTCTGGAGTGTCAGAGCGACATGTACCCAAGGCATATCTGGTATCTGGTGTTTGGAGTACATGTTGATAGAATCCAAAAGTTATCAGGGCAAAAGCTAATAGACTCTAAGACTGGTGCATGCATAATTCTACATGTATTGCGTGTGCGAGGAATATTCTATGAATATTAATACAGTGTTTCTCTTACATGGAGACAGTAAGGCTAGACCATGACGGAAACTATTGATGCGATTCAGTAGCTTAGGAATGCAGAGAAGGAGGGCCGGACTGATAACTAGAATCATAACGTACTCTTGGCAGACTGGGAGGCAGAGCCAGGCCGGGCCGGGCACTGCGAGGCATGAAAGTAAGCGAAGGGTCAGGGATGCAGGTGGGGGCTGTATCGCTCCTCGGAGAGGGTTCAGGAGACAGGAGCTGAATCTGAGTCCGGGCCCTTTTGAGGCCTAGAAACGGGGACAATTCAATGAATTAACGTGCACACTGTAAAATGTGGCAACGTAGGTTTACATAGGCTTAATATTCGTTGCTTTCACAAGGACTGGAAACTGGCATACTAGAGATGGACACAACTTGTAATTGCGTCTTTAATCGATCAGAGGGGAATACATGCATATCGATCATGCACATATAGCATAAGATGGGGAACACGTAGGCACATACAACATGGCAAAATTTACTTCTCCACAGGGTGGGTGGGTTTACATGACTGATGTGAAGCATGGGTACAATAGCAATTAGGTTTGGCTAAAAAGAGCGTTGACTCTACTCTCCCAGAACATTTGTAACTTTGAGGATTAACATTTGCAAAGATGTTTTTAAATTAGAGTTGTAGTGCAGTTTTCCTGTTGATATTTGCTGTGAATACATCACAGAGTGCATGATATAGATTTATTGAATGTTTCATCATTTCAAATTGGTGGTTCATAGAGGAAGTGGAATTCAATGGCAATAGGCTGAGAGAGGTGACTGGTATGCATCCTATCTGTGAGCCGTCGACTCCCTCTGCTGAACACCCTTCTGTTCTTTATGCAGGAACACAGGTCAAATTTAGGCAAGAATGCATTACATTCAAGGAGGTCCTTCACAGTTTTTACCTCTGTAATGTAACTGGACCTTCCCTCCTCCTGCTGGTGCCACCTACACTTTCAGATAAAAAAGAAAGACATCTCCGATATAGGAGTAGCCCTGATGAGATGGAATTCCCTCTAGGCCCTAAACTCTCCTCACCTGATTAGGGGCCAGGATGTTATGATGTTGTCTCTCTGGTTGTCCTCAGTGACTGCAGAATATATGAACGTTTAGGCATTTCCCTCTTAGCCCGCCAGCTTGTCCAGGTTTCATGGGAGCTTTTTATTACTGTCAAGCAGGGTTCCACGTGTTTTTATCACTTTGGCAGTGCTGTATGTTGGGCAACTGCGGTGGTCAGGTGAGCAATTTCTTGAGCCTTACTGGCTCTGTTGTTTCTCTGTTAATCTGGGTAAGCCACAGTGTAGGGTGAAGGATGTATAAAATGGCATTTGTCACACCTATCAACAGTCTGCATTTTGAATGATCACTGATAGCTGACCCAGGACCATCGACTCTTCATGTGGCCTCCCACATCTGATGGGAAGGCCTGCACAAGATTCTGTTAGTTTGGTAAAGCTCAGCACATCGCAGGAAGTGGCACCATCTTTTAGACATTAGACTGACGTGTCTAATTCAATTACAAGCCAAATTTGATAGCAGTGTCTGTACCTTACATGGATAAAGAAATAGTTGGGTTGTGTAGGGAATTGGGCTTCCGTTTGAGGGGTGACCCACAGTTCTTGTCAGGGAAACCACAATCAAACCCCTATGTATAACCCTCTGGTAGGTTGACACAAAACATTTAGGCTTAACTTAGCGGCAATGTGGAAAAGATGTATACTCTACATCAAACAGTAAGTAAGTGAAAACACAACAAAAAAGGAAAATCCCCCACAATTTAGAAAACTGGAGTCAAATTTAATAAATTATTTCTGACCAAAACAACCGAAATCCATCAGTAGAACAGGGGATATTCAATTTTAAAGATGTAATAAAAGCACTGTTCAGAAGCACAAGGTGCTGACTGTTGTTATCTGGTTTCGCCAGACCACAACAAAGTCACAAGATCAGATTGACTGTGTTGGTGTGCGACCCAAATTTAGGGACCAAGTTAGACATTCTTCCATGATAAAATCAGGAAACTTAAACTTTCTTTAGACCGACACACTCTGCCATTGTCCAGAAACCCTCTCATTGGAATGGAGGGAATGAAGCGCCTCAAACTAGGACAAGTGACCCTACTCTAAAGAATCCAGGTGTTGACCTATATGCCTTCAACAACTTCAGGTCCATCTCCAACCTTTCTTTCCTGGTGGAAATACTAGAGAAATGCACTCACTCACAAGTCAACCAACATATTGACTCTAACAATCTTCTGACCAATTTCAATCAGGTTCCAGGCAAGGGTGTAGCATGGAAATAGTCTTACTAAGTTTAGCAGATGACATACATAAGTCACTGGACACTAATAAACACTGCCTACTCGCCATCCTAGGCCTATCATTGGCCTTTGACACAGTCGATCACAAGCTGCTTCAAGAAGCCCTCCAAAAACAGATCAGAATTGATGCCATAGTTTTGAAATGGTTCACTTGTTACTGTTATAATTGACTTGTGTCTCTTTTCCCTGGCTGGGATTTCCCTGTTGCTCAGATAGTGTGAGTGGTAGAATGCTTGGTGACATCATGGAATGTTGGGTGCCTGGCCTGTGTGTGGAGTGGCAGTTTATGGCAGGCAGGCTGAGCGACAGGGAGGTGTTGTGCCACAGTAATTGTCCCAATACTGGTCCACAAGGTGGTGTGTACCTTGTTACATGTAGGTTATGGGTGTGAAATTCTGTTTTACTGTTTTTTTTTGTTTGCGGTTGTGTTGTGGATTTTCCCCAAGGGAGGGGGATGGGGCTAATCTCAAAGGTATTATATTTGAAAATGTTACGTCAATACTTTCTTTTGCAATGTAAATGTTTTATTTTCTGAATGCATTGTGTACATTGATGTTCATGTTGCTTCCCCTTATTTCAGTCTTGTTATTTCCCTAAGGAAGGGGGATGTGTTATAATGTACTTGTGTCTCTTTTCCCTGGCTGGGCTTTCCCTGTTGCTCATATAGTGTGAGTGGTAGAATGCTTGGTGACATCATGGAATGTTGGCTGCTTGGCCTGTGTCTGGAGTGGCAGTGGATGTATGACATTACAACGCATGCATTTACATCGCATGCCTTTACAACGCATTTATTACAACGCAGTCCATTACAACGCATAGTGCTTTGGGGCGCTGGATAGTGAATAGTTTAATTTACTATTCCAACTCCAGTCCCCGTGGACACTAGCGAAGGTTATTGGATAGTAAATTAACCTATTCCCTATCCTAGAGCGCCCCCCAGAGCAATCCGTTGTAATAGTTTGCGTTGTAATGGTTGTGTTGTAAAGGTTCTGCGATGTAAAAGTTGCGTTGTAAGTGTTGTTCACCGTGGCAGTTTATGGCAGGCAGGCTGAGCGACAGGGAGGTCACTCCTGGTGGGGTTTTACATTTCCATCTAGCTTGTCCTGAAGAACCTAATCTGGAACTTAACTTAAATAAACCTACCCTGTTTCTACACCTGGCTCAAGGACTACTATTTATAACAGTTACCTATGTAAACCACACCAAACAAATGAAAATAAACAACTCAACCTCAAATATTTCCACCATAAATTAATAATGCATGAAACTCCTCACCACCATACTAAATCAAGCAAAATTCCCATGCCACCTATTGTAACATTGTGCTTTGTATATAATTCTCCTGTGTTCACCATGTATCAGCATGTTGTCCTTTGACTAGCACCATAGTGATAGAACCCTGATGCGTGTTAGGAATCAGTTGCACCTGGCTCTAGCTACTTGATGGATGGAATCTGATACTCTCTGGAACAAACTTACTTCACACCTCTCCTACCAACTCCTGTGCCTCATTATCTTGATTTTACACTGGCGATGTAGGAAAGAAACCTACCCAGCGTTTCCAGAAGAGAAAAAGAAAAAATAGGTCCCAACATCTAAAGCTACCATTAATCAACGCTTACTCAATCTACTTTTCACGTGACTTGCTTTAAAATTATTAAGAGACATAGAGCTTTCGCCACATGCCTCACCTTTTGGTTATTTAATACATGGGATGGGAGGTCTCGATGTGGGCTCTTTGGGGTTACCCCATTTCTGTCTTGTTGGGAGCAACTGCCGCTTTTCTCAATGAATGCACCGTTGTGTACCATTTAAGCAATTGAGAAGTCTGTTACAAGCTCAAAAGACCTGTCTCTCATATTTTTGCATCATGTGGGCATGTGACTGACATTAAGAGTCATAAAAGCTTTTCTTCTGCTTAAAAACTGAACTTGCAACATTTTATCATAATTTGGCCTGCTATTGTCAAGATTCAGACTGCATGCGAGAAGTGGCGAGGCTGGCGTTGCTGCTGGTACATACTTAGGGCTAGATGTAGGTAAATCTAATTTACCGACTCATAAATACCGAATTTTACCGATTCGGTATTTATGAATCGGTAAATTGGAAGGAGGGAGATATAGGTAATTTTTAATTTACAATTACCGAATCTGTAAGATTCGGTATTTACCGATTCGGTAAATACCGAATCAGTATTTCCCATTGATTCCTATGGGCTTTGAAGCCCATAGGAATCAATGGGAAATACCGATTCGGTATTTACCGAATCGGTAAATACCGAATCCTGGGGGAACGGGGTGTCACTTTGACAAACTGTAGCACCCCAAGTGCAGGCTTGTGTGCCATGTGGCACACATAAATGCCCTAAGGGCAGGTCTGTGTGTCACATGGCATAGGTGTACATGCACAGATGTGCATGTACACTGGAAATCGGTATTTTACCACCCAATAGTATTGGGTGGTAAATACCGACTCCTAAAGGGCCTGTGGCACTCTTTGAAGTGCCACCTACATCTTGATTTACAGAATCGGTATATTTACCGATTCGGTATTTTACCGATTCTGTAAATTTACCGACTCGGTAAATATACCGATTCTGTAAATTTACCGAATCGGTAAATATACCGATTCTGTAAATCAAGATGTAGGTGGCCCCTTCTTGCCAATTCCCAAATACCGGTCAGTAACCGCCGAAATCGGCCGTTACCGACCGGTATTAGGGCTCCTACATCTGGCGCTTAGTTTTGAAACTTTCATACTCAGATTTGGATCTGTTAAAACTGTGCTTCGTGCAGTTACGTGTTTGTGTTTGAAACCGCATCTTCGTATTCTTGACCACGAGTATTTGTTTAGTTTTGAAACTCATCTTGAGTTCTGGAGTCGCTGTGCCCGCACCGGCTGCTTGGATCTTCGTCCTCACAGAATCCTCAAGAGTTCTTCACCTAGGAACTTCTTCATTGTTGATCTCCGGCCTCTGCTTTGCTACTTATTGTTTTCCTTCCTTCTGGTGACGTTGATGCGTCAGGTTACGCTGCGCTCTACGTGTATAACGAGGCGGCCATTTTTATTTTGTGTGTTTACATTCTCAGTCGAAAGAAAAGGATTTCTGATTGGAGCTTCGCTTGTACAATTCAACACATTTTTGATATATTTTTATTTATTTGCAAGCATATATATAGTTTTTTTACAGGTTGATTTCCTTCCAAGCTACTCATTTGTATTTGGCTCATTTATTGAACTTTGTGGCACATTCGTACTGACCTTATGTAATCACATGATATTGGTACCACAACTTATTTGTGTTGGTGAAATAGGCCAATCACTTTAATGATTCATCTTGTTGTTTCGATTTGCCGCTTACCGCATTAAGCATTGGGGCACTGAGGTTTCAGGATCTACTTGGGTTTTATTTATTCTGAGTGCAATTTGATTGTACACGACAATGCAAACTGTAGCTACTCCTTTTTTCTTGTCTTCCCCTGGGGATCCACCTATCAGGTGGCAAAAATTGAAAAAGGTTTTCGAGAGATATGCCAAGGTGTGTGGGACAAGCCTTAGTGCAGAAAAAAGAACTGCTCTTCTCTTACATTGCCTTGGCTTAGAGGGACAAGAAGTTTTTGACCATTTGCCTGAGATTGATGATTCCAATTTGAATGAATATGAAATTTGTATTTCGAAACTGGATAGACACTACTAACCCAAGGTAAGCACCATTTTTTAACGTTACCATTTTGGTCGCAGAAACCAAAATGAAGGTGAGACAGTTGAAAATTATATCACAGTTCTAAGGAAGTTGGGGTCGTCCTGTAAATTTGGGGCTCTGTTGGAAGAAAGGAAGTGCATGTTAGGGATGATATCTGGCAGAAGGATGATCCATCATTGGAGGAAGTTTTAACTATTGCTAAACAGATTGAACATTCGCAGAAATGTGTTGAAATCATCTCTAACCGTGAAACCAAGAGTGAGGGTGTAGATGAGGTAAAGATGTACTCAAAAGAGAAAATGTCCTCGAAGGAAAAAAAATGTAAGAAAAGACTTCAAAGCTAGTACAGAAAAGAACTCTTCTCGTTCTTTTCAAAATCCCAATTCTCAATTCAAATGTTATAGATGTGGAAATCCTAACCATTTTGCAAATGAAAAGAAATGTCCTGCTTTGAAAGCAAAATGTGGTATTTGTAAGAAACTTGGTCATTTCACTTCGTCTTGCAGGGCGAAAAAAAGTAAAGCAAAAGTGAGTTTGGTGTGTCGGAACAAAGAGAGTGATAGTGATTCAGATATAGATATTGACTGTGGAAAAATAGTTTCACAAGTATCTAATAACAACAAGAGAGGTCCTGTGGATGAAGTGATGATTGAAGACTGTGCTACTTGTGTATTGTTTAATTCAGGTGCAAAGATAACAATTGCATGTAGACAATTTTACTCGCACTATTTGAAGAACAACATTAAATTGTGGAGAGATGACATCAAACCTTTCGCTTATGTTGGGGAACTTATAAGGCTTTTAGGGTACTTTAATGGCTTGATTGAATACAAAGGAAGGTACATCTCTGGGAAGGTTTATGTGTCTCATAACGGTGACAGCATTCTTAGTTGGCTGCACCAGAGGGATTTGGGTGTTATGTTAGACCCCAATATTGATCCCCCCATTTTGTTGAAGGAAAATATTCAGGTGAACGTGGTTGATTCCCAAAACTGCAGTGATGCCTATACTTCAAATTTGAAAAGCTAATTCAGCAAAGTGTTCAAAAGTGAATTGGGATGCTTGCGTGATTATGTGCATGAGATCCAGTTAGTGTCTGGTGGTGTGCCCATTGCAAGCAAAGTTTGGGGTGTCCCTTTGTCTGTCAGAGATGAAATGAAAGAGCAATTGGAGAAACTTAAGTCAGAAGGGATAATTGAAGAAGTTGAGGGCACACAATGGTTGGCTCCAGTCATTGCCGCACGCAAATCTGATGGCAGTCTTCGCCTCTGCATCGACTTAAGAGAGCTTAACAAACAGGTTGTTGTGGATAGGTATCCCCTCCACAAAATATCGGATATGCTCATGCTGTTGAACGGTTGCTAAAGTGTTTGCCACAAGGGGTGAGCGCAAAATCTGTTCCGCTCGCGGATTTTGCGAATTTTCGGTAAATTCTCGATCCGCGAACTCCCGCGAATTTACCAAGAATTTGCAAATCCGCGAGCGGCGGATCCGGGGGCAAAAGTTGAAGCCTGGCCTGTTGTAACTATTTTACGATGGCGCCAGCAAGCTGCCAGCGCCATCCTAAAATAGTTACTAAGTTAGCTTCAACAGGAAGCTCTAATAGATAAAATAAAGCAGGTGCTCGAGCACCTGCTTTATTTTATCTATTAGAGCTTCCTGTTGAAGCTAATTTAGTAACTATTTTAGGATGTCGCTGGCAGCTTGCCGGCGCCATCGTAAAATAGTTACACCATGCCCTTTGGTGTGCTTTCTTCCCAAATCTACTGTCGAAAATCAGCTGTGATGCTGGATAGAGGCCTTAGCATCCTTGACTTTCACGAGCACAATCCCTTTGCTGTTCCTGTGACCAGGAGGGTCTGTCTCTTTATCTACTGCTCTGATCGGTCTCAGAACTTTTATACACACAAGAGCCAGGCCAGCACAGCTCACTGAGGGGACCCCTGCGCCCTTCGGCGCGATTGCATAGTAACACACACATGGTCGCTGGAACTAGTTGAAGCTCAAATTCAGTGACGCATTCTTCAGCCCAAAAACAATCGTGAGCGTTGTCGAGGCTGGACAGGTGTGCTTTCTTCCCAAATCTACCCTCGAAAATCAGCTGTGATGCTGGATAGAGGCCTTTGCATCCTTGCTTTCACGAGCGCAATCCATTTGCTGTTCCTGTGACCAGGAGGGTCTGTCTCTTCATCTACTGCTCTGATCGGTCTCAGACCTTTTATACACACAAGAGCCAGGCCAGCACAGCTCACTGAGGGGACCCCTGCGCCCTTCAGCGCGATTGCATAGTAACACACACATGGTCGCTGGAACTAGTTGAAGCTCAAATTCATTGACGCATTCTTCAGCCCAAAAACAATCGTGAGCGTTTTTGAGGCTGGACAGGTGTGCTTTCTTCCCAAATCTACCGTCAAAAATCAGCTGTGATGCTGGATAGAGGCCTTTGCATCCTTGACTTTCACGAGCGCAATCCCTTTGCTGTTCCTGTGACCAGGAGGGTCTGTCTCTTCATCTACTGCTCTGATCGGTCTCAGACCTTTTATACACACAAGAGGCATGTGAACTCGCATGGAAGACCCCCCCCCCCACCTAAAAGATTCGCAAATTCACAAATTTGCAGATACGCGAATTCGCAAAATCCGCAAATTCGCGAATTCGCAAAATTCGCCCATGCCTATTTGCCACACTAGATCTGAAATTGGCGTATCATCAAATAAAATTGGATGATGACTCCAGAGATTACACTTCTTTTATTACCCCATTTAGAACCTTCATATTTATTAGATTACCGTTTGGGCTGGTGTCAGTAACTTCAGTTTTTCAGCGGGCCTTTGAAAAGGTTTTAAAGGGACAACTTGGTGTTAAAATCTATCAGGTTGACGTTTTAATTTATGGTAAAGATGAAAAGGAACATGATTTAAGGCTCAGGCAGGTTTTGGAAAGGTTCAGACAACACAATCTCACTATCAGGATAGATAAGTGTAAGTTCAAGAGATCCTTCATTGATTATCTTGGGCATACCATCTCGGGTAATGGTGTAGAAACCAAACGGGGGCTTACTGAGACCATACAAAGCTTGGCCTCGCCCACTAATAAAGAAGAACTTATGAAGTTTCTTGTGATGGCTTAATAATGCAGCAAGTTCGTCAAAGGTTTTGCTGAAAAGTGTAAAAAAGCAGCAGCGGGTCTTCAGATGCCGCACCTTAGGCTGAATTTGTTAAGGTAAAAGCGTTACTGAAGGAAACCCTTAAGTTAAGAAGTTTTGACCCTTATGTCAAGTCGGTCCTTATTACCGATGCCAGTATGAAGGCCCTAGGGGCCGCTTTGTAGCAAGAGAGTGGTGATACCAACAATGTAAATCTTTTCCTCTCTAGGAGTCTCAGAGGAGCGGAGTTTCGGTATTCAGTAATAGAAAGGGAGGCCCTTGCTGTACACTGGGTAACCAAGAAGTTCAAGAATCTCCTCTGGGGTACGAAGTTTATTGTGCGTACCGACCACAAGCCCCTGTGGGAGGTTTTTAATAAAAAAGGCATTGATGCCATCTCAAGCAGAATTTCCAGGTGGGTTGTAGGACTTCAAGGTTATGATTATAATGTAGAATACTTACTTGGAGCGCGCAACTGCATTACCGATAACCTATCCAGGCTAGAGCCTTCCAATGATGACAATGTTGATCAAGAGGAACAAGATGTGACGGAATGGGTATGTGCTATTGAGAGTGATGGAATAAAAGAAAATAAATGGCGTGAGGAGTGTCAATCTGACAAAGAGCTTTTGGAACTTTCCTCCCTGGTCAAAGGAGGATGGAATAAAAGGGGCCGAAGTATTTCAGAAAAATATTGGAATGTTAGGCATGAAGTGTCTGAGTCTGGTGGCTTGATCTTTCGAGGGACAAGATTAATTCCTCCTAAGATATTCCGCATTAAATTAGTTGAGTGGCCCATCAAGGGCATCAAGGAGTATCCAAGACCAAAGAAAGAGTCAGACTCAACTACTGGTGGCCAGGGATGGACTTACAAGTAGAAAGCTTGGTTAGAGAATGCATTCCCTGTACTCTAAGTGAAAAATGTCTCAACCCCAGGGTACAACCCATGGTCATCAGAGAATGCCCAAAAGGTCCTTGGGAAGAGTTGGCACTTGACATTTTAGGTCCTGTGCAAAACAAGGATGGTGACATTTATCTATTTGTTCTCATTTACATGTACTCCAGGTGGCCTGAGATCAAATTCACCAAGTGCATTGATACTAAAATTCCCTTAAACTTCCTTAAGGAGGTTTTCACACAAGACGGTCTGCCTGGATATCTGTTAACAGATAATGGGGCGCACTTTGTGTCTAATGAGATGGAGGAATTGTTCCATTAATCCCAAACGCTGCTCACTTTATCATCCAGAAACAAATTGTATGGAAGAATCCTTCATTCGAGTTTTCAAGGAAACCATATCATATCTAAACAGAGTAATTTGGACTGGGAAGAAGGAGTTAATAAGAAAGTAGAAATGTATAGAATCTCTCCTCATGCAACCACTGGTTGCACGCCGTTTGAGTTACTAAAAAGGGGACATCCCAATACTCTTTTTCTTGGGTGAAGATTCTTGGGTGAAGATGTTGAATTAAAAAAGAAGGGAAAGCACTCTCAAGTACCATGGATGGCTGGTAAGATTGATGGACGCAAACAAAGATTTGATGTTAGGAAAGCTGTCAAGACCACTCAAGTTAATGTAGGTGATTTGGTCATGATTAAAGCACCATTTGGGCGCAAAGCTTCAGGTATATTTCAAAAGCCTGACAGAGTTGTAAAACCTTTAACTAATGCAATAAAATGAAGATTCTCGCATTTGGAATCCTAAAAGAGTGGTAGTCATCAAGAACTCTTTGTTGAACAGTGGTCATGCAGTAACCCCTTCCAAATTCCACCTCTTGTCCCACTGCGTGTCTTTCTGGTCCTCTGAAGAAAAGAAGTGAAAGAGTAAAGAAACCACTTTTTGGTCCTCTAAAGAATAAAAGTGAAAGAGTATAGAAACAACCTTCTAGGTTCCATGAATATGTAATGAAATGTTGTTAATATGTGCTGAAAGAGTAAAGAAACCACTTTCTGGTCCTCTAAAGAATAGAAGTGAAAGAGTAAAGAAACCACCTTCTAGGTTCCATGACTATGTAATAAAATGTTTATAATTTGTGCCTTAAGATTTTTGGGTTCTTGAATTTGTGTTACATCAAGTCTTTTTTTATGTAGAGGGAAGGTGTTTAACAATGTGCTTTGTAAATAGTTCTCCTGTGTTCACCCTTGACCTTCCCAGGTAGGTCGCTCCCCACCGCTGCAGCTGCACCAGCCCTTGTGCCTCGCAACCTTGTTCCTGCTGCCCATTCCTGGGTGCCGTTTTTTCTCTCGCCCCCCCTGCCCGCTGCCAGCTATCCCGCCGATGCTGTCCCTGCGGCCCGACCCCGCGCCCATTCGCTACTCCCCTGCCTCCCACCTCCCAGCTGCTCCTCCCTCCCAGCTCCCCTTATAATGGCCTCAGGCAAGCCCGTCTGCGCCTGGACCGCGCCCAGTGCCAAAACCCCTGGGCCCCGCGCATGCCACGACACCAGACTCCACCGCGATGCCAGCAGCCTCCACGCACTTAACGCCGGCCAAAACCACACCTGCTTCTAGACCTCCCCGAAACAGGCCCTTCTCCTGCCGCACCTGTAGCTTCACCTGCAACAGAACCACCAAACCTCCAAGGACTGGACCCAACCACCTCCGCTGCATACTCCTCAACACCCGCTCCGCATGCAAACTCGCCGTTAAGCTCTGGGATCTGCTCGACACATCCGCCCCAGACGTGGCCTTCCTGACCGAGACCTGGTGGAACGACTCCTCGGTGCCCGACATCACCATAGCCATCCTGGACGGCTACAAGATCATCCGCAGGGATCACGCCAACGGAACCGGAGGAGGAATAGCCATTGTCCACAAATCCACCCTCAAGGTCGCCACCCACGCAGACAACACCCTCAATGCCGCCGAACACCTGCACTTCCGGATCCACACCGACCCCAACACCACCCTCAGAGGAAAACTCATCTACAGACACCCCGGACCCTGGGCTCAGTTCAGCGACTCCATCACTGACCTCACCAGCACCCACGCACTCGCCTCCACGGACTACATCCTTCTCGGGGACATGAACTTCCACCTCGAGAATAACAACGATGCCAACTCCGCCACCATTATCGACAACCTCGCCAATCTCTACCTCAGACAATTCGTCACCGCACCCACCCATGCCGCCGGCCACACGCTGGACCCCGTCTTCTCCACAGGCACCCACGTCGCCTTCAACCACACCACCGAACTCCACTGGACCGACCATCGCTACATCCATTTCACGCACCACCGCACCCAACAGCTGCCTCACTGCCGCTGGAGCAAAGTCACCGAAGACCGGCTGATCTCCGCCCTCACCCAGAACCCACCCACCGACCGTACCAACCCAGATGTTGCAGCCCGCAACCAGTGGATCAATGACTGCGCCAACACCCTCGCCCCGCTCAAGAAACCCTCCAACAACCATGCTAGCAAGAGAGCCACCTGGTTCGCCGACGAACTCCAGACCTCCAAACACGCATGCCGGAAACTGGAGAAAATGTGGCTCCTCAAACGCACACCGAACAACCACGCAGCCCACAAGGATGCCACCCAAAGACATCACCGCCTCATCAGATTAGCCAACAGATCCTCCTTCAAAGACCGCTTGGATAACAACGCACACAACAGCAAAGAGCTCTTCAGAATCGTAAAGGAGCTCTCCTACCCCAGCGCCAACGCCAATGACATCCCGCCCTCACAAGAACTGTGTGACTCACTAGCCATCTTCTTCCACCACAAGATCGCTGACATCCACGACAGCTTTAACACCACGACCGCCCGACTACGCCAGACTCCACCTCCCCTGTGAACAGCGCCATCCGCCTGACCTCCTGGTCCAACGTCAATGACGACGAGACATGCAAGATCATGAACTCCATCCTCTCAGGATATCCTTCTGACCCGTGCCCACACCACGTATTCAACAAAGCAGTCGCAGCCATCGCATCCCAACTACAGAAGGTAATCAACATCTCCTTCGAAACAGCGACATTTCCGGAAAGCTGGAAACACACCGAAATTAACGCCCTCCTCAAGAAGCCCAAGGCGGACCCCAAGAACCCCAAGAACTTCCGGCCAATCTCCCTGCTCCTGTTCCCGGCAAAGGTCACCGAGAAAATCATCAACAGCCAGCTGGCCCGCCACCTAGAAGACAGCAACATTTTGGACCCGTCCCAGTCCGGATTCAGACATAAACACAGCACCGAGACAGCCCTTATGGCCTCCACAGACGACATCAGGCGCCAACTAGACAATGGCGAAACATCAGCCCTCATCCTCCTGGACCTGTCGGCCGCCTTCGGCGCGGTCTGCCATCGCACTCTAAAGACACGCCTCCTAGAAGCCGGAATCCAAGAGAAGGCCCTTGACTGGACCATGTCCTTCCTCTCCGGCAGAACCCAGAGTGTCAGGACCCCACAGGCGACAAGAACCTGTGTTGGGGCCTTGACGTGGAAAGAGCGGGTTGCAAAGGTAAAGACTTCAACCAGGAGTAACGGCTGGTCGAGACTGACTCGAGCCAGACACCTCAAGATGGCCGCCGCCTCCAGTTCTAGAGGCGGTCTAGTGTTTCGCCCACAGGTGTCTAGCCCCTGATGCTAATGTGAAGCTCGTGCTCACCAGCTAATGCGCACTTCACTGAGGAATTTACCGAAGATAGCTGTGTTGAAGAAAAGCTCGTTTAGAATAGTATTCCCAGGACCATTTCCCGTCGGGTATTCGTCCGGGTTCCCTAGTCCACAGTATCCAAAGTGCTAGCTGTAGTTATTTATAGATTTGGTGCCAAAAGGAAGTTTGCTCACCTGAAGAGGTTTCGACGGTCGTGTAAGTCGGCGTGTGAAGAACTGCCGTCCAGCGCCACCTGTCAACGGAAGAGCAGAATACCGAAGCTAAGTTATTTTGCAATTACTGTCGAGTAGACAATATCGTAGTTACAAAATGATTCAGTTTGAGAATGTTTAAGGTTGTTACTTACCTGATTTAGAAGGAGATATCCTTGACCTAAAAGAAGAGAAAGAAAATATAGTTAGTCATAGACAAGATGTCAGAAAGTAAATTAAGAAAACTCCAGAACCATTAAGAAGTAAGTACAGAGAGGGCGACAAGAAAATAGAACGATAGGCAAAGGGTAATTACAGTACTAACAGAGATTGTGTATTGTAGGTAATTACATGGTTCGTGGAGTACAAAATTGCTGTGAGGAATACTCAGGAAAACAGAGGAGAGGCAAAGATTCCTAAGCTTGGGGTAGGTAGTAATCCTAAGGGAAAGAAGGGAATTAGGAAAGAGTAGAGCAGGTTAACATGTCTTTTCTTGTATTGAACTATAGATGCTCTTCATGAAATTCGATCTGCTGGCATGAGAAGAAGATAGACAAGTTTTGAAGAGGACAAGCTCAGGACCAGTCTCTTCTTTATTTATTATTTTCTCCGCTCCCCCTTACCCCTTGGGAGTGTTTTGGGGACCAAGTTGCTATTTGGTCTCAGAGGCATTCTTGAGAGGGATTTGCGAACATGCATCTCAGTTCCAGTGCAGCTCGATCTCTGTTCCCGTTCAAGCTCTAGGTAAGGACTTAATATCCTGACACAGAGCGTCCGCCTCCCACCCTTATGATCCGAAGCCACCGAAATCATCTGCGGTGTACCCTAGGGCTCATCCCTCAGCCCGATGCTGTTTAACATCTACATGGCCCCCCTCGCACAAGTGGCCCGCCATCACGACCACAACATCATCTCCTACGACGATGACACCCACCTCATCCTCTTCCTCACCAAGGACCCTCACACCTCCAAAACCAACCTCCAAGAGGGAATGAAGGCCGTCGCCGACTGGATGAGGAGCAGCCGTCTGAAGCTGAACTGGGACAAGACAGAGGTACTCATCCTCGGACCCACCCCCTCAGCCTGGGACGACTCCTGGTGGCCGACCACTCTGAGAACAGCACCAACACCCCCCGACCATGCACGCAACCTAGGATTCATCCTCAACTCCTCCCTTTCCATGTCCAAACAGGTCAACGCCGTCTCCTCCTCCTGCTACAACACCCTCCGCATGCTCCGCAGGATCTACAAGTGGATCCCGACCGAAACAAGAAGAACAGTGACATAGGCCCTCATCAGCAGCAGACTGGACTACGGCAACGCACTCTATGCAGGAATCCCAACCAAACACCTACGATGACTACAACGCATCCAAAACGCCTCCGCCCGACTGATCGTCAACGTCCCCCGCCGCACCCACCTGAGAGACCTACACTGGCTCCCCGTCGACAAGAGGATCACCTTCAAGCTCCTCACCCACGCACACAAAGCACTCCTCAACGCCGGACCAGCCTACCTGAACAGCAGACTCATCTTCTACACCCCCACCCGCCGGCTCCGCTCCACCAGCCTTGCCCTCGCCTCTGTCCCCCACATCCAACGAACGACCTCCGGCGGCAGATCCTTCTCCTACCTCGCCACCAAGACCTGAAACACCCTCCCTACCCACATACGGCAGACCCAAGACCTACTTGGCTTCAGAAGACTCCTCAATACCTGGCTCTTCGAGCAGTAGCAGCACCTCCCACCCCTCAGCGCATTGAGACCCTCAAGGGTAAGTAGCGCGCTCTACAAGTACTATGAGTGATTGATTGATTATCAGCATGTTGTCCTTTGACTAGCACCATAGTGATGAAACCCTGATGAGTGTTTGGAGTCAGTTGCACCTAGCTCTAGCTACTTGATGGATGGGATCTTATACTCTCTGGAATAAACTTACTTCAAAACTCTCCTACAACGTCCTGTGCCTCATTATCATGATTTTACACCTATATGCGGCTTTAATTAGAAGTTTCTTCAATTCAGGACTTGCGACGGTTAAGCATCATTCTCATGAAACTCCAAAAGTGGCTTTCCCGTGGCTACCTGTAACTCAACCAAGACACAATGGAAGTCTTACTCCTGTCTGACAATGGACAGTCCAACCAGGCCCAAGAGTAGATAAACACCATTGATACTTTCAACTTCAAATTGACGCTGGCTAAGTCCACCAAATCCAGGGAATCACCCTGGATTCAAATCTGAGCATGAACCTACACATAAAGAACACAGTGAAAAGTGAATTCTGGAACCTAAAACTCCTACACAAAATCAAGCCCTTTCTTCCCCCCAATTTTTTTTTTAAACTAGGCCTGTGTGGTGAACTCAGCTCCGCAGGCGGATTTTTGGCTACTCTGCACTGCTCTTGGAACATGGAATTCAGAAAAAAACTCCACCTATGCCATGTGTCGGAGTCTACTGGCGCTCACCCGAACTACAGGTTCGCAGAACTTTGTTTTGTTTTAAACCCGTTTACCGACTGATCCCAAAGCAATTACTGTTCAATGGTGCTGGGTTTTTAAATAGGGTGAAACATGCCACCATCGGTAACAGAACTGTGCTTTTCCCGATAATTTTTCAGGGGTCAGAGGAAGGGGGCAAAGTTTGCACACTCAACTCGTGCAAAGATGCTTTCCTTTCCATCAACCGTTGTTGAAGGGCCCGATTCTGCAAAAACGTCAAACCATCACTGCTGAAGTGCCGTCCCATGCGTATTTGAAAATATTGATGCACACTATTTGTGGGGAGACTGGGCCTCTAGGCTAAAGTTGCCGCCATATAATAAAGATGACAATTTTTCCAACTGTAGCAGTCCCACCAACTAGGAGGCTACCCAACCCACCATTGCGTTCAGCACCTTGTCGAGTGTATGAAGCACTACAGAAATGAAGAACACAAATACAGTTGCCTGCCCTTTCTTATAATTGCTTGTGTGCCATCCTAGACAGTTCATTAGCATACGAAGCGTGTCACGTAGGTGCGCCTTAGTATTGTAAAAGTCCAGAAAACAGCTTAAGAAAGGGTCTCTGCTTAAAACTATAGGCACGCACATTGATATATGTACCCAAACAGGTAAATTTTCAACAATGGTCCAGTTGAAATGAAATAAATAAATAAATACACTTAAATAATAAGTGCCAATATGTGAAAAGTAAATGTGTTTCGTTGGTCTAGACTTAACAGTGAACACATCTTACCGCCAAGAAGACAATCAACAGAGGTACCACACATCCCTTTTGGTGCCTTCAAAGATTGTTAAAGATGAGGGCCAGTTATACATTCAGGGGCAGAGTTGAAAGAAACTGATAAATCTGTAGAGATGCCTCAATTTCCCTGCCACTCCTTGCGAGACCCTTGTGCCAATATGGATACACTGTATTTACAATACAGCGCACCATGGCGCAAGGATTGGCAGAGGTGTCAGAATTTCCGACGCATCTGTCAGCACAAAAGTCAAGCATTGCAGAAGTTGTGTCGCAAGTACGATGCAACTCGAGCATTGCTTGGGGAAGGCCTATACTTAATACTCTGCATCACTCCTTATGATTGCTCCAAGAGGGCATAAGGTTTTCACGCAGTGGCGTCCTAGAAGTGGTGCAGTGAAATCTAGTAGATCTCAGTGTGTCACTTTTACAAGGCTTTCCTGCGTGGGAACGCCCACCCTGCATACATTATACCTGACGCAGGTATAATGTGACGCAGGGCTGTACAACATGACGCACCTCCCCAGATGCGTCACGTTGTAAATTCGCTGCATTTTTTAAGTCACCACTGCATCACAAAAGTGACGTAACTGTGGCTCAAAAGTGTTGCAAAGTCTTGTAAATCTGTCCCTTAGTGTTCACTTGAGGCTTCCTCGAAGGGGAGCTGTGGAAGATTCCTTCTGCCATGGGAATCACCTCCTCCATGATAAGAGTTGTTCCAATGCTGGTGTCACAGGCAGCCTAGGAGGGAATACACCTTTGCTCTTTATTCCAGCACAACAAACTAAGTGCACCCTAACCGCTGGCCAGCACAACACAATTTCTTGATGGGTACCACGGGCCAACACACTGATTACACAACACCCACTCAACTGATGTGCACAAATGTATATTGGATCCTTTTTCACTTCCTGCCCGAGCAGGGGGAGAACTAGCACAGAGAACCACCGAACCACTTATCAGACCATAAAGATGCCAGGCTGTGATCCAGAGAGCATTCCTTAACCCCTTCGATACTCATGACGGAGCGGTTCCTTCATGAGCATCGGTTGGGCTGTGCTGATGACGGAACTGCTCCGTCATGAGCACAGCCCCAGTGGGGAGCGCTGGCACTCCCCCCCTGAGGCATCGATTTTGCCCACACAAACAGGGATGGCAGCGGAAGAGTTTCCACTGCCACCCCTGACCCCCCACTCTTCCCCATGACATCAGCGCGCACAGTGTGTGCCGACGTCATCAGGAAGCGATGGACGCGCTGGAAACCATTTGTTTCCAGTGCGTCCAGGGAGAGGAGATAGGGTTGGGCCTCCGGTGGGGCGGGGGGGGGGGCATTTCTTGGTGCCTTGAGGCATCGGGGTGGAGGAAACAGTGTTTCCTCTCCCCTGATGTCCCAATGCAGAGCCTTCCTGGTGCACGATCACACACAGCATCGCAATCGTGCACCAGGAATGCCCCCACCAGACACCAGGGATGGCTTTTTGGGTAAAAAATAAGCATCTCCTTGAGCAAGGGTCGCTTCCTTGGGGGCACATAAGAATTCAGACTTTTCTGACCCCCCTACGGGCAGATGTGCTGTTTTTTGGCCGATTCTGGACCCGGGGGGGGGGGAGAAAAGCCCACTAGAGCCAGAAATTAGTTATTTTAGAAAATCAGAAGCGACCCCTTGGGGGGGCTTTTAGTTGTTGTGTTAGTAGATTTGTATCAATTTGCAATTTGTTTGTGTTTTCTGATTTATATAAAAAAAAATCCTAGATGTGATGGTGGTGTGCGTAAAGTGGCGATTGTCTGGCGGTGTGTGTGGTCTGACGATTGACTGGCAGTGTGTTTGGATTGGCGCTTCGTTGGCAATGTGTCTGGACTGGTGCTTGGCTGGCGGTGTGCGTGTACTGGCGCTTGGCTGGCGGTGTTTTATACGGACACTTGGCTGGCAGTGTTTTTGTACTGGCGCTTGGCTGGCAGTGTGTTTGTACTGTCGCTTGGCTAGCGGTGTGCGTGGACTGGCGTTTGGCTGGCGGTGTGCGTGGACTGGCGTTTGGCTGGCGGTGTGCGTGGACTGGTGCTTGGCTGGTGGTGTGCGTGGACTGGTGCTCGGCTGGCGGTGTGTGAGTAGTGTCTTGATGCTGGTCACTACACACACTGCTAGCTGAGCGCCTATCCATGCAATCCATCAGTTTGTGTAGTTGCTGTGTCAGGAATGTGGGCGTGTGAAAGTGATGGGCCCTTGAATGGTGCTGTCTGCTGGTGGAAGTGTTGTAATGTGATGGGCCCGCGGCTGGCGGTGTGAATGTTTTGTATGTGTCACACGTATGAAAGGTGTATGAATGGCCTGTAAAGAAGTAGGTGCCTTGTTGTGGCTTTACAGCTCACAAGCTCTGAGTCAATGGTTCAGTTTCTCGTCCTTTCAATTATTAACAGTGCATTTAATTTTTGTGAAATCACTTGCTAATCCAATTGTATATACCGAACCATCACTCACCCCGTGCCGAATCCAACCAGTATGTGCGTGTGTTTGAGGATTAGATGTCTGTGCAGTAATATGTATTTTTTGTCTTTCTGAAGCAGGGTGTAACTTGTCAATTTTTGTGAATGCTGTGATGTGTTGCTTTCGTGACTGGTGGTGTGAATTGTCTTCTGTGTATCAAGTATGAAAGGTGTGTGAATGGCCTGTAAAGAGGTTGGTGCCTTGTCGTGGCTTTACAGCTCACGAGCTGTGAGTGAATGGTTCAGATTCTCGTCCTTTCAATTATTAACAATGCATTTAATTTTTGTGAAATCACTTGCTAATACAATTGTATATACTAAACCATCACTCACCCTTGTGCCTAATCCTACCAGTATGTGTGTGTTTGAGGAATAGATGGCTGTGCAATAATATTTGTCTTTTTTGTATTTCTGAAGCAGGGTCCCCCTTGTCCCTTTTTGGGAATTTTGTGATGTGTTGCTTTCGTGCCTGGTGGTGTGAATGGTATTCTGTGTATCAAGTATGAATGGTGTGTGAATGGCCTGTAAAGCGGTTGGTGCCTTGCAGTGGCTTTACAGCTCACGAGCTGCGAGTCACTGGTTAGTTTTTTTTGCCATTTAATTGACAGTGCATTTCATTTTTGTGAAATCTCTTGTTAATAAAATGTTATATACTGAACAAACACTCACCCTCGTGCGAAATCCAACCGGTATGTGTGTGTGTTTGAGGAATAGATGGCTGTGCAGGGATCTTTGTCTTTTTAGTCTCTCTGCCAAGGTGTACATTCCACCTAAGAATAACCTACCAACCGTAGATATTGTTGAAAACCCATGGGAGTACATGGTGATGTCTCTCTGGTGAATTCTAACAAGTTATTTTTTCCACAATATCCTGCAAACCTCACAATGTCTGTCACATTTTCATTGCAATATTGGGCCAAAATTCTCACGCTGCAGAACTAAACAACTAATTTTGTCAAAACAATCTGGTTTTGCTAGGGAGTCACCTGGGTTTTTGGCCTCGTGCTCGGCGGTCATCTAAGGAAACCTACCAAACCCACACATTTCTGAAAACTAGACTCCCGGGGCTTCCAGGGAGGCATGGCTTGTGTGGATCCCCAGCGTTTCCTTACCCGAAATCCCTTGCAAAGCTCGATTTTTGCTGAAAAAAAACACTTTTCTCACACATTTTTGTGTGGGAAAGTGTGGAATCACCGGGCCCACACAAATTTCCTACCACCCAGCATTCCCCCAGGTCTCCCGATATAAATGGTGCCTCACATGTGTGGGGGGCCCAAGTACCCGTGACAGCCAAGGGCCCAAAATGTAGTGAGGTGACATCAAATTTGCCTATCTACAAAGTACCTGGTTTTGCAAGGGGTTTCACCTGGATTTTTTGCCCCGTGCTCGGTGGCCATCTAGGGAAACCTACCAAACCCACACATTTCTGAAAACTAGACACCCGGGGGCTTCCAGGGAGGTATAGCTTGTGTGGGTCCCCCAGCATTTCCCTACCCAGAATCCCTTGCAAACCTCGTTTTTAGCTGATAAAATCAAAGATTTTGTGTGGGAAAGTGTGGCATCACTGGGCTCACACAAACTTCCTACCACCCAGCGTCCCCCTAGGTCTCCCGATATAAATGGTGCCTCACATGTGTGGGGGGCCCAAGTACCCGTGACAGCCAAGGGCCCAAAATGTAGTGAGGTGACATCAAATTTGCCTATCTACAAAGTACCTGGTTTTGCAAGGGGTTTCACCTGGATTTTTTGCCCCGTGCTCGGTGGCCATCTAGGGAAACCTACCAAACCCACACATTTCTGAAAACTAGACACCCGGGGGCTTCCAGGGAGGTATAGCTTGTGTGGGTCCCCCAGCATTTCCCTACCCAGAATCCCTTGCAAACCTCGTTTTTAGCTGATAAAATCAAAGATTTTGTGTGGGAAAGTGTGGCATCACTGGGCTCACACAAACTTCCTACCACCCAGCGTCCCCCTAGGTCTCCCAATAAAAATGGTGCCTCACTTGTGTCGGAGGCCCAAGTACCTGCGACAGCCAAGGGCCCAAAATGTAGTGTCTACTTTCCAGAAATGTGTGTGTTTGGTAGATTTCCCTAGGTGCCGACAGAACTAGGGTTCAAAAACGAAAGCTAGGCACTTTGCCAGAAAAGAGTCATTTTTCACTGCGAAATTGAGGTGTGACCACGTTGCGTTTTGCGACATTTCCTGTCGCGGGCACCAGGCTGACCCACACAAGTGAGGTACCGTTTTTCTTGTAAGACTTTGGGAAATGCAGGGTGGGTAGACATTTGTGGATCCACGCTGATTCCAGACCTTTCCACCACAGAAATGTGGGGAAAATTTATTTTTTTTGACAGTTTTTTAGGTTTGCAAGGAATTCTGGGTAATAGAACCTGGTGGGAGGCAGTCATGTCACCCCATCCTGGATTTCCCTGGGTGTCTAGTTTTCAAAAATGTACAGGTTTTCTAGGTTTCCCTAGGTGCCGGCAGCGCTAGGTTAAAAAACAACAGCTACAAACTTCGCAAAAAAAGGGTACATTTTCATTGTGAAAATATGGTGTGTTTACTTTGGGTTTTGAGCCCTTTCCGGTCGTGGACACTATGCCTACCCACACAAGTGAGGTACCATTTTCATCGGGAGACATAGGGTAATTCAGATTTGTAAAGCAACTGTTATTACCTATTGATTCTTAATGAATTTCTGCCTTCCAAATGAAAGACATTGTGTAAAAAAGAAGTCATTTTGAAAAATGACCAATAATTCTCATGCTAGTATGAGTATTCCCAATTTTGAAAATGTGCAAATTTGTACTGTTTCTAAACTCTACAATTTTTTCCCATTTCAGAAATACATAGGTGTCTTTCATACCGATTTCTCCATGTATACATTTTCACACATTAATTGCTATATACCCGGTACTTAATAAAAAACCATTTCAAATTGCTAATCAGTTTTTGACTCTGGGTTTGTCTGCTTCTTGATGAACCTACAACTCCTATATATCCCCACAACCAGGAAGGTACAGCGGATGTAACTGTATATTGCTTTCAAAGAGCTGTCATAATTACAAGAAGTTACAGGTGAAAACGTGGACACAAAAGGCTGTTTTTTTCAACAATTTTTCCAATATTTAACTGTTACTTTCTGTAAAGAAACCTTAATGGATCTACACAAATGACCCCTTGCTGTATTTAGAATGTTGCCTACTTTACTAAAATGCTAAAATGTATAGCTTTCCAGGTTCCATAATTGCTTTCACACCCATTTTTACCATTAACTGGAAGGAGGTTGAAAGCACAAAACATAGCAAAAATAGGCTATGACCCAGAAAAATGCCAAAACTGTGTAACAAATGTTGGTTTTCTGACAAAAGTCTGTCATTCTCTAAAACTGGGAAAATTGGGATTTCAGCCCCACAAGTCCTTTTTTGATAACATTTGCAGGGAAAAACCCAGACGCTTTCATTTGTAGCCCGTTTTTCCAATTTTTCAGAAAAAAACCCAAAATGTGCTGTATTTTGGCTAATTTCTGGGACCACTCCAAGGGAATTCACAAACCCTGGGTACCTTTACAATCCCCATGAAGTTGGAAGAAAAGGACGCAAAATTGGCGTGGATACCTTATGTGGTCAAAAAGTTACAGGAGCCTAAGCGCACACTACCCCAAATAGCCAAAAAAAGGCGTAGCACAGGAGGGGAAAAGGCCTAGCAAGGAACGGGTTAACGCGCCGTTTCCTTGAAGTGTGTGTATGTGTATGTGGGTTTGGTCCAAATCAACGCCGAAGGTCTTTCGTTTGCACATCTGATCTTCTTAGATGGCAGCAACATATTTTCAGCTCTGTGCTCAGGGCGCCATTAACACTGTCAAACCCGCCATTTCACCCAATGGGCAGCCTTGCTTTTCCACTAACCTGCCCACCCATTCTACACCCAAAAGACACATCCCTCTTCATCAACAAACAGCCTCTTCATCATCGACCCCAGGAACACCCCTCAGTCGCACCCTGTCCTTCGAACCCGTTGCACCCTCCATTTTGCACCTAGTGCGACCCACTTATTTTCTGGACACACTTAGCTTATTTTGTCTGCTCACCCCTCCCTTCTTTCTACACTCCCTGGCTCGCCCCCAGTGCACACTCATATTCTGCACAGTTGCATTGCTTCCTCGCAAGACATTAAAAATTCTCCACCATTCACAAATGTTTTCAGTAAATCTACCCCTGTCCCTTCCTGCCCAGTGGAAATGATGAAATATTGGATCTTCAGGGTAAAGGCACTGTCTTGCAGCTGAAAGAAATCAAATAATTTGCTGGAAGGGTACTAAGAGAGAGCCTACATATGAGGGCAGTATCTCTTATTAAGGTGCAGAAATGGAAACTCTAAGGAAGGAAACAAAAGGCTGTGATTTGCTTTTGCACAGACTTATTAAAATGAAAACCGTTCCATCATTGCCTTTGTGCTTCATGTCCTGACACCTGGGCAGGGGCGGCTGGTGACATTTGAAAGTGGTATGGGGTAAACTGATTTGCATACTGCACCGTAGCGAGCGAGCACAGCGAGCGAGCCCGAACCCCATAAGGGGGATACACGGGGGTTCTCACGGCGAGAAAACTTTGAAAAAAGAGAAGAAAAATCGTGCATTTTCAAGCAAATTTGAGAAAGCAGGAATGGTAATAAATCAATTGTGAAAGTGCAGTTATTACATTAATAGATGCCATAACATAGGTAGCTGCTTATTCAGTATAACCACAGAGCTTCATACATTCCGTCCTATTACGCTGCTGAATTCAGACTATAAGACTTTCATGAAAATCTCAGCTCTAAGAGTAGAAGAAGTTGCACAGCAGTTGGGAAACAGCCTTCACAAAGCATTGGGAACCACGCCTTACCTATACCACGTTTCCATTAGAACGCATGTGACTTTATCACGCATGTCTTTCCACACAGTTTACAGTGTTTAGGTGAAACAAAATGTACTTAATATGCCATTTGATCAGTAAAATCTGTTTTGTCCCCAAATAGAACAAACACTAGAAAACTTTTAAAAACAGAGATAACAATGCATTTCTGAGTACCTCAATCAGTATTTTTTATTTCACAAACAAGTAGCAGCATTCACTTTTTGTAAACTACTCAGCAGAAAATTGCTGACAAGAAAATTAAAATTAAGCTAGTGCTTCTCCCTAGCCCACGCCATCTCAACCCCTTCATGGAATTCACACTGACTTCACCTCTGTCACATCGCATCTGAAACAATGCACATGCATAAACTCAATGAGTCAACCATAACACAATGCATATAGATGTATGCACACTCAACTAGGAGGGAGAGCATTCAACAGTACAAGTATAATATCCCACATATAACAGTGTTAATGTATATGTCACCCGGACTCATGGAGGCCACAAATGGGGATGCATTTCGCAGCAAGGATTAGTATTGTGATACAGGGATAGAACTTGCAGCAAGGTTCAGAAGCGTGATATTTATTTGTACGCGTCAGATTGAGGTGAGACTTGGAGGTGACATGGATTCACCTCCTCTATATGGTAAAGTGACGGTCTTTGAAGAGACGTCAATTAATAATTTTAGATTGTTTGTAATAAGTTATTGTGAGTAGTGACATCATGTTCCTATCTACAGGAGCGTGATTAAGGTAGAAGAGCTTAACGGAGGCAGATGGAGGCAAAAATCAGCTCAGCACACTCTTCGGACCTAGATCATGAAGGTAAACAACAGTTTTTCTTAAAACAGAACTTCTACTGGATCATACACATTTCAATGACAGGATCTGTTGGCATACTTGCAGATCACTATAGGAGAAATGACATTAGGAGGGTCAATCTTTTGCAATATGAGACCACTCCACTCCACTGCCAATAAGGGGCGGCGTTACTCAGGATCCCCCCTCTACTATGTTAAAAACTCATCTAGCCTATATCCATCATATGCTTTGCTCCTAGCTAGAGAGCTGACTTCCAATACCTGTCCATCATTCTCAGTGTCTTAGTGCTGTGAAGTGACCACCTGGCACTCTACAAGACAACTAAATGAATTCTCACATTCCATTTGATTTTTTGGATTTCCAGTAGTGTGGGTATAGCAGTGCTCACGGCATTGGTTTTACTGCTACTCCCTACCACCAGTTCCATCCTATCCAGTGCACACAGACCAGTAGCCAAGGAGGGAACCTGCTTTTTAGTAGTAGCTGAAAGGACCATCACAGGGACAGTCTGCCATGCTTGGTCTCACTCTGACTATGCAAAGCATGGGTGATGTAAGCCACCCTCCATGCTCAGCTTCATGGCCAAGATAAAACAAGTTCTCAAAATTTAAAAGGCAGCAACCATACCATACCATGCAGGCCACTGCCATCTCACTGCTAAGTGCCACGTCTTGGAGGAGTCTAGAACATGCCACACGGAAGCCACTGAGAAAGCAGTGTTTAGTGTACAATGATAGATGTATAATTATTGTTGGATAAAAAGCACTTAAATTGGAACTTATGCATGCCCTGGGTTTGTGGTAGTGTGCCATTATAGAATGTTAACTAAGCATGCATAGTACCATTTTCTGAGACAGACATCATTCACCGAGACCCCACTCAAAATTAATTCTATCCTCCTCCGCTGACGATTCCAGCAAAAGGCCCTCTCCGCTCCATTCATCAAACTTTAAGTGCGGGCATACAAGATATTAACAACGTTCATTTATGAAAGATAAAAACATATTCTTATATACTTTGAACACGAAAGGCTACATCCATAAACAACAGCAGATAATCTGTTGTGTGGTGTATGGGGCAACAGAAATGCTGTGAAATATAAGTGTATATTTCCTTGATAAGAAAATATTGAAAAAGGCAAAGATTTACACAACAGTTATTGTGTGTCTGTGACGTTATGTGTCTGCCAGTGCCACACAATTGAAAAACAACACAGCCGAAAAATACTGCTACAAAAACTCACTTGGAAAATACTGTTAGCTCATTGTCGGTATTCCCTCCTTGTTTTGAAATTTCCTGCTTGAAATGAAGCATAATCAGGATACCCTCCCGGGTGATAGTGCACTTTACAAATACACATAACATTTATTTCAGGCTAAATGTAGTGTGAAATGGACCCAGGAATGACCTGGCACTTCACAGTGATTTAGGATAGTTATATACAAAAATAGTGTGTTATGATTCCATTGGGAGTGGTTGTAAGGGAAATTCCATACTTAAAAGTATATATTGAGTGGCTGTTTCCATTGTTTACTGTTCATTAATACCTTAAATAGAGATTATTCTCTCATGGGAAGACCCATTGGAGGTGCTTATTACTCTACCAATGAGTTTTCCTTTCCACAGTTTTCCTTTTCATTCCGGACTCCTCAGGGAACACAGAGAAGGGGGTTGCCTTATTATTCTGACCCTTTGGGAACGGCAGCATTAGTTCCTATTTTAACTATCAATTCCATAACTGAAGACAAGCATTCACGCAGCTCCCAAAATCTGTTCAATGTGAATATTCCCATTCATTTAAGCCTCCACTATGCTGTTTAAGTGGACTGAGAGCCACAGTGAAATTTGAAAAGACGTGAAAAACAAATTAATAACAACTATTGCCATGTTACTCACTACATGTCGGAAAATTTAAGATTTGTCTGTTAAACAGACTCCAATTTGTTCAAAGTGACATGGGATGAGTGAATATATTAGAGCAGGGCCAGAGCTTGGAAGGTCTGGGACAATGTGTTTTAAAAAGTCTGATGAGTAAATAAAAGGTTAATTCCCAGTAAGTGATAAAACAGTGACACCTTCCTGTCTTCCATCTTAGCAAACAAATTGCACATAAAACACACTTGGAAAGAACCCCAGGCGTGCTGGAACAGACAGAAGGTCAGAAGTCTAGGATGAAGGGATCAATTCCGTGCATCCATTCCCCAAAAAACTGAGAAAACAAAACCCTAATTTTGTAACACATAAACAGTGGGCTTTGGCTCTGCCTAGAGGAGTATGTCCCTCTCACCTCATTTTATTGGCTGTTTGGTGTACAGTTCCGCTGCCCATGGAGTACATACTATGTAATGCAAAAGGGCAGACGTTTTTTCCCATCTCTAACTGCTCTGAATCATGACACATTACATGCTTTATCTTATAGGTGCATTGTATACAGTAAACAATCGTATTGTTTTCCACTGCAGCGGGCTTGTTTTTATATATATATATATATATATATATTCAGTGAAAAAACCATAGGTTTCACACCAGTTATAGTTAGCTGGAAGTTTTACTCAAATAAAACCATTGAAATTCCCACGTTATAGTTAGTTGGACTCACTATAACTTGCGTGTGCAATGCACTGCTGATGAAGTCACATATTACATCACTCATGACATGGTCAGTGACATCACTCATGACATCACTGATGACAACATCCTTGTGACAGAGTGACAGACCTCCTTTCACTGTAATGTAACCCTTGAAACACATATTCAAAAATACAAACTTTTCAAAACAATGCAGATACCCATACCAGTTACAACAACCAAATGGTTTTTTCAGTGAATGTAATAGTTTTTTAATGCTAATTCCAACTGGTGTGAAACCTATGGTTTTTTTCACAGAATTTCAATGTTTTTTTAATAGCAAATCTTTATAGGTATAGAAAGTAAAACATTTTAAAACGAATTTTATATTGTATAATTATGTTAATTTTATTTTAGTTTATTACCCCGGGGCGCTCCCGGGGCGCGTACCGGTGAACGCACGGGTAAGCGCAATATTACGGCGCGCCCCAGGGCGCGTACCGGTGAGCTTCCCGGGAGCACTATTCCCGCGAACGAAAACAACATCGTGACGTATCGCGTAGACGCATGATGCGTCATATGACGCCCAGCGTAAGCGCACCCGGAAGCACGCGAGCGCATACGATCGCGCAACGTCCTGGCGCGCTTACGCTATGCATCCCCGGGCGCGCCCCGGGGCGCGTAGCGTAAGCGCATCGGGTCATGTGATCTGAAAATAACACTTTTCATTGGTGCAGATCAGTTTTGGTTTCCAAATGATGGAAGCCCGGATCATGTGACTTGAAAATAACACTTTTCATTGGTCCAGAACAGTTCTGTTTTCCAAATGATGAAAGACCCCACCTTTTTTCCTTATTCTGACTTTGTCCTTTCACTGAGGAAGACCTGTTTCAGCAATACAGAGAACTATTTTGTACTTTCAAATGGCAACTGTAGCAGCAACAGCTGGAGCATCTGCACCACCACTACCACCACCACCACCAAGAGGACCACCACAACAGAACATTGGTGGTCAAGAAGAGGAGGAGGAGAAAGAGGAAGAGGAGGAGGGGAGAAGATGGCTGCCTGAAGAGAATACCCCATACAAGCCAAGGCCACACATTGTATGGGAGTTTTTTTTAATCCCAGAGGGCAAGAAAAAAGTGAATGCGCCCAAGGTAACTTGCCTAATCTGTGGCATGGAACTCTCAAGGGGCAACCCAAACAAAAAATATTAATTTGGTAATAATACCATGATTAGGCATATGACCCGCAGGCATCCAATCAACTATTCTGCTGCAGAGTTCAGGGAACTGGCCAGTAACCTCCCCCAGTCTTCAAGGACCACCTCCAAAAGAAAGCAACCCACTCCATCGGGACCAGAAACAACGGAGACGATGCCTTGTATTCAACAACGATTTGAAGATTTTAGAGTTACATGCATTCATTGTGGCAAGCTGATCTCCTAAATTACTCAAAATCCACTGTAGCACATATCTTAAGACATAGCAAAGGCACATCTGGCTACCAGTCCCTACAATTTTGCCAAGTTTGGTGAAAATCCATTCAGCCGTTCGGGCTAAAAGTGAGGCCAACCGCCCTATGAAAATTAACATGGGGAAAACACGTTTTGGGACCCCCTTCTATCTCGGCCCCCGCTTGACGAATCCCCCCCACATTTTCAGGGAAGGAGTGGAGCGGAGCGGAGCGGGCCTTCTTCTTTGAGAAGATTCGTCCACCGGCGCCAAAGTTATTCCCAATAGAATGTTGCGGTTTTCCTATGGAAAGTAGATCCTAACTATAACTACCTACTGGCTATCGCCAGTAGGCAATATATATATATATATATACATATATATATATATATATATATATATATATATATATAAATATATATATATATATATACATATATATATATATATTCACTGAAAAAACCATAGGTTTGACACATGTTATAGTTAGCTGGACATTTCACTCATATAAAACCAATGAAATTCCCCGTTATAGTTACTTCAGCTAACTATAACTCGCGCGCCCGCAATGCACTGCTGATGATGTTACATATTATATCACTCATCACATCACTCATGACATCATCTATTAAATGGGTTAGTTTTGAAAATTACATATTTTTTATATATGTAGATCTTAAAGTTGGTTGAACAAAATTTTTGTATATAAGTGTATAAACGGTTGTTTTTTTGATGAAAAATAGATTCTATAACTGACTGATTAAATATATCTTAATGAGTACATGGGTTACTGAGTAATATTTAAATATATACATATCTGTGTCAGTCAATCAGTTTCTATTTTAGTGGCTGAATGTATTGATGAGTAGCTATATCACTGATATATTATATCTACATAGTTTATTGTTTCTTTATTATTACCAAGAGTGTCTCAGTATCTAAGTGTTAATATGCTACATTAGGAGATTTTACATATTGCATACATGCAAGAATCAGTGACATACTATTCCTATATGTTGTAGGCAGCATATGTGAGATATTATATGTTATCAGTGATGTCAAGAGTGATGTCACTAACCATGTGATGAGTGATATAATATGTAACATCATCAGCAGTGCATTGCGGGCGCGCGAGTTATAGTTAGCTGAAGTAACTATAACGGGTAATTTCATTGGTTTTATATGAGTGAAATGTCCAGCTAACTATAACATGTGTCAAACCTATGGTTTTTTCAGTGAATTTCATAGGTTTTTTAAATGCTACTTCCTAACTATAACGTGTGTAAAACCTATGGTTTTTTCAGTGAATTTCATAGGTTTTTTAAATGCTACTTCCTAACTATAACCTGTGTAAAACCTATGGTTTTTTCAGTGAATTTCATAGGTTTTTAAAATGCTAATTCAGAACTATATCGTGAATGCAACCTATACTTTACTCAATAAAGTTCTGGCAATATTTTTTTCGGAAACAAAACCATTTTCTTGACTGTTCAGGTTCTATAGAGACTCCTTGTAAAGCGGTACTGAATTTGAAAGTCTCTACCTTGCCTTATTTTCAACGAATTGAAAATCCACTCTATGGTGGATGTCTATTAACTCTTACATCGGTGTATGCTACTAACTCATAAATCATTGCTGTGATGCAGGTTTGCGAGTACTCCTGCAAATTTCCATCATCAGGTCTGCAGGTGTTGATTCCTGTACTTTCTATCAAAATTCGAACCGGCTTCTCCGGTAGAGATTCGTCTTTCTAACACAAGCCTTGTTGATTCATATTTTTCTCCAGGGACTGCTAAGTTTATGAAAAAGTGTGACGTGCTACTGTCATGGGCTCACAAGTATCTGTTCGGGGAGGAACACAAGCTAAACATTTTTCTTGCTGGAGACAATGGTTAACCTTTATCACTTTTAAGCGATGCATCTTCAAAAACAAGGTCATCAGCTGCTTCTTAAAATATCCAGGGATGGCTAGTACAGAACTGGGACTATTCTGGAGGAACGGGGGTGTTTAGACGTTCTACTTTTGGGCAATGGGCGGGGCGATCTGAGCGATGGAGGTGGGGTTGCTAGAGCCCTAAAACAACAAAAACCACTGACGTATAGTTCCTGTTATAAGGGCCAGATTGGGGGGCATCAGTCGTCTTACCTGTCCTTTCTTTCTCAGCCAATTAAGTTCCATCATTTTACAGAAAGGAGAGGTAGTAGTGTGGCAAAATACGGTCGTTTTGCTTCTGTTAATTTGTTCGAACCCTGTCGAGTTTAAGCCAATTATACATATACCGAAGAGGTACAGTGTCGTCATTTATTTAAAAGAGGGCAAAGGGCCTTCAGCGAGGAAGAAAGAAAGAGAGAGAGAGAGAGAGAGAGAGAGAGAGAGAGAGAGAGAGAGAGAGAGAGAGACGTGCGCATCAAGTAGCCTATCTGGTACACGTACGACATAAAACAGGAGAGAGAGAGAGAGAGAGAGACAAACGTGTACGATAATAGGCTACTTGGTGCACACACAACATAGAGCAACACGGGTCAGGTTTACGTACAAGAACACAAGCTGAGGGAAAACATAAATTCAACGTTCACGTACACAAAATACCGGATAGGGTGTGACAGTACATACATCAGACGCAGAAATCTAAGACGAAGACACAGAGCTATTTTGGGTAAGGGGACCTTTCTTTTCCTTTCCCTTTTTCTATGCGTGCTGCGTATTTTCAGTATTCTCCGTAACTCACTGGGGGGGGTTGGGGTTGGACTTTTCACTCCCCTCCCTTTCTGGGCAATTTTGTTGGAGGCCTCATTTCAAAGAAATACTTCCTCCTCTTTTTCCGGTCGGACGTTAGTCCAGTTGTGCTTATACTCACGGTGGAGCCTTCCAACCTCTGGGCAGGCGGTGATCAAAACCCGGGGCAGAGGAGGGGTATCGGTCGGAAGTTCAGTGGCACAACTCTTATTTTCTATGTGGTGAATCTAAAACATGCCAATATCCCCAACTCCTGGACTGAGGGAGAGTCGTTTCTTCAGTCGAGGAGTTACCATATTCGGGCTTATTTCCCCATCCCCTTGATCGGTAGACCAGCATTTCAGTCATACAAAGACGTTCTCTCCAATGACCCACACATATGCAATACATACACATTCATACCGTACAGTCAGGGCACGTACACACAGTCACACCATACAATTTTTCCCGTTCCCAGCGATGGCCTGCACTCCACGCACCATCTCACAGCGCTTGTCTATGTCTTTCCCTACATGGGACACGGTGCGATCCATGTCCACTCCATTCTTCAGTCGGAACTCCGATGTAACCTACAGAAGAGAATAGAAGGGGGGGTGCACCATTCAGAGCACATCAGCGCGCGCAAACACGAAAAAGCTTCTACTTACCATGTACCAGACTAGCTGCAGGAACGTGTGACACAACAGATCTTGGCTATCCTTTTCGCATTATTTTTCTGAGTAACCTATCCTTCCCTTCTTATTATACCAAAAGTGTTTCATTTTGTTTGTCCCTAAATTCGAGTTCCCTCTTCAGGTATTTGTTTCTTAATTAGTCGTATTTTATGGGACAAAATACCACACCTTACATTCGGCAGATACCTTAAGCTACAGTCGGCCATTTTCTAACAATTCTGGAAAAAGACAGGGTGACGGATACAAATTTCAATCAATCCTAAATTCAGGCAAAGGGCCTGCATTATCTGTCTTCTATTGTTTGGGAATAACAGCCATTATTCAAAAACCCTACCAACCTAGACGATTGTTATGACGCTTATTCCATACTTCCTTTGAAAACCCTTTATTGTAAAAAAATGTCAGTATACAAATACGGGCCTATAACCACGTGGGCCGGCCACGGAGCAAACTGGAATCGTATATGATGAGGGGACATTTACACTGTAGAAAAACGTAACGGGCGGGCCATTAGGTTGCAGGAACTAAGGTGTCTAACAGTTGCGGAATCGGTGGACGTTAATTTTATAATCAAAGTACGACAGGACCAGTTACAATAAAATTATCTAGATATACATTTGCGGGCAAGTACCATGAGTAACGTTAATTCGAACTTTCAATAGTACAGTAATCAATAATACATCAGAACTTAATATCAATAGGGATGTCCAAATGTTCAATCAGTACCCGTCCCCGCCCGCCATGTCCTTCAAAACTGCATACATATCTTGTGAAATCAAGGCTGAGCAACCAGTACACAACAAGGAGTTGCGAGTCTCATTTATACCGGCGCCATTTTGGGCGAGGCCGGGCAGGCCCAGAATATAGTCAAAATGTCTCCACCAACCAGCGGTCGGACCAGAACCCCTTTCGGCAGTCCAAAAAGTTCAGTTAAATGACAACAGAAGGGACAGGCAACAAGAACCATCAGTCAAAGAGGGGAGGGCAACTTCTTCCCTACCGGGTCATGTTGGGGCTCCACCGGAACTGATCGAATTGGTAGTCTACAGTGTTTCTGGATGTTTCAGACTGAAGCTGGGGTCAGCATGAGAGCACCACCATCTCGTGGCTACGTCGTGGCCATTCCGCGAGCAATCATGGCAGTCGCTCCCCACCGGAAGCCTGCGGGAGTCGGGGGCCCCGGTGACTCTTGTAGAATCTTCAAGGCTGAGGGGACACTTTTAGGAATGGGGCCCATGCCCTAGCAGGCAAGCGTCCGAGTTCCAGGGTTGCCCAGAGCCATCCTTGCAGGCCAGGCCCAATTCTGTGGAGCCGACCGCCATTTCGTGAGCTCCGTGGCAGCCGCCTATCGCTGTACCGCAAGAGTGGGCGCAATTCAGCCGGATGGCAGGTGAGACGCTATAGCCGCAAGAGCAGGCGAAACTCAACCGGCCGAGTGAGGCACTGTGCCGCAAGAGCGGGCGAAACTCAGCTGGCCGAGCGAGGCACTGTGCCGCAAGAGCGGGCGCAACTCAGCTGGCGAGTGAAGCGCTGGGGTGCAGCTGAGGAACCTCCTCCTGGGGAGGTGGAGGAGGCTCATTCGCGCCGCCTCTCCCTCCCAGTGCACCCCACGCCGTCTCCTGGCGCAGGTATACGTGATGGTCGGACCAGGCAATAAGAGGGGGGTGGTCATCAGCAAGGCATTCACCCCCCCCCACCCATCGCTCGCTGGATGCCACCTCAGGGTGGACGAATGGGAAGGCCAGTACAACAACATCGTGGCCGTGATGCCTCCAGGCCATTCGCACAACGGTCCGCCACTGATGCTGCTTCACAGGCCGATGGATTTTGTAGGCTTTTTATAGCCCAAAGCCGACTAAAAGACAGCCCAAAGCAGCCCAATGTTGCTACTCCGAGGAAGGAGGGACAGGGACAGCGTCAAGCGGACGGTGAATGCTTTGGGATGGATGTTGCAGCAGGCTGCCATGTAAATAGTTGTTTAAAAAGAGTGTTTTAACGTGTTTACTTTGTTGGAGTGTTGTGTATATCTATAAGTTATTAAAGCGTTTTAATCATACTACTTTGTTGGAGTGTTGTATATTTGTAATCTGGCAACGAGCACAAAGATGTTACTGCATAACCAAAAAAAGACATAGCCCAATTGTGCGTGATCTAGCCCAATCTGTCGACGCCGATGGTGGGTATCAGCAGACTTCCATTTGTATAGGGTTTGTCGTTTATTAGGCGGGGTGGATGGTAGGGCAGACATGCTTAGGCAGCGAGGGCGGCGGAGCCGAGCTACCTCGTGGCTCCTCCCCCTAGTTTCATATTTTTCGCGGAGGGGCTATTTCCTAGTGTTTCTTGTTTTAGCAGGGTCAAAAGGATCCTATCAGTGGCCTACTGATTTTGTTCGATTCCTTTCGTTTTTCTTAGCGATTTTCTTTTGTGCCCTAATTTGCTAGGAAGGTACAGCGGTTAATCCGTATTTTGTATATATGTCCTCTTTATTAGGGGTGCCCTCCGGTGGGGCCGGGCGAGCTACCTCTAATAAATGGTCCGGGTAGAACCAATTACCAATCAGTGGGGAGAAGATAAGCATGACAGATTACAAAAAGGGGGACAAAGGTCCGCACTACCTATCTTTTCACTGATTGCAAAGACTAGACAGAATATCTCTATTCAATGGCACAGATATCCAGTCAATACAGACTCATATATGTCTCTTCAGCCAATCATATTTCCTCCCGCAAAATTTTGTATTCAAATTTACATTTCAGTTGGTTCTCCTCACAATATTTTCAATGTCACATAAAAGTCACCCATCACCCACTGCCTTCTCTGGCTGTTTCCATGGTAACACCTCATTCTGCACCTGGCTGAAGGCACAGGTCAAAAGTTCATATCTCAACGTTCTACAGCAAACTAAGAACACTGTTTTCCCTCCAGAAACACCTTCCTATCCACAGCTCTGTTACATGTCATTTTTTTCACACCCAATAGTACTTTTAGTTTTACATAACATTAACATGCAACGTAGTCTTCAATCTTCACGTATTAGAATCAACCAATCATTTTTTGTTTTTCAACCACACCAAGCCTCATCCATTTTTTTATCCTGACTTTCAGCTTCTAACTGCCATTCCACTTCCAGAACCCATCGGAGTACGAGTGCATCTGCCTTGAAAATGAAGGTTTGGCTTTTAGGACACAGCTATATTCACTGGAGTGGAAAATATGCAGCAAACAGACGAATTTCCAACCTTGATTTACCAAACGTGCAGATAACGTGGATTGGCCAAAGAGGTTTGAGATGTCACCAATTAATACCATTGGTGAAAACTTTTATGCATCTCCCAGGACCAGACCTTATAATTGTGCACTGTGGTGGGAACGATCTAGGCACATTGACTGGGGTAGGTTTGGAAATGCTTCTAAAAGACACCTTTCGACAATTGATGACACTTTTTCCTCGAACTGCCTTGGTATATTCCAATATATGCCAAAGACAGAAATGGAATTGGTCCAATCAACATTGTGCACAAATTGAGAAAGCAAGGAGACATGTAAATAAGTCTGTTTCTGCATTCCTCAGAGATTATAGCATGGGTTCTATTTACCGCAACAACATGCAAGGCATCTATAGGAGAGATGGTGTTCATTTCACGGATGAGGGAAACAGAATCTTCCTCTGTAACATGAGGCTCTGCATCGGTACTTACTTATAAATGCAGAAAAAACTCAATTAACACAAGGGCTCTCTTCAGAGCCACCTTATATCTAAGCACTCAAACTTCTGATTTATCTCCATTTTCACACTCTCGTAAATAGGTGTGCGCGACCGGGTGCGCGCACCCCGCAACTTTTTATAAACAAATTAAAAATTCTTTTCGCGTTCAAGAGCCCTACTGCACCACCTAAGAAAACCTACGCGGCCAGACAATCTCTACCTTGCCCCCTTTCCATGTTCCAACCCTTTCAAATGTACAATATATTCACTCGCACCAACAAAATTGCGGTCAACTCTTCCTGATTTCCTTCGAATCGAACGTTCACAGACGTCACACAGCAACAAAAAAAATTCCGCTCGCGCACAGCCGCATGGGTGCGCGCACCCGTGCGCGCTTATAGATATATAATTGACTTTAACTTTCATTTTCTCAGCAACTACTGAACGGATATACACCATTAAAAAAAAAGCGTAATCTGCGAGCCGAACTCTACCGTTTTGCCAAATTTCTTATAAATCCATTCAGCCGTTCGAGCTGTAGCCGTGTCTAAACGTCCTATGGAAAATAACATGGAGAAAACACGTTTTGGGACCCCCCTTTTATCTCAGCCCCCACTTGACGAATCCCCCCCAAACTTTCAGGGAAGGAGCGCAGCGGACCGAGCCATCTTCTTTGAGAAATTCGCGAAGATTCATCCACCGGGGCCAAAGTTAATCCAAATAGAATGTTGAGAATTTCCTATGGAAACTAGGTCCTAACTATAACTACCAACTGGCGACCGCCAGTAGGTACTAAAGAGAGATTTGTTTTGTAAGGATTAAAAATGCAAGCAAGACTGGCTGGCTTTGCCAGTGCTTGTAATAATTGGTACCAATAGGTAAACCAGAAAACCGATCTGTCAAGCCAGACTTAAAAATGCCCACAGTGGCTAAAGGTCCATCATTCAAGTCATGACACTTACTTCCTGATACCTTCTGAGTCAGAAAGCACATGGACCTCTTCTCGTTTCCCTTGTACATAATGTGATTTTCTGTGATGACACTATAGGGTGAAGGTTGTGTGATGTCATTTCCAGTGATATCAAAATCATGCTATTACATAGTTTTGAAACTTAAAGCATCCTATCTCATTTTGCTCACAGAAAGATGGCAGGATTGTAAGATAAAAGAGGTCACTGTGCTCACACACTTATTTGCATAGGTGTAGATATTTTTATTTAATATTCTCCCAAATTTCACACCATCCTAAACCTTTAAAAGTTGTTTCAAAACGTCCCGTTAAAATGGATTTTATTTTTGGAGCTTAATTTCAGTCTCTGCGCACTTTTAACCAAGGGAGGTGTGGGGTGGTCAGATAATGATTTGGCCGCCCTCGTGGGTCTGTGGTGCCCTCGGAAGCTCTCACAGCACAGGCCAAGCTCTGTGCGACACTGATTGATGTCGGGCCAGGAACAGCACTGAGGGATTGAGCGAGGTTCAGCTCATTACCCAGACAGCATTCTCTGTCACTGATAAGGGACTGATAAAAGCCCTCGGAGATGTTGATGATGCTAAGCAGAAAAGGTGGACACTGACCAATGAGCTTAACCTCTAGAATTTCAATTAAGTGTAACGTTTAGGAATGATAATAAACATCATGAGGTAACAGGGACGTTGAATGGCAAAAACGTGTGAAGACTGAGTACGTTAAGGCACAGTGTCTGCAATGAAGAGACGTTTTAGGTGCACGTTGGCATCTGCCAGATAAAGATGTCATTGACCTCTCAGCTGTGTGTGACACACTGGCGATGAAGGCCAGGCTTGTTCCATCAAATTGAAAATAATCTGTTGAGTCTACTGAACGCAAGGTAAGATGCAGTGTACCACTACAGTACAGAATGGTAGAAATTGAAAATATTGTATGTGGTATTACAGACCTCAGGTGGGTCCCGCGTCAAGTATGGGCTAGACTCTCTTAGCTCCAGTAAGTCAATGAAGTCAGTCGGACGTCTGCAGCTAGCTGCTGCCTGCGCGCATGTGGCGACTCGAGCCCTACTAGTAGAACTAGAAACTACTACTGAAAAGAAAGAAACGTCATGGCGCACGCACGTCCCGAATGGCCAATCACTGCATGACTTCACATGCTGAAGTCACAGTGATTAGCCATATGCAGTGCGGCTGAGGCAGTGTTCCACCACCCATGCGCTGCGTCCAATACTGGATTGCCTGCCCTTCTGCGCGGTGGGACCAGCCAATCCTGGCGCTGCATGCAGCAAAACACAAACAATTGAAGAAGGGTCTGAGGGAAATTTAAAGACCTGCCCAGTTCGTATCCCCCTAACTGTAATCCTAACAACAAAAGAACCGGGGGTCTATAACGGAGCTTCAAGTACTCCGAGCTGCTGCAAAACTCCTACATAAGTGAGTTAGGCGCTAATAGAGCTACATAAGTCTCTATATCAGAATGTGTGCCAGGACAAACCTGTCGAAGGACCTACTGAGATTGTTGGTAAGACCCGTACAGAGATGTGTTGGATTCCCATCAAATAGGTATGTAGATCAAATGTTCTCATTTGGTCATCCAAAAATGGGGTGGTATGTCTCTTGATCAATGGGACCCATCCATTGCCCTTACTCAATTGGGTCGCACCATCAATCGCTAAGGTACCCATGAACAAATGATAAAGATGGGATCGAGTGCAGTGCAAAAATCAAAAGATGTGCGAGTTAAAAACAAGGGGTAAAAGGATCAATAGGCGAAAAACTCTAATGTAATTTGTCCTTTCCCTCAAACAAACAAGAACAATGCAGAGGAAGCAGTCTAAACATATAACTGCATTTACAAGGCCAACATGTTTCAGCCGGTAGGGACAAGATCCCATGGCTTTCTTCAGGGCCAGAGTTCTAAGCATTAGCTACTGCATACATAAAGTGAACGTAACGACAATCTGTAAAGGATATACATAAATAGTCCAAAATCGTGTTCCTCTGTACCAAACGGTGTCTTTTACATCTGAATAGTACAGGGAGTGTACCTCACCTCTCCTGGAACCCAGCTCAGGAAGAAGGAGGCTCCGCTCTGTCCGGCGTTGTCTCATCACAGGACCCGAGCTTGGTGGAAGGCATGCATGCAGCGCCAGGATTGGCTAGGGGGGCACACTGACTACTCGCCATGGCGTCTTTGAAACCCCGGGGGCTGCTGCTGCCCGGCTAAAGCAGCACCCCCTTCGGTCCCTCTGCTAGTCAGGTTACCAGCGCGCATGCTCGGGCTAGGTGCAAGCCAACAATACTCATGCGCAGTACTGCTGCTGGCCTGCTGCAGACTGTCATTCAAGCTGCAGCAGACCAGCCAGCCCTGCCCCTGCCCCTGCGCACTCTATGGATTCAATTGGGTGTGTCCCGGATTGAAGCGCTGCGCTGTGGCGTATATTATATATTGTGCTGCAATTCACAAAAACATTTTAGCGGTGCGTCCAGGCTTAGTGGGGCTACGCGTCTACACCCCAATGGACGCACCGCGGCTGCACCTGGGGCTCCTAGGAGTCTCGTATTTTACGCTGCATTGAATCCGAGTGACTTTCCAGCTGTCATGCATAAACAGTTTTCCTACTTGAGCATGTTCTTTCTCTTTTATCATTCAGGGAAGTGTGCCTGCTGCTCTTCACCCGTCTATAAAGGAAGGAAATTGGAAACAGCGATTGAGTGTGGAGTACTAAAGGAACTTTAGAACTCTACTACCACCTAGTGGATATAAATGAAGTCTCAGATTCTTTTTTATAGTTGATGCGATTAATTTAGGATATCTTTTGTGTTCTCAAGTGCTCGGTAGACTCAGAACTAGGCTAGCTAGCTGAACTCCATGGAACCCCACTGAGGGGCATATTCACAAGCCCCTATGCCACTTGGACGTCACTTTTTTTGACGTTCCTGTGGCGATAGGGCCAGAGCCCTATTCTCAAAGCATTGTTAACTCACTTAACGTGGCTTAAAGCCATGTTAAGTGGCTTAATGCTGCTTTGAGAATAGGGCCCCTTTCATGCTAAACTTAGAGTGAAAGGGGGCGTGCAGTGGGTGTAGCGGTGGATGTACCACCGCAACACCCATTGAGTTAGACGCTACCCCCTATTATCAAGGGCGGCGATAATAGGTGACAGTGCCAAAGTTAAGACCTAGAAAAATCTAGTCTTAAGTTGGCTAAACGAGGAAAAAAGCTTTATGTTGTAAATGAGAAGTGTCCTGGTAATTCTAGGAAGTCTTCTTTAATGCGTCTTTACACCATCACAGGTTCCAGTCAGCTGGATTCAGCTGTTGAATCTTCGCACAGTCTTGACAGGGTTATACCAAGGGGCGACAGAAGGTGGGGGGGGGCAGGGCAAACCACGTGAGATTATAACACATCTCCTTAATAAGGGAAGGAAAGGAAAACAGGGAGAGTGGGTACACAACAGTTGAATTGCTCAGGAAGGAGCATTACACAGAACATGCTCCGATGACTACAAATAAGAGATAAAGTTGTAGAAACCAATGTGACAAAAATAACATGCTTTAAAGATACATAAAGGTTCTCATCTGACACAGTAATCCTTAGTCCACCTGGGTGCAGTTGTAGGCCTCGTTGACCTCCTAAGGGCCACATCTTTCATACTTTGCATTTGTGTCTCTGCTTGAGGGACTTGTATTTCTCTATGGGGTACAATCCTGTCCATACTCCAAGTTTGACCGTTGGCCAGCTGAACCACATTCCTACCTACTCTGGTTACCCGCATAGGTTAGGAGAACCTGGTGGCCTCCCTCCTCCTTGGTGTGGGAAGGTCTACGTGGATATTCAACAACAAGGGCCTCTCCCACCTCACACCTATTATCATTGAACCACTAGCAGAGTTATGTGGCACTTTATGCTGCTGCACTACATGTGTTCCTTAACACTAATCTATTAGGTCATAGTGTGTTCTTACTTTCAAATAATTTTTTATATATAAAAAACACCCAGGTCTGATCCCACTCTCAAAATATATAAATAAAGTGAGCAAAGAGAGAGTACCTCACAGTAGCAACACCCGAGGGGGTTCCTGGCAAACAATTGCCAGTTTACCCACTTCTCATCATCGGCCACTCTCTTTTTGTGTTGTGAGTAAAGGAAAAAGGAAAAAACACTAATAGTGAATGCCTAACTAATATTAGTGTAGTGCATATATAGTGAGCAAAACCTATATGTCCACTAATTCAAACAAAGATAAAACAGAAAATGTGTGCACCTAGAACCCCTATGATAGCCAAAACTGATCGACTATCCCTATTAGAATTTGGTAAAACTTGCTGGCTTTATCCCTTTATTCTAATGCTGCAAGGCTTCCCAATTAAAAATGGTTCCTAATATACCATATATTTTTACTCAGTGCTGACATGTTTCATTGCTATAAACTTCAGCAGCTTCATCAGGGCAAACCTGGGGTTCTGTTTTCAATCTTTACTATAGTTGGTTCACAGGACCTGTAGTGACATTTAAAAACAAACACAGGAAAAGGAAATATGAGCCCTCAGCAAAGGACTTCACATATTCACAAATGTACAAAAGCAACATGAAACATATAAAAGACACACAGCAGTGACTGAATCCACTGTTACCTGATGGCTGCCAGTTACTACATACCTGCAACCATCAAAAGCATCAGACCGGGTGTCAATAAATCACGAGTCTTCTGGTGGCGCAATCAATGTCTGGCCCCCTGCAGAATAAACCACACAGCCTACATGAGGATTTTCAATCATTGTACCTCCTCACTCCCGTTATACTGTGCGTCTGGAGCCCAAAATGAGAAAGCTGACTCGCGTTCTCAAACTCTATTGCCTTCACTAACGAACAGAGGCGGTTTTTGACTCTACTCTCAGGGAGCGACCAGTCCTAATGGATCCTTCGCTTCAGGGCCACTACTTCGACCGACAACTATGTGCCCGTTTTTCTAACCATAATCATCCGCCTGTCAACAACAAATTCCAAAACCCCACCTCAGTTGTTATCCTCCTTACCAACGCCTAGTTCTCTCGGCCAAGAACGCTGCTCACACTGTGGAGAAGTGTGGCTCAATGGTTGGCGCGGCAGACCCTGATGCAGAGGTCTCGCCCGGGACCAGGGTTCAATTCCCGCCTCGGCAGGTCTTGGGCTCAATTTCCTCGGACCTGATAATTCTCGCCTCAGTGCCTATTCTAATCATGGGTCCCACTCTGCAACTCTGGGCAATAGCTTGCTTAATCTCCACAATGGCCCCAACAACGCTAGGATGCCTGGCTTCACCTTGGGGGTGCCCAGGAGTGGGCACTTCACAGGGAAAAACCAGGAAGGGTTCCACAGCTGTATGCGTACAAGCGCCGAGATACACTCATGGGTCGATTTGTGCGCTATACAAGTACTACTACATTTACATTTACATTTCCACTGTCTGCCGCTGCCGCCTCGCAATTAAACACCGGCAAAGGCGCCTACCCACGTGGTGACGCGTAACGTGTCGCGTCATACAGCGTCAGGCGGCCATGTTGGATTGAGTCCACTGGCCTGAATAAAGTTGATTCAAAATGCGGAGTCCCAAGAGTGAGCCTGACAATCCCACTGTGTTACAAAGAAAGGGAAGGGGGACCGGCCATTAAAATCCAGCGATGTTAGTGAAGGGGTTTTGGAGGTGGAAGTGGAAGGGAGAAGGGGTAAGGTGCTATAATGAATGTCTCAAGCACTACCATTATGTAATATACAGAATATGAGGTATTCTCACCCTGTGAGCAACCATGTAATTGTCAGACACACTGTAGCTAGATGTCATCACTACTGTCAGAGATTAAAAACACACGATACATGATACACATCAGGAGTCCTGTAGTTATACATTGATGGTAAAACGTGGGAAGGAAAATACTCGTAGGAACAAGAAATAATAAGGTAAATCAACTGGCTACCAGATGGTCTGCCCAGGGGAATAAATTCAAACTTGTAATCGCCCGGTCAATGTTCCCATCAGCGTCGGCTTACTTTGTTCCATTCAATATAATCGTTCAGTCCCTCCTGATCAGCTCTCTCCAAAAATATCCATTTTGCTTCCTTCCAAGCTAAAATGGCCTCAATGTTATGTGTCTCGCCAACCACTTTCTCTAGGACTGTCCATTTTAAATCCTTATGGTCATGTCCCTTCTCTGTGAAGTGTTCCACAAGACGGGTAGTGAGTTTTTTAACTTTGATTGTACTGATGTGCTCCTGTATACGTATTTTCACCTTCCATGACGTAAGTCCAATGTAGTACAACCCACAACTGCACATCAACCTATAGATTACATGTAACGTGTTACAATTGCTGAAGTGGTTGAGATACCACGTTCTTCAATCACGCAATGTCACAATTTTGCTGACAATGGTCAGACCACATACTGAGCAGCTTCCACACGGATAATGTCCAGTGGGGAGCGTACAGGATTGAGACTTAGCCGGGGTGCGGTTATAGACCAATTTGTCTCTCAAGTTAGGTGCTCTCTTGAAAGCAAAACGGGGAATTGGCATTTTACTCGATGCTGTGTCCAAAATGGACCACTGTTTTCTGATGATCTGTCTCATTTTGATTGACAAAGGATCAAAAGTAGTCACTATGGGAAGGCAGGCCTGTCGTTCCCTCACATTTCTCTCGAGTAAAGCATCCCGTGGAGAATTAAGAGCACGTTTACGGGCTTGTTTAATTACTTTTGTGGGATAGTCTCTTTCTCGAAGTCGCGTGACCAACCCCTCAGACTGTTCTAAAAAGGAATCCGTAGTAGAACAATTGCGCCTGTACCGCAAAAACTGCCCATTGGGTACATTATCCCTTAGAGCCCTCGGATGGAAGGAGCGATAGTGGAGGAGAGAATTTCTATCTGTGTTCTTATGGTGGACATTGTTTGCCAGTTTGTACTCCACCACAGAAATATTGACATCAAGGTATACAGCCGATGTGTTGCTGATTGTCCATGTGATCCGTAAGCTGTCATCAGCCTGGTTCAGCCACTGTAGAAATGACATGAGACAGTCCTCTGTACCTGTCCAGATACAGAGGACATCGTCTATATATCTCCTCCATGGCGAGATATTACTCAGAAATGGAATGGTGGGGTGATAAATCACATTCTCCTCAAACTGGTCTACATAAATGCAGGCCAGGCTGGGTGCGAATGTAGCCCCCATCGACGTCCAAGATGTTTGCAAGTATAGTTGGCCTTTATACTCAAAGAAATTTCTTGTGAGTGCCAACTCAATACATTGCATAACAAAAGACTGCGGTGTGTCATAGAACCACTCCGAAGCTCCCAGGGCCTGAGCTGCTGCCACCAGCGTCGCGTCCTGGGGGATACTAGTATACAATGATTCAATGTCAATAGTGACTAGTAGTTGTCTATTAGGATCAAAATCGATGTCTTTCAGGGTATTCAATATATCAGTGGTGTCCTGTACATAAGAATTTTGAGAGATCACTGCCTCCCTTAGAAAAAAATCTGCGAACTGCGACAACGGTTCCAGGACTGATTGAATGCCTGAAACAATTGGGCGTCCCGGGGGTGGGTGCTGTGGCTTATGAATCTTAGGCAAGATGTAAAATGCCGGTATCCGGGGTTTAGTGTTTATGATGAAATCAGCCTCCTTGGACGTTATCCATTTCTTAGCCACAGCGTCAGCCACCATTGTTTTTATAGTGTCAAGGAGTTCAGGGGTGGGGTCTCGCATCAAAGGATGGTAATTAGTGCGTACCTCCAACAATCTCATGACCTCATCCTCATAGTCGCTGGTGTTAAGCACAACAACGGCACCACCTTTGTCGGCTTGTTTTATAGTAATTGCAAGATTGTCTTGTAAAGATCTCACAGCAAGCCAATCAGCCTTACTCATATTATGTGTGGAATGTTGGTCGTTGAAATGTTCCAGAGTCTCAATCTCATGTAGTACTCCTTGTTCAAACACGGCCACTTCAGGACCCAAAGAAGCCGAAGGGGGGTACAAATTTGAAGGGCGGTGGTGATTGGTGTCAAAAATAGATTGGGGCGTCTTCTCTTTTTCTGCAAAGAATTTTTGAAGTTTGATCTTACTCATCATTTCAGCCAACTCAATCCTACATAGAAATGAGTCATGTTTGGGGGTGGGAACAAACCCAAGTCCCTTGTTAAGAACCTCCCTTTCGTAGATGATAATCCATATGAAGATAAGTTGACTACAATATCATTCTTGTTGGTAAATTGTGATGAGTACACATTTCTCAATTTTGGAAGGTTCGGCCTCTGCTCCGTGTTCTGCGGGGAGAGTGTGTCTGCCATGTTGTTTGAGCCCTGCCTCTGCCTCGTCCCTGCTGGGCCTTTTAATGTCGGAATTTGTAAAGCACACAGCTACCTCCACCAGAGGTGTCCCGGCGCTGTCTGTATACCACTTAGGAACCCTTCCTGGCTTTCCTGGGAAATGTCCACTCCTGGGCACCCCCCAGGTGCAGCCAGGCATCCCAGCGCTTTTGGGGCCGTCGTGGAGACTAAGCAAGCTATTGCCCAGAGTTGCAGCGTGGGACCCATGATCAGAACAGGCACTGAGGCGAGAATATCCAGTCGGGGGAATTAATGAGCCGGAGACCTGCCGAGGCGGGAATCGAACCCTGGCCCCTGGCCAGAGCTCTGCATCAAGGTCTGCCTGCTCTAACCTTTGAGCCACACTTCTCCACTGGCCTGGCCCCTCCTCCTCTGCCCCCTTGTTGCGTTTGTCCTAAAAAAGCCCTCAAAAGAACCGAGGTAGAGGCAGGGCCCAATCAACATGGCAGACACACTCTCCCCGCATTACACGGAGCAGAGGCCGAACCTTCCAAAATTGAGAAATGTGTACTCATCACAAGTTACTAACAAGAATGATATTGTAGTCAACTTATCTTCATATGAATTATCATCTAGCGAAAGGGAGGTTCTGACATAGTCCAGACTGGACTATGGCAATGTCCTATACCTGGGGGCTCCAGCATCAGTCATTCACAGGCTGCAGTGCGTTCAGAACGCTGCGGCCAGAATCTTAACTGGAACCAAGTCAAGATGTTCGGCCAAACCTGCACTCAGAAGCCTACATTGGCTACCTGTCAAAGAAAGGATTACCTTTAAGACCCTATGCATTTCGCATAAAATAATGCATGACAGAGGCCCCCCGATTCTGAGACCCTTGATCAAACCCCACCAGTCCAACAAACAACTAAGATCAGACTCTCTGTCCCTAGCTAGCGTTCCAAGAATAAAAAAGGCCCGATCCGGGGGGCGTCTGTTTTCCTACAATGCCCCAAAACTTTGGAATGCCCTCCCACTTGCCTTGCGGAGAGAACATAACCTCCTGGCCTTTCGGAGGCAATTAAAAACATGGCTCTTTCCTTAACCTCTCATCCTCTCCTCTTCCTTTCCACTGGAATTTCAGTCATGTCAGCGCTGGGACGCCCTAGGGTAGCTATGCTCTCTACAAATCCCAACTCAACTCAGCTCAACTCAATCTCCACCGCCCTTCAAATTGTTGCCCCCCTTCGGCTTCTTTGGGTCCTGAAGTAGCCGTGTTTGAACAATGAGTACTACATGTGATTGAGACTCTGGAACATTCCAACGACCAACATTCCACACATAATATGAGTAAGGCTGATTGGCTTGCTGTGAGATCTTTACAAGACAATCTTGCAATTACTATAAAACAAGCCGACAAATGCGGTGCCGTTGTCGTGCTTAACACCAGCGACTATGAGGATGAGGTCATGAGATTGTTGGAGGTACGCACTAATTACCATCCTTTGATGTGAGACCCACCCCTGAACTCCTTGACACTATAAAAACAATGGTGGCTGACGCTGTGGCTAAGAAATGGATCACATCCAAGGAGGCTGATTTCATCATAAACACTAAACCCCGGATACCGGCATTTTACATCTTGCCTAAGATTCATAAGCCACAGCGCCCACCCCCGGGATGCCCAAATGTTTCAGGCATTCAATCAATCCTGAAACCGTTGTCGCAGTTTGCAGATTTTCTTCTAAGGGAGGCAGTGATCTCTCAAAATTCTTATGTACAGGACACCACTGATACATTGAATACCCTGAAAGACATCGATTTTGATCCTAATAGACAACTACTAGTCACTATTGACATCGAATCATTGTATACTAATATCCCCCAGGATGCGACGCTGGTGGCAGCAGCTCGCGCCCTGGGAGCTTTGGAGTGGTTCTATGACACACCGCAGTCTTTTGTTATGCAATGTATTGAGTTGGCACTCACAAGAAATTTTTTTGAGTATAAAGGCCAACTATATTTGCAAACATCTGGGACGTCGATGGGGGCTACATTCGCACCCAGCCTGGCCTGCATTTATGTAGACCAGTTTGAGGAGAATGTGATTTATCACCCCACCAATCCATTTCTGAGTAATATCTCGCTATGGAGGAGATATATAGACGATGTCCTCTGTATCTGGACAGGTACAGAGGACTGTCTCATGTAATTTCTACAGTGGCTGAACCAGGCTGATGACATCTTACGGTTCACATGGACAATCAGCAACACATCGGCTGTATACCTTGATGTCAATATTTCTGTGGTGGAGTACAAACTGGCAACCAATGTCCACCATAAGAACACAGATAGAAATTCTCTCCTCCACTATCGCTCCTTCCATCCGAGGGCTCTAAGGGATAATCTCCCCATGGGGCAGTTTTTGCGGTACAGGCGCAATTGCTCTACTACGGATTCCTTTTTAGAACAGTCTGAGGGGTTGGTCACGCGACTCAGAGAAAGAGACTATCCCACAAAAGTAATTAAAGAAAGCCCGTAAACGTGCTCTTAATACTCCACGGGATGCTTTACTCGAGAGAAATGTGAGGGAACGACAGGCCTGCCTTCCCATAGTGACTACTTTTGATCCTTTGTCAACCAAAATGAGACAGATCATCAGAAAACATTGGCCCATTTTGGACCAGCATCGAGTTAAAGGCCAATTCCCCGTTTTGCTTTCAAGAGAGCACTAAACTTGAGAGACAAATTGGTCCATACCCACACCCCGGCTAAGTCTCAACCCTGTACGCTCCCCACTGGACATTATCCGTGTGGAAGCTGCTCAGTATGTGGTCTGACTATTGTCACCAAAAGTGTGACATTGCGTGATTTAAGAACGTGGTATCTCAACCGCTTCAGCAATTGTAACACGTCACATGTAATCTATAGGTTGATGTGCAGTTGTGTGTTGTACTACATTGGACTTACGTCACGGAAGGTCAAAATCCGTATACAGGAGCACATCAGTACAATCAAGGCTAAAAAACTCACTACCCTTCTTGTGCAACACTTCACAGAGAAGGGACATGACCATAAGGATTTAAAATGGACAGTCCTAGAGAAAGTGGTTGGCGAGACACATAACATTGAGGCCATTTTAGCTCGGAGGGAAGCAAAATGGATATTTTTGGAGAGAGCTGATCAGTAGGGACTGAATGATTATATTGAATGGAACAAAGTAAGCAGACACTGATGGAAACATTGACCGGGTGATTACAAGTTTGAATTAATTCCCCTGGGCAGACAATCTGGTATCCAGATGATTTACCTTATTATTTCTTGTTCCTACGAGTATTTTCCTTCCCACGTTTTACCATCAATTTATAACTACAGGACTCCTAATGTGTATCATGTATCATGTGTTTTTAACCCCTTCCATGCAGCCGCGATTCCCCTGCTGTGCTGTAAACAACACGAACATGGGCGGGCTGTGACGAACCCCAGCCGTCATCAGCACACGAGCACCGTAGTGCATGACGACTGGGATTCGTCATCAGCATCGAAGGGGTTAATCTCTGACAGTAGTGATGACATCTAGCTACAGTGTGTCTGACAATTAAATGGTTGCTCACAGGGTGAGAATACCTCATATTCTGTATATTACATAATGGTAGACATTCATTATAGCACCTTACCCCTTCTCCCTTCCACTTCCACCTCCAAACCCCCCCCCCACAACCCCTTCACTAACATCGCTGGATTTTAATGGCCGATCCCTCTTCCCTTTCTCCGTAACACAGTGGGATTGTCAGTCTTGGGACTCCGCATTTTGAATCAACTTTATTCAGGCCAGTGGACCCCATCCTACATGGCCGCCTGACGCTGTATGATGCGACACGTTACGCATCACCTTGTGGGTAGGTGCCTTTGCTGGTGTTTAGTTGCGAGGCGGCAGCGACAGGCAGTGTGAGCAGCGTTCTTGGCCGAGAGAACTCGGCGTTGTTAAGGAGGATAACAACTGAGGTGGGGTTTTGGAATTTGTTGTGGACAGGCGGATGATAATGGTTAGAAAAACGGGCACATAGTTGTCGGTCGAAGTAGTGGCCCTGAAGAGAAGGATCCATTAGGACTGGTTGCTCCCTGAGAGTAGCATCAAAAACCGCCTCTGTTCGTTAGTCAAGGCAATAGAGTTTGAGAACGCGAGTCGGCTTTCTCATTTTGGGCTCCAGACGCATGATATAACGTGAGTGAGGAGGTACAATGATTGAAAGTCCTCATGTTGGCTGTGTGGTTTCTTCTGCAGGGGGCCAGACATTGATTGCGCCACCAGAAGACTTGTGATTTATTGACACGCGGTCTGATGCTTTTGATTGTTGCAAGTATGCAGTAACTGGCAGCCATCAGGTAACAGTGGATTCAGTCACTGCTGTGTGCCTTTTATATGTTTCATGTTGCTGTTTGTGAATATGTGAAGTCCTTTGCTGAGGACTCATATTTCCTTTTCCTGTGTTTGTTTTTAAATGTCACTACAGGTCCTGTGAACCAACTATAGTAAAGATTGAAAACAGAGCCCCAAGTTTGCCCTGATGAAGTTGCTGAAGTTCATAGCAATGAAACATGTCGGCACTGAGTAAAAATATATGGTATATTAGGAACCATTTTTAATTGGGAAGCCTTGCAGCATTAGAATAAATGGATAAAGCCAGCAAGTCTTACCACATTTTCATAGGGATAGTCGATCAGTTTTGCCTATCATAGGGGTTCTAGGTGCACACATTTTCTGTTTTATCTTTGTTTGAATTAGTGGACATATAGGCTTTGCTCACTATTTATGCACTACACTAATATTAGTTAGGTATTCACTATTAGTGTTTTTTCCTTTTTCCTTTACTCACAACACAAAGAGAGAGTGGTCGATGATGAGAAGTGGGTAAACTGGCAATTGTTTGCCAGGAACCCCCTCGGGTGTTGCTACCGTGAGGTACTCTCTCTTTGCTCACTTTATTTATACATTTTTAGAATGGGATCAGACCTGGGTGTTTTTTATATATAAAACATTCTTTGAAAGTAAGAACACACCATGACCTAATAGATTAGTGTTAAGGAACACATCTAGTGCAGCAGCATAAAGTGCCACATAACTCTGCTAGTGGTTCAATGATAATAGGTGTGAGGTGGGAGAGGCCCTTGTTGTTGAATATATATTGAGTGGGTGCGGCCTCTTTTTTTCTCCCCCTAGGGCTCATTTGGCTTGAAGGTCTACGTGGACCCAATCCCCCTCCTTTACCTGGCTAGCTTTCACATGTTTGTCAGTGTTATACCTTGCTACATACTTATCTTGATGAACCTTAAAACGCTTTCCAATTTCATCACGGTTAACGTGACAATTGGTCTGTCTTTTTACAGGAGGTGAAAGCCTGGTTTTAGGAAATCTCCCTTTCAATGAGGTGAAAGGAGACACCACTGTGACTAGGTTAGGGTAGTACGATAGGCCCAGAGAGTTTCCTGCAGAGTCTGAGCTGCTGATGTGCTTAAAATCTCTGCACGTTGTAGACACTCTTTTATCAGGTGGTTCATGCGCTCCACAAAACCCGTTGGCACGGGGACAATAAAGGGCAGTTTTCTGGTTGACGATGCCCATGTCAGAAAGGAATTCCCTCATAGACTCAGAGGTAAACTGTACCCCATTGTCGGTGATTAAGATATCTGGGATGCCTTCTTCAAAGAAGATATCTTTAAGGAAGCTTATGAGCACTTTAGTATCAATTTGGTGGACACACCTGTAAGCCACCCACTTAGTGTGGTAATCCACCAAGACTAGTATAAATCTTTCCTTCCAACTCTTGAGGTTTAGGGGTCCAATTATGTCAAGAGCTAGTTTTGACCAGGGATTATCAGGTGTCAAAACTGGGGATAGGGATGGTTTCTTTGTCTGCTGGGTCTTATCAGCCTTGCTACATTCCAAGCAGTCCCTCACTGTGTGCTCTGCCATAGCATCCATCCATCCAGTAGTCCAGACTAATTTTGTTTTTTGTTAAGCTACGCCCCAAGAGACCAACATGCACTAAGTCAATCATTATTTGCCTGAGTGATATAGGTGGAACAATTTTCTCTCCGCTCAACACCATACCATCGTGAATGTTAAGTTCTAGTTTCACTTCCCAGAACCCACTTAACACAGGTGTCACCTTTTTTTTTTCACTGGGCCATCCCTTCATTATATAGTCTTTTAGTGCCAGCAAATCCCTGTCATGGTTCAAACCCTGCTCCCACTCCTCTTTGCTCAGGCACGTCAACTTCAAAATCCTCTCCTCTTCTTCAGCTCCTACATCACCCCCGTTGGTATCATTTGGTGAGCGGGACAAAAAAACTGCCACTACGTTTTGTGAGCCTGGCATGTATTTCACCAAGTAATTGTACCCCTCCAGACCCAAAATCCACCTTGAAATATGTGGTGTAGTTTTTTCAGACCCTTTGGTAGTAAAAGCGTACATGAGGGGTTTGTGGGTGGTCCTCACAGTGAAGGGAATGCCCCGGAGGAAGAAACGGAAATGCTTAATGGCCCATGTGCAAGCTAATGCCTCTTTTTCGACTACGGAGTAGTTAACTTCTGCCCCTTTAAGGGCGCGAGAAGCAAAAGCCACCACCTGTTGTGTGTTGTTGTCCATCTGGGTGAGACTAGCCCCTAACCCCTTGTTACTGGCATCGGTGTACAGAATGGTGGGTTTGGTAGGGTCAAACCTAACCAGCGATGGGGCTGAAGCAATGCTATCCTTCACTGTGGTGAACGCCACTTGACAGTTTTCACTTCACGTAAAAGGAGTTCTGGACTTAAGTAACAATCTCAGGGGTTCCACAATGCTTGCATAAATCTTTACACATTTGGCATATTACTCTGATAATCCTAAGAATGACTAAGACCATCATCATTCCTGGGTGGTTTGGTTCCTTGTATGGCTTTTACCAAATATACTTTGGGTTTTATTTTATCTTCCGAAGGTGTGTGGCCTAGGTATTCAACCGACCCAACCCCTATACGACACTTCTCTTTCTTAAGTGTCAATCCGGCAGCTTTCAACTTGACCAATGCTTTCCTCAAAATGGAATTGTGTTCCTCCACATCCTTCCCATATATGAGGATGTCATCCTGGAAGCACATAGTGTTGGGGAGACCTTCCAGCACATGTTGCATGATCCTCTGGAAGGCCGCGGCTGCCGATACCAACCCAAAGGGCATGCGAATGTACTGGAAGGCTCCTAGAATGGTAATGAAGGATGTTAAGTGACGTGAATCCGGGTGCAACTCCACCTGGTGGTATGCAGACGAGAGGTCTATAACGCTGAAACAGCTTGCACCCTTGATTAAGGCAAGGACCTCATGAACACGCAGCAAAGGGTGCCTGTCCACCCAAATGTTGTTGTTTGGATCCCTAAGATCCACACATAATCTTATATCCTTACCCGAGGATTTAGTAGTAAGGACAATTGGGGCCAACCACTGTGAGCTGTCTATTGGTTCCATGACTCCTTGAGCTAACAGTCTGTCCAATTCAGCTTGTAGGGGTGCCTGCATCAAATGAGGTATAGGTCTCCTCTAACCAGTGAGCCACACGTCTTCACCCTGTGACACCCTAGACCACTCAGAGTGTATAGGTTTCTTAAAATGAGATAGGTGGAGGAGAGGGAGCGACTCTTCTTATTTGAGGGCACTAGAAGCTGTAGGAGCTGTTTAGCTTCTCATTGGTAGCGCAATACCCGATGCTTACCTTCCCAACTGAAAATCAAAGCAAAAGGTGGCCCCACTGATATTTAATGTCAAGTCTACGTAGCTTATCTGTAACTGGCTTAAAATGTCTGCTGAGTCGTCGCGTTACCGGGGCAATGTCCTGGTAAAGTTGGATAGTATGTCCCTTATAAGTCAACTCTGTTTTGTTTCATGAGGCCTTCAAAATAGCTTCCTTCTTGGTGACGAAATGCACTCTTGTATATATATCCGGTACTATGTCTGGATGAGGAGGAACCATAGCAACCCGATGGACTCTGATGAGGGCAGGTGGGGAAGCATCCTCATTGCCTCTCATCTCGTGGAGCAGGTCTACCATAATGGCCATGATGTCTGAGCCCTCCGCTTCTCTAGAGACTCCTCCGATGCAGAGGTTGTTCCTCCTGCTCCTGTTTTCCAAATCCTCTTGTTTTATTTGAGGATCAATGTGCTGTTCTTCAAGAGTAGCCATTCTCCTTCACAGGTTCTCTTGGTCTTCTGATCTGGTGTTTCTTGTGTGATCTATGTTGTAAACCCGTCCCGCTATCTCTGTGATATCTTGCTTCAGGTCTTGGCGACATGCCTTGAATTTGGTTTTAAGAGAGCCAATTTCAGTATTGATTTCTTGGTAAAAGGTATTCATGTAGGCAGGTGTAAGCGCACTGCATCAGCTCAGAGTGGGGGATCCATGTGTGCAGGGGTTGGGGGGCCAGACTAAAGCCGCAGAGAAGCAACTGGATTGTCTCTGGGAAGGGTACTCGCAGTGTCTTTGTTGGTTTTGGTGCGTGGCATATTCTGGTTGAGAGGCCACTAGTTATGTGTAGCTGGTGCTCAGTTTGGGGACATTTTGCTCAGTGGCCCAAGCCTGTGTCCTCCAACTAGAGAGCTGCTGGCGGTAGAGAGGACTTCACAGCAAGTGGTAGGAGTTAGGGTGAGCTGCTACTATGTGTTGGGGGGCCCAAACTTCCCCAGGTCAGCATTTATATAACCTAATCCTCGATATTGAGCATCAGCGGAGGATCTGGTATAAGATGGCATTCCCCCATCTGGGCAAGGGCAGAGGTTTTGCAGGAGCTCCAATGAGTGGTGAAGACTGCTGTTTTCCCTATGGCCGCTAGAGTGTGCTAGAGAGCTGCGAAGTCAGAACGCCAGAACGCCATTCTGAACGGTTGCTGCAGAATTACCACTCGCTCGCTGCCTGCCCTAGCAGTGTCTGCCCTTGCCGTGGAAGCCTTGTTTGAAGCATCGCTGAAGCCTGCTGAAGCTACCCCCCCGCCTGCCTGGTCCCCCTTGCCTGCTTGCCTCCTTGCCTGGCTATTCCATCTGTGCCGTGCTCGGTTCCATGGCTAAGTTGAGTCGCGGAGCGGCGGATTGTGGCAGCGGAGCTGGGGATCACGGCGGGAGGGCAGCGGGTTCGAGCGCAGGTGAGCAAGTGGACGGCGCAGCGACTTTGTGGTGCGGAGATGGAGCCCAAGGAAGCAGCATAGACCATTTGAGAAGCGTGTGAGCCGAGCCGTTTTCTGCCTCAACTGCGGTGGAGCCTATGAGTAGTCTATGAGTTTTGGAGTCTGAGTTGGGAAGCAGGGAATCAGTTGTGTAATCTGACAGAGGACTGCCGTGATGCTACGGAGCAGCGAGCCCGTAGAACCCGCAGAGGTAGCATCAGAGCCGCACGCTTGCAGCGTTCTTCCCCCACGCCTGCTCCACATTCTCCGTTCGTCTCCCCCCCGGGGGATTGATTGCGGAGCCCAGGGAGGGAAAAAAGCTGGGAGCAAGCCGGTGGAGGGGTGCCGAGCTGTGTTGGTCCGGTCCTCAGCCCTTGGACTGCTGGGGGGCGGACAGTGCCTCACCTGTGACTGTGAGTGGCGGGCAGTGAGCGGTGAGCTGAGCGGCGAATTGGCTAGTTGGTCACAGCTCCACGGCATCCGACGTTCTCCGACGTTCTCCGGTGAGTCCTAGCGGCAGGAGAGCGGTAAGAGAGAGGAAAGAGAATGCAGCAGAACCCGAGAGAACAGAGAGAGAACAGTGAGAGAACAGTGATAGAAGTAGCAGAGACAAGGGCTACTCAAGCGGATGAGAACTGCAGCCCAGCGGCCCCCACTCCCAGCTTCCAGCTCCGGGTTTTGTTTTTGCATTCTGGGAGTACTCTGGGTGACTACTCCCCAGCTCCCGCCAATACCTGCTAATATCTCGGAGCGCCGAGCACCCCGACCAGCCGCCGCCCCCCTTCCTCCCCTGGCCAGCAGAGACTTCCCAGCTGCTAGCCCTGGTACCTCGGAAAGCAGGGGGGGGGGGTCAGGGTGGCGCAGGGGGGGTGCAGGGGAGCGGCAGGGGAACGCTGCATCGGTTGGACTAATAGATCGGCGAACAAGGTCGAAGGGAGGAAAGCACACAAAAAAAATAATAATAATTAAACCAAAAAAAGAAAAGCACCCAAAGAGGCAAATAATTTACTACAACTCAGCCACCCCGCCCACAAAGGATGAGATCAGGCAGTGTAAGGAGGACACCAAAGCTGTAAAAAAAAACTTCAAAGGCAAAGACATCCTCATTTGCCGACCAGAGTAATACAAAACAGAATAAAACGACAACGGCAACTAATTCCACGCCAACAAAAAAAAGTCTACCAACAGCCCTGGATACTCCTCTAATCTCCCTAATCTCCCCAATAGCAACAATGGTCCAGAACAAAAAGCAGGGTGGGAGAGAGAAATCAGGGATAAACAAGGCATTCTTTTTCTTGAAAAACCCAGGAGCCACTCTCCTTATGACTAAACAAGCTTTACCAGGTCTCCCAGCGCCTCTAACTCCTGAGAAGGCAGTCTGCAATACAGGCCTAAGATCCATATCCAAAGCATCAACTCCCCATTCATCCAAGGCAAATCTAACCATCTCTTCTAGCCAAAGTCCGCATCAGGAGGCAGCAACAGCAACCAGTCAACTGATGAAACACACCGGCGAGAGCTTCAACTCGCTACAAATGCGCAGCACAGGAGAAATTTCTACTTTGGGTCAGAGTAAAACACAGGCGACCGGGGCATCAGTTGAGGCCACCTTAGACAGCAAGAGGCCGAAGGAAGAATGGGCAAGGGTAGAAAATCCAGCATCCAACCCAACACCTACTACAGCACTAACCTTCTTCACAAAATTTTTAAAATCTAAATCACAGAGCCCCCCCACAAAGCCGCAAACATACAAATTATTTGACAAAGTCCCACAGAAAACTGAAGCCCAGATACACAGGGATGGATCAAAACACAAGTCAAATGGAATTAAATAATCAGAATGTCTCCAAAACCTCATGGTTAAAGCTATTAAGCTCTACATCAAGCCCAATAGCAAATAAAGAATTGCTACAAGATACAAGCAAAATTAACCCCAAAGAAAAAAACCCTGGGGAAAAAAAATCGCAGAGCTTAAATAAAGAAGGACAACCGACTGAACTGCAAAGCCAGGAAAAAATATTGGAAAATACTAGAGCAGGAACAACAGCAATCCCAATACCCGATAACACCCCGCCTTACCAAGATTGTGCTGACTTTGTTTCTCACCAAAAGGTCGAACGTAGTGCCAGTGCAACTCACCCAGGGTTGCTTCTCTCAGTAATAGAAACCCTTCAGTCATCAGCAAAGGCACTGAACTGGCAATCCGACAAAATGGACATTCAAATTGAGCTAATGAACACCATAGCTCACTACATTGCGGGGATTGACACTAAACTCGACAAATTGAATAATTTGATAACAACAGCTCAATCAAAGTACACATTGGAACAAAGTCCCTGCTCTTGCAGCCCAATTATAGACAAACTGAGTCTCCTTCCCAATCTCATAGAACAAATACTGGCTCTCTTAGAAGTAGGCCTGCCTTTCTCAATAGTTAAATCTGCCGAAAACATTACACACCACCATCCCGCCAAGAATACAGAAGTAGAAACACGCAAAGGGAAGAACTTGGAAGAAGCAAGACCGTCGTTAAATATACCAGTTTCAAACAAATATCCAACATTAACTAGGCGTAAAAAAAAACGGGAAAGGAAAGCAAGGAACAAACATACAGCAGGGAACACGGAAGAAGGGGTGAGAATGTTCCCCATATTTACTGCAGTCAAAAGAAATGAGCAAACATTAAATATGACAACACAATCTGATGATAATACTGACCAAGTGCCTAAACCACCAAGACAACAGTTTTCAACAAAAAAAGGAAGGGAGGTTATACGGGCAAATAGTAAAAGCAACCCTTCTACACATACTGACGTAGAGCCCATAGGTGAGATAAGTGACAGAGGCGCAAACTCGTGGTCGGGCATAGCCTACTCCATACAGACAAATGGCATGGAAGAAAAAAGTAGCCCCACACCAAGCGGGAGTCCGCCACAAACTAGTGGAGGTGAACAACCTTTACAACGCAACTTTTACCACGCAGTGCCTTTACAACGCGGTATTTACAATGCAAACCATTACAACGCATTGCGCTGGGGGTCGCTCTAGGATAGGGAATAAAGTTAATTTACTATCCAACACCTTCCCTAGTGTCCACGGGGACTGGTGTTGGAATAGTAAATTAAACTTTTCACTATCCAGCACCCCAAAGCGCTATGCGTTGTAATGGTTTGCGATGTAAAAACCACGTTGTAAAGGCATGCGTGGTAAAAGCATGCGTTGTCATGTCATACATCTCTAGTGGATTTACAGAGGCCCTGAGCAATCCAGAGACAACCTTACAACGCAAAGACGAAGAGCCAATTAAAAAATCCATACCAATCGGACTAAAACTCAATGGCACCCTGAAAAAGCGGCCCGAAAGAATCAAATGTAGCCCACAAGGCAGAGATGAACTAAACACTAGACAACGTAGGACCAAAATTACGACAAGTGGGGCCATCAAACAAGGCCAGTTTGACAATGTAAGCAACAACAAAGAGGTTTTACCCAAAACCACTGAAAGTACTGCAAATTTAAAACTCCAGGCAGGGGAAGAAAAGGGCCTACCCCCCATCGCTGACATAAAGATCCTATTAAATCATGGAGGCCGAATTGTAAATATGAATAAAAAGGAGTATGTTAACATGGAGGAAGGGACAGAGGCGACGCTCACCAGAGCCCCCATATAAACTCGGATACAAACGGGGGACTGGTGAAAGAGAGCAACCAGATCATAAGGCCGCTGATATTCCAACATGCAGAATTAAAAGATAGACAGGCGGACGCATGTAACACAAACCTCTACCTCGACTGGGCCCTATTGCGGAATCAGAATGGACAGTAGTCCTGAACCCGGAAAAGACCCCGGGAATCGGCCTAGCAAAGATGAGCCACACCTTAAACAGCTGCTTTTCATTCCTAATGCGAAACTCAGGGGATGCATGACATTCTCAACAGGGGCAATATATTCAAACTCTTTGTCAAAATTCAAGGGCTACAACACCTAACTACAGCAGACCTACTCTCAGTCAAATTCCGTAAACAAGAACACAACAACATACTGGAACAAACACTGACAACATGGCGAACAGAAGAGATTGTACAGCTAATATTATCCTCTAGGGAAAGGTTTGACTCATGGGGTATAAGGCTCTCTAGACCGGTTAAACCACGTTACCCAGGCCCGCTTGAGGAACCACTGGCGACGAAGGGTAACAAGGAAAATTCGCCAAAAATAACTGAGCATGCCTTTTCAGTATTACGGAATGCAAGGTGGAATAGTTCACCACCGGCAAGTTATCCTCCGACCAATCCAGTCAAACAAGCAAATACTAAAGACGACGCCGACTACTGGTTCTGGCTAACCGGCACATTGAACAAACAGAAAGATAACTGACCATCCCAAAAACCATCAAAGGAAAATAATTGTGAAGCCTTCCATTTACTATCTTGGAACATAGCCGGGGCAAGGAAATGACTGGAAGATGGTCTGCCTTTCCACAACTGGGCAGAGTGCAACATCATTGCCCTTCAAGAAACATGGGCATTAGAGGCACTACCACTTGTTGAGTACATACATTTTAACATTCCAGCAAGGAAAAATTTCAAATATGGTCGACCAAAAGGTGGACTATCAGTCTATATCTCGACGGACATCAGCATCAAATCAGAGGAAATAGCCCTGCACGGGCCAAATACGCAATTAATAAAGTTGTCTCTACCTGGTAGAGCGACTCCGGTACTATTAGTGAACTCATATGTACCTCCAAATGCAAAAGAGAAACAAGCCCAGCTGGATCATCTAGTATCCACGATCAGGGATATTCGAAACAACAACCCCACTTGGGAAGTCATCCTAACAGTTGACTTCAATTCAAACCTAATCCATACACCAGAGGAGGACGAGAAGTTAGCAGCAGACAACATATTCTGGAATGCTACACCACAAAATCAGCTGAAAATAGAGCGTTATGATCCAATCGGTCAACAACTAGTAACATCCTTGGAATTTCTTGGACTGCGATTCCTCAATGGGAGAATTCCAGGGGACAACCCTCCACAGCACACTTATCTAGGGACTTCGACCACCTCAAGACTCGACTACACAGCAGTCTCACTGCCACTACTGCCCCTCGTCCATCAATTTTCAATTGAATTCACAACAAAAAGTGATCACTCGTATCAGCATACCTTTCTCAATTTAAAACTCAACAAATATCATAATACCAAGCTAGTTAGAGAGAGTTCCTGTTAGAACCGGGATCTCTGGCTGGCCAAGGCTTGCGCCAACGTCAGTCAGAGACCACCACTTCCACGTCAGGGCAAGGGAGTCACACACCAAGATAACCCCTGCTCACCCTCTAGGTAACCTGACGCGAGCAGCCAGGCTAAACTTGGAGGCTATGTAGGTTAAGTGTTTGCGCGCGCACCCAGCAACAACACCCAAGGCCCACCACAAAGGAAACTCCACACAAGGTTATATAAAAATAGCCTTTGTATTATACCAAAACACATTAGATAAGGACATACATTTTACAATGTGCCAACAGGCAGAATTTACAGGGGATATGTACAAGACAGGGCCACATGGACCACTGTCAGGAATCAGCACTTTTAGAACTTAGCACTTAGAACATAGGATAGAAAATCACTTTAGCACACAACCAGTAACTACTGGTAAAGGGTAAGTACCTCCTACGCAACCCTAACCACCTTAGGAAAATATTGCGCAGGGAACCAAGACCTCACTAGCAACACATGTACTAGGAGAAAAACAACCACCTAAGAATCACCAACATCTAGGGGTATAAGCATAGGAACATTACACATGATGCATTAACATTCAGAGGTGTATGAAAGGAAAACACATGATGCAGAACCTACATTCAGCGGTGTAAACACAAGGGAAAACACATGATGCATGAGAACACATTCAGAGGTGCAAGCACAAGCAATTGCGCCAAACTCACATGAGCCACAACCTGTGGCAGTCCCTAGGCCAATCTGGCCTTCCTAGGGCTAGGACGCCCTGTGTCCCAAAGTCAGGGGGCCTAAACGTTGCAGGTGCCCACTACTTGCTGGGCACCTGAGGACAATCACAAAACCTAAACGGTGCAGCTGCCCACTAATTTCTGGGCAGCTGGATACACTGTTGGGCCACTGCTGGAGCCTCGCAGGCTCTGGCCAGAACAATGTGGGCAACAAGGGAGAGCCTCTCAGGGCTCTAGAACAAGAACTGGCGCCCTGAGCCTCTCTCAGGCTCTCAGAACACGAATGGGCACTCGAGCCTCTCAAAACAACTGTGGCCGCAAGAGCCTCTCTGGGCTTGCAAAGCAAATGGCCCCCTAAGAGCCTCTAGGGCTCACGAACAACAAGGTGCGGCTTTCTGGGCCGGCGGGGCCCCTCACGGGAACCCTCGAACACGTGGGGCCTTCGTTTGGAGTCCCCCCCCTCTGGGGGACTCTAGATGCCGGGAATGCCCCCTTGAAGCCCTCGTGGCTTCGTTCTGAAAACTAGCGCGAGCTCGCGCTACCGGGAAGGGGGGGGGACACCGACAATGTGTCCCGGCGCCCCTCCCTCTCTGTCACTCACCGGCTGTCTGGGGCTGCGGCCGCTCCTCTTCTCTCGTCAGCGCGGGGCTCCTCTCTCCACTCGGGGAGCCTCGGGGACACGGCCGGCTGCTCCACTTCTTGCTGCTCGGCTGCGGGGCGAGACTTCCGGGTCACCCTCCCTCGGGCCGCGCAGCGATTGGCTGGCCGTCCAGCCACTTCCGGGTCGCCGCGGGCAGCGCGGCGGCTCGCTTCAGACAGGCAGGCGGGGTCCCATTATCCGAGGAGTGGGCTCCCTCGTGATAAATTAATATCTCAGGACGGGGCAATGCCGGGTGGACTCCGGTTCCAATTCCAAACCCCGAGCGAGGTGGGCACTCGCTCGGCAGAAAAACAGCGGCAATGTCCCAGGCAGGGTGGGCACCTGCCAGGGGACTCTAGAATCGGCAAAAGCGGCGTGGGCAGCCGCGGAAGGACAATGACAGCGCTCCCAGCGCTTAGCCGATAAATAAAGCGCTTCTGAGCGATAGGGCCGCAAATAAAGCGCTTCCAACGCTTCAGGGGTAAAAGAAAGCGCTCTCCAGCGCTGAGGGCCACAAGGAAGCGCTTCCAAGCGCTAGAGGCAAAGTCCAGGCTCCAAAGTCCCTAAAAGTCAAGCCAAAGTCCTTGTGGGGTCCATCAGCAAGCCAGGGGCTGGGCAGGGCCCAGGGGGGGCAAGCCTTCCCCTGGGCCCAAGCAGCAGCATGCCCCTGGTAGATCCAAGTCAGAAACAAGAACATTTTGGAAGAGGTCACAGCCTCTTTTTATACATGAGATTCCTTTGTCTTTGGGCAGGGTGGGGGCAGAACCAGTCGCAGCTGGTCTGTGAGCACTGTTGATGGGCTCAACCACCCTCTCTATTCACAAGGCAGGATAGGGTCATCAGTCGCACCACAGGGGGCGGAGCCAGCATTGTGTGGGGAAAACCCAGCCCCATTCACTCCCAGGGGCACTCCTCCTCTCACATCAGCATGCTAATCTCAACACTCACCACTGGGCAGACCCATCCAGACATCCTGGAGCCAGGCTCCAGCCAATCATGTGTCAGCACCCTCACTGCACACACACATCAATGTCTAGAAGTGTCACTTCCACACTAGACACATTCATGCCACATACATCATTATGCAGCATTCAACTTCACGAGTTCGTACATACCAAACTCGACCCTGCACTCCCCACACATCAGGAACTACCATGGTCGCACATATTCCCCATGCATTCCTATGGGAGGGCAGGTCACTCACCACACGCACACAGAGAGCTCACGCACTTTACACTGTCCCACAGTGAAAAAGTGCGCAAAGGCCTAAAATCATCAACACTAGGTTCCAGACACAGACTAGGAAAAAGCAAAAAGTTTCAGGGTGAAAAAGGGCCAAAAGGGCCAGGTCCAACACAACCCCCTTCCAGCCGAAACGCAGGGTAGACCAATCACTCCACTGATGGGCTTCCCTGCTTTGGGCGACAAAACACGGACACGGGCCCTCATGGCAGGGACACCCTCCAGTTTTTCGCCACTCTGAACCTACATGGATTTCTCTCAACAAGAACTCTCTGTCCCAACTAGGATACCCCACTGGCACTCTCTAGTGGTCTACGGTCAGGACCAGGCCCTAGGCCATCCAAATGTCACAGGTCCTGACCACTTCACAGAGTGGGGGGCAGTAACCCCTGGCACACAGTAGCCATTCTCCACTCTCCCTCTCAGTGTAGTTCCAAACTACCACTGATCTTTCAACCTAGGGTCCGCACCCTCAGGCTGACCAGAGGTAACGGACAAGAATGCCCTACCCTACCTCTACTTCTGGGGTTCCGCACCCTCCCAGGGAGGCACCCACCAGAACACAACTCTCCCACCAGATCAGGACCTCTCTCCATCAACTGGTCTACCACCTGGTATCTACCTTCCGGCTATACCGGGGTCAGAGGCGAGGCTTCCCTCCCTCTGCACCCCCTTCCAGTTCCATGATCACAGGGTGAGTCCCAGTATGTCTCAGGCTAGACAGAGCACACGCCAGCGGCGTATCAGCGACACACTCTCCTCCAGTACTCCCTATCACAGTGGGAATCTCAGTATGTCCCAGGCTAGACAGAGCACACGCCAGCCGCGTATCAGCAACACACTTTCCTCCCAACTGCTCAGGACCCTATCACCGACGCTCTTCTCTCCAGGTCAGGCTACCTGAACCTGGCCTCCCCCCTCCTCGGGGAACGACATCCAGAGGCCCCAAAAATGGTCAAGCACTCTGGACGGCCAAATGCCCAGCAAACCAGGACTTCACGGGGAGCACGCATGCCCCCCCCTGAGGGTGACACATAACTACTGTGTCTTGTGACCGTCTGCCTGGCTCTAACCTCGCGACCTCCTGTCCACCTGATGGGGTGCAGAGATCCCCCCGGACAGAAGTGGCATTACCATGGTCACTCACTGGTGGCCCAGCCCTTCTGACTGGCCCCTGACCCACTGGTTCCTCCACTGGGGACTCTTTCCCCCTCTCACTCCTCAACCAGGACTTCTGCACCCTCCACTTAGGAGCGGCACTGCCCAATACTAGGACCGCCGGAGTTCTGGTTACAGAAACTCCCCATCCTCTAGACACAGGAAGATCCTCCTCAAATGACCTGTACGTACAGCCTAGGCCCCTGACCTGGCGCTCCCTTAGGGAACCCTCCAGGCCCTGAGACATGGTTTCGGCTCTCATGGAGACACGCAGTCCCTCCCACTCCTTCTCCTTCAGAGATAGGATGTGGGCCCCTACAACCCTTCACATTCTACTGGGACCTAGCTGGGCTACACATGAACCTCTTCCTCCCATCAGGACTAGAAGACACTCAAGCCACTCCTTTTAGAATCACTCCCCAATGTCTCTGCAAGACATCTAGCACACAGCCAGACATCCACCTTCTCGTCCAGTGCCTCTGCTGGACCTCGAGCACGCCAGAGGTACACCTACCGTGCAAGCCTATTGTCAAACAACCAGCTAACACCTACTCCTCCAGGGCCTCTGCAGGACCTACCACACTACACTGGAGGATCACCTCCCGCGCAAGCTCCTTTTCAGAAAATGAACTCACACCAACTCCTACAGTGTAACACACCACTCATCCACACACTCCCCCTCCAGACTGGTGAGACAGTTCCTCACTGCCCCTGGCTCTCAACCCGACCACCACGTGACACAGGTACCATTACTCCGGGAAAGGGACGGGGAATACATGCACTGGATGTAATTTCTTTAGCTGCCACCACTGGATCCCACCCTACTGGTGAATCCAGACACACATACTACACTCAGGGATAACCACCCTCCTGAGCTAGCCTTTTCTCCTCCACACCCCCTCTCTCTCCTCTATCCACACCTCTGGGGTCAGGAACGGGGATTGGACACTGGACCCAGGAAGGAACTCCCTATCTACTGGCGTCCCGCCCTGTCATTTTCTCTCTTCTGCCACTAAACATAAAGCGCAGGAACACCATTTGAAAATGACACTCTTGAGGAAAAACAAAATCATAACAATCCCCAACATGTAATTATCTAAAATGCAGAGTTTTGTAGTGTGGCCCGTTGCCACTGCGGTACAACGCAAACACAAATCCGGATCCCACCGCTGCCACCAATGTTAGAACCGGGATCTCTGGCTGGCCAAGGCTTGCGCCAACGTCAGTCAGAGACCACCACTTCCACGTCAGGGCAAGGGAGTCACACACCAAGATAACCCCTGCTCACCCTCTAGGTAACGTGACGCGAGCAGCCAGGCTAAACTTGGAGGCTATGTAGGTTAAGTGTTTGCTCGCGCACCCAGCAACAACACCCAAGGCCCACCACAAAGGAAGCTCCACACAAGGTTATATAAAAATAGCCTTTGTATTATACCAAAACACATTAGATAAGGACATACATTTTACAATGTGCCAACAGGCACGGGCAGAATTTACAGGGGATATGTACAAGACAGGGCCACATGGACCACTGTCAGGAATCAGCACTTTTAGAACTTAGCACTTAGAACATAGGATAGAAAATCACTTTAGCACACAACCAGTAACTACTGGTAAAGGGAAAGTACCTCCTACGCAACCCTAACCACCTTAGGAAAATATTGCGCAGGGAACCAAGACCTCACTAGCAACACCTGTACTAGGAGAAAAACAACCACCTAAGAATCACCAACATCTAGGGGTATAAGCATAGGAACATTACACATGATGCATTAACATTCAGAGGTGTATGAAAGGAAAACACATGATGCAGAACCTACATTCAGCGGTGTAAACACAAGGGAAAACACATGATGCATGAGAACACATTCAGAGGTGCAAGCACAAGCAATTACACCAAACTCACATGAGCCACAACCTGTGGCAGTCCCTAGGCCAATCTGGCCTTCCTAGGGCTAGGACGCCCTGTGTCCCAAAGTCAGGGGGCCTAAACGTTGCAGGTGCCCACTACTTGCTGGGCACCTGAGGACAATCACAAAACCTAAACGGTGCAGCTGCCCACTAATTGCTGGGCAGCTGGATACACTGTTGGGCCACTGCTGGAGCCTCACAGGCTCTGGCCAGAACAATGTGGGCAACAAGGGAGAGCCTCTCAGGGTTCTAGAACAAGAACTGGTGCCCTGAGCCTCTCTCAGGCTCTCAGAACATGAATGGGCACTCGAGCCTCTCAAAACGACTGTGGCCGCAAGAGCCTCTCTGGGCTCGCAAAGCAAATGGCCCCCTCAGAGCCTCAAGGGCTCACGAACAACAAGGTGCGGCTTTCTGGGCCGGCGGGGCCCCTCACGGGGACCCTCGAACACGTGGGGCCTTCGTTTGGAGTCCCCCCCCTCTGGGGGACTCTAGATGCCGGGAATGCCCCCTTGAAGCCCTCGGGGCTTCGTTCTGAAAACTAGCGCGAGCTCGCGCTACCGGGAAGGGGGGGGAGGACACCGACAATGTGTCCCGGCGCCCCTCCCTTTCTGTCACTCACCGGCTGTCTGGGGCTGCGGCCGCTCCTCTTCTCTCGTCAGCGCGGGGCTCCTCTCTCCACTCGGGGAGCCTCGGGACACGGCCGGCTGCTCCACTTCTTGCTGCTCGGCTGTGGGGGCGAGACTTCCGGGTCACCCTCCCTCAGGCCGCGCAGCGATTGGCTGGCCGTCCAGCCACTTCCGGGTCGCTGCGGGAAGCGCGGCGGCTCGCTTCAGACAGGCAGGCGGGGTCCCACTATCCGAGGAGTGGGCTCCCTCGTGATAAATTAATATCTCAGGACGGGGCAATGCCGGGTGGGCTCCGGCTCCAATTCCAAACCCCGAGCGAGGTGGGCACTCGCTCGACAGAAAAACAGTGGCCATGTCCCGGGCAGGGTGGGCACCTGCCAGGGGACTCTAGAATCGGCAAAAGCGGCGTGGGCAGTCGCGGAAGGACAATGACAGCGCTCCCAGCGCTTAACTGATAAATAAAGCGCTTCTGAGCGCTAGGGCCGCAAATAAAGCGCTTCCAACGCTTCAGGGGTAAAAGAAAGCGCTCTCCAGCGCTAAGGGCCACAAGGAAGCGCTTCCAAGCGCTAGAGGCAAAGTCCAGGCCCCAAAGTGCCTAAAAGTCAAGCCAAAGTCCTTGTGGGGTCCATCAGCAAGCCAGGGGCAAGCCTTCCCCGGGGCCCAAGCAGCAGCATGCCCCTGGTAGACTGGCTTTATGCAAATCAGCTCTGACCCTGTGCCTCATGGGAACAGTCCAGTCCGAACTACACAACCATGTCTTTCCCAGACCGGAATCAAGCATCCAAGGACCGGTTTCTGGCTATCAGCCTTCATCAGCCTGGATAGCTTGACTCCAGTGGTGTGGAGGCTCTGGGACCCACGGCTGAGCTACCCCAGTACACTCAGGGAGAAAATTACAAAAAACAATTTGATGGACAGAATGTAGATCAATGTCTTACATTCACCCCAGTACAGGGATCTGGGCCTAAATCCATCGTTTTTTGCACTCCACACCACCCTGGGTTAGACACTGGCTTTATGCAAATCAGCTCTGACCCTGTGCCTCATGGGAACAGTCCAGTCCGAACTACACAACCATGTCTTTCCCAGACCGGAATCAAGCATCCAAGGACCGGTTTCTGGCTATCAGCCTTCATCAGCCTGGATAGCTTGACTCCAGTGGTGTGGAGGCTCTGGGACCCACGTCTGAGCTACCCCAGTACACTCAGGGAGAAAATTACAAAAAACAATTTGATGGACAGAATGTAGATCAATGTCTTACATTCACCCCAGTACAGGGATCTGGGCCTAAATCCATCGTTTTTTGCACTCCACACCACCCTGGGTTAGACACTGGCTTTATGCAAATCAGCTCTGACCCTGTGCCTCATGGGAACAGTCCAGTCCGAACTACACAACCATGTCTTTCCCAGACCGGAATCAAGCATCCAAGGACCGGTTTCTGGCTATCAGCCTTCATCAGCCTGGATAGCTTGACTCCAGTGGTGTGGAGGCTCTGGGACCCACGTCTGAGCTACCCCAGTACACTCAGGGAGAAAATTACAAAAAACAATTTGATGGACAGAATGTAGATCAATGTCTTACATTCACCCCAGTACAGGGATCTGGGCCTAAATCCATTGTTTTTTGCACTCAACACCACCCTGGGTTAGACACTGGCTTCATGCAAATCAGCTCAGACCCTGTGCCTCATGGGAACAGTCCAGTCCGAACTACACAACCATGTCTTTCCCAGACCGGAATCAAGCATCCAAGGACCGGTTTCTGGCTATCAGCCTTCATCAGCCTGGATAGCTTGACGCCAGTGGTGTGGAGGCTCTGGGACCCACGTCTGAGCTACCCCAGTACACTCAGGGAGAAAATTACAAAAAACAATTTGATGGACAGAATGTAGATCAATGTCTTAAATTCACCCCAGTACAGGGATCTGGGCCTAAATCCATCGTTTTTTGCACTCCACACCACCCTGGGTTAGACACTGGCTTTATGCAAATCAGCTCTGACCCTGTGCGTCATGGGATTAGTCCAGTCCGAACTACACAACCATGTCTTTCCCAGACCGGAATCAAGCATCCAAGGACCGGTTTCTAGCTATCAGCCTTCATCAGCCTGGATAGCTTGACTCCAGTGGTGTGGAGGCTCTGGGACCCACGTCTGAGCTACCCCAGTACACTCAGGGAGAAAATTACAAAAAACAATTTGATGGACAGAATGTAGATCAATGTCTTACATTCACCCCAGTACAGGGATCTGGGCCTAAATCCATCGTTTTTTGCACTCCGCACCACCCTGGGTTAGACACTGGCTTTATGGAAATCAGCTCTGACCCTGTGCCTCATGGGAACAGTCCAGTCCGAACTACACAACCATGTCTTTCCCAGACCGGAATCAAGCATCAAAGGACCGGTTTCTGGCTATCAGCCTTCATCAGGCTGGATAGCTTGACTCCAGTGGTGTGGAGGCTCTGGGACCCACGTCTGAGCTACCCCAGTACACTCAGGGAGAAAATTACAAAAAACAATTTGATGGACAGAATGTAGATCAATGTCTTACATTCACCCCAGTACAGGGATATGGGCCTAAATCCATCGTTTTTTGCACTCCACACCACCCTGGGTTAGACACTGGCTTTATGCAAATCAGCTCTGACCCTGTGCCTCATGGGAACAGTCCAGTCTGAACTACACAACCATGTCTTTCCCAGACCGGAATCAAGCATCCAAGGACCGGTTTCTGGCTATCAGCCTTCATCAGCCTGGATAGCTTGACTCCAGTGGTGTGGAGGCTCTGGGACCCACGTCTGAGCTACCCCAGTACACCCAGGGAGAAAATTACAAAAAACAATTTGATGGACAGAATGTAGATCAATGTCTTACATTCACCCCAGTACAGGGATCTGGGCCTAATTCCATCGTTTTTTGCACTCCACACCACCCTGGGTTAGACACTGGCTTTATGCAAATCAGCTCTGACCCTGTGCCTCATGGGAACAGTCCAGTCCGAACTACACAACCATGTCTTTCCCAGACCGGAATCAAGCATCCAAGGACCGGTTTCTGGCTATCAGCCTTCATCAGCCTGGATAGCTTGACTCCAGTGGTGTGGAGGCTCTGGGACCCACGTCTGAGCTACCCCAGTACACTCAGGGAGAAAATTACTGTAGGAAGGTAGATCCCTGACTATGGTTGCCCCCAACTTTTTGCCTGGTGTTTTGCTGGTTTTCTGACTTAGTTGACCTGGGGCCCTGCTATTCAGGACCCCAGGCCTACTGCTCTCTCTGTAAAATGGATTCCATGTACCTTAGGTACATATCTAAATTGGATACTGAGTCACCTTATCAGTCCCTGTACAGTGTACCTTAGGTACCCAGGGCATAGGTGTACCCAGGGCCTACCAGGGGCTGCAGCATGTATTATGCCACCCCTGTCTGGCCATCCAAATCTGACACAACTGGCTGCACGACAGCTGGGGCAAGGTGGTGTAATCACCCTTTGCTTTAGATATAGTATACCTATATCTAACCCTAAAATGGACACACAGATCTCCTATCAGTCACTCCTATGGCAGGCCTTGACAATCCTGAAGGCAGAGTGCTTGGAATCGTGTGAGATGGTGCTCTGGCATGAGCTGAGCCTGTCTGCGGCTTTCGGGATCTATCCCCTAGCCGTTTCCATGATATCGCATACCATTTACTCTTAAGTGCATTATAATCCTCGCGGTTATATGCCAACTCTGGTATCGCTTTATCAAAACATGTCGAGTAAGGTGTCATACGAATTGGAATACTAACCCCTCGCCAATTCTGGCGACGGGGTTAGCATTCCACCCTTCTAGAGGGACACGACATGTATGTAACCTGTAACCCCGGTTAAAGTCAGACAGAGCCTTAGCATCCACAAAATGGATGCTGCCACCGAGACACAAGTCTGCCCTCCTGCTGCTGGGAGTCCTCCCAGAGCAGGAGGCAAGGACAAAGGGTTTCCTGCCAGGGGCGGTGCCAGCACCGTCCCAGACAGGGTTTTGTGTATTCCAGGTAGGCAGGGCTTCAGAGGAAGGTGACTGCAAGTGGCACCCCGGTGCTCACTGTGCATAGGTCGGCTGAAACCAGTTCCAGGGGCACTCCAGCCCCTGGCCTGGGGAAAGCCCGCCAAAAGAGAGGGGTGTAACCACCCCCCTCCTGGTCCCACCCATAGGGCAGGACTTAGTCGCGTGCCAGCCCCCTTTTCCCAGATAAAGGTAGGAGCAGGCCCCCTTCCAAATGAGATCATCTTTGGAATCAAGACACAACTTTCTACGAAAGGACTTCAAGATTTCTTCTTCAAGATTCTCCCTTGTGGCTAAGGAGTAGTCACCCTGCATCCGCAGGCACCATCGCAAGAACACTGCGGTCTGCTGTAAGTCCTTCCTCCGGAATCCGACTGCCCAGCTCGACAAGACCCGGCTTCCCTGGCACCTCCGACCTCTACTCACCTCTACAGCCAAGCTGAGAACCGTGAGTGCGACGAGACCTCGAGGGACCGACTATTGCCAAGACTGCACGACTTCTGCACAGCAAGCCCGCCGAGTAATTTTCTGGTGAGTGCTTTGGGGTCCGAGAAGCCCCGACCCTGAGCAGCTCCAGCACCGAAGAGCAGCCCCCCAGCATCTCCACGATCGGCGTGGGGCCCTTCTGCTTTTTGCTGCTCACCGCGTTGTTTGGCTACTAGCCCGCTGGCTTGTGGCCTTCTGAACGACGCCCGACGACATCACTGCTGCTGGTCTAGCTGCTCCAGACTGGCTCTTGCTCCCTTCCAGAAGAGGAGCACCCCGGACCCTCCTGGTCCACTCAAGACGCCATTTTGAGTCCACCGCGTGGGCTTGAATTAGCCAAGGCTTTGTTGCCCAATCCTGGGTTCTTCGACGCCGACAGCTTCATCCATCGTGGGACAGCTCGCCTCTCCATCCTGGTCGCCGACAACGCCTCCTGGTCCGTGAGATCTGCAGAGCCAGCGTCGCCCACTCACCTAGTCGAGGTGACTACCATCCGGTGCCCTCCTGGTGCCCACTGACTACTGGCTAGTAGTCACGAACTTGGTCCCCTCTGCTTTCAGGTGTCATCCATCTTCCAGATCCAGGCTTGGATCAACTCGAACTATCTTCACTGGTCGCCTGCCAGCATCTTTCTTCCAGGCTCCTGGTCCGGCAACGAGGATTCCCGACGTCTTTTGAGACCTATGCAGCTGCAGCCCCTGGGCTAGGTAACTTCGGCATTTCGGTGCCCCAGCATAGCCTCACTATCCAAGGGTCAGGATCCACTGTCGTTTTCTCCCTACCAGGTCGGGTTCGCCCGTGAACACTAACTTTAGCGGTACTAGCTTCCATAGACTTTGTCCCGCATCCCGCGTGAGAGTGCACACTCTGCACTCGAGTCCCCTAGGTCTCCTAGAAGTAATCTAACGATTCCCTAGTCAAGTCCTAGTGATTCCAAAGCCTATTAGTACTGTACTTACCTGCTAGTAATTTCGCATTCCACTTTTAGAGTATATGGTTTTTCGTGCCCCTCGGGCATTTGTGTATACCGTGCTAACTTAAGTATTTTCGTAAGAGTTTTGTTGTGTGCCTAGCACCCTGTCCTCATAAAGAGTACAGGGTTGTTGTGATTCTAATAAATACATTGTTTATTTTCATAACACTTGTGTGGTGTCCTTTCACTGGGTGTTCAAGGGGTAATGTGATGGTAAAACAGCTGGCTTAACACGCCCTCTAGAGACTTAGCCTTAGACTGCTCGTATCCATGCTACTAGGATAGCTGGTCTATAAGGTTGACTTACAGCCAATCATCAATAAGGGTTGTTTGGACTGATATATAGTGATGACTAGAATAGTGAGCACTGCACATCAGGCCAACTTCTCACATTGGTGGCAGCGGTTGGGATTTGAGCTTGCTGTTGTTTTACCACACATATCCTAAGAATATCTTGTGAAAGATCACATAAGTACTAAAGGTACATATAACTTAGCTTAGAATACTCTGAGTTCTACTGAACCAGCTGTTGTAGCTCCTAGGGCCTAGCACACCCTAAACTACAACTCTAGCAAGGGATCAGTAGGCAAACATATAGTGTAGGTAAGTGCACCACTTACACCTCACTAGAAAAGCATGTCTAACCATGGAGAGTCCACTGAGACTCCCCTGGTAAGTGTTGACCCTCCACAGGTCACTTCAAGATATGCAGCTCTCAGTTTCCAGGAGATGAGACAAGTCTGTACCTCCAGGAAACTGAAGCAGGGGTCTAACCCCACCATTCCCTTTCTGATAGGTCTCTTAGAGACATATGATGCCAGAAAGATTTCTCAGTTACATGAGAACATGCCAACCTTAGAGGGAACCTCTGGGGATCCAGACCTCCCCAACACTGCCAATGCAGTTGAGGAGGAGGATCAAGAGGAACTCTCTGGGGATGAGGTAGACAAAGGTCTTGAGGTAGTCAGAAGGCTAACTAGGGCCAACTTAGACCTACTTGGGGAAGGATCTGGGGGACCCCCAGTACTGACCCTAATGAGGCCTAACCTTGGAGTTAGGAGAGATAGATCTCCTTCTAGGGACTCCATTAGATCTCTGCACTCTAATGCCTCTTCTCAGGGGAGAAGGAACTCTCCCCAGAGGAGATTGACTTCCCCTCAGAGAAGAGAGCATGAAGCAAGGATGAGACAAGCTAGACTGAGGATTGAAAGGGAAGAACTTGCCCTGGCCAAAGAAAAGCTTGCATTTGCTAGAGAGCAGCAGATGAGTGGGTTAGCTCCCACTGGTGGCAGCAATCTCCCAAGAGATAGAGAGAAAGGTTTAGATACTAAACACCTGACAAAAATAGTGCCCCCCCTTTAAGCAAGGGGATGACATCCAGAAATGGATGGCTGCTTTGGAGAGGGCCTGCACTGTGCAGGGCATTCCCCAAAGTCAGTGGGCAGCTATACTGTGGCTCTCCTTTGATGGTAAAGGTAGAGATAAGCTCCTCACTACAAGAGTGGAGGATGCTAATGATTACCAGGTCCTGAAAAATGCACTGGTTGATGGGTTTGGCTTAACCACTGAGCAGTACAGGTTGCTGTTCAGAGACACCCAGAAAACTCAGTCTCAGGACTGGTCTGACTTTGTTGATTGTGCCACTAAGGCTTTGGAAGGCTGGCTACTGGGTAGCAAGGTTACTGACTTCACAGGATTGTATAATCTTATTATGAGAGAGCAAGTCTTAAATAATTGTCAGAACCAGTTATTACACCAGCACCTGGTAGACTCTGATCTGACCTCTCCACAAGAATTGGGTAAGAGGGCAGACAAATGGGTCAGAACCAGGATTAGGCCCAAGAACCAAGGTGGTGACCAGAAAAAGGAATCAACCAAGCCTCAAGAGAAGGGTGGGAATAAATCTCCAGATCAAACCACATCAGGGCCCCAAAAATCCTCTGAGGGGGGTGGGTCCCAGAATCCTTCTAATAACCAGAAGAAACCTTATTGTTATCCCTGTAAACAGGTGGGTCATTTGAAAACTGACAGCAGTTGCCCAAAGAATAACAATAAGGAGAACATACCCCCAAGTAACATTCCCAAACCTCCTGTTACTACTAGTAGTAATCCCCCAGGTGGTGGGAGTGCCCCCAAGAATTTGGGTGCATTTACTTTGGGAGTTCCTGGGGACTCTGGCCTAACCAGGTCCCCAAACTTAGATACTCTTGTCTGTGAGACTGGCATGGGGTTTGCCAACTTCACAACTTGTCCCAACACTTTGGGCAAGTACAGACAGGAGCCCCTCATCAATGGTATAAAAGTTGAGGCCTATAGAGACACAGGGGCCAGCATCACTATGGTAACTGAGAGTCTAGTCCCCTCAAGGCAACTTTTACCTGGTGCCACATACCAGGTGACCAATATTGATGGAGTACAGAGAGATCATCCCATGGCAGTAGTCAATCTCAGCTGGGGAGGTGTCACTGGCCACAAGAGAGTGGCAGTGTCACCAAACTTGCCTGTAGATTGCCTACTGGGGAATGATTTAGAGCTCTCAGCCTGGGCTGAAGTAGAGCAAGAAACCCATTCTAAAATGGTAAACATCCATGGTAAGGTTAGTGGGGCAGTGATAGCCACAGCCCCAGTCCAAGATGTCCTCCCTGAACAGGTCAGGAGGGTTGTGCCAGTCACAACCCAATCTCAGACAACTTCCTTCCCAGAACAGGTTGTCAAGGCTGTAATGGTAACAGCCCACACCCAAACTGAGCCCCCTCCTGAAAAGGTTGGGAGAGTTGTGATGGCCACAGCTCAAACTCAGACAGATGATAGTGTTGTGAAGCCTGAAACTATGGATCACTCCACTCAGACAGAGAGCATTGAGGAGGAAGAGAAATCTCCCTCCCACCAGACTTTAGGAAAGGATCAGCCTCCTCAGGGAACTGATCTGACCCCTTGTGAAGAAACTGCCACAGAGGTAGTCAGGCCTAGCCTGGCAGAACCCCTGATGTCAGTGGACCCTTCCAAGGTGGGACCCAGTCTGGAGCAGGTAACCTGCCCCTCTCTACCCTGCCTCAGTCAGCCCAGGGCTGTAGAGGTCAGGGAGGCCAGTGTTGGACCCCAAAGGGCCCCCTGTCCAAAAGAATTCCCCAATCAGCAGATTAAGGGCACTGAAGCTAGTAGTCCTAGCCAAGTGAAAATAAAATCCACTCCTGAGGGATCCCCCTTAAATTTAGTTAGGGACCTCCCACAGATGGACACTGTTGGGCACAGCCAAACCTGGGACCTGAGGGCCCCAAACCTGACCTGTCCCTCCAGTAAGCCAAACAGAGGGACCCAACCTCCAGCTGTAGGTAGCCAGAGGTTGACCCTGAGAGCCCAAAACAACTCAGTCTTGGAAAGAAAGGCCTCTATGGTGGAAAATGATTGGAGGAAGCTGAGCCCAAAATTAGTGGAGCCTCACTTCAGTACTCCATTTCAGCACCAGCCTTTTCCTTTGCCAAAACACACCACAGGTAGAGATTCCCTATGGTGGAGACCCTCAGATACCCTTAGGGTGAGGGATTGCTTAGTGGACCATGAGATAGGGGGTAACCATGCCAGTGCTGATACTTCCTTATATGGCCACTCAGGCAATATAGGCTTACCTGGCAAGGATAGCCTTATCTCCTTTCGTTTGGGGGGGGGGGTTATGTAGGAAGGTAGATCCGTGACTATGGTTGCCCCCAACTTTTTGCCTGGTGTTTTGCTGGTTTTCTGACTTAGTTGACCTGGGGCCCTGCTATTCAGGACCCCAGGCCTACTGCTGTCTCTGAAAAATGGATTCCATGTACCTTAGATACATATCTAAATTGGATACTGAGTCACCTTATCAGTCCCTGTACAGTGTACCTTAGGTACCCAGGGCATAGGTGTACCCAGGGCCTACCAGGGGCTGCAGCATGTATTATGCCACCCCTGGCTGGCCATCCAAATCTGACACAACTGGCTGCACGACAGCTGGGGCAAGGTGGTGTAATCACCCTTTGCTTTAGATATAGTATACCTATATCTAACCCTAAAATGGACACACAGATCTCCTATCAGTCACTCCTATGGCAGGCCTTGACAATCCTGAAGGCAGAGTGCTTGGAATCGTGTGAGATGGTGCTCTGGCATGAGCTGAGCCTGTCTGCGGCTCTCGGGATCTATCCCCTAGCCGTTTCCATGATATCGCATACCATATACTCTTAAGTGCATTATAATCCTCGCGGTTATATGCCAACTCTGGTATCGCTTTATCAAAACATGTCGAGTAAGGTGTCATACGAATTGGAATACTAACCCCTCGCCAATTCTGGCGACGGGGTTAGCATTCCACCCTTCTAGAGGGACACGACATGTATGTAACCTGTAACCCCGGTTAAAGTCAGACAGAGCCTTAGCATCCACAAAATGGATGCTGCCACCGAGACACAAGTCTGCCCTCCTGCTGCTGGGAGTCCTCCCAGAGCAGGAGGCAAGGACAAAGGGTTTCCTGCCAGGGGCGGTGCCAGCACCGTCCCAGACAGGGTTTTGTGTATTCCAGGTAGGCAGGGCTACAGAGGAAGGTGACTGCAAGTGGCACCCCGGTGCTCACTGTGCATAGGCCGGCTGAAACCAGTTCCAGGGGCACTCCAGCCCCTGGCCTGGGGAAAGCCCGCCAAAAGAGAGGGGTGTAACCACCCCCCTCCTGGTCCCACCCATAGGGCAGGACTTAGTCGCGTGCCAGCCCCCTTTTCCCAGATAAAGGTAGGAGCAGGCCCCCTTCCAAATGAGATCATCTTTGGAATCAAGACACGACTTTCTACGAAAGGACTTCAAGATTTCTTCTTCAAGATTCTCCCTTGTGGCTAAGGAGTAGTCACCCTGCATCCGCAGGCACCATCGCAAGAACACTGCGGTCTGCTGTAAGTCCTTCCTCCGGAATCCGACTGCCCAGCTCGACAAGACCCGGCTTCCCTGGCACCTACGACCTCTACTCACCTCTACAGCCAAGCTGAGAACCGTGAGTGCGACGAGACCTCAAGGGACCGACTATTGCCAAGACTGCACGACTTCTGCACAGCAAGCCCGCCGAGTAATTTCCTGGTGAGTGCTTTGGGGTCCGAGAAGCCCCGACCCTGAGCAGCTCCAGCACCGAAGAGCAGCCCCCCAGCATCTCCACGATCGGCGTGGGGCCCTTCTGCTTTTTGCTGCTCACCGCGTTGTTTGGCTACTAGCCCGCTGGCTTGTGGCCTTCTGAACGACGCCCGACGACATCACTGCTGCTGGTCTGGTTGCTCCAGACTGGCTCTTGCTCCCTTCCAGAAGAGGAGCACCCCGGACCCTCCTGGTCCACTCAAGACGCCATTTTGAGTCCACCGCGTGGGCTTGAATTAGCCAAGGCTTTGTTGCCCAATCCTGGGTTCTTCGACGCCGACAGCTTCATCCATCGTGGGACAGCTCGCCTCTCCATCCTGGTCGCCGACAACGCCTCCTGGTCCGTGAGATCTGCAGAGCCAGCGTCGCCCACTCACCTAGTCGAGGTGACTACCATCCGGTGCCCTCCTGGTGCCCACTGACTACTGGCTAGTAGTCACGAACTTGGTCCCCTCTGCTTTCAGGTGTCATCCATCTTCCAGATCCAGGCTTGGATCAACTCGAACTATCTTCACTGGTCGCCTGCCAGCATCTTTCTTCCAGGCTCCTGGTCCGGCAACGAGGATTCCCGACGTCTTTTGAGACCTATGCAGCTGCAACCCCTGGGCTAGGTAACTTCGGCATTTCGGTGCCCCAGCATAGCCTCACTATCCAAGGGTCAGGATCCACTGTCGTTTTCTCCCTACCAGGTCGGGTTCGCCCGTGAACACTAACTTTAGCGTTACTAGCTTCCATAGACTTTGTCCCGCATCCCGCGTGAGAGTGCACACTCTGCACTCGAGTCCCCTAGGTCTCCTAGAAGTAATCTAACGATTCCCTAGTCAAGTCCTAGCGATTCCAAAGCCTATTAGTACTGTACTTACCTGCTAGTAATTTCGCATTCCACTTTTAGAGTATATGGTTTTTCGTGCCCCTCGGGCATTTGTGTATACCGTGCTAACTTAAGTATTTTCGTAAGAGTTTTGTTGTGTGCCTAGCACCCTGTCCTCATAAAGAGTACAAGGTTGTTGTGATTCTAATAAATACATTGTTTATTTTCATAACACTTGTGTGGTGTCCTTTCACTGGGTGTTCAAGGGGTAATGTGATGGTAAAACAGCTGGCTTAACACGCCCTCTAGAGTCTTAGCCTTAGACTGCTCGTATCCATGCTACTAGGATAGCTGGTCTATAAGGTTGACTTACAACCAATCATCCATAAGGGTTGTTTGGACTGATATATAGTGATCACTAGAATAGTGAGCACTGCACATCAGGCCAACTTCTCACAATTACAAAAAACAATTTGATGGACAGAATGTAGATCAATGTCTTACATTCACCCCAGTACAGGGATCTGGGCCTAAATCCATCGTTTTTTGCACTCCACACCACCCTGGGTTAGACACTGGCTTTATGCAAATCAGCTCTGACCCTGTGCCTCATGGGAACAGTCCAGTCCGAACTACACAACCATGTCTTTCCCAGACCGGAATCAAGCATCCAAGGACCGGTTTCTGGCTATCAGCCTTCATCAGCCTGGAAAGCTTGACTCCAGTGGTGTGGAGGCTCTGGGACCCACGTCTGAGCTACCCCAGTACACTCAGGGAGAAAATTACAAAAAACAATTTGATGGACAGAATGTAGATCAATGTCTTACATTCACCCCAGTACAGGGATCTGGGCCTAAATCCATCGTTTTTTGCACTCCACACCACCCTGGGTTAGACACTGGCTTTATGCAAATCAGCTCTGACCCTGTGCCTCATGGGAACAGTCCAGTCCGAACTACACAACCATATCTTTCCCAGACATGGCTTGGTAGTTCGGACTGGACTGTTCCCATGAGGCACAGGGTCAGAGCTGATTTGCATATAGCCAGTGTCTAACCCAGGGTGGTGTGGAGTGCAAAAAAACGATGGATTTAGGGCCAGATCCTTGTACTGGGGTGAATGTATGACATTGTTCTACATTCTGTCCATCAACTGTGTTTTTTGCAATTTTCACCCCGAGTGGGCTGGGTATTCTCAGACGTGAGTCCCAGGCTCTCCACACCACTGGAGTCAAGCTATCCAGGCTGAATGAAGGCTGATAGCCAGAAACCGGTCCTTGGATGCTTGATTCCGGTCTGGGAAAGACATGGCTTGGTAGTTCGGACTGGACTGTTCCCATGAGGCACAGGGTCAGAGCTGATTTGTATATAGCCAGTGTCTAACCCAGGGTGGTGTGGAGTGCAAAATAACGATGGATTTAGGCCCAGATCCTTGTACTGGGGTGAATGTATGACATTGTTCTACATTCTGTCCATCAACTGTGTTTTTTGCAATTTTCACCCCGAGTGGGCTGGGTATGCTCAGACGTGAGTCCCAGGCTCTCCACACCACTGGAGTCAAGCTATCCATGCTGAATGAAGGCTGAAAGCCAGAAACCGGTCCTTGGATGCTTGATTCCGGTCTGGGAAAGACATGGCTTGGTAGTTCGGACTGGACTGTTCCCATGAGGCACAGGGTCAGAGCTGATTTGCATATAGCCAGTGTCTAACCCAGGGTGGTGTGGAGTGCAAAAAAACGATGGATTTAGGCCCAGATCCTTGTACTGGGGTGAATGTATGACATTGTTCTACATTCTGTCCATCAACTGTGTTTTTTGCAATTTTCACCCCGAGTGGGCTGGGTATGCTCAGACGTGAGTCCCAGGCTCTCCACACCACTGGAGTCAAGCTATCCAGGCTGAATGAAGGCTGATAGCCAGAAACCGGTCCTTGGATGCTTGATTCCGGTCTGGGAAAGACATGGCTTGGTAGTTCGGACTGGACTGTTCCCATGAGGCACAGGGTCAGAGCTGATTTGCATATAGCCAGTGTCTAACCCAGGGTGGTGTGGAGTGCAAAAAAACGATGGATTTAGGCCCAGATCCTTGTACTGGGGTGAATGTATGACATTGTTCTACATTCTGTCCATCAACTGTGTTTTTTGCAATTTTCACCCCGAGTGGGCTGGGTATGCTCAGACGTGAGTCCCAGGCTCTCCACACCACTGGAGTCAAGCTATCCAGGCTGAATGAAGGCTGATAGCCAGAAACCGGTCCTTGGATGCTTGATTCCGGTCTGGGAAAGACATGGCATGGTAGTTCGAACTGGACTGTTCCCATGAGGCACAGGGTCAGAGCTGATTTGCATATAGCCAGTGTCTAACCCAGGGTGGTGTGGAGTGCAAAAAAACGATGGATTTAGGCCCAGATCCTTGTACTGGGGTGAATGTATGACATTGTTCTACATTCTGTTCATCAACTGTGTTTTTTGCAACTTTCACCCCGAGTGGGCTGGGTATGCTCAGACGTGAGTCCCAGGCTCTCCACACCACTGGAGTCAAGCTATCCAGGCTAAATGAAGGCTGATAGCCAGAAACCGGTCCTTGGATGCTTGATTCCGGTCTGGGAAAGACATGGCTTGGTAGTTCGGACTGGACTGTTCCCATGAGGCACAGGGTCAGAGCTGATTTGCATATAGCCAGTGTCTAACCCAGGGTGGTGTGGAGTGCAAAAAAACGATGGATTTAGGCCCAGATCCTTGTACTGGGGTGAATGTATGACATTGTTCTACATTCTGTCCATCAACTGTGTTTTTTGCAATTTTCACCCCGAGTGGGCTGGGTATGCTCAGACGTGAGTCCCAGGCTCTCCACACCACTGGAGTCAAGCTATCCAGGCTGAATGAAGGCTGATAGCCAGAAACCGGTCCTTGGATGCTTGATTCCGGTCTGGGAAAGACATGGCTTGGTAGTTCGGACTGGACTGTTCCCATGAGGCACAGGGTCAGAGCTGATTTGCATATAGCCAGTGTCTAACCCAGGGTGGTGTGGAGTGCAAAAAAACGATGGATTTAGGCCCAGATCCTTGTACTGGGGTGAATGTATGACATTGTTCTACATTCTGTCCATCAACTGTGTTTTTTGCAATTTTCACCCCGAGTGGGCTGGGTATGCTCAGACGTGAGTCCCAGGCTCTCCACACCACTGGAGTCAAGCTAGCCAGGCTGAATGAAGGCTGATAGCCAGAAACCGGTCCTTGGATGCTTGATTCCGGTCTGGGAAAGACATGGCTTGGTAGTTCGGACTGGACTGTTCCCATGAGGCACAGGGTCAGAGCTGATTTGCATATAGCCAGTGTCTAACCCAGGGTGGTGTGGAGTGCAAAAAAACGATGGATTTAGGCCCAGATCCTTGTACTGGGGTGAATGTATGACATTGTTCTACATTCTGTACATCAACTGTGTTTTTTGCAATTTTCACCCCGAGTGGGCTGGGTATGCTCAGACGTGAGTCCCAGGCTCTCCACACCACTGGAGTCAAGCTATCCAGGCTGAATGAAGGCTGATAGCCAGAAACCGGTCCTTGGATGCTTGATTCCGGTCTGGGAAAGACATGGCTTGGTAGTTCGGACTGGACTGTTCCCATGAGGCACAGGGTCAGAGCTGATTTGCATATAGCCAGTGTCTAACCCAGGGTGGTGTGGAGTGCAAAAAACGATGGATTTAGGCCCAGATCCTTGTACTGGGGTGAATGTATGACATTGTTGTACATTCTGTCCATCAACTGTGTTTTTTGCAATCCTGGTAGATCCAAGTCAGAAACAAGAACATTTTGGAAGAGGTCACAGCCTTTTTTTATACATGAGATTCCTTTGTCTTTGGGCAGGGTGGGGGCAGAACCAGTCGCAGCTGGTCTGTGAGCACTGTTGATGGGCTCAACCACCCTCTCTATTCACTAGGCAGGACAGGGTCATCAGTCGCACCACAGGGGGCGGAGCCAGCATCGTGTGGGAAAAACCCAGCCCCATTCACTCCCAGGGGCACTCCTCCTCTCACATCAGCATGCTAATCTCAACACTCACCACTGGGCAGACCCATCCAGACATCCTGGAGCCAGGCTCCAGCCAATCATGTGTCAGCACCCTCACTGCACACACACATCAATGTCTAGAAGTGGCACTTCCACACTAGACACATTCATGCCACATACATCAATATGCAGCATTCAACTTCACGAGTTCGTACATACCAAACTCGACCCTGCACTCCCCACACATCAGGAACTACCATGGTCGCACATATTCCCCATGCATTCCTATGGGAGGGCAGGTCACTCACCACACGCACACAGAGAGCTCACGCACTTTACACTGTCCAACAGTGACAAAGTGCGCAAAGGCCTAAAATCATCAACACTAGGTTCCAGACACAGGCTAGGAAAAAGCAAAAAGTTTCAGGGTGAACCTGCCAAAAGGGCCAGGTCCAACAGTTCCTTCTCCACCAATCTAAAACGATTAAATGGAACAATGGCTAACATTGAGGAGTTGCAGATAAAAGTACAGAGATTAAAAACGGGGAGTGAGACAACTAAAGGCAATCAGATACAAAAATGGGAGAATTTCACCAAAACGCTAACAACAATTATGCCCACTCCCCAAAAAAATTCACGGCCCTCAACTTATAAAATCTCACTGCCAAAAAACTTGGCAAAGCTCAAAATAGAAATTAGAAGAAATGCTAGAGCACTAAAAAAGATAACAACGTCATCAAAAGACTGGACCCAAAGACAGAATCTTAAAAGAGAGTATAAAAAGAAAATGTGGGAACATAAAAGATCCCTGAAGGATGATTTTTGGCCAAAACTACTTTGCACTGCAAAGAGCACCAACTCAAATGCATTTTGGAAGACCATCAACGGTCTAAACCACCCTCTAAACCCAATAACATCAAATGTCCAAGAAGCAGATTGGGCGGCATTATTAACACAGAGATTCTCGGATGCAACACAAGACGTGCCCAATACACGAGCAGAGCAACAAAACAAACACAAAAGGGTCAAATATAGCAAAGTGAGTTCCATAATTAGTGGCGAAGAAAAAATGCCCTGTACAAAAGCAGAATCCCTGAATGAAGAAAGTAGTGCAATACAGCTGTCAGATGGGGACCAAAGGACAGCAAGGCATTCGAGAGAAAATGCTCAATCTTCAGAGAACAACGAGACAGCAGAGATGCCAAGACGCACAGGTTTCCGCGATGAGGACATAAGAAACATTTTAAGGAAGTCTCGCGGCAGTGAAGCGCCAGGACCGAATGGCATCTCTCCGATAGTTTTCAAAGACGACCCGGACTACTGGAGTTGAAACCTAAAAAAACTATTTGATGAAGTTGAAAACAAAAATCAAATTCCATCAAGCTGGCAAGGCTCAATAATCTCACCAATCTTCAAAGAAGGAGACAGAACATCTCCAGCAAACTACAGATTGATCACTCTCCTAGATGTGGAGGCGAAGTACTTTGCATCTCTGCTCCTTGAAGACTTGACAAGCTGGTCTGACGCCACAAAGAGAATCCTGCTGAATCAAACGGGCTTCAGGAAGGGGTGCGGGACATGACAAACGTCCTGTCACTCTCAGTGTTAGCTGACAAATATCTACGAAGGAAACAGCCCCTCCATCTCTGTTTTATTGACCTAAAAGCGGCCTTCGATAGCGTAGACCGTAGCATCCTATGGAGGAAACTGCGCAGCTGGATTATCCTGGAAAAAACATTGAGAGGAATTCTCCTCCTTTATTCCAACACATGGATAGAATTAAAACTGGGGAATGGAACACGGCTCTCAAGGAAAATCAACACCAGCAAAGGCCTCAAGCAAGGCTGTGTTCTAGCGCCACATCTCTTCAATCTCTTTATGGCAGACCTAGCTCCGAGCCTAAATAACATCTCATCCCACCCCCCAAAACTTGGCTCCTTATCTCTAACTCATTTATCATACGCGGACGACGTCGTATTGATGAGCTTAACCAAGATTGGCCTCCAAAGATCGCTAGAGGGGCTAGAGAAATGTATAAGTAATAACAATCTGGAAATAAATACAACAAAAAGCAAAACAATGCTCATCACTAGACGACGGACACTAAGCCAACGCGTCCAATTAGAGGGAAAAAACATAGAAGCTGTCTCCACCTATAAGTACTTGGGCTTTTATTTTGACAATCGGCACAATCACCAGCAGCAAAAAACGTACATCACCCAGAGAGCAAACACACTTTCATTTGCCTTCATGACTCTAGCAAAAAAGCTTACGGGGCCAACATACAAAGCTCTACTGGCAATATTAAAAGCCAAGGCGCTTCCTACGCTGTCCTACGGCATTGCAGCCCTTCATGGGAAAGACGCAGATCTGCTGAACCGATTACAGACGGCTATGTACAAATCCACTTTCCAAATTCACCGGGCAGCTTCACCAGCTCAGACGAGATTAGAATTTGGGGTAGTAAACGAAATAGTGGGAAGGAAGTACGCAACAATAAAGTATTGGTACAGCGTGAAACAGAACACATCTGCTTCAGAATTGCATAAAGCCCTGTGGGACGAAATAAAAACTGAGGCAAAGTCTCCATACAATCAGTTTCTCGAGAAGGCCTTAACTGACACCGGGACAAGAAACCTTTGGGAAATTAACCTGCCTTACCCAGCTTTTAGGCAAGCCATAAATAAGTCAACAAAACTCCATTCACTCGTAACCGACAAGGCTACTAACAGCACAAGAAAACATGCCTGGATGGTTATATCCAAATACAAAACACTCACTGCAGCTCCATACCTAACAATTACATTTCCGGCCCCTAGAAAACAAAAGCTAATGGCGCTACGTCTGGGAAAATTCCCCTCTACCATGGACCAGCCAATTTGGGAGCATGACGGACCCAAAACTTGTAGACTATGTGGTTGCAGCAAGGAGGACTTTATCCATCTCATTTGCATTTGTCCGAATTTGACCCACGCTCGAGCCACCTTTCTAAAAAAGGCCATGAATGAACGAGGCATTAGAACCTGCAGATTGGCGATTATGGCAGTCCTAAATCCAACAGACACCCGCCTGAACTGCCTATTACTAAAGTTCATGCAGGTTCATGCTCAAGCGTTGAACTATAATCTGGTACCCTGCCTGAATAAGGGACACATGTCGGTGGCCTCCGTGGAAGAGGGCTCTCTTGAACTTAATAAAGGCCCTCTCGAACTTAACAAAGAATAATATCAGAACTCTTGGAACCACATTTATATGTGTTAACAATAGTTTCTTGACCGTTTCTTTCTTTTAACTTGTATATTATGTTCACCAAAATGCTCATATTTAAAAAAAAACACATTTTTTTTTTAACTAGACTCAGAAAGTTTTAAGATCAAACGAAAGAGAATGTGGTTAAACATTAAGAGTCTTGATCTCAGTACTCGATTTTATAAAATGTATTGTTATGGTTTTAATTAACTGAAACAATAAACTTTTTCATACATCATACATAGAGTGGTGAAGACCAAGCAAATGCAGACTAGAGGGCAAAGCACTGACGATCCAGCAGAGGATGAGGTGCTAAGATCAGCGGGGATATCTATTTGTGGCGGCAAGTCCGAGCCTCATCAAGGCATGATGGGGAGACCAGTTATCAGCTACAGTCCGTCGTGACCAATTCACATGCAAAGGAAATGGGCAGTGGTTCAGTAGCAGAGGGGGTAAATAGCCTGCTGGGCGATCCCATAGCCGATCATCTCCTACCCCTAAGATGTTAGTAAAAGACTGCCAGGTGTCCCCACCAGTCAAGAATCTCTGGGTGAGGTTGGTAGTTGAAGCAATAAATATGGCCTAAGGCCGACAAGTTTATATGCAAAGGTGTCAGATAGCAGTTTAGAGGTAGTTGTGGGATGCAAAACTAACCCTGGGCGTAGTTCGCGGAGCCGCACTCCGCGGAGCTACGCGAAGACGCAGTTGCACTCCGCGACCTTCGCGTAGCTCCGCGGACATGCGTAGTAGCTTGCTAGACCCGTTCGCGCGCCGTTTTTCGTCTTCGGGAGCGCGGTGCGCGTGTTCGGGGCGCTGCCTGCATGCTCGAGATAGCTAGCGCGCTAAGTTACTCAAGAGGTTTGTCCCGCCCGCTTGCGTTCCCTTATTTCCAAAGTGCGTGATCGCGTCAAATATCGCGCGAACTTACCCCCGGCGCACGCGATAATGTTATTCAGCGCGCGAGAACTACGCTACGCACCGGATCGCGGAGTAATCGACAGCTTCGCGTTCTCCGTAGAACGCGGAGTTGCCAAAACTCCGCAAGCTCCGCGAACGGAGCGTAGTTCTTCGCCCAGGGTTATGCAAAACCCCTCTGTTCAACTTTACCGCTGATCTCCTCTTACCTCATATAATGTGATTATTACATCCTTTAATATCTCTAGATTTCAGGGGATTCCAAAGTCAAGCAGTGGAGCCAGATGCCTCTCCAAGCACCACCCGGGGCCCAGCACAGACGTCTTCTCTGACAGAGCAGATTCAATCCACGGCCACAATGGACACGTCCCAGTAAGTGGCTGCAGAATCAATCCCCAAGCTGCAGCCAAGCCATCACCAGTGTGCCTGATTCAGAGTCAGGCCTCCGGAAGGCCATGAGGAACAGCAACACAACCTCAAAGAAAGCCATAGCGTAGGGCAGAGGAGGTAAGCAGGTACGGGCTCTCACCCCCCCGTGAGCAGAGGACAGCCCATGGCGGCAATGTTAGACCCCAAACCAATGCAGCGAAGGCCGGCAGTCTGCAGCAGGGTGGCGTCCCAGTAGGGAGGCGCCACTAAAGGCGAGATCACGCCCAGGCTCTCCAGCAAAGTGGAAATACAGCAAACACGGCCCAATCCACTGCAACAGCCACAATGATCCAAAGCCTCAGCCCCTGCTCCGTGGGCCACAGCAGATGATCAGGTGATACCCCCCCTCCCAGGCCCTTAACTCACCCCCAGTGGGCGCTCCCTCATCTGGACAGGGCGAGGCTGCCATGTAGTCCAGTCCTGCGGGTTCACCTCCTCAGCAGGAATACAGGTATGTTCCAGCCAATTCTCTCCTTATCAGTGGGGATGGGCTGAACACCGGAGGCTCTAAAGGTCTGGAGAGAAGCCCCTAAAGGCCGTGTTTCACCCTGTGACTGTGCCGCAGGCCACAAGATGGCAGACTCCGTCTGCTATGCAGTGTCTCCGCTGCAGCAAGCTGGTCCGCAGAATGGCAAGGAAGTATTTTCGGGCTCCCGGACTGCTCCCTGCCGCCCAAGGTGCACAGGGCAGTCCACAGAGGGGGCTCCACCTGCCTCAATGCTTCACATTTGGCTGTAGAAGGCTGCTGGGGAATGGAAACTTGAGAGAGAGCGTGTCACTCCATAAGTGGCTCGGCCACGCCACCCCCCGTTCTACTTTTACCTGCTTGGAGAAGGTTTGTGAGATATGGTTTGAACCAGTTTACAACTGCGCCTCAATGTCCATCTTTTCTTTGGAGATAATATATTATTCTGAGAGATGTGGTTGACTGTATCAAAGGCAGCCACGAGACCTAGAAGCACAGGTAGGCAGGGGTCACCCTAATCAAGGATGTGGAGCACATTGTCAACAATTTCTAACAGTGTGTTTTCTGCTGCATCCTTGTTAAAATCCAGATTGGAAGATTTAAAGGTGTTTGGTAGCCTGCAAAAGAAGAGAAAGTTGGTTGACTATACAACTTTCCATCACCTTTCCAATCCAATCCAACGAACTTTATTCGACGTCAAGTCATAAATTCACAATACATACATGTGATACAAACCCGGTAAAACATAATATATATACATATTTCGAAAACCAGGGATTGATACTTCAAGATATCGGAGAATTCATAAAAGAAATAAGGTGAATTCATAAAAGAGATAAAACTATTTAAAAAGCTATACGGTACTATAACATAGAATCAATAAAAATTCATTGCGAACAGTAATGCCGGAATGCATAGTACTGTCGCAGAAGATAAAACACGTACACAATTTTAGATGATAACCTTATCCTATTAAAATTGGCTTAAAACCCCTTCAAGGTGCTTGGATTGCCTTCTATCTGATAGCCCAGGACCAACCTAGAAATGTTCCCACTGTGATGACAATAGGGGCTGACGTGTGTGTACGCAGTATTCTTTGTGCATCTCTACTTAATCTGGTACCCAATGTCCTGCAGATTGGTGCCAGCCATGATCAACGCGGGCCTTCATATGCAGGGTAGTAAAACAACAAATGGGCTAATGACTCCGTCTGGACTTTACAGAAGGGGCATACTCTGTGACCCTCTGTGACCCATCTCACTGCGTAGGACTTAATTGGAAACTACCCGTAAGAGAGGACGAGTGCCCATTTCTGTAAGTATTATGGATAATCATGTCCCCGCATTTTTCTTTTAAGGCCTCCTTGGGTGGAAAGGGTACACTTTAGGTGTTCTCCCAGAGCATTTCCATGCCTATGCTTACTAAGGTAGCTCGAACCTCCCTGAGCCGTTTGATTTTATGAAAGCAGTCAGCACTGATTAGATCTTTTAGGCCAGCAGCGTAGGTTGCCAATTCAGGAGTGCACCAGCTTCTATGCCAGTATAGTATATTGCTGAGTCTGCCAGTGCTTTCCTGCCTAGGTAATATAGCATTTGACGTATTGGGGTACTTTGCGGCAGGCTCTTGATCTCATGATCTTATGTAAGAAACTATATTCAGCAGTTGTTATCTTTGGCATCTTCTCAAACCCCCAGAGTTCCGCTCCATAGAGGGCGGAACTAACCATTTTCATATTATTTATTTGGAGCACGTGGCTAGCTGGTTTTGTTAAAGAGGTGTTATATTCAGTTTGTAGAACTCCCAGTAGCTGTCGGTGCTTCAATGTGGCCATATCAAGTTGTCGGGGGCACCTCATATCGTTCTGTAGTATGACCCCCAGGTAGGTAAAGGCGCTAACTTGTTATAGGGGCCAGCCATTCATGAGTATTTATTTATTTATTTATTTTATTGAATTTGTATTGCGCACAGCTACCCGCAATGGGTTTCCCGGCGCCAAGGACAGACTGAAGAAGGAGATCAAGCAGGTGCAGAAAGAGATCACAAAAAGGAGGAAATCAAAACAGAAAAGTCTTCAACTTTTTACGAAAAGCCAGAAGATTAGTTTCAGTTTTTAACGCCAGCGGGAGAGCATTCCACATCTTTGGTCCAAGATATGCGAATGAACGGCCTCCCATTTTTGCCAGTCGGATTCTTGGAGTCAAAAAATTGCCATTATTAGATGACCTTAAAGAACGGCCGGGTAGATAAGGCTGGGCAAGGTTATGCAGGTAGGTTGGGGCAGAACCCTGACGGATCTTAAACAGAAAACACAGTGTTTTGAAAGTCACATGATCTGAAATTCTCAGCCAGTGCAGATCACGCAAGGCTTGCATTGCGGACGTTCTCCGTGGAACATTACGCAAGAGGCGAGCAGCTGAATTCTGTACCACTTGGAGTTTATTAATTGTTGCTTTATCTGCTCCCAGATAAAGCACATTGCCATAGTCAATGCGAGACATCACAAGGGCCTGGACGACAGTTCTTCGGGTGGACTCAGGCAGCATCCATAAGATCTTCTGCAGCCATCGTAAGGTGTTAAAACAGACTGCAGCAACCTTGGTCACCTGCTGCCTCATCGAAAGTGTGTCGTCGATCAGGAATCCGAGGTTACGAACAACAGGCACAGGGGTAGGCAGAGGACCCATGTCACATGGCCAGTGTCTAGAGCCCCACAGATCTTTATGCTTGCCTAATATAATAACCTCCGTCTTCTCTCCGTTGAGCTTCAGCAGATGATCTTGCATCCAAGCTGCAACGCGAGATAGGCCAACTTTAAGGGCAGAGACTTCCTGAACCCTGCTGCTAGAGAGAGAAAACACAATCTGCGTGTCGTCTGCATATGAATATATAGACAGACCGGCGTCCTCTACGATGGAGGCAAGAGGTCTGATGTAAATATTAAACAACAATGGGCTTAATATAGACCCTTGAGGGACGCCGTAAGCTGAAGAATGAATCGCAGATTCAGCCTTGTTTGAGAAAACCTGAAAGGTGCGCTCATTAAGAAATGAGGCCACTCAGGCAAGCGCAGATCCATCAACACCAAGGGAGCGGAGGGATTCCAAAAGAGTGGAATGAGACACGGTATCGAATGCAGCGCTTAAATCAAGAAGAATAAGCGCAAAGGTCTCACCGCTATCGATACCGTGTCGGAGTCGCTCAGTCACCCCAAGGAGTGCGGATTCGGTGGAGTAATTAGCGCGAAAGCCTGATTGGGATGGATGGAGATATCCCACGTTTTCAACAAACTCATTGAGCTGGGTGTTAACATGGTGTTCTAGTATTTTGGAGCAGGCTGGCAGCAGGGATATAGGCCTAAAGTTGGCAAGGTTTGTAATGTCCGCACCAGATTTTTTGAGCAAAGGGACAACCATGGCATGTTTCCAATCCTGTGCCACCCGAGATTCGATAAGAGAGATGTTTAGTAGCCTCATTAAGAATCTCCGTGGTATGCCTTCTCTAAATCCCTTATGTGGGTTAAACAACATACATGTTGTCTTGGAGACTTTAATTTCCAGACCCTGCAGTAAGCAAAACTCCTCAAAAAGTTTCAATGCTCGCTGAAGACCATTCACAGTTTTTGAGAAAATTAATGTATCATCTTCGAACAATAAAATCGGGATCTTTACACCAGCTAGGACTGGGGCATCAGTAGGAGTGGACTCTAAGAACTTTGCAATCCCATTATTAAACAGAGGGAATAGTGTGGGGGTCGTGACGCAGCCTTGGCGCACGCCTTTCTCTATGGGAAAGCGGTTGGTTACATTGCCCTGAGTGCCAAAGCGAATTTGGGCAAAATTGCTCTCATGGAGTCGAGTAATAAGGGAAAGCAGTTCAGGAAGCATCCCCATCTCCTGGAGCACTATCCATAATTTCCTATGGGACACAAGGTCAAAACCTGACTTGAGGTCGACGAAGGCAGCGTACAGGCTGCGCTTGCCTAGGACCACCGACCTCCAGTACACTAATAGAAACCTGAACACCTGACCAATTTTGCTAATATGGGATTGGAACCCAGCCTGCAGGGGGGACAAAATTCCCAGCTCCTCAATCCAGTCTTGGACCTTGTTTAAGACTAACCGCCCATTATTTTTTGCAAGGAGTCTATAGTGACCTGGAAGAGATTTTACCTTTTTTTTAAAAAACAGAGATAATCTCTCCCCATCACCTTTCCTAAGTGTTGAGTTGAGATATCATGGAAGTTATTTAGATTGCTGGCATCAGATGAGGGTTCTTCCAAGAGGGGAGATGTTCAAACAATCGAGGGAAGTAATCGAGGAAATTCACATAAGTGGTCTAACGGTGTAGCAGTTGTTTGGCAAGCTTGTCAAGATAAGAAGGTATTTACTACTACTTTGGTGCACTTGATCTACATGACAACTCATAAATAGGGTGACTCAAGTACAATTTTTTTTGACGTTGCAAATCCTGATAATTGACAAAATCACAGGGTTTGTGACATAAAAAGGTATTCTAAACCTTTCATTGGCAAATTGGAAAATTCTTTCCAACACGGAAAAGGAATTCTGTGGCTCATTACAATTTGTAATATAGTGAGGCATTAAAAGTGGGGTCTCTCATAACTGCATGGCTATATCAAATATTTCAATTGTTTCTGACCACAAATCATTGATCAATTTTGAATAATTGGTAGGATTTAGCACTGAAGAGATGAGATCTGTAGTTTAGTTTAGCATCTCAAAGTCTAGACGGACTAGATTGATTTCCAAATTTTCCCAAGGTTTCACAGGCATTTTCTTTCACCTTATGGATATTTTGAGACCCATGAGAGTGAGGGTTTGGCCTTTTCTTTGTGATTTTCAGTGGAGAATGTTTGACTATCAGGTTCCTCATGCACGTATTGTATTCATCAGTTGCACCATTAATAGCTTGCTTATCACAGGGAATGAGAAGGTTCAGCTGAGCCTTGTTGGAAAGAGTAATACTATCAATAAATCTACTGTCACACAACTACTCCTTTTATTATTTTTGATGCAATTACTATTTGTGTAGATAAATGTCAACTTGAAGGGGATCTGAAGGTGGTCTGACCACTGAGCTGGGATGGGGTCAGCGGGACACAGTAGAGTATACTCTGTAATGAGCAGGTCAAGAATGGAACTTCTGCAGTGCATAGTATTTTAGAAATGTTGGAATAGGTCGTTGTTGAGGACACATTAGAAGGTTTGTCGAAAGTATCGCCCATTGCAAATTAAAAACACCACCAAAGATGGTGACTTCCATTATTATCATTAGGAAATTCAGTGAATTAACTATTTTCTCCAAGGAGGTTATTATGTAGATGGCATTTAGTCTCAAAGTAGAGGTCCTGGGAGCAGAAATGTAGGCACTGGAAGAATTGATAGTGAACAGTGAGAAGTGTTCTACCGCCTATTGAATTCGTATAGATAACAGTTACTGGGCCAATGTATGTTTCTTTGCAATCATAGCTCAGAATTGAATGATGGGTGAGGAGATGAAGGTCCAGAGCACTCTTTGAGGAGTCATTAGGTCAGTTTTTTATCAAAATCATGATCATGTTGAGTTTCATAATAGTGTCACATATATCCAGACAGTGCTTCACTACAGAATGATAGCTATGCTGTAGGACCATCAGCGAGAATTGGAACACATTAGACTCAAGACTTTCAGGTATGGGGAAGTGGAAGGAAGCATGATCTCACAAAGCCAAAAGGGTGGTATTTATGTCTTCATAACTTCTAACTAGATTGCAAAGATCACAACCTTTAAGAGAATGGTTAGCTCTATTAGGTCATTGATCAAAGATCAATACTTTTCAGTCTTAACCATCTTAATCCCCCTCAAGTGAATAATTTGCAAACACTATATCGAAATAAGTAGTATCACATGGAAGTTTAAAAACGACAATCGTTAACCAATACTTTATTTATTTTATTTATTTATTTTAAAGTTTTTATATATGCTGGCTAGACCCGGAGGTATCAGAGCGCTTTACATGAGCATCAGATCAAAGTTATAGGTTACATCGTTACAAAGGTTGCACAGTTATTAGAGCATGGCAACATAGTTACTTGTAAGGTCAAGATAAACAATAAGCACAAACATGTAAGGGGAAAAGCGGGCAAGGAGAAAGATTCAGGGGAGGGGGGGAAGGAGTTGGGGAAGTAGACAGGTAATGAAGGCGGGAAAGAGGAGGGGAGGGTGAGGGACATCGCATGGAAAGAGGAGGGGAAGGGCACTGGGGACACAAACCGGTAGACGAGTCAAAGCAACGTCCAAAGTCCAATAAGCTGTGATCCCAGGAGAAGTGGTTTCGCTTCCCTATCTCTGTTGCGGGAGGCTCCCTTTACGCAGTGGACTCTTTCAGAGGGGTCTCTGAGACTCCAAGGCCTACATACTGGATCCTTCCCCAAAAAGGGGAGAGGGAGTGCTTTAGAAAGGGGGGGCATACCATACCGTAGCTGTGTGTGGCTCCCTAGGCACATTGGACTCTCTCAGCGGGTACGCTGAGACTCCAGAGTATAAATATTGGATCTTTCCCCAACAAGGGGAGAAGGAGTGCTTAGTAAAAGGGCACAAAGGACAGGGGTCTAGGCAGACTAGCAGGCAAGGTGATAGATTTAGGGAAGAGTGGATAGGAGCTAGGATCTGGGGAGAGAGACAAAGGCAGAAAGAGTACTGAATGGGAACATATTTAATAAAGTGTTATCATATAGCGCTGGCTAGACCCGTTGGAATCAGAGGGATTTACTTGAGGGACAATAATGATGCAAATTACATCAGTTAAAAATTACATAAGTATCAAGAAAAGAATTTAAAGAACATAGGGGACAAGGTGAATGGAGCAGGAAGGGTAAGGGCTAGGGTAAAGGGGTAGGAGGAAAACAGGACGTAGAGACAAGGGGAAAATCTGCCCCGCGTCCAGCTGGGTAGGTGACGTCAGGGAGGGGGGTCCACAACCCATCTCTTCTTTGGCTATATGGTAGCTCTACCGGGCATCAGCCAAATCGCTAGGTCTCCAGTCTGGGGTAAGTTCCGCAGGTTCCAAGTCCTGATGTGTAGGCAAGTTTGGGGATAGGTTCAAGGTCTGGTCAGTGCCCAATTGTTGTCCCAGGGAAGTAAAACAACGTGTAGGGAACCAAAATAACAAATCCAGCGTGCACACATCATACATGCACAAGCACCCACCAATGAGAGCACACACTCTCCAATGCGCACTGACGCAAACAGACAAGCACATAGCCAGAAACATCCAAGAACACAAACACACATAAAATCCCATGCTCAATGCAAAAACACCCATATACATGAACACGCAAACACCATCATATGCACAGACATGCACAATCATACCAAATGCGCTCACTCTCATATACACGCAGACAAGCACAAACGCACATACAGAAACTATCAAGAACACAGGAACACATACAATCACATGCTCCAGAACAAAAATACCCAAGGACGTACACACAAACGCATGCACATACACACCATCACACGTACAGACATGCACGAGCACACAACAAATGTGTGCACACACTCTCATACGCGAACAGAGGGCGCACATACAGAAACATCCACACGCACAAGCAGACATACAAACCATGTTCTAATACAAAAACACTCAAAATAAGTAAATGCACACACATCACATGCACAGACATAAGCACACAAACAGAAACATCTGCGCGCACAAACACAAGCACACATAGAATCACATGCTCTAATACAAAAACACCCAAATACATGTCCACACCATCACAGGCACAGACATGCACAAGCACACAACAAATGTGAACATAGTCTTTCATACATGCACAGGCACACACACACACGTGCGTTCACACACACCCCCTCATACACACACAGACGCACACACACAAGCACTCCCATGACACATTTCTCCAGGACTGCCGCAGCATTGATGGCACACTAAGTCAGAGTCAGAGGTACTGATGTCCTGGGGGCGCCTTGGTGTAATGGAGCCTATCCCTCCTCTCAGCCGCCATCTTAGTGTCAGGCACTTAATGGTGCACGATCGTGGTCAGGCTAAGAACATAATGGAAACAAACATTGTCTTGCAAAAAAGAGGGGGAAAAGGCCGGTACGAGCCTTACAGAATGCACACTGTACCTTATGGGTAGGTTGGATTGAGTCACTCTTCATCTGCCTCTTTGCAGGGTGAGGAGGCAAAGGGCCTTTTACCAGGGAGGTCACGCAAGGAGAGAAGGGCACCCCTCAGCTCCAAGCATACCAGGTGGGAAGAGCCGGGTACTTATTTAGTTTGCTGTGCGGACTATGTGTTTAGTCAGGTGCACCTTATGTCCCTTCATATGCTGCTTGCGAGGGGCAAATAAGGAGGGGGGCCGCTATGGAACCATGCCCTCTGGTGAGACCTGTAGCCTCTTGTTTCACAGCGTGTCTTACCCGGGCGGGTGCTTAGGTGCGCCTGCGCTTTAGTGTCACTGCTGGTGACCTCCTCCACAGACATCACAGCACGCGTCTGGTTCTGAGACTCTTCATACACAGTCTGCGGCCGCCATCCTATAATTAATGTTGCTTTGCTTTAAGTCATGGTGTGGCTTACCCGGTGTTGCTCTGAGGTGGCAGCGACTTTCCGCGTGAGATGTGTGGGCCTCCTTCTCAGCTTGCTTCTCATCCCAGCGCGGATCCGTATATGCACTTGCCTCTGTGTGTCTAGATTCTGGAGGGAAGGGAGGCTGGGCGATGGGCTCACTACAGCACTCAGTTATTGTTCACCCCTCCGCTGCTGCTGGTATCTCTTGGTTTTCGCCTGTTCCGTCTATCTAAGTCACTTTCGATGAGGCCTGACTCCGGGACGCTGTGCAGGCTCAGGTAGGAACGCGCTCTGGGATTCTGGCAGCCGCCATCTTAGGGTCAGGCATGTTTTGTTTTTCTCGTACCCTTATCAGAGGGGGGCTTGCACTTAATTTTGCTGACATGTTTGTCATGGCATGAGGCTTCTGCTCCGCATTCGGCACCTTCCTTTGCGGGTCCCAGATTCAATCCCCCACTATCATTTCTGGCCAGGAGGAAGGGACCGAGGTAGCTATCTTGTTTACTCATAACCATATTCCCAACATCTCACTGATGAGACACATAAAGAGGCTGGGGACAATGCACAGTCCATTGTCTCACATGATTATACGAAACCCACAATACTCAAGAAGCCACACCAACCTATCAATGGATCTAGACAAAATAAGAGAGCTACCTACTGCTGCTCTAGCTTTGTCTAAAACCGCAGCCCCAAATGCCACAGTTAGTGTCACTCAAAGACGCTCAATAAAGGGCCTCTTTATTGTTGTTCTTTATTGTTGTGTGACCTCTGCAATGAGTTACTAATGCATGGAAGTCTGGCCACAAGTGCAGGCCCCCAGCCACAACTGCAGGGTCTCCGCCATGAGTAGGGAGGGCCTTTGTGAATCATCCCATAAAGTCAAAAATCCAGCTGTGTACTTTACAAGCCGGTGTTGTCTTAATTGGTCTTCAGGACACCCCCGCGCCGCACGGCCCTCCAGTTGTGTGTGTGCCCCCTCACTGCTGCTGCTCGCAGCACCGATCTGCCGTTGTTTCCTGTTCTTTTGTCCTGTTCACTGCCTACTGTTGTTGCCTGTTACCCCGCTGTAGCTGTTCAATATTTTGTTTGTTTGTCCAAATTGTACCCCTGTGCCAGGTTCACTGACCCCCCCCTGGTGTATCCCCCGCTCCCCGCTTCCCGCCGCCGTGAGCTTGTCATGACCATTAGAAAGCTCGCACGCTAGGCTAATTCCCCTGCTGTGTGAGCATTCCAAAGGAACAGGTGTGGTCATGACGAGCTCCGCTCGTCATGAGCACACGACCACCGTGGCTCATGATGAGCTGAGCTCGAGCTGTGCGCGCCCCCGCCCCCCAGCACAGCAGGGGAATTACCCCCACTGTGAAGGGGTTAATTGTGCATGTGTGCCATTGGAGCCCGTCTCCCCCCGTCCCCCCAGTCCCTGGTCATTATTCACCCTGTTGCTGTTGTGTCAGGTCATGTTGAGCAGTGTCTGGTCCCCCAACTCCTGCCACAGTCTCCACGCTGATGACTGTTGACACCATTTCATTCATCTCAACCAGCTCCTTCTGTGGCGCTGGACTCCCACCTCCAGTCTGCATTGCTGCCTTCTGGCTGTTGCAGAGTTTCTGCTTGGTTTTGCGCTTCACATCATTCCAGCATCTCTTGACCTCTCCCATTGTCCTCCTCAGCACTCCGACTGCATTCACCTTGTCCACGATGGAATGCCATATTCAGTTGTTTGTTGCCAATGACACAGTGGAGGTGGTGAACAGTAGTTGATAGTGTTCTATCACCTCTGTTATCAGGATCCTGTTTTCGTGTGGACTGAACCGCGTCTCCCTCTTCTTCTTCTCAATCAATCAATCAATCAGCATTTATAGAGCGCGCTACTCACCCGTGAGGGTCTCAAGGCGCTGGAAGGAGAAAAGGGGGGGGGGTTCCTGCTGTTCGAGAGCCCTCTGCTGCTACTGCTCGAAGAGCCAGGTCTTGAGGTGTTTCCTGAAGGTGAGATGGTCCTGGGTCGTTCGTAGGTGTGTGGTGAGGGAGTTCCATGTCTTGGCTGCTAGGTAGGAGAATGATCTTCCTCCGGTGGTGGTTCTGCGAATCCGTGGGACGGTGGCGAGAGCGAGGTTGGAGGAGCGGAGTTGGCGCGTGGGGGTGTAGAACGAGAGGCGGCTGTTGAGGTATTCGCGTCCTATGTCGTGGAGTGCTTTGTGTGTGTGGGTGAGGAGCCTGAACGTGATCCTCTTGTTGACGGGGAGCCAGTGCAGGTTTCTCAGGTGGGCGTGTATGTGGCTGTGGCGGGGGTTGTCGAGGATGAGTCATGCAGAGGCGTTTTGTATTCGTTGTAGTCGGTTCTGAAGTTTGGCGGTGGTTCCTGCGTACAGGGCGTTTCCGTAGTCCAGTCGGCTAGTGACGAGGGCCTGGGTGACGGTCTTTCTGGTTTCGTTGGAGATCCATCTGAAGATCTTTCGGAGCTTGCGTAGGGTGTTGAAGCAGGAGGACGAGACGGCGTTGACTTGCTTGGTCATCGTGAGGGATGTGTCCAGGATGAATCCCAGGTTGAGTGCGTGGTCCGCTGGTGACGGGGCGAAGCCTAGTGCTGTGGGCCACCAGGAGTCGTCCCAGGCAGAGGGGGATTGTCCGAGGATGGGGACCGCCATTTTGTCTGAGTTCAGCCTTTAGGCGGCTGAGCCTCATCCATTCTGCGACGTCTTTCATTCCTTCCTGGAGGTTGGTTTTGGCGGTCGTTGGGTCTTTGGTGAGGGAGAGTATCAGCTGGGTCTCGTCGGCGTAGAAGATGATGTTGATGTTGTGTTTGCGTGCGATGGCGGCGAGGGAGCTCATGTAGATGTTGAAGAGGGTTGGGCTGAGCAAGGAGCCCTGGGGTACGCCGCAGAGGATCCTGGTGGCCTCTGATCGGAAAGGAGGGAGGCGAACTCTCTGGGTTCTGTCGGAGAGGAACGAGGTGATCCAGTCCAGGGCCTTTCCTTGGATCCCGGTGTCGGAGAGGCGGGTTATTAGGCTGCAGTGGCAGACTGTATCAAAGGCTGCTGAGAGGACCAGGAGGATGAGGGCGGTTGTTTCTCCGTTGTCCATCATGTTCCTGATGTCGTCGGTGGCTGCGATGAGGGCAGTCTCTGTGCTGTGGTTGGCTCGGAATCCGGACTGAGACGGGTCGAGCAGGTTGTGGGCAGGTTGTGAGCCTCGAGGAAGGCCGTCAGCTGTTTGTTGACGGTCTTCTCGATGACTTTGGCCAGAAAGGGAAGAAGAGAGATGGGGTGGAAGTTCTTGAGGTCTCTGGGGTCAGCTGTGGGTTTCTTCAGAAGGGTGTTGATTTCCGCGTGTTTCCAGCTCTCGGGGAAGGCGGCTGACGTGAACGAGCTGTTTATGACGTTCCGGAGATGGGGTGCGATGATGGTGTCGGCTTTGTTGAAGATATGATGGGGGCAAGGGTCGGAGGGGGAGCCGGAGTGGATGGAGTTCATGACTCTGGTGATGTCTTCAGTGCTGATAGGGGTCCAGACGCTGAGAGTGGAGGTGGGGGTCACTGGTTTGGTGGCTGTAGGTGGGGTCTGGGGTCCAAAGCAGTTGTGTATATCTGTGATCTTGCGGTGAAAGAAGGTGGCGAGGGAGTTGCAGAGTTCTTGTGATGGTGTGACGTCGTTCTTGCTGGCGCTGGGGTTGGAGAGCTCTTTGACGATGCTGAAGAGCTCCTTGCTGTTGCGGGTGTTGTTGTCTAGTCGCTCTTTGAATGATGTCCTTTTGGTGGTTCTGATAAGCTGGTGGTGCTTGCGGGTGGCGTTCTTGAGGGCTGTCATGTTCTCCTTAGTTTGTTTGTGGCGCCAGGTTTTTTCAAGGGTTCGACAGGATTTCTTGGATTCTTTAAGTGTGTCTGTGAACCATGGTGTTTTTCTGTTGCCGGTCAGACCTGGGGGGTTATTCAGTGGTGCGAGGTCGTCGGCGCAGTTGGTGATCCACTGTGCAAGGTTGCGGGCTGCGCCGTTGGCGTCTGTGGTGTTGGCTGGCGGGTTCCGGCTTAGTGATGAGCGCAGTTGGTCTGTGGTGATTTTGCTCCAGCATCTGCAAGGGAAATGTCGTGTGCGTTGGTGGGCTGTGTTCTTTTTGAAGGTGAAGTGGATACATCTGTGTTCGGTCCAGTGTAGTTCTGTGGAGTGGCAGAAGGAGATGTGGTTGCTGGCGGAGAAGCAGGGGTCGAGCGTGTGGCCCGCGAGGTGGATGGGTGTGTCAACCAGTTGTTTGAGTCCGAGGTTGGCCAGGTTGTCGAGCAGGGTGGTGGTGTTGTTGTCGCTGTTTTTCTCCAGGTGGAAGTTCAGGTCTCCTAGGAGAATGTATTCTGGTGAGGCTAGGGTGTGCGGGCTGATGAAGTCGGCGATGGTTTCGCTGAATTGTGTGCGTGGTCCCGGAGGTCTGTAGATGAGGGTTCCTCTGGGGGTGGTCTTGGGGTCGGTGTGAATCTGGAAGTGTAGGTGTTCGGCGGCGAGGAGCGTGCCTTCGGTGGCGGTTATGATGTCGTTGGTGGGGATGATGGCGACTCCTCCTCCGGTTTGGTTTACGCAGTCCTTCCGGGTGATCTTGTAGCCGTCCGGGATGGCTGTGGCGATGTAGGGGGCCGACGAGGCGTTCATCCAGGTTTCCGTGAGGAAGGCGACGTCTGGTGCTGTTGTGTCGAGGAGGTCCCACAGTTCGATGGCGTGCTTGTGGACGGAGCGGGTGTTGAGTAGGATTCATTTGAGGTGGTTGTTGTTGTTGTTGCGGGGTTTGGAGGGTGTTGGGCGGGTTCGGAGGCATGTGAATTTGCAGGCTTGGCAGGTGAAGGGTCTGTGGGTGCGCTTCGGGGTTGCTCGTTAGCAGGCGTGTGGTCGCTCGGTGTTGAGTGCGTGAAGGGCCGTGGAGTTGTATCTCAGTTGCGTCCTCTGGATCTGGTGGGGGCCAGGGTTTCTTGTGCTGGGCACGGTCCAGGCGCGGACAGGCGCCGAGGGGCTTGCCTTAGGCGCGCCCGCTGCCCGCATCCGCTGCGCGGCCGTGCGGCGGCCTCGATAAGTGGGAGGGGGGAGGAGGGGTCAGCTGGGAGGTGGGAGGGCAGGACAGCCAATGGGCACCGGGGGGGCAGCGCCGCACGGGAGTCAGCGGCGGAAAAACGGGGGATCAGCAGAACAAAGGTGAGAAGGGAACCAGGGGCGACAGGCACACGGGGGGTTACAGAAATAAAAAGGGGAGCAGGCACTGGCACACGGGAGTACAGAAGTGAAGAGGTGACAGCAGACACGCAGGGAGGGTCTCCCAGGAGGGGACCCGGGCGGAGCAAGGCGGGGGGTCAGCGCAGGTCTTCTCCTTGCCCTTCCCTGACCCCAAGGTCCTGGTTGTCCTCTGTGCTTGCTCCGACTACCTCCATTGTGTTTCGCAGTTGTTTCGGTTTTGTTTGTGTTTTTTTTCTGCTTTTATGGTGATTTTTCCTGACTGATGTGTGTGAATTGCAGGCCTGGCGCAGCTTATCACTGATTTTTTTATTGCGGTTAGGCCCATCGCCACTTTTTTCACGTTCGGCTTGAGATTTTTATCATCAGATCATCAGCCTGTCAATTTTATCGCGGACATTTGACGCGTTATCGGGAAACTATTGCATGTTACCGCCGTGTTGGGGATAAGTCGTTAACACAGAGTTCTTTTCCCGCGATAGATGTCGATAAGAAAAATTGCATTCAACTTTTTGGCAATGATTATCACACGTTCTTGAGAATATCCCCCTAAATGTACCCTAACCAATGGGCAGCACAACACCATTTCTTGATGGGTACCACGGGCCAACACACTGATTACACAACACCCATTCAACTGATGAGCACAAATAGATATTGGGTCCTTTTTCACCCCCTGCCGAGCAGAAGGCTGGCTAGCAGAAAGAACCACCTACCCACTTATCAGACCATAAAGGTTCCAGGCTGTGATCCCTAGATTATTCGTTAATGCAGGGGTCCTGGAAGTGTGTGTATGTGTGTTGGGGTTTGGTCCACATCACCGCTGAAGGCCTTTCATTTGCACATCCAATCTTCTTCCCTGACAGCAACACATCTTCAGCATTGTGCTCAGGGCACCATGAACACTGTCAAACCCACCATTTCAACCAATGGGCAGCATTGCTTTTCCACTAACTGGTCCCACCATTCTACACCTAAAAGACACATCCATCTTCAGCCACAAACAGCCTCTTTATTATCGATCCCAGGAACACCCCTAGCACAGTGTCCTTCGCAGTTCGCAACCGTTGCACCCTCCAGTTTGCATCTAGTGCGACCCACTTGTTTTCTGGGCACACTTTATTTATTTTGTCTGCTCAGCCTTCCCTTCCTTCGACACACCCTGGCTCGCCCCAGTGCACACTAACATTGCGCACAGTTGCATTGCTTCCTCGCGAGACATTCAAAATCCTCCACAAGTTACAAATGTTTCCACTAAATCTACCCCTGTTCTTTTCTGCCAGTGGAAATGATGAAATATTTGATCTTCAGGGTGAAAGCACTGTCTTGCAGCTGAAAGAAATCAAATAATATGTGGAGTCCTAAAAGAACTTTGGAATTCTACTGCCACCTAGTGGATAGAAATGAAGTCTCAGGTATTTTTTTTTATAGTTGATGCAATTGATTTAGGATATTTCTTGTGTTCTCAAGCGATCGGTAGACTCAGATCTAGTCCAGCTTGAGAACTCCATGGTACCCCACTGAGGGGCATATTCACAACCCCTTTTCGCCTCGTGGACATCACTTTTTTTGATGTTACTCTGGCTATAGGGCCATAGCCCTATTCACAAGGCGTTAACTCACTTAACGTGGCTTGAAGCCACGTTAAGTGGTTTAATGCTGCTTTGAGAATAGGGCCCTTCATGCTAAACCTAGAGTGAAAGGGGTGCAGTGGGTGTAGCGGTGGACGTACCACCGCAACACCCATTGAGTTTGACGCTACCCCCTATTATGAAGGGCGGCGATAATAGGTGGCAGTGCCAAACTTAAGAACTAGAAAAATCTGTTCTTAAGTTGGCTAAACGAGGAGAAAAGCTTTATTTCTTATCTTTTTGCTTTTTCAATGTGCGCTGCACGTAGCAGCACACATGGAAATAGCAAACTGGCATTTTCGGTTTGTTTATGTACTGGAAGGGACACCTTCCTGTGCATTAACAAACCTCCCTGCCTGCAGACACCCTTGTACTGTGGTGTAAGGGTACCTATTTTGGCGTTAAGTCGTCAGACTTAGCGCCATCGATGGGGGAAACGCCAGGCTGCACCACATTCTTGTGAATAGGATGCAGCCTAGCGTTTCCGAAGTGGCGGTGAGAGGCATTAAGCCAAGGAGGCTAACGCCTCTCACCTCCACTTCTATGTGAATATGCCCCTGAGTGTTTCGGGAACGACACGGAATTCAGCAGAGTAAAACTCCGCAAGCTCCGCCCAGGTCTAAGAAAATGACCATACAAGCAATGCTACTGTCTAGACTGGACTACAGGAACACCTTCCTCACTGGCACCGCCAAGTCTGAATTAGCCCCCTGAAAGCCACACAGTATGCAACAGCAAGGATGGTCACTGGAGTAAAGAGACACAATCACAGCTCCCCCTCCCTCAAAAGTCTTAAGAGACTCCCAATTGGAGCCAGTTGCTGCATCAAAACAGCCTGCCTCACTCACCAAGTCCTTCACACTGGGAGACCAGCCTAGCTCCCATCCAATCTCTCAAAGGCATGACAGACAGATGAGCCTACTAATATGCAACAACACTTTGATTCTCATGACACCTAAACACACATACAAAAGCCCGTGCACGCTCCTTCTTGGGCAATGCCCTCATAATCTGGAACGCGCTCCCAGTTCACATCAGGACGAACCCCTCCATCATGAACTTTAAAAGACAATTAAAAGATCCTCAATCGACACCTCAATCTTTCAGACTCGAACACCTAAGACACTACTGGTCTCACTCCATCATATTATTTACTGTGTTTTTTCCTCTCGAACAATTACTCTGAGCTGACCGTCAAAGGTTTGCTTTTTATATTCAATCATTGTCTAAGACTGCCATGACCTTGTCTGTAAAGGGCTCTGATACTCTTGGGACTTCAAGTGCTATATATAAAATTATTTAAATAAATAAAAAAATATATATGGTCACTGCCATGTTAAAATCGACACTTACAGCAGAGGCAAAAATTTCAAAACTTGAGTTGAAATGATGCATTCACCGACATTCTTATGTTGTGATAATAGGATTTAGTGACCCTAAACTTAACAACATGAACTGAAAATCAGTTATTAGGTGCTATTAAAAGTTTTGCATTTCGGTATTGTTTGGAGAGGATGAACAACAGAACCTGCAGGCCAGATGTTATGCTAGTTGGCTGCAAACCAGCCCCCGTAAGGAGTTGCTCCAGGGATCCAAGAGTGGTGCAGGGAAGTGGCCTTCAGCCCTGCATTGCTTAGCCTTTTTGGGCAAGGGCTGAGATAGAGAATAAACAGTAATTTCATGCTAAGAAAGGTATGCAGTGTGATCTACCTTAAAAAACTCGAATTATAGACTTGCTTTTTCTTCTTCTGCTAAATTTTTGATTAGCCCTTAGAAGTAGCAATAAAGTGTTAGGATGCTTGGAATGTTCTAACCTTGTAAGAACTGTTGTATTAGCTGGCCATGCACCAGACTTGCGTATTATAAAATAAATAATAAATATTTTTCCCATGTTTTTTAGTGCAAATTTGAGTGTATTGTTCCTTAATGAAAGAGGTCTAGAGTTCCACTACGTTCCTGAACTCATTTAGAGGGAGTAAGCATGACCAGAAAACATTACCCGCATAGTATTGCTCAGTGGTTTGTGTGCTGGTTGCAGTTCAACTGGATTTCTAATTTGTGTTGGTGCATTGAACTATGTCTTTGCACAAGAGGGTTATGAATATTACCCCTGTGGCTCTGCTGGGAGCCTTCAGATTGTGGTATTTGAAGCCCAATGTGGGGCCTGAATTATCTGGCTTCATGAGTAGTTTTTGATGACACACAAAACCAATTATTACCATCATAAAGAGAACATGTAATATTGATCACCTCTTTCAGTTTCAAAAGGAATTCCAGTTTCTCCAAGCTTCGCGATTGAAAGGATTTTCCCAACCTGTGGTTTCTATATTTTGGGTCTCATGTTAATTGAATGTTCTTCATTAAATATGAGAGTTCCTGTTGTGATAAAAGTAAATTATAAGGTAGCAGTGTCGCGCCATCTCAAAGGCAAAGCTGTACTCTATGCAACAGGTGCAGTAACTTTTGTGCTACATGGACATTCTGCATATGCCTTTGAATTTCTTATTTATGGTTGGAGTATGGTTTGACACAAACAGCAAGCACTGGAGCACCTCAGCACCGCCGAACATCTGCACTTCCAGATCCACACCGACCCCAACACCACCCTCAGAGGAACCCTCATCTACAGACTGCCCGGACCCCGACCACAGTTCAGCGACTCTATCGCCGACTTCGTCAGCACACAAGACCTCGCCTCCATGAACTAAATCCTCCTTGGGGACCTGAACTTCCACCTCGAGAACAATGACGACACCAACTCCACCACCCTGATCGACAACCTAGCCAACCTCAGACAACCCGTCACAACACCCACAAACTCCTCCAGTCACACGCTTGACCCCATCTTCTCCGCAAGCCCCCACGTCTCATTTAACCATACCACCGAACTCCACTGGACCGACCACCGCTGCATCCACTTCACCTTCAAGAAACCCACCACGCACCACCGCACCCAACAGATGCCTCACCGCTGCTGGAACAAGTCACCGAAGACCAGCTACCCACCACCCTCGCCCAGAGCCCACCCGCCGACCATACCGACCCCGACACCGCTACCAACGCGCCAACACCCTCGCCCGATCAAGAAACCCTCCAACAATCATACCAACAAGAAAGCCAGCTGGTTCACTGAAGACCTCCGGGCCTCCAAGCAAACCTGCCGAAAGCTGGAGAAGATCTGGCTCCATGAACGAACACTGGACAGCACGCAGCCCACAAGAATGCCACCCGCAGACACCATCACCTCATCAGATCCGCCAAAAGGGCCTCCTTCAAAGACCGCCTAGACAACAACACGCACAACAGAAAAGAGCTCTTCAACATTGTGAAGGAACTCTCCAACCCCAGCTCCAACACCAATGACGTCCCACCCTCGCAAGACCTGTGCGACTCGCTGGCCACCTTCTTCCACCACACGATCACAGACATCCACGACAGTTTCAACACCACGACCGCCCCGACAACGACTGAGACCTCCACCACCGCGACCACCATCCGCACCAACCGCCTGCTCTACTGGACCAACATCAACGATGATGACACCATCAAGATCATGAACACCATCCACTCCGGATCTCCGTCAGATCCATGCCCACACCACATCTTCAACAAAGCCAGCACATCCATTGCACCCCATCTCCGGAAAGTCATCAACACCTCCTTCGAGACAGCAACCTTCCCGGAGAGCTGGAAGCATGCCGAGATCAATGCCTTACTCAAGAAACCCAAGGCGGACCCCAAGGAGCTCAAGAACTTCCGGCCCATCTCCCTGCTCCCGTTCCCAGCAAAGGTCATTGAGAAGACCGTCAACGAACAACTGACCCGCTACCTCGAGGAGAACAACATCCTGGACCCTTCCCAGTCCGGGTTCCCGCAGCAACCACAGCACTGAGACTGCCCTCATCGCCGCCACCGATGACATCAAGTCCCTGCTGGACAACGGAGAAACGGCGGCCCTCATCCTCCTGGACCTGTCAGCCACCTTCAACAGTGTCTGTTACCACACACTACAAACACGCCTCCACAACGCTGGGATCGAAGAGAATGCCCTGGACTGGACCATCTCCTTCCTCTCCGGCAGAACACAGAGCGTCCGCCTTCCCCCCTTCCGCTCCGAATCCACCGAGATCATCTGCAGCGCACCCCAGGGCTCATCCCTCAGCCCAACTCTGTTTAACATCTACATGGCACCGCTCGCCCAAGTCGCCCGTCGGCACGACCTTAACATCCTCTCCTACGCCGATGACACCCAGCTGATACTCTCCCTCACCAAGGACCCCCACACCTCCAAAACTAACCTTTACGAAGGAATGAAGGCCGTTGCTGAATGGATGAGGAACAGCCGACTGAAGTTGAACTCGGACAAGACGGAGATCCTTATCCTCAGATCTAACCCTTCGGCCTGGGACGACTCCCAGTGGCCGACCGCACTGGGAACTGCTCCAACACCCACCGACCACGCACGCAACCTAGGGGTCATTTTCGACTCCACCCTCTCCATGACCAAACAGGTCAACACCGTCTCCTCCTCCTGCTTCAATACCCTCCACATGCTCCCTAGGATATACAAGTGGATCCCCACTGAAACAAGAAGAACAGTCACCCAGGCCCTTGTCAGCAGCAGGTTGGACTATGGAAACGCCCTCTACGCAGGAGCCTCGGCCAAACTCCTGGGACGGCTCCAACGCATCCAGAACACCTCTGTACGCCTGATCCTGGACATCCCTCGCCGCAGCCACATCACACCCCACCTGAGAGACCGGCACTGGCTCCCGGTCAACAAGAGGATAACCCTCAAGCTCCTCACCCACACACACAAGGCACTCCACAACACCGGACCAACGTACCTCAACAGACGACTCAGCTTCTACACCCCCATCCGCCAGCTCCGCTCCGCCGACCTCACCCTCGCTACAGTCCCCCGCTTCCGAAGAGCAACCTCAGGCGGCAGATCATTCTCTCTCCTCGCCACCAAGACCTGGAACACCCTCCCCATCCACCTCCGGCAGACCCAAGACCTGCTGACCCTCAGAAAAGTCCTCAAGACCTGGCTTTTCGAGAAGTAGCAGCATTCCCCACCCCAGCGCCTTGAGACCCTCACGGGTGAGTAGTGTGCTTTACAAATGATATGATTGATTGGAGAATATAGCAAGCAGGTCAGTTCCAGTAGAACCTGCCCCACAGGTGCCCATAAAATGTGATGAAATTGCCTTCTGGATTGCTTGCAAGACCAACCGGTTGGAAACTGTGCATCTGCTGACAAGCAGAGAATTATCACTGTGTGACTTCCTTTAAAAATAGTGCCACCCTTAAAGGAGTGCAATATCCAGGAAGTATATCTGTGCATATTTGTACTACTACACCTGGTACATTCTCATTGGCGGTATAACTTAATGTACTAGGACAAGTACAAAATGAGCAGAGAGCTGCACCAGCTCTAGGAATGAAATAGTATCCATTATTCTGTGCAACATTTGTGGAGAAGTAGCAACATAAGTAAGTATGGGCGAATTTTGCAAATTCGCGGTATGCAAATTCGTGCGAACTTTTGTGAAATTGCGGTTTTTTTATTTTTGCGTGTTCGCAGGATTTTTTTCAGCACGGCTAACGCAAAGTTACCCATTCGGTCGTACATGGGCGCGGCCATCTTGTTTTCAGTGTTCGCGTTGCATATTTCCGTTTACGGGCGCTAGCTGCATGCTCGCGTTTTGCGCGGGGCGCGATTGCGTGGTCGTGTCTGTTTTTGCGTGCTCGCTGGGGAAATATTGCACAAACTTACCCACGTGGTTGCAATGGGCGCGGCCATCTTGTTTTTCATTCATTGCTATGGTTCTGGGCATGCTTTTTCTATCCAGCTTTAATCTTTGCAATCCTTTGTTTGTTTGAATTTTTTTTAAATCTTTTTTTACTCATTATCTATCTCTCTATTTTTCTACATCTATATTTTGTGTTTTTTTCAACTTTTTGTTACTTTAATAACTACTTTTTCTTTAAGCTCTCTCTTTTCTTTTATTTACCTTTTCTTCCCTATTCTTTCCTATTTTTCCTTTCTTTGACACAGGACCATGGCAAAGGGAGCCGGCAAGTCGAAGGGAAACAGTCCCACACCCCGTAGCCGGCTCCACTGCGGGCGGTTAAAGGGGGGAGACAGTTAGTCGCAGGGAGATCTTTAGCGCGATGGAGGTGGCCGCACTGGTCTTCTTTGTACAGCGCCACCTCCCCAAGACCGTTGCGGCAGGCGGCAGGCCCAGTACCGGGTATGGCTCGCCTGCTTGTGTCTTTCTTTCATGTACATCAGCTCCTCCCAGGGGCAAGAGGACAGAAGTGGCAGTGGCAGCGCCGGCAGAGCAGGAAGGCCAGGATCGGTCTGCCGAGGGCTCTTCTGCTGGCCCCAGTAAGTTTTCCTGTTAATATTAATAATTATACTTTCCTAACTTTTACAGCACCTATTTAATCCATACGTTCATCAAAATTCTACTGTTTCCTAAATCGTCTTTGATCTTCTTGTAGACTGTTTCTAAATTCTTATCCTGCCTCTACTATGACTCTCTGTGCTACTACTATTTTATTAGTCTGCCTGTGTAGCTAGCTAAGCTTGCACAGTTGGCAAAAGGTGTTAAACAAAACTCCTATTCAGCAATAGCTCTAGGCAGTCCTCTGGGTTGTCCATAATGTCTATTGAAGTCTTCTTAATGTTTATGCTTTGACAATTCCCAACAATAAAATGTCAATGGCCACCAAGAATAAGATACTAATTTACTTTTTGATTGGATAGGAGGACATATGACTACTGTTGCAGGGACTATTGTGCACATACAGAACTATGGACAAGAAATAGGGCATTGGTGATAATAGGCACAGTTAGACTTTCCACATACCTCAGTCATAACAGAAGTTGAACCTCCAATCTCCTTACTGACTAACTAGTGTGTCAGAGTCATTATTTAGCTCCCGAATGCAGCGATGATCCCCAATGATTATAGAACCCAGAACATAAGACTACGGAGTCAGAGTCTCGACCTCTCAGAGTCACAGAATCATGCTTGCAAATTGCAAACCCTTTCGCTCACTCACTCATGACCAAAAACCACAGAGTCTATGTAAGTTTTAAAACTTTATTAAAAGTAAAACAACTAGCTCTGTGTGTACTCTGTATATAACATTTCAATCATGCATTATATAAAAACATTTATTAAAATCAACTTCATTCATATAAGATGAACGGTAAACTCTTTAAAACTGAACAGTGGCTGATTTTACACATTAATTGTGGGAGAGCCCTCACCTGGTTGGGACTTAAAGTCTTGGTGGTGATGATGATGACTCCGAGTAACATATTGCTCTTGTCGTAGTAAGGAAGCTTCTGTCTGTTATGAGAAAAATGGTGCGTGTTAAAAAGCAAGCATTCATCAGTTGTGCCAAAAAGTGTAGCATGTTATGGCTAAGCATAAATAAAAAACACCCTCCCCTTCTGAACGGTGAATTTTTAGTTTAGACTAGAGAGTCACAAATAATTAAATTTGTTTATGTAGTACTAGTAACAAATTTTCTCATTCCTAGACAAAATAGGGAGTAATGTATATGGCATCTAAAAATATTAAATGTATTTTCTAGACGTAACACCATCAGCACAGCCCACCACCAGTGCCGGGGCCAGTGCAGAGGCGGTCACTCCAGGAGCAGATGCAGTGCCAGCAAGAACTGCTGTGGGGGATGCCACGGTGGTGGCTGGCATGGGAAGCTATTATATTCCTTCCTTATTGAGATTGCAGAGTAGGCTCGCTGCAAGGGTGTATATGTTGTACAGTACAGTACAAGTAAGTACACTTTACTGTTAAGAAGACTTACAAATTTAGAACTAAGTTTTTGTCAACCAGGTAGAAGACAGTCACCCTTGACTTCGCATTAGCAATAGCGGCAGGAGTTGACGAGTAACCAATGGCCTCCTCTAAATTTGACTTCAACTCAGCTGTGAAAGTTTTATCGAGAAGCCAATTCAGATCAGAGATGAACTTGATGGATGGGATGAACGAAAAGGGAAAGAAGGGTGTAAGGAAGGATGAGCAAGTTAAACTAATGACTGTCAAAGATTGATACGTGTTTTTGAATGCAGGTACAGTTGGTTGGGAATCTGATGCATGGCCGGTTGAAGGCTGAAGCAAGAATGGGTGGAAGGATAAAGTAAAGAGGACTGCCTGGGTGGGTGAAACAGAAACTATGTGTGCGCAGTATATCCTTTGGTTCAAATTCAAATGCAAGTCAAGCACGGATGCATGGCTGGCGGCGCGGTTTAGAAAAAAAAATAAAAAGGGTGTTTTTCGGTGAGAAAAAGTAAGGTTTGTCCAGTTGAGACATTTAGAAGAATGATTGACATTAACTGTGAATGGATGGATGCCTGGATGGTATCTTCCTCAAAGATAGCATAGGTGTATGTTGTAGAGTAGACAGAGTAGACGGTCACTGGATGAAGAGTGTTACTTTGAAGAGCATGTAACACCGCACGTCCGTGCCAGAGTAGCAAAGCCGAGGAAAGTAGAAGTTGTGATTTTTCAGAATACTCCCTTGACTAACAGTAGTTTGCAAGCACAGCATATATTGTGTATCTATTGTACAGTTCACATTATCAAATCAAGTCATGACTCACAGGTGACTTCCTCCGGCGATTACGGGGACCACTCACTACCTCTGTTAATCATTGTTTTTCAACTCTGTCATTCATGTGTGCCCTATCGGTGTTCACTCAATCAATAAAAACAAAGCAGGTAAAGTCATCTCTTATATAAGCAAATATCCTGTGAAGGGATATATGATCATATTATCTTCTTCATTTTCCTTTTCTAGTAGTCAGGTGCAGGGCAGGGTGAAAGTTAAATTAATTGACGGTAGCCCTTGTAACAGAGTATGGCCAGTGCCATCTGCAATAGAAAAGTAAGAGCTTCACCACCTGCATGTACTGGACTGGTAACAGTAACGCAAGTCTGCGTCATCATGACTTGCGCCTGTTTTTCTTGAGTACAAGCTGACTGCGCTGGCATTATGCCGGCTCCCACAAGTTTACGTACTAATTTCGCTAAACAAGAGAGAAGAAGAAGACTGGTGTATTGTCTGAGTCTAATGTAGCGAGTCCATATAGTGCTAGTAGAATTCCTGAAACTCCCACTAATGTTAGAGCAGAGGCCGACGAAGTGGGAGGTTAGATAGATACATGTCACAAATGTTATGTACTGCGCTTGCAAATTGCTAGTGCTACTGTGACACAACTTTCTGTTGAATTATTTTCTGTTGATCTTAAAGAGTATTGGTTACAGTATTTTTCTCTTTCTTCGTATAGATACTCCTTCTAAACTATCTAGGAAGGAGTTGGCTATCCGGGCCAGGCGCCGGAAGCTGGAGGCAATTGTCGCCGAATATCAGCAGCTGGTGGCTCAAGAGGAGGAGGATGACTCACTGTCAACATCGACAACAGCTGCATCCTCATCCGCTGCCCCTGGGTCATACAGTCAGCGCAATACTCCAGCGGTACAGCGCCGTGGTCCGGTAGCTACCTGCCGAGCAGCGAAAACAACAGCTGCCCCCCACAGTGCCTGCAAGGCTCGGATACACCGATTGACCCTGCGAGTGGCCTACCTTGAGCAGCAGGTGGCAACACTGTCGAGGCAGAAAACCCTGCTCAAGGCCCTCCGTAGAGAGCTGCGCGACCACCTGGCCACAGCACACCGCCGGCGTAAGTAGATAGAGAGAGACTGTCCCTTGCCCCTTTTTAAAGACTTTTGGAGGGGTGGGAATTGGGCATTGGGGTTGTTGGACTTTTGGAAATTTGATTTCATAGACATTGGTTGGGGTTTCAGGTCTTGAGGGATAGTTTATTTTTGTTAGGGTCAAAATAATTATTTATTTTCTACTTAAACATAGCATACACGTTTTTATGTTTATCGCCCACATTTCTACAACAGTGCCACTGACAGAGTTAGTGAATTCAATTGTCCTACTAATTTACTAGTACTACCGTCAGTCTCTCCTCTCCTCCTACTCCATTATTCTTTCTCCCCAAAATGCTTATCTTACCTGTGATTAGTGTTTGAGAATAGGGCTAGGCACAGGGCTGGCTGCATGGCAAATGACGATTAAGGTTGACTATGGAATCCTGGACGGATGAAATGGCATTGTTGTGGTGGTAGTAGTAGTGGTATACACTGGCAGTAGCAGCAAATGAAAAAAAAGGAAATGAGACATTGAGTGGCCTGAGAGGACCATTAGAACAGTATGATAGTACAGTACACAAGAACAGTGCCATAAATTAAATTGTAGCCTAAGCAATGCTAAAGTATTCAATCAAAAGTTAACTAGTAGTTGCGTGGATTATGGCTACTACAAGAACTAGTACTGAAGGACACAGCAGCGTAAGCTGTCATCACTTGGAGGAGGATGTTGTTGTTGATGAATCCACTCGATGGCGGACATGAAATTCTGAAATGATTTGCAAATACTCATGGGTGTGTGTCAAGCAGAATTGGAATATATCCTCGGATTCCTTGACCTGCCTTGAAATTGATTTTCTGTTGCTTTGACCTTATCCTCCCCAGCAAGCGTGTGGAATTATTGGTGTCATTTACTCACATACCTCAATGAGAACCACACAGCCCGGGGGAAGAGGGTTAGGGTTTGAAAAATGGATGGGAATGGGTGTTTTTGGGAAAGTTTTTTGGAGAGAGAAAAAAAACACAGCATGGCCAAACAACAAATGAAGAAAAACAAATCTTTGGATACAAGCCTCATAGAAGTTCACAACAATAACATTATTTAAAAGATAAGGAAAGGTGAAGTGAATACTGTAACTGTATGTTGTAGTTGTCCTGGTCAAATTGGGAAGTTGCATGCATCCAGCTATTCCTCTTATTCGCGGTACTCCTCCATTCCATCGGGTGCTCCGTCGATCAATCTTGGTGACCACACTGTCCACTGCCTGCCCGGCGGATGCAGGATTGCTATGGTAAGCCTGAGTTAATGTTTTAACCATCGCACAGGGTAAGTGCTGGCCTGTAATTGATGATGGAAAAACAGAAAGGGATATTAAAACACCACAGAGGAAAAATATGAGGTACGGTGTGTAGTGCAAAAATAACACTTTCACTTTCAGAGGCGACAGTATTACATACATGCATCATTTCTAAACTCTGAGTCTCTGTTTCCAGGATAATTAGCACACAGCATGCCAGGGGCAGGGCCATGCAGATGGTCAAGGCAGGCACCACTGAGTGAACCAAATTCCATGTAGCATATCTCTTTGACACAGACAGACAAAGCAGATCTAATTTTATACAGCAAGCCACATAGTCGCAATTTTACATGAACCGCTGTCTGGACTCTGGCATAACACTGCACTGACTCGACCAGTCCATATCACGATTAGACAGACATGTTGTTTCACTGTGGTTGTTGTTGACTTGTTTACCTGTTTGCTACTCACGAAACGGCCATAGTTCTTCTGTAAATCGACAATGATGATCCATCCATCCCAGTGAGTGACTGTAAAGATATTATGTAACTTTGGTCATCATGACTCATCATCATCATCATGGTGTTGGCAAACTCAAGTTGTTCATGCAGTCACAGTCTACACACAGTGAGTCCAAGGACATTTTTCATATTGAAAAATGCAACGTGGTGGCCCCGGCAGTAGAAGTACAATTTGTAATAAACAAGGTAAACAGAGTACACTTGAGTTACATTTAGTGTGTAAAAGATTAAATAATAATAACAGAACACATAGATAGGATTAATTTCATGCACAACAAACAAACAACAATTGCTTTCATCAGAGCCAGACTGCCAGTGTTGTCTACTGCATTCCATCTCATCATTCATTACCTGTTCCACTTGTCAGCATCTTATTCTTAAGTGAAGGGCCACAGGGCAGCCTCTCGTCACGTGTCAATTTCAGAAGTAACAGTCAGCATAGTCAGTTATTCCAGTCCCACTTCTTTTGAGGGGACTTGTCTACGAAGCGTCAGTTTCTTGATTCTGCGTAATCCAGCCATCTGCCTTGAGGGAAATGGATAGGGGGAGTCTGGAGGAGGAGGATAGAGGAGCATGACTGAGTTGTGAACTTGTGAACTTCAGGAATGCAGACAGCGGCACCTTCAATATGGAAATAAGACGAAGACAGTGCTGCTGATGGATTTGTTGTGATTAAAGGTTTGTAGTCGTAAAAGTTGCAAATCAATGAAAGACACACAGAAATAAAAGTCAATAAGCATGGAAGAAAAAAAAAGTAAGTATTTAAAGCCTAGTTGTCAGGGAAGTAGAGCTCGTCCTCAAACTCTGTGAATTGAACATGGAGTAGGTCAGCTAACAGAGAAGAATTTACATCACCTGAGTCGGTGTCCTCTTCTTCCTGCGTGGATTCACATATTTTGTAATCTGGTCGTATGAAGTGCTGATTCATCTTAATCATTGTTAACCTCTCTACATTTTTTGGCGAGAAGCGGGTCCTTTTTGAAGTTACAATGGCATCAGCAGCACTGAAAACACTTTCAAAAGACACGCTTGCGAGTGGGCAAGCCAAATAATTTATAGCCAGCCTGGTGATAAGTGGCCAGTGAGGCCTTTTCCCATTACCAATACCCCAATGGGTTCTGATCAAAGAAGACCTCTGTTGGGTCATCCAGATAGGCCTGCACCATCTACTCAAGGTCCTCCAGGGGTGCTCCACTTTGCGTACCATCTGTTGCCTTTGCATCAACACTGGAACAAGCAAACCCTTGATGAGTTATCCAATCCGCTTCCGACAATATTATGCCTGGGTGCAGGTGATGATCCGGTTGCTGGTGTCGATGGTAACAGCTCTGAGGGAAAGTGACTGCCTTCGGCCACAGAAGTGGACCTTGATGCGGATGGCCTGCTGCTTCAGTAGTACTTGTGGTGGTTCCTTCAATTTCCTACCGCTCTTATTCAAACCGAGTGGCTGACAGAGCTAGCCAATGTTTGTACTTTGAAAAACTTCTTCATTAAAAGGAATGAATGTATTCCTGGCGTGTGCCTTTTTGTACCGTGGATCCAGAATAATGGCACAAATGTAATGTTGTGAATGTATGCCTTTAAGCCTAGCATTGTCAACAAGGTGGCTTATTAAGATCTCCGTCAACAGATATGCGTCTTGTTTTTCAGCATCAACTCGGAATGTTGAAGACACCTCTTTCAGTTGGTGCTCTAGCATACGCAACAATGGGATAGCTTTGCCCAAACTACAGTCCACCCTGCTGACTTCACGGGTGAAGACCTCAAAAGGACGAAGCATGTCTGTCAGGCTTTTAACTAGATCCAATTCCTCCACCTCCAGCCTCATGTCTTTCATAGCAGCAGCCTGTGCGTTAAAGACATACTCATTGATTACCAAGTACTGCTCAAACAGACGCTCAAGCATGTAAAAGGTTGAGTTCCAACGTGTTGCCACCTCCTGGATGAGTCCTCTGACTGGCACACTACGGTTACGTTGAATGATCCTCAGCTGCTTCCGGCCTTAAAAGAATGGCTGAAATGTGTGCAGATTCTTCGGCACGTGGTCAGTAAATTGCTGACTGTGTTTTCTTTTTTCAAGAAATTTTGAGCAATAGTGTTAATGCTGTGCGCCAAACACGGCACTCTGAAATAGCCACCATCATTCATGGCCTTAACTATATTACTGCCATTATCCGTGGAAACATAACCAATCATGTGCCTTCTTGGCAGCAGCCATTTAAAGACCTTACTGTTAAACTCCTCCAAAATGTTTACTGCAGTATGAGATTTCTCCATGGCAAACATGGCTACTGTTGCATGTTTCCGAGTAGCTTGAAAAATTGTGACACTGTCAACACCTGCAGCTATCTTCTCTCAAACCCCCGCAAAAGAGACCCAGTGTGCAGTGATACACATGTAATCAATGGCTTGGCAACTGGTCCACATGTCTGTTGTCAGGTGGATAGTGTGAACAGCACTCTTCTGCAAAGCTGCCCCAATCACTTCTAGCACATCTTCATGTAGTGTTGGAACCGCAACTCTGGCAAGATAGGACCAGCTAGGAACCTTCCATTTAGGGCAGACTGTTGCCACAAATTCTAGAAAACCTACCCCTTCCACGTAAGAAAAAGGTAGAAGGTCCAGAGCTAGCATTTTAGCCAGCATTGCATTATACAGACGTGCCGTTGGGTGGTTGCGAGCAAATGGCGCCTCCGACCAAAACATGCTTTTAATGGTAGTCTGGACCGTTTTCATATGTGATGATGATCCAGACTTCTTCAACCCAGTTAGGCTCATTGATGTACTTTTTCGCATTGGTATCTCTACCAGACTCTTACTGTGCCTCATAGATGTTGCTGAGGTGGAGGGTGTGGGCGCTACCACAGCAGTGCTGCTGCCAGGGGTACTGTGTGTACCAGAAAAAATGTCAGTCGCTTCTTCACCTCTCCCCTGCACGATCAGCCCCTCGTCATCAGATGCAATATCAATGGATACATTTGGATTTGTACATTTGGCATCCCGGATCTTACTTAGGTGCGCCTCCCACTGGATAATGTGGTGTTTTTTTAGATGACCTCTCTGGCCTCCGGTACCATAGTTGGTACCAAGCTTACCCCGACTAACTACTTGTTTACAAATCAAACAAATAACTAGGTTTTCCGCCTTTCTGCTAATACTAAAGAAGTCCCAAACTGGGGAGTTGAGATTTCTGATGGTGATGGGGGTGCCACTTTCAATGCCAGATGAAGTGGAGGATGGGCGTGGCCGAATTAGACTCTGTTGTGCAGTTACAGTTACAGCACCACTACTTGAGGTAACGGAGGTCGAGCTGGATGGAGGTCCCTGCTGGCCCTTCCGAAGAGAAAATATGGAAGCTGTGGGTCGTGTTGGTGTAGTAATTACCTCTGTTGGTGGTGGTACCAGTGCCACGCCGCCCACATCCCGCACAGCAGCATTTCGGGATAGGGTAAAAATGTCTGTCTGCTGCATGCCCGCTGGGGCTCGAGTGACGACTGTGATGCCTGGATTGTCATCGTCAGACTCTTCATCAGCAGCAGAATACACCACTTCTACTGCTTCTTCATCATCACCCATAAATGGAAGCCTTGTGGGAACCTTCCTTTTACCTAGATCATCAGAAGGAAGGGGGCTTGAAGAAGAACTTGTACTAGCCCTCCTTTTCCTTGCTGGAGATCTTGAAGACAATGAATCATCAAGAGTGGCTTGCTCGGCTGATACCTCCGCATAAATCTCGATTTCCTCATGTGCTGCAACTTCTGGAGGAACAAGCATTGTGGGCAGTTGTGCCTCTCCTTGCGCCTCTCCTTGCGCCTTTCCTTGCAACTCTCCTTGCAACTCTCCTTGCAACTCTCCTTGCGCCTCTCCTTGCGCCTCACCTTGCGCCTCTCCTTGCGACTCTCCTTGTGCCTCTATTTGCGCCTCTCCTTGTTGCACCTGTGGTTGTCGTTGCGGCTGTCGTTGAAAACTCGTCAGATGAGTTGATTGGATGCTAGTTTGCGATGAGTCAACGCCAACATCACTGGTCGATGGTGAAAGAACAATTAAAGTGACTGCTGCTGCGGCACTCATGGGCTTGGGCCTAACTTGGCGTGGTGACACTAAGACCATTGAAGCGGAGGTGCTGCTCCCAGCTTGGTCCCCGGCGGACACCGCTGCTGCAGGCGTAGTTTTTTTTTCCCCCAAAAAGTGGAGGTCGGCACACCAGTCTCCTTGGTAAGTGGCGCCACTTGCTTCTTCTGCTCCTTCTTACTGGAAGTGGCACTGGCAACTTTCTTGGTAGAGGAGCTACGGCTACCTTTCTTTGGGCCCATCTTCTTCAGATGTCAGAAGAACTGCAGGACGCAGTTGCACGAGTTGCAGAGTTGTCTGTGGCCACGTGACGTCATGTGAGTTTGTGCACACACCGCAGCAGGACTTCTTCCTGGCACTACAACAAGTGATGATGATGAGGATGATTCCTGGTTCTCAGTCTTTGTGCACCTAGAAGCAAAGAAACCAGAGGAACATCAGTTAAATAAATGTTGCATATGTCGTGCTTCACTTAATACTATTGCAACTAGGCGTTTATTATTATTAACACAACACACCCACATACGGAAAGACCCAAAATAAAAAATTGCAATTCTAATCAAAAATGGATGTTTAGATTAATAGAACAGAGACCACACAGAGAGAGTTGTTTCATGCACCCATTCATAACCCTAGGACTATTGGCCCGCAAGCTTGCCGGCCTAATGCCTGGTCTCAATATGCCCCCCCCCAACCACATGACCAGGCCCTGGACCAGGCCTCAAAATGGCCCCCACCCACATGACCAGGCCCTGGACCAGGCCCCAAAAACACCCAAAAAATCGAAATACACACAAAAATCACCTCAATCCAATGCCATCCATGCCCTAAATGATGTTTAAATTCAAGAGACCCCACAGAAAGACTTGATCCATGCACCAGTGAGTACCCCTGGCATTGTCCACTCAGCAAAATCTCTTGGGATTACGCTGGACATCAACCTAAATATGCAGAGACACATCAGCACCTCAACAAAAGGAGCCAACTTCCACCTAAAGACCCTGCGAAAACTGAAACCCTATCTGCCCTCTGACGATTTGAAACAAGCAGTCAAATACCTTGTTATCCCCCGCGTAGAATATGGAGCAGTAACCTTATGCGGCCTCCCAAGGTCACCGACAGCCCCACTAAGAGTCACGATCAACTCAGCTGCGAGACTCATCACAGGTTCTAAGAGAAACGCTCATATATCCCCAGACCTGAGAGCTCTCAACTGGCTACCGTTTGAAGCCAGAATTCATCTAAAAATCGCTTGTATGACGCACAAGGCCCTATACCATAATGCCCCACAATACCTAGCTCAGAAACTGGTGCTGCCAGCGGGCAACAGACCCTCCAGGAACGCCAAGACTCTTCTCCTTCAACCTCAACGATTTGCCAAAAAAATAAACGTATAACCGGTCCTTTTCTGGTATGGCTCCAAGGATAAGGAACGCTCTGCCCAGCGAAACAAGAATGAACCCTTCATCTGCCTCTTTCAAAAGAGAAGTGAAAGCTATCCTCATGGCTAAATTCATGTGAACTCTATATCTATTCACTGCAATGTATTTGTTGCTGTTTCTTGCACTCATATTCGTCCCTCTATTTATTTTTGCTGGCGCTAGCTTAGCACTGTCTTCTCTCGATTTGGTACTATGTATATCCTACCCACATTGTTTGTGTTGTTTACCACCCGCTGCTTGACTTGTAAAGGGCTCTGATACTCGCGAGAGTCTGGTCCGCGCTATATAAAACCCTCAAAATAAATCAAATTAAAATAAATAATGGATGAAAACAAGGCAGGCTGGGTGTAGGCCTATGGCACAAAGCACACTGCCTGGCTTCAAAATGGTCCCTAGACCCCCACCCACATGGCCAGGCCCTGTACCAGGCCCCAACAACACCCAAACAATCGATATACACACAAAAATGACCCCAATCCAATGCCATCCATGCCCTAAATGATGTTTAAATTCAAGAGGCCCCACAGAAAGACTTGGTCCATGCACCACTGAGTACCCCTGGGCATAATGGATGAAAACAAGGCAGACTGGGTGCATGCCTATGGCACAAAGCACACTGCCTGGCTTCAAAATGGCCCCTATACCCCCACCCACATGGCCAGGCCCTGGACCAGGCCTCAAAATGGCCCCCACCCCCATGGCCAGGCCCTGGACCAGGCCCCAACAACACCCAGAAAATCGAAATACACGCAAAAATCACCCCAATCCAATGCCATCCATGCCCTAAATGATGGTTAAATTCAAACACAGAAAGACTTGGTCCACGCACCACTGAGTACCCCTTGGCATAATGGATGAAAACAAGACAGAATGGGTGCAGGCCTATGGCACAAAGCACACTGCCTGGCTTCAAAATGACCCCTAGACCCCAACCCACTTGGCCAGGCCCTGGATCAGGCCTCAAAATGGCCCCCACCCACATGGCCAGGCCCTGGACCAGGCCCCAACAACACCCAAAAAATCGAAATACACCCAAAAATCACCCCAATCCAATGCCATCTATGCCCTAAATAATGTTTAAATTCAAGAGACCCCACAGAAAGACTTGGTCCATGCACCACTGAGTACCCTTGGGCATAATGGATGAAAACAAGGCAGACTGGGTGCAGGCCTATGGCACAAAGCACACTGCCTGGCTTCAAAATGGCCCCTAGACCCCCACCCACATGGCCAGGCCCTGGTCTAGGCATCAAAATAGCCCCCACCCACATGGCCAGGCCCTGGACCAGGCCCCAACAACACCCATAAAAATCGAAATACACACACAAATCACCCCAATCCAATGCCATCCATGCCCTAAATGATGTTTAAATTCAAGAGACCCCACAGAAAGACTTGGTCCATCACCACTGACTACCCCTGGGCCTACTGGCTAGTGTGGCTTTAACACACAACCCAAAATTTAAAAAAACTTCCACATATAACAGTGAGCTACTCAATAACATGCCAAAAATGATATTTAAGCTCAACAAAACTCACAGAAACAGTCTATCATGCATGCATGAGTAACCCTGGGCCTACTGGATACTGTGGCTACCCACAATATATTTTATAAAAAGTTGTGAAAAAGTTTATAAATTGTAGTTGCAGCAACTGCAATGTCCCAAACAAACAACACCAACTCACTTGTAAAATCTCAAATCCAAAAGTGATCCCAAAAAGAAGTCCTCAAATACAAATATCCAGCATTAGCCACAAAGAGTAATCCTTCCAGCTCCTGATCCAAATGAAAAGTGACCAGGACATGGACAAAGCACTGGGAGGAGCCTGCTGGACAGGAAAAGGACATTGGAGACTGTAGGGCACTTCCTCCCTCCCACCCTCTCAAAAATGGACTCCTTGCACAAAATAATTCAGCCACATGTCAATCTGAAGAGTTATTCTGATCCAAATCATCATTTTCAGGAGGTTTATGCTGCCAGCTATAGATTTCTTGTGCAGAATTGCAATTTGTGCAATTCCGGGAAAGCAAACTGTTCAAATCTCCTGCCGGATGTCAGCTGCGCGTCGCATCTACGTATTCGCTATTGTTTACTCTTGCGATGCGTGATCGCGGACCCTTATGACGTATTCGCGTTCTCAAAGTCTTGCAGTGCAAGATGGCTGGATGCTATGACAAAGTCGCGGTCAAAAAGTCTTGAGCAATCACGCTGCAAGATCAAAAATGGCGCAGCGCACGCAAACCGGGAGGAAAACAACTCGGCGAACTCAGAATCGCGGTAAGTTAATGCCGCAGCCGCGAGATCATATTTTTGAAGCGCGACCAAGCAAAAAAAATCCACCAAATTGCGAATTCTTTGACAATTTTGCGTGATTCGCAGACCGCGAAATTATCAAAAATTTGCAAATTCTGCGAGCGGAACGGATTTTCAGCCCATGCTTAAACATTAGCCATACGTCAGAGACTCACGTTGATTCCCATTCAAGAGTATGAAAAGGAATTACCTAAAATAATTTCAGAAATATATACATCTGTGGGCTGTGACACCTTGAGGTCACAAGCTTGCAAACAAAAATGAGATTCAGGTTTCTGGGAAAGAAAAGAATACACCAGAGACTAAAACAAAACAGAGAGTTAAACAAAAGGAAAGAACTAAATCTCCATCAACTCAGGGGTCTGGCCAGGGTGGTTACAATTTGAGGGATAGTGTCAAAATAAAAAACCCAAAATGGTATCAGAATTCTGTACTTCTTGTTCTTTTCAGGACTTTGACAGTAAAAGGAGACAAATGCCCTGATGGACTGATTAAGTCACGAAAGACAAAGGTTACCCACTCGGGCAGAATCTCCACACTCTGGTGGAATCTCTGCATTCAGGGTGGAGGTGTAGTTATCTGCCCTGAGTACAGAAACTCTGCCTGAGTGTGGACACTCTGAAATTGTAACTTACCTTTGTGAGTACCAAAAAGAAGCAAAGTTAGACTTTCAGCCTAAACTTAGGCCAAAGTTCTAACTTTACCTGTGAATAAGGCCTATAGTGTGTGAAGATAATGATGCTCAGGCATATTCAACCCTACACATAGTATGTGATTATCATGGTTTTCAGGTCTCTTCAGACATAGCATGTGGAGATTATCATGGTCAAGTTCATACATTGATAGTGAGCAAAGATAATGATATTAAAATCCCCACAAAAATGTTGTCCGATTACAGGCATGTTCAAGCCTCCACATACTGTGTGATTATAGTGGCGATGAAGTCCCTGCCGATGTAGTGTGTAGAGATTCTCACAGTTAAGTCTATGCAGTGATAATGTGTAAAAATAATGATAGTAACATCCCCACATAGGTAGTGTGTGATTACAGAGATGTTTAAGCCTCCACATATTGCATGATTTTAGTGGTGTGCAAGTCTCAGCCAACATAGTGTATGGAGATTATCATGGTCAAGTCGTTACATTGAATCTGTGCACGGAAAATGATATTCAAGTCCTCACAGAGAAAGTGTGTGATTACAATGTGCTCAAGTCCCCACAGAGATAGGATGTGATTGTTGGGATGCTCAAGTCCCCTCAGTGATTGCGTGTGGTTATTTGGATATTCAAGATCTCACAGAGCTAGAGGGTGAAGGTAGACATGTTCAAGTCCTCATAACAATAGTGTGTGAAACTAAAGTTCAAGCCTTCACACAGCCAATACGTGAATATAATGATGCTCAGTTAGTGTGTGAATATAGGCATGTTCAAGGCTCTGGATAGTGAGTTATTATAGTGAGTATGTGGAGTTTATCATGTCCAAGCCCATACTGTGAACTGGTTTAATACAGTGATTAAATCAATGTTCAAGTTCCCACAGAGGTAGTGTGTGATTATTGGGAATTTCAAGACCCCCAGCGGTAGTTTATGATTATTGGGATGTTCAAGCCGACACAGAGACAGTGTGTGAATATCAGGTTGTTCAAAAACCCACAACGGTATTTTGTGGTTACTGGGATGTTCAACTCCCCAAGCAGATAGTGTGTGATTATTAGGACGTTCAAGTCCCACAATAATAGTGTGTGGTTATTGGGATGTACAAGTTCCCACAGAGATAGTGTGTGATCATTGGGACCCCACAGTGGTAATTTGTAATTACTGAGATGTTCAAGTCCCCACGTAGATAGTGAGTGGTTATTTGGGGTGTTGAAAATCTCACATGGATGGTGTGAGAAGGTAAGCATGTTCAAGTCCCTAGAAAGATAGCTTGTGAATATAATGTTCAAGCTTCCAAGCAGATAGTTTGTGAAGATAATGACACTCAAGCATGTTTAAGCCTATGCATAGAATGTGATGAAGGTGTTTATCCAGCCCATACTTACATACTATGTGGAGATTAGCATTGTTAAAGTCATACATGGATAGTGTGTAAAGTTGATTTCAAATCCCCCAAAAATAGTGTGTGATTACAGGCAGGCTCAAGCCTCCGCTTGCTGTTTATCAAGTCCCTTCCAACGTAATATATGGAGACTAATATAGTCAAGTCCATACAGTGAAAGTGTTTAAAGATCATGATATTCAAATTCCCACAGAGATAGTGTGTGATTACAGGCATGTTTAAGCCTCTGCCTAGTGTGTGATTATAGTGGAGTCTCTACCGAGCTAGTGGCTGGAGATTATTATGGTCAAGTCCATGTTGAAATAGAGTCTAAAGATAATGGTATTCAAGTCTACACAGAGATAGTGTGTGATTACATGCATGTTCAAGACTCCACATAATGTGTGATAATAGTGGCATTCAAGTCCCTCCTGAGATAGTGTGTGAAGATAATCATGATCAAGTTCCCTTAGTGATAATGTGGAAAGATAGTGTTTAAGTCTTTACACAGATAGTTTGGGTAGATAACCTTGTTTATGTACCCAGACTGGTAGTTTGTAAAGATGATGTTTGAATCCCCACATAGATAGTGATGGAAGATAATCAAGTTCAAGTTCAAAAAACCATCATGAGTGACTAGAGCAGTGTTCCCACAGAGATATTTGATTATAGGGATGTTCAAATCAAACAAAGATAGTTTGTAAAGATAGTTATGTTCAAGTCTAAAGTTTGGGCCTTATTCACAAAAATAAACTTACACTTTTGAGTAAGGTTTTACTTTTCTCAAACTACAAATTAATAGTAATGTTACTACTGTCGATGCTCCGCAGTCAGGGCAGAGAACTCTGTACAAAAAAGAACGGCCAGTCCTGTTTTCTGCCCCTACTATGGATTTTCCACTGTCATGAACTATCAACTTGCAGTTTTTGAAAAACAAAAAATATAGTGAACATACACAAAAGTTTAAGTTTACCTCTGTGAATCAGACCCATAGTGTGTGAATATAGTGATTAAAGTGATTTGCAGACCTCCGCAGAGGTGGTGTGTAAATATAGAGAAGCAATTAAAGTCCCTACAGACACATTGTATTTCAGCCATTTCCAAGTTCCCAAAGATATAGCACCCAATTTACAAACTGCATTTTAGTACGAGTTCCCAAATCTATTGATCCTATTTACAAAGGTAACCTTACTTCTGAGTAAAACTATATTTGCAAGATTACCCTTAAAACATTTAGTAACTTTAAGACTGAAAAGTGAACACTTAAATGTCCCCATTCCCTAAATTTAGGGGCTGGAGCCTAGATTGTGACTTTAAAATTACCACTTGTACCTTTTCACTTGTACATGAATATTCCCAGATCTACAAATGGTGAAGTATATAGAAATGTTTAAGTATTTAATAAATATGAAGAAAAAAGAAACACATTGTTGTGTTAATTATCATTGGTAATTAAGTTGATAGATTTCTTTTGGATGTAGAATGATATAAAAAATCTTAATTGTGATATATTTTATTTTTGTATTATTTTGTGTTCTCATTCGGCCAACCTTCTTGCTGGTATTACTCTTGCCCCTCAAAAGATTTGACGGGAAGATGAGCATATTAATGCAAAGATTACTGCTGTTTCCACATTCCTCTCCCTCCCATTGCGACTGGGGGGAGGAGGGGAGCAGGACGTCCAGCCTAAGTGGCTTAATCATCAGACCTGCTTTACAGTTTTTGCCATTCTACAAACATTGCCCAAACCTTCTCCAGACTTTTAACGTCACAAGTAATATCCATCTGGCTCATATAAGTAATACTTCTGAGGCAGTCAGCAAACAGTGGAGGATTTTCAGATTTCCAAAGCCTGCATATCTCCTGCCTCACCAACAAGATCACATAAACAACAAATTTAGTTGTAACTGGATTTGATTGTATTCAAAATTCTCGATACAGCCCAAAAAATATGAGTGGAGGGCTTACCTTGATCTGTTAACCAGTCACTTCCTTTAAACTCGTACATACCGATTTCCAATAGAGCACGATCTTCGAACACTGCATAAAAATATGGAGGTCATCCGCCGACGCAAGCATTTATCTTAGACATGCATATGGGTTCCCAGTTACTCTTGAGAGCTTGGCCAAAGACCAGTATACCCTGTATGTAGTAAATACGTGATTTCGCTTAAATGAGTTGGGTTTCACCGCTGCCCCTAAAAAATGAAGCATGCCAAACTTGCTTTAGGTCTCCTTCCATCAACCGATCTGGTCACAGGTTTGAGATGTCTGACACACCCTTATCGTCCGCCTCCAAAAGGGCCCAGTACCAGAATGCACTTCCTTTTTTTTGGGCCAATTTTCATTGCCTGTTCCATCTAAGACTCAAGGATTTCTTTGAGTTTCTGTGTCATTAAGATGCTGAGGTATCTAAATTGGGATTTAACCCAGAATACTATTAGTCTGGTTCCAATCCATAATTTCGATCTTATCCACGTTCACCTTATACCCTGATATATTGCCAAAGCTTTGTGCCTTGGCCATCAGGTTGGGCATTGCGGCCTGCGGGTTTGTGTTGAAGAGGGTAAGATCGTCTGCATATAAAGCCAATTTCGCCACAAACCCAGAAGACTTCAAGGGAAAAATAGTGGGATCAGCTCTAATCAAATTTCCTTTTTTTTGCTCGGCCTTCACCATAATCTGTGGAAAACCAAATGATTTTAGAGTTTCCCAGAGATATGCCCAATGTACTGTCATATAGATACTTCTTTATATATACTGTGTTAAGTTAGCATGAGCTTATTACATGTTTAAACGCCATTTTTCCTTCGGCTTCAGTTTGCACACGACACATACTTGTTGTTGTAGCTTTCAACCTAGAAGAGTGATGTGATTTATTTGAGAATAATATGTTATTATTCTGATTTCAGTTTTGCTTGGTACACTGTCTGAACAGTGAGTGCTGAACCCTCTAAGAATAACTCGATACAAGGTTGCTGGGAGGTCTGACCTTCGCACCACATTAGACATAACATAAATACAGTTGCTGCCAACATTGGGCTTTAAGCGGGTTTAAGATAGAGTTACAGGAAACGCAAGAACACACTTGATGATGCTTCGCATGCAGAGAGCTGGTAGCTGATGATGTGATCCTCTCCTCCTGACATTTAGAGGTATGGGCCCGCCCTGCTAATAACCAAAAGAGACCTTCATAATATAATATAATATTCTAAATAGGGAGGTGAGAAATAGGTGTTGTTAATTCCTATTGATTTCAGCATTATAATATGCTATCACCGTTTGCATACTATGGACTAGTAACTATGCTGATAACTTTGATTCTCATAATCTGTTTGTTAGTATTGTACAAGATACTGCGTTTGAGAACATTGCATTGATTAATAAATATTTCAAATATGCACGTGTCCTCTTTACTCCAAGTTCTGGTTTGAAATGATTATAGAGCGAAAGAGTGTTAATGTGTTCCACGATACCTGAGGTAACCTAAGTTCATGTTCTGGGTTGTCTAAGTCATTGGGAATTTGATATGACCAATGAGACACTGTAGCTAGCTCGGTAAGGGGATTTTGGAAAATGAGGTGAGTTTTGGGTCACCCTAATTCACTAAGGTTCTAGATCTCTATGCACAGTTCTGTAGGAGAACGGAATCCCTGCTACATGGCGCCCGTACATTGGTGGTCTTATATCATGACACTCGAGTAGTATATCATTCATTCCTTAACGCCTTCATTGCCGTTTCCGGAAAACGGTGGTGTCGGAAAAAACCTACCTATTTTTGAAATAGGTCTTTTCAAGCTTGAATCTATCTAAAACGGTTTCCTTGAATTACTACCCAGTTGTGCTACAAAGTTTGCTTTGTTTATTCTCTTTCCCGTGCTGTCATGGCACAAGCCGTGGACATTCCGCTGCATAGCCGCATTGCGGTTCGGGATCATTTGCGGGCTTATGATGTTCCTTTAGAAGGCTTGGCTGTGGTTATGGTGGTGAGTGCGGAACAAGCTTACCCATACGAACTTTTCTATTCGTGGGTGACATTTCCGCCAGTGGACGCAAATTCTGGAGTGTTCCACTCATACACTGCCACTCCTGTACCGGCTGAGTATGCTCCGTACAGGGCACCGAAGGTTCCTATTGATGTTTGGCAGCATGGAGTTTGGTTTGGTGGCGCCCTCCCCGCTCCGAGATTAGGTCCTTTGTCCATTCCGGGAGCAAATTGGCCCGCTTTGGCTGGATTTACTCCTCCCCCTCTTCACGGCAATTGTAGCTTAGGAGAACTTAGGCGACTTCATGTTGTCGCTATTGCCGTGATTAGAGCGCTTGTACATTACACAAGTCGTAATGTTCAAGGTGCAGCCCCTAGAGGTGCGCATCTTCCGGCAGGGCAGGCTGGTTTGAAAATCAGTCCTGTCATGGTGAATTCCGTAATGGGCAAGAAGCCCCAGGATAAGGATGACTTTCCTTTCTGGCTTGCCGAGAAATTTGACCAGCTGGAGGCTGTGTTTCCTAATACGACTCCTGGTGAAAAACACCGGATTCTAACGCTTAGTTTGCCGAAAGATTTGGCCCCTGAACTTGTTGACTGTGAGACCTGGGGTAAGACTTTTGCAGCGGTCTATTCGAGATGCTTTGGCACCCCGTCTATGTCCAATCTGTCTACGGTCCTTAAACGTGTTCAAGATGATCACGGACCGCAGTCTGCGGTTGAGTTGGGTATGCGCCTGTGTGGCACCTTTGATGTTGTTTGCGATCTGATCCTTGCGAATGTCAAGGGGGATGCAGTGAACTTTCAGGTGGCTAACGCGTTAAAGGCGATTCCAGATTCCGAAAAACCCCAACAGTTAGCGAAGATAATTGTGGCGGCTTATAAAACAGTTGGCCGCAATGCCAAGGGTCTTAAGCCTTTTTCTACTAAGGAGAAGAAGCAGCCCCAGGGACAAGCTTCGGAAACGGGTGTTCAGCTCAAGTCCAAGAAACAAAATTGGCCTAAAAAACAGAATCAGGGTAAGCAACAGCAACAACAGCAAGCACAGGTTTCTCGTCCTGCGTCTCCGTTGCCTGCGCAGTCGGATCGAGTTTATGATTTGCGCGATCACGCGATGATTAAATCACCTGATCGTTTTCAGACTTCTGACCAACGCTCTCCTCGTTCCTTTCAGGACTCATCGGCCCCAACAACCGGTGGAGGAGGGGGCGGCAGGGGCCGGGGTGGACAACAAGGACGTGGTCAGCCCCGCCCGCGAACCGGTGGAGAACAGCAGGAAGGCACTACGCCAAAGAGACCACAGTTTGCCAAAAAGAAGGTCGCCGCCTTAACAGCACATCGATATGCCCCAGATAGTGAGAACGCGGCTTCGGAATCTGACGTGGGCTCTGACCTTGCTGGACAGCGCGGCGGAGATTACCATAGTGAGAGAGGCCCTCCATCCACTACTGAAGGTGACAGCGACTGACACTTATGTTGTGATTGAAACAGCTGATACGAGAGTTGCTCCCCCTGATAGACTTTTTTAAATTGTCCTGTTAATTGAAGGTGACATACAGCGACTGTAAAAGGGGTATTTTGGGAAAATCTTTCGTCTACTTATGACATTTTGCTTTCGGAGGCTGACTGGCCCCCACCTTTTGTTCTCGCAGCTCCGCGAGGGGAGGAGGTGATCCTCCCCAGTTTCGCGCATACTGTTTCAAGAGTGGAAGCGCTGCATTTTGCAGAAGAGTGGGCTCTGGCGCTTGCGCCGGCTGTGTACCGCAATCAATGTGGCTGGGATAAATTGTCTCCAAGCCACGAGATTCCTTTACGGTCTCAGCCGCAGCCTCAGCCACAATATCCCATACGACGTGAGGCCAAAGCTTAAGTCGCGGCTATCCTTGAACAATTGGAATATCAAGGTGTAATTGAAACGTGTGTGTCACCGATGAATAACCCCCTATTTACTGTAAACAAGCCGGACGGCTCATATCGTTTGGTTTTGGATTACCGACATTTGAACTCGCATTGCCGTAACTGTGCAGTACAGAATACTCACGGCTCTGCCCTAGTGAATAGTCTTGAGCGTAAACGGTTCAAAACCACGCTTGACATTTCCAATGGTTTTTATGCCCATAGATTGGATGGTCTGAGTTCCCAATGGACCTCCTTTACATGCGCCGGTGTGCAAAAAATGTTTCGGCGTCTCCCTATGGGTTATAACAATAGTCCTGGAGTTTTTTCCGCCCGCATAATCTCTCTTTTGGAGAGGATCGACCCAGTTGCTTGTTCGTATGTGGATGACATTTATCTCACAGACGACGAACTTTGGGAGCATCTGTGTCGAGTTAATAGCATAATTTGTAACTTTGCCGACATGGGTTACAAGTTTAACTTTGCAAAATCACACATTGCGGAGTACACAGTGTTGTTTCTGGGCTACGAGCTTAACAATGAGGGAAAGGGGTTGACTCCTCATTTCCTGGAGAAATGCGCACAGTTGCGCTCTCCGACAACACTGAAAAAACTTACAATCTTTACTGGGCTTTTTAAATTTCGGGAGAACTTACATTCCGGAATATGCCCAGCGTATCAAGCCGTTATATGCTTTGATACAACCATCTTTTTCCAAATCATGCTGGCTGCCTGAGCATTCAGCTATTCTGCAGTCCTTGCAAGCTGATTTGCTCGCTTCTGAATACTTACAGACTCGTGATAACCATACCAACCTGGTGATAAGAATTATCCCTGGGACGGTGGGTTTCACGTACCTAACTTTTAATGAAGGAGATACAGTACCTATTGCTTACAAGTCACACTTGTACACTTCGGCTGAAATGCGATTTTCCACTGTGGAGAAAGTTTTGACGGCTGTGCAGATGGCAATTCTCAAGGAACGTGCCCTGTCACAGGGAAAACGCATGATGGTTGTTACCCCGTGTCCTGCCTTGGAGGCAGTTACGAAAGCCAGTGTACCAAATTCCAAAGCTTTGCTACCCTCGGTGGATTCAATGGGCTGCATCCTTGTCATCCCAGGATGCCACGTTTATTTTTGATGCCACTTTACGGTCGCAGGAGTACTTACAGTATGAATTCATTCATCCGGCTCCTTTAGCAATGCGGCCGTTGGAGGATTTCCATTGCATCATTCACACTGATGGATCGACGCAGGTTGCGCATGGCTCTAAACATGCCTACGTTTCTGCGTGCGCCATTGTGGTCGGTGCCATGATGAACGATGAGTTCAAGTCCAGTGTCGTGCACACGCAAACGCTTGGGGACTGCACATCACAGTTAGCAGAACTTCGTGCTCTGATGCTTGCATTAGAGTACGCTGATCCTTGTGTGACGACTTTGATCGTAAGTGACTCTTACTACTGTGTCCAGTCTTACAATGAGAACTTGTTCTTTTGTATTCAGAATGATTTTCGTGATTCCAAAGGTAGCACAATAAAACATAAAATTATCTGGGTCCGAGTGGCTGAACTTAAGGAAAAGTTACCACTGGTGTTTGTGATTCATACCCTTGGCCACCAGAGTGTGGGAGTCCACGCTGTCAGTAATTCGCTTGCTGATGAAGCGGCGAAGTCAGCAGTATCAAAATACTTAGTTGCAGCTGTTACTCGCTCCAAAAGTAAAATAGATGATGTCATCTTGGCGGCTGTTGCTGCCACTGAGAAGGGAGGTAAATATCCTGCGGGGTTCCCTTTGAAGTACACGTACCACTTAAGTCCCGATAAGGTTCCTTATGTGAAAATTCCTGGGGTTGGTGAACGTTGGGTTCCTAACTCCGATCGCAGAGCTACTCTGATTACAGCGGCTCATGAAGGTGTGGCGTCTGCGCATGGGGGCGTTTCAGCCACTGTAACTCAGTTACAACAGAGGTTCTGGTGGCGGGGACTGTACAAACAGACGCGTGATTATGTCCTTCAATGTGACATTTGCCAGCAGATCAAGCCTTCAACTGCTGCGCGTCCGCCACAGACAAAGTTGTACATTTCTAATAAACCACTGGGATGTGTTTATTTGGATCACTGCGGTCCTTTTTCTTCTGATACTGCGTATAAGTACATCTTAGTAGCAGTTGATTCATGCACACGCTTTGTGTGGGTATGGCCCCATCGCAGCACTGATTCACGGACTGTCATAAGAGATTTGCGTGTCTTTGTAGGGATTTTTGCCTGTGGTACCTTCCATTCGGATCAGGGTCCGGCTTTTGCCTCTAAGGCGTATAAGGATACTATGGTTTCGTTGTGGGTCCAAGTCAAGTTTTCGTCTCCGTACAGACCTGAGGGTAACAGTGTAGTGGAACGAATGAACCGTGACTTAAAGCAATCTTTGACAGCTCGAGTTATAGGCACTGGTAGAAACTGGCTGGCCCACCTTAATGGCGTGCAGCGTGCTCTTAATAATCTCCCTAGAAGGTCTCTGGGTGGGCGGACCCCATACGAAATGCTCTTTGGCATCAAGATGTATGTTCCTGACCTCGACGGTCTAGACTGCAAGGCCCAGGCCACGGCCTTTGACGTAGATGAACATTGCAATGTTTTACAGGATCTACAAAAGACCAGAGACAGTCTAGCTAAAGAACATTTGCCCTCCACATCGGATGTTGCATTGCAGATCCCGGTAGTTGGCTGGCTACCACAATTTGGAGAACTGGTTCGAGAGAAGATCGATAACAAGAAAGAATTTGGTCCTTCATATCGTGCAACGGTTCGGGTTCTTGGAGTGAAGGGCACAAGAACAGTCATATTACCACCACTTCCAGGTCATAAGGAAAACAGATTTATCTCAATTGACAATGTCAAGACACACAGGGTGGCCGATTCTTCATAGCATGACACCTGCAGTATCCTGTCCTTCCATGGTGAGACATTTTGTGTTGGCCATTACTTCTAGTGCTGAGCCAGCGGTGACCTTCGAGATGCCTGTTGTTTCCAGTCCTTTATTGAACACTTTTCCTATTAATAACAATGATGACCTGAATTATACCTATCCACCTGATTTATCAATGCCCGATTTACAGATACGTTTGGCCACTGAATCCAGATTCTCTTTTGACTCTACTTCAACACATTCGAAAAAACCCTCACGTTTAGCAACATATGTGACCTTATTTAAAAACATTTTTTGATTCCCCCTTGGACATATATTTGGCTGGTACTTTTTTCAATTTATCTTTTTATGTCAATTGGTTTTGTGTTTTATTTTTTCCGTCTGATCGATGGACACTATGTCAGAGAGAGAACGGGAATTCGACACCTTAATGGAACATTGGCCCCACTTTCCTCGTCACATTCAGCGCACAGACTGAAAAGGGAGTTGAATACAGTTAACATCACTGCTTGGCCTGTCCTTGATGGGATTGTGTGGGATGCGGTTAGGTTTCAAATCCATGGCCCCACTGAAGTGATTAATGTTCCAAATGTGCTTAGAGTGAATATGGGGGATGTAGTGAAACAAAACATCCGTTCTGATGATTGGGATATTCAGGCCGTGGAAGCATTATTCTCTGATTTGAAATATTATGCTGCCTTTGATGCTGAGGATTTGTACTTAGATTCTATTAATTATGGTGATTTGTTTTGCTTTCAACATTATGGTAATCATTTTCTGCATAAAACAAGTTCCAGGAGGGGTAATGTGAATTACACACAGTGGGAACATTGCCCGGCTCCATTACAAGGCAGCTCCAGTACATTTCTGGAAAAATACACTTATTTCACAGACTTTAATCAATCGAATCCTGAGTCGTTTTATTTTAAAATGACACAAAAGTCCATGTCCGAAGTTAGACTTACCGATACTAAATTGCTGTATTCGAAGTCCTTTCTAGACAAGTTAGCTGTAGATGGCTACGAGCTATGGAAGGAAAAAATTGACCTTAAATCGGTGTGGGGTACCAAAGATTGGCAGGTACAAGGCACTGAGGATTTGCACCGTGCATGTCTCATCCCGAATCACATGTTGTTTCTAAATTGTACCATTTCACAAACAACATGCTTTGGATTGGCAACTTCTAAAAAATTGAATACACCAACTATCCCCGAATTGGAAGAATATTCAGGTTGGAGTAATTACACTGAATTGTCCATCCGTGATTTACAAACACTGTTGCACAATTCATCCTTTAATGTATCCAGTTTGGATCCGAAGGGTTGGCTGATGTGGCATAGGAGCTCTGATTCTTGCCAATGTCGTTTTCTGGGTTTGTCTGACGGTTATACACAAGTCAGACCTGATCCCCGTTTTGAGGCTGAACATACAGTTACAACTTACTCAGTGGGCAAATTGTGTCAGAATTGGCTGCAACATTCAACATTAGCGGCTGTTAAACTACATCTTTCCCAGTTGAGTGATAATGTAGATCTAAATGATTTTATGAAAAGGCCCAGCTAAAGGTAGAACTAAACAGTGGATTTATGCTATTTACAATGAGATTTGGAAATTTTCACAAATTTAAGCTGCTAAACGAATAAGGGCTATTGACCAAGCTAATTTGGAAAAAGTGCTTGCAGTAGTCGATAACAGTATTAACATGCTTTCTTCCCGAATTTACACGTTGAATAATATCGTTTCTTCCGTTGTTGACATTGTGCATGATGAGGTGTCTGTGTTATACCATGGCCAAAATCAATTGCGTTCTGTAATGCAGTTTGCATGGACACTACAGACACTTAAGGCGGGCCGTGTGCCCTGGAGTTACATGAACGTGTCTTCCCTCTTTGCCCCATTTAATTTGACTGATAAGCAGCAAATGCTTTCAATGTGTGATGCATCATTTTCTATGTTACATATTGAAAGGTTAGAATCTTTACCGTTTTCTGCAGCTGAAGCCACTGCAGCAAAGTGGCTTATCCAATGGTTAATTACATTGCCATTTGCTTTGTACAAGTTTACTAATTGTATGCGGTATATTGCAATAGGGCGATATGAATCACTAGGCAGTGCATTCCTCCATACACATACAGATGTCTAAAAGATGGAAAAGAAGTGAATCTTAATGGTGAAGAATGCACACAGTCGCCTGACCGCTCAATAATATGCAGACACATCCAGTTACACGGTTCTTGCAATCAGGACCGGCCTAATTTAGCCTGTGTTTTGAAAGGCACACCAGTTCCAGCGATAGTTCCCACATTTACATTATTGACGAATGGTAGTTATTTGCTTTTGAATAACGAGGAGTGTTGTGGTTTAATTCTCGGTATCGCTTATGTGGTAACTGTATCAGAGCGTGTGGTGTGTTGCAAAAATGTTATATATCCTCCCACACATGGGAATTCAGATGTTTCCATCTGGCCGCGCATCCCAACCTTGAAAGCGGAGTTCAATGGTATGAGCAGAATAAGGGCTCTTTTGTCTCAGAAAGAAGTGGCCCTGAGCTCGGCCCGTGAAACTTATGTCCTTCACATAGCAAACACACGCACAGAGGTGCAGGCACTTTTAAACACTGACTTGCCGTTTCATTTCTGCGAGCTGGTTCATCAAATCTTTAATGCCTCCTCCACGTCAGGTCTCGCTCATTTTTTAAAATTAGTTAGCGAGGTCTCGTGACTACCTTTAAAAAAATATTTGGTGTCATCCCCGCGTTCCTTCATTCTATATTTTCAAGTTTGTTTGGCGGATTCCCTGTTTTGCTGGCTTTGGCTGCAGGCATTTTGCTATTGTTTTGCTTTATAAAACATGGATGTCCGTCCTGCTCAAGAAGCCGTTCAACTGCTCCTGACACTGTTTCGTAATCGGATGCTTGATTACTATGGCACCCTGCCGCTTGCGACTTTAAGCACGGCTTTTGTATTATCGTTTCGATTTTCCTATTTCACATGTGTCCAGCCTGTGTTTCATTGCCTGAGCTGCGATTTCGACTGGGCCATTGATTTGTGTCTCTGCTTGACGACATCTCCTGACGTCGATTTTAATCACCTGATGAGCCCCGTAGTTGCTCACGAGTTGGTTTGTTCTGGCGAAAGGGTTATGGCCTTGGCAGCGATGCATGGACTAATGGGTCAGTGGGACATTCCCGCAGCGGCGCATGACTTTCTGGCACATAGCGTTCTTGAGAACCCACCGAGTTGTCCTTTGATGTTGCTAGAGGATCCGGTGCTGGAGGAGCACGTATGTTCTTTCCCATTACTTAATTGGATGGCTGAACTGTTTTCGGATGATGACAGTGACTTCATGTTGGAAGCTGTTGCTGCATATTTTGCATATTCTACCCAATCATGAGATGCCTTGAAGACTTTCATTGTTATGGCACGTGACTTTTATATTTTTGAAAAGTGCCCTTTTTTCTTATACACATTTGGATTGATACGGCCTAGTCCTATATCCTTGTACTACAAGAGGCCTTGCTTTGTAGTATTTTGATAAAATTTGTTTGGCCACTATAGGCAATTATACATTTTTTTACATTTAGCTTCGCTCAATATTGTTGAACTCTGCTTTCATGTTATGCCTCTATTCTAGTATTGGCTTTCTTTTTTTGACCGTGCTCGGATCATTGGGGGGGGTGTCATATAGATACTTCTTTATATATACTGTGTTAAGTTAGCACAAGCTTATTACATGTTTAAACGCCATTTTTCCTTCGGCTTCAGTTTGCACACAACACATACTTGTTGTTGTAGCTTTCAACCTAGAAGAGTGATGTGATTTATTTGAGAATAATATGTTATTATTCTGATATCAGTTTTGCTTGGTACACTGTCTGAACAGTGAGTGCTGAACCCTCTAAGAATAACTCGATACAAGGTTGCTGGGAGGTCTGATCTTCACACCACATTAGACATAACATAAATACAGTTGCTGCCAACATTGGGCTTTAAGCGGGTTTAAGATAGAGTTACAGGAAACGCAAGAACACACTTGATGATGCTTCGCATGCAGAGAGCTGGTAGCTGATGATGTAATCCTCTCCTCCTGACATTTAGAGATATGGGCCCGCCCTGCTAAAACCCAAAAGAGACCTTCATAATATAATATAATATTCTAAATAGGGAGGTGAGAAATAGGTGTTGTTAATTCCTATTAATTTCAGCATTATAATATGCTATAACCGTTTGCGTACTATGGACTAGTAACTATGCTGATAACTTTGATTCTTATAATCTGTTTGTTAGTATTGTACAAGATACTGCGTTTGAGAACATTGCATTGATTAATAAATATTTCAAATATTCACGTGTCCTCTTTACTCCAAGTTCTGGTTTGAAATGATTATAGAGCGAAAGAGTGTTCACGTGTTCCACGATACCTGAGGTAACCTAAGTTCATGTTCTGGTTTGTCTAAGTCATTGGGAGTTTGATATGACCAATGAGACACTGTAGCTAGCTCGGTAAGGGGATTTTGGAAACTGAGGTGAGTTTTGGGTCACCCTAATTCACTAAGGTTCTAGATCTCTATGCACAGTTCTGTAGGAGAACGGAATCCCTGCTACAGTACTTGATCGAAGGCCTTTTCTGCATCTACAGCCACTACAGTCAAAGGCAAATTCTGGGCCTCTGCCATATCAATAGCTCCCATCATCAGATACAGAAGCTCATTGAGCTACCTCCCAGGAATAAATCCTCATTGGTCAGAAAGTACAACACCCCTGATGACCTGTGCTACTCTTGAAGCTACAATCCCTGAGAAGATCTTATAATCAGTGTTCAAGAGCAATATTGGTCTATATGAATCAGCTCTCAGCGGGTCTTTGTTCGGTTTCAGGATTTTGTAACTCTATCAAAGATGGAATTCATTTGTCTATAATTTGGGTGTAGATCTCAACTGGAGGGCCATCTACCCCGGCGCTTTTCCTTCCGAATTTGTCCTACAGTGTGCCCTAATATCTTATTCCGTAATCTCTGCCTCTAAAACTCTATTTTGCTCCCTTATTAATTGCGGCAGCTCTGTCTTCTTTAACCAAGCCTCTATACACTCCTATCTTCTCTGTATAGGCTGCTCATATACCTCCAGGCTTCTCCCCCAATATCCGCATTAGTATTTAAAATCACCCCAGTCTCTGCATTCATCACATTTAATATCGAGTTCCTGGCCTTATCAGCTTCAGCCTTCCATCCCAACAGCGAACTACATCTTTTGCCATAAGGGAAGTGCCCGAGCATGCTAACTTTCCATGTGTCAAGTATCTTTTTGTCTAACTGTCCTTGATATTCTGTCTGCAGCTCTACCAGTTTCCTGCAAAGCACTAGAACCGTGACTGAACCTCCAGCGAGGCCTTCTGGAGATCACATTCTCTATCCTTAATTTCAATGAGTCTCTCTATCGCACAGCCCTCTTCTAACCAATCGTTATGACACTTATTTCTGTCCTTAAACATGCTTTAAAAGTCTCCCAGACTATTTGTAATCTTGCAGAGTCCCTATTACGATAAAAAAGTCAACTGTCTTATCCACTAAATCGAGTACCACCCATCGAGTATCATCTAGCAGGAACGCCCAGGGGCCCAGGAATGTCTTATGGCAGGTTGAGAACTCTAGGAGTTGCGGTCAAACAAAGGTAGGAGAAGAGGGTGTTGGCAGTAGGGTGCAGTTTTGACAATTTCAGCAGGTACATCTGGCACTATGGAAAATAACCTATCTCCACAGGTACTTTTCACTTCTAAGAGGAATGTAAAGGAGGTGGGAGGGGGAAGTGGGTGTACTGGAACTAGGGGTATTGAGGAGAGGAATACCCCAGCAGATGTACCACGAATATTGCATGCAAGGAACAGATATCAGCTATGGTCTGATCCTGAGAAAAAAACTTAAGGAGCGAGAACAAGAGAACAGACGCCCATTAGGAAACCGGGGAAAGCAGCAAGGATACCAAAGCGGTGTGGACTGAAAGAGGTGCTCTCACTTCCTAAACTCTCCCCCTCTCTCAACTCTTATTTCAGAAGTATGGAGCAGACAATGGCTGCCACACCCGTTTAGGGTGCAGATGGCATGATAAGTCCAACACGGGCCCTCCATGAGATGAGAGAATTTCAAAAGTCCCTCTTATTAATAATTTTTCTTCGTTGGATAACTTGGCAGATGGTGGACAAGATGGGGGTGTCCCAGGCCTGACCCAAGACACCACTGGGATTCTTGCAGAGGGAACCCCAAGCCACGACAAGGCTAGTCCCCGGGTTGAGAGGGGAGTTGATAACCAGTTGGAAAACATTTTACTGAATTTGAGGCAGGACATTCTCAGGAAATTTGAGTTCTCGGAGATCAATCAAAAGGGATTTCAAGAAAAATGTCTGGTGCTAGAGGAAAAGCTGGACAATATTGCACAACGCACTGCAATCCTTGAAGGAGAGGTAAGGGTTCTGTCAGCAGGAATGACCCAGAATTTCCTGGATATTGAGGCTTTGAATCTCAAAATAAAACCTGGGGGCTGGAGAATTATTTCAAGGTTGACGATAGATCCTTTTTCATCCCTGCAGTCAACACAAATGGGGGAAGACCTTCTGGCGGCCTAGCAATATGGGTGAAAATTACAGGTGGCTTGTCTTTTAGGCAAATTGATACAAATAATCCCGACATTTTATTACTTGAGTTAAAAAACACCAGGGGTTGTAGCATTTACGTGATCAATATTTACAGTAGACCACATCGATCGTGTAAAGAATCATCAGTTGTAACCCATTTGAGTAATATTGTGGCGGGGTTTGACCAAAATGCAATAATGATTATAGGTGGTGACTTTAATAGAGGTTTCGAACCTATAATAGGCCTAGAAGACATCCACAAAGACGAGGACAGCGCTAATAATATCCCCATGGTTGACACAAATTATAAAGCACCTTGCACAGTGAGTGCCTTACAACTATTGAATTTGACCCTCGAGTTAGGCCTACGTGCCTGCAATGGGCGGCTGCCCTCAGATTGCCCCAGCAAACCAACTTTTACCAGAGGGGGGAATTCTAGCCATTTAGATTATTTTATAGTTTCTCTGAATTTATGGCCCATGATCATCGATCTAATGGTGGATGACCGCACGGAAAGCGACCACTATCCATTGATTCTATCTGTCCAGACTCAGATCTTTAAAACCCTTGTTAAAAGTGCTAAAAGTACTGTTTCCTTACCACAGGACCCTCTAGTGGCAAATAACCGTAGATCCCTGAAGTGGCCAGTGGTTTTGGGTAACACAACAATCATTAGTCAAATCTATAATGTATTTGTGAGGCACATGTCCCCTCTTTTAGGAAATAGTACTGTTACCCAAAATCCTTGTCTGATAGAATCCCATGATCATTTAATTGATCAACTTGGCGAGATCCTAACTAGGGCGGTAAAAAGATCATATAACGCCCAAAAGAGTAAACAAACAGGGATCACCTGGTATAACCAGGAATGCCGGAGAGCCAAAACAGACCTAATTACAGCGGTCAGGGGGGATTCAGCGGACATTGTGAGGATTAAGAGAGCTCAGTACAAAAGAACATTAATAATGGCCAAAAAAGAGTGGGACGAAAGGGTTTGGTCAGATTTGTTGGACGCATGTAAGTGTAAAGATCAGACCTCCTTTTGGAGCCTCATCGCTAGAGGCACCAGGGGGGCGACTGAATGCAAAGATAGATTCTTAGAGGAGGAAATTTGGGTCAAGCATTTCACCTTGTTATATGCTTGTGAAAGCTCTGGCGAGGCTGAAGGCTGGGACAGCTTGCAGCCTCTTTTAGATGCGCATGACACACCTCTTGTCTTCTCTTTGACAGAAACAATTCTAGCAATCAAGGCAGTTAAGCCAGGGAAAGCGCCAGGCCCTGACGGAATACCAGGTGATCTTTGGAAGCACGAGAACTATATTTGGGCTCCTTATATCAATTTATTATCTAATGATATTGCTAGAGGAGCTCCAGTCCCAGAAACCTGGAAGGGGGCGGTGATTGTAACACTGTTCAAGAAGGGTGACAGGTCAAATCCTTCGCATTATCGGCCTATCAGCTTAATTGACATGTTGCAAAAAAAAATTGCCCGCCAAGTCCTTAGCCGGCTTTCAGCTTGGATCGAAGAACACTCTATCTATACAAAATACCAGGCAGGTTTTAGATCAAAGATAAGCACTGTAGACCAGGTTTTTAGATTTTTATGTTTAGTCTGGAAATATACGATTATAAGAAGTTCCCATATATACGTGGCTTTTGTCGATTTGAAGGCAGCTTTTGATATGGTTCCGAGGGTAGCACTATGGAAGACATTAAACAAAATGGGCGTCCCTGGGAACATCCTTCAAATTTTAATTAGACTTCACGAGAATATTTACGCACGAGTTAGATTGGGACCAAACGGAGAAGTCAGTGAGAAGATAAAAATAGCGAAAGGGGTAAGGCAAGGGTGCGTAATGGCACCTACCTTATTCTCCTTATACGTCAATGACATCCCCGACACTCTTTTGGGCTGCGAGCATGACTCTCCCAAATTGAGCGGGCAAGCCGTTCCGGCATTATTGTTTGCAGACGATACTATTTTAATTTCTCAGACACCCAGGGGGCTTCAAAACCTTTTAAATAAATTTAGCTTGTATTGTCATGAAAAGGAACTAGAAATTAATTCCTCAAAAACAAAAGTTATGACAATCAATCCTCATAAAGGTTTTAGCAAAGTTTTTAAGATAAACAACAAACCTATTGAAGAAGTCCCCAATTTTAAATACCTGGGTATCATTTTAGACAGTAAAGTTACATGGAAAACACAATTGGAGAACTCAAAATTAAGGCTGACTCAAAATCAGTGTCCGATTTTAAAGAGGCATAAGAATAGCCATTTTAAAGCAGTCTCACCAGCCATTGAACTATTCAAGTATAAAGTGCAATCATCCTCACTTTATGGCGCGGATCTCTGGGCTTACGCTTCAAAGGATACTTTCCGAGTGAGGGAAAATTCCTTTATTAGACAACTCTTAGGGATACCTGGGTCAACACCACTGACACCCGTATTATGGGACCTTAATTTTCGTCGTACAGATGACTATGCTTCTCTCCGTCCGCTGCTCTATTGGGTCCGTTTATGGTCCATTGAGGAGCTGACTGATTACAGAGAAGCATTGAAAGAGATATTGGCTATAAGGAACATCACGTATTTGCCATGGTTAGAGTACGTCAAAAAATGATTCGAAAAGCTAGGGTTAAGTGATTTCTGGTTTGACCCTGATTCTCTCACAAATAGTTCAAAAAGGATCCTGAAACAAAGGTACTGGGACTATATTAGAGATTCAGTGCTATCAAACCCCAGAACAGGGACTCTAACCTCGAAATTTTTCGAATTTAAAGTGACCATGAAATTAGAGCCCCTTATGGATGAAATTTACCCTCCATTGGCCAAAAGCCTATACTTAAAGTTCCGGTATGGTATTTTGCAATTAAAAGAAAGGACATCTAGCTGGAACTGCAATAAGGGGTTGGTCGGGCCGTCAGATCCGTCGGATCCGATTTATGTGAGTTTTGCGAGATGGGGCTGAAAGAGGATGTGTCCCATGTTTTATTTATATGCCCAGCCTATCTTAAAGCCAGGAAAAAATGGCTAAAGCCAATCTGTAAGAAGTTAGGTCTCCGACAAATTAAGGTTGGACTTAGAATTTTTAAGGGAGACACTGCCCAACCGATTGTGTTCAGCCTGAGCCGTTTCCTCTTATGCGTAGCCTTGATTAGGAAGAGGAAAGACCAAAAAACGTAAGGAAATAGGCTAGTTTACCATGTTACTAAGTCACCTATTGACTGCTAAAGTGCTGCCTGCTTTAATGTTCTGGTGTACACTTTTTTTAACAAAACCAGATGTTTAACTTATTGTTTTATTATTCTGTATATTTATTCAGTGTTCTTGTACATTAGAGGGGCTAACTAGGACCAAGCCACCCCCAAGTGGACAAACTGGGAAATGAATTGAATTCTATGTATTATATACAAAGGAAGTGTGTTGATATTTTTTATCTACCCGCTATTTTTATGTATTTAAATTGTGATATGATGTATTATGATTGAATGTATTGTATCTTATAAGGTTTTTTTAAACCGAATAAAGATTGAAATGAAATGAATGAAAACCTTACAAGGTGACCTGGAATGGCTTGAGACTCAATCTAGGCACAATAACTTGAGAGTTCTCAGTATCCCAGACATAATGAAGAGAATGGCACAAAGGCTATGGGAGTTAGGTACCAGGATGAATGACCTGCGTGGTAAAGGCGCTCAGGTCCAAATGAAGTTTCCAGCCATGTTAAAAATCATGTGGAGTAACAAGATGTACAATATCTTCTTTGCTCAGATGAAGCGCAATGCAGCCGCTACCTCTAGATCGGGGGCTTGTAATGGTCCCCACGAAGTGTGGTAGTTTCTCAATAATATATATTAGAGGGTTATATAGAGTAGCCAGTTTGATTTGGTTTTTTTCTGTTCTAGTTTAGTGCACTTTGAGTATCCTTCTTATGGAGGGGATGCCGCAAAGGGCAGATTCTATTGCCTAGAGAGAGGAAAGGGGTTTTACCAGGAGGGATGGGTGAAGGAGTACACAGCTTTGAAAAAAAAAGGAAAAACTGTGACCTCGTCTCTCTAAGTTCTAGTCTGTTTAATATAATTTCAGGGTTTATCAGCCTAGGTGTCTATACAGAAGCCCGTGCAGAGAGAGCTAAGATAGTATAGGGTTTTGGGTTATAAGCATGAATAAGTTAAACACAGTCCAGTTTATATCCTGGAACGTTAACGATCTAAGAAGAAGCCAGCGCGAGTCACAGAATATCTCAAGAATAGTGGGGCACATATAATATTGCTCCAGAAGACCCATTTGGAATAGAAGGAGTGTGGGTCCTGCTTTAGTAAGCTACGGTGGGTACAGGATGTTATATGTTCAGATCAGAGAGGTACTAATAGAGGTGTGGCCCTAATTATCAGTAACAATTCAGGAATAAAGCTATTACATTATGAGTCTGATGACTCTGGTAGGTGGCTGGTGGCTAAGATAGTGATCCAGGGGATGCCAGTATCATGCGCAACATACTATGGTCCTAATAATGATACACCAGATGCTTTAATAAAGTTAGAATCATGTATGTTGGGTACCACGGCCAGATAATACTTGGGGGGACTTTAATATAGTACTAAATAAAGAGTTGGATAGAACTTCAAAAGTAAAATATGTTAGCTCCCCTAGGACTTCTGCCAGATTGAAAGATATGCTGACTGAACTTAACTTGGTAGATATTTGGCTTAGAAGGGAGGGGTCAATCATGGGCTTCACATTCATAATTATGAATATATCAACTTTAAAATACAATGATTTAATGTGATGTTTAATTATCTCTTTCAAATTATTAAAAATAATCTACAATTAATTAACAACAGTTTAATTAGTTGTAAATAATATTAAGGCTAGATTATTTTTCTATTTAAAACGATAAATAGCATACTTTAATTTAAACTAATTATTATGTTTTATTTTGAGAAAAAAGTAAACAAAAAATACATTTAGAAACAATTTTAAGCAGTTTAAATAATTGTATTTATTTTAACATTAGTCCTATTGGTTTTTTTTAAGTTCCTGCCTCCAATATTTTCAATGGGAGGGCATTGTAGTGCCTGTGTGGTGGAAAGGTGGTGCTGGATTAACTCCAGCTCTGAGCAGGTGCACACTTCTCTTTTTGGCTGTAGTTATTATAGATGGAAGGACTGTGAATAGGAAGGGGCTTACTCTGTGTGAATGGGCTCATGCCCCTCTCTAATCCCCTCTCTAACACTCTCTTGAACTTCTGTCACCATCCTTATGAAAGCTCACACCATTATCATTAAACTTTGAATCAATTTGAAGGTAGATGCCTAGAGTGGTATGCTATGGCAATGCACACCAATGACATGACATACTAGTCATGAAGATCGTACAGATAATGAATGTAGTCAATTTCATCACATAGCTATTACCAAACAACTAGAATCAACTGAAAACTTAAAGGCACTTACAAATGTTCAAATGGTAGTGGATATGGCCTTAAGAATACTATGCTAATGCCCGGTCAGAACCACAGTGCATTCCTCATTTACTACATACTTTCTGACTGCCCAACTCAATGTTATGTTATAAAAAACGTATTAATCGCTCGAATCGTGAGGTGTCTTGGCGCTGGTGTGTGTAAGCGGAGCGAAATGATAAACTGATAGCTACTCTGAGTTAAACAGCCAGGATTTAAGGATTTTCCTGAAAGATGAGAGATTCAACTGAAGTCTCAAGGCCGCAGGTAGTTTGATCCACAATTGGGCCGCACAACTAGAGAGTGAGCGGCCCCGCCATCTGGCCCGTCTATACCTTGGGATACAGATCAGGTCAAGATTGGCCGACCATATGTCTCGCGAGGGGGTATAGAGCCTGAACCTGCCCTGACAGTCCTCAGAGCCACCACCTTATCGTGCCTTATGCACCAGGCAGAGTGCCTTAAACTCGATTCTCTGCTGGACGGGGAGACAGTGTAGAGCCCTTCTACCCTGAGTGGTAGGGTGGCCCTTCGGAAGCTTTAGAATCAGTCGTACTGCAGCATTCTGCAGTGATTGAAGTTTGCTAATCTGGTGCTAATCGATGCCCCGGAACATCGCATTGCAATAGTCCAATCTGGACATAAAAAGGGCGGCCATTACCGTCTTCTGAAGTGCCAGGGGAATGAAAGGGAAGATTTTGCGCAGGGTCTTCAGTAAGAAAAAGCTAGCCGATGTTAGGCTATTCACCTGAGCTGACATGTTTAATTTGTCCCCAAGGTTCCTCACCTTCTTTACTAGTAAGGACATTCCCCCGCCTCCTGCCGCCACCACAGGTTACTCAAGATTGGTGGTCCATTCAAAAAATTCAATTTCACTGTATTAATTTTCATGAAACTCAGACTCATCTACTCCATGTCATCCTTCAGACAGGCATGGAATCTTGCCGCTGTTATCTCCGGCATGTCTGAGACAGATATCACCAATTGCGGGTCGTCCGCATACGACACAAGGGTGAAGCCGTGTTTACTCACAAGCCTGGCCAGCGGCATAACATAAACATTGAACAGTGTTGGGGACAGAGCTGAACCTTGCGGAACACCGCAAGGCAGATTAAAACTGTCCGATTGTAAATCTATTACATTGTATACTTTTTGTACGAATTTATACAATTAAATAGTTTACAAAAGGGCACACAACAATACTCACATAAACAAAAATTAATTAAATCAATTGTCTTCATAGATAGTCTTGTCTTATATTCACTTGTGTGAGTAACCCATTGTTTACACTTATTTACAGAATAGAAATTATCATTGAACTTTCAATGAATAGTTCCTATGTAACAATTTATGAAAAAATAGGTTAAGTATGTCAATGTTTCGATCTTCTGGTGGGCACCATGCTGAATGTGATGAGGTGACCCTGAGTCTCCCATATCTCACTAATTATTTGGTCTTGGGCTGAAAAGGGTCCCCTCATAAGATTCCGGTACCCCTGAAGGGGTGGGGTCCAAATGTGCCACAGGGACTTAATAGGCCTGCATTTCACAGCTGAAAAGAATGTTGTGGAAAAGGAGGGGCTAATTTGAGGACCAACCAAATGGACCATTGTTTCAAAAGAGGACATGAGAACTGCAGTAACGAGCTGGAAGTGCTGATTTGTGTCTTGAATGCTGCCTTGTTTCTTCTCCCTTAGGCACTAGGAGGGTTAGTCAAGGGGCAATTGCCATGAATAGGGCACAGGACCTAGACTTATAACAGTTATTCTAACTGCTGCAGTTTCTGTTCTCGGAGAGAAGCACACGACCAAGACTTTCAATCTAAGGAAAACAAGGACTGAGTCAAGACTGAGAGAAAAAATTGAAGTCTGATATAGGACTGCTACCTGCTACAGTACTGAGGATATGAAGTAATATTCCAGGATATGGATATTTTCTGATGTCTACTTCATCTCAAGAATATTCCACTTCCTTCCTTTATCCTCCAACCAGTGTGGATCATTTACCCTCCAATGCTAGCAACCAATCTCAGTGCGGCTCCACACCAATCGTCCTATCATAGCTTGGCACTATATGACATCAGGCAAACTCCTCGCACCAGCTGGCCATTCCTTTACAATCCAACTGCTTCAACTATGACTTCAAACAAACTGTTATTTACAAAGAAACTCTACTAAAAGAGAGTATAGATCCTCACACACTGAATTATTCATCCAATCCTAAACAAAAACTCTACCAGTGCGATTTCACCTGAAAGAAATCCTTCCCATTGACCTCTGTGCACTTGAGAAAAATCCCAATGATTTCACACTCTCACAAAGTTCCCTTTTTTTTGGTGGTACTGCAGATGATGTCTAACTTTTGAACCAGCAGACATGCTTATCAGCCTATGCCACACTGAACCACCCTAAGGTATATATCCCGGGGTATTAGGCCACTTTGAACCTGATAACAACCGCCATCAACAACCTCTTGTCTACATTCAAATACTAAAACAAACCTTTACTATCATTAGTCCCACATACAAATATAATATTTTAACAACCCTATTAATACTCACACTACTTCTTGTTATCTCATTATCTTTAGAACTGGCATTCGACACTGAACTCAAGAATCTGTATTACTCTCCTTACAAAGCCCCCTTAAATCCCAGTTTTGTCAGACAGTAAACCATCCAACAAGCTACCCGAAAAACTGTTATAGTGTTACTGTGTTGGGCCCCATATTCATGTTAGCTACAGAATGAATTTCTCAGAATAATCTCCACTACCAGTTTAGGGGCCGATTAGGATTGCGGTGAATCCGCATCCTCCGGGCCGGCGGAAGCCACCGCCGGGCTGGAGGATGCGGATTCACCGCCTTGGTGAGGGAAAACACCAACCGCCACATTATGATGGCGTTGGGATCAGCGGCAGATGGCAAGTCCGTCCTCCGCTGATCTGTGGTGGGTGTACGAAAATATGGTGGCCGTGTCTGCAAGACACCGCCAGCCATATTACGATGCAGGCGGAAATATGCTTTTCCACGGCGGCTTTTCCGCCATGGAAAAGCATGTGGTCTTTTGTTTTTGGGGGCCTGTTGCGAGCCCCCAGGGTGTTGGGGGGTGCACATGGGGGGTACCTATGGTACCCCCCTGCATTTGCATGCACAATGCGGCAGGCACCGCGCGGTGCCTGCCGCTTTGTGCATGCTAATGCACAGCATGTATATTTGACTTTGCGGCGGGTGCTGCTTAAAACAGCACCCGCCGCTATGTTATATATACGGGATGTGACCGCCAGGGTGGCGGTCACATCCTAATTCCAACGGAGGGACCGCCGCTGCCCGTGCGGACGGTCCCTCCACCTCGGGGGTGGCGGACGGACGCAGGTCCGTCCGCCATCCTAATAGGCCTCTAAGTGACTTCCCGTTAGGTCCTCCAATGGATCTTATTCTGTGCTGAAAGGAACTAGAACACTTAGGGGATGAACTGTTACCAGGTGAAAAACCTGGAATAAGATAATAGGTAACTTTTATTGGCACACAGACAAAATGATCCCAACGAAATGAATGAAAAAGAATCAGCAGAATGGGTATCTCAGTTGGTATGAAAACTGAAAGGAAATGTTGTCAAATTTAAGTACAATTCTGTAGATTTTAATGTGCATTATTAAGCTACAGAAATCAAGTTTCTAAAAGAAAATCTTCCTCCACAGAGGGAGACTAAATCATGAGAAAATCAGTCATTAAAGCATATAACCCTCATACAAACCCTAGCTAGAGCTCAGTAATCGCCAAATGACCAGTTCCAGTTTGTGAACAGATTTGGCTGCCTCTGTCCATATTGCATCATCAAATGACGCAACTGTTGTGGAAAATGTTCCAGCTGTAGAGGTTCCCCTTACAAAAGCATACTAGCTGGCAGCAAAAGTGGTATGTCCCAGTTCGTGTTAGTTTTTGGAAGTCCAAATCAACAGTCTCTCAACCACAAGGTGGGTTTAGATGGTGGACAAGAATAGGGACCGACCTTGTCCGTACCTTGGGCAATTATACTCCATCGATTTCTGGTTGTTACACCTTGACATCACCAATTTGATCGGACCATTCTGTCCCATTTGTCAATTCGATAGGAAGAGATGCTGTAGTAGGTAAAATGTACAAAATCCGGAGGATTAGGTAATCCATTACTTTGCATTTTTCCGTAAAACCACTGACTTTATTCATCCGATTGGCTATCATTAGGCTTCAGACTATTCAGTTCATTAGTTCATGCTAGGAGGGAAACGTTTTAAGCCTTCATGAAATGTAAGCCTGTGGACTCTGTGGTTGCGCTAAAATATGAGTTTTCAAATTATCATACTACAATCCATTAGTTCTTCAATTAGGTCAATTATTAACTGCATTTACGTCATGCAAGTATGGAATACCTATAAAAAAAAACACTTTATAGTCAATTCACATATTAGTTCTTCAGTGCTCGGTTCATGTTATAAGCATATTGCACCATTCAGTACTTGGAAGCATCGCTAAAATCCTACGTTGCAAAACATACATCATTATTACATTTATTTTTCACATCGTTGTCAGTGCTCACATTTCATGTACTAATATTACCTACTACCTATTTTCTAACCTTTAAAACAACTTTATTCATACACCCATTTAGGACATTTATGTTATTGTTTGCCTGTTAATGTTCATTTAATGAATATAGAAAACATATACCAATAATCTACGAAACTTTTTTTTGGCTTTGTCACAAATCAACATCTAACATTCTGCATGCTTTTACGATGCAGTATCTAAAGCAATCTTTATTCCGTGAATGATTTATAGCATGATAATTCGTCACACATTTGTCATATCCAAAAATAATTGTTGTAATTCATTTTTCCATGGAGAGGTCATAGAGATCAAATGTATGATAACATGCAGGGTCAATAAGTTTCAGACAGTAGAAAGCATGGGACCCAAGGATGAATTGTTGCAAAGGATGTACATGGAGACCATCGTGAAAAAGTACACTCATGACTGTACTCAGTGTGAAATACATGCAAGAAGTGCACTCTGGGAATCTGATCTGTTGATAATCAGTGGTTGTAATTAGGGATAGAGCTCACATCTTTCTTGCCTTTGGAGAGGGGGCATCTTAGAACAAGTTCCTTCTCCTGTGATAGTGGCTTCATGCTGCTTGACCCATCTTAACGGTGGTGAGACTTCTTAGGAAGACTCCACAACTGACACCTTCTCCTCTTAAGCTAGAAGGCTTAATCATTAACGTAGGGATGTCATCTTAGTTACAGACAAGGGACAGATTTGAAGGCTCTTTACCTACCAATCCTCGATGAGGAAAATTTGAACTCTTGCTTTTTGATTTCCTGTATCCTACTTCTCGAGCAAATAGTTCTGTCCATGCTGCACCATCTGAATTGGTTGTGTGGTTTTAGCTTTATGCTATTTCCTTTGTATTTTTACACTTGTATTAAGGTGTGTCTATGTTGAGTTACTTTTGGCTTTATAATAAATTCAACTAATCTTCCTTAATAGTCCTTTATTATTATTATTATTATTATGCGTTCTTATATAGCGCTCGATTACCCGTAGGCATCTCGGCGCTTGCCTTGGGAACCCGTCCTGGCTTTTCCCTGTGAGATACCCGTACTGGGCATCCCCAGGGTGAAAGCCAGGCATCCCGCCGCAGGAGGGTCGTAGTGGAGATTAAGCAGGCTAATGCCCAGAGCTGCAGAGTGTGAACCCGTGATTCGAGTAGGCACCGAAACGAGAATTATCGAGTCCGTGGATATTTGGGCTCAGGACCCTGCCGCGTCGGGAATTGAACCCTGGTCCCGGGTCTGACCTCTGCTTCAGGTCTGCCTCCTCTAACCAGTGAGCCACACTTCTCCTTTGGTTATTATGTAAGGAGAAGAGTTATTTTCTAAATTGGCAGTGCATTAATGATTCTTCTCCCCTTCCCACTTTCATGATGATAAAAAGAACCATCAGATTGCATCTTTCGAAAAGTTCCAGAACAAATGGGCCCATCCCTTTCATACCCCAGAAAACAGGAAGAAAGCTTTGAAAAGCTTGCAACGAGCCCAGCAGTTTATATGTCATACTTATTTTTGCAGAATTCAAGCACAGCTACCCTAATTTGCCCCCTGATCATGACTCTAACATTTTTTTGTGGAGTTGTGACATCAAAACATGTGAATAGGCTAAGGAAAAAAAGCCAGATGCACTTGTTTGTTGTTCTTGATAGAAATCTGCCTAAAAGTCATTCCCTTGTCATTTACACATTATACCTACCCATTTGTTTGCACTTATAGATTTAGGGGTCTTATATAATGGCAGGCGGATCACCACCACCTGTATGGCTGTAGGTGATCCACCCGCCATTATCCACTGCCCGCATGCAATTTACCCCCGCTTGATTATGTTGGCGGGGGTACCGTGGCGGACGGGAAGACTGTCTGCCGCTTTTCCGCCAGGTCGATGAGTCGACCGAGGCAGAAAAGGTTTGAATATGGTGGCGGTGCCTGTTAGACACCGCCATCCATATTACTATGCATGCGGGGATGCCGCCACTGAAAGGCATGCGGGTTTCGCTGTTGGTGGCCCGTTGCGGGCCCCCAGGATGTTGGGGGTGCCTGCCACGTTGTGCATGCAACTGCACAGTGTGCAGCCACAGCATTGTGTCGGGCGGTCCTGTGTGCACAGACTGCCACAATGATGTGGATGGGGGATGCCACTGTGGTGGTGACATCCTAATTGATGGATGGTGGGCACGAGGGCTGCTGTAGGGCCTTGAATTGGACCAGACCTTGCAACCGGACTCTTGACATATGGCACCCTGCTATGACCAGCTGCTTTGGTGACACTGGGCTGGTGCCAGGATGGCAGGCATGCCAGGCCCTGTGCAGAGACCCCACTATACATGGCAAGAGAGGATGAACAGTTGGTTTAGCATCATGTTTGGGTTGGGTCAAGGCCTGAAGGCAGATCTGGTCCCTCAAAGCAGTGCACAATTGTAGCATACAGGCAGCCGGCACTTTTCTTTAAGTACACGTGATTCAAGAATCTCAGTTCCTAAAAAGACATCTATCTGGCAACAGATGCTACTGAAAGACCCATTTGCATTAGGAGGCAGATATCACCTTCATTCAGAAGTTCTAGGAGATCGTCATATATTTCGACGTTTTTTGTCCTGTATTTGTATCTGAAGCTAGATTAAAAGGAGTTCAGAAGGTTATTGTCTGAGATGTGCATGAGAATCTGTAGAGATTTTGGGGCATATTATCAAAGAAATGCGATTATTTTAGCAAATCGCGCTTAGCGTGATTTACTTTATCGCTGGATTACATCGCTGTGTTAGCGACATATTATCAACGTTTTGCTTACAGGAGATGTAATTCCAGCGATAGAGGTCGATTATCAGGAATAGTGTGTGAAATCCAGCGATGATTTCACAACACTAAGAAGCTTGCTGATAAGGGAGTGTGGACCTAACCTGGCAATCCACCTCCCATCATCAGTAAGCATAAGTCAATTTAAAAGCAGGCGTTACATTCCTGCGATAACCGCGGTTAGTGCGGTTATTTTTATCACTTCACGGGTCTGCTGCATGGGTTGTAATTATTGATCGCTGACATGCAAAGTCGCAAGGAAACACACTCTAATGCTTGTTAGCGTGTCCTTGTGAATAGGGTGATAAGAAAAATTGCCACTTTTTCATCGCTATATGCCGAAAAAGCGGCGATGTTTCCCTTGATAATATGTCCCGTAGTGTAACTTTGTGCCAGTAAAGAAACTTTGGATACTGGTCATATGTTTTGAAAATCAGATGGATCCAAATTGAGTTTCTTTAGTAAAGGGCGATTTAACGGTTAAGTCAAACATCCCTTCAACTAGTAAAGTAGGCCTAGATTTAGTAATCTTCTTCAGGATCATATAAAAGCCACATAAATTATGATATTCTTGTACTTTAAATGTAGCCATAGACGTCTCTGAATATCCTGTGGCCAAAGACTGCTTAACCATCTCCAGGATAACTATTTATCTATCTTGGCTGAACGCTTGGGCACTGTGGCAGGATTCATCTACTAAATCCCTGAAAATCTGCCATAAAAATAGATAAGTTTGTTTGAGCAGATATCTGCAAGAGAACCTGGTGTTATTCTAGTTGCTGTGCAGCTTAGAAGTAGACCCGGGGAGAAGGAAAGAGAAACAGTGGATATCCCAGATGCTGAGCTGGACTTATTCTGCACAACAGGAATACTGAAATCTAAAACACGAGAGAACTTTTTGTGTGGCTATAATGTTCAAGTTGGTGGTTAGCTTCTGATATTGTACGTGATATCACTGACACCACTCTTGGTATTTCCCACTCCCTGTAATCGAATGAGATTCAATCTTTCTCTTGAGCCATAATATAATTAAAATTAACATGATAACTGCACACTCAGTTATTGCACATTGTTTGTTAAAGAGCTGTACCTTCAATAGTATGGAATCACTTTCCATATTTCTACTTACATTCAATCTGACAGGTTTGGCAACTATAATATGAAAATCATTCATTAATCACATGGTTCGATTAGAACCTTGGTAGTCATATGCGTACTGTAATGAATACCTTCATACTATATTCATATATCAACAAGTCTGTGCCAGTGGGAATCCATTGCCCTCTCTAATGAGAGTAGCATGCGTGCAAAAAAAGAATTTGAAGTCTAATGTTAAACTCCTTGTGAAAATGAACAAATTGAAACATAGAGATCATTGTGATACATTCAAATTGCTAACATGGAGTTCAGAATTCTAAAGGAGTACAACTTATGAAAACAAAAAGTCTATTAGCTTTACAAGTCTGCCACTACAATAATTCTCTTAACCCAATGATGTATTTCGTCGACTTCCCAGAGTAATAGTCAATAAGGCTGATAACAGCAGGTTGCTACCTATGGTTTAAAGTCTGGGGGATAAAAGATTCTAAGGTCATACAGTTTGTTGAGAACAGGTGCCTTGAAAGGTTGTTGGAGGTTGCACGCTCTACAGCTAATTACTTAAGCCATGCAGAACTTGGCCATGACTATGTTATGATCTTATTAGAATCTACCCACTTCTTTTGTTGCTAGCAATCTGGACAAGCTGGAAGCCAGTTTCAGCTGTACTGTGACTAGGGACAGTTTGCATTTAGAACTAGAAAAGGCTACCCATATACCCTGGCTAACAAACATCAACAATATGAGTAATATATTGGGCTTTCCTGACTTTTACAAAAGTCCTGAGGCACTTTCAACAGCTACTAGTTAGACCATCAAAGATATTTTTGGGAAGTGGGCCAGGCCTACTAGAGCTTGCACTGAAGAGTTCGGTCTGATTGTACAGCTCTTTGAATTCCAGACCCATCATTTAACTTTACCTTATGTGGATAGGTGGCAACTACCTGTGGGCCTTGTCAACCTGGTTCAGACTAGCACTTTGCACTATTTGGTGGCATTTCCTGATCTTGTCAGCCATACTATGACTCTAACCTCGTGTCCATGTGATGATTTGTCGAGAAAATCAACTTTGCACTTGATGTTGTTATGCACATTTAAATGTTCTTTTTGGAAAAATCTTTTGCTTCCACTTTTAAAATATACTAATGTTAAAGATCTTAAGAGAGCAATGTATTAACAGCAATCTCTTCCATCTTTAAAGGCCTCATTAGGATGGTGGGAAGACCACCATGCCATTTATGGTGGTCTCCCAGCAATTTGTAAGGCCCGATCCGACCACCACATTGCAATGGCGGTTAGATCGGTGGCGGTCAGAAAGACCGACTGCCAAAGTTCCCACAGTCGTAATGATTCAGACTGGTCGTGGGACTCGAATCCCTCCTATGATAAATTAGAGAAACCCATCTTTGCTCACAGGAGGAATAAAAACCTTAAAGACCTGGTCGTTCACTCACGATTTACAACTAACAATTGCCAGTCTGAATTTGTACAGAGGTCAATTTGCAATAACTTTCCTGTTAAAGGCACGGTAAAATGTTCAGCTTGTAAATCCTGCAGCAATATCATCGAAGGTGAGTCTTTTGAACATAATGGCTGCCATACTTCTGCTACTGACATGTGGAACTGCAAAACTGCAAACTGTATCTACTTTATCCTGTGCCCATGTCAGCTAGGCTACGTAGGTGAGACTTCGAGGCCCGTACAAACAAGGTTGACAGAACACCGGTCAGCCATTCGCACTAATAAACAATTAGCGCCATTAGTGAAACATTTCACTGAAAAAAATCATGCCCCAGACAACTTTAAATGGCGCATTTTAGAGAAAATAAGACTCCCCAGTAACAAGGGAGGTGACCAAGTCAGGAAAAAGAGGGAAGTATTTTGGATCTTCTCTCTGGGAACCTTCAAACGGGGCCTTAATGCTGAGATTCCCTGGGAGAACGCCATCCTATAGTTTTTCCTTATGCTTAGAATTCTTCATTGATTAACATAAGCTCACATTAGCTCCTGATTCTACCGGGGTATTATTACTTATGGATGGAAGATAAGTCGCCTATGCAGTCATCTTTTCAACCATATACCCTATAGCTCGTCCCATCAACATACCATATAGCTCTAAGAATAGTTCTCTAGCCACACAATGTGACACTTTGTAGCACGGTTCACGTGGCGCTCTACCATTTTTAAATAACCGATATAATCACATTAGCTCCTGATTCTACCGGGGTACTATTACCTATGGATGGAAGATAAGTCGCCTGTGCAATCACCTTTCCAACCGTATACCCTATAGCTTGTTCCATCAACATACCCTGTAGCTCTATTTAGAGTTCTCTAGCCACACAATGTGAAACTTTGTAGCACGGTTTACGTGGCGCTCTACCATTTTTAATAACCGATATATTACAATCTACTTTCCGATCAGTGTACTTTAACGTCCCCTAGCTGAGATTTAACATACACCGGGATGACATTAGTTAAATGAATATACTACAAGCAACCCATGCAGTTGCCGCTTATTCTTTTTTACATATAAACCTTTACCGGTATAGCTGTGTCAATATCCCCCTGTTGACCTCTCCACCCCTTCATCTCTTAAAGTTATAAGTATATTGCCCCCTGCTAGTTCTGTCAGATATTCTCGAGCACCCCCTACTCAGTAGCGTATTTTATGGAATATAGTTCCCACGGTAAAGTACACACCTTGGACATCGTGTAGATTAAACACTCTGATGAATTAGCGCCAGATCCGTATTAAAACGAGCCGATATATGCGCTAATATGTATAATTTACCCATTACACTTTTACAGCAACATATGGTGTGCTTGGTGTTGTTCACCACTATTATGCATTCATAAGCACCATTTTAGAGCGGGACCGGCTTGTATCTTACTAGTCCGTCTTTAATTACAAACGCCGTCATTAGCCGGCCGCTTTCCCGCGTTTTCCAGCCCCTTTATATACGGAAGGCTTTCAACTGCTGGATACTTTGTATCCGGGAGGAGGAGGACGATTTCCCATACGCCTGAACACGGAGCAGCTACATCGTGCTGTCCACAAAGAATCCTTCGTTTCTCGGTAAGAACCACACGCAGATGCTCTTTTAGAGAGCACTCGGTTCTCGTCAGCCCGTGAAATATGTTGCTATGTTGCAACTTTGTTACCAACATTACCTTAACTGACTGCGTGATCTGATTCCATTCTTTCAGATCTTTCTATTTTAACAAACAACGTGAGGCGCCCTCCCCTATCGACCTTTTTGAAGTATGTTCTATCCAAACGCTGCTTCATTTTAAACCAAGGTAATCTTCAATATAAATTGTCTTTGGGGTCATAGAGTCAGTCTTTAACAGCATAGCTCTAGTCTAATGCCTCAATGTATAATTAACATAGAGACCCCCTAAAGGTTAATTGCAAATTTTTCCTTACTTATTTCAGAACCCATTTTTTTATCAGTCTGTGAATGACGAACAAGAGCGCCATTTAAAGCAACTTTGCCTCAAGCATTAACTCTATCAGCTTATGTAGCGTTTTTGCTGCAGGTAATTAATTTAATTATCATAATTCAAGAACCATTCCATTTCTAGACCTATGCTGTCTAAATGGGTACTATTTACGACGAATACGTTTATTCTTCTTCTAATTTTTTCCATAGTGTATTCTCTATACCCATTGATAAGGGACAATCTCATCTAGGATATTCTCATCTATAACTCTAACATCGCATGTGGAAATATAAGGTACTATTTTGGTATTTCTTCTTTTTTATATATGAGTCTTCTGAAGATACCGCATCTATTCTTTTACTGGTCCCATATCGCGGCCATCTACGCATCAGTTAGCGGATGACATCTGGTAGTCCACAGCAAACACTTAATGTCACCATATTTAGGGAATAGGACTAATATTTTAAGGCTAAACCATCTGAAGGGTATTTTCTACACGAACATGTATCTTCCATGTTCCATCTTTTTATAATTATAACACTCTGCAGAGCTATCCACATGTTAAGATCAAGATGTTGAGCCAATATGTTCATGTATAGGTTAACAATTCGGTATCCTTTTCCATCACTAATAATGTACTCTATCATTAGGCATCAGTTTACCATACTATACTGAATAAATGAAGAGTCACCTACGATGTTTTTTGCTGCAAGGATAGAGTCTTACTGTTGTGAGTATATCTACTTTACCTAAACACCGATGCGGAAAATTATATTGAACACCCCTGTGACAAACAGCTTTTTGGAAAATGTAACCTGTAAATGTTATCTAATCTTTATATGATTTGTGTACACTACCAGTACAAAGATTAAGTCTGTACTATATTTGAAAGAGAACCTGTACCAGTTCGTAAATGGTAGTCTGCTGATACTCTCCTTTTCTGTAAAATGGTAGTCACAAAGACGAAGGAACGCTACTCGTAGTGATGTCAGTTACTGTACAATCGTCAGATATTATTCTGGCTTATTAGAGGCCTTCAGTGCACAAAACAATGGTCATGGTCAGCTTTTAGAGCTTAGGGATAACGGTTTCCTAACATATGAGTAATAATGTTGGTTGTATCAACTCTATGTACGTTGTGATAACAGAAACATTCTTTTTATAACTGTGTTTCAGGAAGTAAATTGTGTCTCCTGAAGAAGGCGGTCCCCTGCCGAAACGCGCGTCGAGTTTTTTATGCTGAGTTTTTTATGCTTGTTCCATCTTTTTGATTAACTGTATATGTTGTCATTTTATTGGTTTATTGTATATATTATTCAACTTACGTGTAACCTTTTATGATTTTTGTATGTAATGTTGTTATAGACATTTTTTACTTATTCATTTGATTAGTTTCAACATGGTTTTTAATATATAACAAATAAAAATATGTTTTTTAAATAACGTTGTTACTCCACTTCCATTGTTCCTTCTCATTAGCTGGCTATACTTCAATGTACACTGTCATACCTAGACGTCCTAGGATTTTTTCACACCTGTTGCAATCCACAGCATGCCAGGCACTGCCATAGGGATGATATTATCCCTTTCCGCCTGTCTTTCAGCGGTGATTTACCAGCTGTGACCAGGCAGGTGGAAAAATAATTCAGGGCTGGTAGTGGGGCTCCCTCACTCCCCTGGGCATCGAAATGGTCCCTAGGGGACACCTGTGGTCCCCCTCTACATATCCCATCACCATGTGACAGGCCCCGCATGGTGCCTGCAACATAGTGCAGAGATATGTAACATGTCATTTTATTGTACTGCGGCGGGTGCTACAGACCGCAAAAACCCGCTTCAATACCATGAATAGACTTTGCGACCGCCGAGGTGGCGGTTGCATCGTAATTCGGCATGTGAGCCCGCTGCCATCTAGGCGGGCCATTCCGAACTGATGGCAGACAGATGGACAGAAGTCTGTCTGCTATCCTAATGAGGCCCCTAGTGTCTGTTTAACCATTGTGCACGTTTTTAAGCATAGGAAATCTGGTTTGTCCCGAATCGATCATGTGTTATCTTGAAATGACGCTATTTTCTGAGCTCCGTTCATTGTTTTAAGCTGATATCTCCTACTGTTTAAGCACATTACACGTTATGATGTTTCTTCATTTGGTTTTATGCTAGACCTGTGAGGCAAGATGATACTCTACTTTGTCCTATGCACATGACACTTCATGATATTCTCATATTCTGCAGTAAATTGGAATACTGTTTTAATAATCCTGCTTTTTACGATGAGATCTATTAATGTACATACCTCTGTGTGTTTTTGTCTTGCATGGCTTTCAGCAGAATACATAAAAAACAGCAAGGGGGCGTGGCCACCCAAGATGGCCGAACGGACGTGATCCCTATCGGCTCTGTCACTGCGAAGCCGTTGAGGGCATTTCTACAGCCCCAATGTAGCCCTGAATCATGACATTAGCAGCAATATGCAGCGGAGCTGTGTGGAGGCACAGCGGGATTAGCAAGGAAACAGCCGCGGCCGAGGAAATGGCAGGAGCGCAGAGACGAAAAGCTGAAGCACAAGATGGCGGCAAACGGCTGACCGGAGTGACCCGGAGCTTCCTGCCTCGTCTGGGACTCACGCCATTTCAAGCACGGAAATGGACTCTCCCATCGGAAAGTGGTGGAATACGATCGCACATGCGGGGAAGTTTAAAAGCGATTAGCTCCGCACCGGGAGGCACAACGGTGAGCGCCGGAGTGGATCAGCAGCCACGAGGAGCATTGTAGGCAGTGAATGTAAGTGGGGAAATACCGCTTCAAATTGAAATATGCGGGCACCCGCGAGTGGCAAAAGGTGGCATTGAGGGACTTTTGAGGCACTAATATGAGATAGGGAAGATCTTTCCTTCACAGGCCTGACTTCCAATATGTCAGAAAGGATCACAAAATGACGGCCACACACAGCGAGGCTTAAGTCATCGGCCTGCCTGTAACACAGCGACTAGGGAGTAAACGGGCAATCTAGTGAGCAAGGGATCAGTGAAGGCAACTCACCACTCAGAAGCCCTGAGCCCTTTTTCTTTTCTGGCTGCCTGACCCTAAGGTGGCTACCAGGGAATGAGAGTCTATGTAAGACATCTGGCCTACCACATGAGTGAGGGCAGTGATACCTTGTAGATCTACAGGGGCATGCCAGAGATTAAGCACAGCGATAAAGCAGGGTGCACAGTAGGAACAAAAGAGGCCGTGGAGTCTCTGGACCACAACATAGACCACATCGATGCCAACTAAGAAATCAACGGCTCAGGTATCCAACTATTTTATGCCTGCAGATAAAAACAAGTGCAAGAGAAGGAGAGCCCTGACCCCGCCATGGCCCTTGTCAAGGAAGACTTACTACTGTTGCTGAAAGACTTACAATTGGAATTATGCTCTGAATTAAAAGGTAACCTTCAGGCCTCCATGGACAAACTAAAAGCAGACCTTTCAGAAAAAATTACCTCTCTACTACACAGGACGTGGACTCCATTGGAACGAGACTGATGGAAACGGACACCCAAAACCAAGAGCTCGACAAAAGAGTACTGGAAACTAGCAAAAAGGTAGAGTCTTTACATTCACAACTACGAGTCGCCCTACTGAAGAATGAAGACCTGGAAAAACAGGTCCAGACGAGACAACATACGCAGCAGGGACCTGGAGGAGGGGGCAGAAGGCCCTGACTTAGAGGCATTCGTAGAGGGCCTCTTTGCTGAGATACTTGGGCCTAAACAAATGAAAATCAAAATTGAAAGAGCTCTTAGAGTAGAGCCAGCTTTACCGGGTGAGCGATGTCGCACTCAAGACATCCTTGTGAAGCTTCACACCTTTAAGGGCAAAGAAGCTATCCTACAGGAATCCAGAGAGAAAGACACCATCACATTCCAAGGATTTCGCTGCGCGCTATTCCAGGACATGGCTCAGGCGACGCTGCAGCGAAAGCAATCCTTCCGTCCTCTTACAGAGAGCGAATAAGGTACCGATGGACTTATCCCTTCGGGCTAGCGTTCGACTTTAAAAATAGGAAACGTAATATCACGGAATTCAAGGAAGGCTTTGAGATTCTAAGGCTCCCAATGCCTGAGGGCGAGGCGTCCAGCTCGCAACCAGGAGGAAGGGAATCCCCTAGGTCAAGATTCACACAGTAAAAAACAACCACTAAAGGGCACCTCTCCAAGACCTGATCTCAAGACAAATGGAATACAGTCGAGGACATTGAAAACAGGTCTACATGACAGTTCTGAGTATGTGAGAGAGAGCGAGGGAGAAATACTGATCACTTATGGTTAACAAGGGAAAAGAAGACATGAAGTGGGCTTCAGTCTGACACGCATCAACTAAAGGTTTGCCATGAGCACTGAGGAAAGAGGCTGCACCCCTGCTGAACAAGGGCCACACTGATCAAAAAGACAAAGGGGATAAAGCTGAGCAATTGAGACTGGGGCTACACAAGCTGTCTGGGTGCTTATGAATGCTCAACAAAAGGCCACAAGCTGAATATAGCTAATATGTTCAAAGACTGCATGAGAATGGACACTATAGACTTTAAATCAGCTCAGGGCTTGCCAAGGGCCAGGAGGAAAGAGCTTGCACTGGGTCCGGATTATGGATACATTGCTTACTGATGCATAGACAGCATGGTGAGAGGCGAGGGCCGAAACCCCTGCTCAACGCCCTCAACAAGGAATGCAGAACCAGCAGCCCACGTGAGGGTCGAGGGGACATTAATTGTTTTTTACTTTGGTTATATTTTTAATCCACAGGGAGAGTTGATGTTAAGGGGGGAGTGGTGAAGAAGCTGGGGAAGAGAGAATGTCTCTTTGAACTTTACAGTCGGAGTTGAAGGAGTTTGAGGAGATGGCATGCTTTCGAGTTCAATCAAAAGATCTTTATTTCGGCCTAAACAGCCATAAAAACACAGATAAAAATACAATACATGCCATTTGTTAAAAAAAAGGACAGTTGTTACATTGCATAAAACAACAGGTTAGCCTGAATGAAACACCCTTACAGGGCATAAAACACTCCAATATCTCTCCAGTCTTCCTCAGCGGGTCAGAGAACAAGCCTATGGATATACTAATTAATAAAAGTGCCTGTGCAATACATAAACAACGCGGTGGCCTAACGTTGTTAATGGATCGAATTCAGTAAAGTGCATATGCAATGTATAAATAGCAGAAGGTAATTAAAGTGCTCCAGTGTCATTCATTAAAAAATATAGTAGTCTGTAAAGTACAAATGCAATACATAAGTAGCATGAGGGCCTATATCGAAGATACACAATTCACATGTCCCCTCTTGTGTTCCTCAGGCGCATTGCCACTCTTAAAAAATTACAGTACAATACAAAGTTAAAATATACGCAGAAAGTTTCAAATGCAGTAGAGCCACCTTGGCCTGTCTAAACCCTGCTTTTTTAAAAACTCTTTTTAAAAAATCTTTCCTTGGGTGCATGTGATATGGGCATAACAGCACGAAGTGAAGGATGTCCTGCGGAGATCAATGATTGCAGTCGCTGGGACCCTTCTGCTCCACCATTTTAGTAAATCCTGCAGGCACCGCTAGGCTATGATGTATTAAGTCCAACCTGAAACGTGTCATGAGGAACCTATCTTGGGCACTGTGAATAAGATACAAGTTACGTTCAGTACCCGGGCAAGATTTCATCAGGATGTGCCTTCTCACTGCGGGTTTTATTATCTCTTGGTCTACCCTACTGGAACCCAGTAATTTCAAAAACTCCCCCTTGACAATGGTCTTGTCCTTTGCCAACAATTTCGTGGGGTGAGTAAAAAGTTCCAGGCGACCCATGGCCTCGAGAGAGTCTCTGACATATTTAAGCCATGGGATATTCATCCCCTTATCCTGTGCCAGGCAGTCCTGAATGATATCTCTTGTCAGGTTGGCCTCTGGATTTGTCCAAATTTTAACCTAGCAAGTGACCAGTTTAATTTTATCCTGTCCTTGATGTAAGCAGCACCCAATTCCTCGTGTACAATGAAGCCTGGGGTACTTTGTGGCACTTTCAGTAATATTCTTAAAAGTTTGTTCTCTTCATTCTGGACTTAGCATCCACAAACCCCATACCTCACTGCCATTGAGTACTTTGGCGGAACATATTGAATTATAGAGAATCAGGATCTGGCCAGGAGCCCAGCGACCCAACCTATGTACATGGTTCATAATCGCCCCCATGCTTCTAATTAGGGTGCGACATTTGTCCTCCAGCAGCAGTTTAAAGTTGAGCCTGGAGTCGACTAATATCCCTAAGTATGAAAAGGACTGGGCTTTTTCTATGTGATGGGCCCCAATTGTGTATTTATATTTCTTTGGAGGCGCCTTCCCTACCTCCATTATATAGGATTTGGCAATGTTTGCTGACAAGTCCAGGCTCTCCATGAAGTGGACAAAGCTGTCCAACAGTGTTTGTAGGCCACGCGGGGTTTGGGACAGAAGTACTGCTTCGTCTGCATAAAGCAGAACCTGAATCCCCCTATGACCTATCTTAGGCGAGTCCACTCCCAACCCAGCCAATGCTTTCTCTAGGCCGTTAATATAGAGGGTGAATAGGAAGGGTGCTAGAATACAACCCTGTTTGACTCCCCTCGTACAGGGGAACTGATCTGTCATGTTGCCCTCCTCATTGTACCTAACCGGGGCACGGGTGTTACTATATAGGGATCTCAAGATGTTTACTAGGCCCTGGTCCACTCCCAGTCCCTCCATAAGTTCCCATAGTTTGTTCCTGTTCACCCAGTCGAATGCTGCTGTAAGGTCCATAAATGCCAAGTACACGGTTTCTTGACTCGCTATTGTGTACTTGGCCATCAGGAGATACAGATTAAGAAATTGGTCCGTTGTGGAACGACCGGCCCTGAAACTATACTGCGTGCCCGTGATGATCTTATGTTCTTCTGCCCAGTCTTTTCGGCGATTAAGTATAGCCCTGCCAAGAACTTTCACAGACACGTCAATCAGGGAAATAGGTAGGTAACAGGACCAGCTCTCCCTGTCGCCTTGTTTGAAGATTGGAACAATTGTGGCTGTCGACCAGGATTCAAGCATGCCTGTGCACACTGCAGCATTTATAACCCTGGTCAGAATGGGAGCCCACAGCTCTTTATGCGCTAGGAACAAATCCGGGGGGACACCATCTGGTCCCAGCGCTTTATTTCTGGTCAATCCTTCCACGCCTGCCTTAATCTCATTTAACAAGAAAATGATAAATTCCTCTCTTCCTGGCCCTTCCTTAATTGCTAGGCAATCATCATGGGTACTAAGATTGTATAGACCGTTAAAGTGCTCAAGCCATGTTTCCGCCAGGATATGAATTACAATCTTGGGTTTATCACTGTCTTGGAAGCATGGGTCATTTATGATCTTCCAAAATGCTGTCATATTTTTTGCGTCTACTGCTTCCCTCAGGTTCTCCCAGGCATGCTGTTGCAGCATCTTTATATAAGCCTCGACACATCATAACCCTGGTTTTATCCCTTGGACAGGTTTTCAGTGCCAATTTCAGCTCTCTTAGAGCCTTGGAACAGGCCTGATCGAACCACCCATGTTCCATCGGCCCGTTTTTTCCGGACTTGACCCTGAGGAGTCTGTTCATGTGCAATGTTGCCCCTTCATAGGCCTTGACTAGATCAACCCCTGTTACTTCGAGATTCAGGCACCTCCCTACGTGATGGTCTTTATCTGCTATTAGTGCTTCATAAAAGGCGTCGACATCCATATTGGACCATCTCAGCCTTCTACCGTGGTCGGTCGCCATTAGCTCCCCCTTCAGACCCCTTTTATCCTGGGTACTAGGCCTATTTGGATCCCTCAGGACAATAACTAGGGGGTTGTGGTCACTGAATGCACTTGATTGTATTTCAAACCCCAAAAGCTCCTGTTTCATTATGTGTGATACAAAAATAAAATCAATAACTGAATCACAACCTCTCCCTTTAAAAGTTGGATTTATCCGCCCAGCGTCCCCTCCTTTGATTAAATCCATAGTGTGTTGGAGGTTATGCATTTCCAACACCTTATTATGCTCCTTTCCTTCTGCGTATGTTCTAGATGGGGGTCCTCTTCCAATGGACAAAAGGACCAGACACCACATATATTTTTCACATTTGGGCAAAGGTGACAATTAAAATCACCTACAAGCACCCATTGGTACATGCGTCCCTCTTGGTCAATCTCCCCCTCCTGTCTTTTTTCCAGTTCTTTAAAACTAGTAAATGGTAACCCTGGTAATATAGCATTATAGAAATTCACAAATAGTGTGTTCTGGCCCCTCATATGTAATTTTAACCCTTGTCGAACATCAGAGTTCTAGCTCAGGTCTTCCCATGGGACCACTGACATAATATCGACGACACAAATATCGAGATACACAAATATCGAGTCAAAAATATCGATTGACAAAATATCGACTCCCTATCTTCAAACAGGTAAGTACCAAAATATCGACTCCAAAATATCGACTTACAAAAATATAGACTGTCAAAATATCGATTTTTTAAAATGTCTTAAAATTAAGTTAAAACTAATATAGTAATACATATATTTAATATAAACTTAGAAATAATTATTAAAAAAATATAATTTTAATAAATAATTTATATAATTAAAAAAATTATATCACCAAAAATTACACACACACATATATATATATATATATATATATATATATATATATATATATATATATATATATATATATATATATATATATATATATATATATATATATATATATTTAAACATATTATTAAATAAACATATATAACATTTTAGAAAATGTTTAAAATTTATTGTTACAACTATAGTGAGTTCAACATTAGCAAAAGTGTTGGATAGCGTAGAGGTAAAATTTACTACTCCCACTCCAGTGGGTGCAACAGTAGGGAAAGCGCTGGATAGCGTAGAGGTTAAAATTACTATTCCCACTCCAGGGATGTATGACGTTACAACGCATACTTTTACAACGCCTACCATTACAACAAAACTTTTACAACGCAAAAACTTTTACAACGCATACATTTACAACGCAAGATTTTACAACGCATATACCTTTACAACGCATACCATTACAACATAAGTATTGGTAAGTATATAATAATTTTTTGAATATAAATTAATAAAAAATATTATAATATAATTTAATATAATTTAATTTTATTAAATAAATGTAATTTAAATGTAATTTTACTTTATTTTTACAAAGTACCCCTGTACCCCAAAAACCCAAAACTGACCCTGAACCCTAAAAATACCCCTTTACCCATAAACTGAAAACTGACCCTGAACCCTAAAAATACCCCTTTACCCGAAAACTGAAAACTGACCCTGAACCCTAAAAATACCCCTTTACCCAAAAACTGAAAACTGACCCTGAACCCTAAAAATACCCCTTTACCTACAAACTGAAAACTGACCCTGAACCCTAAAAATACCCCTTTACCCCAAAAACTGAAAACTGACCCTGAACCCTAAAAATACCCCTTTACCCAAAAACTGAAAACTGACCCTGAACCCTAAAAATACCCCTTTACCTACAAACTGAAAACTGACCCTGAACCCTAAAAATACCCCTTTACCCCAAAAACTGAAAACTGACCCTGAACCCTAAAAATACCCCTTTACCCAAAAACTGAAAACTGACCCTGAACCCTAAAAATACCCCTTTACCCAAAAACTGAAAACTGACCCTGAACCCTAAAAATACCCCTTTACCCAAAAACTGAAAACTGACCCTGAACCCTAAAAATACCCCTTTACCTACAAACTGAAAACTGACCCTGAACCCTAAAAATACCCCTTTACCCCAAAAACTGAAAACTGACCCTGAACCCTAAAAATACCCCTTTACCCAAAAACTGAAAACTGACCCTGAACCCTAAAAATACCCCTTTACCCAAAAACTGAAAACTGACCCTGAACCCTAAAATTAAAATATTTATCAATTAATCAATTATAATTAATTACCAATTATATTTTAATTAATTACCAATTAATAATTAATTAACAATTAATTTTTAAAAAATATCAATAAATAAATTAACATATTTAATTAATTATAATTAAATTACTTCCCACCCTATTCCCCTATAAACCCACAACCCGCTACAGAAAATAAATTACTAAAATTAAAATATTTATCAATTAATCAATTATAATTAATTACCAATTATATTTTAATTAATTACCAATTAATAATTAATTAACAATTAATTCTAAATTATTATCAATAAATAAATTAACATATTTAATTAATTAGAATTAAATTACTTCCCACCCTATTCCCCTATAAACCCACAACCCGCTACAGAAAATAAATTACTAAAATTAAAATATTTATCAATTAATCAATTATAATTAATTACCAATTATATTTTAATTAATTACCAATTAATAATTAATTAACAATTAATTCTAAATATATATCAATAAATAAATTAACATATTTAATTAATTAGAATTAAATTACTTCCCACCCTATTCCCCTATAAACCCACAACCCGCTACAGACTTATATTACACAAAAAATAAAAATTATTATTAACTTACCTTAAATTCGATATTTTTGTTGTCTATATTATGTCTAGTCGATATTATGTCCATTCTATATTTTTGATTCGATATTATGTCCATTCTATTCGATATTAATTTTCTCTAGTCGATATTTTTGTTGTCTATATTATGTCTAGTCGATATTATGTCCATTCTATATTTTTTACTCGATATTCTGTCCAGTCGAAATAATTGACTCGATATTATGACTGTACACCCTTCCCATGTCCCTTTTAATTTTAGATCCACATATATCACCAACCCTCCCTTGTTTCTTCCTGCCCGCCCTTTCCTTGGTGGGACGAAAAACATCTTAAAACCTTCAAGAGCTAGCTGGTCTCTGTTCCATTCCCAAGTTTCTTGTAAACATATAACTTGGAACTTTTTTATATAAGCCACCCAGTCGTTATTTGTTTGTTTTGTTGAGAGCCCCGCTATATTCCACAATATAACTTTTATAGTGCCTTGGCCTGTGGTAATTGTACTCGGCAATATCTGACAACCTATGGTAGACGAGTGGGTTCCTAAAATCTGGCCATTGTCATTTTTATAACAACTGACCTTGTCACTTTCCGTGGTTCCGGGTATTGATGTGCTTTCTGGGGTTACCGAGGGGCCTCCAAATGAATATCTGCGTGGAGCAATCGCTTCGGCGGGGGCATCACCGGAGTGAGGGCTCCATTCGTGTCAATCAATGTCTTCCAAGCTCTGACTATTTGCCAGAGGTGCATAACCATTTTTTGTGAGAGGCAAGGGCCCTGTTCCAGCCGCTCCGCTGTACATTTGCCAATCAGCCTCTCTTCGGGTACTTATCCTTGGGTCCCGATAAAAGAAACCCAGCAGTAGCAATTGGATAGATGAGCCACTCTTCCCCCTGAGTCCGCCCCGGGAATGGGCAAGAAGGTCCTGTACCAGCCCTGGTGATCTGAAATTTATGAACACTGTGTCTCCTTCAAAACACTTTGTACTACGGCCTATCCAGGACACCCTTCTTGCCATTAGTATATGCCTGTAGTGCTCAAGCTTGAATTGAACATTTTTACTTAGCCAGTGGGCTGCATTATTGATTAACATTTGGGGTGTTTCTTCACAGATTTCAGTTGAGGCAGGGACCCCTGTCAGTACTATTGTATGTGGACTTGCTGCTGGGAAAAGGTCCATGACAGGCAAGTTCCTCGTGCTCGTGACGGGCTCTCCCCCTGCTGGCACATCAGATTTAGTTGCGCCAGCCCCATCTCTCCTGCCCCCCTGTGCCCTCTTGTCTATCGACCGACTTTGTTGTTTCGTCGTCTGCCCTTCCTTCCTAAAGGGTGGAGCTCTCTCCTCCCCTCTGATTTCATCTTTTCTACCAGACCCCGGAGGTTCTGTTTGTACATTGCCCAAGTGGTTGGTGTTCCTTTCTCTTTATGATGGATCCCATTGTGATACTCCCCCCGTGCCATCACTACCTCGGGTGGCCATGTCCTGGACTTCTATAAGTCGGGGGTGACTGTCGTGGATGGACCCATCCTCTATTCTACCAATCTAATCACTTTCTCTTCAAGTGCACTAATTTTCGTATAGAGTGGTGCTAGTTGGTTGATAATTAGTGTTTCCAACTTTAACCATAGTGGTGAGTCCTCCCCATCACCCATGTCCATCCCTCTGCATTTAAAGCACTGCAAGGAACCTGTTGCTTCCGGGGTCCCTTTGGGCCTACCCTCCTTTGATTGTTCTTTCTTATTCGCCTTACTAATAGCCATATTTTGCCCCCCATTGTGAGTTCTTGGCTGAGACTATGGGGGCACTTGCGGGTGTACCATCCCTACTGTTCGTTTGTTTATCCAGGAGCGCCCTTTTAGATCGTGTCACCACCTCTGCAGTTTCCATGTGTGGTTGCTCATAGGTCTCTGGTGCTTCGGCCCTCACCGCCCCCTTCTTCCCCTACTCCCTCCCCCATCGCTGATGACATAGATACAACCGTGGGTCAGCCCGGCTCTCCCTCGTCCACTCCATTAATTGCCTTTAAAGCTGACCTCTCCTTAGTTGGGGACATATTTACTGCCGGCTCAACATCAGATATCTCGATCGCTCTCTGAGGGGTATTTTCAATGTCTAAATTTCTCGGGATGACAGCCTTAGGTGTCCCTACCTTGGCTAAACCCCCCATAGACAATCTTTTCTGAGCCATATTAGAGTCCAAAGAAAATCTTTTTTCGGCAGAACGAATTTCTTGGTTCAGGACCTACTCTGCCCTGAGGAAGAAGGCGTCAAGTGTCCCTATTAGGCTCCCTCCCCCATTGACTGGCTTAATCCTCTCTTTGGTCATCACGAATTGCTGGTGTCCTCACAAGGACGACCTTGAGCTGCACATTAGTATATGTCCAAATCAACAATCCTCGGGTATATAAATTCTGCCAGAATGTACTGTTCTAAAATGAGAAGAAAATGCAGTTCTGAGCGGCCCGACTGAGTTGGAACACCAGTGTTACTTCCTTTGCCAGGCAATGACAGTCACACACAGTAATCCTCACCTTCCTTCTATGGCGTTGTGTAATCCCAGGAACGGTATGGTCGGGTGTGTAATTGACAATGTTAGAGCCCTGGCCCAGCCCTGCCTCCTTCTTGCAACGACGGGCTTAGACGGGCCCGCCCTTGGCCCGGGCTTTGCCCGGCGCGCGTCCCGCGAGGCGGTAGATAGGAAATGATTAAAAACCCCTGATGCAGGAAAGGGAGGGGCTGCGGGTCGACTTCATAGCCTGCTTCTTCCTGGGCTTTGTAGTCCGTGTAATGCTCCAGCCACCGGACGATGCGTCTCCGGCGAAGCGGGAGGCGCGAGAAGTTGATATGGAGCTCCGGTGCAGGAAAGGGAGGGGCTGCGGGTCGGCTTTCTAGCCCGCTTCTTCCTGGGCTTCGTGGTCCGTGTAATGTAAGCATGGGCGGATTTTGCGGATTGGCAATCCGCGTATTTGCGTATTTGCGTATTTCGAAAATACGCAAAATCCGCGGATCCTAGCGTATTTTTTTTTGTGTTCGCACGGGTTTCTGCAAGTTCGCGAGGGTTTTATTGTACAAAACGCTCGCGAACGTGCAGAAACCCGTGCGAACACAATGTGCCTACTCATGGCCAAACGGACCGGGCTTCCATGCGAGTGCACATGCCTCTTGTGTGTATAAAAGGTCAGAGGCCGATCAGAGCAGCAGATGAAGATACAGAGACTCCTGGTCACAGGAACAGCACAGGGATTGTGCTCGTGAAAGTCAAGGATGCAAAGGCCTCTATCCAGCATCACAGCTGACTTTCGACAGTAGATTTGGTAAAGAAGGCACATTGCCCAGCCTCGACGACGCTCTCTGGGCTGATGAATGAGTCACTGCATTTGAGCTTCAACTAGTTCCAGCGACCATGTGTGTGTTACTATGCAATCGCGCCGAAGGGCGCAGGGGTCTCTTGAGTGTATTTTACAATGGCGCCAGCAAGCTGCCAGCGCCGTTGTAAAATAGTTACAAAGTTAGCTTGCACAGGAAGCACTTAGATAAAATAAAGCAGCACCTGCTTCGTTTTATCTAGTGGTTCCTGTGCAAGCTAACTTTGTAACTATTTTACAACGGCGCTGGCAGCTTGCTGGCGCCATTGTAAAATAGTTACATGAGTGGGGGTTCAACTTTTGAACCCGTTACATCCGCGGATTTTTTTTTTCGGATTTTGTGAAAAATACGTAAAATACGCGGATTGCGTATTCACTAAAAATCCGAAAAATCCGCGGATGTAACGGATTTACCGCTCACACTTAGTGTAATGCCCCCAGCCACCGGACGATGCGTGCTTTCGAGTTAATTTCTATAATTCCTCGATGCTAAATATAACACTGCCAGGGTATGCAGACAAAATATCGAACTTTTAATATCGACATACACTAATATCGAAGTTTTAATATTGAAGGGACAAAATATAGAAGGTAAGTAATATCGATATATTTAATTTCAATATTAGTAATATTGAAGTTTAAAATATCGATGTAAGTAATATCAATGTTAATAATTTCGATGTTACTAGTATCGATTTTTAAATATTTTTGTGTATATTAATATGTATTTATTATGTTTTTAATTTAATTATATGTAATTTAATTACATTTTGTATTTTAGTACTGTAGCGGGTTGTGGGTTTATAGGGGAATAGGGTGGGATGTAATTTAGTTATGTTAAATTAATTATTAATTAGTAGGAATTATAAAATAATATTTATTAATTGGTAAATATTTTTAATTGATTGGTAATTAATTTTAATTAATTAATTGATAATTGTTCTATAGCTGGTTGTGGGTTTATAGGGGAATAGGGTGGGAAGTAATTTAATTATGGTAAATTAATAAGGAATTAGTAGGAATTATAAATTATTTTTTAATAATTGGTAAATAATTTTAAATAATTGGTAATTAATTTTAATTAATGTATTAATTGATGATTATGTTCTGTAGTGGGTTGTGGGTTTATAGGGGAATAGGGTGGGAAGTAATTTAAATGTAATTAAGTAATGTTCTTTAATTAATTGTTTTGATAATTATCTAATTGTTAATTAATTATTAATTGTTAATTAAATATTATTAAATGGTATTTTTATAAATTCTTTAAATTACATATATTTTGCTCATCACGTTTTTAATAATTATGTATTGGTATTTGTAAATAGTTTACATCTATTTAATAGTTAATATTTTTATTCTTTAAAATAAAACATGTATTTATAAGTATGTTATTTTTACTCCTACGCTATTCAACGTTTTCCCTACTGTTGCACTCTCTGGAGTGGGAGTAGTAATTTATACCCCTACGCTATCCAACACTTTCCCTACTGTTGCGCTCTCTGGAGTTGGAATAGTAATTGTTACCACTACGCTATCCAGCATTTTCCCTAATGTTGCACTCTCTGGAGTGGGAATAGTAATTTTTACCCCTACACTATCCAACACTTTCCCTACTGTTGCACTCTCTGGAGTGGGAATAGTAATTGTTACCCCTACGCTATCCAACACTTTCCCTACTGTTGCACTCTCTGGAGTGGGAATAGTAATTTTTAACCCTACGCTATCCAATACTTTCCCTACTGTTGCGCTCTTTGGAGTTGGAATAGTAATTATTACCCCTACGCTATCCAACACTTTCCCTACTGTTGCTCTCTCTGGAGTGGGAATAGCAATGTTTACCCCTACGCTACCCAACACTTTCCCTACTGTTGCGCTCTTTGGAGTTGGAATAGTAATTATTACCCCTACGCTATCCAACACTTTCTCTACTGTTGCTCTCTCTGGAGTGGGAATAGTAATGTATACCCTAACGCTATCCAACACTTTCCCTACTGTTGCACTCTCTGGAGTTGGAATAGTAATTGTTACCCCTACGCTATCCAACGCTTTCCCTACTGTTGTACTCTCTGGAGTGGGAATGGTAATTTTTACCCCTACGCTATCCAACACTTTCCCTACTGTTGCACTCTCTGGAGTGGGAATAGTAATTGTTAGCCCTACGCTATCCAACACTTTCCCTACTGTTGCACTTTCTGGAGTGGGAATAGTAATTTTTACGCCTACGCTATCCAACACTTTCCCTACTGTTGCGCTGTTTGGAGTTGGAATAGTAATTATTACCCCTACGCTATCCAACATTTTCCCTAATTTTGCACTCTCTAGAGTGGGCATAGTAATTGTTACCCCTACGCTATCCAACACTTTCCCTACTGTTGCACTCTCTGGAGTGGGAATAGTCCTTTTTACCCGTACGCTATCCAAAATGTAAATCATTTTGTTTATTAGTTTTACATTGTTATTAATTGTTATTTATATTATTTTATGTATATAAATTTATTTGTAATTTATTATATTTTCATTTATTTATAATTTATTAAAATAATTATTTTACAGTTAATATTAATTAACTATATACTATGTATTATATTTATATTATAATTAGTTTTTTATTACATTATTTATATATATTTTTAATTATGTTTATTATATTTAAAAGTATTATTTTGTTAATATTACATTTAAAAAAACAATATTTTCTAAAAAACGATATTTTTAACATCGATATTTTTCTTGATATTTTTGTACTTACCTTGTTAGAGATAGGATCCCGATATTATTGTCCTCGATATTTTTGTTGCGATATTTTGGTACCTCGATATTTTAGTAGTCGATATTTTGTCATAGATTCCACTGCCAGAATGGGGCAAAACTCCAAATACAGCTTAACATATTTGGGGATTCAGATCACCCCTCGTATAGAAGGCTTATTCCAAGCAAACTTCCCACAACTACTCGGTCAGATAAAACAGGAACTTCAACTCCGGAAACCTTTGTTTATATCATAGCATGGTCGGATACACTCAGTTAAGATGACCCTTCTCCCTAAGTTGTTATACCTGTCCAAGGCACTCCCAATAGAGCTGAATAACGATTTTTTTATGGTTTTTATTAGCATTTTCAAAAATGTCAAGTAAATAGAGCAGTAGATTCAAGTCATAGGAGAAAACAAACTCCCAGCTGCTGGTCCTTAGGACCATATGTATCAAGCCTTTTTCCCATTTGCAAATGAGCAGATTCTCAGAATCAGCCCGTTTGCAAATGGGATAAAGCCTTTTGGGATGTATCATCCCAAAAGGCGATCTCAAAATAGAGAATTGCAAAATTTGTGATTCTCTATTTTGCAAATGCAATTAAGGAATTGCAGATTGCGATTCCTTAAATGCAATTCTGTAAGCACCAGAAATTTGCTATTTGGCCTTAAGGAATTGCAAATTACCACCACTTCAAGTTGCGATTTTCTTTAAAAAAAGCACTTTTTTGAATTTTTTAAAAGTGCCATATGTTGCACATACATGGCCTAAGCAAAATGTGCACACATGCATATTTCAGGGGTGCAACAGGGTACCCTTGCAACCTTGAAATTGCATTCGCGATTCTCTAATTGGTCATCACAAATTGAGAATGTCTTCCCATTCATTCCTATCGGCTTCCATGCCCATAGGAATGAATGGGAAGGTATTCCTTATTTGCGAATTTCAATTTGCGATTCGCAATTAAGGAATATGTAGGATATGCAAAATTTTTAGCAAATCCTACATACATTGCATTTTGTGATTCTCTAATTGTGATTCGGTTAAAATCGCAATTTGAGAATCGCAAAACTCTTTTTTGATACTTATGGCCCTTTAGTGTTTTGCTGCTATTGGTACAGAACAAATGCAAAAAACAAAGGAAAACCCTACCCCCGAAACCCCCCCAACTCCCTCTCCCAAACCCACTTACCCACTTGCATTTTGCACCACAGTGTATAGTTCAATGCAGTAATTTCTATGTGTGACCCTCCGGCATAGGAACCTATGAGAGTTTGAGATACTTTGGACAGGTCATCTCGTAGAATTCCTGTGATAGTAACACGTAGGGACTCCTTACCTCTTGAAATTCTGCCCCTCCCTGTTAGAGACATGGAGATCTCCAGTCCTAGAATGTGCCATATCCTGTGCAGCCAGTTTGTGTGTGTGAGAGTGGTCACTGTACCCCAGTTGGCAAGGATGGCCTGGGCCGCCGCCCCCAACACCATACCGATCTGTTGGCCCTCGGGTGGATTTTAAGGGGTATGTTAATGGATTTGGGAAACCTAGCAACACATAGGTCGATAATCTTGGGAGCTGTGTGTCAAGGTACTTGTCTATGTCATCTATGACGTGGGTCCAATAGTGCTGAAGACGGGGACACTACCACAGAATGTGTGTCAGGGTCCCTTTGTCCCCACATCCCTGCCAGCAACCGTCCCTATGTGAGGGCTTAATTTGATTTATCCTGACCGGTGTATAATACCAGTGTGAGGTGATCTTGGTTAGTGTATCTGTAAGCGCCGTAGTGCGCCCCGTGTGGCGTGCCTGGTAGGCTATTCTCTCCCATTCTTTCGCACTCAAGGACCAACCCAATTCCTTGCCCACCCAGCATGAAATGTATGGGCTTGAGTTTGAAGTAGAACTCTGAGATCATGCCCTTGTCGGATGATTTAGCCAGGAGCCACCTTTCATACTGGGTCAGGCAGCGTTGCGCATTGGTCGAGTTGGAGGGATGCATGATCTAGTGTCTCAATTGTAGATAAAAAGTCTTCACACATCTGGGGAAAGGATAGCAGGCCTTCCGAATCAAAAAAGTGGCCTATGGAGCGGCATTCTGACTTTCTCCAGGTTGCAAAATCTGAGGTTTTCACTCCCAGCGTTAACTCCTGGTTCTCAAAAAGGGGAGACAGTGGGAATGGATAGGTGGTCAGACCCATTTTAATGCTAGTGCAGTCCCAGGCTGACAATGTCACCTGAGTCATTGGGGACACATACAGGCTTCTTGGTCTGTGTGCTTTGGGAAGGAACAGGATCTTCCAGAGGACCGTACCCGCCACTGCCCTGTTCTGGAAAAGCCAGTGCATCTCCGATTCTGGGCGGCACCACTCTATTAAATTTTTTAAATCGGAATTCCCAGCCCTCCGGCCTCAGAGGCAAGATAACTCAAGGTCCGCTTCATACGCGGTTTCCGACCCTGTCAGATGAACTTTGCTAGTTCTGAATGGAGTTTGGCAATCGTGCCCCGTGGGGGAGAGAGGGGTAGAGTCTGGAAGAGATATAATATTTTGGGAAGAGACTTCATCTCACAGGCCGCTCTCCGTCCAAGCCAAGAAATTCGAAGATGTTTCCACCTCCCCAGGTCACTCCATATTTGCCGGAGAAGTGCCCCGTAGTTGCAATCTATTGTTGCTTGAATCATGTTAGCTAACTTAATCCTTAATGTACAGAATAGTCTCTGAGGCCCACATCAGCGGGTATTGGGACGCAAGAAGATCTACTGTACCCTGAGGTACCGAGTGCTTGAGGTTTAGTTACATTAATTTGGAACCGTGACACTGTAATGATTTTTTTAAAGTGATTTGTTCTATGATCCTACGATACATCTGGCAGGATAGAAGAGCGAGGTTACCCTTTCATGTGTTGAGAAAACCAAGATCGGAGGTGGGGTTATTCCCAGACATCGGACTCATTTCATTTTTCATTTCAAGTAAGCTTTATTCGGCTTTTGAATTTAAAACCATAAAAGCAACAGTGAAAAGATACAAACATACAAAGAACTAGTCCAGCAAATCAAAACATAATTAAAAGAAAAACAGACTGTTTAGGACAAGCTAAAACAGTTTGACGAATCAACTATTCAAGATCCTAATCCAAAATACACAGAATCCTCCTTTATCATCAGGTATGATAGTAATTTGGTACACCGGGGCCAGGATAAAAGTCATGCAGATCCCAGATACGGATGGAGCCATCTCCAACTTTGTGTTGGGTAGAACGTAAAAAGGGGGCAGTGTTTCTGTCTTTAAACTTAATTAAAATCAGATCTCCTGGAACATTTTTGGGCAGAGAACCAAGCCACCCCACCCTCCTGACGCTCAATATCCCGCCGTCTAAAACAGATGGTAAATGCCTATGGTTTTTAAGCCAGAAAATGGCTTTATTCATTAGGTCCTGCTGTAGTTCACGTTTACCCGGGGTGAGTTCAGGGACCCCAGAAAGCACGGTAACGTATGGCGCGGCTTCCGGGGGTAGGTCCATTTGATGCCTTCTTTCCAGGAGTCTGTGAGGGGTATGTTTTGGATTAAGAGGAGCGTTGCGACCACTTAGAGTGGGTGGTATAGGAGGGGGGTCACAAGTGGGAAGTATGCTGGAAGCATTGTTCATAGGCCTTTCATGGATGTTAGTAAGGGTATAGCATGTGGATATCATGGTGTTGGCATTTGGTGGGAGGGACCTTATTACAGTGTTTTCAATCCTGGTCAGCCTCTCCCCCAGATCATTAATTTTTACGACCAGTGGTGATAGAGCACTGTTTAACATTCGTTCAATTTGGGCCAGCAGGGTCAAATGAAGGGGGGATACGGGGTCATTTGATCGAGTCTCCGCTTTATCCGAAGTTAGTGAGACAGGGTTTGGGGCGGATAAATGGGGGCTGCAGAAAGTTGGTTCGGGGGATGCGGGAGGTGTGAGATTTACTTGTTCATTGTCTCTGACTACTATAGAGGGAGTTAATAAATCCTGGGCATAGTTTGTACCGCACATGGCATTCAATTCTTCCCAGATTGACATCGTGGTTGGGAGACAGGATACCGAGGGCAACAATGTACAGATCAAAGCAATAGAGGGGGAAAGGTTAGCATCTGACTGTACCTCCTCCTGTAGTAAAACCAAGTGTAGGGGCCCGTCCCGTCCTCCTCTGGCCTCTGAGGGCCACAGAGGGCCCGCCCTTTGCCCGGGCTTCGCTCGGCGTCCCGCTCGCGTCCCGCGAAGCGAAGCAGAGCGCTGTTTGTAGGCGCCTCCTGGCGCTTGCGGTGCGTGGCCAATCAGCGCCGCCGCTTAGGCAGCCGGGATTTGCAGTCCCGGGGCGGCGGCGCTGTCTCAAGACTGTGGTGACTCCTGGCGGTGGCGGCAGCGGAAAGGGACTCCCCTCGTCCCCCCAGCACAGGTAAGTGATGCCCCCCTGCTCCGCCAAGCAGAGCGCTGTTTGTAGGCGCCTCCTGGCGCTTGCGGTGCGTGGCCAATCAGCGCCGCCGCTAAGGCAGCCGGGATTTGCAGTCCCGGGGCGGCGGCGCTGTCTCAAGACTGTGGTGACTCCTGGCGGTGGCGGCAGCGGAAAGGGACTCCCCTCGTCCCCCCAGCACAGGTAAGTGATGCCCCCCTGCTCCGCCAAGCAGAGCGCTGTTTGTAGGCGCCTCCTGGCGCTTGCGGTGCGTGGCCAATCAGCGCCGCCGCTAAGGCAGCCGGGATTTGCAGTCCCGGGGCGGCGGCGCTGTCTCAAGACTGTGGTGACTCCTGGCGGTGGCGGCAGCGGAAAGGGACTCCCCTCGTCCCCCCAGCACAGGTAAGTGATGCCCCCCTGCTCCGCCAAGCAGAGCGCTGTTTGTAGGCGCCTCCTGGCGCTTGCGGTGCGTGGCCAATCAGCACCGCCGCTAAGGCAGCCGGGATTTGCAGTCCCGGGGCGGCGGCGCTGTCTCAAGACTGTGGTGACTCCTGGCGGTGGCGGCAGCGGAAAGGGACTCCCCTCGTCCCCCCAGCACAGGTAAGTGATGCCCACATCGGACTCTATTATAAGGCAGTGCAGCTGTGGGTTATCACAGAATGGTCTATACGGAAACTGGACAAACACTGGCTCTACATGCCATTGTGGGTAGGACAATTTGGGGCGTGCTTTGGATAATGCATACTTAAACACCCCCACCAGGACTACCCTTAAGACATGGGACAAGGTGACTAGAAATCTGGGATGGACCTCCTTTCCCTCCCCTTATACACCCATACATTTTCACACAGACTTCCCGCCCGCGCTGAAGTAAGGTCCATTTGCTGCATGGTAAAGTACTCTCAGATTTATTCCTTAACTATGACATTCTCACCTTTGAAAATTGCCAGCATGACTTTGGGGTCCTGACCACTGAACATTTTCACTACTTGCAGCTTAAGCATTGGGCACTACATCCAGAGGTAAGGAAGGTAGCAAATAGAGAACTGACCCCAATAGAAACCTTTGTGTGGAAAATGAGTACCTCAAGGGGCACTATCTCTTTTCTCTACAAGTTGTTGGTATCCACTACAAAGGCACCACAGCCTAGATACAGAGGTATATGGGACTCTGGGGAGAGACATAACAGAAGAGGAATGGAAACACCTGTAGTCCGACATCACTAAATGTAACCATTCCCTTGAGTTGAGAGAGGCGCATTACAAAATATTATTCAACTGGTATCTGGTACCCGCCAAGCTCAGGAAGATGTTTTCCCTCACCTCGGATTTATGCTGGAGACGATGTGGTATCCTCGGGGATTTTCGCCATATTTGGTGGGACTGCCCGACGATGAAACTGATGAAGCAAAGCTTCGCATTTGCGACTTGCCGAATTCATGAACCTCGTTCATGTGTAACAACGTAATAATTTGTACGTCTTACTAACGTTTATTTCATGTTTAAACGAAGTTCATGAAGCTTGCCTATGTGTATTCCTAATATAATTAATTTGAGTCTTTAAAATGGCCGCTGCTTTGAAATGAGTGTCTGCGCATGCGTCAGTCACACTCACGTGTCCTGATGTGTTTGCAGGTTTTGGAGGGAGATAGTTGCGCATGCGTAATGCGTAGCTTTGCCAGTAACGTGGTACTGCTCGTGCCACTGCTCTTGTGCTCGTATATATGTAGCTAACTTTTAGACTGCATAAGTATATTTCTTAGTGATAAGTTGAAAGTACAAAACCTGTGATGTGTTTTCATAACGTTATTTCTATGTATTAATTTGTTCTCGCTTACTTTTCATGTACCGCGGGGAATGGGGGTCTGACTGAGCCGAAAGCCATCTTGGAGGTCCTTAATGCGCATGACCATCTGCCTGGGGAGACGGCAACCTTGGCTGGAGGAACTCAGCCAGCTGGCAGGGATGGGCAAGATGCTCCTGAGAACTGACCTGCGAACTCAGCAGGACAGAGTCATGTGTCCCCATTTTGAAACAATGTACACTTGTCACTGTATTTCCCTGGACTTTTCTCGTGAGAACCCCAATCTCGCTAGGCGGTACCCAGAGATGTAAATAAGGCCTCCAAATAGTGTGTTCTGATTGGTGTGTTACCCAAATCCTACCTTAGGACCAATCCAAATTGAGGGATTCTGACACTTTGCAACATTGGGGGGTGGTACACCGTCCCCAAACTGTATATCTACCCTGGGTTCACCTAGGGAAATTGTCCGACTTGTCTGGTTTAGCTGACCTGTCACTGACCCATCGCACTCAATAGGTGACTGAAGATACAGAGAGCTGCGGAGCGCTCTGTCCGAAATTGACCATAGACTAAGGTTCTACTGAACCTTAAAGTGCTGGCGAAGCACTTTGCTGGGAGTTCGCTGACCCAATCGGGGTCTTGATCGATAGCTGCAGAGAGGGTGGAGCGCAGGCGTTGCTTCCAAACTGCGGGTGCGGTCCTGTCCTGAGGGTTTCCTGTCCTGTCCTGAGGTCCTGTCCTGATTCCTAATCTGAGGGTATCCTGTCCTGTCCTGGGTGTCCATTCTGCACCTGCTGTCCATTGAGGGGTATCCTTCCTTGAGGGTTTCCTGTCCTTAACTGACCCGTGGCCAGGGTTTGGTTTCCACACCAGTCTAGGTAAATATCGCTCTAAACTCTTTAAACTTGCACCTTTCTATTTTTCTGTCTTTTGCTTCAATAAAGACACACCTTTGCACATGTTGATTTTTCCATGCTTTTGCCGCAATTATTGAAACGTAAAGTCATTTGCATATTTTCATAACGTGTTCCCATGTTACCCTACCTGTTAGAAATCATATTTTGCATTGCAGTTTGTCATTTTCTGATATGGTCTAGAACGGCCTTACTTAAACTGTCTAAAGAACTTTTACCCTGAATGCATAGCGTTTTCTGTTGCATCTCATATTAGCATTTCCATGATTACCCTGACTTTATTTCTCTATAGTTATGTACTTTTCATTATCTTGATTATTGACTGCCTTATTCTTGTGAATCTTATGCTTACCGAGAACGAACTTTAGATAAAGATTTTAAAACTTCCAGTTGTCCGTGGTCATTTACAACAGTATTGAATATCATTTTGAGTTTGTATTTTGCTGCCTTTCCTTTACAGCTAGCTCCCTGATCCGTTGTGGTCATAGGTACCCGTGTCGGTGGATGGTAAGTCGGGTACGCTGAGTAATAACAGTAGGGAATTCACACAAATTGGTAGCAGCCCGTGAAGTCACCCGGTCAATGTATATTGTGAATTGAAATATATGGGCCCGAAGCCGGAAACGGCGAAATTATTGGTTGGGTGACCTCGCGCGCTCTATCAAAACCATTCTGGGACGAAATTCTGACCTAAATGAAAGTCATGCTGGGATACCCTATACCGGCTTCTATAGATGCGATCCTACTGGGCCTCAGGGACACCTCACTAGAGCATCAAACTAAGGTAGACAAAGCAGTTATGTGGGCTTGCCTGGGAGCAGCTAAGAGGACAATAGCGGCCAATTGGAGCACCAGTACTGGCGCAATGGCACTCACAATAATGGAAAACACTCACAATGGAACGTATGTCTGATATCTTTAAAGAATAATAAACATTTTGAATATAAGTGGGATTCACTGGTAGCGTATCTTACAAAAGGGCTCCCACTGGCAGTATGTCCACCCCCCTTATGGGGGCTACACTTGTTTCAGTTTTAAGTGCCACAACAGAGATTATACAGATGACACCTAGCGCTTAAGGGAAAGGTTTGTATCAGATTCTACACGTGAAGACTCCACTCCGTCCGTTTGTAGTTAAGTAACAGTAAGGGAAAGATGGGTACGTCTTCTCCATGACAGGGGTAGAGGGGGTGGGAGATGGGAGTTGGGGTGGTTTGTTAATTGTACTTTGGAAATTCCAAGGACGCAACGCTAGTGATGAGCGGCACCATACGATTATTCCGGCACTGTGAGAGAATGTGAAAAAATTAGCAGACGGTGGCATGTTGGAATGATGATATGGCTACTGCCCACGATTGTTCGAACAGTTTTATAACTTGTTTGCGAATAAACAGAAATTTGACACAAAAAAAATCAGCAAGTCACAGGTGGATCAACTATATATCACAATTGCCTAGCAACGACATTATGGAAAGCAATGAATTTATACTCTAGGCACTGAGAATGTCGGGCATCTTTTGAAAGTTCTGTTAGGTTTTATGTACCTTCCTCCTTCAATACCCCTTCCATCCTCCTTCAGCACTTCTCAAATTGTAACCTGGTCCTGATGATGATCCTAACTGCCAAGGATCGACACATCATCGACATTCCAGCGCAACTTGAGGCGCCATGTTCTCTGGTTCACCAAATATTCTCATTTTTGTACAATTCTTTGTAAATACCTACCTGTGAACTTTAAGTACCTTTTCATTATTGTCACCTTCTCACCTCCCACCGCCTATCACTATTCCACTTGTCACCTGCACCATCTACCTTGCATGTCATGAGCACTTATGTGCACAAAGTTTGTCGGGTTACTTGCATACTTATTGGTAACAGTGCTGATACAACTGTACCCAATTTGTTTGTTTTCAATATAATGTTTCTTCTTGCTTATTCTCAATATATGATGCCTCTGCCACTCTTACTAAATCGAAGAGTCTCCCTATTATATATATAAACTTTATTGTTTAGTTAATTAACACCATAACAAAGCCAAAAAATGGAGAAAAAAAAATGATGCTGATGCTGAACATTACAATAAAATCGATAAGATTCTTCATAGTACATTTTAAAGCACAAAATTTAAAATGATGCTGGTAGGAGCTTTATCAGATTGCTCGTCGTTAAAGTAGTTAGTAATACTGAGAATCTTATTTTAAAATTCCAAGAGCTTTCAGACGCTTTTCAAAGGCTATCAAGAACTTTATCAGTTTGCAATTAATTATAGGGTCTGTTGAGTCTAGAGCACCAATAATGGTCGATCTACAAGTAATTCTCCCTATTTGTTTTCTTTGCAATTACATGTTTATTTACTAGCCTATGAAACAAATACTTGTTGAGCTATTGTTGTACATACATACCACTTTCACCCAGATCTCAACTAGGTCTATGGGTATGCTCCTGTTGCTTAACCATATGATTCTTTGAAAGAGCACATTTACTTGCTTTTAAAGCAATGTGCCTTCATCGAGAGGACCTGGTCCAGGATGTATTTTTCTTAAAAATATAAGATCTTGTAGAGCCTTATGGATATTCAATTTCGGCTAACTTTTTCTGTATTTTTTGTTGTTATTTTGCTTTGGTTGAGCGCAACATTGTAGGAGAAAGCACAAGGGGGTTCCTCGTGAATTTAGGAAAGGAGGTATGGTGTCACCTGCGCTTTGAATTCTTGTAAGAGTTGCTGGACAAACAAGGTGTTTTTAGTGGCTGCAGCACACTTGTTAATGGTAAATGCTGGACTTAGCTATTATTATTATTATTATTATTATTATTATTATTATTATTATTATTATTGTGTCTTTTATAAAGCGCGAGCTACCCCAATGGGGTGTCCCGGCGCTGATTGAATTAGAAGATGGTCTCTCAAGGTGGGAATGACAGGCGAAACAGGAATGTTTTCAAGGACCGGCAGAATTTGAGTTCTGAGTTACTCCTGCGTAGATCCAAAGGCAGTTGGTTCCATCTTTGGGCAGCGCATAGCTCAAAGGTTTTGACTCCAGCCCGGGCTTTTTTAAATCTTGGAGTAACCAATAGAAGTTTAGCGTTTGAGCGAAGAGCTCGCGAATTACTGTACGGCCGGACGGTAGCCCGTAAATGGGCGGACCCATTGCCTTTGGTAGTTCGGTAAGCCAATGTCATGGCTTTAAACTCTATGCATTTACTCATGGGGAGCCAATGCAGTTCCCGTAGGTAAGGTGAGATATGCTGCCTGCGGGAGAGGCCACCAATCAGCTTCGCGGCAGCGTTTTTTACAATCTGGAGTTTATGACAAAGGCCTTTGGTTAGTCCTAGATACAGCCCGTTGGCGTAGTCCAAGTGAGAGATTATTAACGCATGGACTATTGTTTTCCTATTGGCACAAGGCAGGTAATTGATTAGTTTTTTCAGGATTTTAATGTTCAAAAAACAGGCAGCTGAGACTATGAACCTGACTCCCAAAGGATAGTTTGTTGTCCCATCGGACTCATAAGTTTCTGACTGAATCCTTCGGAGTAGGGGCTTGGCTAAGATCTTCAGGCTACCACAGGTTCTAATTTAAAGGTGATGGCTGATTGAAGAGGAGCACTTCTGTTTTACCTGCATTCAATCTCAGAAAGTTAAGGTCCATCCATTTGGCGATGTCTCTTAAGCAGGTTTTGAGAGGTCAAAAGCACTACAAGAAGGTTCCTCAAACGTGAAAAGCAACTGAATATCATCAGCATAGGACGTTGTTTTGATTCCTGTGCGAGAAATCAGTACCGCTAATGGCGTAAAGTATATAATAAAAAGAAGAGGGCTGAGTGACGAGCCCTGAGGGACACCCCATTTCAGTGGCCTGGCTGTTGAAGTGACGGGAGGGGTGTGGACCTGCTGTTTACGATTGGATAGAAACGAGCCGATCCATTCAAGGACCTTGCCCTGAATTCCCATGGCCTTCAGTCTTTCCAGCAGTATAGGATGAGAGACAGTGTCGATAAATCCAGCAGCACCAACACCACTCTCGAGCCTTGATCCAGAGTCCAGCGAACAGAATCAGCCATCTCAATCAGGGCTGACTCCGTGCTTGAGCCCTTACGAAAGCCATGTTGGGTACCATGAAAAAGGCCATTGCACTCAATAAAGCTGGCGATTTGTTGGTGGACTAGTCTTTCCAGAATCGTGGCAGGAGCTGGAAGGAGAGATATCGGCCTATAATTGGCCGGATTCTCTGGATCTGCATTGGCCTTTTTTAGAATCGGAACCAATAATGCGTGTTTCCAGGCGTCCGGGCAGATCCCAGAGCTCAGGGAGAGATTCCATATAGGATTGAGAAAAGGATTGAGGAAAGATGCTAGCCCTTTATACTGTTTTGCAGGCCAAGGATCCCCAGGTGACCCTGATCTACACCTAAGTAATTCTCAAAGGGAGGACTCCTCAGAAATTTCTGTAAATTCTGTAAGAACTGGGCCTGCAAAGTGGGGGTCCCTCTGTACCATAGGGGAATCCACTCTGTCACTAGTCGGGAAAGAGGCATGAATCTGAGCAATCTTATCCTCAAAAAATTCGGAGAGCTGAGTGCAGAGTTCTTGAGAGACTGGCTGTTTTTCGGAGCAGGGCATGGGGATCAGTAAAAGATCTAACGATCGAGAAAATTTCTCTAGGGGCATTGCTTGCTTTGTCAATCCTATCGGCTAAAAAGCTTCTTTTGTGCTTGACAATTTGTTTGCAATACTCCTTACGAGCTTGACGATAATCAGATTTACTATCAATGGAGTAGTCGAATCTTCATCGCCTTTCCAAAACTTTACACGCGGACTTTAGTTGGCCTAATTCGTCCGAAAACCAGGGGGCCGCTGGTGAGGACCTAAATGTTTTTATTGGCCTGAGAGGTGCCAGTGAGTCAATAGCCTCACTGACCCACCCATTGAGGTTAGAGATGCGTGATTCCAAATCCTCAGCAGGGGGAGGGCCGCCGTCTTTTAGATATTCAGCAAGAGTGGTAGAAGAGATTTTGCTCCAGTTTCTACCAAATTCCCTCGGGTTAGAAGGGGGTCTGTCAGAGCGGGTCAGTAAGATAAAAAAGGGAATCAAAAAATTATCTGACCAAATAACTGGGATGGGATCATCATGATTTATAATGTTAAACATGAATATTGGAATGTTTCATGGTGACACCTTAGCCCACATTAGATTGAAAGTAATACATGTTGAAATGAAAATGGTTTAAAAAATAATTATTATGGCCTTCATTGAAATGGGTTTTAAACACATGCAATGTGACATTAGACATCTTGGAATGATTATGGCATATGATGAAATTAATATGAATATGATACACACTGGGCACCAGACGAGCACAGGAATTAAAAAAACCTGTTATGAAATTAGTATGACAGGTGCTGGCATTAATTTCATATGTACTGAAAGGAATAGGGAATGTTTAAATTAAAGTAAAATGTACTGGAAATAATACGGAACATGTTGAAATGACTATTACATTAATTTCAAATAATTACACATTGATTTTACTGGACGAAAGTACATTGAACTCTTTCATGTCCTTAAGTCCCTCTTAGAATACTTGAACTTGGAACTTGAGGAGTATGTGCCACAAGAATATGCAACATAAAGAGAGTGGGGCACAAAGACAGAGGCATAGTGTGGGAGAAGCTGAGCCTGAGACACCGGCCGTCCAACAGCTGGTTGGAGGCTTTCCGACTGAGATCGAAGTTTAATGGTTCAACTGCTGAATTATGATGTCAGTGGTCAGAGTGCAAACTGGGCAGTCATTCTGGCTGGCTTCTGACGGGCTCAAGGAGCCTTTTGGCCAATTGGTAACGCAAACCCTTAGGGGAGGCATTTCTGCCATCAGGATTACCATGTTGGTTTTCAACAGCCTTTCCATGCCAGCCTTTCTGACATGGTCTCTGGTTGTGGGCCAAGGGGTTACCGAGGGTGCTCCCTGTAAATCCCTGCGCCGTGTGTACCACAGGGTGTAGGGATTTACACAAACTCCCTTTTTTCTATGTGAGCATGTAGTGTGACCAGTTTCTGACTGCTCCACAAGCTACCATAGAGAAAATGGAATCTGCGACATCACCATGTGCGGTTGCATCATAATCAGGCAACTGGAACCGCCGACCTGCGGTCGGTCACTTCCCATACCGCAGCAGTGTCGGTCGGAAACAACTCCGACCGACATCATAATCAGGCCCACAGTGTGGCTTTTGGACACATGGATAGAAGTTGGGGGATTTAATACAAATGTGAGGAGGCGCATAGGGCACATGGCTGCACTAGGAGGGGGGTTTAAACAGCTGGGACCATATCATGAACACCTCAATATGCAGCACAGGGAGATCAGAGTATATTTTTCCAGAGAGCTTGATGAGCTTTGGCATGTGGACATTCGGAGCTTGATGCAAATGGAAATACTAAAGTAGTGGAAGGAGATTGCAAACAATGAGTAGATTTGTGCACAAAGATGCTGTTTGTAGAACTTGAGGCACAAGCCCAGTTCCCACTTGCACAGATGCCACAGCTTGATATAGTTTGTACCAACCTATCCCAAGAATGAGGAGATTGCTGAGATACCTAATGTCTTTAAAATATTTCATTTGTTGTGTATTTGTAAAGCGCACATTCACCACTACGGGTATATTCGCTGTGAATATTAGATGATTGTTGGTACCCAACTAAACGGTACTCATTTTATCGACCTCAGATGGATGAAAGGCTGAGAGGACCCGCTGGGATTTGAACATGTGACCATGAGGTCGAACACAGGCCCCTGCAGTAGGCGCATTAGTCCACTGAGCCACCAGACCCGGCTAGATAGAACAACATGCCTAATTAATCAGACTGGATTGACAACAGCATCAACTTCATGAAGCCTTTAAAATTAGGCGTTCTTTCAAAATCTTCTGAGTTCCTTTCTCTCACATTTTGGTACAATTGTAAACAGTAAGGCAGTGTTTACACCATGATGGTTCTTGGGCTGAATATATTTGCTTATGAATAATGGAATGACTTTATGCATAGTTAATGTTCACACAGACAGACAGAGTAAGAAGCACCACGATAGTTCAGTTTGGGGAGCTTGGGGACTTTGGGCATATCAATAACCAGCATGAAGTCCTTTAGGTTCAATATTGAGTAGATTTGATCACATAAGCCATGCATATTAAGTATCTTGAACCCCATGATCATTCAAAGTAAGGACTTTGAGGCTTGGTTTATCCATATGTATTTGAAGTGCGAAGAGCATAGGCTCATTAACTAGCAAACTGAGAAGCATCGGCCCTGTTGATAGGTAGGTTGAGATGCTTTAGCACTTGGTCATATAGGGGGCTATTCACCAGGGTAACTTACCCCTGTGAGTAATTTACATGTTTAATTTACTCACACGCTTTACTAACTTTACTACTTTTGGCTATTTAACAACATCCTAGCTTAAAGTACCTCAAAAGTATAAGCTTACACCTCTCTATCACCTAATACAGAAAGTGGCACCAAATTTAGGGGTTTATTTACAAGCCCCTTGTGCCGTTGGTGCGCCACTTTTTCCCATATTAAAAGTGACGCACCTGCTACGCAAGGGGCTTGTAAATTAGCGTGTAAGATCTGACTGTCAAAACAAGGTAGTATGAAGTCCAGCATCACACATGGCCAAACACTAGCGTTGTAAGATCGTCCCATAGAAAATAATTGATCTAAGGATTTAACCAAAACCAATAGGAAATAATGTAAATTAATTACAATTATTTAAAATAGGAAAAAAAATAACTATAATTTAATTTTACAAAACAATTTCTAAAAATGAAGCAAATTTAAAATGTAATTATAAGATATTCAAAATTGAATTAATATAATTATTTATTTTTTAACATATATTATTATTAAGGGAATTATTATTATTATTAAGGGAATTATAGAGCGCGTGGCTACCCGGGAGTGTCCCAGCGCTAATCAGTCATAGGAAGGAGCGGTATAAAGGGGTTAAGGAAAAAGCCAAGTCTTTAAGTGCTTTCGGAAAATGAGGTGGTTAGGTTCTCTAGGGAGGTGTAGTGGGAGGACATTCCACAGTCTGGGAGCGTTGTGTGAGAAGAGCCTACCTCCACTCCTTGCCTTTCTGATCGTAGGAATTGCGGCTAGGTGAAGTTAGTCTGAGCGAAGGTTTCTGGTGGTTTTATGAGGGTGGACCAGGGCTTTCAAGATGGGGGACAAATCCCTGCTAGGGATTTGTGAACGATACATAAAGTCTTAAAATTGATTCTTTCTTGGACCGGGAGCCAGTGCAGAGCACGGATGGCTGGTTTTGCCGAGCAGTGGTGGTTGGTGCTGGTCAACAATCTGGCTGCCGCATTCTGGAGAATCTGCAGCCTCTTGATCACCGGGCTTGGTGTCCCTAAATAAGGAGCATTGCCAAAATCAATCCTAGAAAGGATCAGGGCCTTGACCAGTGTTTTTTTTGCTGGGAACGGAAGTAGAGGGAGTATTTTCCAAATCATTTATAGCAGGCCAAAGCAGGAGGACACAGTTTTCATCACTTGGGTTTTAAAGGAAAGATCTTGATCTAACCATATGCCGAGGCTTTTTATTTCTGATTTAGGGATGGGGAGGGGGGGCATGCATACAAGCCACATTGAGTTGATGTTGGAGCTGTTCTGATTTCCCAGCAGCATCACCTCAGTTTTGTCGCTGTTTAACTTCAGCTGGGAGCGGCTCATACAATTAACCACTTCCTCTAGACAGGAGTGGAGATCAATGGGCGACTGGTAAGATTGGTTCAGTGCTACGATCAGTTGCGTGCCATCGGCATATGACACAATATGGATTCCGAAGTGGGCAACAATGTCCGCTAAGGGAGGCATATAAACATTGAAGAGGATGGGGCTCAGGGAGGGAGGAGCCCTGAGGGACACCACAATTCAATGGAATGGGGTCTGAGATGACATCGTCCTCGAACACTTGGAATGATCTTCCTTCCAAAAAGGATTGGAGCCACTTAAGAGCACAGCCTGACACACCGTTGTTCCAAAGACGTTGGATCAGGAATTGATGGTTCACCGCGTCGAAGGCTGCGCTGAGGACAAGGAGGATGATGGCAGAAGTACCTCCTTGATCGAGTACCTTTCTTGCCTCCTCTACTACCATCATTAGCGCGATTTCAGTTCCTTGGCCAGGGCGGAAACCAGTTTGAGATGGGTGTAGCAGATTGTGTAGCAGATTGTGGGATTCAAGAAATGTGGAGAGGGAGCTGTTGACATGTTTTTCTGCGATTTAACTTACTCCCGGAAGGATAGAGATGGGTTGGAATCCATCACCGTTCTTTAGCATCAACTGTTGTTTTTGCATTTGTCACCCCGATTGGGATGGGTATGCTCAGACCTGAGTCCCATGCTCTCCACACCACTGGAGTCAAGCAAGCCTGGCTGAAGTTGGCTGAAATGCCAGAAACCGGTCCTAGGAAGCTTTTTTTCCAGTCCAGGAAAGGCCAGGCTTGGCAGTTCGGGCTGGACGGTTCCCATGAGGCACAGGGTCAGACTGATTTGCATATGACATGTCTGAACTGGGGTGGCAGAGTGGGCTAAAGAACGGTGATGGATTAAACCCAGATCTTTTGACTGGGTGTGAGTGTTTCATTGGTTCAGATGCTCCGTCCATCTCCACCCCCTTTTGTACTGCTTTGTTCGCCATAAGTTGGCAGGGTATGCTCAGACGTGAGTCCCTTGCTCACTTTGCCACTGGATTCAAGTAAGCCTGGCTGAAGACGGCTGAAATGCCAGAAACCGGTCCTAGGAAGCTTGTTTCCGGTCCAGGGAAGGCATGTTTTGGCAGTTCGGGCTGGACTGTTCCCATGAGGCACAGGGTCAGACTGATTTGAATATGGCCATGTCTGAACTGGGGTGGCAGAGTGGGCTAAAGAACGGTGATGGATCAAACCCAGATCTTTTGACTGGGTGTGAGTGTTTGATTGGTTCAGATGCTCCGTCCATCACCACCCCATTTGTACCGCTTTGTTCGCCATAAGTTGGCAAGGTATGCTCAGACGTGAGTCCCTTGCTCACTTTGCCACTGGATTCAAGCAAGCCTGGCTGAAGACGGCTGAAATGCCAGAAACCGGTTCTAGGTAGCTTGTTTCCGGTCCAGGGAAGGCATGGCTTGGCCGTTCGGGCTGGACTGTTCCCATGAGGCACAGGGTCAGACTGATTTGCATATGGCCATGTCTGAACTGGGGTGGCAGAGTGGGCTAAAGAATGGTGATGGATTAAACCCAGATATTTTGACTGGGTGTGAGTGTTTGATTGGTTCAGATGCTCCGTCCATCACCACCCCCCTTTTGTACCGTTTTATTGTACTGTGGCCGGTGCTGCAGACCGCAATGCCTGCCTCAATACAATGAATAGACTTTGCGACCGCCATGGTGGCGGTTGCATTGTAATTCTGCGTGTGGGCCGGATGTCTTCTAGGCGAGTGGTACCCATTAAGAATGGATGGTGGACAGATGGACAGAAGTCTGTCCGTTATCCTAATGAGGCCCCCAGTGTCTGTTTAACCATTCTGCATGTTTTTAAGCATAGGAAATCTGGTTTGTAACAAAGCAATTATTTGTTATCTTGAAATGACGCTGTTTTCTGAGCTCCTTTCATTGTTTTAAGCTGATATTTACTACTGTTCATGCACATTACACTTTATGATGTTTCTTTATTTGGTTTTTACTAGACCTGTGAGGCATGATGATACTCTTCTCCGTCCTATGCACATGAAAGTTTATGATATTCTCATAATCTGCCATAAATTGGAATGCTGTTTTAATATTCATGCTTTTTGTGATGAGATCTATTAATGTAATTACCTCTGTATCTGTCTTGTATGGCTCTTAGCAGAATACATTAAAAAAACAGCAGAGGGGTTGTGGCCACGCAAGATGGCCGAACGGACGTGATACATATTGGCTACGTCACTGCGAAGCTGTCAGGGGCATTTCTACAGCCCCAATGTAGCCTTGAATCATGACATTAGCAGCAATACATATCAGAGCTGTGTGGAGGCATAGCGGGATTAGCGAGGAAGCAGCCGCGTCCGAGGAAATGATTCATAAAAGGGGGTGGTAATGGACAGAGTATCTGAATTAAGCAGAACACTCCTACCCAGTCAAAAGATCAGGGCTTGATCCATCACCGTTTTGTTTAGCTCACTGCACCATCCCAGTTCAGAACCTGGCTACATGCAAATTAGTCTGGCCCTGGCCCAGTGCATCATGGGAACAGGGCAGACCAAACTACCAAGCCAATTCTTTACTGGAAAGGACACCGAAATCCCAGAAGGCAGGGGACACCGAAATCCCAGAAGGCAGGTGTGTCTGGTGAGAAGGCACGCCCGCGAGGAACATGGCGGCGGGCTGAGAGCCGGTCGCGGCAGCACCGTGGTGCTCTCCGCTGATTCAACGAGTGACATGCTGTAGCGAGAGGTCGCGAGTTTCCCTTCTGACAGGTAAAGCGGCAGATGCGTTTTCCCCCGTCTTTATCCAGCACTAAGCTAAGCCGGCACCTCTGTTTGTTTTCTTTTTGAGGTTGCTGGCCAGCCGGTCGCCCGAGAGGAGATTGCAGGTCGCAGGCAGCGCTAGGACCGCGCAAACCCGGCTCTGCCGGCAGGGAAAAAAACACAACGATCGAGAGATGCGGGCAGAGTTTGTGGAGCAGACTGTGTTCGCATGTATCCAACCCTGCAGCGACCGGTGAGAGAGGCAATATAACGTATCTACACCGGCTTAGCCTCCCAGCAGGTAAAAGGAAATAAAATAAAAAAAAATTAAAAACGGCGCGAGGGCCTTAACGGACCAGCGCTTACCCGTTTTTTCATACTGGAAGAACGCCGACGGTGCCTATGGAGCAGATGTCGCTCCGTACTGTTTAGACTAAAACTTGGAGGTTTGGTAGCATACACCTCTGAGCAGCAATCCTGCAAAACGCAGCCTGAGAGAAAGAAGCTTTACTCTTTTGTAAGATATGGGGGGAATGGGATTAAAGCGGTAGAGACTTCACTCACTCACGGAGTCATCACTGGGAGGTCGGGTTGCTGTATGGATCTAACGCAGTCTGATGTCTCTATTTACAAGGATTGCTATGCTATTTTAGGGAAAGTCTCAGCACAAGAGCCTGCATTTTTGAAAGGTACCAAGCCGGTGGGACACAAGTCAACGGAAGCTGCGTTATCTGCGACAGTGGAGCCTTTCGCAGTGGAGGCAAGCTCCAATCCCGTAAAAAAGGGGAATATTCCCCCAATAAGAAGAAATAGGTATCAGCTGAGATCTAGGGTTGAATTAAAGGAAAAAGGTGCTTTGGAATTTGAATTCGAAGAGAGGGAGCGGCCCATGCCACTAACTCCCTGTAAAAGTAGAAAGAAAAAGTCTACTTTAGTTAAGAAACTTAAAGGGGCACCCCTTGAATGTCAGGCGGTCAAAAGCACCCCATCCCTTAAATCTTTCTTTAAGGTCTTAGATCAAGCTAGGCTTTCATCTGTGCAGTCGGAGGTCAATACTGTCATCGTACCCTTAAAAAACCATTACGAGGTCCTAGAAAACATGGAAAATGTTGAGGGAACTCATATGTCGAGTTTAGAGAGCTTAGGACAGTTAAATCCCCCTGAGACTGAGACTGAGACTGAGACTGAAAATGCAACAGCAATAGGTACTCCGGCAAATGTAAATAAAGTAAACCCAGTAGACGAAGCCCAAGGAAACCAGGATATGAACCCCACGAACCTCAAGAGTCAGTCTGGAGCAGTAAAACCTGCACAAAGTAGCTCCAAGGAGTCAGTAGGTGGGGCGAGGAGAAAGGAAGTAAGTAAAGATAACCAATCTGTTCAAATAATTTCCGGAACGAGGAGAAGTTCTGTGGACCTTGGTGAGCGGGAGCGGGAGAGCGACAGGTTAAGGGATCTCTTTCGATCTCTTAGAGGCGATATGATGTTGAAATTTGAGATCTCAGAGACCAACCAAAAAACCATACAAGATAGATTTGATGCATTAGAATCTAGGCTGGAGCAGGTCACTCTTCGTACAGGGAACCTTGAAACAGAAACAGCTGCTTTGAACAAAACAGTGCATGGCAACCAAAAAGATATAGAGCATTTAAAAGTCCAGAATAGATCACTGGTTATGGATATTGAGCGGTTGGAGACTCAAGCACGTAGGAACAACCTAAGGATCTTGGAAATACCGGAGGGGGAAGAGTTGGAGGACATAAAGGTATTTGTCTGTAAACTTCTGAGAGAAGGTGTCCTAAAAGATCGCCCGGACATAGATTTGGAGGCAGAAATTCAAAGGGTGCACAGAGACCCCTACAAGAGACGTACAGACAGGAAAGCACCTAGAAAAATACTAGTAAACTTCCAAACGTATAACGTCAAGGAGCTTATTTTGAGGAGATCTCTTTTAAAAACAGACCTCCTCTACAAGTCTAGTTCTTATCTTATTAGGTCGGATATTGGAGCAAGAACTGCACAAAGACAATGGGAGCTGGGCACCAGAATGCCGGATCTGAGGTCACTGGGAGCCCAGGTACAAATGAGATTACCGGCTATGCTCAGGATTATGTGGAAGAATAAGACTTACAGTTTCACACAGCCAGAAGAGGTTGATAACCTTTTGGACCGAATGAGAAGCGAGCAGGAGGAGTAGTATTGGAAAGCCTGGCGATCACCTTAAGGATGGTAGAAACCGCAAAAAAAAAAAAGAGGGTGGAAAAAAAACCAAATAAAAGCGGTTGGGGGGACACGAGAAAGCAAATTATTGCATACAAATGTTGCATGATAAAACTGGGGATATGATTTATTTCTGATTCAGTTCGTCTCGCTAAAACTTATTATTGGTCGCGGACACCACCCGGCTGCGCCGAAAAGGCGAAGTCATCGCCAGGTATGCAGAGGGGGTTCCTCAGGGGGGAGGGGCTGATTGGGTGGGGGGGTCAGGGGGAAATTAAAAGAAAAAAAATCCTCATATATAAACAAACTTATTCTGTACAGAGGCATGGATGGGTATGAGTGGATATTAGACTCATGATCAACTCATATAAGTTAAAGGTCCGGTCCTGGAACATTAACGGTTTAGGGGAAAAAATAAAACAGAACAGAATTTGTGAATTCCTAAAAAATTCTGATGCTCAAATCATAATGCTTCAAGAAACACACTTAGAGGCCGCAGTGTGTAATTCTCTCTTTAAAAAGCTTCGGTGGGTCCAAGAGATAATTAGCTCCAGGCAAGCAGGTGCCACAAGGGGAGTTTCTATCATAATTCGAGCAAACAGAGGGATAACTCTAAGAAATTTTGAGACAGACCAATCGGGAAGATGGTTAGTCGCTGAAATATATATTCAAAATATCCCTTACTCCATCGCTGTGTATTACGGTCCAAATGAGGATAATTCGAGCCCTCTGTCCAAACTCGAAACAGCATTACTCACGACAACTGGCCCTTTAATTTTAGGCGGTGATTTTAACCTGGTCTTTGACCAAAAGTTGGATAGAACCTCTAAAGCTAAATATCATGCTCCCTTAAAATCTCTTGCCATTCTGGACGTCCTAATGAAAGATTTTACTCTAGTTGATGTTTGGAGGAAAAAATATAGAACTCAACTAGGCTTTACTTTTTATAGTAAGAAATATAAGAACTATTCAAGAATAGATCATTTTTTAGTCGATCAACACCTTCTCAAAGATATCAATTACCTCTCCTTCACACCTACAGGACTATCGGACCACGCTGTCTTGGAAATGGTAATTGAACGGAATACAGCTCCCCTAAAACTTAGGTGGACACTGGAGAGATCACTTTTATTAGATGAACAAATAAAAGTAGATATTAAAGACAAAACATTAGAATTCTTCATAATAAATTCAGGAACTTCCTCCCTTCAAGTCGTATGGGAAACTTACAAGGCCTATCTGAGGGGAGTCTTAAGTTCATTAATGAATCATAAGAGAAAGAGTAGGAAAAAAATAAGAAAGGAAGACTTGACTGCAATAACAAGTAAGGATCTTGAATTACAAAATGCAATTCTAACGAACTCTAGTAGAGTACATTCGCTAGAGAAGGAACTTACAGAGTTACAACTTCAGTTAAAAATTTCAGATGAGAGAATTCTTAAAGAAAAATGGGAGTCTAGTAGACTAAAAAATTTTGAATACGGGGAAAAGTGTGGAGCCCTCCTAGCCTGGAAAGCTAGAGAAGAGAGAACAAGAAATAACATTAAAGCCTTAGTACAACCGCAGACAGGAGATTTGATGGAAACGGATGCAGAGATTAGAGGAGAAGCAAGGTCCTTTATGAGTAGTCTCTACACGGAAGACAAAGATCCTAAGGGGGAGGATTTAGAATCCTGGCTGGCAACAAAACATTTATCGCTAATGTCTGAAACAGATAAAGCTTATTTGGGAAGTGAGATCACAGAAGGGGAAATTCTGGGACAACTAAAGAAAATGAAAAGAGGGAAAGCTGCAGGCTCAGACGGGTTGCCAGTGGAGATTTATTTAGATAATAAAGATCAACTAATACCTCCGCTAAGGGATCTTTTTAACTCATTATTAATCCACGGTCACTCTACTCCCCCCTCATGGGCTGAAGCCATTATAACGCTCATACTAAAACCTAACAAAGATTCCAAAAAAATAGAGTCCTATAGACCCATTTCATTGTTAAACACCGATATGAAGATCTATTCTGGAATTCTAGCCACTAGACTATCGAAGGTTATAAAATCCATAATTCACCCTGACCAGAGAGGCTTTATACCAGGGAGACAGTTAAATGAATTAACATTTCAAGCAATAGGAGCCATAGACTATGCCAGCACTAAAAATCTTCCGCTTGCTCTGATCGCCATAGAAGCGGCTAAGGCCTTCGATCAGGTCAATTGGAAGTATTTATGGGCCACAATGGAGGCATTTGGGTTCCCTCTTATTTTTATAGAGGCGGTTAGATCATTATATCATAATCCAAAGGCGAAGGTTCTAGTTAATGGAATCCTATCCGAGTGGTTTGATATATCTCGTGGAACCAGGCAGGGCTGCCCCTTGTCTCCCCTTCTGTTCGATGTGTATATGGAGCCTTTTGTGTGTGGCATCAGAGAGGACAACATAATTCAACCATTCCAGCTTGGTAATCTGTCTCTGAAAGTGGCATTGTATGCAGATGATCTTCTCTTATATACCTCTGATCACTCAGCAGCAATACCAAGGTTGTTTCTCTTATCGGAAGAATTTGGGAATCTGTCAGGCTACCAGATAAATAAGGAGAAAATGGAGATTATGGGATGGAATAATAACATACACATATCGGGTGCAAAACAGACAATGAGGTACCTGGGAATTCACCTAACCCAATCTGTAAAAGACATTACATCACTCAGCTGGCAAAAGGTGGCTAAAGACATCAATAAAACCTTAATCAGATGGGGGAGCCTGCCTTTGAATATATATGGTCGTGTCAATCTTATTAAGATGACAATTCTTCCAAAATTGACTTTCTTATTTAACTGCATCCCTCTATCATTTTCACCTAAAGACATTAATACTTTACAGGGCAAAATCGGATCATTCATATGGGCCTGCAAGTCCACTAGAATTGCATGGAAGAAGCTGAGAAGGGGCTTAAAAATTGGAGGGTTAGCCCTCCCGGATTTAATGTTATACTGCCATGCCTTCCACTTTAAAAATTTTAGGCTCCTTGCAAACAAGTTAGATGCATCATCGCAGGGCCGCCTGTTTCAAGCCTTATTAAACGATCTACCTTATGACCATGATTTCTTTTTATTTAAGTTTGGAGACCAGAATTTTTTTTAAAAAATTCGCCTCAGAATCTTACAGACTGCATTAAGAAACTGGGGGTTTATCAGGAAGACATTCGATATCCCTTATTATCATTCACACACTCCAATATGGGATTCTCCTGGTACACCTCAATGTCTTCAAGATCGCCTTTCACAACCTTTGAAAACAGCCGGGTTAAAAAAATGGGGTGATTTCTGGGGAGATTCAGGCCTAGTAAACTGGAACTCTTTAGCACAACTAACCAACGGCCAGCTGACTAGGTTCAAATATTATCAATTATCTGCCTGGTGGTCTAGTCAAAATATGCAAAGGGAGAAAAATACAGACATTCTTGATGCAATTGGCAGGGGGGGAAATGGTTAAAAGAACTTTCATTTTGGTATAATTTAATGATCACAGAAGAGAATAGTACTTTGCACTTGGAGCTGAAAAAATTATGGGGAAACTGTATACCTGACCCTCCTGAGGTAATCTGTAAAGTTTGGTCAGACTCTTTTACTCTTTCACAGAGGCTAATTAAACCAGCCAATTTAAGACGTAATCATTTGTTTACGGCTTATAGAGTCTATTGGACTCCTGCCAAATTGCATAAGATTACTCGTAATAATTACTACTGTCCTCGATGTAATCATTGTACCGCTGATGATGTCCATATTTTCCTTGATTGTCCAGCTATTCAAGATTATTGGAAAGCGATAACGGATTTTTTGAGTGACGTACTTTCTATAACTATTACTTGCTCTCGTAGACTTGTATTTTTTGGCTTAACAGACGATTATAATATTAATAGTCTAGACACTAAGTTTATTTTTTATATAATAGTTATTGCAAGGAGACAAATTTGTATGGAGTGGAAGTCAGCGTCTCCTCCTAGATTTGTAATATGCTTGAAACATATAATGGAAGTATGTAAAATGGACTTAGCTGGTCGTAACGAGAGCACTGAAAATGTTTGGTCTAAACTGGTGATCTGGATAAACAGGTGTTCGGTCCTATGATTATGCCAGAGGTTGTGTCGGTCCTGTCCTCCACTTTGCCTAGGGCGCCCAAAATAGGCTCTGAGGAGTGGGATAAGGAAAACAGCCTACCTCTGGGACATCCCTGTTTGCCATGATACTGTTTCCGGGGCGGATATGAAAACTACAGTATAAGAGGCAACAGCGAGACCCATCTAGAGCATAAGAATTCTGGTGGCATATATGAGGACAAAAAAAAAAAAGAAAAAAAAAGGAAAGGAAACAAGCTTCCGGGGACTGGTTTCGGCCCGGCTTGCTTGAATCCTGATGGTGCAATGAGCAAGGGACTCACATCTGAGTATACCCTACCACACTTATGGTGGCCAAAACGATTCATAAAAGGGGGTGGTAATCGTCCGAGGAAATGGCAGGAGCGCAGAGACGGCGGCTGAAGCACAAGATGGTGGCAAACGGCTGACCGGAGTGACCCGGAGCTTCCCCCCACATCTGGGACTCATGCCATTTCAAGCACGGAAACGGACTCTCCCAGTGGAAAATGGTGGAATCCAATTGCACATGCGGGTAAGTTTAAAAGCGATTAGCTCTGCACCGAGAGGCACAGCGGTGAGCGCCGGAGCGGATCGGCAGCCACAAGGAGCAATTGTAGGCAGTGAAGGTAAGCGGGGAAATCCTGCTTCAATTTGCAATTTTCAGGGACCCGCGAGTGGCAGAAGGTGACATTGAGGGACTTATGAGGCACCTTACGAGATAGGGAAGATCTATCCTACCCGTGCCTGACTCCAATATGGAGGAGGGGAGCACAAAATAACTGTCACACACAGAGAGGCTTAAGTAATCGGCTCGTCGTAACACAGTGACTAGGGAGGAAATGGGCAATCTAGTGAGAAAAGGATCAGTGAAGGCAACTCACCACTCAAAAGCCCTGAGCCGTTTTTCTTTTCTGGCTGCCTGAGAAGGAGAGCCCTGACCCGCCATGGCCCTGGCCAAGGAAGACTTACTACTGTCGCTGAAAGACTTTAAATTGTAACTACGCTTGGAACTAAAAGGTAAACTCCAGGCCTCTATAGACAAACCCAAGAGCTTGACAAAAGAGTACTAGAAATGAGTGACTAAGGTACAGTCTTTACACTCACAACTACAAGTCGCCCTACTGAAGAATGAAGACATGGACAACAGGTCCAGCCGAGACATCATACGCATCAGGAATCTGGAGGAGGGGGCAGAATGCCCCAACTTAGAGGCATTCGTAGAGGGCCTCTTTGCTGTGCTACTTGGGCCTAAACAATTTAAAATCAAAATTGAAAGACCCCATAGGGTGGAGCCAGCTTTGCCGGGTGATCAATGTCGCACTTAAGACATTCTTGTGAATCTTCAGTCCTTTAAGGTCAAAGAAGCCATCCTACAGGAATCCAAAAAGTAAGACACTATCACATTCCAAGGATTTTGCTGCACACTATTCCAGGACCTGGCTCAGGCGACGCTGCAACGAAGGCAATCCTTCCGTCCTCTTACAGAGAAATTTCGAGAGGAGCGAATAAGGTACCGATGGACTTATCCCTTTGGGCTAGCCTTCGACTTTAAAAATAGGCAACGTCATATCACGGAACTCAATAAAGGCTTGGAGATTGTAGGGCTCCCAATGTCTGAAGGCGAGGCATCCAGCTTGCAGGCCAGGAGGAAGGGAATACCCTAGGTCAAGCTTCAAACAGTAGAAAACAAACACTAAAGGGCGCCTCTCCAAGACCTGATCTAAAGACAAACAGAATACGAGGAAATTGAAAACAGGTCTACATGACAGGTCTAGATAGGTGAGAGAGCGCGAGGGACAAACACAAATCGCTTATGGTTAACAAGGGAAAAGAAGACATAAAGTTTTTTCAGTCTGACACGCATCAGCTAAAGGTTTGCCATGAGCACTGAGGAAAGAGGCTGCTCCCCTGCTGAACAAGGGCCACACTGATCAAAAAGACAAAGGAGATGAAGCGGAATAATTGAGATGACACGAGTTGTCTGGGTGCGTATGAATGCTCAACACAAGGCCACGAGCTGAATTTAGCTAATAAGTTCAAAGACTGCATGAGGATGAACACTATAGACTTTATAGCAGCTCAGGACTTGCCACCGGCCGGGAGGAAAGAGCTCACGCTGGGGCCGGATTATGGCTACAAGGATTACAGATGCATAGACAGCATGGTGAGGGGCGAGGGCCGAAATCCCTCCTCTACACCCGCAAACAAGGAATGCAGAACCATCAGGCCATGTGAGGGTCCAGGGGACATTCATTGTTTTTTACTTTGGTTATGTTTTGAATCCGAAAGGGAGGGTTTATGTTAAGGGGGTGGTGAAGAAGCCGGGGGAAGAGATAAGGGGAGAGGTGCAATGTAGGAGTTCAGAAAGTGAAGGGGGTGCAGTGGAGTGGCTAAAGAAATGTGATTGGTGGGATTGTATAAAGGAGGGTCCACAGGGGTCACAGGCAACGTAGGGGAGGGGGTATCAAACAAGATGATATTGATTACGTCATGGAACGTGAAGGGCCTTAACTCGCAGATCAAGCGACAAAAAATCTGGAAGTAGATAGTGGACCACCAACTTGAGGTGGTGGCCCTTCAAGAGATGCATCTTAAAAGATGGAAGAGCTGAGGCTCAGGCCCAAAACCTACTCCCTCCTATATATGTCATCCACCAAAACGAAACACAATGGAGTAGCTCTACTGTTCCATAATAGCAACAAATTCCAGATGGAAGGCATTAAAACAGACAAGGAAGGGAGGGTGATGATGGTGAAAGGGAAGCTCAGGGTTAGAAGAGTGACAATTATGTCCCCAATACAGGTCAAGCAACATTTGTGAAGTCTTTTTTTAACTTGGTGGGGGGTTTTGCCAAAAGTCAACTAATTGTGATGGGGGACTTTAACCTCACCTGGCATCCCACGGACATTAGCTCACACCAACATAGGTACACAGGAGGCAGCTTCCCCAAACCCCTAAAATAGGCCTTTCAAGACCCAGGGCTCTTTGACGCCTGGAGATTTCTTAATCCAACCACAAAAGACTACATGTATTATCCAGGCTTAGTATCTCTACATATGTTCAGCTCTTCTATTCTGGTCTATCACTTGCGGTGTGCGCAGGGATACTCCTTCGGGAGTCGATTCAAGCGCGGTATAAACCCATAAATAAATAAAAATAAATAAATAAAATTCACATGCCCACCTAACATAGTCCAGCCTAGATTACATGTTCATATCCCTGGAGCTACAGGGTGCTTTGCAGGGGGCTGAGATCCTTCTCATTTAACTATCATACCATAGCCGAGGTACGGCGGGCCTCCACCTGGGATGGAAAGCGCAGGGACCAGCTAAATGGCATTTTCCTACCGCACTGACACGAGATAAGCAAATTACCTTTAAGGCGTGAATTAGGGAGAAATGTATAGGGTTGTTATGGTGTTAAATAAGGAAAGAACAAGGGAAAGTGAGGAACCTGAGGCAGCCCTGTCCCAGATATAAAAGGAATACAAAAAGAATCCCCACGTAGCTTAAAACACAAGTTGGGTACACTAAAAGGGAAATTGGGGGCAATCTACACTAACAGAGCTGAGTTCACCATGTTGCGACTTTGACGTAGTGCGTATGCACAAGGGAATAAAGTAGGCACGCATCTGGCGAGACAGCTTAGGGAAAAAAGATTGAGGGAATATATTACAGGAATAATTAAAGACGGGGAAATAGAGCTAGATGACTTGGTAAAGTAAATCTGTTTGGTGCTTTTTATCAAGATTTCTACAAAGGGGCTCCCCCTGCAGCCAATGCCCAAAAGACTTATTTAGATTCACTTGCGCTCCCCAAGATCCCAGACGAATGGAGGGACCAACTGGAAGCTCCAATCTCAGAAGACGTAAGAAGGTAAGACTTGCGATCGGAGCTCTAAGGCCACATTATTCGCTGTGGACGGACGGTCTGACGGCCCTTTTCTATAAGACCTATGCACCTGAGTTATTGCCCCAGTTGACAACCCTTTTTAATGACATGGCATTGGGACAGGCGGTCACCCCCCTCTAAGGCAGAGGCGCTCATCACAGTAATTCCAAAGCCGGTGCAGAACCCACAGGTATAAGCCTAATATAGGCCAAAAATCGAATGCCCGATATTATCCATCCGGATCAGTTCGGTATTATCAAAGGGAGGCAGACGCATGATAATATCCGCAGGAGCCTGCATCTTATAGAAAAACTAAACAAGTTAAAAATACCAGCGATAGTACTGGGATTAGATGCGAAGAAAGCCTTCGACAAGGTGGATTGGCAGTTCTTGTTTCTTACTCTTGAGTGGTTTGACTTTGGGGAAGGGTTCATATAAATGATTAAAACTTAATATACAGGCCCGCGCTCTAAGGTAATGGAATTAGCTTGGTGTTCTTTGAGCTTGGTCGAGGCACAAGGCAAGGGTGCCCATTGTACCCACTGCTATTTGCTCTGAGTATTGAGCCGCTGGGGGCTCAACTCAGGCCAAACCCAGACATCCAGGAGTTCAGGTTTGGGGGGATGATCATAATATGTCATTATTTGCAGACAGCACCCTGTTGACTCTCAGAGAACGTCTCTTCGAGCTTTACAGTCAGAGTTGAAGGACCTTGAGGAGATTGCAGGCTTTCTCCAAATCCTCTATACTAAACATAACACTGCCAGAGGGGGAGAAACTACAAGTACAGGGGGAATCCTCATTCACATGGGCTAAACACAGCTTAACATATTTTGGGATTCAGATCACCCCCTCTCATAGAAGGCTTATTCCAAGCAAACTTCCCAAAACTACTCTGTCAGATAAAACAGGAACTAAAACGCTAACCTTTGTTTATATCATGGCTTGGTCAGATACACGCAGTCAAGATGACCCTTCTCCCTAAGTTGTTATACCTGTCCCAGGCACTCACAATAGAGCTGGGTAACAATTTTGTATGGCTTAAATGTTCTTTATTAGCATTTTCAAAAATGTCATGTAAATAGAGCAGCAGATTCAAGTCATAGGAGAAAACAACCTCCCAGCGGCTGGTCACTTAGGGGCATATTAGCAAGAACCTCGCTAAAATGATCGCTGTTTTAGCGGCAGGAAACTGCAGCTAAAAGGGCGATAATGGGCTTGCTAATATGCGTTATAGAATTCCAATAGAAGCCCAGGTTAGATGTGCAGGACATCTAACCTGGGCTTCTATTAAAATTCTATAACGCATATCAGCAAGCCCATTATCTTCGTTTTAGCTGCAGTTTCCTGCTGCTAAAATGGCGATAATTTTAACGAGGTTCTTGCTAATATTCCCCTTAGTGTTTTGGTACAGAACAAATCCAAGAAAGAAACAAAGGAAAACCGCTCCCCACTGGCGTAGCTAGGGGGGAGCGGTGGGGGCGGTCTGCCCCAGGCGGTACTATTTTGGGGGCGGCTACGGCTGCGCTGCACTGGTGACCCGTGGCAGCACTGCACACATGTATGAAGTGCAAGCGCACCTCTGTGCAGAATTCACGAAAGCGCTACCAATGACAGCCCTTCAGTAATATGGAATGTCTGCATAAGTTCAAAGTAGGTTATTGCGAATACATCTCTTATTCATTAAAAATGCAAAAGGAAATGTTTCTGAGGTGTTAAAATTGGAAACTTTACGTGTACAAAGTGTTCATCAGAATCATGGGAGTCCGCAAGGATTTGCATTTAAGATAAGCCATGTCTGTTAAAGATCCTTCCAGATGTCATAAAAGTGTTGAACACTCAGTATTTATATATGTATTTTCTACGTGGTGCTGGCATAATGTTCAGAGTGGTGCTGCTGAACTCACTGAACTCATTCGGATTCTAAAAATGTTTCAAAATTAACAGGTGTCACAAATGAGCCAGGCCCATTCAGAGGGAGAGTCCTAAAAGGGTGTTTTTTTTTTCTCTCGGAGGTTTATATAGCTCGAACTTGACCGAAGGTATCAGCGCGATTTACAGGAGCACCAGTTGTGTTTCATATAGACAGATTATTTTAGGCACGGGGAGATTAAGGGGAAGATTTACAATTACTGGCGCATCCCTGCATATCAGCAGGGATGCGCCAGTGTTAGACGGGGATCCAGTGGGCCCCCGAGGTATCCCCGGTGCTCTGGGCCAGGGCTTGCTGCCGGAGTCCTTCGAGAGAAGGACAGGTTTTTTGCTCGGCCCGGAATTGTTCCTGCGTGGGGCCTCCCTCCTGCCGCCATTGTGCCAGGTCAGGGACGTCCCGAAGCTGGTCGGGTCCTTCTTCGGTTTGGGTCAAGGGAATGGCTTCTGGGGCGGCCTCCTCTGGGATGAGCGCGGGAGGAGGTTCTGGCCACTCGGGCTCTTCTGGGCTGGGGACCGCGCGGGCGGTCATGGACCGGGTCGTGACGCAGACCCATTCGGGGAGGCCAAGCATCCCCAGGTGCTCCCTCCGTTCGACAGCTGCCCAGGGAGAGCTTTCAAGGTCGTTTCCTAGGAGGCAGTCCACGGGGGCATCATCGCGGACAGTTACTTTTAACATCCCTGTTACTCCTCCCCACTCGAAGGGGACGCAGGCCATGTGGCATAGGCTTTCGGAGTTGTCGGCTGATCGAACAGGGCAAAGAATGTTCGGCAAGATTTGGTCTGGAGTGACGAGGTGGCGTCGGACCGCCGTTACACTGGCCCCGGTGTCGCGGAGGGCTTCCGCCCGGCGGCCATTGATGTTAACCCATTGACCGTACTTCTGTGTGTTGGCGGGAAGGGGGGCCCGCGGAATCATGTCTCTCTCCCCTAAGCAGACCAGTGCCATGGCGGCGGGTGCCCATTCAGAGGGATCGGTCTCGTACTCCTCTTGGTCTTCCGGGATTATTTCTTCCCCTAGGGCCGCCGCTGCAACTTGGCGGGGAGTCGTGTTCGGATTCTTTGGGCAGTTGGGATCACTGGCGTAGTGGCCGGGTCGCTGGCACCTGTGGCACGTAATGTTGGCCCGGAAACCGGCCCGGACGGCAGGGCTTCCCCGGCCAACCGGGGTCGAGGGGTTTCTGGGGGGTGACGAGGGGCCGGGGTCTCTCCCCCGACCCTGACTTCCTCCTCCCCCTCGGGGGCGATACGATCTGGATACTTCGCTGGGTGCGCTCCGGCCAACTCGGGTGCTTTCCCACCGGTCGGCTTCGGCGGCGAGTTGTCGAGGGTCGGTTAGCTTGCTGTCCAGGAGGTGTTGCCGGAGCTCCACGAAGCAGTTGTTCGACAGGTGTTCCCATACGATAAGGTCAAAGAGTTGTTCGTAGGTGGTTACTTTGTTGCCCTTGATCCACCCCTCGAAGGCTCGGCTAAAAAAGTTCACGTACTCCACCCAAGTTGTACCCGGAATCCGTTTGCAGTCGCGGAACCGTTGGCGGTACATCTCAGGTGTGAGCCCGTATCGAGTGAGGAGGGCGGCCTTCATGTGGTCGTAGGAGGTCATCAGCTGGTCCAGGAGTTGCAGCAGGGCGTCCCGCCCTTCGTTGACAAACCTCCCCCATAATCCGGCTCCCCAATCGCTTCGGGGAATCCGGTGGGAGGTCATTGCCACCTCATAGGCTTTAAACCACTGCTGGATATCATCGTTCTTGTGGTATTCCCGGATGACATCTTTGGGGATGTGAACCTTGGGCTCGGTCGAGGCAGACGGGGTCGGTCGTTCGGGGAGCCCGAGGTCTTTATTCTGTTTCTGAATCTCCAGTGCTTTGAGATTGCGCTCATGTTCGTACTCTAGTCTCTTTTCCTCTAGCTCCCTCTGTCTTTGCTTGTCTTCCCGCTCTTCCCTGAGCCGTAAGTGTTCCAGGGTTATTTTTTGTTCTGCCAGCTTGAGTTCCCCATCCAAGCGAAGTCGGGCAAGTTCTAATTCGTGGAGTCTGGTTTTTTCTCTTTCTCGGATCTCTTCCAGGGAGAGATCCGCTCTTTCTTTAGTTGGTGCGGGGCTCGTTTCGGTTGTTTGTGTTCGGGGTACGGCCGTACCCGTTTCTGCCCAAGCTTCTAGGGCTCGTTTGAAGTCTTCCTTTGTGCTAAGACCTGTGGTTGGAAGTCCAAGTTCTATGCAATATTGCTTCAGTTCCCGGTGGTTGTAGTCTTCCAATTTTTCCATCTGAAATTTTTCCGTTGTTCCGCTCTCTATTGACATGGTTGTTGTGTGTGGTGGGGCGAGTGACTTTCTGTACGATTATGCGTAGGTTCGGATCCCGTCGCTGGCCACCAATGTTAGACGGGGACCCTGAGGGTCGGCCGGATACCGAGGGAGAGATCCCCGAGGGGGACCGTCTCCGGCGATCGTACAGACAAGTACCCTCCCTCCCCACAAACAGGCACCACACCAAGTCGAGTTCAAGGCTTTATATAAGGTTCTTAAGGCAAGGATATCAGCGATACAGGATAACTTGGACCCGGGGGTCCTCTCACTTCTAGTCTCTGTAGGGAAAGGGGGTAGCGGGACAGTCTTGGTACCGGATCGGTACAGGTAGTGGTAAAAGGCGAGCTCACAATCCTCGAGCTGGAGGGTCTGTGGATCGGGCCGCGGCAGCGCCAGCAGGCCAAGGTGATAGTCTCATAAAGCAGAGGGCCGCGGCAGCGCCAGCAGGCCAAGTCGATGGTTTCACGAGGCAGAGGGCCGCGGCAGCGCCAGCAGGCCAAGACGATGGTTTCACGAGGCAGAGGGCCGCGGCAGCGCCAGCAGGCCAAGGCGATGGTTTCACGAGGCAGAGGGCCGCGGCAGCGCCAGCAGGCCAAGACGATGGTTTCACGAGGCAGAGGGCCGCGGCAGCGCCAGCAGGCCAAGACGATGGTTTCACGAGGCAGAGGGCCGCGGCAGCGCCAGCAGGCCAAGACGATGGTTTCACGAGGCAGAGGGCCGCGGCAGCGCCAGCAGGCCAAGTCACGGATGAGTTCTTCTCGGGTCTCTCGACTCCAGGATACAACTGCCTTCCTGGTCTGGCCCTGCCCCAGTTATAGGTCTGGTGCCCTTTGATGTCCGGACCCTCGCGCCTGGGGGCCGGGAGGTCCGGGATGAGGGAGTCCAGACACCCAGCAGGGGGGTGGAGCCAGCGCCCAGGCGGCCTGGGGTGATCGACACCTGGCGGAGGAGAGCCGTTGACGATTCCTTCTCCCATTGACTCGCCAAGTGATCACTCTGCCTCCTGGGAGGATGGTGGGGCCTCGATGTCGGGGCCGGCCGGGCCCGGGGTTAGGGTCGAGTTGAGGCCACGCGGCCTCGTGCTGCAGTGCCCCAAGATGGCGGCCGGGTCGATGTCGTGGGGTAGATGGTGACCCGGGCCAGCTGGGTCCGGAGCTGGTGTCTTGTAGTGGAGGGATTGCAGGGTACTTCGGGTGGTCGTTTGTGGACTCTGGCTGGGGATGCAGGGAGAGCCAGGGTCCTGGTCCCATTGCGGGGAGGGGGGACAGCTCGAACATGCGGCCTGTCCAACAGCCAGTAATTGTGAGCCGCAGCTCCAACACCCTGGATGCGCCACATTTACTATGCGTCACACCATGCGGCAAAAACGGCACAAATGCTTCACGCATCTGTGCCGTAAAAGTGGCTCATTGCTGGAGGTGCGTTGCAAGCACGACGCAGCTCCAGCAATGTTCTGGGGGCTTATCTCCACAATGCTGCATCAATCCTTATGCCTGCTTCAAGCAGGCGCAGGGTTTTGATGCAGCATGGGCCCAAAAGTGACTGAGTGAAATCTTGTAGATTTCACTCAGCCCCTTTTGGGAGCCGTTCCTGCACCGGAACTCCCCCTCCCGTGATGGAACGCCTCCATCTGGCGCAGGGCTTTACAATGTGATGCATCTGGAAGATGCTTCACGTTGTAAATACCCTGCACCATGGTGCATCTTTTGCACCGCGTAAAAGAGGCGCAAGGGGCTTGTAAATCTACCCCTAAGTGATTTGCTCAAAATCATAGGATGTTAAGCTTCCCCGCCGAGACTCGAACCCGGTTCTGTAGTCGGAGGTGTATTTAGGAGCACACTGTCACATATACACTACTGAAGCATGGTGTGGGAGCACACTCGTTTACAGACTCTAAATCATCCATTGAAATGCCCGCTCAGTTTGCACATACATTCAGTTTTAAAGATACAACTACTTAGCGCACAAACGATAATGTGTGGAAATAGGGTTTCATGGATAATTTGTCATCTGTTTCGTCACACTTAAGATTTTGAAAGAAGTGCGGTATTGGTGCTATCCTGTCTATTTGTATTTTAACATATTATAGGAATTAAAAATTTGTATGTGTCTCTTACCCTTCTGATTTCTGTTCTTTGCCCCTGCTGCCTTCCGTGTCCCTCGCTCTCTTCTGTGGCCCTGTCTCCTCCTGTACCGCCGTTTCTTTCCCTCTGTGCCCCTGAACCCTCCTGTACCACTCGTTCTTCCTCTGCACCCGCTCCCCCCTCCTGCCCGTGGTTCCCGCCGCTCGCGCCCCACGCGGCCCCGCCCCCCACTACCCATTGGCTCTCCCTGCTGCCCCTCCCTCCCTCGCCCCCTCTTATGGAGGCCGCACAGTGGGGAGAGGAGCGACCCTTGACCCTCAGTCCAGGCAGGTCGCTCCCTCTGCCACTGTACAGACCCCCGGATTCCGGCTGCTGCTGGCCCGTGTCACCTGCCTCCCTGCAGACTGATCTACCACGTGCTGACTGCTTCTCTGAGGGCTGCTCTCCGTGGTTTTTCGCCTCCGCTCTCCGCCTAACCCTCTGGTTGCTTCCCGGTTTTGCCTCCTGTTTCCACTTCTACGATGCCCCCTGTCTGTGTCTCTTTCCCTTCTGATTTCCGTTCTGTGCCCCTGCTGCCTTCCGTGCCCCTCGCTCTCGTCTGTGCCCCTGTCTCCTCCTGTATCCCCGTTTCTTTCCCTCTGTGCCCCTGACCCCTCCTGCACCCACTCACCCCCTCCCGCCCGTGGTTCCCGCACCCCCACTACCCATTGGCCCTCACAGCTGCCCCTCCTCCCTCGCCCCCTCTTATGGAGGCTGCACAGCAGATGCGCAGCAGACGCGCTAAGCGGGCGCGCCGCTGGTGCACCAAAGGTGCACCTAAGGCAAGCCCGTCTGCGCCCGTCCGTGCCTGGACTGCGCCCAGTGCCAGGTCCCCTGGCCCCCGACAATGCCAGCCCACACGATGGACCTACGACGCCGCCACCCTCAACGCACTCAAACCCGGCCGGAACCCCGCCTGCTACCAAGCCACCCTGAAACGCACCCACTGACCCTTCACCTGCAAAGCCTGCAATTTTACCTACCTCTGGACCTGCACCGCACCTGAAAGACCAGGCACCAGCAACAACCACCTCAAGTGCATCCTGCTCAACACCCGCTCCGTCCACAGACACGCCGTCGAACTCTGGAACCTGCTCGACACAACATCACCAGACGTCGCCTTGCTCACGGAAACCTAGATGAACGCCTCCTCAGCCCCCGACATCGCCATAGCCATCCCGGATGGATACAAGATCACCCGGAGACATCGCGTCAACCAGACCGGAGGAGGCATCTCCATCGTCCACAGGAACACCATCCGTATCACGACCAACTCCGACGACACCCTCACCGCCGCCGAACACCTCCAGATACACACCGACCCAAAGACCACCCTCGGAGGCACTCTCATCTACAGACACCATCGCAGACTTCATCAGCCCGCACGCCCTCACCTCCTCTGACTACATCCTCCTAGGGGACCTCAACTTCCACTTGGAAAACAACAATGACAGCAACACCACCACCCTGCTGGACAACCTCGCCAACCTCGGACTCAAGCAAACTGGTGAACACCCCCGCCCACTACGCCGGCCACATGCTTGACCCCGTCTTCTCCTCCAGCAAGCACATCTACTTCAGCCACTCCACTGGACTTCATTGGACTGATCACAGCTGCGTCCACTTCAACTTCAGGAGAACCACGACCCACCACCACCCGCAACAGGCTCCCCGCAGGAGCTGGAACAAGATCACCGCCGACCAGCTCACCACCTCCCTCAGCCAGAACGCTCCCGCCAGCGCAACGGACCCCAACGAAGCAGCACGCAACTTCACACAGTGGCTCACCAACTGCGCCGACGACCTCGCACCTCTGAAGAACCCACCCAGCAGACCCGGCAGCAAGAAAGCCTTGTGGTTCACAAACGAACTCAAAATATCCAAGAAAAACTGCTGCGCCCTCGAAAAAGGCTGGCGCCACGACCAGACTACAGAAAACATGACAGCCCTCAAGAACGCCACCCACATACACCACCAGTTGATCCGCACCACCAAAAGAACAACATTCAAACAAAGACTGGACAACAACACCCACAAGAGCAAGGAACTCTTCAACATCATCAAAGAGCTCTCCAACCCCAGCGCCGGAAACAACAAAATCACACCCTCGCAAGACCTCTGCGACTCACTCGCCTCATTCTTCCACCGCAAGATCACTGACAAATACAACAGCTTCCACGCACCGACCACGCACCCAACCACCGAACCAATGCCCCTCACCACCACCCTCGGCAACTGGACCCCAGTCAACACCGAAGCCACCACCCGCACGATGAACACCATGCATTCCGGATCCCCTACCGACCCCTGCCCCCACCACGTCAACAAGGCCGACTCCATCATCGCACCCCAACTCCGGGACATCATCAACATCTCCTTCACCACCGTCACCTTCCCGGAGAGCTGGAAGCATGCCGAGCTCAGCGCCCTCCTGAAGAAACCGACAGTGGACCCCACCGACCTCAAGAACTTCTGCCCCATCTCGCTCCTCCCTTTTCCTCCCAAAGTCATCGAGAAGACCGTCAACAAACAGCTCGCCGCCTTCCTCGAGACAAATGGATCCCTCGACCCCTCACAATCCGGTTTCCGAGCCAACCACAGCACCGAGACCGCCCTCATCGCAGCCACTGACGACATCAGATCCCTGCTCGACAATGGGGAAACAGCTGCCCTCATTCTCCTGGACCTCTCGGCAGCGTTCGACACAGTTTGCCACCGCACACTAATACAGCGCCTCAGCAACACCGGAATCCAAGAGAAGGCACTGGAGTGGATCATCTCGTTCCTCGCCGGAAGAACCCAGAAAGTCCGCCTCCCCCCGTTCTGATCCGCAGCCACAGAAGTAATCTGCGGCGGACCTCAAGGTTCCTCGCTCAGCCCCACCCTCTTCAACATCTACATGAGCCCCCTCGCGGCCATCGCACGCCAACACAACCTTAACATCATACGTCGACAAAACCCAGCTGATCCTCTCCCTCACCAATGACCCTGCCACCGCCAGAGCCAGCCTACACAAAGGAATGAAAGACGTCGCCGAGTGGATGAAGAACAGCCGCCTGAAACTGAACTCAGACAAGACGGAAGTCCTCATCCTGGGATCATCCCCCTCCGCCTGGGACGACTCCTGGTGGCCCCCTGCCCTGGGCACCACCCCCAACCCAACGGACCACGCACAAAACCATGGCTTCATCCTGGACTTCTCCCTCTCGATGACCAAACAAGTCAACGCCGTCTCGTCATCCTGTTTCAACACCCTGCGCATGCTCCGTAAGATCTTTCAATGGATCCCCATTGAAACCAGGAAGACGGTCACCCAGGCACTCGTCACCAGCCGACTGGACTACGGGAACACCCTCTACGTGGGAACCACAGCCAAACTACAGAAAAGACCCCAGCGCATACAGAACGCCTCCGCGCGACTCGTCCTGGACATCACCCGCCACAACCACATCTCTGCCCACCTGAGAGACCTTCACTGGCTCCCCGTCAGCAAGAGGATCACATTCAGACTCCTCACCTATGCACACAAGGCTCTCCACGACCTGGGCCCCAAGTACCTCAACAACCGCCTCACTTTCTACACGCCCACCCGCCAGCTGCGATCGACCAGCCTCGCCCTCGCCACTGTACCACGCATTCGCAGAGCCACCGCCGGAGGAAGATCCTTCTCCTACCTGGCTGCCAAGACATGGAACTCCCTCTCCATCCACCTACGGCTGACCCAGGACCATCTCTCCTTCAGGAAGCACCTCAAGACCTGGCTCTTCGAGCAATAACGGACCCCTCCCCACCCCAGCACCTTGAGACCCTAGCGGGTGAGTAGCGCACTATATAAATTGAATGATTGATTGATTGATTATATTAGAAGGAAACAACACCCTACAGCCTTTCCTTTCTCAGCAAGGCTGTCACTAGGTCACTTCACAGAACCACCAGGCTTTTCTCAGTAAGTGAAAGAAAAGTAGACACCAGTCTCCACGTTGAAAGATAAAAGAGCAATGTTCCCAAAAACATAGCGTGACATTGACCTCTGTCTAGGATGGGCATCGTTTTTGGCCAGCCCCTGCGCTGTGACGTACGCCACCACCACGCGCTTTCGCGAGTGGAATCTCGGGACTGCTGGGCGATTTGCTGCCGTCAGAACCCCAACCAAGAACGGGTCGTGTTTGCCGGTGCCACTGTGGAGTCTACACAGGAGAGGTAAGAGCTAAGCCAAAACGGGTGACATACATGTGAGAAATATTTAAGACCTGAGGAGTGAGTAAATGCGAGGGGCCTCTCCGTACAAACCCATCAGATGTACTTTATGGATGCGTGACTGTAAAATTGTAAAATTGTAAATCAAGCTTCAGTCACTGATATACAGCACTATGAAGGCCACATTTCTTAAGTGCACCTGTTACAAAACAAGTAAGCATAAGAAATGTTATTAAATAGTTGGTGTTTTTTTAATAATGTTTTACTGTACAGTGATCTGCTAAATAATCATGGCCGGTGGGCGCAGAGCACAACATGAAATAAATACATTAATGGATATTATGTTAGTATAAGGCAGCATTTTTGGTCAGTAAATGATGGACGCCACCTAGTAAATTGGAAATCATGCACTTTCATTTGTCCCGTGGTGAAGTTTGAGAATTTTACTAACTTCCTTACTTTTCTCTTGTTGGGCGTCACGATGAGAATGAAAGAGAGAGAGAAGTTCAAAGAAGTGAAAATCACATATGTGAAGCCTTTATAAAAATCAATTAAAACCTTTTACAGTTTTTAAAAAGGCACCAATATATTTTAGAACACTGCTGCAGCCGCGGGGCCCTTGATTCGCTGTCACAGTTCTGCAGTGAACGACCGTCATTCAATTATTCACTACGATTCTATTGTATCAGGGACGTGAAAGGCGCTGTATCACAAGCAGCCCTGTTAACATGTAAGGGTGTGCCGTTAAACCAGCCTGGCATGGAGTGAGTTCGGACAGGAGTGCTGCAGAGATGACAGTCTGTATCAAATGCTTGGTATGGTTGCAGATGTGTCTTTTATGTTATGAGTGACAATCAACTCACTGCGGCAGTCACAGTCACAATACACTTCCATAGGGCATAACACTTCATCTAAACATGTGTTGCACTGTCAGGTAAACTCCAGTTTGTGGCCCAAAGAGATAATCTAGTTGCACAGTGTTTTTGGGAATGTGTTGCCAACCCGCCCTGCTCCGCCCCAGTGCTCCCTCCAACTTTCCTACAAACTTTCCTGTCATTTTAATACATTTTACGTCACCCCAGGAATCCCCAAGGGTTGTGGAATGCCCAGATGTCAGCACCTTGATAGATGTTAAAATACCTGTGATTTTCCTCTCCTCAAATGTCTTCATTTTTTTCTTTTTTTTTGCTGGGATCAACATTTAAGAAATGTACGAATAAAGGCACCGAAAAGAAACAGACATTAAAAGGTTAATTAAAACAAGAAGGGTAGAGACATTGCATAACTTTATGACTCCATACACAGTTTGGCACAAGCACTGGTCATTGCATGTGCCCACAAAGTCAAGGGGAGTGGATGTTTCTTGAGCACGTTTGCCTTTCCAGCTGACACATGTGCTTGTAAAGAGCCTTAAGTATGGGAAAGTTGCAATACCAGCTTTCTCGAAGCGGATCACTGTGGCGTCCCTCCCACCTTCAAGGGGTAGCCAGGCAGTGGACTTCTTGTGAATAAATATTATGTGTGAGATGCCTCGATCCTAATTTCTTTAACACTGGTTGTGGCTTAAAAAGCGTATAAAAAGACAGACTCAGAAATAAACGTTCTATTCTGAAACGTTATGTGTATTTTATGTAGTGTTCACTGGGTCCTTGACTCCTGCACCAATTTTGTAATCTGGACAACCTTTACCGTTCTGGCGAAATTCTGAAGTCTGTTGACACTGTAGTTGGTTTTGTATTTTACCATGTAGGGTGATTTATATTTACATTAATAATGGCTGGGGAGGTTAGAAGAGAGTAGTTCTCACAGTTTTGACTGTTTAGTCACTGACCTCTGTTACTTCATCAATTCTGGAAGTTATAGAGTTCTTTTACAAGAAGTGCAGGCCTTTGGAAGGCATGTGGATGAGAGAGCATGAAACTGCCTGCGCTGTGGGGAAAAATAGGTACATTGTGAATGTAAATGTAAATGTACAGGAATTTATATAGCGCAAATCACCAAGCGGTCTCTAAGCGCTTGCTTAGGGAACCCGTCCTGGTATTCCCCTGTGAGATAACCCCGGCAGGGTATCCGCAAGGTGAAAGCCAGGCATCCCGCCGTGAGGGGCAGTTGTGGAGATTAAGCAAGCTATTGCCCAGAGTCGCAGAGTGTGAACCCGTGAATCGAGTAGGCACCGGAGCGAGAATTGTCGAGTCCATGGACATTTTAGGACTCAAGACCCCGCCAAGCAGGGAATTGAACGCTGGTCCCCGGCTGACCTCTGCTTCCAGGTCTGCCTCCTCTAACCAGTGAGCCACACTTCTCTACTGTATTTTTTTTACTCTTGAAAGTAAAGGGGGTTAATTTGGGGGGAAAATGGCACAGCAGGTTTGTTTTTGAGTTAAATTATTCCTTCCTAAAATGGAATGCCTTGAAGCTGTGGACTTTCTTGCAGCTTCAGCACATGGGGGGGCTAACCTAGGGGCCTATTGGGATGGCGGACGGACCTGCGTCCGTCTGCCACCCCCGAGGTGGAGGGACCGTCCGCAGGGGCAGCGGATGTCCCTCCGGTGCAATTAGGATGTGACCGCCACCCTGGCGGTCACATCCTGTATCATTAACCTTGCGGCGGGTGCTGCTTGAAGCAGCACCCGCAGCAAGGTTAAAAATTAATGCTTTACATTTACATGCACAAAGCGGCAGGCACCGTGCGGTGCCTGCTGCTTTGTGCATGTAAATGCTGGGGGGTACCATAGGTACCCCCCATGTGCACCCTCCACCCCCCAACACCATGGACCACATGCTTTTCCACGGCGGAAAAGCCTCCGTGGAAAAGCATGTTTCCGCCTGCATCCTAATATGTCTGGCGGTGTCTTGCAGACACCGCCGTCATATTTGCCAGCATACACTGCGGATCAGCGGCGGACGGACTTGCCGTCCGCCGCTGATCCCACCGCAATCCTAATGTGGCGGTGGGTGTTTCAAATGTCCACGGCGGTGAATCCGCATCCTCCAGGCCGGCGGTGGCTTCCGCCGGCCCGGAGGATGCGGATTCACCTCCATCCTAATCGGCCCCTTAGTTAGTCAGTATGCAAGTTACATTATGGTGTGTGCCATCACAGTCAGTGATGTCACAATGCATGACATGACACGTGGCATCACAGTAAGTGACATCACAAGAAGTAACGTCAGATATTATGATCTCACACATTTGTTTTTATTAGGTATATCATGAGTGCATTTAAGCACATTATGAGATTTAACAAATTAGATTTTGCTTGGGGTTGTTCTAAAATAGAGGAGCAATCCCGATGCAAAATCTGCGTCTCAACTAATTTTACCATTTTTTTTAAAACCCTTCCACAAAAAAAATGGCAACAAGGAGAAGCATGTTAGTAGATCTTTTATGATTAATTGATTACAGAGCCTGCGTTTTCTTATATTTTTATAGGGTTAAGACATCTGCTGTAGAGGTGCCCAGTAAATATCTGAGAATAATAATTGGCGGGATAACCCTAGAGGTTAAAATATTTCTTGAAGAGATTTCTGTTTGTGTAGTCCCAGATCTGACTCAAAGTAGTATAGAGGGTTAATGTGCCTGCAAAGCACATCATGTAATATGCAGATGGCTGAATTGTGCTTTTTCTTTTTAAATGTAGGTAGGTAACCAAAGAACCCACACATAAAGCGGGGCATATCTTAGACTGTATTTGCACTAATACCAAAACCTTGACAGTTGAATCTCCCTCAATTCAAACCTGGACTGACCATTGGTTGGTTCCCTTTAAACTGACTTTAAATAAAAAAGGGACCAAAATAGCCAACATGAAAATCGATGTCCAGACAAAGAAAGACTGGAAAAAGATAAGGGACACTCCCAATCTTTATCTTACTGCTGAGGATACTAAACCCCCTCTGACTGGAAACACTGAAACAGATTACAACAGTTTCTGTAAATGGGTCACCGAACTCGGTGGACCAGTGGACACGAACAAAGTGAGCAAAAAACGGAATAAAAAATCCGCTACTTGGTACCTCCTCCCTTTAAAGGAAAAACAAAGAGAGGTTAGAACCCTGGAAAGGAAATGGCGTCGTACTTATGAAAAAGAAGAACTCTTGGTCTATAAAACTGCTAGGAGACAATACCATACAATGATTAAAACTGCTAAAAAAAAGACTACTTTTTGGAAGCTATAAACTCCTCTAATAGCAACCAGAAAGAAATCTTTAAAATAGTTGATGACTTTATGAATCCCAAGTTTCTTAGACAAGAGATCCCTCCCTCGCTTTCATTATGTAACTCAATATCCAATTATTTTGAACAGAAAATATCCGATCTCACCAAAGATTTCCCAGACCCTCCAGAATCCCTCATTGCAGAAACCATAAGACCAAAGAATGATAAAATTCAGTTAAATAACTTCTCCCCTGTTAGTCTTGAAGATACCCGTCAGGCTATCCTTTCCAGCAAATCCAGCTCTCCATTCGATCCCTGCCCTCCTCTGCTGCGACATGCTCTTGTGGACACCGTAAATCCGAGCATTAATGCCATCATTAACTCCTCCCTGGCCACTGCCGCCATTCCATCCGAATGGAAACTGGCCGCGGTCAAACCTCTGCAAAAGAAACCCCTAGCAGACCCCACTACGCTTTCCAACCTCCGCCCTATTTCGCTGCTCCCAATCCTTTTTAAACTTACAGAAGCAGCAGTTAACAAACAACTGACTAGGTATTTGGAGGAAAACGACATCCTACATCCCAACCAAGCAGGTTTCAGAGCCAAACACTCCACAGAGTCAGCACTATTACACACGGTGGAGACACTGAAGACTGCTATGGACCAAGGTAAAAAGGCTGTCCTGGTTCTGCTCGATCTATCGGCGGCCTTTGATACGGTCTCACACCCCGCATTAATTGGCCGCCTAGCAGAATCAGGAATAGCAGGAGTTGCTCTGGAATGGCTGAACAACTTTCTCAGCCACAGGAAGCAAGTTACGATACTAGGAAATCACTGCTCAGATGAAAAAGCATTAAAAACAGGGGTACCACAGGGTTCCAGCCTGAGCCCAATACTGTTTAACCTTTATATGACCCCTTTGATAGAGCTCATTACTTCTTTCCACATCAGCACGATATCCTATGCTGATGATACTCAGCTTATCCTCGTATTAGACAACAACACAACAAAGGCAGAGGAAAATCTGAGAGACTGTCTTACTGCAACATTTGACTGGATGAGAAAACACCATCTCAAATGCAACTCCGGCAAGACTGAAATCCTCCCATTTGGACAACAAAATCTTTTTTCCCCCAAATCATGGTGGCCTCGAGAAGCAGAAGTCCACCCAAACACCATCACAACGGCCCGAAACCTTGGGATTAGGTTTGATGAGGCTCTGTCATTTAGACAACAAGCAGGCACTGTGGCGGGGTCCTGTTTCAATATAATCAAGGGCCTTAGAAGGTTGTTTGACCTTCTCCCTCTGACCGCCAGAAAGACGGTAGCGGTGGCCCTCAATACATCTCGTCTGGACTACTGCAACAGTCTATACGCAGGCTCCAGCAAAGCGGTACTGCATAGACTGCAGATGGTCCAGAACGCCACCGCCCGCCTTGTGCTAAGATGGCCCAGGAAGTCATCTGCATCAGCAGCACTCAAGATCCTGCACTGGCTGCCCATCCACAAGAGGGTATTATTTAAAATCCTAGTAATTACTTTCAGGGCCTACCACCATATGGGCCCCACCTACCTGTCTAAAAGGTTTGGAAGATATGCGCCCTCTTGCTCACTCAGATCCTCCAACCTGAACCTACTGGTGACTCCCAAATTTAGACTAGCCACGAAAGGAGGAAAATCCCTGGGAGTGCTAGGAGCCAGAGCCTGGAATAAACTCCCACTCCAATTACATCAGATCCCTTCAGAGAACCTCTTTCGGAAGGCTCTAAAAACTTGGATTTTTAAAATCACAGATACATTCTGCTTAGCACTAGTCTAAAACCCCACCCCCAGAGATACCTGACATTTCCCACTGAGACCTCACTGGCTCACTGGCTTTAACACCTCTTAGACACGAGTGGCTAGTGCCAAGATGCTCCGTGGAGTGTAAGTCGCGCTTTATAAAAATAAAATTACATTACATTACAAGTGGGTTACTGTTTTGAACACAGATCCTTTTGTTACTTGCAGTTCTTAAATACTAAGGGCCAGATGTAGGTAGGCGTTTACCGGGTGGTAACGGCCGAATTCGGCCGTTACCGACCGGTAAAAGCAATTTGACATGTAGGGCCCTGTATTTTACAGACTCGGTAAATTTACCGATAGGTAAATTTACCGAGTATGTAAAATACCGAGTCGGTACCATTACGGATTCCGGAAAATTGGTATGTAGGTGGGACTCTTCTGAGTCCCACAAGCAGTACAAAATCGGTATTTTACCATCAAATACTATTTGATGGTAAAATACCGATTCTGGTGTGCATGCACATGTGTGCATGCACACCTATGCCATATGACAGGCAGACCTGCCCTTAGGGCAGGTCTGCCTGCCACATGGCACCCGAGCCTCTTTTGGGGGTGCCAGAGGGTGTCAAAGTGACACCCCCTGCACCCTTGTGACAGTCGGTATTTTCCGATGCGGTAAATACCGACCGGTAAATGCCCAATCAATCCTATGGGCTTCAAAGCCCATAGGAATGAATGGGCATTAACTGGTCGGTATTTACCGCATCGGAAAATACCGACTGTTTCCGATTCGGTAATTGCACATCTGCATTTACCTACATCTCGGTACTTTTATTTTACCACTTCTGAAATACCGAGTCGGTATGATGCGGTATTTAAGAGGTGGTAAAATAAAATGTACCTACATCTGGCCCTAAGCCTTTTAATATAGCACAGTGAGCTAAATAGGATATGTGACTTGTACACCTTTTATTCTTCACTGACTCATGCAACACATCTTGTAGACTGATTTACTCACCTGCATGATTTATTGCCAATCTGTATGGTATGTAAATCTATCTGACACCCTGCATTGGGATTCGAGGTTAGTGTCGGGCATGCATCACCTCCGCTCCGACCTTTGCTTTCACCTGCCCCCCCCTACCTGCCATGGGCGGCAATCTGGGGGATAGCCCCGGGCGCCGGAAGCTCTAGCTATACCACTGACCCTCCCCCCAAAAACCTCCCCCAACTCCCCCTCCCAACTCCACTCACCCAATCAATCAATCAATCAGGAATTTGTTAAAGCGCGACTACTCACCCGTAAGGGTCTCAAGGCGCTAGGGGTGGGGGGGGGGTACAGAATCCATTCCATCAAGGAGAGGGTCTGTCGAAGAGGCAGGTTTTGAGGTTTCTTGCGAAGATGGGGAGCGATGTTGTCTGTCTGAGGTGGAGCGGAAGGGCGTTCCATGCTTTGGCTGCGAGGAAGGAGAAGGAGCGGCCTCCGATCTGGTCTTTCTGGTGCAGGGGACCACGGCGTAGGAGAGCTGGGCTGATCGTAGGGTCCTTTGGGGTGTGTGGAATTAGAGCCGGCTGTTCAGGTATGCTGGTCCGGTGCCATGGAGGGCCTTGTGTGCGTGGGTGAGCATCTTAAAGGTGATTCTCGCCTCGACGGGGAGCCAGTGGAGTGTGCGCAGGTGCTGAGAGATGTGGCAGTGTTTTGGTAGGTTGAGTACCAGTCTTGCGGCGGCGTTCTGGATGTTCTGTAGCTTGTGGATGAGGTTTTTGTTTATTCCGGCGTAAAGTGCGTTGCCGTAGTCGAGTCTGCTGGTGACCAGGGTGTGAGTGACTGTCTTTCGGTGTTCGAGGGGGATCCATTTGAAGGTCTTACGAAGGAGGCTGAGGGTGTGCATTTTGCACCACAGTGTATAGTTGAATGCGGTCAATTCTCTGTGTGAACCTCCGGCATAGGAACCTCTGACAGACGCAAGAGTCTGATATACTTTGGACAGGTCATCTCGTAGAATTCCTGTGATAGTAACGACACCTAGGGACTCCATACCTCCTGGAATTCTGCCCCTCCCTGCTGGAGACATGAAGATCTTCTCCATTCCTAGAATGTGCCATATCCTGTGCTGCCAGTATGTCTGTGTGGGAGTGGTCGCTCTACCCCAGTTGCCAAGGATGACCTGGGCCGCCGCCCCAACACCATACCGATCTGTTGGCCCCAGATGGACTTTAAGTGTTATGTAAATGGATTTGGGAGATCTAGCAACACATAGGTCGGGGAGCTGTGTGTCAAGGTACTTGTCTATGTCATCTATGACGGGGGTCCAATAGTGCTGAAGACGCGGACACTCCCGCAGAATATGCGTCAGAGTCCCTTTGTCCCCACAGCCCTGCCAGCAACCATCGTTATGAGAGGGCTTAATTTTATTTATCCTGACCGATGTATAATACCAGTGTGAGGTGATCTTGGTTAGTGTCTCCGTAAGTGCCGTACTGCGCCCCTTGTGGCTTGCCCAGTAGGCTACTCTCTCACATTCTTTCACTCTCAAGGATCAACCCAATTCCTCCGCCGATCTTGCCCACCCAGCATGAAATGTATGGGCTTGAGATTGAAGGAGGATTAAATAGAACTCTGAGATCATGCCATTGACGGATGATTTAGCCAGGAGCCACCTTTCATACTGGGTCAGGTGGCATTGCGCATAGGTGCAGTTGGAGGGATGCATGATCTAGTGCCTCAATTGTAGGTAATAGAATCATTTCGATTCTGGAAGCCCAAAGTCTTCACACATCTGGTAAAAGGATAGCAGGCCTTCCGAATCAAAGAAGGGGCCTATGGAGCAGCATTCTGACTTTCTCCAGGTTGCAAAATCCGAGGCTTTCGCTCCTGGCGTAAAGTCCTGGTTCTCAAAAATCGGAGACAGTGGGGATGGATAGGTGGTCAGACCCATTTTAATGCTAGTGCAGTCCCAGGCTGACAATGTCACCCGAGTTTTTGGGGACACTTACAGCCTTCTTGGTCTGTGTGCTTTGGGAAGGAACGGAGTCTTCCAGCGGGCCATTCAGGCCACTGCCCTGTCCTGGAAAAGCCAGTGCATCTCCGATTCCGGGCGGCACCACTCCACTAAATATCTCAATTGTGCAGCTTTAAAGTAGAGTTGTAGTCCGTGAATTCCCAGCCCTCCGGCCTCTGGGGGAAGATTACTCAAGGACCGCTTCATACGCGGTTTCCGACCCTGCCAGATGAACTGCGCTAGTTCTGACTGGAGTTTGGCAATCGTGCCCCGTGGGGGAGAGAGGGGCAGAGTCTGGAAGAGATATAATATTTTGGGAAGAGCAGTCATCCTACAGGCCGCTATCTGTCCCAGCCAAGACATTCGAAGATGTTGCCACCTCCTCAGGTCACTCCGTATTTGCCGGAGGAGTGCCCAATAGTTGCTTTCTATTGTCGCTTGAATCGTGCTGGCTAACTTAATCCCTAAATACAGAATAGTCTCTGAGGCCCACATCAGTGGGTATTGGGACGCAAGAAGATCTACTGTACCCTGAGGTACCGAGAGGTTAAGTGCTTGAGATTTAGTTATATTAATTTGGAACCTTGACACAGTAATGAGTTTTTTAAAAAGGGATTCAGTCTATGATCCTACGCTACATCTGGCAGGATAGAAGAGCGAGGTTACCCTTTCATATGTTGAGGAAACCTAGGTCGGAGGGGGGTGGCACTTCCAGATATCGGGCTCTATTATAAGGCAGTGCAGCTATGGGTTGTCACAGAATGGTCTATGCGGGAGTTGGACAAACACTGGCTCCACAAGGATCAGGCCGTTGTGGGTAGGACAATTTGTGGCTTACTTTGGATAACACATACTTAAACACCCCCACTAGGACTAATCTTAAGACAAGGAACAAGGTGACAAGGAATCTGGAATGGACCTCCTTTCCCTCCCCTTATACACCTATACATTTGAACGCAGACTTTCCGCCCACGCTGAAGAAAGGCCCATTTGCTGCATGACGAGAGGTGTAAAGTATTCTCAGATTTCTTCCATAACTATGACAACCTCAACTTTGAAAATTGCCAGCATGACTTTGGGGTCCCAGTCATGGAACATTTTCACTACTTGCAGCTTAAGCATTGGGCACTACATCCACAAGTAAGGGAGGCCGCAACTAGAGACCTGACCTCAATAGAAACCTTTGTATGGAAAGCGGGTACCTCAAGGGGCACTATCTCTTTTCTCTACAAGTTGTTGGTATCCACTATGAAGGCACCACAGCCTTGATACAGAGGTACATGGGAACAGACTTTGGGGTGAGACATAACAGAAGGGGAATGGAAATACATGTGGTCCGACATCACTAAATGTAACCATTTCCTTGACTTGAGAGAGGCGCATTACAAAAATATTATTCGATTAGTATTTGGTACACGCCAAGCTCAGGAAGATTTTTCCCCCCACCTCGGATTTATGCTGGAGAGGATGTGGGATCCTCAGGGACTTTGCCCATATTTGCGGGGGATGCCCGACGATTAAGCCATTCTGGGAAGAAATTCTGGCCTAAATGAAAGACATGCTGGCATACCCTATACTGGGTTCTATAGACGCAATCCTATTGGGCCTCAGGGACACCTCACTAGAGCACCAAACTAAGGCAGACAATAAAGTTATGTGGGCTTGCCTGGGAGCAACTAAGAGGGCAATAGCGGCCAATAAGAATATAGAAGAAGCACCAGTACTGGCGCAATGGCACTCACAATTGTGTAAAACACTCATGATGGAACGTATTTCTGATATATTTGAAGAAGAATATAACAATTTTGTTTATAAGTGGAGTCCACTGGTACCGTATCTTACAAAAGGGCTCCCACTGGCAGTATGTCCACCCACATTATGGGAGCTACACTTGTTTCAGTTTTAAGTGCCACAATAGAGAATATACAGAGGACACCTAGTGCTGAAGAGAAAGGCTCATATCAGAAACTACACATGAAGACTCCACTCCATCAGTTGGAGTAGTGTAGCAGTAAGAGAAAGATGGGTACGGCTTCTCCACCACGGGGGAAGGAGGTGTGGGAGATGGGAGTTGGGGTGGTTTGTTAATTGTACTTTGGAAATTCCAAGGATGCAAGGCTAGTTATGAGCGGCACCATACGATTATTCCAGCACTGTGAGAGAATGTGAGAAAATTAGCAGACAGTGGCATCTTCCAATTATAATATGGCTACTGGCCGTGATTTTTCAAACTGTTTTATACATTTTTTGTCAATAAACAGAAATTTGACACAAAAAAATCAGCAAGTCACAGGTGGATCAACTTAATATCACAATTGCCTAACAACAACATTATGGAAAGCGATGAATTTATACTCTAGGCACTGAGAATGTCGGGCATCTTTTTTGAGGCTTTAAGTACCTTCCTCCTTCATTACCCCTTCCATCCTCCTTCAGCACTTCTCAAACTGTAACCTGGTTCTGATGATGATCCTAACTGCCAAGGATCGACACATTTTTTTTTTTGTCCTCATTTCCCTTAACCCCACTAAAGAGAAAAAAAAGAACATGGGCGAGGAATTTATTTATTTATGTATTTTTTTGCTCCATCTAGGTTTTTACCAACCTGCCGGACATATACAATATAGTGGGAGACCCTTTTTTGATAGTCCGTGAAGCATCAAGGGCATAATCATAGGACCCGGGGGAGGATCAACACATTGTCGACATTCCAGCACAACTCGTGGCGCCTTATTCTCTGGTTCACCAAAATATGCTCAATTTTGTACAATTCTTTGCAAATACCTACCTGTGAACCATAAGTACCTTTTCAATATTGTCACCTTCTCACCTCCTACCGCCTATCACTGTTCCACTTGTCACCTGCACCATCCACCTTGTGTGTCACGAGCACCTATGTGCACAAAGTTCATCAGGTTACTTGCATACTTATTGTTAACAGTGCTGATACAACTGTTCCCAATTTGTTTGATCTCAATATAACGTTTCCTCTTGCTTAATCTCAAGATATGATGCCTCTGGCACTCTTTCTAAATCGATGAGTCTCCCTATTTGTTTTCTTTGCAATTACATGTTTATTGACCCGCCCATGAAATAATACCTGTTGAGATATTGTTGTACAGATATACCACTTTCACCCAGATCTCAACTAGGTCTATGGGTATACTGTTGTTTAACCATATAATTCTTTGAAATAGCACATTTACTTTCTTTTAAAGCAATGTGCCTTCGTCAGGAAAACATGGTCCAGGCTGGATTTTTCAAGAGATATAAGATCTTGTAGAGCCATATGTACATTCAAATTCTGCTAACGTTTTCTATTTTTGTTGTTGTTATTTTGCTTTGGTTGAGCGCATCAATGTAGGAGAAATTACAGGGGGTTCCTCGTGAATTTAGGAAACGGAGGTATGGTGTTACCTGCGCTTTAAATTCTTGTAAGAGTTGCTGGACAAACAAGGTGTTACTAGTGGCTGCAGCACACTTGTTAATGGTAGAGGCTGGACTTAGCTATCATGATTTATAATGTTAAACATGAAAATTAGAATGTTTCATCATGAAACCATAGCCCACATTAAATTGAAAGTAATACCTGTTGAGATGAAAATGATTTAAAAAATAAATAATTATAGCCTTCATTGAAATGGGTATTACACACATGAAATGTGAAATTAGACATCTTGGAATAATTATGACATATGTTGAAATGAATATGAATATGATACACACTGGACACCAGATGAGCACAGGAATTCAAAAAACTTCTTTTGAAATTAATATGACAAGTGCTGCTAATAATTTTATATGTGTTGAAAGGAATATGGAATGTTTAAATTGAAGTCAAATGTACTTGAAATAATATGGAACACGTTGACATGACTATTACATTCATTTCAAATAATTATACCTTGATTTTACTGGAAGAAAGTAAATTGAACTCGTTCATGTCCTTAAGTCCCTCAAAATTGAATACTTGCACTTGGAACTTGGGAGTTTGTGCCACAAGAATATGCAACATAAAAAGAGTGGGGCACAAAGACAGAGGCATAGTGTGGAAGAAGGTGAGCCTGAGACACAGGCAGTGTGGAGCTTACACAAATGGATAGATAGTGAGGAGCACATTGCAAATGTGCAGAAAGTGAGTATCTACATGGACATACAGGGTCTGTTTATGATGTCGGTTGGAAAGCCTCCAACTGCTGGTCAGAGGCTTTCCGACCAACATGCAAGTTTTATGGTCCAACTGCTGAATTACAATGTCAGGTGTTGGAGTGCAAACCAGACAGTCATTCTGGCTGGCTTCTGACGGACTCAAGGAGCCTTTGGGCCAATCAGAACGAAACGTAAACCGGTAAGAGCGGCATTTCTGCCATTGGGATAACGTTGTTGGTTTCCAACTGCCTTTCCATACCAGCCTTTCTGACATGGAAAGGCTGCAAGAAAGTGACTGTGGAGGCCCCTAGCAGGGTCCCTTGCCTCCACGGTATATGGTTGTGGGCAGAGTGGGTACCTAGGGTGCCCCCTGTAAATCCCTGCACCGTGTGTGCCACAGGGTGTAGGGATTTACACAAACTCCCTTTTCTCACAGCATGTGCGGTCCGATCGACATCGTGATTAGTCCCACAGTCTGGCTCTTAGACAGATGGGTAGAAGTTGGGGGATTTATTACAAATGTGGGGAGGCGCATAGGGCACATGGCTGCACTAGGAGGGGGGTTTAAATAGCTGGGACTGTATCATGAAGGGGCATGTAACACCTCAATATGCAGCACAGGGAGATCAGAGTACATTTTCCAGAGAGCTCGGTGAGCTTTGGCATGTGGACATTCGGAGCTTGAGGCAAATGAAAATAATAAAGTAGTGGAAGGAGCTTGCGAACAATGAGTACATATGTGCACAAAGATGCTGTTTGAAGAACTTGGGGCACAAGCACAGTTCCCACTTGCACAGATGCCACAGCTTGATATAGTTTGTACCAACCTATCCCGAAAATGAGGAGCTTGCTGATATACCTAACGTCTTTAAAATAGAACAACCTGCCTATCGAATTAGACTGGATTGACAACGGCCTCTCCTTCATGACGCCTTTCAAATTAGGCGCTCTTTTACATTTTTCTGATTTCCTTGCTGTCACATTTTGGTATAATAGTCAACAGTAAGGCAGTGCTTACACCATGATGGTTGTTGAACTGAATATTTTTGCTTTATGAATAATCAAATTAATGTATGCATAGTTAATGTTCACATAGAGAGACAGTGTATGGAGCACCACCATAGTTCAGTTTGGGGAGCTTGGGGACTTTGGGCAAATAAATAAACAGCATGAAGTCCTTTAGGCTCCTAGAGAACAATTGAGTAGATTTGATCACATAAGCCATGCATATTAAGTATCTTGAAGCCCATGATCATTCAAGATAAGAACTTTGAGGCTTAATGACTTGCAAAATGTGGATTTATCCACATGTACTTAAAATGCGAAGAGCATAGGGCTCATTACCCAGTAAAGAGAGAAGCATCTGCCCTGTTGATAGGTAGGTTGAGATGCTTAAGCACTTGGTCATATAGGGGGCTATTAACCAAGGTAACTTACCCTTGTGAGTAATTTACATGTTTAATCTACTCATATGTTTTACTAACTTCACTACTTTTGGCTATTTAACAAAATCCTAGCTTAAATTAACTCAAAAGTATAGGCTTACTCCCCTTCACCACCTAATACAGAAAGTGGCACCAAATTTAGGGGCTTATTTACAAGCCCCTTATGCCGTCGGTGCGCTGCTTTTTCCCATATTAAAAGTGACGCACCGGCGGACCAAGGTGCTTGTAAATTAGCCCATTAGAGTGTAAAATCTGAGTGCCAAAACGAAACAGTATGAAGTCCAGAATCACACATGGCCAAACACTAGGGCCCGTTTCACAGAACTAACTTAAGACAAAATCCTAAACTTACAACTTTTGGTATTCACAGAAGTTAGGATTTTGTATTAAGTTTGTCTTAAGTTTGTCTTAAGACAAACTTAAGACAAAATCCTAACTTCTGTGAATACCAAAATTAGTAAGTTAAGGATTTTGTCTTAAGTTAGATCTGTGAATCGGGCCCTAGTGTTGTAAGATCGTCCCGTAGAAAACAATAGAGGTAAGGACTTAACCAATACCAATAGGAAATAATGTTAAATTAAATGTAATTATTAAACAAATTAAGCACATTTATTATTTAATGATAAAATATTCAAAATTGAATTAATATAAATATGTATTTCATTAACATATAAATGAACTACTTTTAATTAATTCTACATATATATCACTTTCAATAATTATGAATGCATAATCAAATGTTTTCTTTTTTTATTGTAGCTAGCATATTATCTTTGTAATTTAAACTTCAGAAAAATATGTTTTAATGGGAAATTGATGTAATAGTGCTAAAGAATTTATAAACTTTGTTCTTCAATTAAAAAAATATATAATATAAATATAATTATTTACATTCATGTTTAACATTAAAAATATTTTAGTAATTTATTATAAAGTTGTATACACATTTTAATTGTCCTTATTTTTAGCCATAGGTAGAGCTCTATTACAAATTATAGTCTCTATATGGAAAAGTACAGGTAAAAGTAAAAAAAAAACATGTATTACTATGTTAAATAATAATGATGTAAATTAACTGTATACATTTGTTTTAAACATAGAGCTAAATTAAAGGGAGCAGCAATATAAGCTCAATGTGAATTACATCATTAATGTATTTAAATATTTAAAATTAATTAAAAATGTTCTGAAGTTTAAATAAAGAAAAAATTCCCACCTCAAGTAAAAAAATAGGCATTTTTATTATACATTCATACTTAATAAAAGTGGTGTATAGATTTAACTATGGAAAAGTACAGGTAAAAGTAAAAAAAAAACATTTATTACTATGTTAAATAATAATGATGTAAATTAACTGTATACATTTGTTTTAAACATAGAGCTAAATTAAAGGGAGCAGCAATATAAGCTCAATGTGAATTACATCATTAATGTATTTAAATATTTAAAATTAATTAAAAATGTTCTGAAGTTTAAATAAAAAAAAATTCCCACCTCAAGTAAAAAAATAGGCATTTTTATTATGCATTCATACTTAATAAAAGTGGTGTATAGATTTAACTAATAGTAATTTAATTGTATTTTAATACAAATTCTTAGTTTAAAATTAAATTAAATTATCAGTGCACTAATTTACAAATTAAAAAAAAAGTTTATTAAAATATTATATAAATAAATAAATAAATATTAAAGAATATGGCTATTGTTGCATATTTCCAGCATTAAATCATGTTTATATTTTTAAATAAAATAATAAAAAGTTAAAATAATATAGTAATAAAATAATGCTATTTAATGTACCATTATTTCCTAAGGGGTTTTATTTAAATTCCTTACCTCCATTATTTTCTATGAAAGGATTTCACAGTACCAGGGGTTTGATATGAGTAGTGATGGAGTAATTTACTTTTTTTCTCTAGTAACTGCAGAAGTGCAGTTTGTGTGTAGAGTAATGGCTTACTCTTTAGTGGGTGGGTGCATGTTCCTCCCTAAACCCTTCCCTTTACACCTCCATAAAACAGCCACTTCACCTTTCCCTTTTTGACTGGCATTGAAAATATTTTTTAAGCGCAGGCAAAACAGTAACGTTTTTTTTTTATTTTTTAAATGCATCCCATTTTCCTTTAACCCCTACCGCGCTACCGCGTTTTCCCGCTGTGCGCTGAAAAAAAAAATGGCTTGTTTATGACAAAGCCAGCTTGTCATCCGCGTAGCGCAGGTAACGCCCATGACGAGCTGGCTTTGTCATCAGCACTGAAGGGGTTAAGGAAAACAGGCTGCATTTGTAAAAAAAAGAACCTGCTTTATTTAAAAAGCAGTCACAGACATGGTAGACTGCTGACCCCAGCAGGCCACCATCTCTGAGACTGCTAGCCATTCCCAATGGGGTTGAAAATTGCTCATGAATATTAATGAGGCATGTCATTTGCGACCCCATTAGGAATCGCAAGCAGAGTCTGAGACAATGTTGTAAATTACATTTTGCTAGTTGCAAATCGTGACTCGCAAATTGGTAGGGTCGTTTATTTGGCCCATAATATATTTTGCTATATTCACGGGCCTTCTTCCCCTGATAACGTTTTTCAGGTTTGACCTACCGGAAATGATTAGTAGAAAACTCCAAACGTGTGATTATTATGAAACAACTCATACTTTCAGTCCCTACATAAGCACGTTTGCACAGAATTTCGAATTCAGCCCCGCACTTTTAATGAGGGCCTAAGTAGTAAATTAGCATTTGTGATGATCTCCTCAGAAAAGATAGACGAGGTGGAGATGTACACTTGTACATTGTTTTAGTCATGTTGTTGTAGTGCTACTAAACATACTACAAAATGCTGTTTGTGAATAGGCCTCATGGAATACTGAGATGGAGAGTTTCAATGGCATGGGCCTACAGTGACTATGCGTGGCACATGGGATGACAATGAGGCTCTTAGACACATATATGAAGTCGCTAATCTAGAATATGTAATGCGAGAAGCTTCTCACTCCAGATAAATGTCCTGAGGATCATACCACACCTAGTGCTTGGGACACCTGGATGTGCAGTACTGGAAACTTTGCATACATGAGCAGACATTGATAGGGGATGTGCAAACAGTAGGTGGGGGCTTTGCTGACAGATTGAAAAGTCTGACCACGTAGACTTGTAGTGTGGGGTTCTTGGAAACTTGGAGCTCATAAACGTGCACTTAGAAAATCTTGGGGAACATGGGTTTGGAGTTTACATTCCTTTCAGTGTGTCCATATTTAATTCTTTGTGATTGGCAATTGTTGTGTTGTGTGGTTTGTTCAATTTTATTCATATATTATTTACATTATTCACTGATCACCACCTTAATGCTATTCTTTGTCACGTTTTGCTGGGCATCGCACTTGTTTGTATACATTTAAGGCCTTATTTACAAGCCCATTGTGCCGCCGGTGCGTCACTTTTTTCGATGCACCAGTGGTGCAGTGTGCCTGCCTATGTTTACAAGGCCATGTAAAGCCACCCTGTGTGGCTTTTCATGGCCTTGTAAATAAGGCCTCCTTTCACGTATTACTCCATTGGTGTTGCAGTGGGTGCTCCCTTGCAACATCCATGTAATTTGACCCATTCCCAGATTTGCAAAGCTTTGTTACCTGGGAATGTGTCAGATTTCTAAGCCTCCCAGGGGAGGAGTAAGGGAGACGCAACAAGAAGAAACACCTTTATCTCTCAGTGTTTTTCCTTTTTAGGGCTCGCGAAGCGAAAGCCCTTTTACAGGCCTTTTAAAAATGAACCTGTACATTCCACAAATTGCACACGCTCATGCGTGTGTTTTTTCCTTTCCAGTCTGCTATTGGCCTTCACGTGTCTTTTTGGTTTAAAGCGAGCTTACCATAGGTCAGACGTGGGCGCATAGCTCAGCCCCTGGCCTATTGGTGTCTGTTACGCACATTTCCTGACATATTGCTTTCAATTTTCTGCGAAAATTAAACATTGTTCTATTTTTTTTGTTTTGTCACAAGCACTCATTAGAAAATTAGCCGCAATTATTACGCCCCTCGTCTGTTTTCATAAGTGCTCATTACCATACTTGACTTGGTGTTAACCGTAATCAAAAAGGCACCTGATCCAGGCCATGACCTTTGTAGTGATGTAGTAAACTGGAGACGCAATCCTCATTTGAAAGAAAAAAAAATTGGAAAGAGTGTGTTCTGCAGCAGTACACCACGTGCTGACTTTTTTTTTTTTTAAATAACCTAGAGTGAGTACAAAAATGGAGAGCCCAATAGAGACCCGCTTTTTAAAACTGCCGGTGCTGAGCACTGGCAAGACTCGGCCATCTAAAGCCCTGCCTGGACGCCTTCAAGAGCCTTTCCGTGCTGCAGCCTTTCTAAATAAATTTAACTCGCCCTACTGCTCCCCCCACCCCCGGACCAAAGTGCGAGACGTGTGTATTCTAGTTTTTTGTTACCGAACTATAGCGCTTAGAGGCACAGCGCCGGTTATATCTGCAGCGCTTTATAGGCAGATCAGCCCCCTGTGACTGCAACATAGGGCCTTGACTTTCGCCTCCGGGACCAGGGTTTTGTTGTAAGGTTAGTTGCCTATTATCCCCCCCCTCCGGCTCAGGGGGATGTCTAATGGTTATGCCCGCGCCTGATAGGGTCCTGAGGCCAGTAATGGGGCCTAAATGTTGAGGCAGTTGCAAAATTGTGTATTATGCTCCAGTGTTCCGCCTAAAATCATGTTCACCCTGAGGAGTGAGTTCATGCCTGATGTATTCTTGCATCCTGATGTTCAATGCCAGCTTTACGTGCGGTGTTCCCTGCCTCATGATTTGCTTCTATGGCATGTTGAGACCTGATGTTGATGCTAGGTTCCGCATGTTTCTTGTCGCAGGAGGCGCTGATGCAGGCGATACTGTGTGTTATGCCTAATGTTTATCTTTATGCAGAGTGCTGGCTGTTATATGCATCCTGATGTTTTACGCCTATTGGTTGATTTTATGCTGATGCTATGCATGAGGGGTCTTCACACCTAATGTTTCATTTTACGCCCACAGCCTTCTACTAAGGTGATGCCAAGGATTAATACCTGTGTTGGCCCTGCAAGACCCGGTGTCTCATGCATTTGATAACGTTCTTTTTATTTCAACTGGATACTAATGGACTTACCTTTTTCTTATTTTTCCCATTTTCCTTGTAAATAATCCCCCCTGGTATCCATTGCCCTGGCGCCCGTTGGAGCCCTACTGTGAATATTGTGCATTACTGTATTTTACCTTTGCAGGTTGGTGACAATACAAAACTTATTCTTTTTCCAACCAGAAGCGGTGTTGTGTATCTTTTGTGGTGTGCCTGGTGTGTCATCTGTGGGTACTGCGTGGATGCTTCACACATGTCCTCAGGAGTTTGGCCTGCCCCCTCTGCTCCATGCTACCCCCCGTAGAATTGGCAACCCCATTTCTAACATTGTTGGCGAGCGGTGGCATAGGACTTGTGTTTGCGCAGTACCACAGCGGCCACGGGTTACACTGCAAATAAAGCTTTGAGAGTAATCACAGGTTTTTGGGGATTATTGTTTTTCTGATTATTGTTTCCTCCTAAAAGTGTTTTTGAATTGTGTCCCCTTGTTGCCCTGTGGGTGGTATGTCCCGGGTGTACCTCGTCAAGATGGGGTTGGTTTATGATGAGGACTGCCTCATGGAGTACACCGAGCAGGAAGTGTTGTATTTCTGCAAGGAGAGAGGGATACCCCCAGTAGGCAACATTAGAAGGAAGTTGTTCCTTTATGAAGCTCTCAAGAGGGGGGACCCTTAGAGGTAGGTGGGGACCTGTCTGATTACCCCTCTGTGTATTGGAAGGGTGGATTTGGTAGAGACCAGAGGGAGGGCTCCCAGTCCATAACCCTGGAGGGTGGTTACTCTGATAATGAGGAGGAAGAAATTGATAGGGCAGAGACGCCAGTAGCTGATGAGGACACCGTAGATAGGGAGTCTCGCACTGGGTCCAGTACCGGGGGCACTGCCCCATCCCTTTCCCTGTCCGCAGAAGAGTGGATAGATAGAAGGGAAGAAAGGGAACATCGGCTGGCGCTGGAGAAGCTCAGGCATGCCAAGGAGTTAGCACAGCTGAGGGTAGAAGAGAAGAGCCTGGAGACAGAGATGGTTCTAGCACAGGAAAGGATGGCGGAGGAGGAGAGGGCCTACGCCAGGGAGAGAGTAGCTCAGGTGTGTAGGTTGTCCCCTGAGAGTGGTTTTTGTAGGCTGGATTCACCAGTGAGGGTGGGATCCAGTGGTGGCAGCAAGAGTGGTTCTAGTGAAAGGGTTTCCCTCGTGTCAGGAGAACCTGGAGCATCTGTAATTGGAGCTCCAGTTGTTCGGGGGTCTGACCAGTCGCAGGGTTTAAATCCTGGACTGGGGTTCCAGGTTCAGGGGTTGTCTGACCCGGAGGGTGGGGCACTTGTAATCAAGGTCCCTACCGGTTTGGCTCTCAGGGGTACTTCTCCGGGTAGGAGGGTGCAGAACTCTGGGAGGGGGTGCAGAGGGAGGAAGGACTCTCCTCTGGCCCCGGCTCAGCCACAGGGCGTAGATCCCGGGTTGGGTGGCCAGGTTCGGGGGTTGCCGGACCTGGCGGGTGGGACATCTGTAATCAGGGTCCCCCCGGATTTGACTCTCAGGGGTACTACTCCAGTTAGGAGGGTGCGGAACTCTTGGAGGGGGCACAGGGGGACGGAGGACTCGCCCCTGTCACCGGTTCAACCTAAGGGTTTAGACTCTAGGTTGGGGAGAGAGTGGTGTTCTGAGGGTGTCCCACGTAGGAGGAGAGGGCGGAACCCCAGAAGGAGAGGTAGGGGGAGGAGAGCCTCGCACCTGGTGGCTGGTCAGCCTGAGGGTTCGGACCCCTGGTGGGAGGACCAGTGGCAGTTTGGTAGGAGAAGGAGAGTGGTCAAAGGGTACTACGGGCCTGAGGCTAAAGCCTCCCACTCTGTAAGAGATCGATGGCCAGAGACTTCTGGATGGCCTAGAGGCCAGTCATGGCCACATCCCACTAGAGAACACCAGTGGGGTGGTATGGTTGGTGAAGGGAGGGTTGCGAGCGTGAACCATTGGGTTCCAGAGTGGAGAAGACACTGCAGATGCTCCTGTAGTTGCGGGCCTGGGTCCTCCTTTTTCCGCCCCAAGCAGGGAAGCCCATCAATGCAATGATTGGTCCACCACATCCACAGCTGCATCCACCGCCACATCCACCACCACCACGTCCTCACCACAACATCCACCACCACCACCGCCATGTCCACCAATACCATGTCCACCACCACCATGTCCACCACCACCACTTCCACCACCACCGCGTCCACCACGTCCACCACCACCACCATGTCCACCACCAACACCACCACCACACCCACCAACCACCACCTCCACCACCACGTCCACAACCACCACCACCACGTCCACCACCACCACGTCCACCACCACCACGTCCACCACCATGTCCACCACTATCATGTGCACCACATCCACCACCACGTCCACCACCCCCATGTCCACCACCACCACCACGGCCACCACCACCTCCACCACAAGGCCACCTAACTCTATCTATCTATTGCCCTCACTCTATCTGTCGCCCTCACTCTATCTGCCGCCCTCACTTTTTCTGTCGCCCTCACTCTATCCGTCGCCCTCACTCTATCTATCACCCTCACTCTATCTATCTGTCGCCCTCACTCTATCTATCTGTTACCCTCACTCTATATATCGCCCTCACTCTATCTATCGCACTCACTCTATCACCCTCACTCTATCTATCTATCGCCCTCACTCTATCGCCCTCACTCTATACATCTATCGCCCTCACTCTATCTATCTATCTATCGCCCTCACTCTATCTATTGCCCTCACTCTATCTATCGCCCTCACTCTATCTATTGCCCTCACTCTATCTATCTGTCTATCTAGCTATCGCCCTCACTCTCTCTATCTATCGCCCTCTATCTATCTTTCTATTGCCCTCTATCTATCTATCGCCCTCACTCTAACTAACTATCGTCCTCACTCTATCTATCTATCGCCCTCACTCTATCTATCTATCGCCCTCATTCTATCTATCTATCGCCCTCACTCTATCTATCGCCTTCTATCTATCTTTCTATTGCCCTCTATCGATCAATCGCCCTCACTCTAACTATCTATCACCCTCACTCTATCTATCTATTGCCCTCACTCTATCTATCGCCCTCACTCTATCTATCTGTCTATCTATCTATCGCCTTCTATCTAGCTTTCTATTGCCCTCTATCTATCTATTGCCCTCACTCTAACTATCTATCGCCCTCACTCTATCTATCTATCTCCCTCACTCTATCTATTTATCGCCCTCACTCTATCTATCGCCCTCACTCTGTCTGTCTATCGCCCTCACTCTGTCTATCTATCTATCTATCTATCTATCTATCTATCTATCTATCTATCTATCTATCTATCTATCTATCTATCTATCTATCTATCTATCTATCTATCTATCTATCTATCTATCTATCTATCTATCTATCTATCTATCTATCTATCTATCTATCTATCTATCTATCTATCTATCTATCTATCTATCTATCTATCTATCTATCGCTCTCACTCTATCTGTCTATCGATCGCCCTCACTCTATCTATCTATCTATCTATCTATCTATCTATCTATCTATCTATCTATCTATCTATCTATCTATCTATCACCCTCACTCACTCTATCTATCGCCCTCCCTCTATCTATCTATTGCCCTCCCTCTATCTATCTATCGCCCTCCCCCTATCTATCACCCTCCCTCTATCTATCTATCACCCTCCCTCTATCTATCGCCCTCACTCTATCTATTGCATCACCACAGCGTGACTCTGCACCACCACAGCATCACTCAGGGGCACCACAACATCACTATGCGCTACCACAGCATCACTCGTCGCCACCACAACATCACTCAGTGCCACCACAACATCAATCTGTGCAACCATTCAACAACTGTTTCAAATATGTTCTCTCAATGTTTCAAGCTTTATTACAAATGTCACAAAAAGATGTTAATATTTCACTTCTGTTCTTGGATTTTCGTCACAATCAAATACACTGAACATAATCTTCACAAAATTTATTTACAAAAGTTTAAGCTATTACCATTATAAATTACAATAAATTTTATTTAAATATTAATTATTTAAAAAAATTTAAAAGCCATTGTTATTTGTAATATTAATACATCTAAGTCACGTAAATACAACACATATTGCATCACAAATGATATAGGTGTCACATTTGCGAAAGGTAAACTATTGGCATTGCAAATAACAAAGCTATTAATTTCGCTGTTTTCAAAACCAACACATAAATAAAAAAATTGTCATTTACAATACCAATAGCTGAAACTTTCCTAATGCGAGACCTATTGCATTGCAAATGCTTGTTCTGTATGTGCTGCATTCTTCAGCACACATAGAAAGAGGAAAACACCTCTTGTGATTGTTTGTGTGCAGGAAGGTGTCCCTTTCTGCACTAAAACAATCATCCCTACAACGCACACACCCTTGCACCATGACACACGCATACCTGTTTTGGTACATGGAAGCCGGTACTTGGCAGCCCAGTTTGCTCCAGTGCAGGGAAAACGGACAGGAATGGTCCGTATCTCATAGATACGGTGCGTTCCTGCCTTTTTCTTTTGACGCAGGGCAGCGCAGCAAGATTCCTTGCAGCACTGCCCTGCTCCAAGACCTCCAAATGAGGTGCTTAGTATTCATTCCGGCATGTGGTATATTGATTTTGCTCTGTACTTTGTATTTCAGGATTTGTGGTATATCTCACATGCAGACATTGAAGTAAACTGAGCTTGCTACAACAGGTCCATTGTTATGTGTCACATAAATGGATTTTTGTCTAATTGCATTCGGTAATCTGGAATTTATCTACACGTTCTAGAATGTTCTGTTGGTAAAAAGATAGAGAGATGTGGGTGAAAGTGTTACACATGACATAGATCACTTGCCAGCCATGTACATCAATAGAAGGATGAAATAAATGAGGACATACATATTTATATAATTATTTTGAAAGTTTTGCTTCTTTCCAATTATCTTTATCTCATCTGCCTTTTTCAACGTTTTGATAATCCAGCGATTTAGACTTGCAGTTTGCCATGCAATCCGTCATTGTAAGGAGAGCTGGGACAGTTAAGAGACTAAGGGCCTGATTACGAGTTTGGCGGTCATACAGGAGGACCGCCACGGTTGCACTCACAGGAGGGCCACCCACTCACCAGATTCAAGTAGAATCCAAGGCGGGCAGGCAGTGCAGCAGCAGACCCATGGCAGCAGCATGCTTTGGCCAAAGATTACAACCAGCCATCATGCCGCTGCCATGAGACCCCGACACGTCTTGTGTCCTGTGTGGCATGCACCATGTTGTGCATGACACACAGTGAACGCAAGAGCATGGGCTTGGGGTGACACACATGTTGTGCCCCCCGCTTCCTCCCCATGGGCAGATTTTCCAGGGGGCCCTCTTGGGGGCCCTTTCCCTGCCTTTCCGCCAAGCATTCAGCACCATTGCGACTTCGACCTCCAATTCACACAGCCACCTCTGCTGAATCCTGGATCCTTGTGGTGGGGGTGGTCCTGTGGTAGTTTGACTGCCACAGTCCTTATAAAGCAGGTGGACTCACCGGGGTGGCAGTGATCAGACCATCACCGCGAGTACGGTGGCCCCAGGACAGCGATACTTGCAATAAGACCCTAACTGAATATTGCTCTGGAAATAGACTACATGCTTCAAAATGATAGATCTGTGAAACCTGGCTTTCTTTCTAATGGTCCACCAATGACAAACATTGTATGCTTTAGGACACAGCTTGCAGTAACCGCAGTCCATTCCTGAAGCATGACTCTGGTAGCTCTCTGTTGTTTCCACCCCCACAACCCCATTGGAGAGAGGTCTTATCTCATTATGTCACCTATTGATGACATTCATGTATGACACATTATCACTTTATCAATTGTAATATTAATACTAACTACTCCTTAGGCAATAGCCAAAAGGGCCAAGTGAGCCGAGCTTTGTTGTGTGCATATTGTCATAATAGTGTGAAATGCCTAACAAAATTGTTTCTTACAGAGAAATATAATTGCATGCTGTGCACAGTCACCATAATAATAACAACGAATATTGTGCACTTTACTAATAACTTCCAAACTGAATCCCAGCAAAACTCTTCATGATGAGAGGCTGCATTCAACCTTCTTGGCCAGCGAAGCACTAGGTATTTGATAACAGTAACATGTTACTCTCACACAACAATGGGTTATTAAGCACACACACCCAGCAACTCAAACCACCCTACCCAGGTACAATCAATATGGAACATTGTCTGCTCTGTGACATGTGGGAGAACCACCTAGATTCTTGGGAGGCCTGTGCATTCAAAGGTTTTACAATTTTGGCAGGTATGAGAACAAATACAAGCTACAAGTTTCCCTAACAAACAATGATGTTTATAATTTTAATTGTGTTTGCCAATGTTTTATTTAAAAGGAGGATATTTCTTTTACATATTTTCTACAGTAGGTTAAGGAATAATACTCCTACACTAATATGACTTATTGATGTATGTGTACTATTTTGTGGCCCTGTATGTGGCATGAACATCTCATTCCCTTCTAGTCCAGACGATTATCCTCCAGATGTGTTTATGTCTTCCAGATGTGTTGATGCCTTCCACATGCATATCCTCCAGATGTGTTAATGCCTTGCACACGCTTATCCTCCATATGTGTTTAGCCCACAGAGAGTGGTGCAAGATACCAGTTGGTTGTACCTTTGTTGGGAGAGGCCTGGCTATATCCGAAACTCAGGGCCATGAGGAGAGGGTACGAACAGTTCAGCCAGTCAAAACCGGCTGCTCCTCTTGTTGAACCACAGCCTATATTACCTGCGCCTATCGCTGTTGGGAGCTGCATTTGAAAAGCCAAACTCAAGAACCTCTCTGATTTCTAAAATCATAAGATCACTTTGGGGACCAAAGTAAAAGGGTGCAAATTGCATCAGAATTGTAAAGGATGAATGGTACTCTAGGGAAAAAACCTCAGTAATTATTTAAATCCATTCCAGCAATACATGCTTTGAAAGATTAAAAAATATGTTTGATTTATGTTTCTTAAATGCTATTTTATATTCTTTCTCGTCCTCAGGGTGTTTTTAAAATCTCTGTTTTTCAGGCTGTATATAATTGGATTACAAACTGGAGTTACAGCAACATATAACAAAGACAATAATTTGTTGTATTTTACTGAAACAGCTGATGCTGGTCTCATGTACGTAGACAAGATAACTCCATAGAATAATATAACCACAGTGAGGTGGGAGCCACAGGTGGAAAAGGCCTTGCGTCTCCCTTCTTTAGACCGGATTTTCAGGATTGTTGAGATGATGTTGATGTATGATGCAATAGTTAAAGAAAAAGGTGTTACTCCGAATATAAAACCAAGGATGTAGGTTGCTGTCTCAACAGCACGAGTGCTGCTACATGAAAGACTTATTACAGCTGCGAAGTCACAGAAGAAATGGTTGATTGTGTGAGACCCACAGAATGAGAGCCTATGTATTAGTACAATGTGTGGAATTGTGTCTATGAAACTAACTATCCAGCATCCGGCAACCAGCTTCATGCAAACTACATTATTCATGGTTTCCACATAACGCAAAGGATTGCAAATGGCCACATAACGATCATAAGCCATGACTGTGAGAAGCAAAAATTCTACAGACATCATGGAAGTGAAAAAAAACACCTGCAGCAAACATCTGTTTAGAGAAATGTGTGTTCCAGCCAGAAAGAAGTGAGCAAGCATGTTCGGGAAAATGATTGTTGTGTAACAGATGTCAAGAAAGGCTAGGTTTGTGAGGAAAAAATACATTGGTGTGTGCAGTTGTGCGTTGGAATAGATAATCACTACGATAAGAAGGTTGCCCACAAGTACCAGGAAGTAAACCAACAAAAAAGCCAAAAAAAGTGGAACTAGAATTTGCGGAAAATCATTGAAACCCACAATGATGAACTCAGTCACTACAGTTTGATTTTCACCTTCCATAAGTCTTGGAATGCAGCTTTCCAGTGTCGGGCAATCAGAGATATCTGCAATTAAAGAACAAAAAGGAAAGTCATTGCTTCTACCATCTGCGCAGAATTTATAAAATTCGAAGGTTCCTCACTACCGAGGCTCTCACACTTGTCATCATGGCCCTTGTCACCTCCCGTATTGACTATGCCAACTCCCTGTATGTGGGGATTCCTGCCTACCATCTTTATCGGCTTCAGCTGGTACAAAATCAGGCGGCCAGACTGGTCTTCCAACAGCCTAAGCACCAACACGTCTCGCCCCTGCTGAGGAGATTGCATTGGCTCCCAGTAGCCTCTCGATGCATTTTTAAACTGGGCTGTACTGTTTTCAAGTCACTCATTGCCCTTGCCCCAGCCTTCACTTCCCTCAGCCTCAAGCGTCACATTCCCCCGAGGAATCTTCGGTCCTCTACACACAATCTCTTAACCGTCCCCAGGTTTAAATGGAAAAAACATGGTGGCTCCTGTTTTTCCTTTCTCGCCCCCTCAACCTGGAACTCCCTTCCCTCCACTATACGACTCTGCCCCGATTACACCTGCTTTCATAAACTGCTTAAAACCCATCTCTTCCAGCTAGCCTACAAATAAACCTCACTGCCTTTCCTCTCTGCTTTGTCTATGAGCGCCATGAAACCGTTTGGTGACCGTGCGCGGTAAAAATCTTTTTAACATTGAAAAAAAAAACAAGTCAGTACCCACCACCACCGTCTGGCAGTCTAAGTTGATATGTTTACAGAAGAAACGTATTGAATTGGAGGTTAAAAAAAGGTGCGTAGTAAGCCAGTTCTAATTCTTTCTTGTGTGTATTATGCATTTTTTTTATTTTCATAGGGCAATGATTGACTTACATTAGGTTTGTTGCTAATTTGTAGGTTGGTTACTTATTTATATGATAGATTGCAGCTGTAACTATTTAAAACTTGTCTTGAAGACACAGGACATGCAAAACTCAGAAGTACATGTCCTACTTTTTATTTACACAGCACCCTGTCGTATGGGCTATCTCTGGCCTACCTTTGGGGTGACATATATGTAATAAAAGGGGTGTATACGGTTTGCAAGTGGTTTTAAATTCCAGGTACACATGGCAGACAGACTGCACACACAGGCTCTACAGTGGCAGGACTGAGATACATTTAAAGGGCTACTTGTGTGGGTCGCACAATAAGTAATGTAGGCCCACTGGTAGCATTTAATTTATAGTGCACTCTACTGCAGACTTATAGATTAATGAAATATCCAAAAGGTGGTTAAACATACTAATGTAGCCATGTTTATAGGAAAAACATGTGCACTTTAGGACTGGTCAGCAGTGGCAAATTGCTCAGAGCCCCAAGGCCAAAAAACAGAAGAAACAAAAAGAGGATGTAAGCAAGCAAAGTGTTTTGGGGGAAGATCACCTTAAAGCTGACAGGTCTGGGGGGCGATAGAGGGCGCAGGGCAAGATGGCCGCACTCATGTGAGGCTCTGCCATCCTGTTTCTGCTGCCAGACATTTCGGTGGCGCTTTATGTCTGACGACCTGCGGAGTTGATTTCAGCTGTTCCCGGGCGTCGGAGCCCTCTGACGGCGTGAACTGGTGCTTCGGCTCTCCTGCCGCGAGCTCTGTCGCATGGCGGCTGGTGCTGGCCTGTGTCTGCTGGGGCCTGCCCGGCGCCTGAGGCGGTGGGAGCGCCCCGTCGGCCAGTGATGTTGTGCCCCGGCGGTGAGGACAGACTGCGGTGCTTGCCGGAGCGGAGCCGGAAGAAGGTGGAACAGCGTGCGGCTGCTCATAGCTCCGGGACTGGGCCGACTAGCCACGGTGGGCCTACACTTTTGCCGGAGCCAATAGCGGTGAGTGGGGCTAGGACCTAAGGGAGACCGGGGCTGCGGAGGCGGCGTTTGGCTTTCCTGGCCCTGGCCGCGTGAGCTGCTTTTGACGGGGGCGGAGGGCGGTCCGGTGCGGCTGGTTGGGCACAGCTGGGAGACTGAGGCCCCCAGGAAGCCTCGGGGGCTTACTGATTGTTGAGCCGGGAGGCTCATTGGCAAGCTGCATAAATTTAATACTGACTGCTGCGGAGGGCCGGGCGGCCCGGGACGGCAATTAACGTGAAGGCCTGATCACTGTTACAATCGGATGGCATGAAAGAGGGCTTGATCAGCGAGCGGACTTTGTGCCTAGGGGGAGATATGGAAGGCTGCTGATTTTGGAGTGCTGCAACAGGCATTGATGATGCACTAGTGTATACCGGTGCGGTGTTACGCTACTGCACGTGGTACTGTCTCCCTGATTCTTTGACGTTACAATCCAACGGCCGGCGCGGACTCTATTTCAGGGGCCTTATTGCAACTGGTATCCGTTATTTTGAGTGTTGGCGCCATGGGCCGGCCGGAGCGGAACCAACCAAAGATTAACTTTGATGCCCGCAAATTCACGATGTCATCATCTCAGGCCACATCTGACACAGAGACAGCGGGAGCGTCGGGGGGAGCGCCGAATTTAGAAGCCACGCTTATAGCTATGGAAAAGACATTACAGTCAATTGAAGGCACTATGGAGGCTGTGAACCACAGGCTTGACCATATATCCACACAATTTGAAAGGCAGAATGAGAAAATGGGTGAAGTGGAGCAGAGGGTGTCAGCCACAGAAAATGGCCTCACCACAGTTACGGATAAAGTATTCAACATGGAGAGGGTGCTGGCAGTTATAAAGCTAAGAATGAAGAGTTGGAGGGGCGGTCCCGGTGCAACAACATCTGCGTCACAGGGCTGCCGGAATCCACGAATGTGGGCAGGATGGAAGATTTTATGGAGCAATTATTTGTGGAAGTGTTCGGATCTGACCAGCTGTCCTGAATGTTCATTGTAGAACGTGCACATCGCTCTTTAGCGAAAAGACCAGTGCCGGGGGCGCCTCCGCGTCCTATTATTGCTCGCATTTTGAATTACAGAGACAGAGATGTACTGCTATGCTTGGCACAGGAAAAAGGCACTATAGATTATCAGGGTAGCAAGTTGGAATTTTTCCCTGACTTTACTATGGCTGTACAAGCGGCACAGAAAGAATTTAACGCCGTGAAACAACTACTTCGGTCAGAAGAAATACCATATGCTATGCTGTACCCTGCTTGGCTGCGGATAGGGGCACCTTCGGACAACAAAATCTTCACCTCGTCGAAAGCTGCCATGGAGTACGCCAAGAAACAGAAGAAGCGGAAGCGTGACTCTGCTATAGCGCAGGAAGGTGCTGATGAACTGAACTGTTGGACTTGGGCCTTAAGGCAGGTTCACCCCTAATCTTTTTGCTTTTATTTGTGACCCAGTGTTAGTGATTTTTGAGTCTTTGCGCACTTTTACCCTGTGTCCCAGAGTAAAGTGCGTGTGTGTAGTATGACTGGCCTGCTCTCCCATAGGAATGCATGGGGAATGTGTGTGTCCCTGGTAGTTCCTGATGTGTGGGGAGTGCAGGCTCGAGTTTGGTATGTATGAACTCGTGAGAAGGAATGCTGCGCAATGGTATGTGCGGCTTGTATGTGTCTAGAAGGGAAGTGCTACTTCTGGACATTGATGTATGTGCGCAGTGAGGGTGCTGGAGCGTGATTGGCTGAAGCTGGCTGGCTTGCCAGGCTCCAGGAAGTCTGGATGGGTCTGCCCGGTAGTGAGTGTGAGATCAGCAGGAGTGATGTGTGGGAGGAGTGCACCTAGGTCCTGGATGGGCTGGGTTTTTCCCCACACAATGCTGGCTCCGCCCCCCTGTGGTTTGTTTAACGACCCAAGCCTCCCCAGTGAATGAAAGGGGTGGTTGGGCCATCAAGGGTACTCCCAAGCCAGCTGCAACTGGTTTCCCCCCACCCTGCACCCTGGAAACAAAGGATTTAGCTGTATAAAAATGGGGCTGTGTCCCCACAGAAGTTGTTCTACTTTTGGATCCTTGCCAGAGGGGGCTGTTGCTGCTGCTGGGGCCAGGAGGACCGCCACTTGGATTGTCTCCCTGCCTGGAGACCCAGTGTGCTGGCTCTGGCCCAGCCTTGCCCCCCCCTGCCTGCCTCCAGACCTTGCAGGAGCTTTTCTTTTGCCCCTAGCGCTGAAGAGCGCTTCCTTTGTCCTGCCTAGCGCTGAGGGCGCTTTATCTTTGCTGCTAGCGCTTCGACCGCTTTATTGGATTCCCAGCGCTTGGGAGCGCTTTTTCTGCAGCCGGTGCCCACCCGGCATTTGGCCGCCTGACTTGCCGATTTCTGACCGAGCGAGTGCCCACCTCGCTTTATATTTTAATTTGGAGGCCGGTGCCCACCCGGCATTGCCCCGTTTTATTTGGATATTGGAAGCCGGTGCCCACCCGGCATTGCCCGTGATCACCGCCGCAGCCCGGGCCGAGTGGAAGCAGCCACTGACGTCATCGACCGGCTGCGCTGGGATTGGCCCAGCCGGCCGAGCCTCCCGCCGCGTCATCGGGGGAGGAGAGAGAGAAGCAGGAAGCAGCCTGCCGCGCCTCTGCGAGGCTCCGGAGTGAAGGGGAGCCCCGCCCGCGGCCCCAGCAGAGTCGCCGAGGAGTAGTCCTGCAGCCCCAGACAGCCGGTGAGTGTCAGGAAGGGAGGGGCGCCGGGACACATTGTCGGTGTCCGCCCACCCCCCTCTGCCCGGTAGCGCGAGCTCGCGCTAGTTTCTAGAGTGAAGCCACGAGGGCTTCAAAGGGGGCATTCATTCGATTTAGAGCCACGCGGCTCTGGGGGCATTCATTTGTTCTGAGTCCCCCGTGAGGGACTCCAACGAAGCCCACAATTGAGATTGGAGCCCCGAGGCTCCTGGGGGCAATCTGTATTTCGAGCCCCGAGAGGCTCCATGCCCACAGCGATTTTGAGAGCCCTGAGAGAGGCTCTGGGGCATTTTCATTGTTTAGAGCGCAGAAGCTCTAAAGTGCCAGCATATCTGTTTTGCGAGCCCTGAGAGGCTCTTGGGACACGAGTGTAGTCAGAAGCCCCGAGGCTCCCACCCAGTGTTCCCTCATCTGTGTTCTTGAGCCCACGAGGCTCCAACGTTGGCATTATCTGTGATTCACAACTGTCCAGCACTTAGTGGACAGTTGCTACGTTTAGGCTTTGTGTTCTTGGCTGCCTGCGCAGCCTCCCCTGACATTGAGACTCAGGGCATTCCAGCCCTTGCGAGGCCAGTTGGCCTGAGGGACATTTCTAGTGTGATGCTAAGTGCACTCTGCGCAATTTATGATTTACTGCTTATGTGATTCCGGCGCAAATGTTCTACCGCACCTCTGAATGTGTTTTTATGTTTCATGTGCAATTGGTTGTTATTACCTTTGCTAAAAGTGACCTGCTTAGGTGATTCCTTGTGCTTTTATTTCCCTTTGCTAAAAGTGACCTGCTTAGAGGAATGTTGATGTTTTATTGCCTTTGCTAAATGTGACTTGCTTAGGTGATTATTTTAGGTTTCCTTCACTGTGTGCAGTGAGGGTGCTGGAGCGTGATTGGCTGGAGCTGGCTGGCTTGCCAGGCTCCAGGAAGTCTGGATGGGTCTGCCCGGTGGTGAGTGTGAGATCAGCATGAGTGATGTGTGGAAGGAGTGCACCTGGGTCCTGGATGGGCTGGGTTTTTCCCCACACAATGCTGGCTCCGCCCCCCTGTGGTTTGTCTAACGACCCATACTGCTTATGTGATTCCTGCGCAAATGTTCTACCTGCACCTCTGAATGTGTTTTTATGTTTCATGTGCAATTGGTTGTTATTACCTTTGCTAAAAGTGACCTGCTTAGGTAATTGTTTATGCTTTTATTCCCCTTTGCTAAAAGTGACCTGCTTAGAGGAATGTTGTTTTACCTTTGCTAAAAATGACCTGCTTAGGTAATTGTTTATGTTTTATCCCCTTTGCTAAAAGTGACTTGCTTAGAGGAATGTTGTTTTACCTTTGCTAAAAATGACCTGCTTAGGTAATTGTTTATGTTGTATCCCCTTTGCTAAAAGTGACCTGCTTAGAGGATTGTTTATGTCATTACCTTTGCTAAAAGTGACCTGCTTAGGTGATTCCTTGTGCTTTTATTTCCCTTTGCTAAAAGTGACCTGCTTAGAGGAATGTTGATGTTTTATTGCCTTTGCTAAATGTGACTTGCTTAGGTGATTATTTTAGGTTTCCTTCCCTTTGCTAAATGGGACTTGCTTAGGTGATGGTTTTCCTTCTTTAGGTCCTGCTGATAAGGTCCTAGTTCCCTGCGTGATTTTCCTACAGTGTTTAGGGTTGTGTAGGAGGTATTTCCCCTTTACCAGTAGTTACTGGTTGTATGCTACATTTACTATTTTTGTGTTACAGTCATTATATGTTTATGTGCTAAGTGTTATACCTACAAGTGCTATTTCTAAAAAGTGCATACCCCTGACAGTGGTCCAGGGGGCCCTGTCCTGTACATAATCCCTTGTAAATCTTGCCCGTGCCTGTTGGCACATTGTAAAGTGTGTGTCTTATCTAATGTGTTTTTATTATAATACAAAGGCTATTTTTGATATAACCTTGTGTGGAGTTTCCTTTGTGGTGGGCCTAGGGTGTTGTCGCTGGGGTGCGCGCGCAAACGCTTTACACATCGCCTCCGAGATTAGCCTTGCTGCTCGCGTCACGTTACCTAGAGGGTGAGCAGGGGTTATCTTGGTGTGTAACTCTCTTGCCCTGACTTAGAAATGGTGATCCCTGACTGACCTTGGCGTGAGCATTGGCCGGCCGGGGGTCCCGTTTCTAACATGAACGAAGATAGCTGACCGAAGTTCTGAGCATGATGTGATGTTTAGTACTCGATATGAAGATCGCAGGAGCCTTTTCAAGTTGGGACTGCCTTCCTTTGTTGTACTGCTAGCCTTGCTTTCACTAGGCTATTGCACAGTTTAGTTTCTGCGCTGTTGGGGTTAATGCACTATGTGAACCGAAGTTTGACGCTGTGATATTCTGCTTATGTGATATTATGATGACAAATATTGATTGGTGAATGACGTTTAGCCCCTCCATATATGATGTTTGGGAGGAATAGAAGTGGCAGGTTACAGGTACAAGGTGGCAGAGGTGGGATGTTCACTCTTGTGGCTCGGTCACCTCCCGTTTACCCCAACAATTACTAGCGGTTGGACTGGGCGGGGGGTCTTTGGGGGGGAGACAGCTTTGGCAGGTTGGGGGAGCTGAAGTGGGAGGGGAATGAAGGGAGAGGGCAGGGATTTTCAGGTTTGTTTTGAGAATATAACTGATCTGGGTAGGGGGGGGGCCAAGAGGATGTTTTGGCAGGTAGAGAGCGCTACAATGGGTGGGGAGACTAGGTGGGTGGACTGTGGGATCCGGGACTATTGGCTGACATACTGTTTGATACATCGGGGGTTCCCCAGATGCAACAACTTGGCATGTTTTTGTGAACTCAGCTTTTGGTGTTGGGAGGCGAATTTCTTAGCTATATATCAGGTTCTACGTACAGGTGGGCCATATGGATAAGGGAGGAAAGGTTTCTTGGATCACCTGGAATGTGCGGGGATTAAACAGGCCACAAAAGAACAGGCAGGTGTTAGCGTATCTAAATAGGCATGGTGTGCAAGTGGTCTTCTTGCAGGATACACACCTTAGGGGGCGGGCAGCGGAGACAGTGGCCAGACAGTAGGCGGGGACAAGATTGGCAGCGGCATATTCCTCATATGCTCGTGGAGTCATAATACTGATTAAGAAGAACAATCCTTTTGTGACTCTTCATGAGGACGTTGACAAAGAAGGTCGCTATATTATCTTACATGGCAAGCTATGTGGCACGCTAGTCACAATGGTAAATGTTTATGGTCCGAATATTGATGACCCCGAGTTTTATGTCACTTTATGGAACAAAGTGTATGCTCTACCTCCCTCTGCGATTGTATGTGGCGGGGATCTGAATGTGACATTGGATCGTGAATTGGATAGAAAGGATGACCTGCAATACACAGCTAAAAGAGCGGTTGGGGCAGTGCGGGATGGTATGCATGGATTAGGCCTAGTGGATGTGTGGCGTCTTAGATATACGGGTGCGAAAGAGGGTACCTGCTACACGTCTACGCATGATACCTGGTCACGTTTGGATTATTGGCTTGTGACGAGAGATTTTAGTGTATGGGTAATGAAGGCTGAACATCTGCCTCGCACGCTGTCGGATCATACACCTGTGCTTGTGGAGATGTGGTTGCCGTCGCATGCGCCAGCGCCCTTTTCGTGGCGACTGCCTCCTGGAGCCTTGTCGGACCAGGTGTTGCGTGAGAACTTGAGGGAACAAATTGAGGACTATTTTCTCAGGAATGTTGGCTCTGTAGATGACGTGTGTACTGTTTGGGAGGCCTTCAAGGTGACGGTGCGCGGCATGTGTATTGGTTTGCAGGCTGCTCAAATCGCTAAGGAATTCCATGGATAAACTGGAAAGGCAGCTGTTCGGCCTAGAACGGCAATATGAGCTCAAGTCGGCGGAATCTCTTTTGGCTGCGATATGCTCAAAAGTTACCGAGTATAACGAATTAGCGGAACAGGAGGTCAAATATTTATCCAAGCGCACTAGAGCACAGTATTATGGCAAAGGAGGTCGTCCGGGGCGTGGCCTGGCAGATAGAATCAAGGAACCCTGGGCCAGGCACTGCGGAGTACAAGAAATTGAGGATGGGGATAGAGTGGTGACGGATGCAGACGGTATATCGACTTGTTTTGTGCAGTATTATGAGCAAATGTATGAGCATAAGGAAACGGCTGGGGAGGGCGAGATAGCGCAATATTTGGAAGACATAGCGTTGGTTTGGCTGTCGAAGGGGCAACAGGATTTTTTAATGCATCACATTACGGAAGGGGAACTTAGGGACGCATTTGCGGCCTTGCCGAACGGTAAGGCGGTAGGCACTGACGGCTTGCCGTCTGAATTTTATAAAGAATATGTGGACTTACTTTTGCCTCATCTGGCGACGGTATTGGAGGAGGCCTTAGATCGGGGGCAGCTTCCAGCGTCGATGCGTCAAGCCCTTCTTGTGGCCCTCCCGAAGCCAGGTAAACCACAGGACCAATGTGAGTCCTATCGCCCACTGTCCTTGATGAATACCGATGTGAAGATACTTGCCAACGTGTTGGCGACGCGCCTACGCCTGGTATGGCCCATTATGGTACTGCCGGACCAGTCTGGCTTTGTCCCTCTCCGCTCCACGACAAATAACCTGAGAGCTTTATTTGCGGTTCTCCATCTACTTAAGCCAGAACTTGCTGCGGTGGCGGTTCTACTGGACGCTGCCAAAGCGTTTGATTCGGTTGCTTGGAAATATATGATAGCGGTATTACATCAAATGGGAGTGCCTTTTGTCTTCACGTCCTGGGTCACTCTACTTTACACTGATCCGATTACACGGGTGAGGGTTAATGGTCATGTGTTGGCACCCTTTTCTATACAGCGAAGTACGAGGCAGGGATGCCCACTCTCGCCCTTAATATTTGCCATTGTTTTAGAACCCCTGGCCTGTATTCTGAGACAAAGACATGCGGCCTCAGCGTTACATTTTCATCTCCGGTCACTCGCGGTTTCCATGTATGCCGATGACATGGTTTTGTATGTGAGGGAGCCCGATAGGTATCTGGAAGGGGTAATTTGGGAGTATATCTGATTCGAACGCTTCTCTGGTCTATCGATTAATTGGGATGAATCCATATAGTTGCCTCTAACAGAGGTCACGCAACCATTTCAGTTGGAATTCCCATTGGCATGGGCTACGGAGCCTGTTCGGTACCTGGGGATCTGGGTGCGCAGAGACTCTCAAGAAATAATTTGAGCTAATTACGGAGTGGCGATTTCGAAACTGGAGGATCAGGTGACTCGCTGGACGCGCTTGGCACTTTCGTTTGCTGACCGGGTTGCCCTGATCAAAATGGTGGTGCTGCCTAAGTTTCTGTATTATTTTGTTAATATTCCCCTCGCACTGACCTCTCATTTTTTTGCTCAGCTTTAATCCTTGTTAATCACTCTGGCCTGGGGGGGTAGGAAGCCACGTGTCAAGTGGGACACTCTGACCAAGCCCTATGAGCTGGGCGGATTTGCTGTGCCAGACATGCGTCTTTACTATCTGTGTGCACATGCTCACTTTGCCTCCTATTGGAGTTCGGCACCGCCGTATACCCCTCACGTAGCGATTGAGGTAGGAACAATATACCCACTGCCCTTAAAGGCGATGATATTGAACCCGCATTTGGTATATGAGAAGGGCGAAGTGGACACAGTACAATGTATGGTTAAAGCCTGGCGGGAACTAGGGAAACGAGCGAACAGACTGCCGCTGTATGCTCCAGCCATGCCTTTACTGCATCATGCTGCCATATCTGTAACGAGTGAAGTGGGGGCCCTTCAGCTGTTGCAGAGTGCCGGGGTACAAACCATGGGAGAGGCTTTTCCGGCTGGCCAATTTCTTGCGTTGCAAAGCTTGTTGGACCATGTGACTAATGGCACCATGGCTACATTTACATATGTCAGGCTGCGTGCTGCGGTGCGCGATCTATACCCATCTTTCCCCTCGGAGCCACCGGTGCTTGGCGCATTGCAATGGATGTATACTATGACTACTCGTGTAAAGTGGGTATCGTGCTTGTACCGAGCGTCGCAGGAGTACGAGGGGGGCATGGATGTAACTGCGAGAGCTCGTTGGGAGGCCTGTTTGCTGGAACCACTGACGGATGATGAATGGCCTGAATGCTGTGCTATGACTGGTAATTTCGCAGCTAACGGTAATTTTAGACTCATACACTACAAGTTTTTACAGCAATGGTACTACACGCCAGCACAACTGGCTAAATACGGTCTCCGCGACTCGGCTGTCTGCTTGCGATGTGGGCTGGATGGGGCTGACTTTATGCACTTAGCTTGGGGGTGCGCACGTGTATTCGCGTTTTGGATGGATGTAACTGTGGCGTTGTCTGAAATAACTTCGTTGACGATTGCTAATGATCCGCGAGTGTGTTTGCTTGGTATTGTCTCTGGAGTGCAGGCGGGAGTGAGACGATTGGTGATATTAGCGTTGCAACTTGCCAAGCGCAGAGTGGCGGTTTGCTGGGGTGGGAGACGAGCACCAGATGCTAAAACCAGGTTGCAGGAATTGGCGTATTGCCGTGATCAGCTGACATGCTGCTATGAGGAGCTCCCCACTGCCTCGCGCCCAAGAGATATTTGGGGCCCTTATAATGTATATATGCTGTCTAAACTCACTGATGAATAATGAGCTGCACTGTTTGTCTCTGTAATGCTTGGCCAACGCTTACCTGCCGCGGTTGATGTGGGCACTCCTTTCTGCATTGATGTTGATAGAGTCCTGCTAATGAGCCTGCTGGTAGGTGGCACAACACTGGCAACCTGGATTTAATGGTGCCTGGCCCTTCGTCATCTGTTGTACATTAATGCTGCCTGCCTGAACTGGTATTATGTAGCTTACCTTACAGTAAACATTTTGTAAGTGTACAGAATGAGGCCAATCCCTTGGCTGCATGCGGATCTAAAGACAATGTCTTCATGCTCTTGTTGTTCTCTGCTCTATTTGGTAGTGGATGCTGACCTGCTCGGTTCCCGGGGGTGGTTGGGGGGGATATGTTTACTTCTATGTTTGTTTATAGCAGATGGAAAAACCAAGACTGATACTATCTTCCGAATTATACCTGCAAGATATGGATATATCACTTATGCAAGCTACGCCGCCGGACCTTTGGTTGTCGGCTGAAGGGCTGTGCTATCGTGATTGGATTGCCATGCACTTGAAATCTTGGCGGATGGCCCTCTTAGGGTTGTAGGCCAGATGATGTGTTCTTGCGCGGATTGGTACAATAAAGGTCTTTAAAAAAAGAAAAAAAAGCTGACAGGTCTACCATGAGGTGAGTAAAACAAAAAATGCTTTTAAGAGTATGTTGTATGCCTGCTTGCAGGTCTGTGTGCTTACATGAAAGAGAGCGTCTGTTTGTGTGTAAGTGTGAATTTAACTTTATGTGTAAGCATGTGTTTGTTTGTGAGTGAAATTGAAGGTCAAAGAATGTTTGATGTCACTGCTGATACCGAGGCATTTTGGTAAATTCATTTTCATTTGGGTGGCTGCTCTTTCACTCGTAAGACTGGCCTAGCCTGGAATGAGCTTCCTCTTGCTCTCAGGAGGGTTTCTGATCCGGCTGTCTTCAAAAAGAACTTAAAAACACTATTGTTCTGAGCCCATTCTTTTTCAGGCTCTTCCTGCTTAGCTGGTGGGTGGGGGTTTCAGAGTAGCAGCGCCAGGATACTCTGAGTAGCTGTGCGCTTTAGAAATGCAGGATAACATAACATAACATAACATAACATGCCAGGACTCAACTTTTGGGGAAACTGAACTACCTATTGATGATAGCGGGTCATGTTGGGGGATGGCTCCTGTTGTGCTCTGGATGATGGTGACACCCAGTGACTGGCTATGATTTTTTAAACCAGTTCTTCAAACAAATTAACATCAGGTTGGCAAGGCCCTCGCCAAATATTTAAAAAAAAAATAGGTAAAGTTACTTACAAACTACAAATAAGCTATATCAAGGCTCAACTGTCAGGATCCATCCTTCTTCTCTTGGAAATCATTACCTAAAAAGACCTTGCAAGAGCAGGCACCCATGTTGGAAGACTTCATTGCGGCTGCTGTTGGCAGAATTGCAGCGCTCAGCCATCTTGAGAATGCAGAGGAGGTTCCGTCCTCGGTGGAGGTCAGCAGTCTAGCTGATTTCCTCAGTCCGCGAGAGTGTTTCCCCTTTGCGCATGCGCGCACTGCGAGCGGCGCACTTCAACTGACTGAATTCACGGAGAGAGCGTTTTCCTCACGCTCTCTGTCACAGAACTTGAAAAAACCTTGAATAATCGTATTTTGGCATCAGTATTCCTGTTAAGAGGGAAGTAAGAATTATGCGCTTGGGTGACATGTGAAAGGGCGCTTCTTAACTAAACCTTTTCTCCCTCAGGAATATCGTCCTTGATGATAAACACTTGTGGAGTCTTCGTTTTCAGAGTCTTGTGAGGAGAAGCAGGCTGTGTTGGGTGTCTTCAGTCAAGAGAACCCCCATACTTGTCAAGTAAGAGTATTTAGAATTTAAGTAACGTCGCAGACATTTATTCAGAGGTGACCTTGCTCTGAGATGAGAAAGCAGATGAATTGCGCCTCAAGTCAAATGAGAATTTTCCAATGAACTGACAGTTTGTTCTAAGGATAAGAGACTATAACTCATTCAGAGAGTTCTTTTCTTGAGAATTTCAAAAGACTTGTGTTAGCGTGTATTTCCTGTCAGAAACCTACTGGAGTCGTAATCTTCAGGAAATCTACTAAAACTATTTTTGACCTGTGTTAGTCAATCTGTATCCTGAGAAATAGAGACTCTCTTGGAAGAAGCTTGAACAAAAATTACAATAGAAGCTTGAAAACTTATATCCTCAGAGTATCTTCCGATGAATCAGATTGTCAATTGATAACAGACAAAACACATTAGAGAGTAGCTAGCTTCCTAGTGCACATTGGTAAGATACAATCCCCGCCTAAGAAAATACATAGAAAGAGATAGCATGTTTTAGAACAAGAGGTTAATCACTGTTAATTCCTTTCTAGAGCGAGAATTGCCAGATTGACCAGAGGCAGGCTCAGTGCCAGAAGAGAAGCAGTCTCTCTTGTTTTGTCTTCCACTTCCCCTTTTCCTTCCCCGGGCTAATTCTATGGACTGCAACTTATCAAGACAGTCTTTGGAGTTTGGTCGGTGGGGGTACTGGGGCAAGAGCATCTGTTCCTGAGGGGGCCGCTTCAACGTATCCTTTTTCTGACAGATTGAAGTGCCTACCTCTTAATTGAGGGTTCAGGTCCCCTCCCGGACAGAATGGCGGAAGGATTAGATTTAAAAGCATTAAATAACGTTTTAAGTAATATGCAGGAACAGTTAAATTGTGCCCTAGAAGAAAATAAAGCTTTACGAGAGGAGGTTAGGAGATCCAGTCAGGAGTCAAATCAAACGCGTCAGAGGTTAGAGGAGTTGGTGACTGCGGGGTCAGTGCTTCGAGGTAATGCCTCGTCAACTCAGCAGTCATCTACGTCAGGTATTTCCACTCAGGTCATCCATTCAATCTCTCCTATCGTCCCTTTAACTTCCCCAGAGAGATATGGAGGAGATCCCATGAAGGCCCAAATTATTTTGACACAGTGTTCACTTCACTTTTTGTGTCGTCCAGTAATTTTTGCGGATGATCAAGCTAAAGTGGCTTTTATACTGTCGTATCTGATGGGGGATGCGGCTGCTTGGTCCATGTCCCTGGTCACCAAGAATGATCCCATCCTGACTAACTATGCAAATTTCAAGGTGGAGTTTGCCCGGATTTTTGATCGACGGTCTGCCACACAGGCTACAGATAATGAATTGCTAGACTTAAAGCAAGGAAGTCGGGATCTGGTGGGGTATTTGGCCAATTTTAATAAGTTGGTAGTGGAAACTAATTGGCCAGAAGAGAAGAGAGCGGCCATCTTCTACAGAGGCCTTCGGGATGATCTTAAGGATGCCTTGGCCCAAATTCCTCGAAGACCCACAGAAATCTCTGAACTCATAGACCTGGTTTTACAATTGGATCATAGGTTAAGTGAACGGCGACATGAAAAGAAAAGAGAATTTCGTCCCTTCCCGCCACGATTTGATCGTGTGAAATTTGAATCTCAAAAGAGTTCAGAATCTACGTCAGTCGAAGAACCCATGCAAATAGGCTCAGTCAGAGGTCCGTTGACAAAAGAAGAAAAAGAGAGACGAAGAACGTCCCAGTTGTGTTTGTACTGTGGAGGGTCTGGGCACTTTGTAAAAGAGTGTCCAAAAAGACCAAAGGTTCCCTTGCCAGTAAAAGATCGGCTTCGCCCGTAACTCGAGTTGCACGGGTGGAAGCATTATCCAAGACAACTCATGGCAAACTACACATCATGAACACATTGCAATCTGCGGCTCCACATTTAATAGCAATGTTCGTGGTAAAGTTTCGAAATAAAGAAATTAAAGAAGTTTCAGTAATGATTGACTCTGGGGCCACCGGAAACTTTTGCGATCTCAAGTATGCACGGCAAATTGGAATCCAGCCAGTAAAGAAGTTAATTCCTGAGTCAGTACGTGCAGTGGATGGCACCAACTTATCCTCAGGACCCATAACCCATGAAACAGAGTTGGTTCGGTTGACAGGGTTACAGGGACATTCGGAATTAATTACCTTCAATTTAATTGATGCACCCCAATTTCAGTTAATTTTAGGGCTCCCTTGGTTAAGAGAACACAACCCAAGAATTGATTGGAGTAAAAGAACGATTGAAATTAATTCTTCCTTTTGTGCAGAAAATTGTTTTGAAGATTCAGAACATCAGGAGAAGGAGTCACAAGCAAGAAATTTGGCTTCCATCTATCCAGCTCAAATTTGCACTGTAGAATCGAAGAAAATCCCTGAGGAGTATCAGGATTTAGTGGCAGTATTTGACAAGAAAAAAGCGGAAACATTGCCACCTCATCGTCCTTACGACTGTAAGATTGAAATAGAACCAGGAGCTATCTTGCCTTGCAGCAGGATTTATGCCCTTACTGAAACGGAAAATCAATTTTTGAAAGAATATTTGGACACATTTTTGGCAAATGGCTTCATTCATCCTTCCCAATCTCCAGTTTCCTCTCCCCTCTTCTTTATTCCAAAACGGGATGGAGATCTTTGGGCTTGCATTGATTATAGAGCTCTGAATCAGGTAACAGTCAAGAATAGGTACCCACTTCCACTAATTTCCGTGTTATTAGATCAAGTCAAGAATGCCAAAATCTATACCAAGTTGGACCTCAGGGGGGCTTATCATTTGATCAGAGTGGCTTCTGGAGATGAGTGGAAGACAGCATTCAGAACTCGTTATGGATTGTTCGAGTATCGGGTGATGCCCTATGGACTATGTAATGCCCCGGCTGCTTTTCAGCATTTTGTTAATGATGTTCTAGGAGAATTTTTGGACCGGGTGGCAGTGGTCTACATTAATGACATCCTAATATTCTCTAACAGTTTGGAAGAGCACATTCCGCATGTAAGAGCAATCTTAATCAAATTGATGGAGAATCATCTTTACGTAAAATTAGAGAAATGCGCCTTCCATGTCACTCGAGTAGAGTTTTTGGGATTCGTGCTGTCACCAGATGGAGTGAGTATGGACACCACCAAGGTCAAGGCTTTTCAAGATTGCCCCCCCCCCCCTCAATCTGTAAAAGAGGTTCAGAGTTTCTTGGGATTTTCAAATTTTTACAGGAGGTTCATTCCAGAGTTCTCTCAAAAGGTAGCCCCAATCACACGATTAGTGAAGAAAGATGTCAAATTTTTATGGGGAAAAGAAGCTGAAGATGCCTTTCAATTTCTCAAGGATTCTTTCACTCAAGCTCCCATTTTGTTACATCCTAGAATTGAAGAACCTTTTTTTGTGGAAGCGGATGTTTCTGATATCGCAATTGGAGGAATCTTGTCGCAACGCCATCCAGTGTCAGGTCAATTACATCCAGTGGCATATCATTCGAGAAAACTGAGTCCGCCAGAGTGCAATTATTCTATTGCTGATAAGGAGTTGTTGGCCGTAAAGGATGCTTTTGTGGAATGGCGTCACTATTTGATGGGAGCAAAACATAAAGTTACGGTGTACACGGACCACAGAAACTTGCAATTTCTTAAGTCAGCTCGTACGTTAACGGCTCGGCAATTGCAATGGTCATTATTCTTTGCAGATTTTGACTTCGTGATTACCTTCCGCCCAGGGAAGAGTAATGTCAAGGCAGATGCATTATCCCGGATTGATTCCATTGCCTCAGAGAAGAAAAAAGAAGAGCAAAGTATAATTCCAGAAGAAAAGATCATTTTGGCTACACATACCTCTGAAATTGCAAACAAGTTAAAAGAAGTCATGCCCTTACAAGAAATGAATGATTGGTCTCTAGAGGAAGAAGGTCGTGAAATCAGGAATGGTCTTCCCTATCAGGATCAATGTCTGTACTTACCCACACAAGAGCTTCAAGAAAAGGCCTTAGAATCCTGTCATGACCATTTGTTGGCTGGACACAAAGGAATTCATAAAACGACTGAATTAGTAGAGAGACATTTTTGGTGGCCAGACATGAAACCGCAGATACGACAGTATGTTACTACCTGTGAAAGATGTTTAAGAGGGAAATCAGATAGGAAACCACCTCAGGGCAAGTTAAAACCATTACCTGTCCCACCACATCCTTGGCATACTGTGTCAATGGATTTAATAGTCGATTTGCCCTCAAGTCAAGGATTTACTACAGCGTTAGTATTTGTAGATGTGTTCTCTAAGATGGCACATTTCATCCCTCTAAAAAAGGTCCCTGATGCCCCACTTTTAGCACAACTATTTTCCCAACACATTGTGCGTTTACATGGAATTCCCAAGATTTTGGTTTCCGACAGGGGCACACAATTTGTTTCCCATTTTTGGAGAGCCTTCACTCACAAGTTGGGAATAGACACTCGCTTTTCCACCAGTTACCACCCAGAAACAGATGGCCAGACTGAAAGAGTGAACCAGGAACTCGAGCAGTACCTCCGATTGTACCTTTCGGACCAGAAAATGGAGTGGTCCGAGATGGTGTGGGCGGCAGAGTTTGCTTACAATAACGTGGTTCATTCGTCCACTGGCTATTCTCCTTTCTATGTAAATAGTGGTAGGCATCCCACCTTAATTGTGGAAAAAGAGGAAAGTCCTGTTCCTGCAGTTGAAAGGTTAGTTTCAGAAGTCCAGAAATCCCTTGTCCAAGTTAAGGAGAATTTGGTGAAGGCAAAAGAATCCTATAAAAAGTATGCAGATAAAAAGAGAAGAGTAGATCCAGTCTTTCATCCGGGTGAAAAGGTGTGGTTATCAACAAAAAATCTGAAATTGAAGGTAAATCGAAAATTTCAACCTCGATTTCTAGGTCCATTCTCAGTAGAAAAGATGTTAGGACCAGTGACCGTTAAACTACATTTACCTTCATATCTAAAGATTCACCCCACCTTTCATGTTTCTCTGATAAAAAAAAGTCCACCCAATTTAAGAGTCCGTTTAGTGCCCAAGCCAGTTCAGGTAGATCTTGAGGAAGAGTTTGAGGTACATAAAATTTTAGATTCAAAAATTAAGAAAGGCATACTGTACTATCTGATTGATTGGAAGAACTTTGGACCTGAGGAAAGATTGTGGGAGCCTTGTGAGAATGTTCATGCAAAAAGATTAATTAAAGAGTTTCATAAGGCATATCCTACCAAACCCCGGCTGGGGAGAGCCTCCTTGGTGGGAGGTACTGTCAGGATCCATCCTTCTTCTCTAGGAAATCATTACCTAAAAAGACCTTGCAAGCGCAGGCACCCATGTTGGAAGACTTCATTGCGGCTGCTGTTGGCAGAATTGCAGCGCTCAGCCATCTTGAGAATGCAGAGGAGGTTCCGTCCTCGGTGGAGGTCAGCAGTCTAGCTGATTTCCTCAGTTCGCGAGAGTGTTTCCCCTTTGCGCATGCGTGCACTGCGAGCGGCGCACTTCTACTGACTGAATTCACGGAGAGAGCGTTTTCCTCACGCTCTCTGTCACAGAACTTGAAAAAACCTTGAATAATCGTATTTTGGCATCAGAATTCCTGTTAAGAGGGAAGTAAGAATTATGCGCTTGGGTGACATGTGAAAGGGCGCTTCTTAACGAAACCTTTTCTCCCTCAGGAATATCGTCCTTGATGATAAACACTTGTGGAGTCTTCGTTTTCAGAGTCTTGTGAGGAGAAGCAGGCTGTGTTGGGTGTCTTCAGTCAAGAGAAGCCCCATACTTGTCAAGTAAGAGTATTTAGCATTTAAGTAACGTCGCAGACATTTATTCAGAGGTGACCTTGCTCTGAGATGAGAAAGCAGATGAATTGCGCCTCAAGTCAAATGAGAATTTTCCAATGAACTGACAGTTTGTTCTAAGGATAAGAGACTATAACTCATTCAGAGAGTTCTTTTCTTGAGAATTTCAAAAGACTTGTGTTAGCGTGTATTTCCTGTCAGAAACCTACTGGAGTCGTAATCTTCAGGAAATCTACTAAAACTATTTTTGACCTGTGTTAGTCAATCTGTATCCTGAGAAATAGAGACTCTCTTGGAAGAAGCTTGAACAAAAATTACAATAGAAGCTTGAAAACTTATATCCTCAGAGTATCTTCCGATGAATCAGATTGTCAATTGATAACAGACAAAACACATTAGAGAGTAGCTAGCTTCCTAGTGCACATTGGTAAGATACAATCCCCGCCTAAGAAAATACATAGAAAGAGATAGCATGTTTTAGACCAAGAGGTTAATCACTGTTAATTCCTTTCTAGAGCGAGAATTGCCAGATTGACCAGAGGCAGGCTCAGTGCCAGAAGAGAAGCAGTCTCTCTTGTTTTGTCTTCCACTTCCCCTTTCCCTTCCCCGGGCTAATTCTATGGACTGCAACTTATCAAGACAGTCTTTGGAGTTTGGTCGGTGGGGGTACTGGGGCAAGAGCATCTGTTCCTGAGGGGGCCGCTTCAACGTATCCTTTTTCTGACATCAGCTTTGCGATATTAGTCTTGTAAAAATATAATTGAGTCCTGTTCAACCGGAAAGTACAAGTATGCTCTCCTTTGTCTATTGATGCAAGTGATATTGAGGATGTATGACGTTACAATGCATACTTTTACCTTTTACCTTTACGACACATTTTTTAACAACGCAACATCCATTACCACGCATTCCATTACGACGCATGCCATTACAATGAATTTTTAAAAACTACCTTTACAACGCATTCCATTACAACGCATACTACCTTTACAACGCATACCATTACAACGCATAACATTACATTGCATGTATGGTAAGTATTGGATAGTGTAGGGGTAAAAATTACTATTCTAACTCCAGGGGGGTGCAACAGTAGGGTAAGTGTTGGATAGTGTAGGGGTAAAAATTACTATTCTAACTCCAGGGGGTGCGTGTTGGATAGTGTAAGGGTATTATGCGTTGTAATGTTATGTGTTGTAATGGTATGCGTTGTAATAACATGCGTTGCGTTGTAGTGGTATGCGTTGTAGTGTCATGCGTTGTAATGGTTGCGTTGTAATGGCATGCGATGTAATGGATGTTGCGTTGTAAAAGTTATGTTGTAATGGTAGTGCGTTGTAAAATTTGCGTTGTAAAGGTTGTTTCCCGATATCGACAAGGTGAACACAGTGGAAAGTTGAACAGAACGGCAAAGGCTTAGGCTAAAACTTGGTCACTTAAGTCTGCTCACATTTTCTCAGAATTATCAAGTAGAACTCGTTTGAGGGAACTTGCTATTCTGATTTTACACAGAAAAACTATTAAACAATGACCATTCCATATTCCTGAAGCACACCTCATAGCAATCTACATAAAAGTCAAACAGATATTAAAGATGAATGTTATAGAACCTTCAACCTTCAAAGTGAACTTTTCTCCAAACCAGATGGGAGCATCCTTTTTGTATTGATTTCCATCCTGTAAACAAGGTTTAAAAATGTGATAACTACCCAACAGGTAGAACTGATGAACTCATCGACCATTTAAGGAAATCTCAATATTTTTCCACCATTGACCTCACTAAGGGATATTGCCAGTATGCCATGTTGACTAGGAAAAGACTACATTCTCCACCCCTTCTTTTTTTTCCACTTTGTGGTGCTCCCTTTTGAGTTGCATGTTGTATTTGCAACATTCCAGCCCCTTGTTATATATGTGTGATAGCTTAATATTCACAATGATTGGGCTGAACATTTAAAACTTCTAACAAATGATTTGCATTCCTTAAAAGAGGCGGAGCTTCACATAAATGAAAAAGAATCACGACTGGCATTCTTTAAGATTAATTAGTTGGATTCAAATTAGGAAATTAACTGATAGAACCACAAGGATAAAAAGTTAGTGTAGTCACATTCTTCCCTTTCCTGAAAAACTAAAAAGACATACATGCCTTTTTCAGGTATCCTCAGCTACTAGAGATGATTTATTCCTAACTACTCACACCTAGCAGTACCATTAATTGATTTGATACAGAAGTCGACCTCTAGGAAATATTTCAATCAATCAATAATTTCATCTAAAGCTGTCTTACAATCACCAGACTTTAACTTAAACTTCACTTTTCTAACAGATGCCTCAAATTTTGGTATTGTGGCATGTTAGGCTTGTCAACCTTAGGGTGGGCCTCCCCCAAACTTTTTGCCTTCCTCCTCCATTCTTGCTGATCTAGTTTTGTTGGCCTCAGGACTCTGCGCACTTTACCACCGCTGACCAGTGCTAAGGCACATGTGCTCACTCTTCAAATGAAGGTTACACTGGCTTATCCCCAATTGTCATGTCACATTTATTTATAGGTCGTTAATGAAGTGGTATTGTGTGTGCCCAGGGCCTGCATATTAAATGCTACTAGTTGGCCTACTGTGTTCAAGAAACAAGGGCAACACTACTCACAAAGAACGAGGGTATTTAGGATGCCTGTGGATCATATAAACAAGATAAATGTTATCAAATGCTCAATCGCAATCGTTAGCCAGAGGATATACATAGAGAAGAAAACCTTTGTACATCTTTAAAAAATATTTTTGGGGCTTAAAGATATATAAATATAAAAAGATTGATAGTGGTCAGTGTCTCAAGTGAATATAGAACCAAAGAAAAGTGACAAATTGTGGCATACAACAAAGTTTCTAAATATACTTAAACAACCAAAACATGTTGCATAATTCATAGGCACTGTCAACTGTACACATTCCAGAGACAGCGAATTGTGCGGATATTTTAATATATATGAATACTTCCGAAATTTCATGTTGGTCTTGTTTTATTTATTAAAAATTACTCTAATTTATTAGACTAGTATAGGATCCTTTTGTGATGTTTTCGCTCTCCATTATTGTTTGAAGTGTTGCACAAATACTTTACACTTTCCCTCTGAGTTAAGCCTGACTGCTCTGTGCCAAATTGCCCGAGGGTTGAGCACAGGTGAATCTAGAGTTCGCTTGTGACTTCATCCTGACAAGGATTGTGGTTGCTGCTTGACTAGGGCCAACACCCTTGTGAACCAATAGCTTAATGTCTTACAGGGCAGTATTATCACAACGTAAGGCCTTATTACGATGTTAGGTGGAAAGTCTCCTCCCCAAAGTCAGAATTACCTGGATCGTTTTGGAACCCTTCCGACCGTCTCGATAAATTTAGATTCCGACCAACCGATTACGATGTTCACAGTCGGAACGTAAATCAAAAGGCCAAATTGTTTCTGAGCGGCTCTCTGAATATTCGTGTCACTTGGAAGCACATCATACACCACTATGATAGCGTTTACGTCCTCAGGATTATGATATCTTTTTCCAACAGCCTTTCCGACTTGGCCTGTCCAACATGGAAAGACTGTCGGAAAGTGACTTTGGGGGCCCCTGTCAGGGCCCACTTCATCCTGCGGCGACTGGTTGGTGGCTGAGGGGGTACCTAAGAGACCCCCATGTAAGACCCAGCACTCTGCAGCAGGCACAATGAGGCTGAACACGAGCTCCAGTAGGGAACAACGGGACTCCTACCGAACAGTGTTTGGTCGCATCGTAATCCGTCGTTAAAAACAGCCGACCACAAGGTGGTCGGTCATGACACAAGACAATGTTGAGCAGATGCTTTCCACTCAACATCGTAATGAGACCCTAAGTAGTCTGAATAAAGAAGCACCCTTTCTCTTTTGTAGCAGCTAAATATAACCCAGAGAACAAAAATATCCCATAATAGAGAAGGAATGTTTAGAGATAACCTGGGCCATAGAGAAGCTGCTATGTATTCTGGAAGGACATACTTTTTTGTTGTATTCTGATCATGCACCTCTTGGTTGGAATTAGTGCAAAGAAATGAAATGATCCAGGACTTTTAGGGTGTCTTTTATCGCTACAATGTATTTGTTTGAGGCTAGACACAGGAAAGCAAAGAAACAAATCAAAGCAGATATTCCCCTCAAGCAAATCCAGTTTTTCCCAAATTGAAAATTCTAAGAGAGGAGGGATGTCAAAAATGTCATAACTTATCTGGTTGCTTTGTTCCGAACACTACTCAATCAATCAATCAATCAATCATTTGTAAAGCGTACTACTCACCCGTGAGGGTCTCAAGGCGCTGCGGGGAGGGGTGCTGCTACTACTCGAATAGCCAGGTTGTGAATAGCCTCCTGATAGTGCGTAGGTCCTGGGTCTGCCGTAGAAGGATGGAGAGGGTGTTCCAGGTTTTGGCGGCGAGGTGGGAGAACAATCTGCCGCTGGTGTTCACTCTTTGGATGCGGAGTACAGTGGCGAGGGCGAGGTCGGCGGGGCAGAGCTGGCGGTTCGATATGCATGAACACCTAAGGAAAGACAAGAAATAATTAGAATAGAGAAAGGACAAGAGAACAGAAAGAAACAAAAGGGACAAGATACTGAAGAAAGACTTCAGTTTCTTCACCTTAAGAGTTTAAATCCAGACGAAGAGGAAACTGAAGATGAGGAGAAGGAGAGAGAGAAAGACTCAGTACTTTGCTATTCAACTCAAAGGAAAGGAGAACACACCTGACGAAGAGCCAGCAGAAGTAGGAAATGTCCCAGAGACATGAGGGAGACGGAAATTGGAGACCCTTGACTGGAAGTAGAGAGAACACCGGGGATGAGAAATTAAGCAGCTCCAGCGGGGTCCAGTCAAGCATCAGAAAGGAGATCATACATGTTCCTGCCATGCTCCTGGCGTGGCACAGCTGTCAAAGGTGATGCTGGTTTTAGAAGCTGGACAGGCAGGTAGGGATGGAGAAGGAGGCCTAGGGTGAACACCATAAAGAGAGGGAAACCCAAACATAATAGATAATTCAATGTATTCACATGTTTATAATTTACTGGTGTGTCGTCTGAGATCCCTCATGTGTGAAAAATACTGCTGTATAACAGAATACTTGTTTCTAGAATTCTGAATTATTTCATTTGTGGCTTTTTGGATTCCTTTTTATTTTTATTTACAAATGAAACCACAACCACAAACCTAACTTCAAACCTTTACCAGGAATGAAAGAAGAGTGAAAACAAGACTATATTTAAGAAGAAAGAAAAGGAAGTTCTCAGAATTATAACTAAATAAAAAGGAAGAACAGCAAACAAAAGTCCATTAATTTTCTCTTACTCACCTGTATTTTATTTTTCTATCAAGGAACTGCACAGTTTTGCACTGGATCTGGGAAAACTGGGAAAAAGAGAAAAATTCTGAGAACCCCATCCAGCACCGACACCAAAGAAAGTTGTCTTCAGAAAGGACTTCTGTACAAACTGATTAAATGGTAAACATCATTTACCAGACAGTCAGAACTTGGACCAGGCTTACAACTTTAACACTACATTGAAGAGCATGTGTTTACTTGTTCCTCATGCATCCTTTCCCCCTTTCTATAACCCTTCATTTTAGCTCATAATCCACCACAGCCATTCTGTGATGATCAGTTTTTAGTTTGCAATGACAAGCACACTCCCCAGTCCTACTCCCTGTCTCGCAGTAGGTTTTAATGTGTGTGTTTTTTAGTACGGCTCCACAGCTGCAGAGTGCTACCTTGCCACTCATTATATTTCCCACATTATTGTGTACTTTTACAGTTAAAAATAAAAAAACTGTCTGCGAGTGCATCATGACCAGTGGTTAATTTGTGAAAAAATCGTCAGGAGGCAGCTTCCATCAGCCCTTTTCCCCTGTTAGCACTGCCTAATAAAGAACCATGAAACCCTACAAGCTGGCAGAGGATGTGGCATATTGGCCAGAGCTGTCAACTTCGGAGCAGGGGAGCTAGGTTCAAGTCTCGGTCTCTGCACAACATCCTGTGATTCTGGGTGAATCACGTAATCTACCTGATTAAGTGCCGGAGCTGAGCACCAGAAACAACCTGCTCAAATGAAGCACTGAACATGACACAAGTGTGCATGCTTCACGACATGTGTGCACGTCAGCAGCCACCTCTTAATGGCATTTTTATTACAAAACACATTCAGGGTGGCTGCTCAAATGTCTGCATGCATGTGCATAGTAGGGCACCCATGGAGACACTCTGGCAGCCATTTTGGCTTTCGCTTATTCCAATGCAAACAACAACTGGCAAAGTCAGTTGCTTGCCCTTTTAATGCTGAGAGATATTGGCTTTGCCAGTGTTTGATATTTTGTATCGAAGCCCTTCTTTATGATGACACATTGCTTATAGCATAGGATGGTGGCTCCCTGCATCAGAATAGGGCCATTCTCGTTTTACTCTTCTTAGGCCAGTCCCTTAGTCCTAGATGGTTGGTTTCTGTCTAATCTACCTTAGCCTCATAATCTGTCTGGCAACAACATGTGGTTGAAGACAACTGACTGCCTTGGCTGCTGTGGAAGCTCTTTCCTTTGATCTGTCCATCCGCCCTAGACCAATCTTTGGAATTCTGTCATTTTGTTTCTCAAAACTGACAGCCATAACAGCTGTCACTCACTGAGCCCTGGTATGCAAGAAACCAAGGAACTGCCAATGAAGATGCTCTCTGCATTCATTGGCCAAAAAACATTAATTTGAAGCCAATAATCCTATTAAATCAACACACATTTCCAGTGTTCCTAGATCCAAGTCAGTACTTTCCAAACTTTTTTAGAACCACAACCCAATTTTTAGACTGACAAACTTGTGTGACCTACCTAGCTTAATGAACACGGGGCGGACGATTAATAAATGTAACTAAAGCATTGTGTGGTAGCCACTATCATTCACACTCAACATACATTCCATTGAAATGGTCCCAGAATTTGCACAGACATCCAATGTTACTGATTAATCTGCATTGTAACAAATGACAATGTGTGGAATTCGGGTTTCAGTGAAAGTGTCTCGATATGTTTTGAGCCTATTAAAATCTTTGTTTCCTCCAGACTTCAGAATTACAACAATAAATGTGCTTCAGTTTTGCTCTCCTGACACCTGAATGTGCACAGATCACACTTTATAGGTATTTACATTTTGCTGTGTTTGAAAATAATGGCATCCTCCAGCCGTTCATGTCACACTCCCTGTTCCCTGCAAGATTGTCACATAATTCACTTTAATGCACTTTACTTTTCTTTCTCTGACTGCAAAGTGAGGAGTTTGTAAACACCAATCCCCATGCTAAGAAAATAAGCAGCAATTTGTCAGAAGACAGAGCCCCACGATTGACTTATGTCTCTGAAAAGCAGCAATGGGGCAAGTAAAATACAGAATTTAAAATGCTCAGCTGGTCACCCACCAGTGTGGTGCGACCCCCAGTTTGGGAAACACTGCTCTAGAGTCCTAGATGAAAGGAGTACCATGTACCAGGTGAGAACTTACAGCTCTTATCTAAAGACTGGAAAGGGCGTTGGAAGAAGGATAATCTATTATGGGTGATTTATCCAAACTGCCACTGAAAGAGAGGTGTCCCTTCCCATTAAAGATCAGCAGAAGCCGGCTGACAGAGAGGTCTATAGAGAGTGACACAACAAGAGATTGTCCCCCAGTAGTCAGATCTGGCCTGGACAACGCTTCAGATACAAGATCAATGTTTGCATCAGGAGAGAGAGAAAGATCTACCTGAGACAAAGGGGCATATCTACAAGAAAATGGCACAGCTTTGCGCAAAGTTTGCAGGGCGGTGCAGGGTCAATTGAAAATTACCAGGATGCACAGTTTTTACAATATTACAGCGCACCCCTCTGTTTTTCTCTTACGCTGGCACTAAGAATAGCTGCCTAGCGCCAACACGGACTCATTTGTGCCCTAGTGCAAGGGTACCTGTGTTGCAGGGAATGATGGTGATTTGCTACTTCTATGTGTGCTGCAGTCTGCAAATTGTAATTATTTAATGATTGTTTATGTATAGTTTACCCTTTCTTCACATTAATAATCAATAAAGGCGTTTTGCTCTTTCTATGTGTGCTGCAAAAATAAAAATATTTCTCCTCGTTGCGCCAATCTAACACCTACTTTTGCATGGCATTTTTTTTTGGAGCAGCCTTGGATTTACAGATCCTTGTAAATCTGGGGCAGCGTCAAAAATCAATGGTTGTTGCGGTGGAACGCCCTCAGCAACACCCACGGCACGCGCCTTTCACGCAGAAAACTGTCTGAAAGGGTCACATGTTTACAAAGCGGCGTTAGACCTCGAAGAGTGGCTGAACACCAATTTCTAAATATGGTGGAGGGCAGTGCGCCACCGGAACAGCATACAAAGTGACATTCCGGTGGCGCAATCCCCTTGTAAATATGCCCTTAAGTGTACTGCACTGTGCTTCAGCTGGCACCGCCCCCTCAAAGGGACCCGTTTACACTGTGTCTACAGCCCCCTGTACTCATGACTCCGACATGACAACCAGCCCGGCGGGGGACCCGCAACAGAATAACATGACGGTCAGCGGATGGCTGTGTTTGTGGATATGAGTGAACGCACTCCGGTGTGACACAAGGGAGGCATGTACCGGGTCCATGGGGCCAACACTGCAGAGGAGCTGGGACAAGAGACAGGTACATCACAAGCCTTGTCACTGTAACCTTCCGCCTGGCACTAGAGTGCGTAAATTTGAAAGTACACCAGGGAACTCTTCTGTGCAGAATAAGATTATTCACAGGCCACGGAGTAAACACTTGAATGATATTTTCGAGTCACGACTCCACGCAGGGCCGGACTGGGTAGCCAAATAGCCCTGGCAGTGCCCTCGGACCAGCCCCTGGGAAGCAATGTATAGCGCCAAGATGCTGGAAGCGATTTCTTGCTGCTTTTGTTACTGGGGACCGATATTGCAGCAATCCTACAAAACCGCCCCTAGAAACTAAACTGGCCCCCACCACTGCAAGAACGACCCCCACACTTCCAGCCTCCCTTGGAAACACCTGATGCCCGGTCCGGCCAGTCCGGCCCTGCCTCCACGAGAAAAGATTGCATGTGATTCTCGTTTATTTTGATGTAGCACTTTAAACCTACGCCTTAATGTAAATAAAAACCCTGGACAGTTGTATTATCGTGTGAAATTGTTTTTTGCTATTTCTGCCTTACTCTGAGTTCCAAATCTCTAATCCAGGACTTTTACCCGAGCAAACATCGGAGACAAACCCCACAGACAAGGGATAGGGTTCTGCAATGGAGAGCCGTCGCCCCTAGGACAACTTATGTGAACAACAGTGCCTGCCACAGATAGCGCCTAGTAACATCTATCTCCCACAGCGCCTTGAGAACAGACTTCACGGAGGGATACAGAACCCTCTTCTCGCGCCGCGCATTATTTGCAGCTGCAGAGAAATAAAGCTCCGGGTTCAGCGTCGAACCGGGCGAAGGGGGGGGGAGTTAGTTCTCTGCTTCGCTCACTCTGTGGCACCTGGGAGCAGTGTTACAACATTTTAGAACCTGACCTTCTTTGGAATCCAGGCGGAACCAAATTTGCTAATATGAGGGTGCTCGGGGGACGAGACGCAGATTACACTCGACAGACAGACAGAATTCCAAATAAAGGAGACAAAAGACAACAGTTCCCCTGCACGGTCCAACTACATCACCTTCTTGTGCTGCTGGAAGGGTTTGTGGAGTGAGTGTGTGTGTGCTGGACAACAACAGCAACTCACTGTAGCAACAGGGCGTATGTGACAGTCTGCCTTTGAAAACACAACAAGCACTGGCAAAAACATGTGAAGGGCCCCTTTATTCATCATTCTCTATCTAAACTCTCACGTTTTATGGGGGTGCTGCAGCACCTGCTGCACCCTCTGAACCCCTACATTCAGTGCCAGTGGCACCCTCTTAATCAGAACTACATTTTCATGGATCTGTGCAAAGCCTGGGGATAAAACAACTCTCAATGATAAAACAGGGGGGCTGACCTGGAGGATGAAACTGGCCTCGTCGGGTAACTGGCCTCCGTCTCTCTCTGCAAACAGAACCCACGGTGCTGCAGGAGTCCAGCAGTCCTAAAACAAGCCTCAGCAGCAGCGGTGGAAAGACTGCAGTGAAAGCTGCTGAGCACAAACACAGAAGAAGAGAAAGAACCGCACATCCAACCAGCATGAACACTGCTCTGTAAATAAAGAAAGAAAGAACAGACCATAAAGAACAATTATAGGACAAGTACAAATTTGGAAATAAAAAAGAATTCAAGCAGCATAATACTATGTTTCGCTCATGACCCTTATTTCAGTGGTGCAGCACTTTTATACCTGTCTTTTTTATGTTTTGTCTATGCCTGGTGTCTCCAGGGATGTGCTCCTCAAAGCTGAACGTTGCAAACATTTAGCAGGAGTCACAGCTGCAGAACAGAAGCAATTAGAACCTGAAGTTAATTGTTCCTCCAAAGTCCTGGATTTTGTCCACAAAGGTCTGAAGTTTTTGCAGTTGAAAGTTAAGGGTGTTTACTGACCACCCACAGAATTAAAGTAATTAAAAGTCCTTTGTTGATGAAACTTTTAATCTGTGGAACCCAAGTCGTTAAGTTTCTGCAAAGTAAGAACATGATCAGGTATTATTTTTACTCAAGTTGTTTGATGCCCACTTTTGGCTTGAAGATGGAGCCCAGAGTGCTGGCTGCCTGGTCCATGCACTTCAGAGGCGTCCAGAATACTGACTGCACCTCTGATCAGTAAACTCAAGGAGACAAACTCGAAAAAAGTAAAGAAAAGCGAGAAAGTTTTTGAGCCACCTACACCTGTATCTGAAAAATATCAAAAGCCCAGAGCCAATGAGACTAATATCACTAAAAGTCATGAAATAATTGTCTATGGCAACCAGTAAGACACAAGCTCATTCCAGTGTAAGAACTGAGTGTCACTGAATGGTATTCACATGGCCTGTGCATCAAGAGGACACCTCACCGGTGCTCAGGCGTCAGTGAGTTAAGAGCAACCGCGGTCACTGAGTCTCATCAAAGGCTTCTTCTCCTCTGTGCATGGATGTGGGTGAAGGAGGCGCTGACCAGAGGGATACCTGCTCACCACTTACCTTATGCAGAAGAACATGGGGCCCGATTCACAGAATGAATTTAAGACTCAATCCTAAACTTACTACTATTTTGGTATTCACAGAATGAACTTACTACTTTTGGCATTCACAGAAGTTAGGATTTTGTCTCAAGTTTGTCTTAAGACAGACTTAAGACAAAATCCTAACTTCTGTGAATACCAAAAGTAGTAAGTTTAGGATTGAGTCTTAAGTTCATTCTGTGAATCGGGCTCATGGTGATACAACACCTTATACAAGCACAACTGACTGTCACTATCACAAATGCACAGTGTCAACCACCAACCACAACACAATAGGTACTCAGTAGGAGTCATAGTGTCACCAGGTTCACAAGCAAAATTCATTGAGTTGCATCTGGAAAGTCCCCCAAGGTTTGTCTTGAGTGCAATAGACTGTGCAGTGTTAAAAGCAGAGTCGTGCATTCATCCAGGGTAGTATGGGTCAACGTGTTTCAATGTTATCAAATATACTAGACACTCCTAAAGTGACCAACTATGAAATAAGACACTACACTAACAATCTCTATTTACAATCGCCTAACCAATGACAAGGGTCATTGAAAATCAGCAATGTGAGAGAATCAGCAAGGAAGGGCTGCACATTGTCTGGACCCCAGTGAGCTCCGGAGAGTTTCAGCTTCTGAGATAAGGAGGAGTGGTGATGAACTTCGTGAGGGATGCGAGCAGTCTTAAATTATGCTCATGTGTCATTGAGGAGCTACTAGAGAGTTAAAGGGAAGTGGTCAAATTTTTTGTGAAGTGAGAGGGTTTGTCCTGTAGGGCACAGCTCATAAGGAGGGCCGGGTGACATTTTCGAGAGAGCGGAGAAGAATGAGTTCTTGTAGTCAAGTCTGGAAACAATAAGCGCCTGCACTACAGACACTAGGTCCTGATAAGGAATACCCTACCTCATGCCACAAAGTAGGCTGAGCTGGCAGTGAGAACTCTTGGCAATGGTTGTCTATGTTGGGTAAGACAGTTGCCAGGGGAAAATCCAAGCGATGTTGGGTTATCCCTAATGGTCAATTTACAGTCCATTTGGAACATTACCCTTGAACAGGAAGATTTAATTTTTTTCAGTAAAAGTAGTAACATAAATTCATATTTCTGTGTTGTGTGTTTTAAGTGGTTGTTTGGAATGCATTTTGGATTTTGTAATGGGTGTTAAAGAGCAGGTAGATGTCGCTGGGAGATTATATCTTAAAAAAGAGCATGGTTTCATCTTTATATTGATGATAAAGAGTCCCAGAGTTTCTGAGCATCTCTCCAGGTGGTTTCAGATACAGATAAAATAGACATGGGAACAGTTTGAACCCTGAGTGACCCCTTGTAGAAAGCTCCCTTTGTTTGATGTGGAGCTTCCTGTTTTACTGTTTCTTTTCAAATCTGTTTATTGAAAGGTTAGGATAGTACACAACAGCATGAGGACGTAGAACAGGCATTACACTAGTTTACATTTTGCAGTACAGGCTACACAAGTATGGTGACAACGTAACATTATGCATCGCATTTCTGATATCATATCGACTAAAAGCGTAGCTGTGCCTTTCTAGAGCTCGCTAGTTGTGGCTATAGAGACGTAATGAGTAACAATAAAAGAGGAGAAAAAGGAAAGAGGAAAGGGAACCAAGATGAGTAGGGGGAGGCCGGGGCGAGGGAGAGCCGCCCTGAATGAAGAACCACAAGAATCCCCGTAGGGGGTTAAGGGGTGGGCATCAGGCTCTCTATAGCATCAGGTTGGGAAATATCCTGCAAGGTTCCAACACCTTGGGCGAGTGATAGGTCTTTAAAAAGTTGGAGAGCCCGGAGTCGAGGAGGGGTGACACATGTGTGTTCCAATTGGGAAAAGTGGTCTATCAATGGCTTCCAAATACGTGTGAATTGCGGTTCCTTATGTGTCACCCGGGCCATGAGAAGAGTTCCATCGCCTTAACATACCAGAGACGAGGGAACCATAGGGCGATACACGTTGGAGCGCGCTTCTTCCAATGGAAGGCTAATAGCTTTTTAGCGGCACCAAGCGTATGAGAGATAAGATGCCAGTCACAATGGGTCATGGCGGTGAACACTAAGGGCCGGACTCCCAGTATAACCACAGTGTATGTATTCAGTATGGGGAAGCCAATGGTATCTTTGATGTGAATCCGAACTTCTTTCCAATAGAGAGTCAGCGATGGGCAAGACCACCAGATATGTATAAAATCCCCCACTGAAGCTTGACGGCGCCAGCAGGAGGAAGAGGATCCAGGGAACATCTTTTGCAAGCACTGGAGAGTGTAGTACCATCTAGTCATTAGTTAATGTGCAGTTTCCCTCTGTGGTATGCTTATATATATTTTAGGGATGTCCTGCCACAGTTGTTCCCATTGTTTAGAGGGAATCTCTTCTGTAGCCTCTGCATGCCATTGTGTTTGATAAGAATGAAGGATAATCAGGGTAGAATGTTGAATTACTCGATAAGTACAGGAGATCAGACCCTTGGAGCCGTCATTAGAGCGCACTAGCGATTCAAAGGAGGTGAGTGGTCGGGTTGCCACTTGGGTGTTTAGGGGTGTGAGTAGCCAATGTAGAATTTGATAATATTGCAATCTAGACTTGTCCAGTAGATGATAGGCTTGCTTACATTGGTCAAAGGTTTTTAATGTATCTCCCTCGAAGAGATCTTGGATCGCGCAGCACTTGCCCTCTCTCCACGCCTAAAGGAATTGAGGCTGTAGAGTCTGGGGGAAGTAGGGGCTAGGCACCAGTGGGGTTTTAGGAGAAGGAAAAATGGTGAGGCCCCTTTGCACTTGAGTCTTATCCCAGATATCCAGCAGTGTTTTTGTAGGGATGGCAATGTAGGCACTATGGGGTCAGGTGTGCTGCAGGAGTTACGCTAGGTCCCAAAGCAGTCTGCAAGCCACCGTCTGATCCATGTGGAACCAGTGCTTCTTGCTTTCACAGTCCACCCATTTCGAGATGAATCGGATGTCTGACACCCAGCAATACTCCAGGAAAGCCGGACATGCCATGACTCATTTTCAAAATAACATCTCTTACCGCAAAAGGTGGAATACATTTTCCAGCTCTGAATAGTAGATTTCCCTCTATGGCTAACTCATCAGCAACATTGTAAAATGGTATAACTTCAGCTGGAATTAATTCCTTAGAAGGCCAACCCACACTCACATAATCTCTCACTTTGCACAAGACATCATCCTCACTCATGCTTTTCATCCATAAATCTTCTGAAATTATACTGAATTTCTCAGACAATAATTCTGAAATGCTAGTTACGACTTCAGTATCTTCATCATCACTGACACTGGGATATGGTAATCTTGACAAACAATCTGCAGTCACATTGAGTTTCCCAGGCACATATTCTATGTCAAAACTATATTCTTGTAATCGTGACATCAATCTGGCAATACGAGCAGTCGCACTTAAACCTCCACCGGGTGAAAGAATACCCACCAAAGGCTTATGATCAGTACGTATCAAAAATCTTGCACCCCAAATATGATTCCGGAAATGTTCAACAGCCCAGACACATCCTAATAATTCCTTTTCGATTACAGCATATCGTTTTTCAGTGTTATTTAGAGATCTAGACGCGAATGCAACATTCCAGTCCTCCTTACCCGAACGTTGCAAAAGCACGCAACCCATGCCATAAAGGCTAGCATCCACTGTCAAAACACAAAGTTTGTTCAAACAAAACGGTCTAAGTGTAGAAGCTGACACCATGTCAAGTTTCATACTGTCAAAAGCGTTTTGTTGTTTAGTTCCCCACAAAAATTCAACATCTTTCCTGGTTAGTTCTCTTAACGGCTCCACTTTAGTTGCGAAACCAACTATAAACTTACTGTAATATTCACAGAGTTCTAAAAATGATAACAATTTATCTTTGCAATCGGGTGCAGGAGCTTTCAGGATTGCATCAACTAACGATTTCTTAGGAGCAACACCATTCCCAAAAATAGTATGCCCTAAATATTCTATCTTCTTTTGAAATAACTTGCACTTTTTACTCTTAATGGTAAGACCAAACTTACTTAACATTTTACACACATTACTCAGGTGTTCCATATATACTTCATCACTCTTAGAAAATACTAAAATGTCATCCTGAAAACACTTCACATAGTCACTCATGTCTTTAAAAATATGATACATCGATCTCTGAAAAACTGAGGCTGCCGATGCCAAACCAAATGGCATCCATTTGAATTGATATAATCCCTGAGGTGTAATAAATGCTGTGAGATGACGTGATTCCTCTGCTAACACTACCTGATGATACGCAGATCTCAAATCTAAGGTAGAAAAAACTACAGCCTCACCAATCATGCTCACTACTTCATTGATATTCGGCAGAGGATGACAATCTACTACTATATTAGCATTAAGTGCTCTCAAATCTATGCAAAGTCTCAGAGATTTATCAGGTTTGCGTGCCAAAACTACTGGCGAAACCCATTCTGACGATTCTATCTCCTCTATGACATCATTTTTTAACATATCTTTTAGAGTATCACTTAACTCTTCTCTAATATTGAGTGGTACAGGTCTAAGCTTTTGCACAACTGGTTCAGCTCGTTGTTTGAGCTTGATGACATGAGTGAACCCGCTTAGCTTACCTAACTTGTCTGAAAAAACTCCAGGAAACTCACACGAAAGCAACTTCCAAGCATTACTCTCTTCTACAAACATGACTCTTTTATTTAACTCATCTCTATCCTTTAACACCATGACCGGATCTTTGCTGCGTGGATTCAACGTAATGTTAAGTTTGAATTGATCGCCCCAACCCAGAACATTCACACCCTTTACTACAACATATAATTTGATGTACGCAGATTGATCCTTAAAATATATGGTGGAAGCAATATAACCAATGAAATCAATGTATGAACCATTGAAACCTTTTGCCATTACATCAGGAGGGCACAAATCACTCTTAGCAATCTTAGATTCATACATTTCATGAAAGTATTCTTCCGTTATGATGGTCCAAGGAGACCCAGAATCAGCCATTAGCTCTAGTTCAACACCCATAAATGTAACCACACACTTAGGAGAGTCCAACACATCCTCTTCAAGCAACCCTAAACTCACTAATGATACAATCATTCCTCTTTCCTTAAGGGATTCATTAGACACGACATGCTCACATCTTGACAAATTTGATCCCAAATCAGTGTCATCTCTCACACAAGAGACTTCCCCTTTTTTAAAATAATTACTTTTGTCTCCAATTTTCTTTTTTTCTTCCCTACAGGACTTGGAAAAATGACCAACTCTACCACATTTGTTGCACTCTTTTCCCAAGGCAGGACAAAACTTGAAGGAAGCTACATGATTGTAACTCCCACATCTAAAACATACAATGCGGTTACGTGATATATTCCTATAGTTTTGAAAACCTTTTGTAACATTGTTCATAGCACATACTTCTTCACTTAGTTTATCATTCTTGCTACCCCTAGTGCTCGTTTCTTCAATAGTTTTCATCCATTTGCTAGATTGTTCAAAAGCCTTGGCAGTGGAAATGCTTTCTAATAAAGTGGGATTACCTAATATCCACAATTGTTCCTGTGTTTTCTTACATTTAACATTGACAATTATCTGATCTCTGATCATTTCGTCTGTCATTGCACCAAAATTACATGAAACCACCAAAGCTCTCAAACCCGTTAAAAAATCATCAAAAGATTCATTTTCTTTCTGTGCCCTCGTATAAAACTTGTAACGATTCAGAGCAATACTGGTTGTGGGTTTGAAACGTGTTTCTACACGAAGCATTGCTTCATCAAATACACCAGAGTCACCAGGAACAGGTGGTAAATTTCTAAAAATAGCTTGCCCTTCGGATCCTAAACAATGAAGAAAAATATTATTTTTTCTTTCATTTCCCATCCTTTCCCCATCAATAGCCTTTAAATAAGTTAAAAACTCCTCCTTCCATCTGTTCCAGGGGATGGGAGGATCACCCTTACATTGTAAAAATTTCGAAGGAGTGTCAAACTGCATGGTGAAAATGATAATAGTACAAATTAAATAGTGAACAAAATGAAGCAATATGATATTATTACCGTTGAAAGAACATAAAATGCAAAGTAAATAAACACAAATTCAATCCTTGAGTACACCGGCTGTGTACATCAGCGCTGTAATGTCTTACACAGCAGTTGTAGATTATAGTGCAAAAGTCTAGCACTAGCTCGAAATTTCCAGCAATAATGCACTTGATGTGAAAATGTTGTCAAACAGATAGTTGTGAAGTTCGTCGTGTGGCGTGGCTTATTTGATCAATATATTCCAAAATGTGAAACAGTACCTTTATTTCACGAGCACACCCGAGTCACTACTTGGAAACCATGGTAACTGCACGCTCCAACACGGCGCATGGAGATTTGTTGCACGGGAAGACTCAGTTCTTCGCGTGTTGCCCGTTGAAACCACATTCAAAGGTAAACATTTGCTTATTTCGTTTAAAATTGTGAAACTTTCGCGCAAACACCCATAAATTTCGTAGTTTACGGTAAATACAGCGTCCTCAACTGTGCAGTCTCCAAGATGAAAAGCGTTACCAATAGAATATTGTACACCAGTGAGAGCAGGTGTAAATAGTATTCCAAGTAAAATAAAGTTTTAAATCCTTCAGTCCTTAAGTAGGATAGTCAATAGCAACGTCTTCTATGTAGGAATGAACCAAGCTCCAATCTTCAAAAGTTTATAAAATCCAAACTAGGTTAAGATCAGGTAAAAATCCAAAATCCTTTCAAAATCAGGTGTACCACACCTGTGCTGCTGTAGTAGTAGGTACTAGACACCCTCGTCGCCAATTTTGTAATAAAGATGTTGAAAATCCAAGATAATTCCAAGTAAAATCCAAGGTTTATTGAACTGCAGCACAGTACATCCACTCTCCAAGTTACCAGTCCTTTTTCTCCACCCCAATCCATTTCAGACCATAACAATTCTAAATGGAATCCATAACACAATGTGCATGAGCAGCTATGAAGAGACATTCTATTTAAAAGGGAAATATGTACAACATTGGAATTCGTATTAAAAGGGAAATATCTGTAAACAAGAATACTACACCTCCCTCATCATTTGATAGCATAAGAGGACTGTTGGGAAATCTTAGACGCTGCCTGCCCCAGATGAACGTGGTTAGGTCTCGCTGCAGGTACAATATATGTGCTTGTAGTAAAGGGGCTGGTAGTATTTGGAATAGCTTGGAGTGAGTATGGAGTATGGGTGAGAGATTGTAATTCCGGCGTGTCCTCATTTGGAATCGATAGGTTTAGTGCACTGGATTTGGCCAGATTGATTTTAAAACCTGAGGCTGCCTCGACAGAAATAAGGAGTGATGTCAGTGCTGGGAGAGAATTCCTAGGGTCTGTCAGGGTAAGTAAAATATTGTCAGCGAATAGTGCTACCTTGTGCTCAGTGCCCCTAAAGGGGATGCCACACATGTCCCCTGTTTGGTGAATAGCGATTGCCAATAGCTCAACCACAAAGGCGAAGAGTAGTGGCGACAGAGGGCCTCCCTGCTTGGTGCCCCCGTATATAAGAATGGGTTGGAAGAGCTCGCCATTGACCCTGATCTGTGCCTGAGGGGCAGGGTAAGAGGCTACAATTTGAGAGATCATTGACTGGGCCCGAACCAATTTTCTGGCGAACTGCCCGCAGAACATGATCAAATTCTTTTTCACCATCTAAAGAGAGGAGGCAAGCGGGGATATCCTACCTTTGTGCCCTTTCTACTAAATGAAGCACCTGATGTATGTTGTTTGCCCTCTGAAGCTGATGTATGAATGGGGCCTTGTCCGGGTCAATCAGTACAGGTAGCTAGGGTTTCAAACGATTTGCCAGAATTTTAGTGTAGATTTTAGTGTTGGTGTTGAGGAGGGTAATGGGGCTGTATGATGAGCATAGTGCTCGGTCCTTACCAGGTTTTGGGATTAGGGCTACCTCAGCTATCAACATTGTAGAGGTGAGGACCATGCTATCAGAGAACAAGTTGTAAAGTTGCAATAGGTGATCCTGTATTTGTGGCAAAAAGAGGTGATAAAAAAGGACGGGGAGGCTGTCGGGCCCGGAGTTTGGCCAACTGGTAGATCCTTTAGTGCCTGCTGGAGTCCAGACAGCGTGATTGGCACTTCAAGAAGCTGCGAGTGCTGCTCGTCAAGGGGTGGTCCAAGGGCAGGCCAAGAGAAGAGATTGGATTTTGCTTGGGGAGGAGGGTTCTTTTTCATCTAGAGTTGTTTATCTTGAATTTGTCGCGTTCAAATATGGCTCAGGAAACCTCTACACTTTTAACCTTTGCAATATGTGCTTTCACTACTCGATGGGACACTCGACGGGCAAGGACTGACCCCACGTTATCTCCTCCCTCATAGTATCTCTGCTTCAGTGCCAACAGTGTTCGCTCCTCCTTGTTTGTCTGATTACCCCTCAGTTTACCTAGGAGCATAGCTCGACACCGTTTGTGGGTTCTGGAGGGTAACAGGTCATCTAGTATCTCAAGTGCTTTATGTCGGTAGCCAGGCTAATTTCGACTAGTCCACGTGGCTTCGCAAATGAAGTAATAATGCCCCAGATTGTTGCATTGAAGCGTCCCACAGAACAATATGCAGGATTTCATGAAGGTCATTTGAGGTGATGTAATCCAAGATCTCCCGACGTAGCTTGGCCACATCGACTGGGTCACGTGAGACATAGGGGGGCAGTCGCCAGGGAGGTCAGGGTCGCATGATCAGAGATGGAGATGTTGGAAATAAGGGCAGATTCTAGGCTTCGTACAAGGGAGTGAGTGAGAAAAAAATTATCGATGCAGGAGTAAGAGTGGTGGACATGAGACTAATAAGAAAAATCTAGTGCATCTGAGAATTGGTAATGTCATGCATCTACAAGGCCCAGGTCCATGAAGGCCCTCTTCAGTACAGGGGATATCGCACCGGTACCCTGGAAAGAGGTAGAACTGCGGTCTAGGTCAGGGTTCCAAACCACATTTAAATCCCCCACCAAGATTAGTCTTTCCCCTCTCATGACACTTAGACTTTTAATACATTTTTAAGAAAGGTCCTGTGCTTGATTAGGGTCATAGACAGTGAGCAATCTGAGGGGTTGTGAGTTATGTTAGACTACGGTTTTTAAAAACCCGCCCTTCCTATCCCTTACCACCCGCTAGCCCCTGAGATGAAGTTCTGCTTTGCATAGAATTGCAACTCCAGCAGTCTTGGTTGGGAACGATGCCCAATATTGTGCTCGCTATTTTGGATGAGCCATGCGTTGTGTGTCATGTTCAAATATGGCACAGGAACCCTCTACACTTTTACCCTTTAAAATATGTGCTTTCCCTACTCGACGGGACACTCGCCGGGCAAGGACTGACCCCACTTTATCTCCTCTTTCATAGTATCTCTGCTTCAGTGCCAACAGAGTCCGCTCCTCCTTGTTTGCCTGATGTGCAATCAGTTGACCTCAGAGCATAGCTTGGCACCATTTGTGGGTTCTGGAGGGTAACAGGTCATCTAGTCTCTCAAGTGCGTAATGTTGGTAGCCAGGCTAATTTCGACTAGTCCAAGTGCTTTGGCAATTGAAGTAATAATGCCCCCAGAATGTTGCGTTGAAGCGTCCGACTGAACAATATGGATGGTTTCATGAAGGTCATTGGAGGTGATGTAATCCAAGATCTCCCGACATGTCTTGGCCACATCAACTGGGTCATGCAAGACATAGGGGGCAGTCGCCAGTGAGGTCGGGGTTGCATGATCAGAGATGGAGATGTTGGAAATAAGGGCAGATTCTAGGCTCCGTACAAGGGAGTGAGTGAGAAAAAAAAATAATCGAATCAGGAGTATGAGTGGTGGACATAACAGTAATAAGAAAAATCTAGTGGGTCAGGGAATTGGTATTGTCATGCATCTACAAGGCCCAGGTCCATGAAGGCCCTCTTCAGTACAGCGGACAGGGAACCGGTACCCTGGAAGGTTGTAGAACTATTGTCTAGGTCAGGGTCCCAAACCACATTAAACTACCCCACCAGGATTAGTCTTTCCCCTCTCATGACACTTGGACTTTTAATAACTTTTTACGAAAGAGGTCCTGTGCTTGATTAGGGGCAAAGTCATTGAGCAATCTGAGGGGTTGTGTGTCATGTTAGACTACGATTTTTAAAAACACGCCCTCCCTATCCCTTACGCACCTACTAGCCCCTGAGATGAAGTTCTGCTTTGCATAGAATTGGAACTCCAACAGTCTTGGTTGGGGAAGATGCCTAAAATTGTGTTGGCAATTTAGGAAGAGCCATGCGTTGTGTGTCAGATTGCAAGAGGTGAGTCTCCTGTAGAAAGATAATATCTGGCTCTTGAATGAGTAAGTATCGTTAGATCTGTCATCTTATATTAGGAGCCTTGAGACCCCTCACATTAAGGGAGAGAAATTTTATATAAGGGGTGGTGCCCATCATCAACAGGAAAGAGGGTTTTTGCTACAGTAGAATTGGCACGTAGAGGTGTTATCCCCGTGGGGCCAAGAGGCGTGTCGCTGGAGAAGCCATAACCAGGTATGTGAAGTCACATCGGGTGTAGGAGGGAGGAAGCAAGAAGAACCCAGAAGAATAAAGGCTATGGATAGAGACAGCTGTCAAAAATGGTGATGGGCCCCACACATGACCCAACCCTAGATAGAGAGCAATCCAATATCATCTCATCCTCCACCCCCGCTCCCCATAGGTGTTAGACAGAAAGAAAGAAAGAAAGAGGAAAACAAGAAAAAATCATCAATAATGAGAGGCCCACAGGGCCAACAAGATCCATTACAGTCCTGGAATAGCCCAATGGCCTTAGCATGGGCCATTCTGGAGACATCACTCTGAAGGTCAGGATAGGACAAGGAAACAATCAACGCAAGTCTCAGAGTCTGTCCACATGGCCGGCAAGAGGCAAGGCGGGTGAAGCAGCCCACCACAGAGTTCCAGCACACAATGACGGCGGGGGTCCCGGAGCATGTCATCACCATGGGAAAGACCAATGGGGGACCAGAATGGCAGTGCTATGGGAGTCAGAGCGCCTGAGTAATGAGTCCTATAAATGCAATAACGAAGTACATCACTGTCCGGGATGTCAAACATGTGGGTGTAAGATAGCCATACTAAAAGTGAGTTTGGGACAGGCAGATGATCTGTGTTTCAACCAGGATAGAAGAGTGGTAAACTTAAATCAGAGGCTGTTTGAGAGGGGATTAGCTAGTGCGCACTCTCCATGGACCGTAGATGCTGAATAATATCTTGCTTAGCTTGGGAGGAGGACTGCTCTCCATCCCGGCCCCTACGTCTAGGCCGTGACCCAAGCCCACATGTCTAGGCCGTGACACCCTAGACCACTCCAAGTGTATAGGTTCTCGAGATGAGATAGGTGGAGGTGAGGGAGGGACTGTTCTCACGTGAAGGCACTGGAAGCTGTAGGAGATGTTTAGCTTCTTGTAAGGAGCACAATAACTGATGCTTGCCTTCCCAAGTGGAACTTCAAAGCAAATGGTCGCCCCGCTGATATTTAATGTCAAGTTCACGTAGCTTATCCGTGACCGGCTTAAAATCTCTTTGGCGGCGTTGCGTTACCCGGTCAAACTCCTGGAACAGTTGGATAGTATGTCCCTTATAGGTCAACTCTGTTTTGCTTCATGCGGCCTTCAAATTACCTTCCTTCTTGGTGATGAAATGCACTCTTGTTAATATGTCCGGTACTATGTCTGGACGACGAGGAGCCATAGCAACCCGATGGGCTTTGTTGAGGGTCGGTGGGGAGGCATCGTCCTTGCCTCTTATCTCGCGGAGCAGGTCTGCCATAATGGCCATGTTGTCTGAGCCCTCCGCTTCTCAGGGGACTCCTCTGATGCATAGGTTGTTCCTCTTGATCCTGTTTTTCAAATCCTCATGTTTTATTTGAGGATCAATGTGCTGATCTTCAAGATTAGCCATTCTACTCCACAGGTTTTTTTAGTCTTCTGACCGGGCGTCTCTTGTGCGATCTAGGTTGTCAACCAGTACCCCTATCTCCGTGATATCTCACTACAGGCCTTGGAGACAGGCCTTGAATTTGGTTTTAAGAGAGCCAATTTCAGTTTTGTTTTCTTGGAAAAAGGTATTCGTGTAGGCATGTGTAAGTGGACAGCATCAGCTCAGAGTGGTGGATCCATGTGTTCGGGGTTGGGAGGCCAGACTGAAGCCACAGAGAATCAACTGGACTGTCTCTGAGTAGGCTACTCTCAGTGTCTTTGTTGGTTTTGGTGCGTGGTATATTCGGCTGAGAGGCCACTAGTTGGGGCTCAGTTTGGGGACGTGTCTCTCAGTGGCCCAAGCCAGTGCCCTCCAACTAGAGAGCTGCTGTTGGTACGGAGTACTCCAAAGAAAGTATTAGGAGTGAGGATGAGCTGCTACTATGTGTTGGGGGGCCCAAACTTCCCCAGTTTGGCAGTTATATAACCTATTACTCGATATTGAGTGTCAGTGGAGTTTCTGGGGTAAGAAGACATTCCCCCATCTGGGCAAGGGCAGAGGTTTTGCAGGTGCTTTAACGAGCAGTGAAGACCAAGCAAAGGCAGGCTAGAGGGCAAAGCACTGACGATCCAGCAGAGGATGAGGAGCCAAAATCAGCGGGGATGTCTATTTGTGGCTGCAGGACAGAGCTGCATCAAGGCATGATGGGTAGCGCAGTTAACAGCCACAGTGCATTGTGACCAGTTCACATGCAAAGGAACTGGGCAGTGGTTCAGAAGCAGAGGGCGTAAAAATCCCACAACTGATCACCCCCTACCCCATAGGTATTATTGAAAGATTGCCAGGTGTCCCCACTAGTCAGGAATCTCTGGGTGTGGTTGGTAGTTGAAGCAATAAATATGGCCAAAGGCCAAAAACTTTATATGCAAAGGGGTCAGATAGTAGTTTAGAGGTAGCTGTGGGATGCAAAACCCTTCTCTGCAACTTTACCGATGATCGCCCATTACCTCATATAATATGATTGTTACATCCTCTAATGTCTCTAGATTTCAGGGATGCCAAAGTCAAGATCCAGAAAGAGAGTTTGAGGGTCCGGCTCCGAGGCTGGACCGATAATCCGATAATTATCGGGCAGAGTTGGCGGATGCAGTGCTCCTTTGACAGCGGGAGTGGACACCGGAAAATTTCAGCAATCAGTGGGAGCACATCTGGGGGCTTAGAAACCCTGGCCTGCCGAGAAAACTCCGCTGTACCTTGCTGCTACGGGGCTCGCCTTGGGAAGCAAAATGGCAGCCCCGCGATCCGTTTTCTAAAAGCAGCAGCATAAACGAGCTGGCTGGCGCTGAGAGCCCTGAATGACAGGAGCCGACACCGATACATCACAGCAGTCAGTGGGAGCGCTGTCGAAGGCTGGGAGCCCCCGTGCTGCAGATTACCAAGCCCTCTCTGCCTAGAACGGAGCCTGAATGGGGGGATCCCAGTGCCACGGATCTTGTGATCGAGCCGGAGTGCAAGAAATCGGCTGCTGATGCATTACTGTTCCTGCGAGTGCACATAATGGTGTATTTTGTATGCGAGTTCAATTGCATCCCTTGAAGCAACGTGTACTCCAGAGTGTCCTTAAATTCATAAAATGGCAGATCATCACAGTTACTACATCGGACCTTGGAGCGTGCTAGTAAAATAGGGAGGAACTCGGATAGCGCTGTCAATGTCTGCTCGGACCTTGTTTCTGCCCATAACGAGATATTTATACTTTAAAAGGGATTCCTCTTCTACAGCGGAGCTTTTGTAATCAAATGCTGCCTGACTTTAGAATGGCGGTTCGTGCGCGTTTTGATTATTAAGCTGAAGAAATGCCACTCCCAGCATAGCGATTCATCAGTACATCTTTTATTGGCTTCTCTAGACCTCAATTGGTACTCAACTATTCATTCGCTGTTGTCGACCCCCTTGTGTTCGTGTGCTGGCCCATATCTGAAGATTGCCTGACCCTATTAGGGTGGCGCCACCTCGTACGCGCTAATAGGGCTGACGATGAGAATATAAATTACAATGGAAAGGAGGTCTAAAGTGAATTGCCAGTGAGGGTGATTGTTATGGTGCAAAAGGAGAAGCCCTACATCTTTTGTGTCCACCTACTGCAGTAAAGCTCTCAACTGTGGAGAAAACGTGCGGATCCCGGATCTTTTTTCTCTTGCGGGCGGGGATGTGCTACACTAAAGTGCGGGCTGGATGCCCGAACGCGAGACTGTGGCGGCGCAACTTGGGTTGTTTCCGCGGCTCGCCTCTGGTGGAGCCCGCAGGGAACCTGCAGCGATTGAGGGCGAACTGTGTCATTGGCCAGAGCTGGGAAGAGCCAGAGCGAGCAACGGTTAGCGCCCACCACAGGACTTTAGAGGAGTTACCTGAGGTGGCGAGGGAAACATGGGCAACGCTGCCTGGTGCTCTGGGGGTGTCCTGATCAGAGGCGGTGAGTTCAAGGGCCGTCCAAACACCCGTTGGACTGCACGGAGGGCCGGGGGACCAGGGATGACCCCTCAGCAAACTGAAGGCACAGTGTTAGAGTTGAAAAGCTTGCTTGCTCTGTGCCTGACCTCAGCATGGTGCCCGCTGTGCATCGATCACCTGAGGCCACAATAAAATTCAGTTTAGTCTCCCGATATGGCAGGAGACTTTGGGAGTAAGAAGGGACAGGTTTGGGGGCCAGATCATTTTAAGTGAACGTAGGATCAATTTTTTAACTTTGCCTGACCTTAATATGGCGGACATCAGCTAAGACCCCTATGACGGAGGTTTGGAGTAATTTTTACCAGTAGAGACTAATTGATCATCGAGGGGTAATTGTGGTCACACTGGAGACCAGAGCCCGGCGACCAGAGCCCGGAGACTATCCCAGAGGTTGGTTCAATTGGCCGGGTGTGGAGAGGGGCTAGAGGCGGACACTGGAGGCACCCCGAGACTAACATGTGCAGTCGGTCACTGCAGATATGAATGAGGGGAGTGGCTTCTAAATGACGTTCAGGGGGTTAGAGCTGGCTGCTGCATCCCATGCGCTTCATCATGGCCGAGACCAACTACCGCCTCAATGCCTACACAGGGACCTACAGAGGCCTGGACATGACGTGCCTGACCTTAAAATGGCGTCTGCCTCAGCTTTCATTTCACTTGCACCATAAATGGCAGCCTCCTGCTCCTTCTCCAGATTGTTTTATATCCCCCTCCTTCTTTTACCTCAGAACTCTAGTGGGGACAGGTTCTTCCGCTTCTGCACCATGCAACTGTAGCCTATGTATCTGTTCAAACTTTTTTTTCTGAACTTTTGAGACCAGAGCAACATGGCTTATTCCCAGTGGAGCTGCTAGACAGCTATAGAGGAGATTGGCCTTGGTTTTTCCCTTGACTGTCACCTACCCAGCCGGACATTGGGCACAGTTCTTCCTCGTCTCCCTGCTATGGCTCCTACCTCCCCTTCCTCCTACGAATTCTCGCAACATTGTTGCTGAGATCTACCTGTTTACTGGCTTGTGCCCCCTTCACCCCCCTTTCATGCTCTCTATCACCCTTCCCAACCGCTTTCCCTCTTTCTTTGTCTACTTCCTCTGCACCTATCCCCTCTCCCCATAATCTCTCCTAGCCCCTGCCCCTTGTGCCCTTTAACTAAGCACCCCTTCTCCACTTGTTGGGGAAAGATCCAATTACTTATACTCTGGAGTCTCAGTGATTCCTCTGAGAGAGTCCACTGTGCAAAGGGAGCCACTCACAGTTGAGGTATGGTATGGCGCCCCTTGCCAAAGAACTCCCTCTCCCCTTTTTGGGGAAGGATAGAGTAGGTAGGCCTTGGAGTCTCAGAGACCCCTCAGAGAGAGTCCACTGCGTTAAGGGAGCCTCTCGCAACGGAGTTGGGGGAATGATTCCACTTTCCCTGGGATCACAGCTTACTGGACTTTGGACGTAACTATTACTTGTCTACCGGTTTGTGCCCCCGCCAGCCTTTCCCTCTACTTTCATTCTGTGTTTCTCACCCTCCACCTCCTCTTTCCCTCCTTCTTTCACTGTCTATTTTCCTGCTCCTACCCCCTCTCCCTTGAATCTCTCCCCTTGCCTGCTTTTTCCCTTACGCATATTTCCTTATTGTTTGTCTCAACCTAATATGTAACTATGTAGCTATGCTCCAACAACTGTGTAACCTTTGTAACGATGTATCTTATACTCATGTAAAGCGATCTGATACCTCCGGGTCTAGCCAGCGCTATATAAAAAAATTCAAATAAAATAAATAAATAAAAGCAGTGGAGTTGGAAACCTCTCCAAGCACCACCAGGGGCCCAGCAGAGACGTCTTATCTGACAGAGCGGAGGCAATCCACGGCCACGATGGACACGTCCTGGTAAATACATCCAGGCTGGGTGGCTGGGGAATCAATCCTCAAGCTGAGCCAGGCCTTCATCAGTGTGCCTGTTTCAGAGTCAGGCCTCCGGAAGACCATGAGGAACAGTACCATATCCAACTCAACCTCCAAGATAGCGGTCGCGCAGGGCAGAGAAGGTAAGTAGGCATGGGCTCTCACCCCCCTGAAGGAGCAGAAGGCAGCCCGCGGCGACAACAGTAGACCCCAAACCGCTGCAGCGAAAGCCCGCAGTCTGCAGCAGAGTGGCGATCCAGCAGGGAGGCGCCACAGCAGGCAAGATCGAGCCTAGGCTCTCCACCAAAGTGGCAATATGGCAAACCCGGCCCAATCCTAGAACTGCACTAGCCACTCCGATCCGCAGCCTCGTCCCCGCTCCAGGGGCCACAGGAAGTGATCAGGTGATACTGCTACAGCGGGACTCCAAAATCATTTCTAATCAACACTTACCATTTCCCTGAAACCTCAAAACACACATTCATTCGTCAGTGGGACCCATAACACTGCACACATACTCTTTTCCCTTTACTGCAAAGGAGTAATGCTGTAACATTTGGCGGAGTGTCTTAACCTATTTAATCAGTTACTATTTACACCTACAGTTTTATACGCTTTACCATGGTTTAATTCAAACATAAATTTTATTCAGACACACCACCATAGTGGCAATGGATCTGCTAGAAAGAAAATTAGTCGTAGGAAAATCACAAGACCAGCTTTAATATTCCATTTTCCCAATTTTATTAAAAGCAAAACTTTAATATGTCTGACATTTAGGCATTGATTATTTCTTTATTAAGTAAAAATCTTTATTTCAGAATTTATCATTTTATTTAGAACTCAGTTAAAAGTTTAGCAAAGGACAGATAGTTCCAAATTCATTCTCTCCTAACATCCCTAACTGACGCCCTCATCTTATCCTTCAATCCTGCAAAGCAAACAAGAAAAATAAGTCAAAGTATCTTACATCCAGGAATAGATCTGCAATTCGACAGCACTTCGAGAGGAAATCGAAAGAGCGACTACCTCTAAGCAAAATTAGGGGTTTTTATACACTAATTTCCTAACTTAATCTAGCTAAAAAGTATCTAACATCACCAATTCGGGTTCTGATTGGACAATTTGGGGTGGGTGAGCATCTCCTCACCATTACAACACCATATTCACAGTGAATCAGCAAAATCATAATGCATTATTGTTTAGGACAGTCTTTGGCCTGGTCACTTCCTGGACTCGCAACGTTGCGCTATATTCCCACGTTCAGAACACTTGACCCTCCATGTTTTGGCAATCATTCTAACTTCAGGGCAAAGCAGCCTTGAACTTCCCATCCGAGTACAGGCAGCTCACTCTCGCTGGCAGGCTTTGGGCACGCATGCGTAGTCCAGCATTTGCTCGCAGTTAGCCAGAGTAACCAGATTTTGTAGGCCTCAGAGGCCACTTTTGGAACTATCATAGAAACAAACACAAATTCTTGTTAAATATGGAACTAAAACCCTTCTGTTTAACTCCCACCGTACTAATGTTTCCCTATTAGTTATTACCTAGCAGGTAAGCCACATAAATGCATCTTATACTTACATGTCTGACTACTTTTCAGCACCATAACGTGTACAATAAGCACATTCATATTGCGTTTATTTATATTTAAGCTGTGCATTAGCTCACATTACAATCACAATACAAATTAGTTAATTATATTGCTTCATGCAGGCAAAATTAGTATTGCCACGTGTTCATGTATGTGCATCTTATACTATTGTTGTTTAATACACACCATTAGTAAATATTAATGTTATGAAACATTGACTTCACAAGGGGTACACACAATTTTGTTTTGCCACCTTGCTCCATCAATACCCCGGCCAGACCCTCAACTCAGCCCCCGGTGGAATGCATAGAGCTCTCCCTTGCTTCGACGTTGCGAGGCTGCTGTGTAGTCCAGTCGGAGGGTGCACCCCCTCAGCAGGAATGCAGGTATGTTCCAGCCAATTCTCCCAAATAGCGGGGAAAGGCTGAACACCAGAGGGTCCAAAGGTCTAGAGGGAAGCCCCTAAAAGCCACATTTCACCCCGCGACTCTGCTGCAGGCCCCAAGATGGAAGACGCCCTCTGCTGTGCAGTCTCTCCATTGCAGGCAAACTGGCCCGGGACCAGGGTTCAATTCCCGCCTCGGCGGGTCTTGGGCTCAATTTCCTCGGACTTGACAATTCTCGCCTCTGTGCCTGTTCTAATCATGGGCCCCACGCTGCAACTCTGGGCAATAGCTTGTTTAACCTCCACACCGGCCCCAACAGCGCTAGGATGCCTGGCTTCACCCTGGGGGTGCCCAGGAGTGGACAATTCACGGGGAAAGCAAGGAAGGGTTCCACAGCGGTATGAGTAATAGCGCCAGGAAACCGCTTGGTGACAGTGCGCTCTACAAATACCTTGACATTTACATTTACAATTAGAATTTTCACAAGTGTTATAAAACTCTTCCCAATGGTGTCCAACTTGAGTTCAGATTGCCTAATGTATAGAAATAGGGATCAGTTATTTAACCACTGGAACCAATGTCATTAATTTCAGACAGTAGCCATATAAACAGTCATAATTTATAACTTACTAAATTTTTTTTTCCTCTTCTTTTTAATTTGATTAAATTCTCAGTGAGACTACAGAAAAAGGTGCTCCTGTATCAAGGGCGCCTCTATGTCCAGTGTCCGATCCTATCATGAAGTCCCTAATGCAGGTTGTAAGCAAAGGAGGGGGAATAGTAATTATCCTCAAACAGGACATTTACAAAATTCCTAATTCATATTAGTCACTATCTGAAACACATATAATTTCCAAAGTTCATACTTCTTTTACAATGAAAGGTTTTTTGATGTGACCCGCCCCTCCATTCTTATTATTCACATCTGTATGGTCCTATGTGAGTCCCCCGCATTTTAGGCTGTGTTAGATATCAGGATGTCAATTTTAATCAGCCAACACCATATAAATCTAACCATAATTATTTTAGCCTTGTTTGCTATTTACCTTAAATTGACATCTTGCTATATTCATTCTCGCAATGTTAGTATGAGCTGGTGACGCCATATTAAACTGGTTGCCATTTTGCAGTCTATCCTGCCATAATTTTCATGGTGCCATGTTGGACTGGCAAAAACTATATTAGCTACAAGTGTAAACTGCCATCATGCAGTTCATCTGCTATTATTTAGTACATGAATTTATCCACATCCCCCAGATCCTTCTACCCACGATAGCGCGAGCGACAGTCTGATCTGAAACAAAAAGACTCCCACCTTTTTAGCACTTACTTAGTGTACGTTTTCGAGCCGGCTTCGTGGCGTGGCGTGGCGTCCTCAGTGGTCGAGAGAAAGTTATGTTTGGGAGCGCCGTTTAAATAGTCCCTTAATTGTTTAAAATTGTATTTCACCTAAGTTTAGGCTACAGGTTTTGGGCGCATGTATCTTTGGTGTTTGGTGTCTGTCGCCGCCATTTTAAAGTGTCTGGATTATGGTTAATTCCAATGCTGCTTTTTAAAGACACATAAATATTTACCAAAAGACGTCTTCCAACTAGATTTTAAACCACAATGTCACCATCATCATTTAAAATCAGTGATTTTTTTTTTTTTGAAATATATTTTTATTGCAGAATCAGGAATAAACATATCCAACAGGCCGACATAGTCACCGACAGCACTCAGCACACAATGCGATAGTAACACAATACACAGCCGGTTAGCCCACATCCCTGGGCGGCGCATCAATGAGTCTGTGCACTGGAGGTACCTCGGTGCGTACCCCATCCGGGGCACAGGTCAGGTGTAGCACCTCGTTTCTGCTTTTACCCCAAAACAACCAACCCACCCTCACCATCTAGTCCCAGGCCACTCCAATATCAAGTCACTGAAACATCACGATTACCTTCCTGGGCCATCCGGTACCGGGAGGTTGCCGCTAGCCGGCAAACCACCCTTCTCCCACGATTTCCTCCCAGTTCCCTCCCCCACAACTGCTGCTAATGCGGGTTCCACCATCCCCTTCCTGCTCTAAGGTGACAACTATCAGGAAATTTCGACAAGCAAATAGTCACAGGGAATCCCAGCCTATAACTGATCAGTTTCTTCGCCTTCAGTCAGGTAGTCCCTTAACGCCTGCACCACCAGCTCCCAGGACCGTGCCAGTTCCAAACTCTTCTCGTTACCAGTTCTAGTCGCCTGGCGCATTCGTAACACACTCTCACAGCCCGACCACTTCACCAGTTCATTCCTCCACCTCCGTACAGACGGCCCCTCTTTGGACTTCCAATGGCAAGTGATTTCACGCTGTGCCAGTATCAATCCCAGCCCTATGAATTTGCTAGTTAACTTGGTCTTTTTGGTGTGCGGGAACCATAGAAGCAGGCAAGCGGCCATGTCAAAATCTACCTCCCGATCCGTAACAGCATTCAAGAGGTCCCCTACCTCAGACCAGTAGTCCCCCAATTTCGAACACCCCCACAGCATGTGGTCCAGATCCACCTCAGGTTCGAGACATCGTGGGCACATGGCATCAAGCACCTGGAAGTGTCGGCGCAACCTCTCCGGGGTCAAATATGCCCTATGGAGCACAAAGAAATGCACCTGTTGGAATCTCGCATTCCTCGTCCCTTTCCAGGCCCTGTGTAGCACCTGACCCCATACGGAGTCCGGGATTTGTTTACCGACGCTGGTCTCCCAACGCGACTTCAACTCAGCTAAAGGGGCCAGACCTTCATTTAACATCCTATTGTGAAGACAGGTCACCGCCTTGATGGTGCCCGCAGCCATCACCACATATTGGCACACCATTGTCACCTCCGGTTCGGCCAATCCACCCCCCCAATGCCTCCGCATAGCCGCGACAACCGCCGCATGCAACAGGAAGGTACCACTCGGCAGGCCGAATTGCTCCTGTAAAGTCTGGAACGGGGCCATTGTCCCGTCCACATAGAGGTCTCCCACCATCTGCAAACCCAGATCCTCCCACTCTAGCAATTGGGACCAATCACCACCGTGCGGTAAGGCGGTGAGCATTCCCAGGGGAATCTCCAGTGCATAAGGCCGGCGCTTCCCGGCCCTCCTCAGATTCCTGTTCCAACACAATCTACATGTCCTCTCCTCCATCGTGAGGTCCCTACTAGCCAGTCTCTGTTGCATCACGATAGACGACAAGACATGCCTCTAAATGCCGATCCCCCGGCCACCCTCAGGCCCCCTGAATTCTCTGGCCACGTTCTGCGTCAGGACCTGGAGCTGCGCCGCCAGATAGTATAACTCATAGTCGGGGACAGCCATCCCTCCCTCACATTTGGGTCGCATCAAGGTGGCCAATGCCACCCGTCTGCGACCGAGGCCCCAGAGAAAGCTTGTCACCAACGTCCTCAGCTCTCGAAAGATACCCTGCGGGATCCACACCGGCAACGTTCTAAAATAATAAAGGAGCCTCGGGAGTGCCACCATTTTCAACAGTGCCACACGGCCCAGTACCGATAGCGGGAGAGAAGCCCAGAAGTCCATACTGCCTCTCAGCGCTCGAATACAGCGCCCCACATTCCCCTCAAGGAGGTCTGCCGCGTCGTGGTAGATGCGCACTCCTAGGTAGACAAAAAACAAGAGGGTTCCCACACTACCGGCCTCGTGAGCTGCGGGCAGAGCGTGGTCTTCCGCAACGGAAACACACAAGTCTTAGTCCAGTTCACTCTGAGGCCTGAAATCCTCCCGAACCTGCCCAACATGTCCACCGCGCCTTCCAGAGCCCTTCCAGAGTCCGCTAGGTATAGTAACAAGTCGTCGGCATACAACGAAATATAATGCGAGTCAAGTCCCTGTGCAATCCCGTCGAAAACAACTCCCGTTCTCGCCTGCGCCGCTAGCGGTTCCATTGCGAGGGCAAAGAGCAGAGGGGACAGCGAGCAGCCTTGCCTCGTGCCCCTACAGACCGGATAAACCGAGGAGATCAAGGTCCCCAGCTGTACCCGCGCCTTAGCCGAAGCATAGAGCACTCTCGTCCAGCCCCGGAACCCCTCCCCAACCCCGAACTTCAACAGCACGCCATCTAGGAAATCCCATTCTAAGCTATCAAACGCTTTTTCAATATCAACCGTCAGCACTACTGGGCCTGGTTCCGCCGTGGCAGCACTATCGATGACCCCAATCAGCCAACGGATATTCATCGAAGTGCTCCTAGAGGGGATGAATCCCGCTTGATCCCTATGCACTAAAGAGGTCATCAGTGGTAGGAGCCTGGTGGCTAGGATTCGGCTCAAAATCTTGTAATCTATAGTTAGCATAGACAACGGACGAAAAGAAGAGACATCCAAAGCATCCTTGCCCGGCTTCAGCAGGGGCACAACCAGCGCCTCCGTCATAGAGTCAGGCAACCGCCCCAACTGTTTCGCCTCCGCATACACAACCTGCAGTCTGGGCGCCAACACGTCCATAAATCTAGCGTAAAATTCAATCGGCAATCCATCCACCCCCGGGGTTTTGTTCCGCGCCATATGACTGATCGCCCCTCTTATTTCTGCTAAGGTGACGGGGCCCCCCAGGTCCCGGGCTTCCTCCTCATCCAATACCGGCAAAGGGATCTGATCTAAGTAATTACCAATGTCCGAGGCCTCCACTTCGAGGTGGCTGGCATACAGGCCCGTGTAGTAGGACTGAAAGCGCCCCAGGACCGCTGTCTGCGAATAAACCACCTCCCCATCTTCCTGTCGCACACTCATAACCGGACATCCTCTAGGGTTCGGATCAGCCAACTTCGCAAGGATCGTGCCCACTTTATCTCGCTCCTCATGCACTTTCACCGCATACAACTTATAATCATAGCACCGCAATCTCTCCGTCTCAGTCGCTACCGCCTCCTTAGCACGCAACAAGCGGTCTTGCAGCTCCGGCTTCTTGGGTCGCTGCTGTTCCACCTCTCTCAGCACTTCCTCCGCCTTTGCAAGGTCATTCAGCACCGTCCCTCTCACAGACAGAAACCGCCCCATACATACCCCCCTCACCACCACTTTCATTGCATCCCATTCATTCGCTCTAGTCGCTGTTGATCCAGCATTGACCGTGAAGTAGTCGTCTATGCCCTGTCGGACCGTGTCACAGAACGCCGGGTCATCCAGCGTCTCCGGACGGAGTCTCCACGTGGGGACCGCCGATCTCGCCCGCTGCCATTGCACAGAAATCAGCAGTGGGTTATGGTCCGAGATGGTCCCAGCCAAATACTCAGAGTGAATCACCACATTCGCCAGAGATTCGCAACACAGCACCGAATCCAATCTAACATGCAGGTCATGCAGCGCTGAGAAGTAGGAGTAATCTCGAGTTTCGGGGTGCTGCGCCCTCCATACATCCACCAAGCCCCACCTCTCCTGCCAGTCCCGCCTATGGGTCGCAAGTCTGCGCACTGGGGAGTCCACCAAAGGCGGGTGTGACCTGTCCAACAGCACATCTGAGATGGAGTTAAAATCCCCCGCCAGCAGTATAGGGCCCGCTAAATAATACGCCAGTGAGCGCGACAAACCCTCAAAGAAATGCGCTTGATCAGTGTTGGGGGCATAAACGTTACACAGCACCACCTCCCTACCACACAGCCGTCCTTCCACCACCACATAACGACCCTCCGGATCAATTCTCTGACTCGTGGCTTGAAATGGCGTGCCCGCTCTGATCCATATTAACACCCCTCTGGCAAATGCGGAGTAAGTCGTGCCAAACACCTGACCCCGCCACCTCCTCTGCAACGCCCCACATTCCTGCTGAGTCAAGTGAGTCTCCTGAAGCATCGCTATCTGAATGCCCCGCCTCACCAAGTATGCATGTACCTTGTGGCGCTTAACCATAGTTCGAATACCCCTGACATTCCATGTGACACATTTCAAATTAGGTAACGTCCCCATAGAGCATCAATCCCAACAGTGGCCCACGCCAATAAATGTGACCCGCATCACAGCAATTGTACAACCCCTCCAAAACACACCCCTTAACTCCCCTCCACCCCCTCCCCAGGACAGGGCCTAGTAACCCAGCTTCAGCCCCATTCCAAACCTCAAACACCCAACACATCACACTAGTCTGTAGTCGACACCACAGAAGACCTTAAGGGTCTGGTGAGGACAATGGAGCCCCAAACGAGGACGGCAGAGCAACCACCCCGCGCCCACAGCCCCATACTGCTAATGCAGCCCCATACCTGGCAGTCCAGTAGAAGTCAGGAACGTCCAGGCCTTACAAACAGTTCAACGGCCACGAGCTTCACTCATTAAATATACCATCTGACGTTTGTGGGGTAACCTCCGGCCCCTGCGCTCCCCCCACCTCCGAGTCTTCATCCCCGGTCTTCTCCCCTTCCCTTTCCGAAGCCGAACCTCTGGAGGCGTCATCTCGCTGCGAGCCCGTGATGTTCGCCGTGGCTTCCAACGCACTCTGTCTATCGGCCAGCATTTGCGCCTCTCGCTCGGCCCGTTGGCGCCTATTCCGGGAGCGGATGCGCTGCGACTTCCTGACCCTGACCGGCGGCACACGATCCCTGGCGGGCCTGTGTGCACGATCCGTCCCCGCACGATGCAGCTCCAGCCAGGACCATGCTTCATCCGGTGTTTGGAAAAAGTGAGTTCTGTCATCAACGATAATCCGCAGTTTGGCTGGAAAGAGCAGGGAGTATTGAATCCCTTCCTCTCTCAGTTCTTTCTTCACCGACAGAAAAGAAGCCCTGCCCCGCTGCACTTCCTGCGTGTAGTCCGGAAAAATCGTCACCTTGCTGTTTTCCACCTGGAAGGGCCCTTGGGATCTCGCCCTTTGGATCAGCAGATCTCGGTCTTTGTAGTGCAGCAGTTTGACCACCATCGGTCGGGGCGGTCTACCCTCCAGGGGCGGTTTGGCGGGCACCCCGTGCGCTCGTTCCAGCGAGAAGAAGGGTGACAGACCTTCCGGCGCCACCACCGTCCGAAACCAGTCCTCCATGTAGGCCACTGAGTCACCCTTCTCGATTTTCTCCGGAAGCCCCACCACCCGCACATTGTTCCGGCGGTTGCGTCCTTCCGCATCCTCTGCCCGACGCTCCAGGAGTGCCAGGCGACGAACCACGTCCTCAAGTTTATGCTCCGTGGTGACCACGGCCGGTTTCAGCTCCTGGAGCAATTGTTCGTTGGATTTCACTTTGTCAGAGAGCTTGGCGTGGTCCGCTCTCAGCAGGCCGAGCCCCGTCGCCACCTGCGCTATGTCCTGGTGCAGCTCGTCCTTCGTGGCAGTAATCGCGGCCAATATCGCATCGAGGCGGAGATTCAGCCTTTGCTCCTGCGACGAGGGCTCCGTCGTGAAACCGTCCTCAGCTTCCTCCGACCTCCCTTCCCTGTGCGCCGGTGTCGCGGCGGCTCCAGTCCCCTGCGCGGCCATCTCGAGCGCGGGACGCCCGCCTCGCGTGCAGCCTCCACCAAAGGTGGCCGGTGGCGACAGCTCCTCCGAACGTGCTGATCCCGGGCTCGCCCAGCACCAACGACGAGACAGCCAAGCAGGCGCAGATCTCTTATCCCCAGGGCAAGCGTGGTTATGTGGAGCCAGCTGTCCCTCGCCCTCGCCCAGCCGCCAGCTTCTGATCCAGAAGTCGTAAGCCCCACCGAGCAGGCGGGCAGCCGTGAGTCCGTTTTCCCGGGCTGATCAAGCCCCCTGCCCCTAGTAGCCCCTGGCTCCGTGCGTCGCAGCCAGGGCGACCAAGCTTCTCCGCCGTGTGCAGTCGGGCCCCACGGTACCCCGCTGTCTCAGCCAGTAACAAGAGGGCATCACACGGCCCCTGGTGCGGAGAGGATCAAGCCAGAGCCGCGGGAGGCGCCCGAAACGATGCACCAGGCAGGGACTGGCAGCCGTTTCCGCCAGCAAGCAGGTCACTCCACTGGCAATGTACCGGGCAGAAACGGCAGTCTCTCAATGGTGCTCTTGCTCATCTCCAAAGGGATAGCCAGCAATCACGTCCAGCACTCCAAGCCCAGACGCAGCCCTCCTTGCAGTGCCCTGAGACGCCCCTAAGTGGGCCGGAATGCGCCGGCCACCCCGGTCACAGTGCACCCCACGCTGCCAGCCCTGTGTGTCCACGCCGGTCACCAAGCGGGGCCCCCCCGGCGACCGACCCTCCAACCGCTACTCAGCCCGCTCACTCTCCGGGGCGTTCAAGCGCCGTGGTCTGCTGCTCCACCAGCGCCCTGATGATTCTCCGCTCACTGCGGTATTTCAGCGGCCCCCTCTGCGGCACACACAGCAGCCGGGCGGCCCTTCTCACCCGTAGGATCTCCGGCCGCGCTGCCCGAGCCCAGCTCCAGCGCTCCAGTCGGCCGGAGGAGCCGGTGGGGGAGGGGGCGCCGCCACCTTCAGACCTCCGCACTGTTCTCCGCCGCCGCACGGGCCCGCACCCGCTGTCCGTTCCTTGGCCCTCCGCCTCACAATGGACCTCCAGGCGCCTCCAAACGGCCCGCACCGCTCCCCACACAGGTACCGGAGCTTCACTCCGACGGCGCCGCCATCTTGATTCCTTTGTCCTGCCGAGCCGGGCCGATCGCCAGGTCCGGTCTACGCAGCTTCCAGGGTCCCGACGGGGGTCAGACGGTCCCCACCAGGTCAGCGACCCGCCAAGACCTTATTTTCAGCTGCCAGGTAGCATGGGGCAAGGTAATTCAGGAGTAAGGACGGGACTCGGCGCGGAGCAACTCGCTCACGCTGCCATCCCGGTCGGCGCCGTAACCACGCCCCCCATTTAAAATCAGTGATGTGGCTAGTGGTGCCGTTAATATTTAGTGCTTGTTCCTTTAAATGTAAATTATACCGATCAGGGGCCCAAAATTAATAAGGATCATGTGCCCCAAAAAAATAAATAAATATTACCCAAGGTTCCTCAATGTTTTCTAATATCTAAAACATTGTATGCGATATTAGTTTCTTATAGATGACGCTGTAAAATTTACGCCATCTTGGAATAGGAAAAGATTGTCTTATTGCGCCCTTGATCTAGACATTAAGCTGCATTATATGCGCTGTTCGTCTCCTATATAAGACGCTGTAGAGGTTGCGCCATCTTGGAACAGGAAAGATTATGTTATTGCGCCCTTGATCTAGACATTGAACTACATTATTTCCAAAGTGTTTCATTATGTGTAATTCCGGCTGATAACCCGGGCATTCTTGATCTCAAGTATTCATAGCACTACTACAATATCTAAGCTTCATTCGCATGTCGGTTTCATTTAAGCCACGGCCAAGATCGCGCCGTCTTAAAACGCGCCATCTTTAAACAGAAAAAAGGGTGGGATTCTTTAATGTGAGCATAAGGACGATCTGCACTTATCTTGTCAATTTTTTCACAGCTATTCTTATGACCACACTATCTTTGAGTAGCACAAAGTGTGTACATTCTGATGATATTCATGACAATTGGAAAAACAGATCACTTCACTTGTTAGCTAATGGCAATAAGGAGTTCAACTGTGCAATAGTTGTCATTGCCTTATTGCTTAATGTATCGCTTTGGCCATTTGATCCTATTTGGACTGTAAATGCGCTCATTATAAATATATTGACGATGATTATATGACACAAAAAATAATCACTCCATACATTTTTATTGTTGTTATTCCATAGTGGCTTAATAGATAAGTTCACTACTACTAGATTTATTTCAGTTAGATACAGAGATCATTATAGTAGTAGTTGACATGGTCATACCTAAAAGCACTATCACATATTAGAGCCACTGTGTTCTTTTTATATATTATTACGGTTGAGCTATACACCCACACATTAGCAGACAACAAGAGGTGTGATTTTATTGAGATCAATGGATATGGGAATGCAGCGTACCTTGCTGAAATGAAATGTGTGGTTCCCCTCAGCCATCTATCTAGGATCCTTGGCTGAGGCTATAACTGCTTAATGTATTTTAACATTGTCTCTTTCTCTCTTCTCTGCATTTCCATTGATCTAAAATATATTTACATTACATTGCATAAGTTTGTTCTTCACTCCAGAAATGTGTCTTTAAATGGCAAGTTTTTGCTAAGTCTTCCATGTTCATTATTGAATTTTAAAGTGGTTATTTTTTACTTCATGTTGGAAGTGGTTTCCTGGCAATAAAGTGCAAACAAACCTGATTCAACTACTATCGTTTACACGTGTATTTTCTCATATTTTGTAGAAGCACCCCCACAAATTAAGCTGCCCTAGTCCAGTATCCTGGCACCGCAAAATATCTCCCTGTAACATTTGGCAACCACGCGGTTCATGTGCTAGCTTTCCTGCAGGCATCCTGTGATAGCGGACAGAGTGATTGCTCTCTCCGGTGCCTCTTCCTGACTGTGCATGCTCAACAGGCTCACGGGTAAGTCTTGGAGACAGGGGTTGTTTCTCTCTTGATCTCTTGGCCTTCTCTCGATGTGCGGTTTTGCCTGTATTAGATAGGTTGAACATCTGTTGGGTGCATGTCTGTCCAACAGCGCAGTTCTTTGCTTAAAGGTATCTTGCCACGTTCCTCGAATTCCTCATTTTTTATCTTGTGTAAATAACAGTTGACTCAGGTGCTGATGCACCCCTCTTTTCATAGGTTCAATATTGTGGTTTTCAACGTATAGATTTTTATATCATGAACAGATAGTTTTACCCCTATTGTGGCGTGCCTACTTTGTGAATAATGGCCCAAGCCTGTTGTGTGGTTACTGGCTTGTGAAAACTAGACTATTGATGATCAAACAGTCTTCTTATTTTGCTTGGCTATGACGATTTAGTTTTACGCCTGGGAGGCAGGCCTACTGTCTGAAAAATGGCCACAAGTTTACTGTGTGAATAATAACTTGTGAAGACTAAACTATTGACGAACAAGAGACGCCATCCATTCTGCTTGGCTCCCAGAAAAAGGAAGTGTTTTGTTTCCTGTGTTTTTCTGCATTCCAGATTAAACGTGAGGGGTTTTTATTTTTAGTTTAGCAATATCAATTTAAATGACATCATTTTTTCTGTCATGTTATATAAGTCAACATGTATATATTTGAATTTATATTGTGCACAGTATAGTTGAAGTGCGATTATTTTGTGGTCTCATGCTCTCATCCTTTTTTTGTACCTTTTCGTGCTGCATTGTGGTTTCTTTTTCATATATCTGTGCCTGGTGCACGATTTTTTATAGGTCTAGTGAGATCATCAACAACTAGAATAGTCAATGTTTTATGTTCTGTCTAGTAAGATCACCCATAACTAGGATCGTAGCTTTTTTTTATATATGAATGATGTTGCCTTTTTGTGAATAAATGGTATTATATAGTTACTCCTTGCCCCCACCAACCACCTGTCTGATCCGAGATGTTCACTACCATACTTAATTAGCGCCTCCCACCCTCAGGTGACCAACCCCGTAATGAACAACAACCTACCCCAAATTGTTGAGATAGTTTTGAACACTTTAAATGACCACCCCAAGTCTGTGTACAACAGCATTACAGATACATTGGCCCCTATAAATCAAAATCAAGGGAACCTAATTTCAATAGTTTGGAACATATTGGGAGTACATCCCACTCCCACAGTAGAAGTAAGGCTGTGCACAATTGATTTAATACAACTACCAATTGTCTGCAGGGCTCACGCCAACCCCCAACGTGATCTGTGAGCTCTAGATACCACATGTCCAGACCTTGTCTGGGCACATTACTCGCAGCCACTGACAATAGTGCCCAATTACGTTACTGAGTTAATTCCAGGACACCTCTTTAAATGCATTACGCACTGCAGTGAGAAGTGATCAACAGGAACATCTGGGTATGTGCCAAGCACAACCAGTTTAACTGAGACAGGTTCAATTTGATACAACGCAACTGGTTCGCGGTGCATCCAATATCTTCATGGCTCTTAATTACGTCTTTTCGGGCACGGTTTTAAATAGGCTCTCCTATTTTACTCATTACACCCTACATGAAGTACATTCAGTTCCTTGACCGTCACACCTCATGCTTCTCAATTCACCTTTCTGTCGCGCTTGGACCCTTAGTAAAGGATCCTCCCACTTGAATATTGAGTCGAGGAGTAGAAAGAAGGGGAGGAAGGATTTCGCAGGTATTAATTGACCATGTCACACAGCAACCTTTTTACATTTTCTGGTTGCTATTACACCCTAGACTTGGCCCAGCATCAAATGATAGACTAGCCACACAAAAGAAAAAATGACATAATAAGTTGAGATCAAGGACTGCCATCCCTTACCGCCCAGAGCCCAATGATAACAGATGTAATACCAGGTAAAATGGAGCTATTCCCCTTAATATTTTTGGATCATAGGCTTCAGATAGTACATACAATGTTCCATGGGCCACAATGTTAAAAGACACAAAATCCCATCAATATAAGTAATATAGTTTCCTGGCAGAAAGAAAATACTTTCAGTTTAAAATGCATATGAATATCTCTCTATTTAGATGACAAATTATAATTCATAAAATAATTTTTCATTATAGATGTGATGAATATCTATAGGCATCCATACTTCAATGCACACAATGCAAAGGCTTACCTGGTCAGCTAGTGCTAGATTCACATTGAAGATTACACCAAATACTGCAGTACTAAGCAACTAAGTACAAAAATATTCCTTCCTACCTGTGTCCAATTCAACGACAGCCCATGCAGTAACAAAAGTGCTACCCCTCCAGGCACAAGCAATGGCCCGAATGTAAAAACCTATCCAGGAAGCACTACCACAGAACATACACATTTGCTGTTTGCTATTATAACATGAGGTTTTAAAATTGTGGCTCATGTTCAAGTTAGTTAGTGACATTAGACTTAGAGCAACGTAAATCTAGGAACAGATGGTGAACATTAGAGAGAGGAATGGAATTAGCAAGATAAGACTGTTCTCTCCCGATTTCTTGTGCACAGAACTAGGGAGAGAAGAGGGGAGATAAAATGATGCAATGGAATGCACACTAACTATACCCAATTTTCATCTTGGATCAAAATATAGGTCCAATACATTAGTGTAGGCCCTTAGAAGCATAAGACTAGAAAATACGGCGTATGACACAACATGCATGACACAATGAATGTGAGTTAGGTTTGTGAGAGCCTGTGTTTGACTTGATGGTCACAGGTTCAAATGCTACTAGGTCTATTGAGCATTTCATCTTTCTGAGGTAGATAGATGTGGGGTCTGTTCAGTCCTTCATCATTCTAAGATGCATAAAAGGAGTACCATTGAGTTAGTGGAACAATAAAGATTTGCTATTTAGCGCCACAATGTTATTCTGAGTGAACGTGCGCTTTACAAGAAAGCTGTGTTATTATAAAATAAGGTTTATTTAGCATAACGTACAATTAAAGACAACACATGTTTTTGATTGTTATGTGGCAATGAAGGGTTAAAGGCTTTTTTTTTAGCTGCCGTTATGTTACAGCTCTTGGCTAAGCCACAGATTATGGGCGTTTGAGCCAGGCAGGAAAGAGACTTCATGTAACAAACATGAGATTGAGAAGAAAAAAAGTATATAAATGTAGAAATATATATGGGTATACAGATAGAAGAACACGTTGAGCTGTGTAAGTGAACAAAAGAAATAAATTGCCCAGGATCACACAATTTGGTCAGGTTAGGTAGCTGGCTTGTTTCCCCCTATTTCTCATTTCACAGACCGCCATCTTCACAAGCAGATATATATAGAATAGCACTAGGTATATTGCGTTCTTGAAGGGTTTTGCCTACTTAAATGGTGCAAGGAAAAGTACTATTTTATATGTGTCTCTAAAAGAAATAATGTGTAGGTATATTAATGTTTTTCATTACTAGGTTCTTTATTTCTAGGTTAAAATTACATTGTATGGTGGAATGTGCTAAAATGCATTCTAATGCAGTGCACTCACCAGTAACTACAAAAGATAAATAATATATAGTAATATTATATTTATGTATTGAGGTTTAGTAATGAGAATATGAGTATATGTAAATACAGAAGAACAGCGTGCATTAAATAACTGTGCTTCATATTATATTGTTTTTGGAATACAATGTGTACGGATTTAATGTGTCTTTTACTATACAGGTGCAGTCTTTAAAGGTGTTTGCAATTAGATTTCAAGGTATAAAGGATTGGTACAGTTTGACAACTATGAGTATTTTGATTCCCAAAGGTGATACTGTGACAGAGATTTTCAATTATGTTTGCTGTTGGGACAAGCTATAGTACAACGTTTTGATTCTTCTTTTGCTTTTTGAGTTAATGGATTTCTTTTTAAAGTGTCGTATAGGGATGCCAATATTATTTTAAGTTTTTTTTCTTCATTTGGAGTTCCCTCCTTACCTCAGCTGGCCAACAAATACAGCATGCACTATTAATAGCACAACGATTAAAAGGCCTGTTGCTATTAAAGAGAGTTTCAATTGTAGAATGTGCTGCACACACCTCCTCCAAGGACTTTGTATCAAGAGGTAAAGAATGTTTTGATGCAGACCTAAAAAAGAAATAGCACTAACTGGTTGTGAGTACACAATGGTTCAAATTGCTTCTGCTACACATGATATCATGATATAAAGATAAAGGATGATGATATGTACTGTGACCCTAAGTATAATATTGAAAGGGGTGGAAGAAAAGGAAGAATGGAAAAGGGGGAGGAAGAAGACAAACAGAAGAGGGAATATGGATGAGCCCAAATGGAAAGATATGTTTATCAATGATAATGCTTGTTTCCATGGCCAGACTTTTTCATGGTTCATCACTTGTAGGACGTGATGGAATGACCAGACTGTTTTCTTAAATGCAGGTACAAAGGTTACATTGGAAAGGTTACTTCCACTGCCTCAGGCCACTTCTCTTCCCCACATAAAATGGACTTCATCAACATACCCCCCTACTCAAACTACAAGTATGTGTTGGTTATTGGGTGCATGTTCAGCAAATGGACTGAGGCATATCGATCCAAGAACTGCAATGTAAAAACTATTGCCAAACGCCTCCTAAAAGATTTCATACCGCGCTTTTAAGTACCTATGCTTTTGGGTTCTGACAATAGACCGGCGTTCTTCTCACATGTGATTGAGGGGTTGTGCAAGGTGCTAGGAGCTACACAGAAACTACATGTGTTCCACGAAAAGTACCAAGTAAGAATGGCATCCCAAGGTCATCCTGAAGGGTTGCACGTGCTGCACAGCAGAGAAAGGAAGAGTGTGTAAGCGGACCACAACGATACATTAACTATAGACGTCTGGAACATCAGTGCCCCAATCCCTCAGTCTACAAGTTGTGACAACAAGACATCTTTACCTTCTTCATTACTTAGTTTTCTTCATTTTGAAAGTGCCTGAGTAATAGAAGTGCTTGTAACCTCTCAAATTACTTGAAGACAGGCACCAATGGTTACATTTTATGATCACTGAGGCTTTGCATTATTCCTCAGTAAACTTTTGGAAAGAATACAAGTACAGCAGAAGATAAGACATTCTTCCAACTAGTCACACTAGCCACACGTACCAACGATTGGAACAATGCCTCAGGATTTTCAGAACAATGAGAGAGAATGACCATGAGTGCTACTAGCAGTATTGACCCCCATTGCTGCAATTTTAATGACTACGCTATATATAGTGTATTGTGATCACAGGGTTATACCTGAAATACTGCGTATATGACACAGACATATTGTACCAAGTTGAATAAATAGCTATTGATAAAGATGGGACAGGGGGACAGTTGACAGGGCAGGATGGTATGTTTGCACACACCGGCCTACAGACACAGAAAACAGCATGTGTTACAATGTCATACCTTTCTCTAAATACGTGGGCTGTGTCCTAATGTGCGATATGCTCTTCAGTCAGCCCACCATGTCCATAGCAGTTGCACCTCCCGAGAATAGCAGAATTAGGACAGGGAGAGCAAGGATAGGACAGGAAATGTGAATAATTTAGCACTTATAGAAGTTGTAGAAGTAACAACAATAGGACTACACTAAATGCAGGAATTTTATTTAAAAATTAACAAGAGGAGGGAATGAAGCAGGGTCTATTTTATCATAAAGTACCCCAGGCCCATTCTGCCCACACCGAAGGCATGAGGCCCAGATAAGGCCCCACCAGCCAGCATATAGGAATCTGTTAAGTTGACCATACTGCCCCAGTTGTTCTCTCTCTGTGATGGGCCCTAAACTGTTTCTCACACAAGACATCTCCTCAGCGAGGCGTAGCTCCCCCGGGCCCCCACTCCCTCGATGTGCCCTTCTTCTCTTACACCCACATAGATACCGCAAAAACAGGGAACTCCTTAAAGAGGAACTCTTATAAACGTATAAAAATGTCCCTGAAGTGACGTAAATCCTGTCGATAGGTGTTCGAATTCATTATGATTCATGGTCAAACATCAAGTGACCTTTTGGAAAATTGTTTGTAGTGTGGGTGTCACTTCTGTGTTCTTAAATATTTCCGAGAAGGTACCAAAGTGTGTCATGCGGTCAAAGCACCTGATAATGTCATGATTTTGTGGTCAATGGTTCATCATTCAAAGAGTATAAATGATCTGCCCACAGTCCATTCTTCAAACTACCTCACTGAAATGAAATGTGTGTTTCCCCTCATCCATCTATCTAGGATCCTTGGCTGAGGCTATAACTGCTTAGTCTATTTCAAAACTGTCTCTTTCTCTCTTCTCTGCATTTCCATTGATCTAAAATATATTTACATTGCATTGCATGAGTTTGTTCTTTACTCCAGAAATGTGTCTTTAAATGCCAAGGGGCATATTATTAAGGGAAACATCGCCGCTTTTTCGGCACATAGCGCCGAAAAAGCTGCCATCTTTCCATCACCATATTTGCAAGGACACGCTAACAAGCATTAGCGCGTGTTTCCTTGCTACTTTGCATGTCGCTAATGGTATGCAAAGTAGGCATTCCCTAGCTAAACAACATTGAAATCCTCGCTAACACGGCTTCGCGATATTAGCAAGCCATGCAGCAGACCGGCATAGTGATAAAAATAACCGCGCTAACCGCGGTTATCGCAGGTATGTACCACCTGCTTTTATGACTTAGGCATCCTGATAATGGGAGGTGGATTGCCATGTTAGGTCTGCACTCCCCTATCAGCAAGCCTCTCCTTAGCGCTGTGAAATCTTTGCTGGATTTTGCACGCTTTTTCTGTTATTCGCTGGAATGACATTGCCTGTTAGCTAAACGTTGATAATACGTTGCTAACACGGCAATCTAATTCAGTGATAATGTCAATCGCGCTAAGCATTATTTACGATGATTATCGCATGTCCTTGATTATATGCCCCCAAGTCTTTGCTAAGTCTTCCAGGTTCTTTATTGAATTTTAAAGTGTTTCTTTTTTACTTCATGTTGGAAGTGGTTTCCTGGCAATAAAGTGTTAACAAACCTGATTCAACTACTATCGTTTACACAAGCATTTTCTCATATTTTGTAGAAGCACCCCCACAAATTAAGCTGCCCTAGTCCAGTACCCTTGGACCACAAAATATCTCCCTGTAACAACGAGGTTGGAGGATCAGAGGTTGGGTGCGCGTAAATTGATTCTCTCGTTGAGGTATTGGGGTCTGGTGTTGTGGAGCTATTTGTAGACGTGGGTGAGTATCTTGAAGTTGACTCTCTTCTCGACGGGGTGCCAGTGGAGATTCAGTAGGTGTTGGCTGATGTGCTTGTGTCAGGGGATGCCGAGAACGAGTCTGGCAGCGGAGTTCTGTATCATCTGGAGCTTGTGTAGTAGGGACTTGTTGCTGCCGGCGTAGAGGACGCTTCTGTAGTCAAGTCTGCTGGTTATGAGTGCATGGGTGACTGGTTTCCTTGACTCGGGGGGAACTATTTGAAAGTCTTTCAGAGGATGCAGTGGGTGTTGAAGCAGCCGGAGGCCACTGTGTTGCCCTTTCGGTTCATGGAGAGGGCGGAGTTGAGTACTATGCCGAGGTTTCCTGCATGGTCTGTGGGGGTGGAGGGTTGCCAAGGGTGGTGAGCCACCAAGTGTTGTCTTATGCTGATGGGGTGGTTCCAAGGATGAAGACTTCTGTCTTCTCCAAGTTGAGCTTCAGGCAGCTGTTGCTCATCCAGGATGCAACATCCTGCATTCCTTCCTGAAAGTTGAGTCTGTTGTGGTGGGGTCCTTGGTGAGGGAGAGGATGAGCTGGGTGTTGTCGGTGTAGGATACTAAGCTGAGGCTGTGCTTTCTGACAATGGCGGCGAGGGGGGCAATGTAGATGTTGAAAAGGGTTGGGCTGCACGATGATCCCTGGGGTACTCAGCAGTTGGTTTCCATGGGTTTGGAGAGGAATGGAGGCAGTCTGATCCTTCGGCTTCTGCTGTTGAGGACCCAGCGGATCCAGTCGAGGGTGGTTCCTTGTATGCCAGCAGCATTTAGTCTGGCGGCGAGTGTACAGTCGAAGACGGTGTTGAATGCTGCTGATAGGTTGAGTAAGATCAGGGCTGCAGTGTGGCCTTGGTCAAGGAGGGTGCGGATGTCGTCTGTGGTGGCGAGTAGGGCGTTCTCGGTGCTGTGGTTGCAGCGGAATCTGGATCGATAAGGGTCGAGGATTGGAATTGTTTTCGATGAACCTTGTTAGTTAAGTGTTGACAGTCTTCTCAGTTGCTTTTGCTGTAAAGGGGAGGAGCGAGATGGGCCTGTAGTTCTTGAAGTCCGTAGGATCTGCTGAGGACTTCTTGAGCAGGGGTCTGACTTCTGCGTCGTAGTTCTGGCACAATGGTGGTGGCAGCTCTGTGGTAGATGTGTGGTGAGCAGGGGTCTGTGGGGCCCCTGAGTGGATGCCTTTCATGGTCAAGGTAGTCTCTGTTGACTAGGAGGAGATGGTGGGTTGTCAGACGTTGCTGGAGAGCGGGGTGGTTGCATGGTCAGGAGATTGGTTGTTGAAGTTGTGGTAGAGGTTTTTGATCTTGAGATGGAAGTAGGATCCAAGCTTGTTGCAGAGGTCCTGGGAAAGGGTGATGTCCGTTGCTTCGCTGGCGTGCTTGGTGAATTCCTGGATGTCACTGAAGAGTTTCTTGGAATTGCTGGAGTTGGTGAGTATTTTGTTGTAGATTAAGGTTCTTTTGGTGTTCTGATGATTCAGATGGTTCTGATTTGAATATGGAAATCAGAAAAAGATTCACCTATGCCATGTGACGGAGTTTACTGGCACTCACCCGAACTACATGTTTGCAGAACTTAGTTTTGTTTCAAATCCTGTACTGGCTCGTCCCAAAGCAATTGCTGTTCATTGGTGCTGGATTTTTAAATAGGACAAAAGATGCCACCAACGGTAACAGAACAGTTTTTTAACCATAATTTTCCAGGGGGCAGAGGAAGGAGGCAAAGCTTGCACACTCGAGGGAGCTACCGAACCCACCATTGCCTTTAGCACCATATTGGGTGTATGAAGCACTACAGAAATGACGAACAAAAATACAAACACAAATACAATTGCCTGCCCTTTCTTATAATTGCTTGCATGCCATCCTACACAGTTCACTGGCATTTGAAACCTGTCAAGTAGGTGTGCCTTATATTGCAAAAGTCCTGCAAACTGCTTGTATAGCGCACTACTCACCCGTAGGGTCTCAAGGTTCAGAAAGGTTAATCTTTTCTATAGGTTCCCTGATTCAATCTATAGGCATGCACATTGATATATGCACCCACACAGGTACATATTCAGAAATATCCAGTTGAAATAAAATAAATAAATACACCTAAAATAATAAGTGCCAATACGTGAAACAGAAATGCATTTCGTTGAGCTGGACTTAACAGTGAACACATCTTATTACCAAGAAGACAATCAACAGAGGCACCACACGTCCCTTTTGGTGCCTTAAAAGATTGTTAATGATGAAGGCCAGTTATACATTCAGGAGCAGAGTTAAAAGAAACTGACGCATCTTAAGAGATGCATCAGTTTCCCTGCCGCTCCTTGTGAGACCCTTGCGCCAACATGGATACACCGCATTTACAAAGCAGCGCACCATGGCGCAAGGATTGACAGATGTGTCAGAAATTCCAATGCATCTGTCAGCCCAAAAGTCACGCGTTGCTGAAGTCGTGTCGCAAGCACGATGCAACTCCAGCAATGTTCGGGAAGGCCTATACTTAATGCACCACGTCACTCCTTAGGCCTGCTCCAAGAGGGCATAAAGTTTTGATGCAGTGGCGTTCTAGAAGTGGCGCAGTGAAATCCGGTAGATTTCACTGCGTTACTTTTACAAGGCTTTCCTGTGTGGGAACACCCACCCTGCATATATTATACCTGACGCAGGTATAATGTGATGCAGGGCTGTACAACGTGACGCATCTCCCTAGATGCGTCACATTGTAAATTGGCTGCATTTTTAAGCGGCCGGCGCAAAAGTTTTGCAAGATGCTTGTAAATATGCCCCTCTGTGTTCACTTGAGATTTCCTCGAAGGGGAGCCGTGGAATGCTATTTCATTATTATGAGTTCCTTCTGCCATGGGAGTGACCTCCTCCATGATAAGTGCTGTTCCAACGCTAGTGCCAGTCTGCACTGGCAGTCCATCCACACAAGGGTGAAGTGAATGTGTTCTTTCAGAACACTAAAGTGTAAGAATAGGCCAACATACCTCATTTGCCATATGGCCTAGATCAGTCGTACTTGACGCTGCTTGTTGACCAATGACATGAGTACAATTTTGTGCACGTCAATAGGGCAGAGCCTTGAATAACAATGTAGCGCGTAGCATTCTGCCTCTCTTCTAAATAGTATATATACTGGGCATGGTGACCTCAAACATAGGAAAAGCTCAGCCAACATTTTAGACATAAGAAATGGTAACACTCATGTAACAGGCAGCCTAGTAAATGATACACATTTGCTCTTTATTCCAGCACAACAAACTAAGGGGCATATTCTCAAGGACTTATCGGTGATTTATTGGCACTTTAGCGCTGCAAAAGTGGCGATATACTTTTTGCCCTATTCTCAAGCTGGTGCAAACTGCCGATATTGCCACTTTTCCAGCAATAGGTGCCACAAAAAACATTGCCATGGATGAGAGCGACAACTTACGCTAATGATATGCAGAGTAGGCGTTCCCGTGCAAAAACATACAAAAACACCTTTTCGCGATATTCTCAATGACCAGCCAGATCGGTGAAGCGATCCAAAAACAGGTGATAAGGCGCGTTAGCAGCAGGGATTTAAAACCTGCCTTTTATTGGTGTTATTGTAAAACAACAAAAGAGTGTCGTGAAAAAGTGTATAAGCACTAGACACAGAGTAGAAAAAATATCCCTGAATGAATCACATTGGAAATCAGCGGAGATTTTTCAGGAAGCCCTCACTCACCACTCTGGGTGGTGACATGCTTCATCATCGGGCCCACCAGGAGAAGCCGAATGCCTCCCTGGTGTGCTACAACGCCAGATTACTGCGGAGATGGTTCTTTGTGGCAAAGGTGTCAAAAAGAAATGTGAATTAAAAATGTCAAAGGCTGTACCATACAAAAATGTATTCAATGGTCAGTTTGACATAAGTAAAATATGTGTGGGAAACTTACCAGTTAATGACTTGGTTTTTTCCACTTAAAGTGGGGTCAACATGTTTCTGCCCATCTATGTGTCATTTACTGGGCTTTCAACAGGACCGTAAGATGGTGTACCTCGGGGGTGTGGGCACGCTAAGGCCCACCCTTACCTGAGGACGTGAAAGTTAAAAGCAGGTGTGTAAAATTATAGTGCATAAAACAAACAAAAATGGTGGGATACCTTCGATTTGAAGTACCTGTACTGTTTGTAGTGCACAAGATCCACACCCCAGGGGTCTCGGGAGGTGGGGGAAGCGACAATGGCACACCGCCCGCAACGCTTGCCACCCGTTCAGCACCTAGCATCTCCTGCTACCGGACCCCGTAGATCCACGGGGTCCGGTAGCAGGAGACGCTAGGTGCTTTCCAACCAACAACTGCCAGAGTCGGAGGAGTCTCACAGCTAGCCCTATCAAACTTCCTCACACATGTCTTGGATGCATGTCCAAAAAAGCAACTCTGGGCCCCTGTATCCGCCCCACACTCCAGTTCCAATTTGTAGTGTTCCTGCGCAACCAACCCCAATGTCAGCCGTTGCTTTACGCCTCTGTGCTTTCTGGAAAATGAGTGGGGCCCCTGAAAATAGGATACAACCCTAACAGGGAAATTACTTATTTGGAAAACAAGAAACACCGGGCACAGTGTAATTTACTATAGAAGGGCATGTAAACTCTAGACATACATACACGTTATATAGTTATAAATATCATGACAACTTTCTGAGGAGTTGGAATGTTTTATTTTATCTTATTCTTTTGTCATAAATTTTTTTGATTTTCTTGTTAGATAGAAACTATTTTATATATATAAATAGCGTATACAAAAATAAATATATAATCCCAATGATATAATTAGAATCACATATACATATTCCTCTAAACAATCAATACAATTAATTGCAACCGCCTGTATACTTTTCTTTAGACAATCGATACAATGGACATCATAATTGTCTATTTAAACTGACACAATTTATGATTCTATGTTCCTGATAAATCAGTTTCTAATATTACAATGATTTGCATACATATCCATTTGAGCTAATTAATTAAAATATGCAGAGACTGGGGACATTGTTGAAAACCAATGCGCTTCGGCTAGGCCTTCATCAGGACTCCATCACAGTGGTTACTAAACAGGGACTATATAAACATGATTTTAATGTAGAGTTTAGAAGCCCTTTAAAACATTTAAAATATATATAAATTCATTGGATAACCGATATGATAATCATATATGAGGTCAAATATTTCATTCCTTGAGTTAGAACATGAAAATAAATTAACGTAAATGTAATTGACCATTATGAATGGCCATGAATCATAATTTGCATGTAAAAAACGACAATGTCAGATTCTGTTCATGCAAGTGACATCAATTAGTGGTCTCGGTGGTTCATGCAAGTGACAACAGTATATGATCTCATTAATTGTAACCGTACTTCTTTACATGAAGACATGTTGTGAACAACGTGGCTAGAGAATCCTTACTTATATTGGTGTGCCTTTGCATGCTTTTTTCGTATCACATCTACTATAAGTATAGTGTTACCTCCGACTGCCTCATAGGTATCAAAAGTAAGGCTTGTGCAAAGTAGTTTGAGTAAACAGAATGTGTCACTCCTCAATGTAAATAACTGCATTGAAGACAAAAGAGGAGCACGATTATGGTCTGGTAATATCCCTTAAATTTTATGACTTGCAGGGTGATCTGATGCTAACTATACTTAATAAGAGGGTAAGTACCTTCACTTAAACACATATTGTAGGACCTCTGTATGGCTCCTAATGGGCAGAAAGGGAGGAGACTAGTGGCCTGCAAAACAACATGATATATGGAAGGGTAAGTTAAACATGGACACCACAGCCAAAGAGAATAAAAGCTTCTAGATTGAAATCCCTAAAGTGCTAGCGATGGGCCTTACCTCTCCTTATGCATGAATTCCTCTGACTACACGATGCCTCAATATCAAATTCTACCTGTCGCATGAAGCTTGGATTACTTTTGAGTTTCTGAAACAATTTATAAATGTACTCAATATTAGTACACTAAATCTACATTCCCGATAAAATTATCATCTATAAGTCTTTAAACTTCGGTGTATGTACTGACCTTATGTCGTTAGAAAAAGAAAATCAGTGACACACTCTGGGGCATATTATCAAGGCGGGCGATATGAGATTATCGCGACTTTTGAGGCCGTTTTCGGCCGAAAATCGCGATAATTTTATCACCCTATTAGCAAGCTGTCCCTAACAGCAGTTAGCGACAGCTTGTAGGTTATAGCGACCGGTTTGGGGCCCGCTTTGCATGTCAGCTATATTTATCGCTAATGACATGCAAAGTGGGTGTACCCAACCTGTTAGCGACTGAAAGCCGTCTCTAACATCGATATCACCTATTATCAACGCAGGCATAGTGATAACAAAAATTGCGCTGTGCGCGAATATCACCAAAACCTAACGCCTGCTCTGACCACTTCTTAACCTGTATATCCAATGGGAGTTGGATATTCAGGTTAAGACCCTATTGGCGTTAATGCCTGAAAAACGCTGGATTCCCAGTGATATTCACACATTTTGCCGGATATTTTATCGCTTTAGAGATAAACATTGCTAATAGCACGATATCTCAGTGATAAAATCCGGCAATGCGCGGCGAGAAAAAAAATGTTGCTAAGCTCATTTAGCGATAAATATCGCTAGTTGTTGATAATATGCCCCAGTATTTTTAGACCATCAGGATAGTTGAACTGTTGTTTAAAAAGGTTCTTTCACATGTCTATACGCTAAAAAGAAACAAAAAGAAATAGGTGATGACAGAACAGTAATATCAATAAAGGAATTGTGTCTGATCATGTGTCGAAAAATAACAATGTTGGCACCACTCTATATAAATGTGGTGACCTGACATAGATGGTTGAAATGCAACATGGCCAGTTCTTGTATGGCGTGATACTTGTATGGAGTTGCCAGGTTAGTTGACTTGATTTTTCTGCCAGGGCGGAGCCCCCAACACAGCCACGAGGCCGCCACCATGACCTGTGGTGCCCACGCGATCCTGTGCGCCTGCTGCACCCCAGCCCTGGTCCTTAGACCCCTCCGCCGCCCAGAGATGACTGGACACCCCTGCGCACCCAGGCCTCAATGCTCACCTGCCGCCACCAGTGTGTCTCCAAGCGGGCCCACCACGTGCCGGTGCAACCTCCTCAGCCGATCGCTGGATTCCGCACGACAGGCCCCCAGCTCACCCTGCGGCATTCCGCTGCAGAGTCATGTGTGTGCTGACTGTTGCATTTGGCGTACACTGTGGTCAAGCAGGGCTCTCAATTCAAATTGAATATTGATTGGCAGGACGGCGTATCGAGGCCTGCGCATCATCGCAGGCTGCACACTTGCTCAGCTCTGGTGCCACTAACTCCAAGTCATCGCCACGTGGCGGGAGGCCCGCGCTTCCCACTGCCTCAGGCCTACACTGCGGACCAGCAGGGCTCACACAAATCCAATCCAGTCCATACCGGCAGGATGGTGCATCATCGCAGGCTTCACACCCGCTCAGCTCTTCAGGTACACCTACCTGCCCCTACCTCAGTGCACCGCAAGTCATCGTCCCGTGGCGGTAGGCCCGTGCTGACTGCAGTGCATCGGGTGCCACCAACTCTGTGCTCCGCAAGTCATCGTCCTGTGGTGGTAGGCCCGTGCGGGCAACAGTGCATCGGGTGCCTTCAACTCTGTGCACCTCAAGTCATCGGCCCGTGGTGGTAGGCCCATGCCGACTGCAGTTCATCAGGTGCCACCAACTCTGTGCACCGCAAGTCATGGAGCCTTTATGATTGAGTCTTGTGGTGCAGATGCCATCATGTCACCTCCGGCAGTGGGGAATGTGATGTGGTAGACCCCTTTTCTTAGCAGGCTCACATTTCTTGTGATGCCTGTGCTGGGTGGGTGTGGTGTGGGTGTAAACCAGCCCTCAGAAAGTGGCTTTGGCATGCTGAGAACTAGAAAAAAAAAGTGTATAGATATAATTGCAGTAATTTGTCCTTCTTTACCGAAAGGATTGAATTTTTAACATTGTGTATGTTTATGTAATTATGTGTTATGTAGTGTACATAACAATAATTTATTATGATGATATCATAAAAATGAATGTCTTTTTATAACTCTTTCGTTCTTTGATGTTTTCCCTTGTTTACTTGTTTTCTTGAATAATTGCCTAGGAAAGGTCACTACAGGAAAGACCTGGGACATGTAGCTTTGTTGTCCCCCCCTGTAAGTGTAGGCGCAGTGGGCTGGGTTGGCAAATGCCAGTCCAGCGTAGGGGTGTGAACAATGAGCCCGGGGCTCTGGGTGTGGTTCAGTTCTGGGCTGGACAAGGAAGTAGCAAATGCGTGTGTCTCTGTTGTAGTGTTGGCACCACCCGGGCTGCAATCAGCAATGTTGCACCCTGTTACTCAAGTTACACAACATGAACAACATGGACGCAAGGGGAAATCACTGACCCTACAATTATCCATACTTTCATACTTGAATGATCATAGAAAAGACACATCTGTGTGAATTTGAATGTTTTATTCACATTCAGTGGAGTGTTGAAGCTGGAGCAGTACAGGTCCATGCAAACCCCACGTTACATTGTTGCCCCGTGGAGGGCCAGCCATAATCCTTTAGGGAATGGCAAGTTCATCGGAAGAGGAAGAGTTCAGTCCGCAGTCTGATTGCTGTGTCATTGATAACCAAACAGAATATGTCAGTCCATGTCGAGGTCCAAGGTGAGTGTCACAGAGTGTATGGGGGAACAGTGGAAGGTGATGATGCAGAGGGCAGAACCAAGTAGAAACAGCCCATACGGCGGAGATGAATGCTACCGCTTCCTTCTTACCACTAAGTCAGAATCATCCGCATCTTTGTCCTCTGATGTCTCATGTGCCTCACATGTGGGTGGCGGGGTTTTGTCTGCAGCACTGACACATCAGGGGCTGGAGGCGGAATGTCTGCCGTACTGTGTGGCAGTGACACATCAGGGGGCTGAGGAGGATTGTCTGCCACACTGTGAGGCACTGACACTTCCGGGGATGGAGATATGGATGAAGTAGTTGCAGCAGCATTCATCCACGCCAAGCCTTGTTGCAGCAATGCCGTGATAAGGGTCTGCAGGGCATGGAAGATGCCAGCTACATCTCGCTGGTGTGTTGCTGTGGCATCCATTCTTTTCACCTGCATCCGCCCCATGTTCTCCATGTTCCTCCGCATGTGTCCCTACTGCCGAATGAATTTGCTGGAACTACTCTGACTCGACAGTTGTTCTTGTCTCAAAGTCAGGACTCCAGCGATGTCAGCCATGGATCGTTGGAGAGCATGGAGCGGACTGTGGGTGTCCGTTAGGGACTGGAAGTTGTCCCTGATGGGACTTAGACACCCACGTGTAACATCTAGTTTGGCTACCATGAGGTCGAATCCCACCTGCACCTGATCAGCCATCTTCTCCTGGCACCATAACACATGGCATTGGAAGGCCATGTGTTGTTCGTTTGGGTCCTGGGAGACAGCCGTGGGGGTGGGTGCTTCCTGCTGTGTGGTCTGTGCAGGGGGTGAGGTCTCCTTGATGCAGCTGGGCTGCCCTGCTCCTGGAGGTGAGGTGCCGAAGCTGTCCATGAGCTCTTGGAGGGCGTCGGTGTCGAAGGTATGGAGGTCCTCTTCATCATCAGTGAAGAGATGTTCGGTCTGCTCTGCAGGAGGTGTTGATTCTCCCTCTGCAATGTGAAGGGGAGATGCAGTTTAACATTGTGTTCACTTGTATGTTGACACATTGTACAAGTTTACATACAGACTGCATGACAATGTATATTGTGACTGATTGGGAGGGGCTGCCTATTTGATGTCGGACAGTAGACATTTCGACAACATCACGGATGTGTGTTTGTACTTGTATATTGCCATCTCACATTTTCCTGATATGCCAAATTTTCTACACACTAACGGCACCAGTTGCGTCCTTTGTTCTGTTGTGAACGTGTTGCAGTTTGTACCACATTGTTGTCAATGTTGATGTGCTCTGAATGTGTGTGTGCTGCATTTTGGGAAAGTCACCCCTGCAGCTCTGAATTTGCTGCCCCTTATCCCTTTCAGGCGATGTGCCTTTGACTTCTGTTCTTATACAGTGCTGACATGTTGCATACTTGGGTAAATTGGGCTCTCGTGGGAGTTAGGACTCTGGGGCATGGTTTGTCCGCAGATGTGTTGACGGCAGGGGTTGTTTGTGCATGTGGATGTGTCAGAGTGTGACCTGCTCCTTAACGGATATGGTCCACACTCAGCCACCTCAGTGTTGTGGCGTGCAACATGTCATGATATATTGACTGCAGCTATGCTATTTGTCATGCAATGTCACTTGCATTGTCAGTGTGGCTCACAGACACACCGCTTTGCTGGGTTTGGCACATGTGCATGGGTTGGTTGTGAGATTGGTGATGTGCGGGAAGGACCCCCTTTGGGCACATAGTCAACGGGGGCCTACTTGCTGTTTCCAGGTGTGCTGCAGTGTGCCAAGGGGATCAGGGACATGATCCAGAGTCATTTTGGGTGTGCACTGTGCTATACTTTATTTTGCATGTGTGCTATTGTGCCCATCTCCCCCCGTCCCCCCAGTCCCTGGTCGTTACTCACCCTGTTGCATCTTGAGCAGTGTCCGGTCCCCCAACTCCTGCCACCGTCTCCACTCTGATGACTGTGGACACCATTTCCTCCATCTCATCCAGCTCCTCCTGTGCCTTCTGTGGAGGTGTCAAACAGTTATCAGGATCCTGTTTTCCTGCGGACTGAACCGCGTCTCCATCTTCTTCTTCTCCTCTGTGGGGCTTGTGAGGTTCTGGTTGTCCCCTGTACTTGCTCTGACTACCTCCATTGTGCTTCGCAGTTGTTTTGGTTTTGTTTGTGGGTTTTTTCTTGCTTTTATGGTGATTTTTCCCACCTGACGTGTGTGAATTGCAGGCCTGGTGCAGCTTATCGCTGATCTTTTTTTATCGCGGCCACTTTTTTCACGTACGGCTTGAGATTTTTAGTGCCGTCCCGGTAATTTTATCACGGACATTTGATGCGTTATTGGAAAACTATTGCATGTTACCGCTGTGTTGGGAATACAACATTAACACAGAGTTATTTTCCTGCGATAGACGGCGATATGAAAAATTGCGTTAACCTATTTTGGCAATGATTATCGCACGTTGTTGAGAATATCCCCCTAAGTGCACTCTAACCAATGGCCAGCACAACACAATTCCTTGATCCGTACCATGGGCCAACACACTGATTACACAACACCCACTCAACTGATGTGCACAAATGCATATCGGGTCCTTTTTCACCCCCTGCTGGAGCAGGGGGAGGGACTAGCAGAGAGAACCACCGACCCACTTAGCAGACCATAAAGGTGCCAGGCTGTGATCCCGAGACCATTCTTAAATGCACAGGTTTCCGGAAGTGTGTGTAAGTGTGTTGGGATTTGGTCCAAATCACCGTCGAAGGCCTTTCATTAGCACATCTGATCTTCTTCCCTGACAGCAACACATTTTCAGCCTTTTGCTCAGGGCACCATGAATACTGTCAAACCCGCCATTTCAACCAATGGGCAGCATTGCTTTTCCACTAACTGGCACCCTCATTCTACACCGAAAAGACACATCCATCTTCATCAACAAACAGTCTCATTATTTTCGACCACAGGAACAACCATCAGTCGTACAGTGTCCTTCGCACGTGTTGCACCGACTAGTTTGCATTTAGTGTGACCCACTTGTTTTCTGGACACACTTTACTTATTTTGTCTGCTCCTCCCTGCCTTCTTTCGACACTCCATGGCTCACCCCAGAGCACACTAACATTGCGAACAGTTGCATTGCTTCCTCTCCAGACTTTCACAATTCTCCACAAGTTACATATGTTTTCAGTAAATCTACCCCTGTCCCTTCCTGCCCAGTGGAAATGATGAAATATTGGATCTTCAGGGTAAAGGCACTGTCTTGCAGCTGAAAGAAATCAAATAATTTGCTGGAAGGGTACTAAGAGAGAGCCTAAATATGAGGACAGTATGCCTTATTAAGGAGCAAATATGGAAATTCTAAGGGAGGATACAAAAGGCTGTGATTTGCTTTTGCACTTGCACAGACTTAGTAAAATGAAAACCGTTCCACCATTACCTCTGTGCTTCATGTCCTGACACCTGGGACTCCTAGGAGTCTTGCATTTTACACTGCTTTGAATCCGAGTGACTTTCCAGCTGTCATGCATAAACAGTTTTCCTACTTGAGCATGTTCGTTCTCTTTTATCATTCAGGGATGTGCGCCTGCTGCTCTTCGGTGCTGTCTATAAAGGAAGGAAATTGGAAACAGCGATTGTGTGGGGAGTCCTAAAAGAACTTTAGATCTCTACTGCCACCTAGTGGATATAAATGAAGTCTCAGATATATTTTTTATAGTTGAAGCGATTGATTTAGGATATCTCTTGTGTTTTCAAGTGCTCGGGAGACTCAGACTAGGCCAGCTTGCTGAACTCCATGGAACCCCACCGAGGGGCATATTCACAAGCCTATATCGCCACGTGGACGTCACATTTTTTGACAATCCCATGGCGATAGGGCCAGAGCCCTATACTCAAGGCAGCGTTAACTCACTTAAAGTGGCTCAAAGCCACGTTAAGTGGCTTAACGCTACTTTGCGAAGAGGGGGGCATATCATCAAGAGGGGGCGATAATTATCGCTAAGCGCAGTTAGCGCTAGGATAATTATCGCCACCAATCTCTGAATTTTATCGCGGAGATAGCGTGCTATCAGCAACGCTTATCTCCACAGCGATAAAATTCAGACTGCAAGCTAACTGTGTGATTATCGCTGGAAATCCAGCGATAATCAGACAACTTTTGGTGATAGCTTCCTGCTAGGGCCTCACATACTTAGCCATGATATCCACCTTCCATAGGATATCATGGCTAAGTCAGTTTCAAAGCAGGCACAAGGAAAGTAGCGATAACAAAGGTTATCGCTACTTTTCTTGTCGCTATGCTGCTTTGCGTGAGGCTTGATAATAGGAGAAACGTCGCTTAGCGACATTTCTCCCGCTATCCTGGGGAGGAACGCCCACTTTGCATCTCATTAGAGATGCAAAGCTGGGCATTGAGGGAAAGGGCGAAGAAGCATGGATTCACGCGTTAGCGTGTCCTTGCTAATAGGGCGTTAGAATTATCACCGTTTTTCGGTCGAAAACGGCCGCAAAAGCAGCGATCATTTTTTAACGCCCCCTTGTTGATATGCCTTTCATGCTAATCTTAGAGTGAAAGGGGGCGTGCAGTGGGTGTAGCGGTGGATGTACCACCACAACACCCATTGAGTTTGACGCTACCACCTATTATCAAGGGCGGCGATAATAGGTGGCAGCGCCAAACTTAAGACCTAGAAAAATCAGGTCTTAAGTTGGCTAAACGAGGAGAAAAGCTTTATTTCTCCTCGTTTTTGCTTTTTCAATGTGTGCTGCATGTATAAGCACACATGGAAAACAAACCTCCCTGCCCGCAGACACCTTTGCGCTCTGGTGTAAGGGTGCGTGTTTTGGCATTAAGTCGTCAGACTTAGCACCTTCGATGGGGGAAACGCCAGGCTGCACCACATTCTTGTGAATATGGTGCAGCCTGGCGTTTCTGAAGTGGCGGTGAGAGGCATTAATCCAAGGAGGCTAACGCCTTTCACCACCACTTCTATGTGAATATGTCCCTGAGTGTTTCGGGAACTACATGGAATTCGGGAGAGTGAAACTCCGCAAGCTCCGCCCAGGTCTAAGAAAATGACCATACAAGCAATGCTACTGTCTAGACTGGACTACAGGAACACCTCCCTCACTGGCACCGCAAAGTCTGAATTAGCCCCCTGAAAGCCACACAGTATGCAACATCAAGGATGATCACAGGAGTAAAAAGACACAATCACATCTCCCCCTCCCTCAAAAGTCCTACAAGACTCCCAATTGGAGCCATTTGCTGCATCTAAACAGCCTGCCTCACTCACCAAGTCCTTCACACTGGGAGACCAGCCTACCTCCCATCCAATCTCTCAAACTCATGACAGACAGATGAGCCTATTAATATGCAACAACACTTTGATTCTCACCACACCTAAACACACAAACAAAAACTCTTACATGCTCCTTCTTGGGCAATGCCCTCATAATCTGGAGCGCGCTCCTAGTTCACATCAGGACAAACCCCTCCTTCATGAACTTTAAAAGACAATTAAAAGATCCTTAATCGACACCTCAAACTTTCAGACTCGAACACCTAAGACGCCACTGGTCTCCCTCCCTCATGTTATTTACTGGATGTTAGTTCCTCTCGAACAATTACTTTGAGCAGACCTTAAAGAGTTTGCTTTTTATATTCAATCATTGTCTAAGACTGCCATGACCTTGTCTGTAAAGGGCTCTGATACTCTTGGGACTTGCCAGTGCTATATATAACATTCTTTATTAGGTGCTATAAAAAGCTCTGCATTCAGGTATAATTTGGAGAGGATGAACAATAGAACTTACAGGCCATGAGTAATGCTAGTTTGCTGCAAACCAGCCCCCGTAATGGGTTGCTCCAGGGATCCAAGAGTGGTGCAGGGAAGTGGCCTCCTGCCCTGCAGTGCTTAGAATTTTTGGGCAAGGGCTGGGATAGAGAAAAGCTAAACAGTAATTTCATGATAAGAAAGGTATGCAGTGTGATCTACATTAAGAAACTCGAATTATAGACTTGCTCTTTTCTTCTTCGGCTACATTTTTGCATAGCCCTTAGAAGTAGCGATAGAGTGTTAGGATGCTTGGAATGTGCTGACCTTGTAAGTACTGTTGTATTAGCTGGCCATGCACCCGACTTGGGTAAACATTAAAATAGTTTCTCCCATGTTTCTTGCTGTGAATGTGAGTGTATTGTTTCTTAATGAAAGAGGTCTAGAGTTCCACTACGTTCCTGAATTCATTTAGAGGGAGTAGCATGACCAGAAAACACTACCTGCACAGTATTGCTCAGTGGGTTGTGTGCTGGTTGCAGTTCAACTGGATTTCTAATTTGTGCTGGTGCATTGAACTATAGGGCAGATTTACGTTGCCTGACGCATCTCTGCAAATCCACAGAGATGCGCCCGGAAAGATACGGCACGCAAGTTCATCCTTGCGCCACCCATGATGCGCCACATTTACAATGCTGCGCACCATGGCGCAGGAATGAACAGATGCGTGTCGCATCTTGGGTGTAAAGTTGGCGCAGTGCTGAAGTTGTGTTGCGTGCGGCACGCAACTCCAGCACTATTCCAACTTGCCCTATCTTTAACGTGGTGCGTCAAGCCTTACGCCTGCTTCAAGCAGGTGCAGGGTTTTGACGCATCAGCGTTGGGAAAGTGACTCAATAAAATCTCGTAGATTTCACTGAGTCACTTTTCAGGGGCGTTCCTGCGACGGAACGCCCCCCCCCCCTGTGTGGACATGCCCACCTGAAACCTGACACAGGTTTCATGTGGCGCAGGGCCTTACACCGTGACGCATCTCCATAGATGCGTCACGTTGTAAATGCCTCGTAGGGATGTGCCACGTTTACGCCGCCCCTATGTCTTTGCACAAGAGGGTTATAAATATTACCCCTGTGGCTCTGCTGGGACCCTTCAGATTGTGAAATTTGAAAGCCAGTGTGGGGCCTGAATTATCTGGATTCTTGAGTGGTTTTTGATGACACACAAAACCAATTATTACCATCATACAGAGATGACGTAATTTTAATCACCTCCTTCAGTTTCAATAGGAATCCCAGTTTCTCCATGCTTGGCGATTGAAGGGATATTCCCCATCAGTGGTTTCTACATTTTGGGTCTCATGTTAATTGAATGCTTTTTATTAAATATGAGAGTTCCTGTTGTGATAGAAGTAAATTATAAGGCAGCAGTGTCGAGCCATCTCAAAGACAAAGCTGTACTCTATGCAACAGGTGCAGTAACTGTTGTGCTACATGCACATTCTGCATATGCCTTTGAATTTCTTATTTATGGTTGGAGTATGGTTTGATACAGACAGCAAGCACTGGAGAATATAGCAGGCGGATCAGTTCCAGTAGAACCTGCCCCACAGGTGCCCATGAAATGTGATGAAATTGCCTTTTGGATTGCTTGCAGGACCAGCCAGTTGGAAACCATGCATCTGCTGACAAGCAGAGAATTATAACTGTGGGACTTCCTTTGGAAATGGCTCCACCCTTAAAGGAGTGCAATGCCCAGGAAGTATATCTGTGCATATTTGTACTACTACGCGTGGTACATTCTCATCGGCGGTAACACCTAATGTACTAGGACGAGTACAAAATGAGCAGAGAGATGCACCAGCTCTAGGAATGAAATAAAGGGCAATGTTGAAACAGTAACAATCATTATTCTGTGCGACATTTGTGGAGAAGTAGCAACATAAGCCATACGTCAGAGAATCACGTTGATTCCCATTCAAGATTATGAAAGGGAATTACTTAAACAATTTCTGAAACAGATACATCTGTGGGCTGTGACACCTTGATGTCACAAGCTTGCAGACAAAAATGAGATTCAGGGTTCTGGGAAAAAAAAGACTACACCAGAGACTAAGACGAAACAGAGAGTTAAACAAAAGGAAACAACTAAATCTCCATCAACTCAGGAGTCTGGGTGGTTACAATTTGAGGGATGGCGACCAAATAAAAAAGCCAAAATGGTATCAACATTCTGTTCTTCCTGTTCTTTTCAGGACTTTGACAGTAAAAGGAGACAAATGACCTGATGGACTGATTAAGTCAGAAAAGACAAAGGTTACGCACTCGGGGCAGAATCTCCACACTCAGTGGAATCCCTGTATTCAGGGTGGTGATGCAGATCGCTGCCCCGAGTACCGAAATTCTGCCCGAGTGTGGAAACTCTGAAATCATAAAGATACTACTTGTAACTTACCTTTGCGAGTACCAAAAAGAAGCAAAGTTAGACTGTCAGCCTAAACTTAGGCCAAAGGTCTAACTTTACCTTTGTGAATCGGGCCCATAGTGTGTGAAGATAATGATGCTCAGGCATATTCAACCCTACACATAGTATGTGATTATCATAGTTTTCAGGTCTCTTCAGACATAAAATGTTGAGATCATCATGGTCAAGTTCATACATTGATAGTGAGCAAAGATAATGACATTAAAATCCCCACAAAAATAGTGTACGATTACAGGCCTACTGTGTGATTATAGAGGCGATGAAGTCTCTGCCGATGTAGTGTGTGGAGATTATCACGGGTAAGTCCATGCAGTGATAATGGGTAAACATAATGATAGTAAAATCCCCAGTGCGATTACAGAGATGTTTAAGCCTCCACATATTGCATGATTTTAGTGGTGTGCAAGTCTCTGCCAACATAGTGCATGGAGATTATCATGGTCAAGTCATTACAGTGAATGTGTGTAAACAGAATGATTTTTAAGTCCCCACAGAGAAAGTGTGTGATTATAATGATGCTCAAGTCCCACAGAGATAGTGTGTGATTATTGGGATGCTCAAGTCCCCTCAGTGATTGCATGTGGTTATTGGGATGTTCAAGATCTCACCGAGATAGAGGGTGAAAGTAGACATGTTTAAGTCCTCATAACACCGTTGAGCGAAATTAATGTTCAAGCCTCCACACAGCTAATACGTGAATATAATGATGCTCAGTTAGTGTATGAATATAGGAATTTTCAAGCCTCTAGATAGTGAGTTATTATAGGGGTGTTGCTATCCCTAACAGTGAAGTATGTGGAGATTATCATGTCCAAGCCCATACTGTGAACAATTTAAAGAAAATTATATTGAAATCCAAACAGGGATAGATGGTGATCAAACTGATGTTCAAGTTCTCACAGAGGTAGTGTGTGATTATTAGGATTTTCAAGAGCCCAAGACGTAGTGTGTGATTATTGGAATGCTCGAGAAGGCAAAGTGGTATTTTGTGGTTACTGGGATGTTCAAGTCCCCAATAAGATAGTATGGGGTTATTAGCACATTTAAGTCCCACAGTAATAGTGTGTTGTTAGTAAAAGTCCCCACAGAGAGTGTGTGATCATTGAGACGTTCAAGATCCCTCAGTGGTAATTTATAATTAATGGGATGTCCAAGTCCCCACGGAGATAGTGTGTGATTATTAGGATGTTGAAAATCTCACATGGATGGTGCGTGAAGTCCCTAGAAAGATAGCGCGTGAACATAAGCCTCCACACAGATAGTGTGTGAAGATAAATACACTCAAGCATGTTTAAGCCTATGCATAGTGTGTGATGACGGTGTTTATCAAGTCCATACTTACATACTATGTGGAGTTGTTAAAGTCATACATGGATAGTGTGTAAAGATGATTTAAAATCCCCCAAAATAGTGAGTGATTACAGGCAGGCTCCAGCCTCCGCATGCTGTTTATCAAGTCCCTTCCATCACAATAAATGGAGATTAACATAGTCAAGTCCTTACAGTGTATAAGATCATGATAATTCAAATCCCCACAGAGATAGTGTGTGATTACAGGCATGTTTAAGCCTCTGCCTAGTGTGTGATTATAGTGGAGTCTCTACCAAGATAGTGGCTGGAGAATTTCATGGTCAAGTCCGTGTCAAAAAAAAATCTAAAGATAATGGTATTCAAGTCTACACAGAGATAGTGTGTGATTACATGCATGTTGAAGCCTCCACAGAATGTGTGATAATAGTGGTATTCAAGGCCCTCCTGAGATAGTGTGTGAAGATAATCATGATCAAGTTCCCTTAGTGATAATGTGGAAAGATAGTTTTTGAGTCTTTACACAGATAGTTTGGGAAGATAACCTTGTTTATGTACCCAGACGGGTAGTTTGTAGACAATATGTTTGAATCCCCACATAGATAGTGATGGAAGATAATCAAGTTCAAGTTCAAACAAACATCATTAATGACCAGAGTAGTGTTCCCACGGAGATATGTGATTATGGGGATGTTCAATCAAACAAAGATAGTGTGTGAAGATACTCATGTTCAAGTCTAGAGTTTGGGCCTGATTCACAAAGGTAAACTTACACTTTTGAGTAAGGTTACCATTTTTTACTTTTCTCAAACTATGAGTTAATAGTAATTTTATGACTGCCGATGCTCCGCAGTCAGGTTACAGAACGCCGCACAAAAAAAAGATATGCCAGCCCTGTCTTTCTGACGCTACTGTGGATTTTCCACTGTGATAAACTAACAACTTTCAGTTTTTGAAAAATAAAAAATATAGTAAACATACACGAAAGTGTAAGCTTACCTTTGTGAATCAGACCCATAGTGTGTAAATATAGTGATTAAATTAATGTCCGGACCTCTGCAGAGATGGTGTGTAAATATGGAGATGCAATTAAATTCTCTACAGAAACATTGTATTTCAGCCACTTCCAAGTCCCCAAAGATATAGGACCGAATTCACAAACTGCATTTTAGTACTACAGTTCAAAAATCTATTGATAGTATCTACAAAGGTAACCTTACTTGTGAGTAAAACTATATTTGCAAGGTTCCCCTGAAAACTTTTAGTAACTTGAGTATTGAAAAGTGAACACTTAAATGTCCCCATTTCATAACTTAAGGGGCTGGAGCCTAGATTATGACTTTAAAATTCCCACTTATACCATTTCACTTGTACATGAATATTCCCTGATCTCCAAATGGTACATTATGTAGGAAGGTTTAAGTATTTCTTAAATATGAAAATAATAGAAATACATTTTTGGGTTAATTATCATTGGTAATTAATTTGATGTAGAATAATATAGAAATTATGATTTTTTATTTCTTTTAAAAAAAATTGTGTTGTGTCCTCATTCCGCCAACTTTCTTGCTGGTATTTCCCTCGTCCCTCAAAAGAAAGGATGGGAAGATGAGCATATTGATGCAAAGGTTACTGCTGCTTCCACATTCCTTTCCATCCCATCATGACTAGGTGGGAGAAGGGGAGCCGGGACCTCCAGCATATGTGGCTGAATCATCATCCCCCTTTACTGTTTTTTCCATTCTACAAACATTGCCCAAATCTTCTCCAGACTTTTAATGTCACAAGTAATATCCATCTGGCTCATATAATTTATACTTCTGCTACAGTGGGGGATTTTCAGATTTCCAAAGCCTGCATATCTCCCGCCTCACCAACAAGATCACATAAAAAACAAATTTAGTTGTGACCAGATTTGGTTGTATATAAACTTCTCGATACACCTCAAAAAATATGAGTCGAGGACGCACCTTGATCTGTTGCCCAGTCACTTTCTTTAAAAACTTACATACCGATGGCCAATAGGGCACGATCTTCGGACACTGCATAAACACATGCTGGTCATCCGCTGATGCAAGCATGCATCTTAGACATGCATATAGAATGCCAGTTACTCTTGAGAGCATGGACAGAGACCAGTACACCCAGTATGTAGGAAATAAGTGATTTTGTTTAAATGAAGCTGGTTTCACCACTGCCCCTAAGGTGGAAAAAGAAGCATGCCAAAATAGCTTTAGGTCTCCTTCCATCAACCCATCTCCCCACAGGTTGAAGATGTCTGACACACCCTCATCGTTCGCCTCCAAAAGGGCCCAGTACCAGAATGCGACTTCATTTTATTGTGGGACAATTCTTATTGCTTGTTCCATCCAAGACTCATTGTCCGCTTTGACCCAATTTCTAGTGGCACACCAAGAGCGTAACAGGTAGTATTTGAATCTCGCTAGTTGACCTTTGGCGCAACTACTTTCACTTATCAGCTCCCGTTCTGAGGTCTGCCCAGTAATGTAACCTCGCAGATTTTAAGGGCTGACTGAACTGACTTATCAGAGAAACAGGAGTACCCAGGGAGTCCCAGATCAGTGCCCAGGACGAATAGTATGGTATTCCCAATCCCCCTAAAAATATCTCCAAGATCTTAAGGCGATTTTCAAGATCTTCAACCTCACCTTTTAAAAATATTTTGAGTCTCTATATTTAAATAGGAAGTGAGACTGACCTTGACCTAAATCTCTAAGCATTGCCTCGAAGAGTAACCTCTTTGGTGACCTATATGGCCTGTTTGCGAATATACGGACGGTCTTAAAACAGTATATAAGCAGATGCGGTAGGGCCAATTCCCCCACATCCAGCCTCCTCCTCAATTTTTTCCATGTTATTCTGGGTCACTTTGATGCCCAAATGAAGCTAACTATTTTCCTCCTGATTTTAGCTATTTCCACCCTCCAATATGTTAAAGGAATGGCAATAAAAAGGAAGGTGATTTTGGGAAGGACAATCATCTTAATAAGATTAACTCTGCAATACATATTTCGAAGTAAGTTAGCCCATGTTACTACAATCTCCAAACTTCTTGGAGTTTCCAGGTAACTCTAGGGATTTCTTTTTGTTTCTGTGTGATTAAGATGCCAAGGTATCTCATTTGGGATTGACCCCCCCTAGTACTATTAGTCTGGTTCCAATCCATAATTTTGGTCTTATCCACGTTCACCTTATACCCTGATATCTTGACAAAGCTTTGTGACTTGGCCATCATGTTGGGCATTGCGGCCTGTGGGTTTGTGGTGAAGAGGATCAGATTGTCTGCATGTAAAGCCAATTTTGCCACAAACCCAACAGACGTAAAGGGAAAAATACTGAGATCAGCGCTAATCAATTTTCTTTTTTTTTTTGCACACCTTCACCATATTCAGTGGAAAACCAAAACATTTTAGAGTTTCCCAGGGATATGCCCATCAGATACATAAGCTCATTGAGCTGCTTTTTCGGAATAAACCCTCTTTGTTCAGAATGTACTACACCCCTGATGACCTGTGATACTCTTGAAGCTACAATCCATGAAAAGATCTTATAATCAGTGTTCAAGTGCAATATTGGTCTATACAAATCAGCTCTCAAAGGGTCTTTGTTCGGTTTCAGGATAAGGGCTACTGTTGCTTCTGACCAAGATTGGGGTGCTCCCTCACCTTCTATATATACTGCATTAAATATATCTTTTGAAGAATTAATTTGTCTATAATTTGGGTGTAGCTCTTAACTGGAAGGCCATATGGCCTGGCTGCTTTTCCTGCTGACAGTTTCTTACATTGTTCCCTAATCTCTTCCTGCGTGATCTTTGCCTCTAAAACTCTCTTTTGCTCCTTTGTTAATTGTGGCAGCTCAATCTCCTTTAACAAAGCCTCTATACACTCCTTTCTTGGTTGTATATCTTCTCTATATAGGCTGCTCATATACCTCCAGGATTCTCTCCTAATATATGCATTAGTATTTAAAATCACCCCAATCTCAATATCGAGTTCCGGGGCTTATCAGCTTTAGCCTTCCATCCCGAAAGCGAACTACATCTTTCGCCATAAGAGAAGTGCTGGAGCTTGCTAACTTTCCATCTCTCAAGTATCTTTTTGTCTAACTGTCCTTGATATTCTGCCTGCAGCTCTTCCAGCTCCCTGCTAAGCACTGGTACCCTGACTGAATCCTCCAGCAAGGCCTTCTTTAGATCACATTCTCTATCCTTAATTTGTATGATTCTCTCTGTCGCACATCCCTCCTCTCACCAATCGTTATGGAGCTTATTTCTGCCCTTAAATGCTTTAAAAGACTACCAGACTATTTATAATCCTGCAGAGTCACTATTACTATAAAATAAGTCAGCTGTCTTATCCGGTGAATCGAGTACCACCCCATCATCTTGCAGGATAGTCCTATCCAGGGTCCACCTTCTTTGCCCCATTTGCTGACGAAGTTTTAAAGTCAGGACCACCAGAGAATGGTCTGAGATGACTGTCGGGCATGTTTTATTGCCTCAACCTCACCATTCAGTTCTTGGTCCACTAGAAAGTAATCAATGTGGGAATGATGGCCATATGACGGAAAAGCGAGGTCAGGGGTACATAACGCCCAGGTGCCCAGGAGTGGCTTCTGGCAGGTTGAGAACTCTGTCAGTAGGGGGTCAGATGAAGGTAGGAGAAGAGGGTGTTGGAAGTAGCATGCAGTTTTGGAAATTTCAGCAGGTACACCTGGCACTGATAGAAAATAACCTATCTCCACAGGTACTTTTCACTTCTAAGGGGAATGTGAAGGAGGTGGAAGGGGGAAGTAAGTGTACTGGAGCTAGGGTTATTGGGGAGAGGAATACCCCATTAGACGGCTCAGGAGGCAATTACTGTGTCACCCAATAGGAAACCAGGGAAAGCCGCAGTGAGACCAAAGCTGTGTCGACTGAAAGAGGTGTGCTCACTTCCTAAACCCTCCCCCTAGCTCAACTCTTATTTCAGAATTATGGGCAGACAACGGCTGTCGCACCCATTTAGGGGAGAGGTGGCATGGTAAGTCTAACACCGGTCCCTCCATGAGATGAGAAGATTTTAAAAGTCTCTCTTAATAATATTTTTCTTTGTTGGATAACTTGGCAGATGTTCGACAAGATGGGGTTGTCCCAGGCCTAACCCAAGATACCATGATGAATCCTACAGAGGGAACCCCAAGCCAGGACGAGGCTAGTCTATGGGTTGAGGGGGGAGTTGATAACCAGTTAGAAACATTTTACTGAATTTGAGGCTGGACATTCTCAGGAAATTCACGATCTCAGAAAAAAGGGTTCCCAAGAAAAATTACCGTTGCTAGAGGAAAAGCTGGACAATATTGCACAACACACTGCAATCCTTGAAGGAGAGGTGATGGTTTTGTCAGCAAAAATGACCCAGAATTCCTGGGATATTGAGGTTTTGAAATCTCAAAATAAAACCTTGCAAGGTGACCTGCAATGGCTTGAGACTCAATCTAGGCACAATAACTTGAGAGTTCTCAGTATCCCAGAAAGTACAGCATCATGTAAGGTCAGATATAGTCAAGAAAACTGCACAGAGGTGATGGGAGTTAGGTTATTAGTTATGGCGCTTAGGTCCAGACGACGTTTCTAGCCATGTTAAAAATCATGTGGAGAAACAATATTAGCAACCCTGAGGAGGTTGATGTCTTCATAGCTCAGATGGAGGGCACATCTCTAGCTCGGGCTTGCAATGGTCCCCACGAAGTGTGGTAGTTTCTCAATAATATATATTAGAGGTTCATAAAGAGGAGCCAGTTTGATTTGTTTTTTACTGTTTTCTTTAGTGCACTTTGAGTATTTCTCTTCTGGAGGGGGATGCCGCGAAGGGTGGATTCTATCACCTAGGAATAGGAAAGGGGGTTTCCCAGGAGTGATGTATAAAGGGGTGCACATGGTCGTGGAAACATTTTGAAAAAAAATAAAATGTGTCCTCGTCTCGCCAAATTCTAGTCAGTTTAATATAACTTCAGAGATTTTATCAGCCTAGGTTGTCTATAGAGGAGTCCCTGCAGAGAGAACTAAGATGGCATAGGGTTTGGAGATATAAGCATAAAGTAGTTAAACACAGTCCAGTTTATAACCTGGAAAGTTAATGGTCTGAGATCTAAGAAGAAGCTAGCTCGAGTGACAGAATATCTCAAGAATAGTGGGGCAACTATAATATTGCTCCAGGAGACCCATTTGGAACGGCAGTATTGTGGGTCCTGCTTTAGTAAGCTACCGTGGGTACAGGATGTTATATGTTCAGATCAGAGAGGTAGTACTGGAGGTATGGCCCTAATTATCAGAAACAATGAAGGAATAGGGCTATTAAATTATGAGTCTGACGTCTCTGGTAGGTGGCTGGTGGCTAGTATAGTGATCCAGGGGATGCCAGTATCATGCGCAACGTACTATGGTCCGAATAATTATGTACCAGATGTTTTAGTAAAGTTGGAATCCTGTATGTTGGGTACCACTGCCCTGATAATACTTGGAGGGGGGGGCACTTTAATTTACTACTAAATAAAGAGTTGGATAGAACTTCAAAAGTGAGATACGTTTGCTCCCCTAGGACATCTGCCAGATGTAAAAATATGATGACTGAACTTAACTTGGTAGATATTTGGCATATAAGGGAGGGGGCAAGCAGAGGTTTCACATTCATAATTGTGAATATATCAACTTTAAAATACAATGATTTAATGTGATGTTTAATTATCTCTTTCAAATTATTAACAATGATCTATAGAATTAATTGTCAACAGTTTAATCAGTTGTAATAAATATTAAGGCTAGAATATTTTTTATGTTTAAAATGATAAATAGCAAATTTTTATTAAAATTATTTATGTTTTATTTTGAGAAAAAAGTTAAAAAAAATGTAATTACATTGAATAACAATTTTAAGCAGTTTAAATAATTGTATTGAGTCCAACATTAGTCCAATTGGGGTTCTTTAAGTTCCTGCCTCCAATATTTTCAATGAGAGGGTATTGTGGTGCCTGTGTGGTAGCAAGGTGGTGCTGGATTAATTCCAGCTCTGAGCAGGTGCACATTTCTCTTTTTGGCTGTAGTAATTATAGTTGGGCAGACTGTGAATAGGAAGGTCTTACTGTGTGTGAGTGGGCTCATACTCCTCTCTAAACCCCTCCCTTACTCTCTCTTGAACTTCTGTCACCATCCTTATGAAAGCTCACACCATTATCATTGAACTTTGAATCAACTTGAAGGTAGATGCCTAGAGTGGTATGCTATGGCAATGCACACCAACTACATGACATCCTAGTCATGAAAATCGAACAAATAGTGAATGTAGTCAATTTCATCATATAGCTATTACCAAACAACAACTGGACTCAACTGAAAACTTAAAAGGTGCTTACAAATGTTGAAATGTTAGTGGATATGGCCTTCGAAGTACTATGCTAATGCCTGGTCAGAACCACAGTGCATTCCTCATTTACTAAATACTTTCTGACTGTACAACTCAATCTATTACATTGTATACTTGTTGTACAAATGTATATAATTAAATAGTTTAGAAAAGGGTAGAGGAAAATATTCACATAAACAAAAATTAATGAAAACAATTGTCTTGTCTTATATTCACTTTTGGGAGTAACCCATTATTTACACTTATTTACCAAATAGATATCATCATTGAACATACAATGAATAGTTCCAATATAACAATTTATAAAAAAATGTGTTAAGTATGTCAATGTTTCGATCTTCTGGTGGGAAATGTGCTGATTGTGATGAGGTGAACCTGAGTCTACCATATCTCACTAATTATTTGGTCTTGGGCTGAAAAGGGTCCCCTCATAAGATTTCAGTACCCCTGAAGGAGTGGGGCCTAGACTTCCAACAGTTATTCTAACTGCTGCAGTTTCTGTCCTCGGAGACTAGCACAATACTAAGTATGGGCGAATTTTGCGGATTTGCGGTCCGCAAATTCACGCAAAATTGCAAAAAAAATCTGTGAGTTCGCAAAATGAGTTGCGAACCCACGGATTTGCAGTTTTGCAAAAATAGATTGTACTATGTATGTATGTATGTATTTATTTTTATAAAGCGCACATTTTACCAATAGGTCTCACAGCGCTGACAGAGGGTATGGGGGATGCAGAAAAGAAGGGTTGTTATGCCATTGCCTTGAATAGTAATGTTTTGAGTTCTCTCCGGAAGGTTTTATGATTCTGGTTTGATCTTAAAGCCGTAGGCAGGGAGTTCCATGCCATCGGGCCCACCTTCGAGAAGCTTCTATCTCCATTTCTGACAGTACGAACTCTTGGTATTTTTAGGAGATTTTTGTTTGAAGAGCGCAATGCTCTTTCCGGGCAGTATCCCTGAAGTTTGTTTTTTAGATAGTTCGAGCCTTGTCCATTTAATGATTTGTGCACTAGGCAGCAGATCTTGAACCTTATGCGCTTTCTGACTGGAAGCCAGTGCAGCTTCTTCAGGCACGGGACTATCCCTACTTCTACTGGCTAATCAGTAAGTGCTACCTCGTTGGGTAAATGTATAGTGATTTTCCTACACTGCAGCTGTGTAAAGGGCCAGAAGAGTTGTCTCCAGTGAACAAGTGTGTTATTACTATGCCATCACGCCGAAGGGCGTAGGGGTACCTTGAGTGAGCTGTCCATCGTAGTGGGTACATGGCGGGAAGACGGTGCGCACCGCTAGTGTGTGGGCGGGGCCAAACGGGCGGGGCTTCTATGCGAGTTCACCTGTCTCTTATGTGTATAAAAGGTCAGAGACCGATCAGAGCAGCAGATGAGGAGAAAGAAGCTCCTGGTCACAGGAACTGCACAGGGATTGCACTCATGAAAGTCAAGGATGCAGAGGCCTCCATCAGGCATCACAGTTACTTTTCGGCGGTAGATACGGGGAGAAAGCACACCTGCCCAGCGCCGGTGTCCCTTGAGTGAGCTGTCCATCAATGTGGGTCTGGGTGGGAAAACGGTGCACACCACTGGTGTGTGCGGCGGGGCCAAAGAGCGGGGCTTCTATGCGAGTTCACATGGCTCTTGTGTGTGTAAAAGATCATAGACCGATCAGAGCAGCAGATGAGGAGAAAGAAGCTCCTGGTCACAGGAACTGCACGGGGATTGCACTTGTGAAAGTCAAGAATGCAGAGACCTCCATCAGTCATCACAGTTACTTTTTGGCGGTAGATACGGGGAGAAAGCACACCTGCCCAGCGCCGGCGTCCCTTGAGTGAGCTGTCCATCATAGTGGGTCAGGGCGGGAAAACGGTGCACACCACTAGTGTGTGCGGCGGGGCCAAAGAGCGGGGCTTCTATGCAAGTTCACCTGCCTCTTGTGTATATAAAAGCTCAGAGACCGATCAGAGCAGCAGATGAGGAGAAAGAAGCTCCTGGTCACAGGAACAGCACGGGGATTGCACTCGTGAAAGTCAAGGATGCAGACGCCTCCATCAGGCATCACAGCTACTTTTCAACAGAAGATATGGGGAGAAAGCACACCTGCCCAGCGCCGGGGTCCCTTGAGTGAGCTATCCATCATAGTGGGTCAGGGCGGGAAAACGGTGCACACCACTAGTGTGTGCGGCGGGGCCAAAGAGCGGGGCTTCTATGTGAATTCACATGCCTCTTGTGTGTATAAAAGGTCAGAGACCGATCAGAGCAGCAGATGAGGAGAAAGAAGCTCCTGGTCACAGGAACTGCAAGGGGATTGTACTCGTGAAAGTCAAGGATGCAGAGGCCTCCATCAGGCATCACAACTACTTTTCGACGGTAGATAGGGGAGAAAGCACACCTGCCCAGCGCTGGGGTCCCTTGAGTGAGCTGTCCATCATAGTGGGTCAGGGCGGGAAAACGGTGCACACCACTAGTGTCTGGGTGGGGCCAAAGATCGGGTCTTCCATGCGAGTTCACATGCCTCTTGTTTGTATAAAAGGTCAGAGACCGATCAGAGCAGCAGATGAGGAGAAAGAAGCTCCTGGTCACAGGACCTGCATGGGGATTGCACTCGTGAAAGTCAAGGATGCAGAGGCCTCCATCAGGCATCACAGATACTTTTCAACGGTACATACGGGGAGAAAGCACACCTGCCCAGACCCGGGATCCCTTGAGTGAGCTGTCCATCATAGTGGGTCAGGGCGGGAAAATGGTGCACACCACTAGTGTGTGCGGCGGGGCCAAAGAGCGGGGCTTTTAAAAAAAATCCGCCCTGAATGGATTTGCGGATTTTTCTGCAATTTCGCGAGATTCGCGGATCATAAAATTGGCAAAAATCCGCAAATTCAGCGATTTTTCGCCCATACTTACACAATACCAAGACTTTCCATATAAAGAAAACAAGGACTAAGTCAAGACTGAGAGAAAAAATGGAAGTCTAATATAGAACTGCTACCTGCTACAGTACTGAGGATATTAAGTGATATTCCAGGATATGGATATTTTCTGCCATCTACTTCATCTCAAGAATAATCCACCTCCTTCCTCTATCCTACAACCACTGCAGATGTCCCCTCTAATGCTAGCAACCAATCTCAGTGCGGCTCCACACCAACCGTCCTATCATACCATTGCACTATATGAAATCAGGCTAACTCCTTGCACCAGCTGACCATCCCTTTACAATCCAACTCCTTCCACTCTGTCTTCAAAACAACTGTTACTTACAAAGACACTATCCTAAAAGAGAGTATAGAGCTCCACACACCCACAAATTATTCTTCCAATCCTAAGCAAAAACTCTACCAGTGCGATTTCACCTGAAAAAAATCCTTACGATTGGTCCCTGTGCACTTGAGAAAAATTCCAACGATTTCAGCTTCTCACACTCTCACAAAGTTCCCTTATTTTTGGTGGTACTGCAGATGACGTCTAACTTATAGCACCTTCGAAACAGTGGACATAGTTATCAGTATATGCCTCACTGAGACCACCCTAAGGTATATATCCCGGGGTATTAGGCCACCTTGAACCTGCTAACATCCTCAATCAACAACCTCTTGTCTACATTCAAATAGTAAAACAAACCTTTACTATCATTAGTCCCACATACAAATATAATATTTTCACAACCCTATTAATACTCACACCATCTGTCTTGTTATCTCGTCATCTTCAGAACTGGCAATCAACACTGAACTCAAGCATCTGTATTACTCTCCTTACACAGCCCCCTTATATCCAAGTTTTGTCAGACAGTAAACCATCCAACAAGCTACCAGAAAAACTGTTACAGTGTTACTGTGTTGGGCCCCATGTTCAAGTTTGCTACAGAATGAATTTCCCGGGATAATCTCTGCTGCCAGTTTAGTGACTTCCCTTTAGGTCCTCCGAAGGATCTTGTTTTGTGCTGAAAGAGACTAGTACACTTAGGGGATGAACTACTACCAGATATAAATCTGGAATAAGATAATAGTTAGCTTTTCATTCGCAAACGGATCAATCTATCCCTATGAAATGAATGAAAAAGAATCAGCAGAATGGGTATCTCGGTTGGTATCTTTATCAAAACTGAAGGAAAATGTTGTCAAATTTAAGTACAATTCTATAGATTTTAATGTGCATTAATAAGCCACAGAAATCAGGTTTCTAAATGGAAATCTTCCTCCACAGAGGGAGAATAAATAATGGGAAAATCAGTACTTGAAGCATATAACCCTCATACAAACCCTAGATAGGGAGTTCAGTAATCGCCAAAGGAGCAGATCCAGTTTATGAACAGATTTGTTCTGTTCTCTCACCTTCACTGTTCAACATCTACATGGAGCCCCTCACCACCATACTCAAAAAAGCCAACACCCCTTCCACCTCTCTGCAAACGACACCCAGCTCTACCTACAAACTTCCTCCATTGGTGACATTCAAAGACTTAATGACACTATAAGAGAAGTCCAACACTGGCTATCCCACAACCACCTGAAACTCAACCAAGTTAAAACGGAAATCTTTCTCATATCCAACAAAGAGCAGACCCCCCAAGTCACAGAATGGCTAAAAACCATTGATGCTCTCGCCTGCAAGCTCATCTAGGACGACTCTGTAAAATCACTGGCAATCACTCTGGACGCTAACCGAGACAAGGTCAAACACCACAAAGAGTGCTTTCCTCAACCTACAACTACTCAACAAAATAAAACCCTTCATCCCTTCCAATGACAATAAACAGGCCACACAATCCCTGGTCCTCTCCAGATAGGATTACAGGAATGCTACCCTGACTGGCATGGCAAAATCTCACCTAGATCCCCTCAGATCAACTCTAAATGTAGCAGCCAGAACAGTCACTGGAGTAAAGAAATAAGAACACATCTCCCCTGCTCTTAGAGAGGTAAAATGGCTCCCAATCAAAAGGTGTGCTAGCTTTAGAACTGCTTGTCTCACACACAAAGCTCTGCAAACTGGCAAACCTGCCTGCCTGGCCTCCAAACTCAACAAAGCTGGGCAGGCAGGGAATCTCAGGAGCACTAACACTCTACTTCTCATCCCTCCAAAAACTCACAAACAAAAAAACTTATCACGATCCTTGTCTGGAAATGCGCCCAAAATTTGGAACGCCATCCCAGTCCATATCAGGACTAACCCATCCCTCAAAAAATTCAAAAGCCAGCTCAAAGACCTCTTCCTCAACCAAACTCTTCTGATAGGATAGCTGACGAGTAACGCAGGTTCTTGCCCATTGGAGCAAACAGCCACTGTGATAAGAATGACTTTTACAGCACCTACCTCTTTAATCGCTCCTCTGTCCCCCTCCCTGAACAGGACTCGTCACAAATCAATGTGTTTACAACTGCTATACTTTGTATTCAACTGCTACTTGACAAATGTTGTAAAGCACTCCGATACCTTCGGGTCTGGCCAGCGCTATATAAACTCTTAAATAAATAAATAAAAGAATACAAAATGTGTCTGTATCTGTTGGTATTGCAGCATCAAATGACACAACTGTTGTCGGAAACATTCCAGCCATAGAGGTACCCCTTTCACAAGCATACTAGCCACCAGAAAACACAGTATGGCCCAGTTTGCGTTAGTTTCTGGAAGTCCAAATCATCAGTCTCTCCTCCACATGGTGGGTGGAGAAGGTGGGCAAGAATAGGGACTGCCCTGGTCCGTACCTTGGGCAATTATACTCCATCGATTTCTGGTTATTACCACTTGACATCACCAATTTGATCGGACTATTCTGGCCCATTGGTCAATTGGATAGGATGAGATGGTGTAGTAGGTAAAATGTACAAAATCCGGAAGATTAGGTAATCCATTACTTCGCATTTTTCCATAAGACCACTGACCTTATTCATCCGATTGGCTATCATTAGTACCACATACAATTATAACATTTTAACAACCCTATTAATACTCACACTACTTCTTGTTATCTAGTCATCTTTAGAACTGGCATTCAACACTGAACTCAAGAATCTGTATTACTCTCCTTACCCAGCAACCCTTAAATCCCAGTTTTGTCAGACAGTAAACCATCCAAAACGCTTCCAGAAAAACGGTATGGCGTTACCGTGTTGGGCCCCATATTTAAGTTTGCTACAGAATACATTTCCCAGAATAATCTCCACTACCACTTTAGTGACTCCCCTTTAGGTCCTCCAATGGACCTTATTCTGTGCTGAAAGGGACTAGAACACTTAGGAGATTCACTGTTACCAGATGACAACCTGGAATAAGATAAGAGTTAACTTTTAATTGGCAATCAGAAAAAATGATCCCAACGAAATTAATAAAAAAGAATCAGCAGAATGGGTATCTTAGTTGGTATCAAAACTGAAGGAAAATGTTGTCAAATGTAAGTACAATTCTATAGATTTCAATGTGCTTTAATAATAAGCCACATAAATCAAGTTTCTAAAAGGAAATCTTCCTCCAGAGAGGGAGACTAAATCATGAGAAAATCAGTCATTAAAGCATATAACCCTCATACAAACCCTAGCTAGAGTTCAGGAATTGCCAAATGATCAGTTCCAGTTTGTGAACAGATTTAGCTGCCCTGTCCATATAGGTGTGGCAGGGTATACTCAGACATGAGTCCCTTGCTCACTGCTCCATCAGGATTCAAGCAAGCCGGGCCGACGAGGCTGAAATGCCAGAAACCGGTCCCCGGTAGCTTGTCTCCTTTCTGGTGAAGAATTGGCTTGGTAGTTTGGTCTGCCCTGTTCCCATGATGCACTGGGCCAGGGACAGATTAATTTGCATATAGCCAGGTTCTGAGCTGGGATGGGGCAGTGAGCTAAATAACGGTGATGGATCAAGCCCTGATCTTTGGACTGGGTAAGAGTGGTCTGCTTAATTCAGACACTCTGTTCATCACCACCCCCTTTTCTGAATCGTTTTTGGCCACTATAGGTGTGGCAGGGTATACTCAGACATGAGTCCCTTGCTCACTGCTCCATCAGGATTCAAGCAAGCCGGGCCGACGAGGCTGAAATGCCAGAAACAGGTCCCCGGTAGCTTGTCTCCTTTCTGGTGAAGAATTGGCTTGGTAGTTTGGTCTGCCCTGTTCCCATGATGCACTGGGCCAGGGGCAGATTAATTTGCATATAGCCAGGTTCTGAGCTGGGATGGGGCAGTGAGCTAAATAACGGTGATGGATCAAGCCCTGATCTTTGGACTGGGTAAGAGTGGTCTGCTTAATTCAGACACTCTGTTCATCACCACCCCCTTTTCTGAATCGTTTTTGGCCACTGTAGGTGTGGCAGGGTATACTCAGACATGAGTCCCTTGCTCACTGCTCCATCAGGATTCAAGCAAGCCGGGCCGACGAGGCTGAAATGCCAGAAACAGGTCCCCGGTAGCTTGTCTCCTTTCTGGTGAAGAATTGGCTTGGTAGTTTGGTCTGCCCTGTTCCCATGATGCACTGGGCCAGGGGCAGATTAATTTGCATATAGCCAGGTTCTGAGCTGGGATGGGGCAGTGAGCTAAATAACGGTGATGGATCAAGCCCTGATCTTTGGACTGGGTAAGAGTGGTCTGCTTAATTCAGACACTCTGTTCATCACCAACCCCTTTTCTGAATCGTTTTTGGCCACTATAGGTGTGGCAGGGTATACTCAGACATGAGTCCCTTGCTCACTGCTCCATCAGGATTCAAGCAAGCCGGGCCGACGAGGCTGAAATGCCAGAAACCGGTCCCCGGTAGCTTGTCTCCTTTCTGGTGAAGAATTGGCTTGGTAGTTTGGTCTGCCCTGTTCCCATGATGCACTGGGCCAGAGACAGATTAATTTGCATATAGCCAGGTTCTGAGCTGGGATGGGGCAGTGAGCTAAATAACGGTGATGGATCAAGCCCTGATCTTTGGACTGGGTAAGAGTGGTCTGCTTAATTCAGACACTCTGTTCATCACCACCCCCTTTTCTGAATCGTTTTTGGCCACTATAGGTGTGGCAGGGTATACTCAGACATGAGTCCCTTGCTCACTGCTCCATCAGGATTCAAGCAAGCCGGGCCGACGAGGCTGAAATGCCAGAAACCGGTCCCCGGTAGCTTGTCTACTTTCTGGTGAAGAATTGGCTTGGTAGTTTGGTCTGCCCTGTTCCCATGATGCACTGGGCCAGGGACAGATTAATTTGCATATAGCCAGGTTCTGAGCTGGGATGGGGCAGTGGGCTAAATAACGGTGATGGATCAAGCCGTGATCTTTGGACTGGGTAAGAGTGGTCTGCTTAATTCAGACACTCTGTTCATCACCACCCCCTTTTCTGAATCGTTTTTGGCCACTATAGGTGTGGCAGGGTATACTCAGACATGAGTCCCTTGTTCACTGCTCCATCAGGATTCAAGCAAGCCGGGCCGACGAGGCTGAAATGCCAGAAACCGGTCCCCGGTAGCTTGTCTCCTTTCTAGTGAAGAATTGGCTTGGTAGTTTGGTCTGCCCTGTTCCCATGATGCACTGGGCCAGGGACAGATTAATTTGCATATAGCCAGATTCTGAGCTGGGATGGGGCAGTGAGCTAAATAACGGTGATGGATCAAGCCCTGATCTTTGGACTGGGTAACAGTGGTCTGCTTAATTCAGACACTCTGTTCATCACCACCCCCTTTTCTGAATTGTTTTAGGCCACTATAGGTGTGGCAGGGTATACTCAGACATGAGTCCCTTGCTCACTGCTCCATCAGGATTCAAGCAAGCCGGGCCGACAAGGCTGAAATGCCAGAAACCGGTCCCCGGTAGCTTGTCTCCTTTCTGGTGAAGAATTGGCTTGGTAGTGACCCCCTGTTATCACTAGAAACGGTCGCTCCCCCTCCTCCTCTCCTCTCCTGGCTGGTATCGTACCTATTGCTGCTGAATTCTGCCTCGCATTTCATTTTATTTTGGAATTTAAAGCTGCGCCGCGCTTTGTGACACTGATGTGCCTTGCTGCCTAATAGAATACCATTTCGAGTGTGGTGATTAGTGATTAGCCCTGCACAGCGCTTTCTGGCTTCACCTGATATAGCGCTTTCCTCTGCTGGCCTGAGATAGTCTTGCCCTGCATAGCTCTCCATTTTCAGTGTGGCTTTTGTTGGTTGAGACGCTCGCAACGTTTGTTTACCAGACTGCCATTTTGTTGATTTGCTGACCGTCCCTGACCCTCCCTGAACCTCGCTCCCGCCTCCCTGCTGCCCCTCCCACCCACAGAGTTACAGGCTGCCCACATCCTCGTAGTGAACTGTGACCGCCCTGCTAACACTAGAAACGGTCGCTCCCCCTCCTCCTCTCCTCTCCTGGCTGGTATCGTACCTATTGCTGCTGAATTCTGCCTCGCATTTCATTTTATTTTGGAATTTAAAGCTGCGCCGCGCTTTGTGACACTGATGTGCCTTGCTGCCTAATAGAATAACATTTCGAGTGTGGTGATTAGTGATTAGCCCTGCACAGCGCTTTCTGGCTTCACCTGATATAGCGCTTTCCTCTGCTGGCCTGAGATAGTCTTGCCCTGCATAGCGCTCCATTTTCAGTGTGGCTTTTGTTGGTTGAGACGCTCGCAACATTTGTTTATCAGACTGCCATTTTGTTGATTTGCTGACCGTCCCTGACCCTCCCTGAACCTCGCTCCCGCCTCCCTGCTGCCCCTCCCACGCTCCGCCCCCTCCACTATCCATATATGACAAATGCATCAGCGCGCAGCGTTCACGCGCAGCGTTTCGCGCCCCAGTCGTGCCGAAGGTGCGCCAAAGGTAAGCCCGTCTACGCCCGTCCGCGCCTGGCCCGCGCCTAGCGCCAGTCTCCCTGGCCCCTGCTCCACCCATCCCCCCCGCATTATATACAACGCCTCCACCCTCTTAGCCCTAAATCCCAGCCGCCTCCTTAACTGCGCCCAAGCCGCCCCCGGACACACCCATGGACCCTTCACATGCAACTCCTGTAAGTACGACAGCACCAAGACCAACTCCACATCCACGAACACCAAACAGAGATCTGACACCAACCACCTTAAATGCATCCTGCTCAACACCCGCTCAGTCCACAGACACGCCATCGAACTTTGGAATCTACTAGACACCATTTCTCCGGACGTCGCCTTCCTAACAGAAACATGGATGAACGCCTCCTCAGCCCCAGACATCACCATTGCCATCCCGGAAGGCTACAAGATCATCCGTAAGGACCGCACCATGCAAACAGGAGGAGGCATCGCCATTGTCCATAAGAATTCCATCCGAATCTCAACCAGCTCGGACGTCAACCTCGCTAGCGCCGAACACCTCCACTTCCAGATCCACACCGACCCCAATACCACACTCAGAGGCACCCTCCTCTACAGGCCACCAGGACCCCGTGCACAATTCAGTGATGATATCACTGGCTTCATCACACCACACGCCCTCCCCTCCGAGGACTACATTCTACTGGGAGACCTCAACTTTCACCTGGAAAAGATCAACGACAGCAACGCCACCACCCTTCTGGACAATCTCGCCAACCTTGGACTCAAACAACTTGTTTACACCCCCACTCACTACGCAGGTCACACACTCGAGCCCATCTTCACCTCAAGCAAACATATATCCTTCAGTCACACCACAGCTCTCCATTGGACGGACCACAGCTGCGTTCACTTTGTCTACAAAAAGACCACATCCCACAACCATCCTCAACCTACTCTGCGAAGAAACTGGAACAAAATCACCTTCGACCAGATCTCCTCATCGCTTCTTCAAAACCCCCCTGCCCTCTCTTCGAACCCCAACCAAGCAGCCATTAACCTCACCCAATGGATAACCAACAGCGCCGACAACCTAGCACCTTTGAAAAAACGTCAAATTAAGAGAGACTACAAAAACGCTTCATGGTTCAACGATGATCTTAAGAAATCCAAGAAACTCTGTCGCTCCCTCGAGAAGGCCTGGAAAAGAGACCCAAACACCAGCACCATGGACGCCTTCAAAAACGCCACCCGCACACACCACCAACTGATCCGGACTGCCAAGAAAGCAGCACTTAAAGAACGACTAGACAACAACGCCCACAACAGCAAGGAATTATTCAACATCGTCAAAGAGTTTACCAACCCCTCTGCCAACTCCAACGACATCACTCCCTCTCAAACCCTTTGTGACTCCCTAGCTTCGTTCTTCCACAACAAAATCGCAGACATCCACAACAGCTTCGACAACCAACCCGGAGACCAACCCCCCCAACCTTCTGCCATACCCTCACCCCCCTTGAACATCCTCAACGACTGGAACCCTATCTCCACTGAGGACACCATCCGCCTGATGAATTCCATTCACTCGGGATCCCCCACAGACCCATGCCCTCACCATATCTTCAACAAAGCAGACTCCATCATAGCACCACACCTCCGAGACGTCATCAACTGCTCCCTTAACTCCGCCACCTTCCCGGAAAGCTGGAAACACGCCGAACTCAGCGCCCTTCTGAAAAATTAATTTGCATATAGCCAGGTTCTGAGCTGGGATGGGGCAGTGAGCTAAATAACGGTGATGGATCAAGCCCTAATCTTTGGACTGGGTAAGAGTGGTCTGCTTAATTCAGACACTCTGTTCATCACCACCCCCTTTTCTGAATCGTTTTTGGCCACTATAGGTGTGGCAGGGTATACTCAGACATGAGTCCCTTGCTCACTGCTCCATCAGGATTCAAGCAAGCCGGGCCGACGAGGCTGAAATGCCAGAAACCGGTCCCCGGTAGCTTGTCTCCTTTCTGGTGAAGAATTGGCTTGGTAGTTTGGTCTGCCCTGTTCCCATGATGCACTGGGCCAGGGACAGATTAATTTGCATATAGCCAGGTTTTGAGCTGGGATGGGGCAGTGAGCTAAATAACGGTGATGGATCAAGCCCTGATCTTTGGACTGGGTAAGAGTGGTCTGCTTAATTCAGACACTCTGTTCATCACCACCCCCTTTTCTGAATTGTCCATATTGCAGCATCAAATGACGCAACTATTGTTGGAAATGTTCCAGCAGTAGAAGTTCCCCTTACAAAAGCATACTAGCTGGCAGCAAATGTGGTATGTCCCATTTCGAGTTAGTTTCTGGAAGTCCAAATCAATAGTCTCTCTACCACAAGGTGGGTTTAGAAGGTGGGCAAGAATAGGGCCCGACCTGGTGCGTACCTTAGGCAATTATACTCCATCGATTTCTGGTTGTTACACCTTGACATCACCAATTTGATCGGACCATTCGGTCACATTGGTCAATTCGATAGGATGAGATACTGTAGTAGAAAATTTTCAAAATCCGGAAGAGTAGGTAATCCATTACTTTGCATTTTTCCACAAGACTACTGACTTTATTCATTCGATTGGCTATTAGTAGGCTGCAGACTATTCAGTTCATTAGTTCATGCTAGGCGGGAAAGGTTTTAAGCCTTCATGAAATGCAGCCTGTGGACTCTGTGGTTGCGCTATAATATGAGTTTTCAAATTATCATTATACAATCAATTAGTTCTTCAATTAGGTCAATTATTAACTGCATCTACGTTATGTAAGTATGGAATACCTATAAAAAAAATCCTTAACACTTTATAGTCAATTCACATATTAGTTCTTCAGTGCTTGGTTCATGTTACAAGCTAATGGCACCATTCAGTACTTAGAAGCATCGCTAAAATCCAACGTTGCAAAACACACATCCCTATTACATTTATTTTTCACATCGATATCAGTGCTCACAATTCATGTACTAATATAAGCCCCTATTTTCTAATCCTTAAAACAACTTTATTCATACACCCATTTAGGACATTTATGTTATTGTTTGCATGTTAATGTACATTTTATGAATTTAGAAAAAATATACCAATGATATACTAAACTTTTTTTTAGCTTTGTCACAAATCAACGTCTAACATTCTGCATGCTTTTACGATGCAGTATCTAAAACAATCTTTATTCCTTGAATGATTTATAGCATGATAATTCATCACACATTTGTCATATCCAAAAATAATTGTCGTAATTCATTTTTCCATGGACAGGTCATAGAGATCAGATGTACGATAACATCCAGGCTCTATAAGTTTCAGACAGTAGAAAGCATGGGACCCAAGGATGAATTGTTGCAAAGGATATACATGGAGACCATCGTGAAAAATTACGCTCATGGCTGTACTCGGTGTGAAGTACGTGCAAGAAGTGCACTCTGGGAGTCCGATATGGTGATACTTGGTGGTTGTAATTAGGGATAGAGCTCACATCTTTCTTGCCTTTGGAGAGGGAGCATCTTAGAACAAGTTCCTTCTCCTGTGATAGTGGCTTTATGCTGCTTGACCCATCTTAACGGTGGTGAGACTTCTTAGGAAGACTCCACGACTTACACGTTTTCCTCTTTAGCTAGAAGGCTTACTCATTAACGTAGGGATGTCATCTTAGTTACAGACAAGGGGCAGATTTGAAGGCTCTTTACCTACTAACCCTCGATGCTGGGAAATTTGGACTCTTGCTTTTTGATTTCCTATATCCTACTTCTCATACAAATAGTTCTGTCCATGCTGCACCCTCTGAATTGGGTGTGTGGTTTTGGCTTTATTCTGTTTCCTTTGTATTTTAACACTTGTGTTAAGGTGTGTCTATGTTGAGTTACTTTTGGCTTTGTAATACATTCAACTAATCTTCCTTAATAGTCCTTTGGTTATTATGTAATGAGAATAGTTATTTCTAAATTGACAGTGCATAAATGATTCTTCTCTCATTCATACTTTCATGACGATAAAAAGAACCATCAGATTGAATCTCTCGAAAAGTTCCAGAAAAAATTGGCCCAGCCCTTTCAGATCCCAGAAAACAGGAAGAAAGCTTTGAAAAGCTTGTAAATGAGCCCAGCTGAATTGAATTTAAAAAGCTTATATAGCGCATCGTACACCATTGCGGTTTCTTGGCGCTTTTGACGGCTTGCAATAACCTAATAAGGGACCATTTAGAGTGGGAAGGCCTGAACAAACAAAAAGCTTTTCAGGCCCTTGCGAAAGGCTGAATATTGTTTAGAACTTCGGAGGTGGTCCGGCAAAGAGTTCCAAAATACCAGTGCCAGGAAGGAGAAATTCGAACCTCCCCATTTTTTCCTGGTGAAACGAGGGACTTGAAGTAAGGACTGATCTGACGAACGAAGTTGTCTGGCGGGGACGTAGTTGATCAGAAGAGATGAGATGAAGGCCGGGGCCATTCCCTGTCTCGCCTGAAAAACCATGCACCCCATCTTAAAAAGTGAGCGTTGCCGGACAGGCAGCCAGTGTAGTTCCTTCAAGAGAGGTGTAGAATGATGGAACCGAGGAAGGCCATACACCAGCCGGGCAGCTTGGTTCTGCACCAGCTGGAGTCTGTGGAGGCTGTATGCCGGAATGCCGTTGTAAAGGGCATTGGCATAGTCTAGGCGGGAGATAACCAGGGCAGACATAATGAGTTTGAGTGCCAACGGGGAAAAAAAACGAGAAACAATACGGATAGTTCGGAGCATAAGAAAGCAAGAAGAAACAACAGCAGCAACCTGTGAATGAAGGGTGAGCTGGTGATTAATTTTTATACCCAATGTTTTTACCGTAGAAGAAGGAATGGGAGGGGTACCAAGAGTGAGGGGCCAAAATGAAGAATTCCAGGGGCTGGAGGAGCCACCAGTAAGCACCAACTCGGTTTTATCCGGATTGAGCTTCAGATGGTTGTGGCTCATCCAGTCCCTGATAAAAATCATAACAGACTGAAAATTGGAAATAGCATGAGAGGAGGAAGACAGATCAAAGACCAGCTGGAGGTCATCCGCATAATTATACACCGCGACCTCCAGCTGTTGTAGTGCAAAAATCAAAGGGTAGATGTAAAGGTTAAACAATAATGGAGAAAGAGAGGAACCTTGGGGAACACCACAAGTGATCTTCAAAGGGTCTGCCCTGAACTCTCCCAGCCGGACGGCCTGTGTGCGGTCCCGCAGGAAGGATGAGAGCCACACTAGTGCTGACCCCCCGATTCCCGCCGCTCCGATACGTGAAAGCAAGATGGAATGATCCACCGTATCGAAGGCGGCGGAGAGATCGAGGAGCACCAGGGCTTGATGTTTGTTTTGGTCCCGACCCTCCCTGAGGGTGTTCAGGACCGACACCACCACAGACTCAGTCGAGTGTTTGGGGCGGAAACCAGCCTGGCAGGACGCCAAGCCACCCGTGGCCTCAACATGGGTGCTAAGCACCGTGGCAACATGCCGCTCAAGTACCTTGCCCAAAAATGGGAGCAAGGAGATTGGCCGGTAATTAGAAGAAATAGCAGGGTCGGCCCCTGGTTTTTTCAGGATGGGCACAATAGTTGCCACTTTAAGGGCCGGAGTTACAATACCCTGAGAAAGGGAGCTATTTAAGAAAGTGATCGGGGGCTGTACGCAGACCGAGAAAATTTGTTGCAAAATACGAGCCGGGCAGATGTCAGCTGGTGAGCCCGACTTAACTCTCAGCAAAGTTTCCCGGAACCCGGTTTCCGTGATAGGAGGAATTGATGTAAGGCTAAGCGGCAGGGCTGGTGGGCAAGGGTCAACATAAGAAGCAGATGGAGGGGGAATGTTATTTTTAATGTTGAGCACTTTATCAATGAAATAAGAATTTAATGAATCGCAGAGGGTCTGAGTAGGAAGGGGTTTAGATGTACTCCTTGACTATCGAGAAAATTTCTCGTGGTTTGTTCTCAGCTGCTAAGATTTTTGAAGAAAAATAAGTAGATTTAGTTTCAATAATCAGTTTCTTATAGTCCTGCCGTAGTGTTAAATAACGACTTTTCAGAAGGGGACAATAGTCCCTTCTCCAGAGTCTCTCAGCATGCCGAAGGGACGATTTTTTGTCTTTAAGGTTGGCATCAAACCATCTATTCGCCTCCTTGGGTCTTTTGATTGAGATCCGGCGTAGGGGTGCCGCTGGATCGCAGCCTTCCGTAAGCCAGGTATTAATCTCAGTGACTTGTGCTGACGAAGATAATCCATCTAAGTCTGGCCCAGTAGCTAGAAGAGCAGATGACAACAAGGTGAAATCGACCCGATTCCAGTTCCTGGCCCAGATGTTCTTATCCCGCGGAGTCCTGGATGGTAGACTAAGATGGAGGGTAAAGGAAATGATGGCATGATCGGACCAAGAACAGGGAGACACTGCTACTAAGGAGATAGAGTAGTTAAGGGACCAGACTTGGTCAAGCACGTGTCCACCAATATGAGTGGGCACCTTAACATGGGAGATAAAATTTAGAGACTGAAGGAAATCAGAGAACTGTTTCGAGGCCTGACATTCAGACGGATCATCGGGCCAGTAGTTGAAGTCCCCCAGTATAAGGAGGGAGGCATGATTAACCGTCAGCGTGGCTACTAGGTCCTGAAAGACTGTCGTAAAATAAGGGGTATTCTTAGGAGGACGATAAGCGAGTAAACAAATCAAAGGAGAGGAGAAAATATTAGAACGAGCTACCAGATACTCGACAGAGTCAATAAAGGCAGATGGGAGTAACTGCCATGCTGTTCATGTCATACTTATTTTTGCTGAATTCAAGCACAGCCACCCTAATTTCCCCCCTTGCCATGACTCTTACATTTATTGATGAGTTGTGACATCAAAACATGTGAAGAGGCTAAGGACAAAAAGCTGTATTTATTTATTGATTTATTTATGCGATTTGTATAGCGCGAACAAATGCCCGAGGGCGTCTCGGCGCTGTGGACAGAGCAGAATGTGAATTGAGAAGGGGGAGATTTATTGGTTGAAAAGCCAGGTTTTCACTTTTTTCCTAAAGATAGTCAGGGTTGGGGCTGATCTGATGTCGGGGTCAAGGGAGTTCCAGAGTTTAGCTGTTGATACTGTGGAACTGCGATCGCCCCAAGTGACAGTTCTAGTTCGAGGGACCGTCATGATGGATGCATTCATTGATCGAAGTGATCATTTGGGGACGTGAAATGCAAGGGGATTTAGAAAAAATTGCGGACCCTGTTTTTGCGCGGCTTTAAAGGCGATGCAGAGGGCTTTGAACTTTATTCTGTTCTTTACTGCTAGCCAGTGAAAGCATTTGATGACGTGGGCGATAGGTTGAAACTTGGGAGTGCCAGAGAGCATCCTGGCCGCAGCGTTTTGTATGGACTGTAGCCTTTTGAAGACTTTGAGTTGGGCGTTAACCAAAAGTCCATTACAATAGTCCACGGAGGACATTACAAAAGCGGTGGCCAGGGTCTTGCCAGAGTTGGGGGGAAGAAAAGGGAGAATCTTTTTTATGGTTTTTAGCTTGAAGAAAGAGGAGGAGACGATGGAGTTAACGTGTGCGGAAAAAGTGAGTTTGTCGTCGATGAGAACACCCAGGATTTTTACCTTAGTGACTGGGAGGGGAGGAGGGCCTAGGTCAGTGGGCCACCATGTATCAGGCCAGGTAGGGGTGAGCTTGCCGAATGTGATGACCTCCGTTTTGTTGGAGTTAAGTTTGAGACAGTTTATTGTCATCCGGTTGCTGATGGCCAGCATGCCCTGTTGGAAGTTGGCGGAAATTTTGTCTCCATTTTGTTTGATGGTGAGAGACAATTGGGTGTCGTCTGCGTAGGATGTTAGGCTCATCCCACAGTCCTTAATGACCTTAGCCAAGTCTGTTACGTAGCTATTAAAAAGGGTTGGTCTGAGGGATGAGCCTTGAGGGACACCACGGGGTAACGTCATTTGTTCGGATCGGAAGGTTCCTACCTGGACCGTCTGAGTACGGTGAGCTAAGAAGGATGACAGGAGATCTTTTGCTTTAGCTTGGATGCCTATGGCGTTGACACGGTCGATCAAGATTTTGTGATCGACCGTGTCGAAGGCCGCAGGATGAGCACCGCCGCTCCTCCTTGATCGAGGGCCGCTCTTATATCATCTGTGGCTTTGATGAGGGCGGTTTTAGTGCTATGGTATTTCCGGTAGCCAAACTGGGTGTCATCGAGGAGGGAGTGTAGTTCCCATATTCCCAATAGGCTCTGCGCATTGGAATAATAAATCCTGTAGTTTAGACGTAGGACTAAGGTCGACTAGGTCTCTACCGAATCTATTAGACTTAATTGTGGATCACTGAAAGACTATCGACCGACAGAATATCGACCATCAAAAATATCGTTGAGAAAATATCGACAGTCAAAATATCGAGTTTCTATCTACAAACAGGTAAGTACAAAAATATCGAGTTAAAAATATCGTTTACAAAAATATAGTTGTAAAAAATATCGTATTTACTAAAAACAGTGTTAAATTAAATTAATATTAATTACTAAAATATACTTAAAATTACTTAAATTAACTTATAATAATTAAATAATTAATGAAAGTTAAATAAATATTTTTTTATTTCATATTTATTAAACATATATATAGTAATAAAATAAAATAAAATAATACCCAAAAACTGAAAACTGACCCTGAACCCTAAAAATACCCCTTTACCCAAAAACTGAAAACTGACCCTGAACCCTAAAAATACCCCTTTACCCAAAAACTGAAAACTGACCCTGAACCCTAAAAATACCCCTTTACCCAACAACTGAAAACTGACCCTGAACCCTAAAAATACCCCTTTACCCAAAAACTGAAAACTGACCCTGAACCCTAAAAATACCCCTTTGCCCAAAAACTGAAAACTGACCCTGAACCCTAAAAATACCCCTTTGCCCAAAAACTAAAAACTGACCCTGAACCCTAAAAATACCCCTTTACCCAAAATCCCAAAACTGACCCTGAACCCTAAAAATACCCCTTTACCCAAAAACCCAAAACTGACCCTGAACCCTAAAAATAAAAACGATATTACTTCACTTACCTTAAAAGCGATATTACTTCACTTACCTTAAAAACTATATTTTGGCTGTCTATATTCTGTCCTGTCGATATTTTCTCCAAACGATATTTTGGAGTCGATATTATGTCCAAACGATATTATGTATGTCTGTGCACCTTTGAAAAGGCTTGTTTACATGCAACCAGTATAATTTGTATGAAAAAGACAGTTCTCAACAGATATGAAGCATGGTATGAGAGCATACATTCTAGCATGAAACATAAAATTACATTCACAAAATGTCTCTTAAGTTTTACAGAAAAGAAATGAAGACTATCCCATAGTATTATATTTAAACCGGTCTGTTATGATGATTTAGGCCAAATATTGTCATTAGGAAGTTTTCAAAAGATATCTTGTTCTCTAAGAATAGTTCTACTTTAAGCAGATTATACTGTGCCAAAACGTTCTACATTTGAAAAAGTTCAAATTGGTAGATAGTTTGTTTTGAAAAATGAAGGCCGAATTTCAGAGTTCAGGGAACGCTGTGTGCATGAATCAAAAGTTATTCTCGGAGTCAGGAGAAAACATCAGATCGTCTAGGCTGGCAAAGAAACCCTCTAGCGTAGTAGGTGAAAGTGGAACCACTTCAGTTAGCAGATCAAAAGTGCAGAAGTGTGGATCATCGCCGTCAGCGTTTGATGCATTAGCAATGTCCGCAGTAGATGGTACCTGTGTGCCTCTAGTGTCTCGTATCTCACCCTCAGTTAGACTTGCCGGTAAGACCTCAATGAATGTCATCATCAGAATGGGCAGCCGTTGGGGGCAACAGGATGCATGAGTCGTTACTAGACTGAGCAAAGCGTCAACATCTGATGGCAGTACTGATGGAAGTGTAAGACAAATGTTCAGCACGCATTCCTGTCTGCAAAGCAGGCATCGTAGAACAGGTAAGATGCAATCTTGCCAGATTGGTCTGAACGATAGAAACCAGGTTGTGTTCAGATCTCTCAAATGAGCCAAGCCAAGAATCTGTGAAATTCTCTCATGAGCAAGGAGGCATTGTTCCATTGTAGTCTGGGTGTCGCTGGTGACCGGACTTGCCATATCGGAGCATAAGGAATAAAAATAGAATTCCTGCTACGAGTCCCAAGATGAGAGGCAGGCCACCGAACACAGAGTGCACGAAATTTGGAAAAATGCCGAGGACTGCTGTAAATGGTGTTAACAGTCCCGAAAAAGTCGTCTTAAATACATGTGCGATGTCACTGGTATCAGACAAATTTAAGATTTGACTTAACATTTCTGTTTGTTGATAATAATGCATGTATCTCTGCAGAAGTCCTTGCAACTTGCATATCACACGTTTCCCTAGACGAGGTCAGTGGCACAGTTTTTTGTAAAAGAATGACTTTCATTCTGCTTATAGTATCAATTTGTATAGAAGAGATATTCAGTGAAGGCCATAATGCCGTCCCCCTGTCTGTTTTGTGCGTTGGATACAATACTTGCATACAACAAGTGAACATGGATGAGACACTGACTAGATACGCTTTTCCTGGCAACATGCCACAACAGCTGTGGTCGTTGAGCATAACGTAACTGCCATTGGATAGCTGCCTGAAAATTGGTTCTATCACTGCCGAGGGTGTACCGTGCAGGTGGCAAGAGCGGTTACTTGCAGAACCTTCGCAGGCTCCGTGTAAATAATACCTTTGCACAAAAGTGTACCACTTAGCGAGTTCTTACCATTTTTACCACTAAGGAATACCTCCTTTCCCTTATTCCAACATTTGTGTGTGTATGGTAAAGCCCAGGTCGACTTAATGTATTCTTAACCCAACCTTTCATACATGCCCGCTGGTATATGCTGTAGACAATACTGAAATTGGAAAAACGTCACTGGTATCGTGATGGTGCCATGTATTATCCATTCAATGACAGGCTTCTCGGAAACTGTCAATGGTAATCTTTCCAGTTTTTCAATGCTCAGCACCGTATAGTCTGCTCCTTTTTGTGCCAAAGAGATTTGTTTATCTGTAGGGTTAAATACAGAAAACAATGACATGGTGTTTATTAGACGCCAGGGCACGTAGCTTGAACGGAGATTTTGCAACGTTCAGCCTAGCAGCATTATAGAACCTAATTGAGACTGGCCATGTTGTAACATTAGCAAGTCCTGCTCTATTATGTCAATTGAGGAGGATACAATGCTGTCCAAAGAATATATTCTGGGGGACCGACTCGTTAACCCATTGTCCACTACAGAGAGAGCTTTCTCTAAATTAATACGATCAATTTCTCGTATTCTTTCTGCAGTTTCCATTTGCATCATTTTCCAAGCTTCGTTGTACGCAGCATATATACCGGCGTATATGAAACGTTTTTGACGTGGTTTGCGAGGCCCCATTAAGAAATCTCGCAAATCATTGCCTTCTTTAAGTAAAGATAAGTGTTGTTTGATTTCTGGAAGTGTAGATTTCTCTAGCCACTCAAGGCATAGCTTTCCTACACTGTAAGTAGTACCTATCCCTGGATGTTGTCTCTGGGAGATCCTTGGATGTGGCCTATTCACTGTGAATCCTTGTGTTTTGTTCAGGAACTATCTGGACAGTTATTCGTGTCTGTGGGCCAGATTAACCATTTTTTCCAATCAGGATTATTTCTGTTTTGTTTTAAAATATAGGGTACGTCTACCTCCTCTTCTGTAGTATTATCACTGTCAGATGTTGGTTTAGGTATAGACGGTGTGTTTAAATCTTTTATCTTAGCTAGGCCAAGGCAAGAAGGTTGTTGAACAGTGTCATTTAAAAACATTATTTGTTCTGGTATAATGCAGGCTCTGAACAGGGCTTCTAAACCTTGCACCTGCCAATCTTTCATGCCCCAGACAGTTTTTGTCTCAATTTTGTCTTTCCAAAAGTCAAAACCTAATGTAGACAGCTGAGCATAAAAGTTTGCAGAATAAATTTGTTTAGTATTGGTCAACATTGTTTTCATTTCTGTCTTATTCTCATTTTAAAAATAGAACATTTCTGGATTTGTAACATTAAACCCTGAGAAGTACGAAAACTTTTCATAAAATGTTTTTGAGCTGCCCTTTGGCGGCGTTGGACAATGTTCCCATTGATTGTAAGTAAAAACATTCCTCGGGCTTGCAGATTTATGCAAATATTGGTGACCATAATGATTAAAACAATACATTTGTTTATAATCTGATGAACCTTCTACATATTCATGTTCTGTAAATTTAGCTGACATTTCTAAATCTGACATCATGTTATTAACAGTTTCAAAGTCCCAATCGTCAGAAAATGTGCTGGGTGAGACAAATTCACTCAAAGAAACCTTGAACTGGTGTGGAATCTTCAGCAGTTCCACCGGGCCATAGATGTCATAATCAGTTCTAGCCCATGCTATACCACCAGGTATAGGAACGGCTGTGATGTCCACATATGACAGGTCTCTTCTTTCACAATGAGATGATTTGTGAGGTTTCAGGACCAAGTTGATTTTCTTACTTGCTGTGTCCATTGTACTGTATTTTCCATCTATCATCCTTCCCAAACTTAATACCAGTATGAGCCAGAGCAGGAGGAAAAGTACACCTAGCACAATCCACAATTCAACCCATGGTGAAACCAGATATGTTTTTTCAAGTTGATGAAAGAGTTCCGTTATTTTTTCTTTGAAAGTTTTATTTGCTGGCTTATCTTCAGGTTCACTGGGATCCTCTGAAAATGTATCAAAGTTTATGAAATAGCCAGAGGCAGTTCTGTTAATTGTTGGAATTGCATCAGGATTGTTATTAATCTTCCTTTGTCATATTTGTATAGTCAGACGCTACATCATTGTAGACATGTATTTCTTATTAACTGTTATTTGGGTATCCAGAGGCACAAGTTCCATGGCTTTGTTGGATAGTCCTTCTTTTCTTACTGTAGGTTTATCAAAGGTGACAAGTCTTTCAGTTTGAACCTCTTGGATTGTAGTAAGATGTGGTCATCTGCTACATCTTGGGAGTCCACTGGGCCTACTACTTATTATCGGCCACATGATTGTGGTTTGACCAGGTCGATGGACACAACTCTGTTCTCCCTTTTACCAGCAAGGGGCAGTAGCACTACTGATCTTGTTCCTTGGATTGCCAAGATAGGTACTGCTTTTCTGTAAGAATGCCCAAATTCCTTCTTACCACAATATTTTCCCTGACTAGATCCCCAATCTTTGGAATCCAGACATGTCTTGCTGGGACAGGTGCTTTTTCTTCAGTGGTTGTTGGCTTCTGTATCGTGTTACTCAGACTTCTTCTTGTTTCATTTAAGTCCTGTAAAACAGCCAAACGTTCCTTGACATCAAAGGCTTTTTGTTCCACCACTGAAGTTTGACAATCGAGGTCTTCGATTAACATTCTAGTAACAAACAGTAATTCATACTGAGTGCTTTCACCCAGAAAATTTCTTGGCAGATTGTTAAGACTACGTTGGACACTTATTAGATGTCAGACCCACCCATCACCCGAACCTAATACCTCAGCTTTTATGGATTGCTTTATGTCACTACCGCATTACCTTCAGGATGGAAGGGACTATGATACCCCAATGCAACGCCCGAGCTATCCATAGCCTCCTTGTAAGCTCGAGAGCTAAACGCAGGACCCTGGTCAGAATGTAGCGTGCCGATTGCGTATGTGCCGATAAAGACTCCCAAATCCTTTATAACAGTTCTCGTGTCAGCCGAGCACTGGGGCCACATCCAAATAAATCTTGTCCTAGTAGTTGTGGGACCGCATTCGTCCATTATGCCATTTGCGTGTAGATAGTCTAATGCTGTCTAACAATGGTGTCTGAACGGACTGGCTACACTGTACTCAGGTATCTGGTGGTGTTCAAAACTATGATATCCGTAACAGGTATCGCTGTTTATTCCAAATTCGTAAACCTGGACACTCATCCCTGGCCACCAGTACATCTCTTCTAGTTCTATTAAAGATTTTAAGATCCCTCGATGTCTCAGACCCTCTCCCATATGTGCTTCGTGCACCAAAGCAGCTCTCCGATTCCTGTTTGGAATTACTCTGTCTCCCACTTCAGGGATTCGAGCAAAAGGAACAGAGTTTGCATCAATTATGTATGTATTACCGTGTGGATAGTTTAGAGGTAACGCTGCATAGCTGCCTTCCATCGAGGCTTTTACTGCTAGTAACGTTTCACCATCTATTACTCTTTTCGAGCGATTGATTGTAGCTACGGAAGCCGTTTGCACAGCTTCCTTCGTGGCTTCTTCAGCCAATGAATTCCCTGCAACGTGAACGCCATCACGCTGATAACCTAGTGTATGAATCACGTGAGTCTTTTGTAGTTCTTTCTGTAACAGAACTACTTGTTCTCAAATGCCTAATTGTGCCACCTTTTGTATTTCTGAAACCTTTTTGAACCCAGTTCTGCAAATGCTTATTGTAAGATTCGATGCAGAAATACGAATCGCACACTATTATTGTGGGGAGTTCGCGATCGGTATTCTCAAGCACGATCTTGAAAGCCTGTAGTTCAGCTCGCTGAGCTGTACAGTCGCCGAGTGATTGAGTTTTAGTGACCATAGGTCTAAATTTACCTTCGCGCCAGCGACCTTTAACAATCGCGCACGCAACACTATAGGCATGTTTACCCCCAACTGCGTGCTGCGATGATCCGTCTGTATAGATTATTCATCTCACTTTTGCTGCTGCAGTTTGAGCTGCTGTCAGAATTTTTTCTGTAGAAGTGAATTGTATTTCAGCTTGTGTGTACAAGTGTGATTTGTATGCTATTGGTACCTTTTCACCTTCATTAAAGGTTAGGTATGTGAACCCGCATCTCCCTGGGATGATTCAGATCACCAGGTTGCGCGCATTATCGCGTGTTTCTAACTTGTTTTCGCTAACATGTCTGTTTTCACTGAACGCAAAATTTCTGTATGGTTTTGAGTCCAATTTGTTGGTTTGAAATCCGGTTTGATTACTTCATAGAGAGGTTTAACCCTTTCTGCGTAATATAGAAAATAAGTTCTTCCAAAATTCAGGAAACCTAGAATAGATTGTAAGTTCCTCAGCGTTTTGGAGGTTGGAGTAGCGCACATTTCTCCAGAAAATTTGCTGTCAGGCTTTTGCCTTCACTTGATAACTCGTATCCTAAGAATAGGACGTTGAGGTGGGCAATTCGTGATTTCTTAAAATTGAATTTGCACCCTTCAGATGCGAACCCGAGTATTATGGTTTTCACTCTTTTCAAGTGCACGTCCAAATCATCGTCTGTAAGATAGATGTCATCGACATAGGATAATGCCTCATCATCGTACATTTGTAATAACTCTGTTACTCTGGCTGAAAATAACCCTGGATTATTCTTGAATTCTTGGGGGAGACGGCAAAATTGTCACTGTTTCCCCAATATTGAGAAAGCGGTCAAATGCCTGCTATCAGGTGCAATGTTTTGACAGAAAAACCCATTCGAAATATCTAACGTGGTGTTATATTTTTTCCACACAATGTTATTCATCAGTGCTGCACTATGTGCATTTTGTACTGCAAATGTTTTGCAACAGGCGTTTAGGTGTCTGTAGTCCAAAACTAGCTGATATGAATTGTCTGGTGTAGAGACAGGAAACAAAGGATTGTTCATTGACGAGGTGCATGTTTCAATCACCCCTTGGTATTCAAGTTGATTTAAATCTCCCTGACTTGTTTTTTAGCTTCTTGCTTAACTGGATACTGCCTTTGTGCAGTAGGTTGATTTTTTAACTGGATTTTATGGTGAGGAGAGTCATCATCCCATCCCACATGATTTTTATATAATGCTGGAGCCTGGGCTACGCCCATTTTCTGGCATATGTATATTTTTCTTGAATAGGAATATGATTCGAGAAGTCTGGCATAATAATCTCTTCGCCATGTGGGCACTCCCTGACAAATTCAGGTGCCCAGTCTCGTTCAGATAGAAGAATGTCATAACCCTTGGAAAGCTTATCCCAAAAGAGTGCCTTTATTTTTCTAGGTATATCCCCCTCCATCCGGAGTGTTGTTTCATATAACTTGTGGGTACACTAACCCTGGTGTCAACAGTTTCAACCTGAATGCATTCATTCAAGTCCACTGTCTCCATATGATCCATCAGGATCTTGCGAGCTATGGTCACTTCTGCTGCGCTGGCTAGCATTGTTTGGGCCCATTCTCCGTTCTTGAGTTGTGTCCTCAAGATCCTCTGCATGTCTGATCTTTACGCTTGCTACCTTCTTTTTGGTGAATTGAGTTTTCTTATTTTTTGGAACGTGCTGTTTTTCTTTGGACTTCACGCGTTCCTCTTTTTGTTCTGATCGTCCTCTCCTCTCGGATTTCTGCGAGGAAGTCTGAAAAGTACGAGAGGAACGAGTATCAGTATCTTGTTATCTATCACGTTTTCTTAAAGTATCCCTATTTCTAAGGTTATACCTTTTTTCAGAGGGCTCCATTTGGGGAGACCTACCTCCCCGTTGGGGAGATCTTCCTCTGGACTGCGAATGCTTCTCTTTAGGAAGTGTTTGCTTAGTGTTTTCCCACTTCTTTTTAGGAGTAGTGAGATTATTTTTAATAAAAACTTTTTCAGGATTTTCAGTTAGCTGGGGTTTTAATGGTTTCCCACCCAAACTATCTCTACCTAGTTCTTCATATGATTTTTCAATAACTCTTGCAACCTCTTATGGTTGGTCTGTTATATCTGTTTCTTTTAACTTCTGGCGGATTGCCACGGATGCTGCTTCACCTTTGATGTTGGCTAATAGTATAGCCGAGACCTGTTTGAAATCTTTCAGTAATTTCATACCTAGATTTAAGGCCGGTTCTGGACTGTATTCATTTTGAATCTGTCTAAGAATGTCTGGTATTACCGCCATGGACAGGACACCATGTGTTTTTGTGTAAATTGAAGCAAAGACTGTACCCCAAGTGTCGCAGTCCTCCACATGTGGTGCTATTCCCATTGGTAAACAGATTGTCTGTGTTTCTCATGAGGTGTACTATCAAGGAATACCACCTCTATCTGGGTAATTTTTTATGCTAGCCAAAAGGGAATTTGTTCCCTTTTTGCGGCCAATTTACCAATGGCTGATTGTATAGTCTGTGGTGTGATTTTGTTTGTGTTACCCTGGTGTGGGGTGTGTTGTTGAATCCTTACAGTAGGTTGTACCGTTAAGGTCCGCATGACCTATTGAACCAATTGTTTATGTATTTTGATTAATTGTTTCAGCTGAGCTAACAGTTCTCGACCTGTCATGTTTTCAATGTCAGAATGTGGTGTATGCGTATATCAAGAGAGAGAGAGAGGAGTAACTAGCTAGTCCGGATCCCCGAGGTTTATATATGATATCAACAAGGACTAGCCAAGGGTGACCTATGTAGGACTCTAGGCTGTATTTATCAGCAGGTACCTAGTAGGTGTTCATGAAGCCCTCACCCACCAACCTAGTTGGTGGCATGCTTCATCATCCGCACACCCAGTGACAACTAGCGTGTCCCGGTTGTGCTACGATGCCTGATTGCAGCGGAGCTGGTATGTTACTGAGAGTGCAGTGTGGTGAGAGAAGAGGTGAAGATTAAAACGGCTTCAGGGTGATTCCAGTACCCAAGGGTAAATTACATTTTAATGACTGGGTCTCCATGATCGGTTAAAAACAAGGCAGTGGGACATTGTGGTGGTGAAATTAAGACCACCTACGTCCAGTGTAGGTCGACATGTTTCAGCCAGTGCCTTAGTTATGCTGGCTTTCCTCAGGACCATAGGATAATGAGTGCAATGATAAAAATTCTATTCTTAGGTGAGTGTTATCGACTGTGTCGCACTCGCTAAGGTGCTCTTAGTGTATGAGGGGATTCCCTCATCAAGCATACCTTAACATGTAACATGTAGGACAAGACATGTAGAACAAAAACGAAAACAGGACATACAGTAGAGTCAATTAGCATATGTCTTTAGGTCACTAGACATTATGGCCGGTTTATAAGTGCTTCATGGGGAGGAAGGATTATAGCACGGCGAAGGTATAACAGCATGGGTGGTGCTGTTAGTGATTTTATCGGGAGATCATGGCGTGGTGAGGCTAGGAAACGAGCATCACACAAATAGGTGGTATAAGCATAAGTAAAAGGTGTTCTCATGTTGGTGATTTGCCTGGTATACCTCCTGGAGTGAAGCGGCAAGGGGATTGACCCAGAAAGGGACCACTGAGAGTTAGAAACCTGTATGGAGAGAAACGCTTACCCGCTGGATGCGTGGTGTTCAGCATTCTCACGGGAATGCCGGTCAATGCCTGAAGGGTACCTGTATCGCCGCATTCAGCCTCCAGAACATGAGCGGGGGCCGCCACACTTCTTAAATGCTGTTCATAAACGCCGGCACCTGGAGGGTAAATGGTGGAAAGACTCTCGTGCCGGTGCTCGCTGTTGAGTGGAGACACCAAGGCGCGTGCGCAGTGAGGGCTATTCTCAGCGCATGTGCGAATGATCTTGAAACAGCGTGGGGCGCATGCGCGGAAGTATTGGTATCACGCTAAAGAAGTATTATTGAGGGGGCTTGATGGGGCACAAAGACCCCTTGGATATACCATACACCCCGTAAATTCATCCTGGACTGTGCAACTCTTGCACTCAAGGATAATTATTTTGAATATGAGGGCACCCATTACCTACAAACCAACGGCACTTCCATGGGCAGTGTTTTTGCCCCCAGTGTGGCTGGACTATATGTCCACCATTTTGAACAGACCCATGTCATGATCAACACTAACCCCTACACTGCCAACATCAAAAAATGGCGCAGATACATCGATTATATTCTCATCATCTGGCAAACCCCTGGAGAGCTTCCTTACCTGGCTAAACAACAGAGACCCCTATCTGAGATTCACCAGCACGGCAAGTGCCACTACCATAGCATTCCTGGACCTCAACATCACGGTCAAAGAGGGGCTCCTCACAACCAACACGTACCATAAACCAACGGCAAGGAACGAGCTGCTGCACTTCGAAAGCTTCCACCCCAGACCCCTTAGGGAGAACCTCCCTTATTGCCAGTTTCTCTGCATCCGGAGAAATTGCAGCCAACCAGCAGACTACAAGAAACAGTCAACCACCCTGGCACAGAAGCTATCTGAACATGGCTACCCTAAGGGCATCATCGCCAAGACCAGCAAGAGAGCCTGTAACCAGAACAGGAATGCACTCCTAGAAACAATCATCAAAGAACCCCAAGAACAACCATTGACCTGTGTAACAACCTACAACACAGCCTCCAATCAGGTCGCCAAAATCATCCGCAAACACTGGAAAATAATTAACTCTGGCCCTAAGAGATGGGATACACCACGCTTCGCCTATGAAAGATCCAGCAACCTAAGAGACCAATTAGTGTCCACTCGCCCCAGGCTTCAAAACACGATGGGACCCAACACCATCCTCAACACGTAGGGCCTCCCAAAAGTCACTGGACACTATCCCTGCTTCGATTGCAGTGTATGCCATCTCACCCGACACACCAAAACCCTGGACCTGGAACCAGGTAGAACATGGACCCAACGTCATCACACTAATTGCAACTCCTGCAATGTAGTGTATCTCCTGACATGCCCCTGTGGCCTCCGCTACATAGGTATGACCACACGTAAAGTACGCACCCCAGTGGTGGAACACAGAAGTACTATCAGATGTAAAAAGAATATTAGTAAATTGACAGACCATTTCCTCAACTTCAACCACACCCCCAACGACTTGACTTGGACCGTGATTAAACAATTCAGCCCCGACAGGAATGACAATGACAAGTTCCTTCTTAGCAAAGAACAACGATGGATCTACCGCCTTTCTCTCCATAAACATGGACTCAATGATGCCATACCATGGAACTCCCTAAACCTGTGACTCCATACACATGGACCTACCTAAGATCGTAGCTCCCATGAATCTGTGCAGCCCTCGACCCCGACCGGGGCCCTATTGTATCTACTGCACCTCATTGCACTAACGCATCATCATTGTGGTACATTCCATAGGCATGCTAACACTCCCGCTCCGGGGCACTATTGCCCGGTTCTCCGACATGCCATGATGGCCCCATCAAGCCCCTGTGAATCTGTGCACAATTGACTGCCCTAACACCACCCGGGGTTCATCTCCTTTATGCCCCATTATCGTGGTACAGTCCATAGGCATGCCAACCACCCCATTGCCCGGCCCCGATTGCCCCATCAAGCCGCCTCAATAATACTTCATTAGCGTGATACCAATTCTTCCGCGCATGCGCCCCACGCTGTTTCAAGATCATTCGCACATGCGCTGAGAATAGCCCTCACTGCGCACGCGCCTTGGTGTCTCCACTCCGCACATGCGCCCAACAGTGAGCACCGGCACGAGAGTCTTTCCACCATTTCCCCTCCAGGTTCCGGCACTTATGAACAGCATTTAAGAAGTGTGGCGGCCCCCGCTCATGTTCCGGAGGCTGAATGCGGCGATACAGGTACCCTTCAGGCATTGACCGACATTCCCGTGAGTATGCTGAACACCACGCATCCACAGGGTAAGCGTTTCTCTCCATACAGGTTTATAACTCTCAGTGGTCCCTTTCAGGGTCAATCCCCTTGACGCTTCACTCCAGGAGGCATACCAGGCAAATTGCCAACGTGAGAACATCTTTTACTTACGCTTATGCCACCTATGTGTGTGATGCTCATTTCCTAGCCTCACCACGCCATGATCTCCCGATAAAATCACTAACAGCACCACCCATGCTTTTGCACCTTCGCCGTGCTATAGTCCTTCCTCCACACGAAGCACTTATAAACCGGCCATAATGTCTAGTGACCTATAGACATATGCTAATTGATTCTTCTGTATGTCCCGTTTTCGTTTTTGTTCTACAAGTTTTGTCCTACATATTACATGTTAAGGTATGCTTGATGAGGGAATCCCCTCATACACTAAGAGCACCTTAGCGAGTGCGACACATAGTCGATAACACTCACCTAAGAATAGAATTTTTATCATTGCACTCACTATCCTATGGTCCTGAGAAAAGCCAGCATAACTAAGACACTGGCTGAAACATGTCGACCTACACTGGACGTAGGAGGTCTTAATTTCACCACCACAACGTCCCACTGCCTTGTTTTTAACTGCTCACAGAGACCCAGTCATTAAAATTCAATTTACCCTCGGGTACTGGGATCACCCTGAAGCCGTTTTAATCTTCACCTTTTCACTCACCACACTGCACTCTCAGTAACATACCAGCTCCGCTGTAATCAGGCGTCGTAACACACCCGGGACACGCTAGGTGTCACTGGGTGGGCCCGATGATGAAGCATGCCACCAACTAGGTTGGTGGGTGAGGGCTTCATGAACACCTACTAGGTGCCAACATGATGTGGTGTATAGCTGGCTAGTACTGGCCATGTAGCTCCTGGTCTACCTAGTGGACCAAGCCTGGTAATGTGATTGTGATGTTGTAGGGCGCCTTTAAACCAGAACTGATGCTCTTGGTAAGTTAATGGAATTTCAACGTCCTCCTAGGGAGCGTATTCCTTTGGAGGTTCCTCTACTTTGTAGTAGTGAAACTCGTGTGTGTCTCCATCTGCTGGAGGAAAGTGAATCTATGAATAGAATACCTCTGTCTGCCGGTATTCACGTGCATCTATAACAAAGATTACTTCACCACCTGTTGATGATACTCCATTATTTATCAGTTTGTAAGTTTTAGTTTTCCTTACATTTACCGGGATGATTATAGCATCCGGGTCATTCTCTAGGAGATTTCTGTCATCTAAGGCTGATTGAGCTGCTGCTGCAGCTCTTTCTAATTCTTCATCAGTAACCATTATTTTTACTGATTGAAGATTTTTCAGAACAAGTTTCAAGGAAACAAAGATTAGGTGCACAATATTTTGGAACACGGTATCCTTCAACGTTGAACAAACCAAAAACTAATACATAGGATTTTTCGTCCTACTCAGTTTTAGCTGATATTATCCTTTCACCCACTCCAGACGTCTATTGGAGTATTTCACGGGAAAAAGGGGTCTGTGTGAAAAGCACGGCTGAGTTACTCTAGTATCTAGCGTTAAATTATCGCCTTACCAAACATTCGGCGCCATGTAGTGTAGTTCCTATATTCCCAATAGGCTCTGCGCATTGGAATAATAAATCCTGTAGCTTAGACGTAGGACTAAGGTCGACTAGGTCTCTACCGAATCTATTAGACTTAATTGTGAGTGCCAGCTAGCTTAGAGGTCACTATAAACTTTCTCGAATTCACAAGAAGGGATTAGTTTCTGACAACCGCATAAACATGACAACTTTGTTTCCAAGGAATAAGAAATCAATCTCTAGAGACGCGGAAACAATAGATAACTATTTTACTCAGTCAATCGTGCATGCTTCGTTTCACCAGCGGTGCTGAGAAAATAGAGAGACGGGCGTTTTAAACAAAAAGTATTTATTGAACAGTCTTCTTTCTCCAGCATAAGAAATGTACTGCTACAATCATAAATCCGGTTATATAGTACAAGGCATATAATACGAAAAGCATTATAAAGTAGTACTGTAAAAGCATGATATGGTTTCTGAGCCATAAGTTGCCTAAAACATATAAAATACATACAGTGATAAAATAATGACTAAAAGTACTCAACTGTTGCTTCTAAAATACGCCTACCCCGGTGTACCTAACCTAAGTCTAGTACAAGCGAAAAAGTAAGTGAGGAGTAGCTTAAGTTTAGTATTTCTCTGTCAAGAATCTATCCAAGAATTATCTAAGGGTCTAATCAGCTCCGTACCTTGGTTTAGAATGAAGGAGGTCTTGTATCTTTATCTTACGACTCGATTTCCTAGCAACCGGCAAGGGTAGCCTGGAAACACTGGAGCTGGTTTTCTCGGCAGGAGAAAAGACAGCGTCTCTTAGAGCGTCAGCTGGAGGGTCAGCTTCCTTCGGCACTTGCTGCTGCAGGGTGTCGGGCAAGTAGTAAGTCGATCTGCTCCAAACCACCCTGTCTTTGTCTGGGCAAATCTAGGCATATTTAAACTTTGAAGGTGCCAAGTTTGACGTGTCATTGGACTTAATGACGTCATCAAAGACTCAGTTCTTCGAAAAGTCCATGATTTCCTAGATAAATTAGTATTCAGGCAAGGGGAAGTCCCTAGCTGCTGAAGGCCGGTTTCTCTAAGAAATCGTTGTTGATTCTTGGAATTTAGTGGAAGTAGCCATGCCGTATTTGGGCTGCATAGGCTCAGTCTAAATATGATAATGATTTCTATGCCTATATAAGGATAGAATAATCTATACCTATCTAAGGGCATGAATCAGGAAAAATTACACTAGAGCCCTAGATTCATTTACAACAAAGCCATAGGCACTTGTTTGTTATTCGTGATAGAAATCTGCCTAAAAGGCATTCCCTTGGATTTTACACGTTATACCTACACATTTATTTGCATTTATAGATTTAGTGTATGGTTCACAAATGGCCTCCTTACTCACGGTGGTGCCTCAAGGAGGCACTTTGTGTTTTAGACCTTTAATTGTGTTCATGAACAACAATGAGCAATACAAAATTATTTAAGGAATATTGGGCCATATTATCAAGAAAGGGTGATACATTATTGCAGTTTTTATCGGCAGGAAACTGCAGATAAAGCTGCGATAATGGGCTTGATAATATGCCCTTGTGAATTCCCATAGAAGCCCAGGTTATGGTGTTAACCTGGGCTTCTATGGGAATTCAGAAGGGCATATTATCAAGCTAATTATCGCCGCTTTATCGGCAGTTTCCTGCCGATAAAAGCGGTGATAATGTATCTCCCTTTCTTGATAATATGGCCCAATATTTCATGTGTTTGCCTTTTTACCTTGTTATGTTGAGATTTATTGTTATAAGTTATGCTGGATTAATTAAGTTTGTTTGCCGAGAGCCCACTATACATGGCAAGAGAGGATGAACAGTTGGTTTGGCAGCATGGTTGGGTTAGGTTCAAGGCCTGACGGCAGTTTTTGTCCTGTATCTGGATCTGCAGCTAGATTGAAAGGATTTCAGCAGGTTATTGTCTGAGATGTGCATGAGACTCTGTAGAGAATTTGTGTTACTTTGAGCCAGTAAAGAAACTTTGGAGACTGGCCATATGTTTTGGAAATCATATGGATCCAGATGGAGTTTCTTTAGTAAAGGGCGATTTTGTCAGATTTAAGGGTTGAGTCAAACATCCCTTCAACTAGTAAAGCAGGCCTAGATTTAGTAATCTTCTTCAGGATGATCTAAAAGCCACATAGGTTATGATATTCTTGTAGTTTAAATGTAGCCATAGACGTCACTGAATAGACCATGGCCAAAGTCTGCTTAACCATCTCCCGGTTATCTATTTATCTAACCTGGCTGAACGCTTGGGAGCCCACTGGGGCAGGATTCATATACTAAATCCATGAAAATCTGCAATAAAAATAGATACGTTTGTTTGAGCAGAAATCATTAGAACCTGGTGTTATTCTAGTTGCTGTGCAGCTTAGAAGCTGACCATGGGAGAAGGAAATAAAAACAGTGGATTTCCCAGATGCTGAGCTGGACCTAATCTGCACAACAGGAATATCAAAATCTAAAAAACAAGAGAGAACTTTTTGTGCGTCTATAGAGTTCAAGTTGGTGGTTAACTTCTGATATTATACGTGATATCCCTGCCACCACTCTTGGTATTTCCCACTCCATGTAATCGAATGAGATTCAATCTTTCTCTTGAGCCATAATATAATTAAAATTGATATGGTAACTGCACAGTCAGTTATTGAACATTGTTTTTTAAAGAGCTGTACCTTCAATAGTATGGAATAACTTTCCATATTTCTGCTTACATTCAATCTGACAGGTTTGGTAACTATAATATGAAAATAATTAATTAATCACATGGTTCGACTAGAACCTTGGTAGTCATATACATACTGTAATGAATAGCTTCATACTATATTCATTTAACAACATGTCTGTGCCGGTGTGCAAAAAAAGAATTTGAAATCCCAATGGTAAACTCCTTGTGAAAATGAACAAGTTGAAAAATAGAGATCATCGTGAAAAAATTCAAAATGCTAACATGGAGTTCAGAATTCTAAAGGAGTACAGCTTATAGTAACAAAAAATCTATTAGCTTTACAAGTCTGCCACTACAATACGTTTCTGATTCCAATGATGTATTTCATCGACTTCCCAGATGACCAGTCCATTAGGCTAATAACAGAAGGTTGCTACCTATGGTTTGGAGTCTGGGGGATAAAAGTTTTTAAGGTCATACAGTTTGTTGAGAACAGTTGTTTTGAATGGTTGTTGGAAGTTGCACACTGTACTGCTCATTACTTAGGCCATGAGGAACGTGGCCAAGACTATGTTACTGATCTTATTAGAATCTGCCCACTTTTTTTGTGGCTAGCAATCTGGACAAGCTCAAAGCCAGTTTCAGCTGTACTGTGACTACGGACAGTTTGCATCTAGATCTAGAGAAGGCTACCCATATACCCTGGCTAACAAACATCAAAAATATGAGTAATATTTTGGGCTTTCCTGACTTTTACAAAAGTTCTGAGGCTCTTTCGACAACTACTAGTTAGACCATTAAAGATATTTTTTGGAAGTGGTTGAGGCATACTAGATCTTACACTGAAGAGTTCAGTCTGGTTGTACAGCTCTTTGAATTTCGGAGCCATCATTTTACCTTACCTTATGTGGATAGGTAGCAACTACCTGTGGACCTTGTTAACCTGGTTCAGATTCGCACTTTGCACTTTTTGTGGCATTTCCTGATCCTGTCAGCCATCGTATGGCTCTAACCTCATGTCCATGTGATGATTTGTCCATGTGATGATTTATCTGTAAAATTAACTTTGCACTTGATGTTTTTATGCACATTTAAATGTTCTTCTTGGAAAATTCTTTTGCTTCCACTTTTAAACTATACTAGTATTGTAGATCTTAAGAGAGTAATGTATTATTGGTAATCTCTTCCATCTTTAAAGGCCTCATTAGGATGGTGGGAAGACCACCATGCCATTGATGGTGGTCTTCTAACCATTTGTAAAGGCACGATCCGACCGCCGCATTACGATGGTGGTCAGATCGGTGGCCGTCAGAAAGACTGACTGCCAAGGTTCCCACAGTCGCAATGATTCGGACTGGTCGTCGGACTGTGGACTGGTTGTCGGACTGTCCGCAATCCACAGAATAGCAGCGCTGCCTGCCAGGCACTACCATAGGGATGATGATATCCTTTCCACCTGTCTTTCAGCAGTGATTTACCTGCCGTGACCAGGCAGGCGGAAAAAGAAGTGGGTGCCTGAAGTGGGCCCACTGACCCCCTGGGCATCAACATAGTCCCTAGGGGACACCTGTGGGGCCCCCATACATATCCCAACACCATATGACAGGCACTGCATGGTGCCTGCAACGTAGTTCAGGGATATGTAACATGTCATTTTATTGTTCTGCGGCAGGTGCTGCAGGCTGCAACGTCTGCCTCAATATAATGAATAGACTTTGCGAGTGCCGTGGTGGCGGTTATGGTGTTAACATGGGCTTCTATGGGAATTCAGAAGGGCATATTATCAAGCTAATTATCGCCGCTTAATCGGCAGTTTCCTGCCGATAAAAGCGGTGATAATGTATCTCCCTTTCTTGATAATATGGCCCAATATTTCATGTGTTTGCCTTTTTACCTTGTTATGTTGAGATTTATTGTTATAAATTATGCTGGATTAATTAAGTTTGTTTGCCGAGAGCCCACTATACATGGCAAGAGAGGATGAACAGTTGGTTTGGCAGCATGGTTGGGTTAGGTTCAAGGCCTGACGGCAGTTTTTGTCCTGTATCTGGATCTGCAGCTAGATTGAAAGGATTTCAGCAGGTTATTGTCTGAGATGTGCATGAGACTCTGTAGAGAATTTGTGTTACTTTGAGCCAGTAAAGAAACTTTGGAGACTGGCCATATGTTTTGGAAATCATATGGATCCAGATGGAGTTTCTTTAGTAAAGGGCGATTTTGTCAGATTTAAGGGTTGAGTCAAACATCCCTTCAACTAGTAAAGCAGGCCTAGATTTAGTAATCTTCTTCAGGATGATCTAAAAGCCACATAGGTTATGATATTCTTGTAGTTTAAATGTAGCCATAGACGTCACTGAATAGACCATGGCCAAAGTCTGCTTAACCATCTCCCGGTTATCTATTTATCTAACCTGGCTGAACGCTTGGGAGCCCACTGGGGCAGGATTCATATACTAAATCCATGAAAATCTGCAATAAAAATAGATACGTTTGTTTGAGCAGAAATCATTAGAACCTGGTGTTATTCTAGTTGCTGTGCAGCTTAGAAGCTGACCATGGGAGAAGGAAATAAAAACAGTGGATATCCCAGATGCTGAGCTGGACCTAATCTGCACAACAGGAATATCAAAATCTAAAAAACAAGAGAGAACTTTTTGTGCGTCTATAGAGTTCAAGTTGGTGGTTAACTTCTGATATTATACGTGATATCCCTGCCACCACTCTTGGTATTTCCCACTCCATGTAATCGAATGAGATTCAATCTTTCTCTTGAGCCATAATATAATTAAAATTGATATGGTAACTGCACAGTCAGTTATTGAACATTGTTTTTTAAAGAGCTGTACCTTCAATAGTATGGAATAACTTTCCATATTTCTGCTTACATTCAATCTGACAGGTTTGGTAACTATAATATGAAAATAATTAATTAATCACATGGTTCGACTAGAACCTTGGTAGTCATATACATACTGTAATGAATAGCTTCATACTATATTCATTTAACAACATGTCTGTGCCGGTGTGCAAAAAAAGAATTTGAAATCCCAATGGTAAACTCCTTGTGAAAATGAACAAGTTGAAAAATAGAGATCATCGTGAAAAAATTCAAAATGCTAACATGGAGTTCAGAATTCTAAAGGAGTACAGCTTATAGTAACAAAAAATCTATTAGCTTTACAAGTCTGCCACTACAATACGTTTCTGATTCCAATGATGTATTTCATCGACTTCCCAGATGACCAGTCCATTAGGCTAATAACAGCAGGTTGCTACCTATGGTTTGGAGTCTGGGGGATAAAAGTTTTTAAGGTCATACAGTTTGTTGAGAACAGTTGTTTTGAATGGTTGTTGGAAGTTGCACACTGTACTGCTCATTACTTAGGCCATGAGGAATGTGGCCAAGACTATGTTACTGATCTTATTAGAATCTGCCCACTTTTTTTGTGGCTAGCAATCTGGACAAGCTCAAAGCCAGTTTCAGCTGTACTGTGACTACGGACAGTTTGCATCTAGATCTAGAGAAGGCTACCCATATACCCTGGCTAACAAACATCAAAAATATGAGTAATATTTTGGGCTTTCCTGACTTTTACAAAAGTTCTGAGGCTCTTTCGACAACTACTAGTTAGACCATTAAAGATATTTTTTGGAAGTGGTTGAGGCATACTAGATCTTACACTGAAGAGTTCAGTCTGGTTGTACAGCTCTTTGAATTTCGGAGCCATCATTTTACCTTACCTTATGTGGATAGGTAGCAACTACCTGTGGACCTTGTTAACCTGGTTCAGATTCGCACTTTGCACTTTTTGTGGCATTTCCTGATCCTGTCAGCCATCGTATGGCTCTAACCTCATGTCCATGTGATGATTTGTCCATGTGATGATTTATCTGTAAAATTAACTTTGCACTTGATGTTTTTATGCACATTTAAATGTTCTTCTTGGAAAATTCTTTTGCTTCCACTTTTAAACTATACTAGTATTGTAGATCTTAAGAGAGTAATGTATTATTGGTAATCTCTTCCATCTTTAAAGGCCTCATTAGGATGGTGGGAAGACCACCATGCCATTGATGGTGGTCTTCTAACCATTTGTAATGGCACGATCCGACCGCCGCATTACGATGGTGGTCAGATCGGTGGCCGTCAGAAAGACTGACTGCCAAGGTTCCCACAGTCGCAATGATTCGGACTGGTCGTCGGACTGTGGACTGGTTGTCGGACTGTCCGCAATCCACAGAATAGCAGCGCTGCCTGCCAGGCACTACCATAGGGATGATGATATCCTTTCCACCTGTCTTTCAGCAGTGATTTACCTGCCGTGACCAGGCAGGCGGAAAAAGAAGTGGGTGCCTGAAGTGGGCCCACTGACCCCCTGGGCATCAACATAGTCCCTAGGGGACACCTGTGGGGCCCCCATACATATCCCAACACCATATGACAGGCACTGCATGGTGCCTGCAACGTAGTTCAGGGATATGTAACATGTCATTTTATTGTTCTGCGGCAGGTGCTGCAGGCTGCAACGTCTGCCTCAATATAATGAATAGACTTTGCGAGTGTCGTGGTGGCGGTTATGGTGTTAACATGGGCTTCTATGGGAATTCAGAAGGGCATATTATCAAGCTAATTATCGCCGCTTAATCGGCAGTTTCCTGCCGATAAAAGCGGTGATAATGTATCTCCCTTTCTTGATAATATGGCCCAATATTTCATGTGTTTGCCTTTTTACCTTGTTATGTTGAGATTTATTGTTATAAATTATGCTGGATTAATTAAGTTTGTTTGCCGAGAGCCCACTATACATGGCAAGAGAGGATGAACAGTTGGTTTGGCAGCATGGTTGGGTTAGGTTCAAGGCCTGACGGCAGTTTTTGTCCTGTATCTGGATCTGCAGCTAGATTGAAAGGATTTCAGCAGGTTATTGTCTGAGATGTGCATGAGACTCTGTAGAGAATTTGTGTTACTTTGAGCCAGTAAAGAAACTTTGGAGACTGGCCATATGTTTTGGAAATCATATGGATCCAGATGGAGTTTCTTTAGTAAAGTGCGATTTTGTCAGATTTAAGGGTTGAGTCAAACATCCCTTCAACTAGTAAAGCAGGCCTAGATTTAGTAATCTTCTTCAGGATGATCTAAAAGCCACATAGGTTATGATATTCTTGTAGTTTAAATGTAGCCATAGACGTCACTGAATATACCATGGCCAAAGACTGCTTAACCATCTCCCGGTTATCTATTTATCTAACCTGGCTGAACGCTTGGGAGCCCACTGGGGCAGGATTCATATACTAAATCCATGAAAATCTGCAACAAAAATAGATACGTTTGTTTGAGCAGAAATCATTAGAACTTGGTGTTATTCTAGTTGCTGTGCAGCTTAGAAGCTGACCATGGGAGAAGGATATAAAAACAGTGGATATCCCAGATGCTGAGCTGGACCTAATCTGCACAACAGGAATATTGAAATCTAAAAAACAAGAGAGAACTTTTTGTGCGTCTATAGAGTTCAAGTTGGTGGTTAAATTCTGATATTATACGTGATATCCCTGCCACCACTCTTGGTATTTCCCACTCCCTGTAATCGAATGAGATTCAATCTTTCTCTTGAGCCATACTATAATTAAAATTGATATGGTAACTGCACAGTCAGTTATTGAACATTGTTTTTTAAAGAGCTGTACCTTCAATAGTATGGAATAACTTTCCATATTTCTGCTTACATTCAATCTGACAGGTTTGGTAACTATAATATGAAAACAATTAATTAATCACATGGTTCGACTAGAACCTTGGTAGTCATATACATACTGTAATGAATAGCTTCATACTATATTCATTTAACAACATGTCTGTGCCGGTGTGCAAAAAAAGAATTTGAAATCCCAATGGTAAACTCCTTGTGAAAATGAACAAGTTGAAAAATAGAGATCATCGTGAAAAAATTCAAAATGCTAACATGGAGTTCAGAATTCTAAAGGAGTACAACTTATAGTAACAAAAAATCTATTAGCTAACAAACATCAAAAATATGAGTAATATTTTGGGCTTTCCTGACTTTTACAAAAGTTCTGAGGCTCTTTCGACAACTACTAGTTAGACCATTAAAGATATTTTTTGGAAGTGGTTGAGGCATACTAGATCTTACACTGAAGAGTTCAGTCTGGTTGTACATCTCTTTGAATTTCGGAGCCATCATTTTACCTTACCTTATGTGGATAGGTAGCAACTACCTGTGGACCTTGTTAACCTGGTTCAGATTCGCACTTTGCACTTTTTGTGGCATTTCCTGATCCTGTCAGCCATCGTATGGCTCTAACATCATGTCCATGTGATGATTTGTCCATGTGATGATTTATCTGTAAAATTAACTTTGCACTTGATGTTTTTATGCACATTTAAATGTTCTTCTTGGAAAATTCTTTTGCTTCCACTTTTAAACTCTACTAGTATTGTAGATCTTAAGAGAGTAATGTATTATTGGTAATCTCTTCCATCTTTAAAGGCCTCATTAGGATGGTGGGAAGACCACCATGCCATTGATGGTGGTCTTCTAACCATTTGTAAAGGTACGATCCGACCGCCGCATTACGATGGTGGTCAGATCGGTGGCGGTCAGAAAGACTGACTGCCAAGGTTCCCACAGTCGTAATGATTCGGACTGGTCGTCGGACTGTGGACTGGTTGTCGGACTGTCCGCAATCCACAGAATAGCAGCGCTGCCTGCCATGCACTGCCATAGGGATGATGATATCCTTTCCACCTGTCTTTCAGCAGTGATTTACCTGCCGTGACCAGGCAGGCGGAAAAAGAAGTGGGTGCCTGAAGTGGGCCCACTGACCCCCTGGGCATCAACATAGTCCCTAGGGGACACCTGTGGGGCCCCCATACATATCCCAACACCATATGACAGGCACTGCATGGTGCCTGCAACGTAGTTCAGGGATATGTAACATGTCATTTTATTGTTCTGATGGCAGGTGCTGCAGGCCGCAACGTCTGCCTCAATATAATGAATAGACTTTGCGAGTGTCGTGGTGGCGGTTGCATCGTAATTTGGCATGTGGGCCTGCTGCCTTCTAGGCGGGTGGTACCCATTATGAATAGATGAATGAGGCCCCTAGTATCTGTTTAACCATTCTGCACGTTTTTAAGCATAGGAAATTTGGTTTGTAACAAAGTGATCATGTGTTATCTTGAAATGACGCTATTTTCTGAGCTCCTTTCATTGGTTTAAGCTGATATTTCCTACTGTTTATGCAAATTACACTTTATGATGTTTCTTTATTAAGTTTTATACTAGACCTGTGAGGCATTATGATACTCTTCTCTGTCCTATGCACATGACACTTCATGATATTCTCATAATCTGCCGTAAATTGGAATGCTGTTTTAATAATAATGCTTTTTGTAATGAGTTCTATTAATGTACTTACCTCTGTATATGTTTGTTTTTATCTGTCTTGTATGGCTTTTAGCAGAATACATAAAAAAAAATCAAGGGGGGGCTTGGCCACTCAAGATGGCCGAATGGACGTGATCCGTATCGGTTTCGTCACTGCAAAGCTGTCGAGGTCATTTCTACAGTCCCAATGTAGCCATGAATCACATTAGCAGCAATATGCAGCGGAGCTGTGTGGAGGCATAGCGGGATTAGCAAGGAAGCAGCCGTGGCCAAGGAAATGGCAGGAGCGCAGAGACGATGGCTGAAGCACAAGATGCTGGCAAGCGACAGACCGGAGTGACCGGGAGCTTCCCGCCGCGTCTGGGATTCATGGCGTTAGAAGCACGGAAATGGACTCTCCCAGCGGAAAGTGGTAGAATCCGATCAAATATGCGGGTAAGTTTAGTGACAGAAGGTGGCATTGAGGGACTTATGAGGCCCTAATACGAGATAGAGAAGATCTATCCTCCCTGTGCCTGGCAGTGGGGAGCACAAAATGACGGTCACACACAGAGAGGATTAAGTATTCGGCCCGCCTGTAACACAGCGACTAGGGAGGAAATGGGCAATCTAGTGAGCAAGGGATCAGTGAAGGTAACTCACCACTCAGAAGCCCTGAGCCATTTTTCTTTTCTGGCAGCCTGACCCTAAGATGGCCGCCTGGGAATGAGAGTCTATATAAGACATCTGGCCTACAACATCAGTGAGGAGAGCAGCGATACCTTGTAGATCTACAGGAGCCTACCAGAGGTTAAGCACAGCAATTATCTGGGGTGAGTAGTAGGAAATAAACAGGCCGTGGAGTCTCTGGACCACTACAGAGACCGCATCTATGCCACCTAAGAAATTGACCCCTAAGGTATCCAACTATTTCACACCTGCGATAAGAAACAAGTACAAGAGAAGAAGAGCCCTGACCACGCCTTGGCCCTGGCCAAGGAAGACTTACTACTGTCGTGGATAGACTTTTAATTGGAACTACGCTTGGAACTAAAAGGTAACTTCCAGGCCTCCATAGACAAACCCAAGAGCTTGACAAAAGAGTACTAGAAATGAGGGAAAAGGTACAGTCTTTACACTCACAACTACAAGTCGTCCTACTGAAGAATGAAGACTTGGTAAACAGGTCCAGACGAGGCAAAATTAGCATCAGGGACGTGAAGGAGGGGGCAAAAGGCCCTGACTTAGAGGCGTTCATAGAGAGCCTCTTTGCGGAGAGACTTGGACCTAAACAAATGAAAATCTAAATTGAAAGAGCCCATAGGGTGGAGCCAGCTTTGCCGGGTGAGCGACGTCGCACTCGAGACATCCTTGTGAAGCAAGTCAAAGAAGCCATCCTACAGGAATACAGAAAGAAAGACACCATCACGTTCCAAGGATTTTGCTGCGCGCTATTCTAGGACCTGGCTCAGGCGATGCTGCAAGAAAGGCAATCCTTCCATCCTCTTACAGAGAAACTTCAAGAGGAGTGAATAAGGTACCAATGGACTTATCCCTTTGGGCTAGCGTTCAACTTTAAAAATAGGCAATGTCATTTCAAGGAACTCAATGAAGGCTTGGAGATTCAAGGGCTCCCAATGTCTGAGGCCGAGGCATCCAGCTTACAGCCAGGAGGAAGGGAATCCCCTAGGTCAAGCTTCACACAGTAGAAAACAAACACTAAATGATGCCTCTCCAAGACCTGATCTAAAGACAAACGGAATACAGTCGAGGAAATTAAAAACAGGTCTACATGACAGGTCTAGGTAGGTGAGAGAGCGCCAGGGATGAATACAAATCACTTATGGTTTACAAGTTCAGTCCGACACGCACCACCCTAAAGGTTTGCCATGAGCACTGAGGAAAGAGGCAGCACCGCTGCCGAACAAGGGCGACACTGATCAAAAAGATAAGAAGATGAAGCAGGGCAATTGAGGCTGGTACTACATGAGCTGTCTGGGTGCATATGAATGCTCAACAAAAAGGCTACAAGCTGAATATAGCTAATAAGTTCAAAGACTGCCTGAGGATGGATACTATAGACTTTACAGCAGCTCAGGGCTTGCCACAGGCCGGGAGGAAAGAGTTTACACTGGGGTTGGATTATGCACACATGGATTACTGATGCATAGACAGCATGGTGAGGGGCGAGGGCCGAAACCCCTGCCGATGCCCGCAACAAGGAATGCAGAACCAGCAGGCCACATGAGGGTCCAGGGGACATTCATTGTTTATTCTTTGGTTATGTTTTGAATCCAAGGGGAGAGTTTATGTTAAGGGGGCTGGAGAAGCTGGGGGGAAGAGATAAATGGGGTAGTGCAACGTAGAAGGTCAGAAAGTGAAGAGGGTGTAGTGGAGTGGCTAAAGAAATGTGATTGGTGGGATTGTATAAAGGAGGGTCCACAGGGGTCACAGAGGATTTAGGGGAGGGGGTATCAGAAAAGAAGATATAGATTACATCATCGAACGAGAAGGGCCTAAACTCGTCGATCAAGCGACAAAAAATCTGGAAGTACATAGTGGACCACCAATTTGAGGTGGTGGCCCTTCACGAGATGCATCTTAAAAGATCGGAAGAGCTGAGGCTCATACACAAAAACGACTCCCACATATAGAGGTTATCCACTAAAATGAAACACAATGGAGTAGATCTACTGTTCCACAATAGCACCAAATTATAGACGGAGGGCATTAAAACAGACAAGGAAGGGAGGGTGGTGATGGTGAAAGGGAAGCTCAGGGGTAGAAGAGTGACAATTGTCTCGGTTTATGTCCCCAATACAGGTCAAGCTATATTTGTTAAGTCTTTCTAGAATTTGGTAGGGGGTTTTGACAAAGGTCAACTAATTGTGAATGGGGACTTTAACCTCACCTGGCATCCAACGGATGATAGCTCATACCTACATAGGTCCACAGGAAGCAGCTTGCCCAAACTCCTAAAACATGCCTTTCAAGACCCAGGTCTCTTTGACGCCTGGAGATTTCTTAATCCAACCACAAAAGACTACACATATTATTCATATGCCCCCCTAACATATTCCAGACTAGATTACATTTTCATATCCCTGGAGTCAAAGGGTCCTTTGCAGGGGACTGAGATACTTCCCCTTGTAACTATGCGACCATAGCCCAGTTACCGCAGGCCTACACTGGGGGAGGAAAGTGCATGGACCAGCTAAATGGTATTTTCCTGCCGCACTGACACATGATAAGCTACTCTGGGACGAAGTACGGCTAGTGATTAAGGAATTCTTTCAGACAAATGACCCGAGCGACATCTCCCCTCAAAGCAACTGGGATGCCTTTAAGGCTAATTATTAGGGGGAAATGTATAGGGTTGTTTCAGCATTAAATAAGAAAAGGGCAAGAGAAAGGGAGGAACCTGAGGCAGCCCTGTCTCAGGTAGACAAGGAATAGAAAAAGAATCCCACACGTAGCCTAAAACTCCAGTTGGGTACACTGAAAGGAAAATTGGGGCCAATCTACACTAATAGAGCTGAGTTCACCATGTTGTGACTTCAACGTAGTGCGTATGCACAAGGAGATAAAGTAGGCATGCATCTAGCGAGACAGCTTAGGGAAAAAAGATCCAGGGAAAATATTGGGGAAATAATTAAATACGGGGGAAATAGAGCTAGATGACATGGGTAAAGCGAATCTGTTTGGTGCTTTTTATCAGGATCTCTACAAAGAGGCTCCCCCTGAGGCCAATGCCCAAAAGACGTATTTCCCAGAAGAATAGAGGGACCAACTGGAAGCTCCAATCTCGGAAGGCAGGGTAAGACTCGCAATCGGGGCTCTCGGCCACATAAGTCTCTGGGGACGGACAGTCTAACATCCTTTTCTATAAGACCTATGCACCCGAATTATTGCCCCAGCTGATAATCCTGTTGAAGGACATAGGATCGGGACAGGCAGTCACGCTCCTCTATGGCAGAGGCGCTCATAACAGTACTTTCAAAGCCGGGGAAGAACCCACAGCTATGAGCCTTATATAGGCCGAAAATCTAATGCCCGATATTATCCATCTGAATCAATCAGGTATTATCAAAATGAGGCAGACACATGATAATATCCGCAGGACCCCGCATCCTATAGAAAAAGTAAACAAGTTCAAAATACCAGCAATAGAACTGGGATTAGATGCAGAGAAAGAATTCGACAGAGTGGATGGGCAGTTCTTGTTTCTTACCCAGACAGGTTTGGCTGTGGGCAAGGGTTCATATGAATGATTAAAACTAAATATACAGGCCCATGCTCTAAGGTACAGGTTAACGGCGTTAGGTTGACGTTCGTTGAGCTTGGTCGATGCACAAGGCAAGGGTTTCCATTGTCCCCACTGCTATTTGCTAAGAGTATTGAGCTGCTGGCGGCTCGACTCAGGGCAAACCCAGACATCCAGGGGATCAGGTTTGGGGTGATGAGCATAAGGTATCTTTATTTTCAGAAGACATCCTGTTGACTCTCATGGCTCCGAGAACATGTCTTTGAGCTTCACAGTCAGAGTTGAAGGAGTTTGAGGAGATGGCGGGCTTTCGAGTTAATTTCTCTAAATACCCGATACTAAACATAACACTGCCTGAGGGGGAGAAACTACAAATACAGGGGGAATCCTCGTTCACATGAGCCAAACACATCTTAACATATTTGAGAAATCAGATCACCCCTCACACAGAAGGCTTATTCTAAGCAAACTTCCCACAACTATTCCATCAGATAAAACAGGAACTACAACACTGGAAACGTTTGTTTATATCATGGCTTGGTCGGATACACACAGTCAAGATGACCCTTCTCTCTAAGTTGTTTTACCTGTCCCAGGCACCACAATTTTCTATGGTTTAAATTTTTTTTATTAGAATTTTCAAAAATGTCAAGTAAATAGAGCAGCAGATTCACGTCATAGGAGATAACAACCTTCCAGCGGCTGGTCGATTAGGGGTCAATTAGGATGTAGGGTGGATCGCCACCACCTGCATGGTGGTGGCGATCCGCTCTACATCCTACCCCGCCGCGCATCCATTTCCCCCGCCATATTAGTATGGCGGGGGGAACCCGGCGGAAGGAAAGACCGTCCTCCGGTTTTCACCGATCACACAGGTGACCGGGCGTAAAAGGGGCCCGATATGGTGTCGGTGTCTGATAGACACCGCCATCCATATTAGGAAGGCAGCGGGGAGCAGCCTTTCCCTAGTGTGGCATGCAGATTGTGTTTACGTGCCCCTACATTGTCATGGACAAGGTAGCAGGCACCGCGCGGTGCCTGTCACCTTGTGCATGACAATGCACATAGTGCATTCCCAGCTTTGTGGCGGGCGGTGCTGTAATCACCACCCACCACAATGCAGGGAATGGAGGATGCCACCACCACAGTAGCGGTGGCATCCTACTAGCAGGTGCGGGACCGCCGCACCACTGGCGGTCAGTCCCAGCAACCGATAGGGTGGCTGGCAGACTAAAGTCCGCCCGCCATCCTAATCGGCCCTTTAGTGTTTTGCTACAATTGGTACAGAACAAATCCAAGAAACAAAGGAAACTCCCTTCCCCCGAAAACCACCCCAACTCCCCCTCCCCACACAGTCACCCACTTGTATTTTGCACCACCGTCTATAGTTGAATGCGGTCATTTCCCCCGTGTGACCCTGCAGCATAGGAACCTCTAAGAGACGCAAGAGTGTGAGATACTTTGGACAGGTCATCTCGTAGAATTCCTGTGATAGTAACAACAAGTAAGGACTCCATACCTCCTGAAATTACGCCCCTTCCCTGCTAGAGACATGGAGATCTTCTCCATTCCTAGAAAGTGCCATATCCTGGGCAGCCAGTATATGTGTTTGGGAGTAGTCGCTGTACTCCAGTTGGCAAGGATTACCTGGGCCGCCGCCCCCAACATCATCCCAATCTGTTAGTCCCGGGTGGACTTTAAGGGGTATGTTAATAGATTTGGGAGACCTAGCAACACATAGGTCTGGAATCCTGGGATCTGTATGTCAAAGTACTTGTCTATGTCATCTATGGCGTGGGTCCAATAGTGCTGAAAACGCAGACACTCCCACAGAATATGCTTCAGGGTCCCTTTGTCCCCACAGCCCTGCCCGCAACCATCGTTATGTAAGGGCTTTGTTTTATTTATCCTGACCGGAGTATACTACCAGTGTGAGATGATCTTGGTTAGTGTCTCTGTAAGTGCCGTACTGCCCCCTTGTGGCATGCCCGGTAGGTAATTCTCTCCCATTTTGTTCGCACTCAAGGACCAACCCAATTCCTCCACGATCTTGCCCACCCAGCATGAAATGTATGGGCTTGAGTTTGAAGTAGGATTGCATAGAACATTGAGATCATGCCCTTGTTGGAAGATTTCGCCAGGAGCCACCTTTCATACTGGGTCAGGCAGCATTGCACATTGGTGCAGCTGGAGGGCTGCATGATCTAGTGCCTCCATTGTAGATAATAGAATTGTTTCCAGAAGCCCAAACTCTTCACAGATCTGGGAAAAGGATAGCAGGCTGACCGAATCAAAGAAGTGGCCTATGGAGCGGCATTCTGACTTTCTCTAGGTTGCAAAATCCAAGGTCTTTGCTCCTGGCGTAAAGTCCTGGTTCTCAAAAATGGGAAACAGTGGGGATGGATAGGTGCTCAGATCCATTTTAATGCTAGTGCAGTCCAAGGCTGACAATGTCACCCAAGTTATTGGAGACACTTACAGGCTTCTTGGTCTGTGCGCTTTGGAAAGGAACGGGGTCTTCCAAAGGGCCATGCCCGCCACTGACCTGTCCTAGAAAAGCCAGTGCGTCTCCGATTCCAATTATTTAAAATAGGTAAGAAAATAAATAACTATAATTTAATGTTAAAAAACTATTTCTAAAAATGAAGCATATGTATTATTTAATTATAAAATATTCAACATTGAATTACTTATTTATTTATTTATTTATTTATTGACATTTATAAAGCGCAACGTCTACCCGAAGGCGTCTTGGCGCTGGTTAATTTGCAAGCTTCAGATGGTACTAAATTAGATGCTCTGACCAGGTGCCCACTGAGTAAAACTTATTTGGTGAACAGCCACGTTTTAAGTTTCTTGCGAAATTGGAGCAGAGTAGAACATGTTCTAATGTCCTGAGGCAGAGTGTTCCAAAGTTTAGAGGCCGCCACCATAAAGCGGCGATCACCCCATGACACTGTTTTGGTGCAAGGAACCACTAAATGGTTGCTGTTGGAGGATCGAAGCTGACGAGAAGGTTGGTATAGACACAGTTGGTCTGTTAAGAAATGCGGGCCTTGCTTATTTAGTGCCTTATAAACAATACACTGTGGCTTAAATCTGATTCTATTCTGAATCGTCAACCAGTGGAGTCGTGTGATCGCGTCTGATATGGGCGCGAACTTTGGAATTCCAAAGAGCAGGCGAGCTGCCGCATTTTGTATCGACTGCATTTTTCTAATGACTCTGACTTGGGTATTTAGGAAAAGCCCGTTACAATAGTCCAATGATGTAAGAACCAAAGAACTCACCAGTGTTTTAATGGCGGTCGCTGGGAGGTAGGGGCTTATTTTCCGAATCATGCTAAGTTTATAGTGGGCTGTAGAAGCCACTTTGTTGGCATGATCCATGAAATTTAGACGGTTGTCAAAGGTAACTCCCAGATTTCTTACTTTAGTCACTGGTTTAGGGGGGGCACCAAACGTATGGGGCCACCAAAAGGAGGAGTTGAGTTTCAGGCAATTTTTCTGAGTTGAGTTTCAGGCAATTTATAGCCATCCACTCTCCTATCTCTGTCAGTCCATTTTGGAAGCGTTGGGCGACCTCCCCTCCGTCGCCCCTTATGGCCATAACCAATTGCGTGTCATCAGCGTATGAGGTTAGGCTCATCCCATGTGCCTTGATGACATTGGCAAGGTCCGACACATAGATATTAAATAGTGTCGGACTCAGGGATGAGCCTTGAGGTACCCCACATGGCTGTGTCAGCTTGGCAGATTGGTAAGGTCAAAGAGTGACGGCCTGGGTTCTGTCAAGGAGAAACGAGGCGAGGAGGTCTCTTGCCGTGGAGCAGATGCCCATCTTTTCGACCCGGTCAACCAAGATACTGTGGTCGACTGCTGTCCCGCCCTGGTCTCTTATTAATCTGACATTGTCGGAGGCTTTGATTAGAGCAGTCTCGGTCCCATGATATTTCCAAAAACCAAACTGAGTGTCATCTAGCAGTCTGTGTGTCTCGATATACTGGGATAATTGTATATTCATAGCCTTTTCCACCACTTTGGCTATGAAAGGCAAACTGGCAATTGGCCGGTAGTTTTTTAACTCGGTCTTATCCAGGCCAGGTTTCTTTAAGAGTGGTTTGAGCAATGTAGATTTTAAAGTCTGGGGGTATATCCCTGAGCACAAGATTGAGTTGCATACTTGCGTCAGAACCGGTATAATTGAGTCCATCACTGGTAGAAGAGCCGACAATGGGCAAGGATCCAGCATGGATCCGGTTTTAACTGTCGAGACGATGTTTAATATGTGGTCTTCAGTTAATGGGGTAAAACAAGTGAAAGATGGTGCTAACAGGGAGTTTGGGACCGAGGGAATAGCGGTGGCGGCCTTAATGAGGGTGGCTTTAACAGTGAAGGCTTGATAGATGTCGTCAACCTTGGAAAAGAAAAAGTTGGCCAAAGCACCGCACATGTCTTGGGAAGGGGGTGGGGTCAGATCAGGAGTGTTGCCTGAAAGAGATTTGGTAATTTCGTATAATTTTTTGCTGGAGTTCTTTGCCTGCTCAATTTGATTCAAATAGAAAGATTTTTTCGCCTTTGTAATCATGGTTTTGTACACAGCCAGTGAGTCTTTATATCGAATCTTGCTTACTGGGTCGTAGGTCTTTCTCCATTGTCTTTCACTATGTCTATTCTGTTGTTTTTGTTGTTTTAATTTGTCCGTATACCACGGTGCAGTTGGGGTAGATCTATTCTTAGATATTGACTTGGTGGGGGCCAAGAGATTCATAGCATGGCCCAACCAGTCCTGGAATAGTTGTGTGGCCATAGTCGAATTAGACGAAATTAGCGGGCGAGTACTATCAAGCTGGTTTCTTAGGTCTGGCTGATTAATATTATGCCATGCTTTAAAGGAAGCCGGCCTAAGGGAAGTAGTAGCCTTGGTTGGAGGTTTATTTATAGCCAAGGTGCAGAATACCGCGTAGTGGTCTGTCCATGGCATAGGTAAAATATCCGATACATGGAGCCCCTGAACACTGAAAAAATGCCGTCTAAAATGTGTCCCGCTCGATGAGTGGCTGATGTAACCAATTGTTGGAGCCCCAGGGTTTCCATGTCTGAAATGAGAGCCAGAGTATCTTTGTGGTTGTTATCGTCTAAGTGAAAATTCATGTCGCCTAACACTGTAATGGAATCCTCGAGCGCTAGTGATTCTAAAATTGTGCTTAGACTGGTTAAGAAGCCTGTCTTGGCTCCTGGGGGTCGATATAAAAGTAACCCCTTGAAATTATAAAGCGGGCTAAGTTTAATTGCAAACATCAGGGCCTCACATGAAGTGTCCGGGGTTTGAGTAATTATAACCTCAAACCTTTCTCTAGCTATAATGGCGGTCCCGCCACCTTTCTTTCTGGGTCTGTCTTGTCTATAGGCTTTATAACCACTAGGTGTTGCAATAACGACGTACGGATCGGACGATTCGTCAGTCCATGTCTCCGTAATGAAGAGAATGTCTAACTTAAAATCCGTTATTAGGTCAGCGATTTCCTGGCTATGTTTACATAAGGATCGTGCATTGATGAGGGCCATTGAAACATTCTTGACTTTGGTGTACCGCTTTGTGAGGTTTCTCTCACAATTATTTAAGGTCGTGAACTGGCAATGTGGACAGCACCTTTCAGCTTCCTTTACCGTACTACTTAGGTCAAACAAAGTACAAGCCTGGTCTTCCGGCGGTCTGAGACTGCACAAGGAAGCGTATGAGTAAACCCTATGGGGATCTTTAGGGCTTGGTCCAGGGGTCGTGGCCCTCGGCCCGGTCCCGGCGCGGACGGGCGCAGACAGGCTTGAAGGCGCGCCCGCTGCGCCCGCCCGCTGCGCGGACGGGATGATCTAATGACTATATCCATGGTTGGGCAGAGGAGGGCGGGAGAGTTCGAGCAGCTACACCGCTGACCTTCCCTCTCCAAGATGGCGACTGCGGAGGGTCAGGTGAGGTCAGAGCGCCTGAATGCAGCGGCGCTGTGACGGGCAGCTAAGTGTGGAACCTCTAGGCGAAGTAGATCTCAACCGCGAGGTAACAGCAATTTAAAAAGCACCATTTAAAATATAATACAGTCTTTAAAAAATACACGTAGTTCTTAATTCAAAAACGTGCAGTGGCTTCGAGAAATGTGAGTAGAGGTAGAGCAAGATTCCCCCGGCTTCCGCCTCCGGGGAGAAAAACAATGCAAATTACTCGGACATAGATCGAGCCTGCCTTAAATGTCCTGGGAGGGCGGGAGGGCTCGAGCAGCTACACCGCTGACCTTCCCTCTCCAAGATGGCGACTGCGGAGGGTCAGGTGAGGTCAGAGCGCCTGAATGCAGCGGCGCTGTGACGGGCAGCTAAGTGTGGAACCTCTAGGCGAAGTAGATCTCCACCGCGAGGTAACAGCAATTTAAAAAGCACCATTTAAAATATAATACAGTCTTTAAAAAATACACGTAGTACTTAATTCAAAAACATGCAGTGGCTTCGAGAAATGTGAGTAGAGGTAGAGCAAGATTCCCCCGGCTTCCGCCTCAGGGGAGAAAAACAATGCAAATTACTATTAATATTACTTTTATTAACATATATGAGAACTACTTTTAATTAATTCTACATATATATATCACTTTCACTGATTAGTAATGCATAATAAAATGTTTTCTTTTTTACTGTAGCTGGCATATTATCTTTTTAATTTAAACTTCAGAATTTATTTTGTTGTTAATATATTTAAAATAAATACATATTTAATATGAAATTAATGTAATAGTGCTAAAGAATGTTTAAACTTCATTCTTCGTTTAAAGAAATATATATAAAATGAATATAATTATTTACATTCATGTTTAACATTAAACATCTTTTTAGTAGTTCATTATAAAGTTGAATATATTTTCTAATTGTCCTTGTTTTTTGCCATAGGGAGAACTCTATTACAAATTTTTACCCATACTTTTCCATACAGGTAAAAGCAAAGAACGTTTATTTTACCCAAACAATTGTAAACATATTTCTATGTTAAATAATAATGATGTAATTTAACTGTATACATTTGTTTTCAATATAGAGCAAAATAAAAGGGTGCAGAACTCTAAACTAAATTTGAATGAAATCATTAATTTATTTAAATACTTCAAATTAATTCCCACCTCACGTTAAAAATAGGAATTTTTATTATGCTATTATACATTAACACTTAATAAAAGTGGGGTATAGAATTAACTAATAGTAAATTAATTGTATTCTAATAAAAATGCTTAGTTCAAAATGAAACTAAAATGAAACTAAATTATCAGTGCACTAATTTACAAATTATAACAAAAAAATTAAAATATTATATAATTAAATACATAAATATTATGGCTATTGGTGCATATTTTCAGCATTAAATTATATTTATTATTTTAAATAAAATAATATAAAATAAACATAATATAGTAATAAAATAATGTTATTTAATGACCATATTTCCTATGGGGTTTCATTTAAAGTTCTTACCTCTATTATTTTCTATGATAGGATTTTACAGTAGCAGGGGTTTCATATGCGTGCTGGAGTAATTTACCTGTAGAAACTTTAGAAGTGCAGTTTGTGAGTAGCAATGGGCTTACTCTTTTGTGGGTGGGTGGTGTTCACACCTCCTTACTCCCCTGTAAACCAGTCCTTTAGTAGTAAATATGCCCCTTTTAACCAGCCACTCCACCTATTCAAACCCACATTTACTACTAAGGACTTCATTACAAGTGCACGTGTATGGAAGGCGATTATTATCGCACCTTTTAAAATTCTTTTAAAATCCACGGGGATTGGAATTTAAAAGGTTCGATAATTATTGCCCTTTAAAATGAGGCAAAATATCAGAACTGTATTTGACACACCTAGGATCTGATGTATGACCATTTTTTGTGTTTACAAACAGGATATCGGCCTGTTTGAGATCGCAACATTGGTCTGCCCCATGTACACACCCAATTTTGCAAATCGTTAACCTATTACTGACTTGCAAAATAGGATATGCAACTCATTCTTAGGAAGGGCTGTGCCAAGGGCGTCCCTTCCTAATAGCGACTCGCACTTTAAGGTACTTTCAGATGGGTGTAACCCACTCGCAACCGGGAAGGTGTCCCCAGAGGGACCTCTTTCCCTTTCTGACTGGCATTGAAAATATTTTTTAAGAGCAGGCAACACAGTAACTTTTTATGTTTATTTATAAAAGTATCCCATTTTCCTCTAGGAATAACTGGCTGCAATAAAAGAAATTCTTTATTTAAAAAGCAGTCACAGACATGGTGGTCTGCTGACCCCATCCCTGAGAGTGCTAGCCATTCCCAGTGGGGTTGAAAATTGCACATGCCTCATGAATATTAATGAGGCATGCAATTTGCGACCCCATTTGGAATCGCAAGCAGAGTCATTTTGTGAGTCGCAAATTGCCAGTTCCAAAACGATGCAATTTGCCACGTGAAAATTGGTAGGGTCGTACATTTGGCCCTTAAGTCTGTATATTTTGCCTTTTTATGGGCCTTCTTCCCCTGATAAATTTTGTTAGGTTTGTCCTACCGGAATTTATTAGTGGAAAACTCAGAATGTGTGATAATTATCAAACAACTCATATTTCCAATCCCTGCACAAGCACATGTTTGCACAGTGTTTCGAATTTAGCCCAGCACTTTTAATACAAGCCTTAGTAGTAAATTAGCCATTGTGATAATCTCATCATAGAAAAGATAGACGAGGTGGAGATATGTGTATGACATGGGCATACTGTGACTATGCGGGGCAGATAGGACGACAGTGAGGCTCTTAGACACATGGATGAAGTCACTAATCTAGAATATGCAATGCGAGAAGCTTCTCACACCAGATAAATAACCTGAGGATCATACTGCTCCGAGAGATTGGGACAAGTGGATGCACAGTACTGGAAACTGTGCATACATGAGCAGACACTGTTAGGGGATGTGCAAAAGATAGGTCAAAGAAAGCCCCTTTTAAAGACTGAGCGCAGATGCGACTGGTCTTCAATTTTGAATATTTGTTCGTCAACAGGATCCGTAATGGCAATGATGTTCAATCACTGTTGCGGCAGTTAATGAACCTTTTCAGGAATTTATAGTTGGCAGGCTGAAGTCGTGGTATATATCACACGGAATACGATATCGACAATGCAATCCTTCAGCATCTCGAGTTGACAAGCTTGTTAACTCATCATTGCCATTACGGATCCTGTTGACAAACAAATATTCAAAATTGAAGACCAGTCGCATCTGCGCTCAGTCTTTTAAAGGGGCTTTCTTTGTGAAAAATACTGGTCCTGATGATTTATTTATTCATTTATTTATTTTTAAAATTTCTAGAGCGCACAAATACCTTACGGTGTCTCGGCGCTAGTGTGTGCAGATTGCGAGGGTTGCGAAGAGATGTTACTGGTTAAAAAGCCATGTCTTAAGATGTTTCCGAAAGGAAAACAGCGAAGTATGTTCCTTAATCTGGGACGGGATCTGGTTCCATAATTTTGACGCGGCCACTACAAAACGTCTGTCTCCCCATGTTACCTTTTTCGTACATGGAATTTGGAGCTGTTGGGACGTCGAAGATCGCAGTGTTCGACAGGGTTTGTACATTTTAAAAGCGCTTTTGAAGAAGTCGGGGCCGTTGTTGTTCATGGCCTTGTGGATAATGCACATGGCCTTGAACTTTATCCGACTTCTTATGGGTAGCCAATGTAGCTCGCGAATTGTGGGAGAGATAGAGGCGTACTTCGGTATCCCCATAAGGATCCTTGCTGCAGCATTTTGAACAAGCTGTAGCTTGCTCACCACTTGTTCCTGTGCATTAAGCAATAGGCCGTTGCAATAGTCCACCTTGGATAATACCAGGGAGGACATGAGAGTTTTACCTGCAGTAGGAGGGAGAAAAGGGAGCAATTTCTTCACCATTCTTAAAGTAAAGAAAGAAGCCGAAACCACAGCGTTGGCGTGGCTAAGGAATGTGAGCTTATTGTCAAAAAGCACGCCCAAGTTTTTCACCTTGGCTACTGGTAGTGGAGGCGTTCCCAGTTCCGAAGGCCACCAGACCGGAGACCAAGACGGAGTTAGTTCACCAAAAACCATGACCTCCGTCTTATCGGAATTTAGCTTTAGACAATTCCGGTTCATCCATGTACTGATAGCCTTCATGCCTGCCTGAAAATTGGCTGCCACAGCTTCTCCATTTTTGTGTATCTCCAGGGCCAGCTGTGTGTCATCGGCAAATGATGTTAACGCTATGCCGAATGACTTGATTACCCTCGCCAAGTCCGACACATAGATGTTGAAAAGTGTCGGACTTAGCGAGGAGCCCTGGGGGACGCCACAAGCAAGGGAGAAGTCAGGAGAGCTGAAACTTTCCATCTTCACGGACTGAATTCTGTTGGCCAGAAAGGATGCCAGCGTTGATCTGGCCCTGCCCTGGATGCCGAGGGCGGCGACGCGGTCGATCAGAATGGAATGATCGACCGTGTCGAAAGCCGCAGATAAGTCCAGGAGTATTAAGATAGCAGCACCGCCCCTGTCCATGATGATCCTGACCTCCTCTGCCGCTTTTATCAGAGCAGTCTCCGTCCCATGGCCCTTCCTAAATCCGAACTGCGTGTTGTCGAGCAGATCGTTCTGGTCAATAAAGGTCGACAGCTGTTCGTTCATGACCTTTTCGATTATTTTTGAGGGATAAGGGAGAGAGGCAATTGGACGGTAGTTTTTGGGCTCTGAGGGGTTTAGTGCGGGTTTTTTCAGAAGAGGTGTTACAATTGCCTTTTTCCAGATAACAGGGAACACACCTGTCTGAAAGATGGCCTGGCAGATGTTACTAAGTACAGGGGTTATTAGGTCGGATACCGATCTGATAATGCGTGGAGGGCAAGGGTCCAGTGGAGATCCAGATTTTATGGAATTTATAAGCTCCGTCATGGACAGAGGTGGTGTAAAAGCCTCAAACGTTGGTTTTGATGCTCGAGGGAAAGTCTCGAGGGTAGCTGTATCAGTGGTCGTTGATGTGGTAAATTTGACGAAGATATCCCTAACCTTGGCCTGAAAAAAGTCCGCCACCTTGTTACAGAATGTTTGGGAAGGTTCGAAGGAGGGAGGGGCAGGAGGATTGGCTAGGTCTTTTACCACCAGATACAGTTGTTTATTTGAGTTAAGAGCACATTCTATTTGTGTGCTGTAAAAGGCGCGTTTTTCAGCTGTAATCAACTTTCTATAACTAAGCAGGGCGTTCTTATAAGTCTCTCTGTCGAGATTATCATAATTCCTGCGCCAACGCCGCTCCAAGTTTCTGCAGCATTGTCTCTCGAGCCGTAATGACTCCGAGAACCAGGCCGCAGAAGGTTTGGTGCGATTTGGCTGCAATTTTTTATAGGGAGCTAGGTGATCTAGTGCATTAAGCAACCAGCATTGATAATTCTGGGAAGCCTCGTGAGAATCGGGTAAATCTTCAGGTAACGTAGATTCCAAAATGTTGTGTAGAGCAGTGATATCAATATTTTTCCAGTCGCGACATAAGATCGAAGGACGAGCGCTAGTAAGGAGGTTCTTGTGATCTTTGACTGAAATTGTAAATTTGACAGCTAGGTGATCTGTCCAGGTAAGAGGGAGCACTGTTGAAATAGTGATGTAGGCATTATTGGTGAATAAAGCATCTAGAGTATGCCCTGCTTGATGGGTGGCTGTCTTGACCTTCTGTTCTAAGCCAGCGGCCAGAAAGTCAGTGATCAGCGTGTGCGAGTCCTTATCATTCTCATTCTCCAAATGGAAGTTAAAATCTCCCAATATGGTGTAGTCCTGATTAGCGGCTACTGGTTCTAAGAAAGGGTTAAGTGATTTTAAAAAGAGCGTACGTGAAGTAGGTGGTCGGTAGAGAAGAGTACCTTTAAAAGTTTGTATAGGGGAGAGAGACAGCGTAAAGGCAAGGGCTTCCGCGCAGTTGTAATCAAGCGGTTCGGTTTTTATGGCTAGCTTGGCTCGATGTATAATAGCTAGCCCACCCCCTCTTTTCCCTGAAGATCTATCTAGTCTTGTGACTTGATAACCTGCTGGCGTAGCGATGTTGAAATCCGGGCCGGATGCAGGATCTGCCCAGGTCTCGGTAATAAACATGACGTCGATATTTTGGCTAGTAATTAATTCCGCTACGTCATTCCTGTGTTTTATGAGAGAGCGAGTGTTTATCAGAATGCAGCTTATAAATTTAGCGCTATCATCTCCAGGGAGTGCTCCAGGGGAGTGTTGGGAGAAGGGTGATGTGATTGTGAAAGCGCAATTAGAACAGTTGTTGTGTGAATAATTATACAGTGACCCAAAGTCAAAATGGGTACACTTCCTATCATGAATTCTGTTTCCTATATTCAGGAGCTGTAACCTGGAGTAGGTAATTACCTTTGATGTTTGGTGGGGAAAGTGGTGGGCAGAGGGACTGGCACGCCGCACGGTTCCGGCGCGGACTGGCGCAGACTGGCACCCCTTTGGCGCGGCTTCGGTGCGGAGACGGCGCTCCCGCTGCGCTCTACCGCTGCGCTTCCGGGTGGCCATTTTATGTCCTGTGCCCCGCCCCCAGCTGTAACACTACCTCCGTTGTAATTGCTGAGCCAGCGCTGAGGCACAATGGAGCTCACCCTGCCCTCCACACTAACGGCACAGAGCCGCGGTGGAACGGGGCTAAGGGTGCAAAGGGTACAACAATAGTGGTGAGTTTAAAATTTAAAAAGATTAATTAACACAAGATGTACAATTCGTCTTTCAATTGCATCAGGTAAAATACGTTTTAAAAGTCACGCAGATTTCAGCAGTTAAGCGTTTTACACAGGGCTTTACACTGGGCTTTTGGTAGCATGCAGAGGAGGGTCCCCTCGCAATCTGCACGAGCTCTTCAACAGACCACACAGAGAGCTGCCACCACTCTGCTAGTCACTGATGGTCTCATAGATGTGAACAAGGAAGACCGAAACATCAACAACTACATCATCTCCACAGCATTTGTGCATTGAAAGAAACCTTTTTACATTTCTGAATTGGGTCTTCTTTAACCATGATTGGAGTTGATGACATGTTGTGAATTGATGTGTCAATGTATATGTACAGCTATTCATGACTTTTAATTGTATGATTAATTCAAGTTTATCCCCATGATTCAGATCTTTTGATTCTTTCAAATATAATTTGTTCATGATATAACTGATTTGCTGTGTGCTCTTTTCCATTCTCTTTGCCTTATGATTCATTGAATGTACTTTTTGAACTACATTTTGAATGTACTAGTCATCCTATGGATACAAAAAGGTCTAATTAATTGATGACCGCATGACTGACATAAACAAAATTAAGTGTACTTAGTGAACAAATAAAATCCCTTGTAGCTCTCTCTTTACCTTAAACATTTACCTTGCCCAAGCCTACAAGGGTTTATTGGGTTACCCCGAGTCTACTCATACACTCCTAACAAAGCAGGCGGATCCACCAGGGTGGTGGTGATCAGACCGTCACCGCAAGTACGGCTGTCCCAGGACAGCCATACTTGCAATAAGACCCTAACTGAACATTGCTCAGGAAATAGACTACATGGTTCAAAATGATAGATCTGTGAAACCTGGCTTTCGTTCTAATTGTCCACCAATGACAAACATTGTATGCTTCTGGACACAGTTTGCAATAACCACACTCCATTCCTGAAGCACGACTCGGGTAGCTCTCTGTTGTGGGTTCCACCCCCCACAACCCCATTGGAGAGATGTCTTTTCCCATTATGTCACCTATTTGTATAAGCGCTGCGAGGCCCTAGGGCAGTTATGCGCTATACAAATGCAATTTTTCATTTCATTTCATTTCATTTCATTTCATTTGTGAAATTCATGTATGACACATGATCACTTATAATATATCAATTGTAAGATCCATACTAACTACTTCTTAGGCAATAGCCAACAGGGCCAAGTGAGCTTTGTTGTGTTCATATTGTCATAACAGTGTGAAATGACTAACAAAATGCTTTCTTACAGCGAAATATATTTGCATGTTGCGCACATAATAATAACAATGAATAATGTCCAATTTACTAATGAATCCCAGCAAAAACTCTCCATGATGAAAGGCTGCCATTCAACCGTCTTGGACAACGAAGCACTAGGCCTTTGATAACACTAACATGTTACTCTCACACAACAATAGGTTATTATGCACACACACCCGTCAACTCAAACCTCCCTACCCAGGCACACTCAATATAAAACCCTGTCTGCTCTGCGACATGTGGGAGAACCACCTAGATTCTTGGGAGGCATGTGCATCCCAGGTTTAACAATGTTGGCAGGTATGAGAACAAATACAAGCTACAAGTTTCCCTAAGAAACAATAATGTTTATAGTTTTAATTGTGTTTGCCAATGTTTGCTTTAAAATCAGGACGATTCTATTACATATTTTCTACAGTAGGTTAATGTAAACCCACACTAATATGACTTATTGTTGTGTGTGTACTCTTTTTGTGGTCCTGTGTGGGTTAGAATCCTCTCATTCCCGTCTAGTCAAGCAGGTCAGTTGCCTTCCAGACTCTTATCCTACAGATGTGTTTATGCCTTCCAGATACATATCCTCCAGATGTGTTAATGCCTTGCACACGCTTATCCTCCATATATGTTTTGCACACAGAGAGTGGTGCAAGATACCTGTTGGTTATACCTATGATGGCAGAGACCTGGCTATATCCGAAACCCAGGGCTACGAGAATCTAACCGGGATGCCCAGAATGCGGAGAGGGCTCTAACAGTTCAGCCAGTCAGAATCGGCTGCTCCACTTGTTGAATCACAGCCTATATTTCCTACGTCTATCGCTGTCGTAAGCTGCATTTGAAAAGCCAAATTTAAGAACCTCTCTGATTTCTAAAATCCTAAGATCACTTTGGGGTGCAAATGGCACCAGAATTCTCAAGGATGCAAGGTACCAAGACCTGGGGTAAAACCTCAGTAATTAATTAAACGTATTCCAGCAATACATGCTTTGAAAGATTATACACTATGGGGCATATTACCAAGCCTGGCGATATTAGATTATCGCCGCTTTAGCGGCCGTTTTCAGCCGCTAAACAGTGATAATTATATTGCCCTATTAGCAAGCTGTCAATAACTGATGTTAGCCACAGCTTTGACGCGATAGCGAGCGGTTTGGGGCCCGCTTTGCATGTCAGTGATATTTATCGCTAATAACATGCAAAGTCGGCGTACCCAACCTGTTAGCGACTAAAAACAGTCGCTAACATCGCTATCGCCTATTATCAATGCAGGCGTAGCGATGGAAATATTCACGCTAACGCCTGCTCAGACCAGTTCTTAGCCATTATATCCAATGGGAGGTGGATATTATGGCTAAGACCCTATTGGCGTTAATGTGTAAATATCGCTGTATTTTCAGCGATATTCACGCATTTCGCCGCAATCGCCAGATATTTTATCGCTTTTGAGATAAACATTGCTAATAGCACGTCATCTCTGCGATAATATCCGGCAATGCTTGGCGATAAAAAATAAAACTCGCTAAGCCCATTTAGCGATTAATATCGCTAGTTGTTCGTAATATGCCCCTATGTTTTATTTTTGTTTCTTAAATGCTATTTTATATTCTTTATCTTCCTCAGGGTGGTTTTAAAATCCCTGTTTTTCAGGCTGTATACAATTGGATTACATAGCGGAGTTACAGCAACATATAACAAAGACAATACTTTGTTGTTTTTTACTGAAACAGTTGATGGTGGTCTCATGTACGTAGACAAGATAACTCCATAGAATAATATAACCACAGTGAGGTGGGAGCCACAGGTGGAAAAGGCCTTGCGTCTCCCTCCTTTAGACCGGATTTTCAGGATTGTTGAGATGATGAGGATGTAAGATGCAATAGTTAAAGCAAAAGGTGTTACTCCGAATATAAAACCAAGGATATAGGTTGCTGTCTGAACAGTGCGAGTGCTGCTACATGAAAGATTTATTACAGCTGTTAAGTCACAGAAGAAATGGTTGATTGTGTGAGACCTACAGAATGAGAACCTATATATTAGTACAATGTGTGGTATTGGGTCTATGAAACTAAATATCCAGCATCCGGCAGCCAGCTTCATGCAAACTACATCATTCATGGTTTTCACATAACGCAAAGGATTGCAAATGGCCACATAGCGATCATAAGACATGACCGTGAGAAGCAAAAATTCTGCAGACATCATGGACGAGAAAAAAAACACCTGCAGCAAACATCTTTTTAGAGAAATGTGTGTTCCTTCCAGAAAGAAGTGAGCAAGCATGTTTGGGAAAATGATTGTTGTGTAACAGATGTCAAGAAAGGCTAGGTTTGTAAGGAAAAAATACATTGGTGTGTGCAGTTGTGCATTGTAATAGATAATCACCATGATAAGAAGGTTGCCAACAAGTACCAAGAAGTAAATCAACAAAAAAGCCAAAAAAAGTGGAACTATAATTTGTGGAAAATCATTAAAACCCACAATGATGAACTCAGTCACTACAGTTTGATTTTCACCTTCCATGCGTCTTGGAATGCAGATTTCCTTTGTTGGGCTATCAGAGATACCTGCAATTAAAGAACAAAAAGGAAAGTCAGTACTCATCAAGCACCGTTTTGGTTGAGAAAACAGATGAGGATGTCTGGCAGTCTAAGTTCATGTGTTTACTATCAGAAGAAACTTATTGAATTGCAGGCAGGGGGACACAGAGAAGCACTTACCTGCTAGTCGCTGCTACGCCGCCACCGCCAGGAGTCATTTTGGGGCAAACAGGCACCTGGTTGAAAGCCGCCACCGCCGAGAGTCATCTTCTTTCACGACCACACGCGCCGCTGCTCCGGGACTTCAATTCCCGGCAGCCTACGCGGCGGCGCGCCTACCAACGACGCGAGGGCGCCAGGAGGAGGCGCAATAAAGCGCCTCAGTTACCGGCGGAGCGGGGGACACAGAGAAGCACTTACCTGCTAGTCGCTGCTACGCCGCCACCGCCAGGAGTCATTTTGGGGCAAACAGGCACCTGGTTGAAAGCCGCCACCGCCGAGAGTCATCTTCTTTCACGACCACACGCGCCGCCGCTCCGGGACTTCAATTCCCGGCAGCCTACGCGGCGGCGCGCCTACCAACGACGCGAGGGCGCCAGGAGGAGGCGCATTAAAGCGCCTCAGTTACCGGCGGAGCGGGGGACACAGAGAAGCACTTACCTGCTAGTCGCTGCTACGCCGCCACCGCCAGGAGTCATTTTGGGGCAAACAGGCACCTGGTTGAAAGCCGCCACCGCCGAGAGTCATCTTCTTTCACGACCACACGCGCCGCCGCTCCGGGACTTCAATTCCCGGCAGCCTACGCGGCGGCGCGCCTACCAACGACGCGAGGGCGCCAGGAGGAGGCGCAATAAAGCGCCTCAGTTACCGGCGGAGCGGGGGACACAGAGAAGCACTTACCTGCTAGTCGCTGCTACGCCGCCACCGCCAGGAGTCATTTTGGGGCAAACAGGCACCTGGTTGAAAGCCGCCACCGCCGAGAGTCATCTTCTTTCACGACCACACGCGCCGCCGCTCCGGGACTTCAATTCCCGGCAGCCTACGCGGCGGCGCGCCTACCAACGACGCGAGGGCGCCAGGAGGAGGCGCAATAAAGCGCCTCAGTTACCCGCAGCGCGGGACGAGAGCGGGACGCCCGGGGCTAAGCCCGGGCAAAGGGCGGGCCCTCTACGGCCCTCATCGGCAGGAGGAGGCAGGGGCAGGGCTCGACCCCCTGGTTCATCAGAGACGTGCCTACAAGTAAGACTCTGTTGCTGTGTTGTTTGTCAACCGTGTGATATATAGATGACGACTAAAAAGAAACCTGCTGCTCTGCCCGCAAATACCATGGATAATTATGTTGTGCAAACAGTAAAGAAAATAAATGAACAAAGGAGGGAATCACTTGGCCTAAGCCAGTCACCAGATTTGCGCAGGTTAAGCCCTACTTTACCTCTGTCAGCTGAGGATAGCCCCTTTGTGTTGGTGGAAACTAGGGTCTCACCAAATGTATCACCTATGATTGAGACTGACAGCCAGCCATTGATCACGCTAGCATCCCCTGTTATTCTGGATGTAGACTCTGATAATGTTATTGATTCAGATCCAGAAACTGTAACTGGTCCTGTGGAGGATGATCTACCACTGATTGAGCACACACCCCGGCCTGTGCGCGCCTGTGTGAAGAATCAGCGGAAACAGGGCGGTCAAAGGCCAAGAGTGAAAAGGAAAAGAACATTATCCCCAGGTTCCTCGAGAGCTCCCCAAAAAGCAGTAGGGGAATGGACTATAAGAAACAGAGGAGATGACGAAATGTTTACTAAACTGCTTGAGGTTGTAGAGGGTAAACTCATTGAAATTGTAAAACCTCTGATCTCTAAAATAGATAAACTGCAGGCGGAAGTAAAAAGACTTGGAGGCGTGCAAACAAAGTTGACGGAGGAAATAGGTAGTCGTAACACTTTACTATTAACAAGAAATATTACCGAAGGGGTTAATCAAGTCGGAGAAGGGACATCTGGTGTGCTGACCAATCCAGTCCATATGCCGGCCCCGAAAGTTAATCACAATATAACAACAGCAGAAGGGCGTCCGTTGATAGTAAATTTACCACAAGTACAAGTTCACGGTACAGACCCACTGCAGTTTATTGAGGAAGCCTCACCCGTTGTATTGGTGTTAGCTAACGTACCCCTGTTGGATGACGGTATTACGGAGTCATCCAGCTCTCTGAGTAGTAAGGCCCTTCACTGGCTCTCAGGTAATATGAGGTTAGCGCCTGGTGGGTTACAGCAACTGGCGCATGATATCAAAGCAGTTAAACGTGTTCCCTGGATAGGGAATCGCCCCAAAAGATTTAAAGGGGACTGTGTGGTGGTAACATTTGCACACCCCGATGCACTTCCTAATGTCCTAACACATATTCTCCCACCCCAGCGTAGAAAAGGTACGGTGGTTCCCCTAACGTTAAAATTCTTTCATGGGGAACAGCAAAATGTAACCCTACCAAAAACGCCAGCATTAGGATGGGATAACAACTTGAATATGCATAACCGCTGGGCATCCCCCCTAGTACCAAGCATGCTATTGCACAATAGATATGATGCCCTGTCTGGTCTTAATAACTGCGATTGACAAGAGGTCAGACACGAGTTTGCCGAAGTGGTTGCAGGAGTAGATTTACATCAGTCCCCAAATACTACTGGTAGTATACTGCCTAAGTCTGTGGGTTCATCTTGCAATACCTTAGAGGGGGCATCAACAACTTGCCTTATTGCTAGTTGGAATATAGCTGGACTAGTTTCTAAATTAGAAGTACTAGGGTGGTTAGAACTAATTAGAACATTTGATATCTTATGTTTACAAGAGACCTGGTGTTTAAATTTTAAGGGCCTTGATGGTTTTGTAGCATATGAGTTACCAGCAGTAGCAACTACCTCAGGGAGGGCCAAAGGTGGTTTGCTAATTCTGATTTCTGTGAAAACGCGAATTAGGGTGAAGGAGCATATTACTGTGGGCAATAATTCCCAACTGCTGTGGTTAGCTGATGAGGCAGACAAAAACATTCTGTTGATTAATATGTATAATAATGTTTTTGATGCCAGCAGACACACGGTTATTTTAGAATTAGACGTCGCAATCAAACAATTGATGAAAGCTTCTAATACAGTTTTTGAGTTCATATATGTTGGAGATTTTAACATTTCTGTTTGCCCTCTCTCTAACCAAAAGTTGTGTGGCATCTTGAACCGTGTTGGAGAGCCAGCTATACATTTCCAACACAATACATATGGAGAAACTCTGAACTCCTTCCTACTCGCCTACGATTTGGAGATCCTAGAGATTGAGCAGGACGAGAAGGGTGATAGTTTGCCAACCTTTGTGGGGAGAGGGGCGAACACCGTAATTGATTTTATTTGCATGTCTTCCGAATTAGCTCATTTTAGTTCTGATGTCAAGGTTGTAGACCACATGGTCAGTGATCATAACTGTCTTGTTATTGAAACTAGGTTTTGGGAAGTTTGTATAATTCCAGATAGTAGCCCTATCTTAAACATTGAGGTATATAGGCCGAATGGATTCAGAATAAGGTGGGCAGGGGATAAAGCTGAAGTAACTTCTAATTGCATTATCTCATGCTGCTTAAATGACATTACTTCAATTATTGATGAGAAACCAAATATGGAGGCCTGTATTTTTTATTTTACAAAAATCAATGTTTTTATTAGTGGTAAGTTTACTAGGTCTGCTGGAAATTTTAATAATAAAGCAAGGGGATGGTTTAATAATGCATGTACTGTGGCACTGAAGACACTAAAAAAGGCATTATCCATCAAACCTAGAGACAAAACAGTTGTAGCTAAGCTTAGATCTGACTATAATTTAGCTCTTAAGCAAAGGAAAATTGAACTACGTGAGGAAGCTTGGGAGCGACTTGATCTAGCGGCTGTATCAAATAATTGTACTCTTTTTTGGGCAGTAGTAAACAGCCCCTTTTTAAAAGATGATAAACTTCCCGTGTTAACCTCAAACGTGGGTAAGGAATCATGGGTACAGCATTTTTCTGGCATTTTTAATCCTAATACGGTAACATTGCCGATAAGTTGCTCCTGGCCAGTACTTAACCTAGATATCACCCTACAGGAGGTCCTAAGTAGTATCAGGGCTAGTAAGGGTGGTAAGGCCCAGGGACCCGACGGTGTCCCAGTTGATGTGTACAAATTCGCACCTGAGACTTGGGGGCCAGTACTAGTTAAAGTTTTTAACGCTGCTGTTCGCTATACTATTCCGTGCACCTGGTCTGAATCTATTATAGTTCCGATTCACAAGAAAGGGGACCGAGGAAACGCTAAAAACTACCGGCCAATTTCATTGTTGGATTCGTCCGTCAAGATTATGAGCCGTGTACTCCTCGTCCGATTAGAAGAGTGGGCAGAGTCTAATCAGATAATGACAGACTGCCAATACGGGTTCAGGAAAGGAAGAGGTTGCATTGAACAATGCTTAAACCTGGAACTCCTGATAGGGAAATACACCCGAGCAAAAAATGGTTCACTCTACCTCTGTTTCGCTGATTTGAGCAGCGCTTTTGACCTGGTGGATCACGCCATACTATGGACTACCTTGCTAGAAATGGGAGCACCTAGGGAAATTATATATTTTCTGGCCCGTTTATACGAGAGGCTTAGCTCGAGTGTCCGGTACGGGCCTTCGGGCGAATGCACAGACAAATTCAGGGTCAGGAGAGGTATCAGACAAGGGTGTGTTTTGGCACCCTTGCTTTTCACTCTGTTTATCAACGAAATAGACTCGATCCTAAAGAAGACACTAGCGGACGCCCCTAGAGTAAACACAAGTACCATCCCCGTGTTACTCTACGCGGACGACGCTGTGTTGCTCTCTAGGACTCCCAGGGGTCTACAGCTTTTGATGGATAAATTTATGGCCTTTATTGAAAAAAGAAAGCTGGTCATTAACAAAAGCAAGACATATGTAATGGAGTGTGGAGCTAGTAAAGTTAAAACTAAAAAGCCCTATAGGTATCTCATTGATGGCCAAGTGGTGCAGTGTGTGGACAATTTTTGCTACCTGGGGGTTAACTTTTCCAAAAATGGTCGCTGGGATGTCGAGCATAAGGTGGTGCGCGACAAAATGATCAGGAGTGCCAATGGAATATTTGCTTTTGCAAGTAAATTAGGTAGTAGAAGGCCTAAAGTAATGCTTAAGATCTTTGAAGCTAGGTGTCTATCGGCTGCCCTCTACGGAGCAGGGGTATGGGGGGTATCCAGGGTAGAATCTCTACAGGTAGAAGAGAATACATTTCTGAAAAAATTACTGTGTCTCCCGACCTCCATTGCTAATAGCTTGGTCCATAAAGAATTAGGACTACATCATCTAAATGATCTATTATTATTGAGACCTCTGATGTTGTGGCGTTCAATCTGGATGAAAGACGAAACCTCATTTAATAGGGCCATCATTGAGGATTGTTTACGTCTAGACTATTTTCTCAAAATCCCATGGATTAAATACACAATTGAATCCTTCTCTAGTGTGTTTGGGTTTAACGTTACATTAGATCACTGTTCTGCTTCGGATCTCTCTAAAGAGAGTCTGAAATCAATTTTCTTAAATCATTGTGCAGAAAGACGAGCCACGGATGATCTTAAACTTTCCACCTGTATACGTTATAACCATTTGAACGAATTTGTGGGCCTATACCCTTACCTCCTCCAGGTAACTAAAGGGCAACACCGGTTTGTTCTCACCAGGATGAGGATGGGTACGGTCCACCTATTGGTTGCATTCCCTGAGATTAAGATGCGCCCTACAGGTCCATGTCGGTGCGACAACATTTCAGAACAAAGCACAGAGCACTTTCTACTTATATGTAACCTGTATAGTGAATGTCGTAAATTCTTTTTAAAACCTTTATTTATTAAATTTGGAGCAAGAACCGTTAAAGTGGCAATGAAATTACTTTTTAACTTGCATCATCCTGACATCTGTTTTTATACGGCTAGTTATTTACTTAGGGCCATTAGCTATAGGAAAAGCATGATTTTTTAAAAACAAATATAAAATTTTTTTTAAACATTTTATCTATTGGAAACCTTTTTAAGTGTGTTACTTGATTCGTTATATGTATCATACTGTATTTTAGCGGATTGCGATCGTCAAGTGTATTTTTCTTTTAACATGTATTGTATGTATGTACTTTTATGGACATGATTTACATGTTTCCGAATAAAGTTTTGAATTGAATTGAATTGCAGGCAAAAAATAGATGCCTAGCAAGCCAGTTTCATTTTCGGAGGCCAATGATTCACTTGCATGATATCTATTGCTAATGTATAGGTTGGTTACCTCTTAATATGATAGATTGCAGCTGTAACTATTTAAAACTTGTCTAGAAGACACAGGACAAATTAACAATTCAGAAGTACATGTAATACTTTTTATTTACACAGCACTCTACCCTATGGGCTACCTATGTCCCTCCTTTGGGGAGACATATATGTAATAAAAGGGATGCATAAGGCTTGGCAAGGGGTTTTAAATACTGGGTCAACATGGTTGTAAAACTGCACACACATGCTCTGCAGTGGCAGGCCTGAAATACGTTGAAAGGGCTGTTTGTGTGGGTGGAACAATAAGTGATGCAGGCCCACTAGTAGCATCTCATTCATAGACCCTGGGCACAGGCAGTACACTCTACTACGGACTTATAGATACATTAAATATCCAAATTGTGGATACATTATTGTAGCCATGTTTATAGGAGAAACACATGTACTTTAAAGTGCTCCGAGTCCTAGGACCAAAAAAGCAGAAGAAGCAAAAAGAGGATGAAAGCAGGCAAAGTGTTTTGGGGGAAGATCACCTTAATGCTGACAAGCCTAACATGAGGTGAGTAAAAATGAGATGCTTTTAAATGTATGTTGTATGTCTGCTTGCAGGTGAATGTGTTTACGTGAGAGAGAGAGTGTGTTTGTGTGTAAGTGTGAATTTACCTTCATGTGTTAGCATGTGTTTGTTTGTGAGTGAAATTGAAGGTCAAAGGATGTGTGATGTCACTGCTGACCCCCCGGCATTTTGGTAAATTGATTTTCATGCCAGGTCTCAACTTTTGGGGAAACTGAGCTACCTATTGATGATAGCAGGGCCATGTCGAGGGATGGCTCCTCTTGTGCTCCGGAGGAAGGTGATACCCGGTGACTGGCTATGTTTTTTTTAAACCAGTCCTTCCAAAAAATTAACATCAAGTTGGCGGGCCTTACCAAATATTTAAAAAAAAAATAGGTAAGGTTGCTTACAAACTACAAATAAGCTATATCAAGTACCAGCTATGCCATATTCGTCTGCTAAAAAAATAATAGAGACCTGTACAACCGGTATGTACATGTAACCTCTTCTTTGTCTATTGATACAAGTGAACTTGACAAGGTGAACATAGTGGGAAATTGATCAGAACAGCAAAGGCTTAGGCTAAAACGTGTTTGCTTAATTCTGCTCACATTTTCTCAGAATTATCAAGTAGAGCTCATTTGGGGGAACATTATATTCTGATTTTACCCAGAAAAACTGTTAAACACTGACCATATGATATTCCAGAAGCACATCATGTAGCAATCTACATAAAAGTCAAACAGATATTAAAGATGAACGTTATAGAACCTTCAACCTTCAAAGTAAACTTTTCTCCAAACCAGATGGGAGCATCCTTTTTTGTATTGATTTCCATACTGTAAACAAGGTTTAATACTTTGATAACTACCCAATAGGATTCACCTACCATTTAGGGAAATACCAATATACTCCCACTATTGACTTCATTAACTAATTTGGTACAGAAGTCGACATCTAGTAAATATTTCAATCAATCAATGATTTTATCTAAACCGGTCTTGCAATCACCAGAATTTATCTTAAACTTCATTCTTCAAACAGATGCCTCAAATGTTGGTGTTGGGGCATGTTAGGCTTGTCAATCTTAGGGTGGTCATCCCCCAAACATTTTGCCTTTCTCCCCCATTCTTGCTGATCTAAGTTTTGCTGGCCTCAGGACTCTGCGCACTTTTCCACCGCTGACCAGTGCTAAGGCGCATGTGCCTACTCTTCAAAACAAGGTCTCTTTGGCTTATCCACAATTGGCATGTCTATTTTATTTATAGGTCGTTAGTGAAGTGCTATTGCGTGTGCCCAGGACCTGAAAATTAAATGCTACTAGTTGGCCTGCTGTGTTTAAGGAACAAGGGCAACACTAATCACAAAGAACCAGGGTATTTAGGATGTCTGTGGATCATATAAAAAAGATAAATGATACCATATGCTCAATCGCAATTGTTAGCCAGAGGATAGCCATAGAGAAGAAAACCTTTATACATATTTAAAAAATATTTTTGGGGCGTACAAATATATAAATTATAAATACGATAGTGGTCAGAGTCTCAAGTGAATATAGAACCAAAGAAAAGTGAAAAATTGTGGCATACAACAAGGTTTCTTAATATAGTAAAACAACCAAAACAAGTTGCATAATTCATAGGCACTGTCAACTGTACACATTCCAGAGACAGTGAATTGTTCGGATATTTTAATATATATGAACACTTACAAAATGTCATTTTGGTCTTGTTTCATTTATTAAAAATTATTTTAGTTTATTAGACTAGTGTAGGATCCTTTCGTGATGTTTTTGCTCTGCATTATTGTTTGAAGTTTTGCACAAATACTTTACACTTTCTCTCTGAGATGAGCTTGACTGCTCTGTGCCAAGTTCTCCGAGGGTTGAGCACAGGTTAAACTAAAGTTGTTTTTTTTTGTTTTTTTGCAGAGTTTTATATAGCGCGAACTAGACCCGAACCGAATCAGGTATCAGAGCGCTTTACATAGCACCAGTTATGTTACATGAGGACGGACACACATTCATTTTAGACATGGGGAGATTAAGTGATTTGCCCAGAATCACAGGATGTTTTTGGCGTCGTTACCGAGACTCGAAACCAGATCCCCAGGTCCGAGGTCGAGCGTACTAGTTTGCTTGTGACTTCATCCTGAGAAGGATTGTGGTTGCTGCTTGACCGGGGCTCACACCCTTGCCAACCAACAGCTCAATTTCTGACAGGGCAGTATTATCACAACTTAGGGCTGTATTACGATGTTGAGAGGAAAGCCCCCTCCTCATTGTCAGAATTTCCTGGATCATTTTGGAACCCTTCCGACTGACTCGGTCAGTTTACATTCCGACCGACCGATTACGATGTTCACAGTCGGAACGTAACTTGATAGGTCATTCAGATTTGGTTCTGACCAGCTCTCTGATTATTCGTGTTAGTCAGAACCGCATCGTACACCCCTATGGATAGTGTTTCCGTCCTCGGGATTACAATATCGTTTTCCAACAGCCTTTCTGATTTGGCCTGTCTGACATGGAAATGCTGTTAGAAAGTGACTTTGGGGGTCCCTGTCAGGGCCGCCTTCATCCTGCGGCCACTGGTTGGTGGCCGAGGGGGACCTAAGAGACCCCCATGTAAAACTCTGCACTGTGTGGCAGGCAAAATGGAGAGGAACACGAGCTCCTGTAGGGAACAATGGAACTCAGACTGAACTGTTAATGGCATTTTTATTACAAAACACATTCAGGGTGGCTGCTCAAATGTCTGCATGCATATGCATAGTAGGGCTCCCATTGAGACACTCTGGCAGCCATTTTGGCTTTCGATTATTCCAATGCAAACAAGAACTGGCAAGGCCAATTGCTTAGCCTTTTACTGCAGAGAGCTATTGGCTTTGCCAGTGCTTGATATTTTGTATCGAAGCCCTTCTTTATGTTGACACATTGCTTATAGCATAGGATGGTGGTTCCCTGCATCAGAATAAGGCCATTCTGGTTTTACTCTTCTTAGGCCAGTCCCTTAGTCCTGGATGTATGGTTTCTGTCTAATCTACCTTAGTCTCATAATCTGTCTGGCAACAACATGTGGTTGAAGACAACTGACTGCCTTGGCTGCTGTGGAAGCTCTTTCCTTTGATCTGTCCATCAGCGGCTGGACCCATCTTTGGAATACTGTCATTTTGCTTCTCAAAACTGACAGTCATAACAGCTGTCACTCACTGAGCCATGGTGTGCAAGAAACCAAGGAATTATCAATGAAGATGCTCTCTGCATTAATTGGCCAGGAAACATAAATTTGTAGTCAATAATCCTATTAAATCAACACACATTTCCAGTGTTCCTAGATCAAATTCAGTACTTTTCAAACTTTTTTAGAAACACAACCCAATTTGTAGACTGACACACTTTTGTGACCTACCTAGCTTAATGGACATGGGGCGGAAGATTTTTAAAAGTAACTAAAGCATTGTGTGGGAGCCACTATCATTCACAAACAACATACATTCCATTGAAATGTTCCCAGAATTTGCACAGACATCCAATGTTACTGATTAATCTGCATTGTAACAAATGACACTGTGTTGAAATCGGGTTTCAGTGAATATTTATCCTATATCAGGTTAAGTGTATCGATATGTTTTGAGCCTATTAAAATCTTTGCTTCCTCCAGACTTCAAATTGCAACAATAAATGTGCTTCAGTTTTGCTCTCCTGACTCCTGAATGTTCACAGATCACACTTTACAGGTATTTACATTTTGCAGTGTTTGAAAAGAATGACATCCTCCAGCCCTTCATTTCAGGCTCCCTGTTCCCTGCAAGATTGTCACATAATTCACTTTAATGCACTTTTCTTTCTCTAACTGCAAAGTGGGAGGAGTTTGTAAACACCAATCCCCAGGCTAAGAAAATAAGCAGCGATTTGTCAGAAGACAGAGCCCCACGATTGACTTCTGTCTCTGAAAAGCAGCAAATGTGACAAGTAAAATACACAATTTAAAATGCTCAGCTGGTGACCCATAAGTGTGGTGCGACCCCCAGTTTAGGAAACAATGTGTGTAGAGTCCGAGATGAAAGGAGTACCATGTACCAGGTGAAAACTTACGGCTCTTATCTAAAGACTGGAAAGGGCGTCGGGAGAAGGGTAATTTATTATGGATGATTTAACCAAACTGCCACTGAAAGAGAGGTGTCCCTTCCCATTTAAGATCAGCAGATGCCCAGCTGACAGAGAGGTCCATAGAGAGTGACACAACAAGGGGTTGTCCCCAGTAGTCAGGGCTGGCCTGGACAAAGCTTGAGATGCAAGATCAATGTTTGCATCAGGAGAGTGAGTTTGTTCTACTTGAGACAAAGGGGCATATCTACAAGAAAATGGCGCAGCTTTGCGCAAATTTTGCAGGGCGGTGCAGCGTCAATTGAAAATTACCGGGATGCACCGTATTTACAATAATACGCCACACCCCTCTGTTTTTCTCTTATGCTGGCAGTACGAATAGGTGCCTAGCGCCAACACAGACAGCTTTGTGCCATAGTGCAAGGGTACCTGTGTTGCAGGGAATGATGGTGATTTGCATTATGCAGCACACATAGAAGCAGCAAATCGTCATTATTTATAGTGATTGTTTATGTGAGGTTTACCCTTTCTTCACATAAATAATCAAGAAAGGTGTTTCGCTTTTTCTATGTGTGCTGCAGAAATAAAAGTATTTCTCCTCGTTGCGCCAATCTTTCATGGCATAAATATTTTGTGTAGTTTTAGATTTACAGATCCTTGTAAATCTGGGGCAGCGTCAAAAAGCAATGCTTGTTGCGGTGGAACGCTCACAGCAACACCCACGGCACGCCCCTTTCACGCAGAAAACTGGGTGAAAGGGTCACATGCTTACAAAGTGGTGTTAGGCCTCGCAAAGTGGCTTAACGGTACTTTCTAAGTATGGTGCATGGCAGTGCGCCACCGGAACGTCATACAAAGTGACGCTTGGTGACGCAATCCCCTTGTAAATATGCCCCCAAGTTGCACTGCACTGTGCTTAAGCCTGCACTGCCCCCTCGAAGGGGCCCGTTTACACTGTGTCTACAGCCCCCTGTACTCATGACTCCGACATGACAACCAGCCCGGCGAGGGACCCGCAACAGAATACCATGACGGTCAGCGGATGGCTGTGTTTGTGGATATGAGTGAACGCACTCCGGTGTGACACAAGGGAGGCATGTACCGGGTCCATGGGGCCAACACTGCAGAGGAGCTGGGACAAGAGACAGGTATATCACAGTCCTAGGAGAGAGACTGTAACCTTCCGCCTGGCACTAGAGTGCGTAAATCTGAGAGTACATCCAGGAACTCTCCCGTGCAGAATAGGATTATTCACAGGCCACGGAGTAAACACGTGAATGATCTTCAATGGAGTCATGGCTCCACGCCAAAAGATCGTCTGTGATTCTGGTTTCATTTGATGTAGTACTTTAAAACTATACCTTAATGTAAATAAAAACCCTGGACAGTTGTATTATTGCGTGTAATTTGTTTTTTTACTATTTCTGCCTTACTCTGAGTTCCAAATCTGTAATCCAGGACTTTTGCCCGAGCTAACATCGGAGACAAACCCCACAGACAGGGGATAGGGTTGTGCAATGGAGAGCCGTGATGAACGATAGTACCTAGTTTGTACTGTTGTCTTGTATTTGTGGCAGAGCCAGTCATGAAAATGATACAAGTAATTTAAGTGAAATATACACGGCATACAAAGCCAAAGAAGGGATTTGTCCCCTTCACCATGTCTCTATTCTACCACAAGTGGCCGGGGATACAGCTCACCTTTCCAAAGGAGATGCGTGATTGGGGTTGCCTGAGAGAGAGCCAAGGCCCAATCACGCAACTCCTAGAAGGAGATGATAAATTTCGTTCAGAGGAACGTTTTCAATTAAAGTTCACATTTTCTGTTGCCTTCTTGACGTCGCTGCAAAGGCCAAGATTCGTGTTTGGGTGGGCCTGGCCCACCCTCTAGAACCGGGCCTGGTACCAACCCCAGATAGCGCCCAGTAACATCTATCTCCCACAGCGCCTTGAGACCAGGCTTACGGAGGGATACGGAACCCTCTCCTCGAGCCACGCATTATTTGCTGCTGCAGAGAAATAAGGCTCCTGGTTCAGCGTCGAACCGGGCGAAGGGGCTGAGTTTGTTTTCTGTTTTGCTCTCTCTGTGGGACGTGGGACCAGTATTACAGCATTTTAGAACCTGGCCTTCTTTCAGCGCAACCAAACCTTACAAATAATATGAGGGTGGTCGGGCGATGAGACGCAGATTATAGTCGACAGACAGACAGAATTCCAAATAAAGGGTCACAAAACACAACTGCGTAGCCTTGGACCTTGTCATGTATGTGCATGTAACTTGCATGATAGATCGAGGTAACTATTAGCGGCAATACTACGTGTCTCTTGGACCTCTTTCAAGTGCTCGCTGTCCTTTTTACCCAGCACCCCTCCTCCCCCCCACCCCACCCCCAGGATCCCCTGGACGGTCCAACTACGGCACCTCCCTGTGCTGCTAGATGGGTTTGTGGAGTGTGTGTGTGTGTGTGCTGGCCAACAACATTAACTCACTGTAGCAACAGGGCACATGTGGCAGTCTGTCTTTGAAAACACAACAAGCACTGGCAAACATTTGAAGGGCCCCTTTATTCATCATTCTCTTTCGAAACTCTTTCACGTTTTATGGGGGTGCTGCAGCACCTTCTGCACCCTCTGAACCCCTACTTTCAGTGCCCTTGGCCCGCTCTTAATCAGAAGTACATTTTCATGGAACTGTGTAACGCCTGGCGATAGAACAACTCTCAATGTACACAACTCACAAAGTATAACACAGGGAGGCTGACCTGGTGGATGAAACTGGCCTCGTCTGATAATTGGTGTCCGGCTCTGACTGCAAACAGAATCCACGACGCTGCAGGAGTCCAGCAGTCCTAAAACAAGCCCCAGCAGCAGCGGTGGGAAGTCTGCAGTGAAAGCTGCTGAGCACAAACACAGAAGAAGAGAAGGAACCACATATCCAACCAGCATGAACACTGCTGTGTAAATAAAGTAAGAAATAAGAGACCATAAAGAACAATTATAAGACAAGCGCAAATTTGAAGATGAAAAAGGAATTCAGGCAGCATAATACTATGTTTCACTCATGGCCCTTTTCCAGTGGTGCAGCACTTTTATACCTGTCTTTCTTTGTTTTGTCTATGCCTTGTGTCTCCAGGGATGTGATCCTCAAAGCTGAACGTGGCAAACATTTAGCAGGAGTCACAGCTGCCAGAACAGAAGCAATTAGAACCTGGCGTTAATTGTCACTTCAAAGTCCTGGACTTTGTCCCCAAAGGTGTGAAGTTTTAGCAGTTGAAAGTTAAAGGTGTTTACTGACCACAAACAGAATTAAAGTAATTAAACGCCCTATGTTGATGAAACTTTTAATCTGTTGAACTCAGGTCGAAAAGTTTCTGTAAAGTAAGAACATGGTCAGGTATTATTTTTGCTCAAGTTGTTTGATGTCCATTTGTGGCTTGAAGTTGGAGCCCAGAGTGCTTCCTGCCTGGTCCATGCACTTCAGAGGCGTCCATAATACTGACTGCACCTCTGATCAGTAAACACAAAGAGACAAATTTGAAAAATGTGAGAGAAAGTTATTGTACCACCTACACCTATATCTGAAAAATATCAAAACCCCAGAGCCAATGAGACTAATATCACTGAAAGTCATGAAAGAATTGTTTATGGCAACAGTAAGAAACAAGCTCATAACAGTTTGCGAACTGAGGGTCACTGAATGGTATTCACACGGCCAGTGCTTAATGTGTAAAAAAAGAAGTGCAGGTGCTGAAATGTTGCCAAGGAGGCCAAAGCTCACTTCTTCCTCCGGTGAGCCCCACTTTTAACTCTCTCACTGCCTCAGTCTCTATCTTCTAACCTTGATCCGTTGCCTGTCCCCTAAGTCTTTGCTCTAAAAGTCTATCCTCGCACCTCTCTAATTCTTTTCTATCATCTTTGTCACCCTGGTGTGTTACCTTATTCCCTGTATTTCTGATTTGCCCTATATTCATTCTAGCCCTGCCCTTTTCCCTCTTCACTTTTATCCATGCTCTGCTCTCTCTTCCCTCAATCTTGGCTCTTTACTATCACTCTTCTAGCAGTGATTAGCGGTGTCTCCATTTTATAATTTGCTTTTTTTCCTCTGTCCTGTCCTCTACATTCTTTCATTCTATCTTCTCTCTTCTTAATACTCTCTTCTTCACATCATGGCTGCTTTCCCTTAGTATCTGATTTGCTCTCCTTTTCTTCTACTTAGCTCCATTTTATCTCTCTCCTCTCCTGTTGTTTCTTTCTCCTCTTTACTCCTGCTCTCTCTCTCATTTATAACACTGCTGCTGCCTGTGACTTCTATCGTCAGCATGTACATGTCCCTGCTATTTTGAACTCTGTGTTTTCCTATTGTCATTCCTAAAGAAGTGGAAGATGGCGTGTTTTACTTTCTTACCTTCACCGAGTGCAAAAAAAAAAGTGTACACCAAATTAAAATGCTTTTTTTGCATATAGTAATCAGTGCGGTATGACTGGGTTTATTGCACAACTGACGGCTGCTCGAGCACAGCAGGTGATGTCACTGCTAGTACTGCCTGTAATTAGTAGGTCCAGGGATGGTGACGGCATCGGCATCCACTGCTCAGCTTGCTGTGACCCTGCCTGCTACAGCAAAGGCATTGTCCCCAGCCATAATGCTGCCAATGCCGGTAAGTATAGCTGTGGAGCCTACTGGACTCACTCACGCTCAGCAATTACTATACTGGGGTGCAGCGCACAGATTCTACAGATGACGCCATGGCACACAAAAGGTGTGTTGGTCCACCGCTGCATCAAGCACGTTGACGATAGCAGCAATACAGGGCTGCAGGATATGCTACTCTGGCTACGCAGCAAGTGGAAAGTCCAGACTTACTTTTGTTTATTCTTCCTCAAGAGCCCTCACTCCCAAGTTCCAGATGGGATCTTGCAGCTTCCTTACCGTAACTCTGTCAAGAGCCAGCCCCAGCTACAATTATCCAATGGGTGGCTTAGGCTCAGGCAGTGGCAGGGTGCAGCAGACTAGGGTGAAGAGAATGTAAGCCATAGTTTGTCGTTTACTTATTGGATTTGTGATCGGCGCGATGACATCATCACTAACGTGGTGATACACAACCATGACTGCCGGGACAGGTGTATGCTGGCCTGTCTATGAACATTTACCAACCAGTCACCATGCAATGTATGTTATTCTTTTTATTTTGAATTTGAAAAATTAATATTGAGACCACCACCTGCAGGGTCAGAAATTGTAGCCCCGGCCCTGTGAAAGAAGTGCCGGTGCTCAGCACCTGAAAGCACTTGCACAATTTAAGCACTGTGACATGGCCTGTGCCTCAAGAACACACCTCATTGGTGCTCAGGCAGTCATGATCTAGGAGCAACCACGATCAATGAGTCTCTTCAAAACCTTCTTCTCCTCTGTGCATGGATGTGGGTGAAGGAAGCGTTTACCTCCTCACCGCTTTCCATATGCAGAAGAACATGGTGATGCAACACCGTATACAAGCACAACTGACTGTCACTATCACAAATGTACAGTGTCAACCATCAACGACAACACAATAGGTACTGCAATAGGAGTCATAGTGTCACCAGGTTCACAAGCAAAATTCATTGAATTGCATCTGGAAAGTAGCCCACGTTTTGTCTTGAGTACAATAGACTCTGCAATTTTAAAAGCAGAGTTATGCATTTATCCAGGAACGTATGGGTCAACATGTTTCACTGGTATCAAACACACTAGACACTCTAAAAGTGACCAACTAGGAAATAGGACACTACACTTACAATCTCTATTTACAATCACCTAACCAATGACAAGGGCCATTGAAATCAACAATGTGGGATTTTCAGCAAGGAGGGGCTGCACATTTTCTTGAACCCCAGTGAGCTCCGGAGAGTTTCAGCTTCTCCTTAAAGAGGAGTGGTGAAGAACTTTGTAAGCAATGCCAACAGTCTTAAATGATGCTTGTGTTTCATTGAGGAGCTACTAGAGTGTTAATGTTAATGTTAATGTTAATGATATTTGTAGAGCGACTGTTGCCCAAGGGCGTCCTGGCGCTATAAGTGATGGTCCCCATTAGGTACAGATGGAAATGCCTAGAAGTTGTTACATTTCTTGTGCCGTGAGCGGGTTTGTCCTGTAGGGCACAGCTCCTAAGGAGGGCCAGGTGAAATTTCAAGAGACCAGCGAAGAGTGAATTCTCGTAGGCCAGTCTGGAAACCATTAGCACCTGCAATACAGACGTCAAGTCCTGATCAGGAACACCCTGCCTCATGCACAAAGTAGGATGAGCTGGCAGCGAGCACTCTTGGTGATAGTTGTGATTCATCTAAGCTAGCTGTCAGGGAAAAATCCCAGTAATATCACGTTTTCCACAATGGTCAACTTACTGTCCATTTGGAACATGACCCTTGAACTGGAAGATTTTATTCAATAAAAGTAGTAAAATAAATTCATATTTTTTGGTTTTGTGTCTTAAGTGGTTGTTTGAAACACATTTAGAATTTTGTCTAGAACCACAGCCCCAAATGCCACAGTTAGTGCCCCAAATGATGCTTCATAAAGGGCCTCCTTATTGTCGCGAGACCTCTGCAATAAATAACTGCTGTGCGGAGGTCCAGCCACACGTGCAGGCTCCAGCCGCAACTGCGGGTCATCCGCCACAAGTGGAGAGGGCATTTGTGAATCGGCCCCGTAAAGTCAAAAATCCAACAGTGTACTTTACAAACCAGTACTCTCTTAATTGTTTGTCACTGCATCCACCACCACCTCCTACATCTTGATTTCTCTAATCTATTCTCAACAGAATCCCACACACTATGTGGTTCTAGGTATGTCCCTAGTTTGTGAGATACTCCGGTTTTATTATATTATGGTACGGAATATATAAAGCGCTCCACTGCTCTTTGATGTTAAGTTCGCAATAAATTGGATAAAGTATTACCTCAACTACATTATAAGGATATTTCAGTCATGGAGAAGTTCCGTGGCCTTATAGAGGAATGAGGCCGAGAGCTGTGTTACTTTGTAAGGATATTAGAGACTGGCTTTCACAAAGTTGGTGCAGGCTCCCATGTATTATAAAGCAAATACCTACATTCTTTAAAAAAAAATGTAATTTGTACCAGTAATCCAGAGAGGAGCTGCTCAATAGGGTTGGGGTGTGTTGGTTTTACATGACTGATGTGAAGCATGGGTACCATGCCAAGTAGGTTCGGCTAAAAAAGAGTGTTGACTCTCCTCTCCCATAACATTTGTAATTATGAAGATTAACACTTGCAACAATGGACATCTCAGATATAGGAGTAGCCCTGATGAAATGGAATTTCCTCTCGTCCCTAAGGTCTCTCCATCTGATAAGGGGCCAGGATGTTATGATATTGTCTCCCTGGTTGTCCACAGTGGCTGGCAGAACATAGCAGCATTTAGGCATTTCCCTCTTAGCACACCGGCTTTTCCAGGACTTATTGGAGCTTTTTAATACTGTCAGGCAGGCTTACACATTTTGTTGAATCAGGTTGGCAGTGTTGAATGCTGGGCAAATGTGGTAGTCAGGTGAGCAATTTCCTGAACCTTATTGGCTCTGTTGTTTCTCTGTTGCACTGGGCCAGCTACAGGGTAGGATGAGGGATGTACAAAATGGCATTTGCCAGACCTATCAACAGGCTAAATTTTGAATGACCACTGATAGCTGACCCAGTACCATTGACTCTTCATGTGGCCTCCCACATCTCATGGGAAGGCCTGCACAAGAATCTGCCAGCTCAGCACATCGCAGGAAGTGGCGCCACCTTTTAGACATTAGACTCACGTGTCTAATTCAGATAGGAGCCAAATTTGATAGCACAGTGACTGTACCATACATGGATACAAAATAGAGGGGGTGAAACCACATTTCTTGTCTGGTTAAATCACAAGCAAACCCCACTTTATGTTTAACCCTCTGGTAGGTTGACACAATGCATTGATGCTTAACTTAGAGGCAATGTGTAAAAGATGTATACTGCACATTGAACAGTAATTGAGTGAAAACACACAAAAAAGGAAAATCCCACGCAATTTAGAAAACTAGAGTCAAATTTAATAAACAGTTTCTGACCAAAACTACTGAAATCCATCACTAGAAAAAGGGATATGCAATTTTAAAGATGTTAGTGAAAACAGTGCTTAGAAGCACAATGTGCTGACTGTTGTTATCTGGTCCAGCCAGACCGCAACAAAGTCACAAGATCAGACTGACTGTCTTGAAATGTAACCTGTATTTAGGGACCATTTAAGACACTGAACAAAGTATGAATTAGCAAATTTCTTCCATGATAAAATTATGAAGCTTAAACTGTCTTTAGACCAACTCACTCTGCCATCCTCCGGAAACCTTCCCCTCGGAATGGAGGGAATACACTGCCTCAAACTAGGACAAGTGACCCAACTGTTGAAGAATCCAGGTGCTGACTTGTATGGCTCCAACAACTTCAGGTCCATCTCCAACCTTTTCTTCCTGGTGAAAATACTAGAGAAATGCGTTCACTCACAAATCAAACAACATATTGACTCTAATAATCTTCTCACCAATTCCAATAAGGTATCAGGAAAGAGTGTAGCACAGAAATAGCCTTAATAAATATAGCAGATATTATACACAAGTCACTGTACGCTGACAAATGCTGTGGGCCTATCATCGGCCTCGGCACAGTCATTCACAAGCTGCTTCTAGAAGCCCCCAAAAAACAGATCGGAATTGATGCTAAGGTTTCAAAATGGTTCACCTGTTACTTATATAAACCTCTCGACCTCAGATACTTCCATCAACAACAGGGGTGTCCCCCAAGGCTCAGTCCTCTCACCTACACTCTTCGATAAATACATGAAACTCCACACCACCATACTCAAACAAGCAAAGTTCCCGTGCCACGTATATGCAGCTCTAATTAGAAGTTTCTTCAATTGAGGATTTGCGAGGATTAAGCACCACTCTCATAAAAGTCCAAAGCTGGCGTCTCCCACAGCTACCTGAAACTCAACCAAGATATAATGGAAGTCTAACTCCGGTGGGATAATGGACAGTCCAATTAGGCCCAAGAGTGGTTAAACACCACTGTGACTTTCAACTTCAAATTGATGTTGGCTAAGTCCGCCAAATCCGGGGAATCACCTTGGATTCAAATCTGAGCATGAATCTACACATAAAGAATAAAGTGAAAAGTGCATTCTATAACCTAAAACTCCCACACAAAATCAAGCACTTCCTACCCCAAAACCATTAAAAAAACTAGGCCTGTGCGGTGAACTCAGCCCTGCAGGCCGAGTTTTTGTTACACCGCACTCCTCTTGGAACGTGGTTGCAGAACTTTGTTGTGTTTCAAACCCGGTCCTAGCTCATCCCACTGCAATTGCTGTTCAATGGTGCTGGGTTTTTAAATAGGACAAAAAATGCCACCACTGGTAACAGAACAGTTTATTTCACATAATTTTCCAGTAGCTCTGGACCGCGTGCGGACGTAAAGTTAGTAGTCGTAAATCTATTCTGTGAATACCAAAAGTAGTAAGTGCATTCTGTGAATACCAAAAGTAGTAAGTTAATTCTGTGAATACCAAAAGTAGTAAGTTTAGGAATTTGTCTTAAGTTAATTCTGTGGATCGGGCCCTCTGTGAGGAAACTAGGGGGCATATTACCAAGCAATAGCGATAATTATCGCTATTGCTTGGTTAGAGACAAAAATGTACCGCTGAGCTGCGGCGATTTTCATCGCAGATAAACCTTGGTATTACCAAGGTTTATCGCAAATGCGATAAAAAACGGCCGCAATGCATGAATATCGCTGAAAAGTCAGCGATATTCATGCATTACCGAGCTAATGCACTTAGCCATGTTATCCACCTCCCATTGGATAACATGGCTAAGAACTGCTCAGGGCAGGTGTTAGCTTTTGGAGATATTCGCGCTTAGCGCGAATATCTCCAAAAGTTGGTAATAGGAGATAGCGATGTTAGCGACTGTTTCCAGTCGCTAACATCTTGGCACGCCCACTTTGCATGTCATTAGTGATAAATATCACTGACATGCAAAGTGGGGCCCAAGATGGTCGCTATCTCCTACTAGCTGTCGCTAGCTGGTGTTAGCGACAGCTAGGTAATAGGGAGATAATTTTATCTCCGCTTTCTTGGCTTTTAAAGCCAAAAAAGCGGAGATAAACCCCCTTGATAATATGCCCCATGGTCCTTGGCTACAGTTGCCGCCATATAATAAAGCTGACAACTTTTCCAACTGTAGCAGTCCCACCGACAAGGATGCTACCCAACCCACCATTGCGTTCAGTGCTTTTTCGGGTGTATGATGTGCTACAGAAAAGGCAAACACAAATAAAATTGCCTGCCATTTCTTATAATTGCTTGCAAGCCATCCTACACAGTTCATTGACACTTGAAACCTGTCACGTGGGTGCACCTTAGCATTGCAAAAGTCCAGAAAACACCTCCAGAAAGGGTCATCTCTTCTATGGATTCTCTCCTTAAAACTATAGGCATGTACATTGATATATGCACAAACATCAAAAATGATCCGGTTGAAATAAGATGAATAAATACGTCTAAAATAATAAGTGCCAATACGTGAAACAGAAGCGTTTCGTTGGACTAGACTTAACAGTGAACACATCTTACCACCAAGAAGACAGTCAACAGAGGCACCACACGTCCCTTTTGGTGCCTCAAAAGTTTGTTAAATATGCGGGTCTGTTATATATTCAGTGTCAGATTTACAAGAAATTGACGCATCTGTAGAGATGCGTCAGGTTCCCTGTTTCTCACTGCTAGACCCATGCGCCACCATGGATGCAGGGGATTTACAATACGTCGCATCATGGCACAAGAATTAACAGATGCGTCAGAAATTCGCATCTGTCAGCCCAAAGTCACAAATTACTTGAGTCGTATCTCAAGCACAATGCAACTCCAGCAATGCTTAGAGAAGTTCTATACTTAATACACTGCATCAATCATTACACCTGCTTCAAGCAGGCGTACGGTTTTTACACAGTGGCGTGCTAGGAGTGGCACAGTGAAATCTTGTAGATTTTACTGCAGCACTTTTATGAGGCTTTCCTGTATGGGAATGTCCACCCTGCATACATTATACCTGACACAGGTATAATGTGACGCGGGGCTTTACAACGTGATGCATCTCCCTCGATGCGTCATGTTGTAAATTGGTTGCATTTAGTAAGTCGCCGCTGCGTCACAAAAGTGAGCCAATGACGGTTCAAAAGTATCGCAAGGGGCTTGTAAATCTGCCCCTCAGTGTTCACTTGAGGCTTCCTCGAAGGAGAGCTGCGGAGGCTATGTCATTGCCATGGGGTCCTTGGTGAGGGAGAGGATCAGTAGAGTGTCGTCGGTGTAAGAGATCATGTTGAGGTCCTGCTGTCGAGCGACGTTTGCGAGCGGGGCCATGTAAATGTTGAACAGTGCCGGGCTGAGGGAGGATCCTTGGGGTACGCCGCAGATGATCTTAGAGGCTTTGGACTGGAAAGGGGGAAGGCGGACACTCTGGGTTCTGCCGGAGAGGAAGGAGGTGGTCCATTCCAGAGCCTTGTCTCAGATCCCTGCGGCGTGGAGCCGTGTGTGTAGTGTGCAGTCGAAGACGGTGTCTTAGGCGGCGGAGAGGTCTAGGAGGGTGAGTGCTGCGGTCTCGCCGTTGTCAAGCAGGGTCCTTATGTCGTCCGTGGCGGCAATGAGGGCAGTCTCGATGTTGTGGTTGCTACGGAACCCTGACTGGGAAGGGTCCAGGATTCTGTTTTCTTCGAGGTATCGGGTTAGCTGTCTGTTGCCAATTTTCTCGATGACCTTGTCCGGGAAGGGGAGCAGAGAGATGGGCTGGAAGTTCTTGTGGTCTCTTGGGTCTGCCTTGGGTTTTTTCAGTAGGGAGTTGATCTCGTCGTGTTTCCAGCTCTCTGGGAAGGTCGCGGTCTTGAGGAAGAGATTGATGACGTTGCACAGGTGGGGTGCGATGGAGCTGCTTGCTTTGTTGAAGACGTGGTGCGGGAAGGGATCTGACAGGGAGCCGGAGTAGATTGTACTCATGGTTTTGATGGTGTCATCGATGCTCACGCTAGCCCAGGCTAGCAGGGGGTCGTAGTCGATGGTATGCGGAGGGTCTGTTGTGTTGCTGTCTGTTGAGGCTGTCTGGGTGTTGAGGCTGTCGTGAATGTCTGCTATCTTGCAGTGGAAGAAGGTGGCGCACAGGGCTTGCAACAGCGGGATGTCGTTGGTGTTGGAGCTGGGTTTGGAGAGTTCCTTCATGATGTTGAAGAGTTCCTTGCTATTTTGTGCGTTGTTGTCGAGGCGGTCTTTGAACAAGGTTCTCTTGGCAGTCCTGATGAGGTGGTGGTGGTTGCGGATGGTTGCTGCACGGTTGTCCGCAGTTTGTTCGCTGTGCCATTTCTTCCCTAGTTTCTGGCAGGATTGCTTTGAGGCTAGGAGTTCTGGGGTGAACCAGCTGGCCTTCTTGCTGGTGTCTCTGTGGGGGGGTTCTTCAGTGGGGCGAGGGTGTTGGCGCAGTCCTTGATCCAGCGTTTGAGGCAGTGGGCAGCGTCGTCCTTGTTGGAGGGTTTGGTGGGTGGGCTGAGGGTGAGGTTTGCATGTAGTTGGTCTTCGGTGATTTTGCTCCAGCAGTGGCAGGGGACTTGTTGGGTGCAGTGGTGTGTGGTGTGTTTATGAAAGGTGAAATGAATGCATCAGTGGTCGATCCAGAGGAGTTCGGTGGTGTGGCTGACGGAGACATGCGGGCTTAAGAAGAAAGTGTGTGGCCGACGGATTGGAGGGCGTTGGTGAGGTTATCGATTAGTGTTGTGGAGTTGTTGTCGTTGTTGTTCTCAAGGTGGAAGTTCAGGTCTCCGAGGAGGATGTAGTCGGTGGATGTCAGGGCGTGTGTGCTGATGAAGTCGATAATGGAGTCGCTGAACTGGGGGCGGGGTCCGGTGGGTCAGTAGATGAGGGTGCCTCTGAGGGTGGAGTTGGGGTCTGTGTGGATCTGGAGGTGCATGTGTTCAGCGGTGCTGAGCATGTCGTCAGTGCTAGTCGCGACCCTGATGCTGTTCTTGCGGATGATGGCGATTCCTCCTCCAACTCTGTTGGTGCGGTCTCTGCCGGTGATCTTGTAGCCTTTTGGGATGGCTATGGCGATGTCGGGTGCGTCATTCAACCAGGTCTCTGTCAGGAAGGCTACATCCAGGGATGTTGTGTCGAGCAAGTCCCAGAGCTCGACGGCGTGTTTGCGTGCGGAGCGGTTGTTCAGTAGTATGCATAGCAGATGGGTGCGGTCTTTCTTGGTGGGTGGTTCGTCGGCTCTGAGGCTGGTGTAGCTGCAGTTCCGGCAGGTGAAGGTGTGCGTTTCGGGCAGTCTTGAAGCAGGTGAGGGTACGTTCGGGGTAGAGAGCGTGGAGTGTGCTGGCATCGTAGCTGAGGAAGACGTCGTGGCGGGAGCTGGGGCCAGGGGTTCTGGTGCTGGGCGCGGTCCAGGCGCAGACGGACGCAGACAGGCACGCCTTAGGTGCGTTTTTGGCACGCAGTGGCGGCGTATATGGGGAGGTGGGGGGAGGAGTAGCTGGGAGGCGGGAGGTGGGGGCAGCGAATGGGCAGTCAGGGGGCAGAGCCGCAGGGGACACAGCGGCGGGGGAGGAGAGGGATGACGAAGGGAACAGAGGGAAGGGCACAAGATTGAGTGGAAAAATGGGTGTTACAGAATGCAAGGGCACAGGAAACAAGGGGGAAGTGAGTGGCACAGAAGGCAAAAGGGATTAAAAAAACAGGTGTTACAGAAGGCAAAAGGGCTTAAAAAAACGGGTGTTACAGAAGGCAAAGGGCACAGGAAACAAGGGGGAAGTGAGTGGCACAGAAGGTCAAAGGGCTCAAAAACTGGTTTTATAGAAGGCAAAAGGGCTAAAAAAAACAAGGGGGACACGAGTGGAACAGAAGGCAAGAGGGCACAGAACCACAGGGGCTGCTAGGAGAGAGACGGAAAAACTGGCTGAATTCACGAGGCAGCAAGGGGAACAGAGGGGAAAAACGGCACAGATCAAGTACAGGCAGCAGGGAAAGACGTGGTACAGCATTCACAGGCACAGTAATGAAGACAACGGCAATACAGGAAATACAGTGAAAACGATCAAAACAATACACTACAATACAATAACTGGCGGAGATAAAAGCAGAGATGAACAAACGTACGGCCTACCACTGGCCACCAGGGATGAGGTGCAGGCGGTAGCCTGCAGGTGGAGGAGGACCTCGAACTTCCTCAGCAGCGGCAGCTCGGGCAGGGACACACAGGCGGTGCTGTGAGGAGGGTAGGGTCGCTCTCCTCACAGCGCAGCGGCCAGCATATATGAGGTGGGAGGGAGGAGTAGCTGAGAGGCGGGAGGCGGGGGCAGCGAATGGGCAGTCAGGGGGGCGGGGACACAGGGGACACAGCGGCGGGGGAGGAGAGGGATGACAAAGAGAACAGAGGGTAGGGCACAAGATTGAGTGGAAAAACGGATGTTACAGAATACAAGGGCACAGGAAACAAGGGGTAAGTGAGTGGCACAGCAAGCGAAAGGGCTAAAAAAAATGGGTTTCATAGAAGGCAAAATGGCTAAAAAAAATGGGTGTTACAGAAGGCAAAGGGCACAGGAAACAAGGGGGAAGTGAGTGGCACAGAAGGCAAAGGGCTAAAAAGCAGGTGTTACAGAACGTAAAAGGGCTCAAAAAATGGGTGTTACCGAAGGCAAAGGGCACAGGAAACAAGGGGGTGGTGAGTGGCACAGAAGGCAAAGGGCTCGAAAACGGGTGTTACAGAAGGCAAAAGGGCTCAAAAACGGGTGTTACAAAAGGCAAAAGGGCTCAAAAACGAGGGGGACACGAGTGGAACAGAAGGCAAGAGGGCACAGAACTACAGGGGCTGCTAGGAGACAGACTGCGCAATGGGCAGAGAGGCACGGGGCATCGAGGGGAACAGAGGGAAAAAACGGCACAGATTAAGTACAGGCAGCGGGGAAAGATGGGGAACAGCAGTCACAGGCACAGTAATGAAGACAACAGCAATACAGGAAATACAGTGAAAACAATAAAAACAATACACTACAATACAATAACTGGCGGAGAAAAATGCGGAGATGAACAAACCTACGGCTTACCACTGGACACCAGGGATGAGGCGCAGGTGGTAGCCTGTGGGTGGAGGAGGGCCCGAACTTCCTCAGCAGCGGCAGCTGGGGCAGGGACACACAGGCAGTGCTGTGCGGAGTGGGAGCGACCTACCAGGTAGGGTCAAGGGTCGCTCACCATCAGCTTGGTACCCCACTAATACATCGCAGACACTTCGCAGGAACAGCCAAAGACCTAGCAAGGCATGGATGCCACAGCTGGCTTCCCGCAAGTGTCATGGGGCAATTGACTGCACACATGTCCTACCTGTGCTCTCGGCAACATGGCACACAATAACTGCAACAGAAGGCGCATGTACTCTATCAATGTCCAGTCAATAGTGGACCACCGGGGACTATCCAACAAAGTCGTCGCCAACTACCCAGGCAATATGCATGGTTCCTACATCTACCGACAGGACATCACCGACCGGCGCTTCCAGGATGGCACCTACAGAATTGCACAGCTCGTTGGCAAGAACCAAATGAACACACCGCACACCCCAACTCCACATTCATGCAACCCACAACTCCGGGAATGCACACTTTCCAAACTCACATGCAACATGCCAAACAACCTGCCCACCCTCCAGACATGACAGCACAACTTACTGTGGGAACATGGGGCATCAACGGCTTGGCACAGCTGCAACACAATAGCAGATTGTGGGGAGAGGTGAGAACCAGGCATGTGCGACGGAGGCAAGTGACCCATGAATGAGACTGCACACAATGCCAATTGCAATATGCAGACCGCACACATATCCATGTCGAAATATACTACTGGTGTTTGGAATGTACTAGACAGTGGATGCAACCATGTCACCCCAGCCGGTGGGGAAGCTCATGGAAATGTAGCTTGTTACGTCCCCCCATAAGTGTGAGTGGAGTGAGCTGGCCAGGCATATGCCAGGCCAGCGTTGGGGTGTGAATAAAGGACACATAACTCTGGGCGTGGTTCTCCTCCGGAATGCCCAACGTCTCTGCCAGGGCAGTGCCTTTCACCCCACCACGAGGACGATGCCGTCGCCGTTAGCGATGTTGTCTGCTATCCTGCGCGCATGCTGCACCCTGGCCCGCTGGTCCCTGAACCAGTCTTGGCCGCCCCTGCGCATCCAGGCATCACTCCTCACATGCCGACACCGGCGTGTGTTGAGGAGGGCCCACCACGTGCTGGGGCAAGCTCCAAGCCTGAGGGCCGCAACCTTTGTAGTATCCTCAGACCATCACGGCGTCCGCGACACAGACCCTCAGTACTCCATTCTCGTTGACGCACTCCACCGGCAGAAATAGTGGACTAGTAGGTCACACATTTGGAACTGAGTCTTGATTACACTATGGCACAGAACATAATTCATGGCTGCGTTTATGTCACTTTACTCCCTTCAATTAGTGGTACCACCAAGTCTGTGCATAGCTTTACAACCACACAGGTCTGTGGGCCCATGTGGAATACGGCCCTTGGCCTATGCTGCTCTTGAGTAGGTCACAAAATTACATAACATAACAGGTGTATTTGTAAAGCGCACGATTACCCGAAGTCTTCTGGCGCTGAATAACAGATGTTTATTGTTACCCAACTCAATGGTACTCCTTTATCGACCGCAAATGGATGAAAGGATGAGTGGACCCGCCAGGATTTGAACTTGTGACCATGAGGTTGAACACAGGCCCCTGCAGTGGCTGCTTTAGTCCACTGAGCCACCTGACCCGGCTTAATTGGAACTGAATATCGATTTTTCAATGCCAGAGTACATCATAGCACGCAAGGAGAGTTGTAAGAGAATGACACCCTGCAGACAGGCGGAAAAACGAATCATCGTTACTTGAACACTAGATACAACTGCCCTGGTGTCACTAACTGCATTGTAAGCCAACGGCACATGGCTGTGGGCCACTGCTGACCGCTGCCTCCGGCCTACACTGCGGTCGAGTAGGTCACACATTTGGAACTTAGTCTTGATTACACCATGGCAAAGAACATTATTTATGGCAGATTTTATATCACTATACTCCCTTTGATTAGTGGTGCCACCAAGTCTGTGCATGGGACTCCAAACAAACGTGTCTGTGGGCCCACGCTGACAACTGCCCTCGGGCCACCCTGCGCTTCATCGCAGACTGCATCACCTCTCAACGCTGGTGCCACTAAGTCTGTTCCCCCTCATTCATGGACACTCTCTGGTAGAACTTTGGTGACATCTGAGTCAATGGACTAGGGGGTTGTCTTCATTCACACATAGCTGATACCGAATTGGTGGTGAAAACGAGGCTGTAGCATTCCACTCCGCAATTTGCTGCTTCCAGACGGCTACTGCCCTCTTCATCATGCCCTGGAGGACAACCCTCTGCCACATTCCCCTTGGACATCGTCGAGGACCCGCTCAGATCGCGTGGCCCTACCTTAGTGCACCGCAAGTCACCGTCCCATGGCAGTGGGTCTGTGCCGGCTGCTGTGCATCCGGGGCCACTAACTCTGTGCAGCTCAAGTCCGGGACTCAGTCTGATTGAATATTGGATGGCCTCTGTGTCTGTGGGCCTGCGTTGTCCACTGCCTCCGGCCTCTGCTGCGGTCCACCAGGGCTCACACATCAAATCAAGTACTGACCGGCCTGGACGTCGCATCACCACAGGAGGCACACGCCACCATCTCCAGGACCACCTCCAACTGCCATCTGCCAGAGTCAAAACAGTGGTACTGGCAGACTAACAGAGTTTCTCACCCCTGTCGTGGATGCCATCATCTGCCTGATACCCTGCTCAGCACTACGGGTGCCACTGACTCATTGCACCGCAACCCATGGACCATTACTGATTGAGTGTTGTGCTGCGGAGATGGTATGTAGCAATGTCACCTCAGGCAGTGTGTGACACCTAGGATGATGATGAAGGAGATGATGCAGGTGTAACACACCCCACTGCAGCTGCATCAGGTATCCCCCAAAGGGACACAATCCTAGACAATTTGTACACATAAGTGCGCTCGGCTCTAGTGCCCCAACCTCTGTGCACTGCAACTCATGGACACTTCTGTTTGCATTTTGGGTGACCTCTGTACTTGCTGAGGCTACCTCCATGTTGCTCAGTAGTTTTCTCTTTTATGCTGGTGTTTTCATTTTCCATTTAAATGGTGTTCACTGTACGAGTTATTGTCAGCACCAACCACTCAGTGCGGGCTGCCTTACATTCACCCAACACACTTCCAGCACAGGCGTCACTGTACATGTGGCCCTGCCAATAAAGGAGCCTGGCGCATGTGCTCCTAGCCAGTTCCACATACTATCTTTGTGTGTCCTTGTGGTCATGTCGTAGCATGAGGGCCCTTGGCCCTACGACATTACATTGTGCTGTGTACAGCGAACGCAGGCATGTCACCACAGGCAGCGGGGGATAGAGCTTTGACATGTGGCTTTGTCGTCACCCACTCAATACCTAAGAGGAGTGGACTGGGCCGTCATACGCAGAGCCAAAGTGGGTGTGTGAATGATAATTGCATGCCTCTGGGTGTGGTTCTGTACTGGAAATGTGCATATGCATGAGTCTCTGTAGCAATGTGGGTCTCCTTTGTGGGGTGTAGGTGGTCCCTGAAGGGTATTAGACACCCACGTATGTGATCTAGTTCATCTTCCATGGGTTTGGACCTCATATGCACCTGTTCGGTGATTTCCTTTTGGCATTCTGACATCTGGCATTGGAATGCCATGTGTGCCTCGGTGACCTATTGTGAGCAATCAGTTCTTGCAATGCTTCCTGCTGTGTGGTCTGTGCAGGGGCTGGGTTCTCCTCTATGTTGCTTGGCTGCCCTGGTGGTGGGTTCCCTGGGATGTCCATGAGCTGTTGTAGGGCTTCGGTGTCGTAGGTGTAGTGGTCCGCTCCAGCAACACTGATGAGTTGTCTGGTCTGCTCTGCTGGAGGTGTTGTGTGACCATCTGCAATGTGAAGAGATGCATGTTGACATTGGGTTGACATGTATGTTGGCGCATTGCTCTTTTACATGCAGACTGTATGGCAATGTACATTGTGACTGTTTGGGAGGTGCTGGTTTAGAAGGTGGACAGTGGACATTTGGAATACATGACGGATGTGAGGTTGTACGCATACATTTCCATCTCACTGTTTCCCTCTATTGTTAGATGTGATTGGCCTGTTTCTGTGCTTGTGCAGGCCCAGTTGTGTCCTTTTTTCTGCAGTGTCGTGGTTGCACATTTACCACATTATCGTCAATGTGGATGTGCTGTTCTTGCTATGTGTGTTTGCTGCTGTGTGCCACAGGTATCAGGGACATAATCCAGGGTCATTTGTGGGTGTGCAGTGTGCTACACATCGTTGTGCATTTATGCCATTGTGCCCATCTCCCCCGGTCCCCCCAGTCCCTGGTCGAGCCTCACTCTGTTGTTGTTGTGTCAGGTCCTATCGTGCTGTTTCTGGACTCCCAACTCCTTGCACCGTCTCCACACTGTTTACTGTGGCCTCCATTTCTTCCAGCTCCTCCTGTGGCCAGCGCTCCCACCTCCTGCCGCCGTTGCTGCCTTCCTGTTGGCAGCAGGTTTGTCCTTGGTTTGGTTTTCACATCATGCCAGTCCATCTTGGCCTCCACCGTTGACCTCCTCGACACTCCGACAGCATTCACGGTAGTCCACTGTGGGTCAGTTGATAGTTGTGTTCTGTCACCTGCGTGACGCTGATCTGGTTTCCCTGCAGACTGCACCCTGTCTTCCTCTCCCTCTTCCCCTTGGCCTTTCCCGATCCTGTTGTTCATTGCTGGTGGTCTGTGGGGTTCACGTTGGCCTCTGCATGCACTCCGGTGCATACATGTTGCTACATACTTGTGATTGTTTTTGGTGTGTTCGTTTTGTTGTTTTTATAGTGCATTTTCCCGCCAGACTGTGGAAAAGTAAATTTTGCCATGTTCTGTGTCCCTACGTGTTCCCCATCTTATGTTGCATGTGCATGATTAATATGCATATGTATCCCCCGTGATTGGTTAAAGACGCAATTATAGTTGTGTCCATCTCTAGTATGCCAGTTTCCAGTTCTCGTGAAAGCTACGAGTATTAGGCCTATGTAAAGCTACGTTGCCACGTTTCTCAGTGTGCACGGTATTTCATTGAAAAGTCCCCGTTTCCAGGCCTCAAAAGGGCCCGGACACCAGATTCAGCTCCTGTCTCCTGAGCCCTCGCTGAGGAGCGATACAGCCCCCACCTGTATTCCTGACCCTTCACTTACTTCCTGCCTCACAGTGCCCGGCTCGGCCTGGCTCTGCCTGCTAGTCTGCCAAGAGTATGTTATGATTCTAGTTATCAGTCCAGCCCTCCTTCTCTGCATTCCTAAGCTACTGAATCGCATCAATAGTTTCCGTCATGGTCTAGCCTTTACGTCTCCATGTAAGAGAAATACTGCATTTAATGGTCATTTAATATTCCTCAACACGCACTACATGTAGAATAATGAATGCACCAGTCTTAGAATCTGTTAGCCTTTACCCCGATAACTTTTGGATTCTATCAACATGTTCTCCAAACATCAGATACTAGATAGTGTCTAGGTACATGTCGCCCTGACTCTCCAGACTTCAGTCTCTGCTCCTAGCGCAGAAGTCATAGCCCCCAGCTTCTCCTAGTAACACGTCATTGTCAGTTTGCGCGTACCATTAGGTTAGAGGTCCCGGCTCCTTAGGTAGCCCCCTCCATGTTTCCGCCCCATTTATGACATATTCTGTTACGTTTACATCACATGTCTATGTATACGCCTCCTGTTACACCCACTTTCACCCTTATCTTTCGCGACTGCTATGCACCACACCCACTGCTCCGCCTATTGTATGTACTGTAATGAAACTGTTTTAGTATATATGCTTGTGCACTGTTATTAAAGTTGTGCTAGCTAGCCATCCCAGATCTTGCAGGTTGTCCTGTTCCTGTCCTTTATGCTGTATTAAACCTGCAAACTCCTACTACCTCGAATCTTGACTCTTATTTATTGAGCTATCTGTTATTACTATATCCAGTCAAAAATAGATCCGGTATTATTTATTTATATACCACATAATGGCGCCCGAATAGGGACTTGCCCTTTCCCCACGCGCCGGTGAAGCCACGCAGGCCCCCTGATCCTCTGCAGCCGTGACGGAACCATACCGTGCACGTGCAGATATTTCTGCTTCAAGTATCCCTCAGGCCCACGGAGGAGACGGAGGTTGCGGTCCAGCATCCAGACGAGGCGGTGGAGGAACGCGGCGAGTCCCGACCAGAGCCCAAGCCAAGAGTCCAAGGTCCGAGGTATCCGGAGGCCCACCCGTAACTGAAGTCCGAAGTTCGTCCGTCCGGTGTCGAAGCAGTCCAGTCCAGTCCGAGGCCTTCCGTTCTTGCTGCCCGGTGAGTACCGTTGCTGGGGTAGTATCTAGACAGGGTCAATCTAATTGACTCTGGTCCGTGGGTTTTGGTGGTACACAGACCCAACACGAAGTGTCCACTCCGGTGGATGCGGGTCCTGACGTGTCTCTTTATGAGACCGGTAAGTTTCGTACTGTTTTAGCAGTGCATCTAGTTTCTGTTCTAGTCAGTTCTGTTCTCGAGAAATTCATGTATTCTGTTTTCAGTATTCCAGGCAGTATTCTGTTTGAACTGTTATTTTAAATGTTCTTCATGTATTCTAATGTCGTGGTATGAAAGTGGTGTAATTATCGTGTTCATTTTGTATTGTATTGTGTCTAGACTACAGTTCAGTCATGCCTTTGTTTTCCAAACTACGTCAGTTAAAAACTAGAAAAGGTCTGTTAGAAGAAGCAGTTCCTGTCCCGCCTAGGGACAGTCCAGGTCATTTTATGTATCAGAAGCATGGCATAAGTGCCATATTGTATCTAGATTTATGGGTGGAGTACACCAAAGAGTTAGAAGAAAAGTATAGATGGCCCGTATCAGGTACGTGGGATGCCGAGTGCATCATGCGAGTAGAAGAAGCATTATGGAAAAAGAAAGCCAGACAGTCACAGAAAGATGCCATCGAGTTATGGCGCAAAGAATCTCATAAAAGAACCGAAAAAGAAATCAGAAAGTCAGAATTAAGTAGAGAATCCTTAGAAAGAGCCCAAGAAAGGGAACTAATCGAGATAGGTGAACGAGTTAAAACCGAACAGTCAGACAGACAGAGGAATGCCCTCATTAAGGGTATGTATCCTCTTCTTGCCGAGGGCTTGCCAAAAGCGACCCCGGAGGCATCCAGTAATTTTCCGCCACCCTTAGTTCCGATCAAGCTACGTCACAAACCGACCGCAGCTGATATTTTTATCTCGTCCTATTTGGACGACACAGTCCCGGAATATGCAAATCCTGTTCCGCCAGTTCCTGTAAATAATGCAATTCCTGCTCCTCCAGACACCGGGGCACCTTTTGCAGTACCTGCTACGGTACCCCCGGTCCAGCCCACATTACAATTTCCCGCCGCGCCAGCACGAAGAGTATCAGTCGACGATTCTAGTATAGGGGCCGCAGGAGGAGGTCCTCCTGGTACCCCGCCACCACACCAACGTGTAACGTTAGTCGAGTTACATGAACGTGCGTTACAGCGTACGCCCAAATTTAAGTCCGTTGCAGAAATCCGACGAGCCCTTACTGAATGCCGCTATGATCCAGTCCCAGGCGATGATAGTACGGTTATATATTCCATACGTGTAAGACGGGTGACCGGGTATTTGGACACCCTACCGGATATGAAAGAGGATCTAGACAGAATATATCGTTTCATCCGTACAGGGGATGATCCAGAAAGTATTGGCGAAACCATGTCTCAAAGGAAAGCTGAGATCCAGCTCATGATATTAAAGTTTCTGATTAATTGTTTAATAAGGGAACAAGATTACCCGTCCAAAGATCCGACCGAAATGAGAACTCTGACAAGGTGGAGTGATAATATAGCCGAGGGTAAACACAGAACCATCAGTAGTATAGAGAGTATGTACAAGAAAATTCGTAAGGAAATAATAAGGTTACACGAACAACGTAAAACAGCACAAGTAAGCGAGAAAGAGAATGACTCTCCTACAGAAGAGGTAGAGGACGAGAATACCGCTAGAATAGCGTATGTAGGTAAAACTAGACTTTCCGACCGACATTCACGTCTGGAACACAAGAAAATCTTTCATCATCCAGCACCGGAACAAGGTTCTCTAGAACAAGTATTTCAAGCTACCGATCATATCCTGAAATCACGAATTGGTTATAGTGAGTTAAGTACTATGCATGACCAAGAACTAGCCCGATCAGCAGTCCGATGGACTTCTGATTCTACCACTTTTCCGGACGAAATAGTGGCACAAATGTTTCTGAAACTGCCCCCAGCCGAGCAGCGACTGGTGGGTATGTATATGATTCAGCACCTCATTACACTCTATGAGGGTCAACATTCCGATCCAGGTCCATTACACGATGTATTGAACGAGTTACTCCAGTATAAATGGAAAGGTCTAGGTACCGATTTAATTAGTGTTATTCTAGAACAGCGTCACAAATATAGAACGTTTTTGAACCCGCATTTTGTTCATGTCTCACCTCCAGAAAGTAAACCGTTTTACATAGATAGACAGCACCCGCTACGAGAAGTACACCCAGTTAGGACAGCGGATGGTGAAATGCAACGAGTATTTGTTTACACCCCGATTACAAAAATGGAACTCTTAGAGATGAAGAAATTAATTCCTTGTCATGACAAAGATCCAGCAGGGTTCCACCGAGAATTAAAGGACATGCTCCGTATGGGAGAATACACGTATCCAGATATTATTAAAATGTTGAAAGTCCTATTGCCCGCAGGGGTATACGAAAAACTCAAGGAAAAAGAATGGGAGGTGGGAGAGAAAAAGATCGATTGGGCAGTTCTAGAAGCTGAAGATAAGATACGAGTACCAGGTACCGGTCTTGGAGACAAATGTAAAGAATTACCTGAATTATTAATACAAGTTTTGCCTAGATTGTTAGCAACTAAAAAGGAAGACTGGGATGCAATCTCAGCCTGTAAACAGAAACCAGACGAAGATACGAGTGATTTTTATTCTAGGTTTGAGAAATGTTTTAGCATTAACAGTGGACTCAAGACGAGTAGCGAGTCATACCCTCATCTTTTTGTTACTAAATTAGTCGAGAATTCCAGTCCACAAGTTAAGAATCGAGTTTTGAAAGTCGAAAGTACATGGCAAGCTAATACTCCGTCACAAATGCTTCAGATGCTTCAGTATCACCAGAATAGAATCAGAGAAGAGCAAGAACATGAAAGGAAACGTATGAAAGACACGAAAATGAAAGTATTAGTTGCACAATCTGTTCCTCAAGACAGTCAGAAGAGGGGTCCGAATCAAGTCAGTCATCCTGCAGCTCCCGTTAAAGGGACCTGCAATTATTGTAAACAGCCAGGTCATTATATAAACGAGTGTGCAGTTCTGAAACACAATATAGCTACCGGTAAGACTAAAGAAAGACCACGTCCGCCTAGACAAGAACAAGTTTCACAGACTTCTCAGCCATCGCAGAATGCACCACAGACAGTTACAGCACCGCAGCCTATTGCTGCAACACAGCATGTTACACAGCAGATGTATCAGTATGCTCAGACAGAGTATCCCGAGTATCAACAGTATTCATGAAACAGCCTGGAGAGGGAGGTAGGCTTGCCTCTCATCGAGATTCCTGTAGATCAAGAAGGTCCCTATGTTCATAGTCAAGTATTAGGGAAAGACAGAAAGTTTCTGATTGATACAGGGGCAAGTAGGACTACCATAAGTCACGCCGAAGTTCCAGGGGCTCCGCTCTCAGGCTCTAGAAATGTTTCCCTTGGATTTTCAGGAAAGCCTATTGTAAACAAGATATCTAAGCCAGTTACTCTAGAAGTAGGTCCATTGTCCCGTACTACTGATCTGTTACTTACGAAATCATGTCCAGAAAATCTGTTAGGCATTAAGACACTGAAAGAATTAGGTGCAGTTATTTGCTGCTCCCCAGAGGGAATACGGTTGTTTTTACGTGACTTCAAGGGTCACTATGTCTTACGAGATTTTGATCCGAGATTGTCTAATGTTCCGCAGCATCTATGGGCGCAAGGTCCAACTGATGTAGGTTACATGCAAATCACACCCCATCGTGTGACTCTCAAACCAGGTGTAGTGTTACCACGAATCAGACAGTACAGATTACCACCTGAGGCTGTAGCAGCCTTATCCAAAATAATTGACGAGCTCATGGCTCAAGGAGTAGTTGTAGAAACTGACTCCAATGTATGTAATTCTCCGATCATTCCAGTCATGAAACGTACTGATCCAAATGCACCCCCAGTATATCGATTAGTGATTGACCTTCGAGAACTCAATAAATGTATTATTCCCCAGTACCCAGTTGTCCCAGATATCTCTTCCCTATTGACAGCCATTGATTCCGAAGCCTCATTTTTCACAGTCATAGACCTCAAGAACGCGTTTTTCAGTGTCCCCATTCATCCAGACAGCCAGTTTCTTTTCGGATTCTGTTTAAATGGAAGGAGCTATAAATTCACACGCGCTCCTCAAGGTTTCACAGAAAGTCCTAGTATTTACAGTCAAGCACTTAAGAGACAACTAGACAACATTCACATGCCAACTGACACTGCCCTGCTCCAGTATGTCGATGATCTACTGATCACAGCCCGTTCTGAACGTGCTTGCGAGCGTGCGTCACTTACAGTTCTGTATTTCCTAGCCGAGATGGGGCACAAGGTGTCCCCTTCAAAGCTTCAATTCTGTGTCCAGCAAGTGATCTACTTAGGCCACTTACTGTCCAAGTGGGGTAGGCAGTTGACACCAGACCGTATCCAGTTAATAGCGAGTCTTCCTCAGCCCAAGACACAGAAGGAGGTACGTGCTTTTATCGGCCTTACTTCTTATTGCAGACAATGGATTCCTCAGTATGCATTTCTAGCTAAGCCACTGATACAGTTAACGACACAGGAGGCAGCCGTATCGACTGTCCTCCCTTGGACATCTGAACATACACTTAGTTTCAATGAGTTAAAGAAAGCTCTATGCCAAGCTCCAGTTCTAGCAACACCGAACTACAGTAAGCCTTTTACACTTTTTGTCACGGAACGTGATGGTACAGCATTATCTGTTCTCACACAAGATCAAGCAGGACAATACAAGCCCTGTGCTTATTTTTCGAGCACATTAGATCCAGTAGCCCAGGCTTTGCCTGCGTGCCTCAAGTCAGTTGCAGCCACGGCACTAGCTATCAGACAAAGTGATTCCATAGTATTAGGACATTCCTTGACAGTACAAGTTCCACACTCCGTGGAAGTTCTTTTAAACCGAACACAGACTCAGCACTTGACAATTGCACGTTTGACAGGTTATGAACTGACACTGTTCCAGCCACACATAGAAATCAGACGCTGCAACGTTCTAAATCCTGCTACACTGTTACCGTCAGTTAATTCAAATCCTGCCACACATGATTGTGTGGAAGTTGTTAACACTATGACTAAGCCAAGACAAGATCTGACAGATATTCCATTACCAGATCCTGACCTGACACTTTATGTGGATGGTTCATGTATGAGAACAAGTACAGGAGATCTAGTAGCCGCGTATGCAGTGACTACTGACACTAAAGTTATTGAAACACACCGTATTGATACCCTGTCTGCTCAGGCAGCAGAGCTAGTTGCTCTGACCCAAGCCTGCATACACGCCAAGAACCTGAAAGTTAACATATATACAGATTCACGTTATGCATTCGGAGTCGTATACGACTTTGGAGTGCTCTGGCAGGAGAGAGGTTTCATGACTTCTCATGGAACCAAGATTCAGCATGGTCTCCTTATTCAAGCTCTGTTAGATGTCATACACTTACCGACATCTATCGCTATCATGAAGTGCAAAGCACATACGAAAGTTACTGACACTATTTCCCAGGGTAATGATCTAGCAGATCGTACAGCCAAGCTTACAGCACAGGCTTTAGACATTTCAGTTAATCCGACACAGACACATACTCCAGATCCGATTACATGTATGACAGTTAAGGACCCTACTCAAGATGTCATAGATATCCAGTTACATGCTACTGCCACTGATACAGTTAACGACACAGGAGGCAGCCGTATCGACTGTCCTCCCTTGGACATCTGAACATACACTTAGTTTCAATGAGTTAAAGAAAGCTCTATGCCAAGCTCCAGTTCTAGCAACACCGAACTACAGTAAGCCTTTTACACTTTTTGTCACGGAACGTGATGGTACAGCATTATCTGTTCTCACACAAGATCAAGCAGGACAATACAAGCCCTGTGCTTATTTTTCGAGCACATTAGATCCAGTAGCCCAGGCTTTGCCTGCGTGCCTCAAGTCAGTTGCAGCCACGGCACTAGCTATCAGACAAAGTGATTCCATAGTATTAGGACATTCCTTGACAGTACAAGTTCCACACTCCGTGGAAGTTCTTTTAAACCGAACACAGACTCAGCACTTGACAATTGCACGTTTGACAGGTTATGAACTGACACTGTTCCAGCCACACATAGAAATCAGACGCTGCAACGTTCTAAATCCTGCTACACTGTTACCGTCAGTTAATTCAAATCCTGCCACACATGATTGTGTGGAAGTTGTTAACACTATGACTAAGCCAAGACAAGATCTGACAGATATTCCATTACCAGATCCTGACCTGACACTTTATGTGGATGGTTCATGTATGAGAACAAGTACAGGAGATCTAGTAGCCGCGTATGCAGTGACTACTGACACTAAAGTTATTGAAACACACCGTATTGATACCCTGTCTGCTCAGGCAGCAGAGCTAGTTGCTCTGACCCAAGCCTGCATACACGCCAAGAACCTGAAAGTTAACATATATACAGATTCACGTTATGCATTCGGAGTCGTATACGACTTTGGAGTGCTCTGGCAGGAGAGAGGTTTCATGACTTCTCATGGAACCAAGATTCAGCATGGTCTCCTTATTCAAGCTCTGTTAGATGTCATACACTTACCGACATCTATCGCTATCATGAAGTGCAAAGCACATACGAAAGTTACTGACACTATTTCCCAGGGTAATGATCTAGCAGATCGTACAGCCAAGCTTACAGCACAGGCTTTAGACATTTCAGTTAATCCGACACAGACACATACTCCAGATCCGATTACATGTATGACAGTTAAGGACCCTACTCAAGATGTCATAGTTATCCAGTTACATGCTACTCCCGATGAAATCAAGAAATGGTCCGAACAAGGAGGGGTCCAGACAGATCAGGGATGGGTGACGAAGGGAAAAGCCACATGGTTTCTCCCCGACTCTATGGTTCAAGTCATTATCAATACCGCACATAGTCCAGCACATCTAGGAGAAAAAGCTATGTTAGACAGTATCCAGAACATTTGGTCCAACAAGCATTTACGAGCTGCAGCCAAGCAGAAAGTCCGTACCTGTATGATATGTTGCCAGTTCAATCCAGGTAAAAGTGTCCCGGTGGAACAAGGGGGATTCCAGCCTCCTGACCACCCTTTTGAAGTCCTCCAGATGGATTATATTCAGATGGAGCGATGTCGAGGTTTCAAGTATGTCCTCGTAGTTGTATGCGCTTTGTCCAGATGGACAGAAGCATATCCAGTTCCAGATTACACAGCCGCGACCACTGCCAAGCAGTTGGTTCGTGAATTCTTCCCCCGCTATGGACTCCCTAGGGTCGTATATTCTGATAACGGCCAGCCATTCTCATCTGAGCTCATGAAACACATCTCCCTTTTGTTAGGGTACCAGTGGAAGTTCCATTGTGTACGCCATCCTGAAGCAGCCGGTCTAGTAGAGAGACATAATCAAACCCTGAAAATCCGCATTGCTAAAGTTTGTAAAGAGAAAGGTGTGGACTGGCTAGTAGCTCTGCCAGTCGCTCTGTTTTATATGCGCATGGTCGCACATTCCAGATCAGGTCTGTCCCCTTATGAGGTCGTTTTCGGCCGCCCCCCTAATATGTGGGGTACACCTAGACCCCGAAGTATTACAGATGTTTCAAGTAATATGCTGACAGATTACCTAGCTTCCTTGATGTCTGCCCTACACTCTTGTCGTTCACAGGTTGCCGCCGCATTTCCAGACAATACCGAGGTGGCACCGCATGAAATCGTTCCCGGAAGTCTGGTTCTTGTAAGGAACTTTGATCGTTCAAGTCCGCTGGAGCCTCGCTGGAAGGAGCCAAAGCAGGTCCTCCTGGCCACCCGTACTGCCGTCAAGCTGGAAGGCAGGAAGGGGTGGGTCCATCTGTCTCACGTAAAGACATTTTATGGACTAAAGACTGTTTCCAAGAACATTTCCGAGGATTTTAAAGACTGCCAAAGTACTATTCTCAAGGACTGTCCCGCAAAAGACATTGATACAAAACCCTCCCTGTTAGAGAAAACTCCGCAACAGGAGTATAAGTTGAAATTAAGGTCTAGTAAAATAAGTCAGCCAGTTTGATTGTCTAAGTCCTCCCCTAGGTGAAACGGTTAGACAGGTTTCTGACATGTATAAAATAGACCCCCACAGAGAGAGAGTTAGTGAGAACTCTAAAAGTTGCATTATTATTTTATGTTTTCTGCTATATCTCAGCCTTATGATTATCTGCACGAGTTATGCATTGCATTTATGTTTTCCAATTCCTCATGTAAATAAGACTTCTAATACTACAGTAGAGCATACGTTTAGTGATCTGCCTCCTCATGAACTTTCTTATCGTCTTGATATGTCTTTTCTTAATAGTACATGTTTTCCAGACAAGCAAGGTCTTCCCCATAGAACAGGGTTAGATCTAGAAAATGAAGTTTATAATCTGGGTAATTATTCTTCGAATTTTATGGTCCTGAATGTTCAGTCTGATACTACTCCAGACTTTCCCTCTATGTCAGTATTACCCGTTAAAGGCGAATTATGTGTCAGGAAGAATGGTTCCGTACATGTAGGCCATAGTGATTGTACTACTATTGTCAAGTATAGTGACAGTGGGAAATCTATTTTCAAAGCTTCACGTCATTCTTATTTTGTTTGTGGTCAGACCGCATATGTTCGTCTGCCCTTGATTGGGATGGTACATGTTACATTGCATTCCTTCTGCCACCAGTTTTTCTAGCCCCACCTGACTATCATAGAAACTCCCACCTAGTACATACTAGACACAAGAGAGACCTCCCGATTGTCGATTATACTGAAACTGCTCTAGAACAATACATAGATATCAATAAAGGTGTCTTTCCCTACTTAGGTACTGTCGTGAATAGTAAACTGATACGTAGATTAACCAGAACCCTTGAAGCAGTAGTGATTGAGACTACCTCTGCTCTAGGTAACTTAACCGAAGAGCAATCTTTTATGAGAATTGTCGTGCTCCAGAATCATCTCGTCCTTGACGTCATACTGGCCGATAGGGGCGGGGCATGTAGAGTCATCGGATCTAGTTGTTGCATTTTCATTCCTAATAACGCGCCGTCTGTTTATTCAGCTATAACCAGACTGCATAAAATTGCCCATATGTTACACCAAGATCCAGGCACCTGGACATGGTCCGGTTGGTTCTGGAATATAATTTCTGCCTGGGGATGGAAAGTATTGTCCTTTCTAGGTATTGCAGTAGCGATCATGTTCAGTTGCTGCCTCTGTATACAATGTGGCCCTGCGATTTGCGGCATTTGTGCTACCTCTTGTATTCCTAGTTCTAAATCCCGTTCTAAAACCCGTTCCAAGGCAATTCGAGACGAGCAAATGATACTGTATGAAATGATAGATGGTATCATGAATATTGATGTTTCCTGATGGAAACGTAGTGACAAGGAGGGAATGTGGAAAAGTAAATTTTGCCATGTTCTGTGTCCCTACGTGTTCCCCATCTTATGTTGCATGTGCATGATTAATATGCATATGTATCCCCCGTGATTGGTTAAAGACGCAATTATAGTTGTGTCCATCTCTAGTATGCCAGTTTCCAGTTCTCGTGAAAGCTACGAGTATTAGGCCTATGTAAAGCTACGTTGCCACGTTTCTCAGTGTGCACGGTATTTCATTGAAAAGTCCCCGTTTCCAGGCCTCAAAAGGGCCCGGACACCAGATTCAGCTCCTGTCTCCTGAGCCCTCGCTGAGGAGCGATACAGCCCCCACCTGTATTCCTGACCCTTCACTTACTTCCTGCCTCACAGTGCCCGGCTCGGCCTGGCTCTGCCTGCTAGTCTGCCAAGAGTATGTTATGATTCTAGTTATCAGTCCAGCCCTCCTTCTCTGCATTCCTAAGCTACTGAATCGCATCAATAGTTTCCGTCATGGTCTAGCCTTTACGTCTCCATGTAAGAGAAATACTGCATTTAATGGTCATTTAATATTCCTCAACACGCACTACATGTAGAATAATGCTTTCACCAGTCTTAGAATCTGTTAGCCTTTACCCCGATAACTTTTGGATTCTATCAACATGTTCTCCAAACATCAGATACTAGATAGTGTCTAGGTACATGTCGCCCTGACTCTCCAGACTTCAGTCTCTGCTCCTAGCGCAGAAGTCATAGCCCCCAGCTTCTCCTAGTAACACGTCATTGTCAGTTTGCGCGCACCATTAGGTTAGAGGTCCCGGCTCCTTAGGTAGCCCCCTCCATGTTTCCGCCCCATTTATGACATATTCTGTTACGTTTACATCACATGTCTATGTATACGCCTCCTGTTACACCCACTTTCACCCTTATCTTTCGTGACTGCTATGCACCACACCCACTGCTCCGCCTATTGTATGTACTGTAATGAAACTGTTTTAGTATATATGCTTGTGCACTGTTATTAAAGTTGTGCTAGCTAGCCATCCCAGATCTTGCAGGTTGTCCTGTTCCTGTCCTTTATGCTGTATTAAACCTGCAAACTCCTACTACCTCGAATCTTGACTCTTATTTATTGAGCTATCTGTTATTACTATATCCAGTCAAAAATAGATCCGGTATTATTTATTTATATACCACAAGACGAATAGGATTTGCAGGCCTTCTGCTAGTTTTCGCTGCTTTTTTCTGCTATTGGCCTCATCGCAACTTTTTGGGTGTTTGTGTTTCACATTTTTGCGGCATCGCAGTGACTTTATTGCGGACATTTGACGCGTTGTTGCTGGCCTATCGCATGGTACCACAGTGCTGTGAATACTTAGTTAACACGGTGTAATTTTCGCGCGATAGACTGCGATGTTGAAAGTTGCGCTAATTTACTTTTGCGATGGTTAACACACGTTCTTGAGAATATGCCCCCAAGAGCACCCTAACCAATGGCCAGCACAATACAATTTCTTGATAGGTACCACGGGCCAACACACTGATTACACAACACCCACTCAACTGATGAGTACAAATGCATATTGAGTCCTTTTTCACCCCTGCCCGGGCAGGGGGTAGACAAATAGAGAGAACCAAAGACCCTCTTATCGGATCCCAAAGTTGCCAGGTGTGGGGTGGCAGAGTGGGCTAAAGAACGGTGATGGATCAAACCCAGATCTTTTGACTGGGTGTGAGTGTTTGATTGGTTCAGATGCTCCGTCCATCACCACCCCCTTTTGTACAGGTGTGATTCCTAGAGCGTTCTCTAACGCACAGGGTTCTGGATGTGTGTGTAAGTGTGTTGGGGTTTGGTCCAAATCACCACCGAAGGTCTTTCGCTTGCACTGTGCTCAGGGCGCCATTAACATTGTTAAACCAGCCATCTCAACCAATGGGCAGCTTTGCTTTTCTACTAACTGGCGCACCCAATCTACACCCAAAAGACACATCCATCTTCATCAACAAGCGGCCTCATTATTATCGACCCCAGGAACACCCGTCAATCGCACTGTGTCCTTCGCACCCGTTACACCCTCCAGTTTGCATCTGTTGTGACCCACTTGTTATCTGGGGAAACTTTGCTTATTTTGTCTGCTCCTCCCTCCCTTTTTTCGACACTCCCTGGCTCGCCCCCAGTGCACACTAATATTCTGCACAGTTGCATTGCTTCCTCGCAAGACATTCCAAATTCTCCACAGCTAACATATGTTTTCAGTAAATCTACCCCTGTGCCTTCCTGCCCCGTGGAAATGATGAAATATTGGATCTTCAGGGTAAAGACACTGTCTTGCAGCTGAAAGAAATTGTTGTGTCGGGGCAATCTACTCTCAGGGGGCACCTGGGATACACTGGGCCTAACACGTGGTAATATAATCTTAAATGAATCACACGGAGACTGGGGAACTGTTGGTGGCTCTGCACGTGGTGGCCAACTGGCGTACGTACGTGTGGAGACCCCTTTTATTAAGTAGGTCACATGGTGGTCACGCTGCACGCCTATTGCGCCACAGACGTAAATAAGCTGGAAGACAACATTCCTCCCCAAACACAAAAAACAAAAGAAATAGGAACAACACCAAGTACCCAAGACGGGCACGTATCATAAGTAATCACACTCAGTCTTTGAGATTCACTCAACAGTCTATGATTGACAATTCACTTAAGTAGGCAGTGGAACAGTATTACGTTAAATGGTCCCGTAGACGGCAGGATGGCTCGGGGTTCCTCCGCAGCCGATATCGAGAGACCCCTCTGGCTGGTGTGACACTACCCCCAGCCGGGGATGGTGGTTCGCTGTTGTGGGCAACAGGGTCATCTCCACACTGCTCTGCACTGACGTTTTCCGGCTCTTCGGGACACCCACTATTTTCACCTTTCGACTCCTGAGACTTATCCTCTTGGTAACAACCTCCGGGTGTCGGGGAATTGACAGTCACTGAGCCTGATGGTGTCTGGGTCTCTGGTGACTCAGGCGCGGCAGCCACCCCTGTTTCAAGATGATACCGCTTGAAGTGGGACACATTACGAGTCACAGTCTCTCGGCCTCGGATTGCTATGACACGTGTTCCTTTCACGTTGACTACCTTCCATGGTTTCTTTTCATACGTCAGTCTGAATTTCCCACTGGTGATGCGATTCTTCAGCAATACTAGATCTCCGCGGGATATCTGCAAAGCTTTGGCTCTCTGGCTTGGGCATAGGCTTTCTGACGTTTGGCCTCGATCAATTCTTCATTGGATGATTCTGGTTTCCAATGGGGATGATGCCGAATAGAGTCTGCAACCACTCGTCCCATGAGAACATGTCCCGGTGCCACCCCAGTGGTTGTGTGTGGCATCTTTCGATAGCTCCTCAGAAACATGAATATCACCAATTCTAATGATTGTCCTTTGTCGTGGGTATCACCTTATTGAGGGTTCGCATGAAGCGCTCCACTTTGCCATTGGCTTGTGGCCAGCGAGGAGTGATTCTGCGATGTCGGATTCCCAAGGTGCTGAGGTAGCTGGCCAGTTCTTGTCCCTGAAATGAAGGGCCATTGTCCGTGCGTAGTTCTTTCATCACTCCGTGGGCAGCCACTATCTTTTCAAGTTTGGGAATGACTTCCATAGCGCTGGTGGTGGAAACTATCTCTACTGCCGGGTATTTTGAATGATCGTCGATGGCTACCATGGTGTGTCGCCCATCCGGGAGGCTGCCAAAGTCCAGGCTAACACATTCCCATGGGTGTCGAGGCCGGGGCTCTGCTATGACTGGTGCCTCTCACGGGACATCCCCAGTGACCTGACAAGCTGCACACGATCTCACCGTGGCTTCCACAAGGTCGTCCATGAGGGGAAACCACACTTTGGTCCGCAATCGAGATTTCATTTTGACCATCCCTTGATGGCCAACATGGGACAGTTGTATCACTTGAGCCGTTAAGGATGATGGTATTACCAGCCGGTGACCTCTCAACAGGCATCCAGTGTCATCTTCATTCAGTTCTCCCCTCACGTGATGAAGGCTCTCCATGATGCGCTGTGCTTCAGGCGTCAATATTTTCCATTCCTCTTTGGCTCTGTGCCAGTTCCCATTCTATAGTGCTATTCGGGCCCTTTGTAAACAGTCGTCCTTCCGGGTGGCCTCCGCAATACTTTCCAGCGATATGGGCATCGGGCATGATCGGGCTGTGACGCACCTCACATATGCTTCCGTGTCTGCCGCATCCTCCATTTCCTCTCGAGTGGCTGCTCGTAGATGCCGTGAAAGATAGTCAGCGGGATTCCTGGATCCCGGTTGATACTCCACTTGGCAGTTGTAATCTTGAAGTTGGAGCATCCATTTCTCGATGCGAGGTGGAAGAGAGCAACCAATGGCTTGTGATCGGTGGCTACTACAAATGGCTTCCCGTACACATGTAGGTGGAAATACCGGCAGCCCCAGTGGATCGCTATCGCTTCTTTCTCGATTTGAGAATATCGTTGTTCAGTCTCCGTGAGGGAGAGGCTGGAGAAGGCCGCCGGGGTCCAGTCTTCATCGGCTCGTTGCATCAGATATGATATGATATGATATGATTTTTATAAAGCGCAGGCTGCACTCCAAGGAGCATCTTTGCGATGTAGAAGCGATTCAAGATACGCCTGGTGAGTAAGGTGGAGAGGGGGGGAGCACCCAGGTTAGGTTTTTACTTTGTTCTTCAGAGAGAGTGAAGATCCAGGTTTTGAGGGCTTTTCTGAAGGTCGCTTCTGTGGGGATTTGACGGAGATGAAGGGGGAGGGAGTTCTAGGCTTTGGAACCTAGTACCGCCAGGGATTTTCCTCCTTTAGTCTTGAGTCTGAATTTGGGAATGGTGAGAAGATTGGACCCTTGAGATCTAAGGCATCGTGTGGGGCTGTAGTGTTTGAACATTTTCAGTATGTAATTGGGTCCCTTTCCATTGAAAGCACTGAAAGTGATCACTAGGATTTTAAAGAGGACCCTTTTGTAGATGGGCAGCCAGTGTAGGATGTTCATTGCTGCCGTGGCCGAGGTTCTCTTTTCCATCCTAACACTAATCTTGCAACAGCATGCTGTACCCTCTGTAATTTGTGGCAGACTTCTCTATTAGTCCCTGCGTATAGACTATTACAGTAGTCAATGCGGGCGGTGATGTTGGCTACTGTGACCATTTTCCTTGCGGAGATGGGGATTAGGTCAAAGGATTTCCTGAGCCCTTTTATTAGTCCGAAACAGGTCCCTGCTACGGCTGTGGCTTGCTGTTTAAAACTCAGGGAGGGATCAAATTTGATCCCTAGGTTGCGGACTGAGGAGGCAGTACTTGGGGGGGCAATAGCGTCCTCTGGCCACCAGAATGTTGGGTTGAAGGTATTTCCTTTGCCGAAAGGTAACATTTCAGTTTTACCAGTATTGCACTTGAGATGGTTTAAGTGCATCCATTTGAACGTGGCCGTAAGGCAGTTTTGTAGCTATGTTTCGGCTTCACAGGTGTCATTCTCCATAACCAGAATGAGCTGTGTGTCGTCTCCGTATGCAATGGTATCTATCCCAAATGATGAAATGAGGGTGATTAGTGGGGCCATATATATTGAAGAGTGTTGGGCTCAAACACGAGCCCTGGGGAACTCCAGAGTCTACTAACTTTTCTTCCGACCTGTATTGTCCTAAGACCACCACTTGTCTCCTATTTGCAAGGAAGCTTTTTATCCAGCTCAGTACAGTTCCGGCAATTCCTGCCGCGGCTAGACGGTCCAACAGAATGGTATGGGACACCGTGTCAAACGCCGCGGACAGGTCTAACAGAACCAGTACTGCTTTCTTTCCCTCATCTAGTGCTGCACGGAGGGTCTCAGAGGAGAAAATCAGGGCCGATTCGGTCGAATGTTGGGATCTGAAACCTGCTTGGTTGGGATGCCAGATGTTGTTGGCTCCAAAAAAGCGGTAAGTTGTTTATTGACAGCCTTCTCTGTAAGTTTGCAGAAGGCAGGAAGAAGGGAGATGGGACGAAGATTTGTGAGAGTAGTGGGGTCCGGTCGTGATTTTTTTTGCAGAGGTTTAACTGCTGCGAGTTTCCATTCTTCGGGGACAAGACCATGGTTGAGTGAGGAATTAACGATGCTGTTAATGAATGGGTTGGCAGTCTCTATTAGTGTGTGCAGAACCAGCGGTGGGCAGGGGTCAAAAGGGGAGCCTGATTTAATTTTGAGGATTTCTATCTGAGATTCCTCTTGACTGACAGTCTGGAAAGAGGTCAGGGTAGGTGATTTTACGCTGGAAATGTTTGCCGTGTTCTCCTCATAGTTGTGGGGTTGCGGAAAGTCTTTGGTCAGCGTTAAGATTTTATCCTCAAAGAAGTCTGCAATGGTATTGCAGAGGGTCTGAGAGGGGGGATGTCTTTTTGCATGGTTTTGGTAAAGGTGTTTACAATGTTGAAAATTTCTTTTTGTTTGTTATTATTTTTATTAATGGCATCGGTATAGTATTCCCTTTTGGCTGTTTTGATTAGAGCATGATATTGGCGACGGGCGATTTTGTACATGTCTTGGTCAAGATCTGCATAATTAAGCCGCTACCTCCGTTCGATCGCCCTAACCTTCTTTTGTTCCTCTTTTAAGGTGGAAGAAAACCAGGGGGCGGTAGGTCTCTGTTTTCTCCTAGTCTTCAGGCATGGAGGGACAGACTCCTGGTCCTTTATGAGTTTGTTAATCCATTCCCTAAAGGCCTAGCTGTCTTTGTCGGGAGCTCCTGACGGAGTCGGTCTAGATTTGGCTGCTCTTGACAGAAAGTCCGATTGCCCAGTCAGATCTTTCCAACAGGGTCCTACCATAGTGGGTTCAGGGATATTGTTATCTTTTTTGGTCCGAGAGTTGAAAGTCACTGGGAATTCGAACGGGATATAGCTATGGTCTGTCCACGTTAATGGTTGTGGGGTGTCTACCTTAAGTGTTTCGATATTGGAGCAGATACAATCAAGTATATTTCCAGCCTTGTGTGTGGTGGAGGTTGTAAACATTTTAAGGCCAAGGACATTCATGTTATCAGTGAAGGAGATTGTGGCCTGATCTGAGTGGGCGTCAAGGTGTATGTTGGTGTCTCCCAAGATGGTAAAATTGGCTGATTTGAGGGCTAGGTTTCCTATAGCTTCACCGATGCTGTTTGTGAAGTCTGTATGAGTACCAGGTGGTCGGTATATTAATGCCCCTGAGAATGTGAAGGAGTCATGTATTTTTAGCGCAAAACCAACATTTTCCGCCCCTTTAAGGCCTGGTATTGGTGTCATTTGGCAGTTAAGGGTATCACGGTAGGCAATAGCAATACCTCCACCCCTCTGAATTGGTCTATCCTCTCTAGAGATTAGGTATCCTGGTGGGAGAGAGTTGGTTATATCTGGGTTACTATTAGGAGTCAGCCAGGTTTCCGTCATAAAGAGGCAATCTAGCTTCTTTTCCATTATCAAATCAAAGATATGTGCGGTGTGCTTTCCCAAGGACCTAAAGTTAATCAGTCCGCAACGTATATTCCTTGCCTGTATTTGTGGCTGATTTGTAGCTTGGTGGTTGGGGCCAAGGCTATGCCTGCAGAGTCTACAACTCCAGGATCCTGTCCAGGTTGTCATGTCAAATGGTTGAGAGCAGGGAGAAGGGCCTGGTTTTAGTGTCAGTAGGGCTTCTCTAGTATATATAAGTTTTTGAACAGGGGGGGTGGCACTGGGCACGGGCGAGGCGCGGACGAGCGCAGACAGGCTTGCCTTTGGCGCGCCTTCAGCGTGCTGGCGGCGTGCCCGCTGCGCTCGTCCGCTGCGCGTCAGGGGGTGCCCATTATAACGTAAGGGGTGGGCGTGGCCTGCGTCCGTGGGCGTGGCGTGTGATCTGGGCGAGAATGGCGGCAAAATGAACTCCGACCCGCGGCAGCCCTTAAATCGGCTGTTAGGGGAATTCTGATCCGGTGAGGTGGGGGGGAGTGCTCAGAGGACAGTACAATCAATTCGGTACAAGATTTGTTTTAAAAGCAGTTTTAAAATTAGCACAAAGTAAATTAACAAACTCCCGGCTTACTCGCCTCAGAAGTGTGTTGGTCTCTAATGCGGGCTAGTTGTCAGCGCGCTTTAAAGGTTTCAAGGGTGGGCGTGGCCTGCGTCCGTGGGCGTGGCCTGTGCTTTGGGCGAGAATGCCGGCGAAATGAACTCCGACCCGCGGCAGCCCTTAAATCGGCTGCGCGGGGAATTTTGATCCGGTGAGGTGGGGGGGGGGGAGTGCTCAGGGGACAGTACAATCAATTCGGTACAAGATTTGTTTTAAAAGCAGTTTTAAAATTAGCACAAATTAAATTAACGAGCTCCCGACTTACTCGCCTCAGGAGTGTGTTGGTCTCTGGACAGCTCCTACTCCTACAGGGCCAGCGTCCACGGCTACAAGCGTTAACTTTCGGGGATCGAAGAAGGCCAGCGTTGTAGCGTCGGACAGCGCTCCTTTGATTTCTTGGAATGCTTTTATCTGTTCCGGCCCCCATCTCCAAGGCGTGTTGTCTTTTGTGAGTTATCTCAGCGGGAGTGTGAGGTTGGCGAGGTCCAGGATGAACCTCCCGCAGTAATTCACCATCCCCAGGAAGCTACGGACTTCTGTGACGGTGGTGGGGGGAGCAGCTTCCTTGATATCTTTTACCTTATCCGGGTCCTTTTAAAAAATTCACACTTTTTCCGGTGCAATGTGAGACCGGCTCCCCTGAACTTCCAGAACACCTGCGCTAGTTGGTTGTTGTGCTCCTGTATGGTGCGGGCGTGTATCATGATGTCATCACTGACGTTTATCACACCTGGTATGTCCGCGATCAGTTCTTATATGACGTTTTGGAATCCCTCGGCTGCGCTGGACACACCAAAGCTGAGGCGAGTGTACCTCCTGAGTCCTACGTGGGTCGAGAAGATCGTGATGTTGCGTGACTCTTCCTCGAGTGCCAGTTGGTAATATCCGGATCGCAGATCTAGCTTTGAGAACCAGCTAGCTCCCGCCATTTCTCCTATTAGGTCATCGATTGTGGTTGTTATATGGCGCTCCCTCTTGATGGCGGCGCTGGGGAGAAGCATATCCACACAAATTCGGACAGCACCTGGTTGCTTCGGCTTTTGTGTGACCACTATGCGTGAAACCCAGGGAGTGGCGCCTGTCACCTTTTCTATTATTCCTGCCACTTCCAGCTTCTTGAGCTCCTTTTCTACGAGAGGTCTGAGATGGAAAGCAATGCGGCGATGTCTTAGTGCCATCGGCTGGACGGTGTGGTCCATGTGGAGGTGTACTTTGTTCCCCGTGAACTTCCCAATGCCTTTGAAAATGTCAGAGAATTCTGCTATGAGCTGTTGGATCGACTCCTGGTGTACTCAAAACGCGAACTTGACTACTCCCAGGTCTTCCGCTGCCCGACACCCGAGTAGCATGCCTTGCCCGTCTTCTGCCATGAAGATGTTGGTGGTGATGGATTGGTCTCCATGCGAGACAGATGTTTCGAATTTCCCTCGGATCCGGAGAGGGGTGTCCTGTCCGTATGCAAAAACAACGATGGGTGTCGGACTCAGAACCGGTGGTGGGTCTAGTGTTTGATGGAGGGTGGCAGCCATGAGGTTAATGGTCGCACCTGTATCTACTACGGCCATGAGCTCTTGCCCACCCACCCAGATACCACATTGAGGCAGTCGTCTGGCTTGGCGGGTTGCGGTACCAATCATGTGCACCGTGTGCACGATTCTCTCCTCCTCCTCGTCATCGTCCATGTCACTCTGACTGGGGTTTCCTTCGGGCACAGCATCCACTACCTGCCGAGGTTTTTGGTACTTTTTGGATCGGCAGACCTTCTCGAAGTGATTCAACCGGCCACAGCCAGAACATCGCTTTCCTTTGGCCGGGCACTCCGCTGCCGGATGGGGTGTTCCCCCACAGTACCCAAAGGTCTTCCCTGTCGTTGCCGCGCCGGCCCCCGTGTTTTTCTTGGTCCACTTTGTTGGTGACTTAACTGTTATTTTGTTGACCGGTTCTGCTTTCACCGGCGCTTGGAGGGCGGCTTCCATATGGGCTGCTCTGGCCTTTGTCAGTTCTTTGGTTCGACCTAGTGTTAGAATGTCCGCCAGGGGCTTCCCTGATTCTTCCAGGATGCGTTCCCTGAGTTTAGCTGATGCGCAACCCTGGATGATCTGTCCCCGTATCTCCTCGGTGGCATCCGCAAACCCACAGGTTGAAGATAGGCTTTTTAGCCGTGCATGGTACGTGTCCAGTGACTCTTCGGGCAGCTGTCGAGCTTGCCTGAATATAAATCTCTCATAGTCCTGATTGGCCATGGGCTCAAAGTAGGCATTCAGGGCATTTATGAGTGAGTGGTGATTTTTCGGCGGTACTTCCACTAGAGTTTTGGTGATATTATGAACATCCTTTCCCCCTAGGTGGAGAACCATGGCCCGTTTCTGATCTTTATGGACTTTGGTGGCTTCGAAGAAGATTAGCAATCGATCTACCCAGTCCTTCCATTTTGGGGCTAACGACGAAGGCGAGCCCTCTACCAGGAATGGCTCAATTGGGGGTATCGTGGCCATGTCTGTGGTGATGGCGCGCGGTGTTGTGAGTGAATGCAACACCTTTGTAGTAGATCCCTGGTTTTCCTGTCTTCAGTATGATTTGCAGGCACCAGTGCTTGTTGGCATGTGCATATGGCTGGGCCGTAGGGTGATGAGACGCACAGATTCTCCTTGTGGAGGCAGCCGTTATGCTCACGTGCCACCGTGCTGTGTGTTGTTTCTGTAGAATATCGCTATACCCCCTCTGTGAGTAGTCCCTGTAAAGTAAAGTAAAGTAAAGTCCACATTTGTAAAGCGCACAATCACCCGTTAGGGTCTCTAGGCGCTGGGGGCCGTCGGGAAGATTAAGCGAGCTATTGCCCAGAGTCACATGGTGCTGGGCTGACCTGCCGCCGGAGCCGGGGATCGAACCCTGATCCCCAGATTCCAGCGTCAGTCGCCCTGGCCGTGGCGCCACACCTCTCCCTTTGGTTGCGGCGTGGCCCTCTCACGAGGCTCTGGCGCCTGCAGGACTTCTCCCCCTCCCCCGTGTACGGGATCAGCACCCAGGCTCCCTTCCCTCCTCTTGCGGAGCACGCGGCACTCCCTATGCCTTTTCGCGGGCCTGGGGACGGAGTCCGAAGCTCGGGTGGCTCCGCGCTGCTTGCACGTAGGCACCGGGGGCGTGGCCAGGGCCTTGAGATGCTCCCTTGGTGGTCGGGGCACGATACCAGCCGGAAGGGTTATCGGAGCACTTAAGTCTCGTGACTCCACTCCGAAGGTAGGCGCAGTGTTGTGGGAGGCGGCGCTGACCGGGGGCGCACAGGCGGGGCACAGCAGCTCACCTGGCGTAATCACCGCCACCGGAGTCTCCAGTCCGGATTCCAGTCGTGTGGCCGCACCACGTGCGGGCTGCAGGGCACGAGCGCCGCGAGCCAATGGCAGGGCAGATGCAATGCACACAGCGAGGGTACGACCACCCTCGTCGCCAGCTGTTGTGTCGGGGCAATCTACTCTCAGGGGGCACCTGGGATACACTGGGCCTAACACGTGGTAATATAATCTTAAATGAATCACACGGAGACTGGGGAACTGTTGGTGGCTCTGCACGTTGTTGCCAACTGGCGTACGTACGTGCGGAGACCCCTTTTATTAAGTAGGTCACGTGGTGGTCACGCTGCACGCCTATTGCACCGCAGACGTAAATAAGCTGGAACACAACATTAATCAGAGTCTACATATGAGGGCCGTTTGCCTTATTAAGGTGCAAAAATGGGCTGTGATTTGCTTTTGCACCTGCACAGGCTTACAAAAAAAGAAAACTGTTCCACCATTACCTTTGTGTTTCATTTTCTGCCGCCTAGGACTCCTAGGAGTCTTGCATTTTACACTACTTTAAAAATGAGTGACTTTCCATCTGTCATGCATAAACAGTTTTCCTATTTATATTTTATCATTCAGGGGTGAGTGCCTGTTGCTTTTCGCTGCCGTCTTTAAAGGGAGATAAATCAAAACAGTGATTGCACGTAGGGTCTTAAAAGAACTGTGGAACTCTACTGCCACCTACTGGTTATAAATATAGTCTTAGATATTTGTCTGTAGTAAAAGCGATTGATTTAGGATATCTCTTGTCTCTCTCTCTGTTCTCAGGAAGCTCAGAACTAGGCCCGCTCGCGGAACTGCATAGAATCCCACACACAAAAGTTTCAGTTTACCTTTGTGAATCAGGCCCACAGTGTGTGATTATAGTGATGTCCACAAATCTGCAGAGATCGTGTGTAATTATAGTGATGCAATTGAAGTCCCTACAGAAACATTGGAGGATATTCACAAGGAAGTGGCGGACAAAGGCGTTAGTCTTCTTGGCTTAACGGCTCTCTCCGCCACTTCTGAAGCGCCAGACTGCACCATATCCACAAGGATATGGTGCAGCCTTGCATTTCCCCTACGATGGCGCTAAGTTTAACAACTTAGCGCCAACGCAGGGACCCTTGCACCAGTGTCAGTGTGCAGAGGAGGATTGTTTATGTGTCCCTTCCTGCACATAAACAATCATAAATGCAATTCTCTCACTTTCATGTGTGCAGCTCTATGCAGCACACATGAAAGGGAAACCTTCCTGTACATACACAAACCATGGCAAATTGCTTTTTCCATATGTGCTGCACTAGGCAGCACACATAGAAAAAGCAAAAACAAGGAGAAATAAAGCATTGGATGTTGCGTTGGAACACCTACCGCAACACCCACTGCAAGCTCCTTTCACGCTAAATACAGCAAGAAAGGGTGCTTCATTCACAAGGCTATTTCAGCAATACTTGATTCGATTTAAGTATGTTCTATTCAAGTAACTTACAGTTGGATTATTCAGAAGACAATTCAATTAATTTATCACTGAGTAAATCATGAAGCACACAGGTGTATATATTCAAAAAATGATTTTAGTATTGATTCGAAATTAATCGTTTATATATATAACGTCCTCAGGAAGGTCTAACGGACAGAGACATAATTAAACCAAAACATCAACTATTACACCTATTGCAATCTTCAGTGTATTGTAGGCAATGTTTGCTTTGCATAAACTCTTTAAATTGCCTTAAAAAAATGTTGTGAAAAGGTGTCCACAATTGTAACTGTGAAGTATTTTTAAACCCATGTAATCATCACTTCTGGCTACATTGTCTTGTTTTTATGTACCATGTATAAACAAGTAATTTCAAATACTAAAATCATTTTTTGAATATATACACCTGTGTTCTGATTGATTGTGCTTCATGATTTACTCATTGATAAATTAATTGAATTGTCTTCTGAATATTCTGACTGTAAGTTACTTGAATAGAATGTACTTAAATCAAATCAACTTTTGCTGAAATATCTTTGAATAAATCCCTTGTAGGCGCACGTACCTGCTCATACTAAACTGCCCACGCCGTCAAGGGTTTATTGGGTTTCCCATTTTTTGTGATATTATTCACAAGGCAGCTTTAAGCCACGTTAAGTGGCTTAACACTACCTTGTGAATAAGGTGAGGCCCTTATTGCCATCACAATGTCACTGAAAGTGGAGTTATGGTAGTGATAGGGGCTTGTGAATATGCTCCATTGTGTTATTTCAGCAATTTTCAAGTTTCCGAAGATAATGGGCTCAATTCACAAACTACATTTTGTCATACGGGAATTAATACTACAGTACACAGTCACAAATCTATTGATCATATTTACATTGGTAACCTTACTTGTGAGTAAAACTATACGTGTAAAATTACTCTTAATTCTTTAAACTATTCACCATTTACAAGTGTAAAGTTAGTGAAAAGTGAACACTTACATGTCCCCATTCCCTAAATTGAGGGGCTGGAGCCTAGATTATGACATTAAAGTTACCACTTATAACTTTTCACTTGTACATGGATATTCCCACCACCAGGACGCAGATCTCCACATGGTAAAATATATAGAAAGGATTAGGTATTTATTAAATATGAGAACAAGCTAAACATATTTGTGTTATTTATCATTGTTAATTTATCTCTTACATTTCTTTTAGATGTAGAATAATATTTAAAACAGATCATGATTGTGAATTTATTACCTTTAAAATACAATGCTTTTATGTGATGTTTAATTAGAAAAAAATCCCACCTGAAATAACAATTCTATCATCTATTTCAAATTATTAAAAATTTTCTATAGAAATAATTAACAGCAGTTGAATTAGTTTTAATAAACATTACATCTAGATTATTTTTTATATTTAACACAATAAGTAGCATATTATAATTTCAGCTAATAATGATGTTTTATTTTGAGAAAAATGTTAACAAAAATAAGTAAAATGTAATAAACATGTTAATCAATCTAAATAATTGTATTTATTTTGACATTTGACCTATGTATTTTTTTTTTTAAGTTCCTGCCTCCAATATTTTCAATGGGAGGGTGTTGTATTGCCTGTTTGGTGGCATAGTCGTGCTCGATTAATTCCAGCTCTGAGCAGGTGTACATTTCTCTTTTTGGCTGTATTAATTATAGACGGGCAGACTGTGAACAGGAGGGGGCTTACTGTTTGTGAGTGCGTTCTCTAAACCCCTCCCTAACTCTCTCTAGAACTTCTGTCAAAATCCTTGTGAAAGCTTACACTATTATCAGTGAACATTTGAATATAGATGCCTATAGTGTCTACAGTGGCATGTTATGGTGATGCACACCAACATTCTAGTAATGGAGATTGTACAAATAATGAATCTGGTCAATTTAAAGCTATCACCAAACAACAACTGGAATCAACTAAAAACTTAAAGGTGCTTACAAATGTTTAAGGGTCGAGTCACAAAAGTGATCTGAGACAAAATCCTAACTTTACGATTTTCGGTATTCACAAAGGGCATCTAGGAGTAGTAAAGTTAGGAATGCTAACTTTACTATGCCTAAATGCCCTTTGTGAACACCGCATGTCGTAAAGTTAAGATTTTGTCTCAGTTTAGGAGTAGTAAAGGCAGAAACTGGCTTTTGTGAATACCAAAAGTCGAAAAGTTAGGATTTTGTCTTAGATCACTTTTGTGAAGAGTATGACTGGTCAAAACCACAGTGCACTCCTTATTTACTACACACATTATGTCTGCCCTACACAATCTATTACATTGTTCTGCTCACCTTTGTTGGTCCTGGGCATTTTTTGTAGTGATATCAGCAAACCTTTTGTCTTCTTCTGCCTTTTGTTCTGACCTTTTTGTTGTTGGCTTTAGGACTTTGGGAATATACCACTGCTGACCAGTGCTAAAGTGCATGTGCTCTGTGTCTCTAAAATGTAGCGGGATTTGGTTTCTCCATGATTGGCATATTTGATTTACTAGTAAGTCCCTAGTACAGTGCACCGTGTGTGTCCAGGGCTTGTAAACTAAATTCAAGTAGTGAACCTGCAACACTGAATGAAGTAGCCCTTCAAATCGGCCTCAAACCTACCACTGCAGGCCTCTGTGTGCAGTTTTAAACTGCAATTTTGAGCTGGCAAGTCCCCCTACTTGCCAGGCCCAAAACTTCTCTTTTATTACATGAGGCACCCCCGAGGTAGTGCCTAGGTAGCCCCATGGGCAGGGTGCAGTGTATTTAAAAGTTAGCACATGTATTTGTGAGTTTTACATGTTCAGGTAGTTAGAATTGGAGCTGCTTTGTAACATCTTACAAGTGTATTTTACAATTAGGAGCAGATAGAAAATTGGAGTTTGGTGTTTCTAGTCTCACAATGTGAAATCACATAATTTAGTGAAGGTGGTTTTTAAATTGCAGGTCTGAAAATTCCACTTTTAGAAAGTTAGCACTTTTTTTCTTAAGCATTCTGTGCTTCTGCATTTCTTGGTTGGATGAAAGTTGGGCTTTGTGAATTCACTCTAGACAGTCATATACAAAGGGAGCTGAGGTGTGCCCTACATATCCTGATGCCCCATCACCTGAAGGATAAGCCTCCCTGAGCTACAGTGGTGGGAAGAGCTGACACCTGTACCTGAATAGGACTGTGCCTTTCCCCACATCAAGAGGTATCCACCCTAGTAGTGTGTCTGGAGCTAGGGCAAGGAAGGGCAGAGTCTTGTGCACTACAAAGACCTTCCTTTAAAGTCTCCCAACTTCAAAGGCCAAAATGGGAATATGTACTGGATCCCTGACTCCAAATACTCAGAACACTTCCAGACTGACAACAATTTACCACGAAGAAGAACTGGTGTGCTGCCAGGAGTTACTGCCACTTTGCTGTTCGCTTTGCAGTATTGTCCTGGTGATTGCTTCTTCTGTCCTGGGAGTGAGAGGACTGGACTTTACTCTCTGCATCCTGCTTTCTAAGGTTCTCCTAAGGCTTCACTGAGCTTACCTCCTGTTGCTGAAGTCTAAGGGACATCAAAAACTTCATCCAGATCTTGCATCCAGCACCTGAGTTCCTTTGTTGTAATTCCTGTACTGCCAAGTGGTGTAAATCCAGTCCTGGGCACTTGGAGGTAAATTTGGTGCTGCAATCAAAAACCAATGCATCAACTTCAAGCGCTAGTTTGGCACTAGCAGATTCCTGCGATATTCAACAAATTGCCACTGCCCACACCAAAGCTGTTGTCCCCGCTTGCTTAGCACGCGACGCAACAACCATGACTTACAACTCAGCCCTGACTTTGCTGACGCAGCGCCTCCAAAGAACCAGTGCTGCGTGTGTCTCGAGGACCGCTTCACTGAGGTCTGTGATGCACTGCTGCAACTCTGATCCAGACCCGGCCATGCATGACTTTCACTCAACAAAGCCCCTTCAGCCCAGTGGTTCGACATCGACGCCAGAGAATCAACGCAGCATACTTCCATCATCAACGCATCATTTACACCACATCTCCATCAGGAATCAAGGTCTAGCACAAGCAACCAATGGATCGCCTCCTTTGTGCAATGCATTGTCCAGGAGCATGAAAGCTCAAAAAGCCTGCATCGTCTAATGGAACCGACGTATCACCTGTATTCGTGACACCTCACCTTCTCTGCTCCAAGCATTGTGTTTGATTTCTGATAGATCCATGGGACTGTAAGGGGATCTGGGGGATTCCTGCATCTGGCCAGTAATCCATCGCAGTTGGGCTGAACTTCTGGATTTCTCCTGGTTAAACATGACCAGGGATCCCCATTCGGAGCTATTGTTTTCTAAGAACTAAAACTTTATTTAACCTTGAGGAATCCATAACTTGATTTATGTATGTTGGATGTTTTTGTTGTTTTAGTCCTGTTTTACTCATACAAATATTGGCTATGTTTCTAACATGGCATGGAATACATTTTTGGTGTTATAACTGTGTTACTGTGTAAGTGTGTGTTTGTGCACAACTACTTTACACTTTGCCTCTAGAGATAAGCCAGACTGCTCTATGCCAAGCTACCAAGGGTGCAAGCACAAGTTATCTTTGGTGTGTAACTTTCTTACCCTTAGTAGGATTGTGGGACCCTACTTGGACAGGGTGCATACTCTGCCGACGGGAGACCACCATTTCGAGCAACTGTCAACAATAATATTCCACAATCTATACCTTTATTACCAGGAGATGCAATTAGACCTCGAAGAAGTCAAGCCCAACAACTATAGCAGGTTCACCCTACATTTTGGCCTGCTTTATTTGAAGGTTTGATTTGTTTCCAAAAAGTAAATCAGATTTAGAAGAACATAAGACAAAAAAGCAGGTATAGCCTTGCTAAATATTATAATCCATCAGTACTTATACTTATACTTATACAATTGATCAAAGAAATCAGAGTGATCAAACCCCTAGAGAAGGAGAAATGAAAAAATTTGTTTGAAACAATTAATTTCACCCAACAGATGTAAATATTTGTCCATCTCTCTTCACCTCCCTAGCCGACCAGGCCTGCGATGGGAGCCCAAATCTGTTGTCCCAACGCTTTCTTCTTGCGACCTCTTAATTTATATATATGGCGGATTCAATATTATATGCAGCTAGTAGCCTTGCATGCCAGTTAGAAAAGGTTGGGGGTACAACACTTATCCAAATAGAAGTGATACATAAGCGGGCAATAGCCATAGCTATATACAAAAACCCTGTTTTGGGCCTTACCCTTACCCCAGCTGCAGTATCATTATCAACCCCTAAAATGATCAGAGCTGGTGTAACAGAGATTGATATCCTCAATGTTGTTGTCAAAAATATTTCAATGTCATGTATGAAGGTAGATAGTTTTGGACAGGAATAAAACATTTGGATGGTGTCCGCTGCTGGAAAATCACACCTATTACATTTCCCTCCCCTTACCCCCCTCCATTTGGCAATCTTCGCAGGGGTATAGTATAGGTCGAAAATGTACATAAAATGTTGACTCCTAAGGCTACCGGTGATCAAGATCTGGTTTTCTAAACATAAGGAGACCCCTATATCAGTTATAGCTTCCACACACTTGTTTGTCTATTTTTATGAACATACAACAGTATCGGGGAAAGAATCAAGGAAAATATGATAAATCCCCCCTAGCCGGGATCTCTTAGAAATAGCTTCCACCAGGGGAATCTTTTCAAATGTACTGTTGCTTTCCTGTAGTGATGCAAATGCTACTAGTTGTCCATCCCTGTAAATATCCCCCGCACAGTGAACCCCTATTAGCCCATTCAAAAGTAACCCGATCTCAAAAAATTGATGGTAGCAGACCTACTGCTGAAATTGGGGTATATACATAAAAATTGGGGATATTGGGGCATATGTATCAAAATCCCAAATTTGCGATTCTCAAAATGCAAATTTTTTGATTCTCATTTTGAGATTCGCAAACGGTGATGTAAATAAAAATTTGCTAACGCATTGCGATTTCTTAAAATTCGCAAACAATTCTCAGAAACTCATTTTGCGATTCCTTAATTGCGAAATACGCAAATTAAGAAATTGCAAAAATCGGGAATCTGCAATACAGATGCAGCCTGATGACATCACACCCAGGAAGTGGGAGTGATTTGCTGCACCTGATTGGAGGAGCCACAGTCAGAGGCTGGTTGGAGAGTAAGAGGAGTGAGAACAGCAAAGGAACATCCACAATGGAGTCCCAGAAACAACAGAAGGGCACGGAGGGAGAAAAAAAGAAGAGGAAGCACAAATTTAGTGACAAGGAGCAGGAGGTGCTCATTGAGGAGATGGTGTGCAGTCATGAGCTCCTCTTTGGAAAGAAGGCACTGCGGGTCCCTGAGTCCAGGAAAAGGAAGACCTGGCTGGACATCCAGCAAAAAGTAAATGCTGTTGGTGTGACCCATCGCACGGTGGAAGAATTACGAAAATGTTCATGCCAAAGGTCGAAGGAGAGGGTGGCAGCCAGGCTGAAGGAGGCCAACAAGGGGGAGGAGCATCCACAGCAACAAACCCAACAACCCATGAGGAGCTTGTAGAGTAGACCTTCCTGCCTGAGAGCATCAGTGGTGTGGCTGACATAGACAGCTCTGACCCAGCAACCAACAGCCAAGGTAAGATGCATGCCAAATATAGCCCCACACATCCTCATCCCATGCACACAGTCAGGAATGCACCAAACCCAAACTACACATGTCACTCCGGTCCACTTCTTATAGCACACCCAGCAATTCATCATGGGAGACGTAGTCAGATGCATGATAGTGTGTCCATGAGACATAGCAAATTAAATGCAACATGTGAATCAGTGAAAAGGGGAGAAAAGAGTGTCAGAAGTTAGCCAATACAAATTGTAAAAACTTTATTGAGTGCAAAATGCAGACATTGTCCCAAACTCATGAATTCCCCTTTACATATCCTGCACAATCCAGGACACTAGAAGACAGTGCGGAGGGCGAGGATTTTGAAAATCTTGAGGACCAGGCTGATGATGGAGACTCATGCAACGACACAGAGCCCACACCAATCACACACAGGAAGCGCACAATTGTGCCCCACCATTGCCCCCATTGAAGGGTGACACAGAGGCCACAGGGGAGGAGAATGAACAAGCAGAACCAAGGCAGGGTGTCTCACACATGCGTGGACAGCACACACCCCAACTGAGAGAGCCATGAACTGGAACATGCAGGTGAAGGGCCAGGACCAGCACTGTCACAGTAGAAGATCCCACAGCCTTTGCAGGTCAGGAGAACAGCATGCTGCAGGTACAGCCCCAGGTACAGCGCATGCAACAAAAATCATTACGGTCAATAAATAGTCAGCTCTGTAAATTAAACAAAAATCAGTGCTACTTGGGGAGGGCATCATGGCCTTGGCAGGTGCCATACGTGACCTGTGTGTGACATTCAACCGGGACCAAAAAGCCAGGGACAGGGCTGCCCATCGTGCTACCGCCCATCTGCACAGCTACACCAAGGCGGTGAACCACCTTTGCACCATCACAAGCACTTGACCCGTCGCAGCATAAGCATGCAAGTAAAGATGTCACACTGCTGCCACGACATCGCTAAAAGCCTGGCACAGGTCACCAGTGCTGTAGAACAGATGCAGATGGCAAACACAGGTGCACAGCACTCATGGTCTCAGGAGAGAATGAGGAGACATCGAGCAGGAGTAACTACACAACAACAGTGCCAGAGACAAGAAGGCGCAGTTGCAGACAGGGTGCAGCACCTAGGTACCCAACGGAGGGCACTCAGCCAGAAGAACGGCCAGCAGCAGTCCGTCACCGGAGGAGGTGAATTGTGCACTAAAAGAGTCACGCCAATGGGTGATGCAACCCATTCCTACAAAGTCCACTGAATTTTAGGACTACCTGCTCTGTGGACATAAAATGTGCTGTGGACAGCAACAGTCATTGTGTTTGTCAGACTGTGTGACACACTTTCATCCTGCTGTTTAAGGTATCAATAAACACAGAAATTATTAAAATAATGATGTTGCCTCATGTCTTCCTTACTCACCTAGTAGTGTGATCTCAGCCCGTCTCTGATGTCCGGCAGCTGCCCCAACTCCAGATGCTGGTCTTTCAGGGGGACCTGGGCCATCATCGTCCGACGAATCTGTATCAGAAACTTCAATTGGGATGCCTTTTTTCATTGCTATGTTGTGGAGCATTGCACAGCTAGCAACGATTTTGCAGCAGGTCTCAGGACTGTATTGGAGTGCTCCTCCGCTTTTATGCAGGCAACGGAAATGGCTCTTCCGGATCCCAAACGTACGCTCTATGACACAGCGTGTAGGTCTGTGTGCCCTGTTAAATCTCCTCTCCCTTGCATTGGCTGGATTCAGATACGGGGTCAGGATGAAGTCCCACACTGCATAGGCACTGTCACCTGCAGGGATAGAAACAATAGGTGAGTCACTGTCCCCCCTCACAAGATGTACTGTATGTATGGATGTGTGCCATGCATTAACCTAGCAGTTAGCCCTCACCAAACTTGCCAGTATTCAGACATCTCTGTATCCAACTATGTCTAAAGATGAAAGAGTCGTGAGTACTGCCTGGGTATTTAGCTACAATGTCATTGATGATATGTGTGGCATTGTACACAACCTGTGTATTCAGGGAATGGTAGGATGTACGGTATCTGAAGACATATTAATTTGTTGATGGGGGTGAGGGCCACATGGGTCCCATCTATGCAGCCAATAACGTAGGAGAAACGTGCAATCTGGTAGGAGTCCAGTTTTGTTTGCTGTAATGCCTGTTGTGTGCTGGTGAAGTGTATGTGATGTGGTCGCCTCTGTAGCATTGCATCTAAGAAGGCATGGAAGGACTCTGTGAGACCCCACCTGCTGCAGCTATCACCCCTGGAAAACTCCCTGAGGCCAGGAGGTGCAGGGAGCACAGGCCCTGCACATGGGTAGGAATTGTTAGGGTCCTGCATGTTGGGTGTTCCAGATAGGGTTTTAGCTCCTTAATCATGTTTAAAATGGTCTTTGGGTCCAGCCGGTACTTCTCATGGATCTCCTCTACAGTCTGCTGGAACAGAGTGACGGGCAGTCTGAAGATCCGTTTTTGTCGCATTCTCCTCTGTGCTACTGCCGAATTTGCAGCCTCCTGGCTATTACATATAGTGCTGCCATTGTGGAAGAACCTAAAGCATTGTGGGCTGGTTTTTGTAGCTTGCACCTGGTTATTGTTGTAATTGTCATTTGGCAGTGTTGTCAAGGGTAGCTCAATGAAGTAGCTGCAGTGACATACTGGGAAAAATCTTGAGCCCCAGCACTTATGTTTTTTTAATCTTTTTTACATATTAAGCACCTGCAACTAGCACGTAGCGGTAAGCACCATCCCAGCCTTGAAGACCTTAAATTTCACGTCTTCAGTGTTTTTGCAATTAGAAAATTTTAATAAAAATTGTGTTTGTGGCACTTTAAAATAAATCTCCATAAACTGAAACGTCTTGTACCAGGTTGATGAACAGATTGTATAATGCAGCCAAATAATTGGAAAAAAGTTATGAAGCTTCCAACCAGATGGCCAGTTCGGGTCTTTCATACCCCATAAAAAGGATAAAATAGCACCTCTAGTTTTCTAAAGGAGAAGAACTGGAAACAGAGCAGGAGTGCATGAAATATGTAAAGTAGTTCAGGTAGCAGGATAATCTTATTGAAATTAGTATGCCCTACATGAGTAAGAGTCAGGTTGTGTAAGAGCAGGATTGTCTCATTTGATAATGATGCATTAGTTCTTCACACATTGTCATACTTGGTAGTTTAACATATCTCCGGAGTGTTCATTTTCTGAATTGAATATTCTTCAGTTAGAGGCAATTGGTCAAAATTCTATATTTGAATGTTTTCTTTGTTTAATTTATATCCTGAAAACACTCCAGAGAAAGAAGCTTCAATTTCAATTGCTGGCATAGCAGACAATCAACAGATCAGTATTTTCATTTTGACTCTGAGAAGAATTAAAGGGTCAATGTCTGGTATGTTAATCAAATGTTGCAAAAAGATTCCCTGTATAAGTAATAAAGATAAGGGTACAACGGACAACCCTTCTAGGTACCAAGAGTGACATTAAATGGGGTAAAGCAAATATCACTCCTGGGACATGGCATATGACTTGTATCAACTTTAATATTTCTACAATGGCAACCCAAACCAGTGCATAGCCTTCTCAGTTCAAGGAGATATAAGAACCACTGGTTATTGCCTGCCCTCCATCCAAGTGAGCACTACAAGGTTAGTGTGTCCAATAGTATCACTTCCTGGATTTAAACCATGTTGCCAGGGATTCTCAAAGATGGGAAGCAAGCATGTATTTGAATGTATGAACATATCAGTGATATTTGGTGGTATAAATTCAAGAGGAGGCTTATTTTTTTAAAGACCTTATTACAGGCTAGAGTCCTGAAGGGAGGAATCGGTGGTACTAATATGATTTCAGTGATTTTCTGAATGAAGAATGGAACTAATATAATTCCCTTAGGGGTAACATCATTTCCTGCAGTTTTCATATGTGATTTAGCGCCAAACCTCCAGCAGTACATCCAGCACACCAGGCTGATGTACAACTTCTTTTTGTTTCTCAGTCAGACAAAGTCTGAAAAACATATGTGATCAAACCAATGAATGCAGACATGATCACCAATGCAGCTTCATCGTGAAGCATAACAGAGTTGTTTATCAAGATGAAGAAACTGCAGTGAGTTCAGAAGTGGGACAGCAATGCAATGTGAAATTGATCATTGACCTCTAGAATGGTTTGATAAGCTTGGCGGAAAGGGAGCTGGCTTTTTCCCCAAAATGAACCACAAATATATGGATGATTGAAGCAGCTGATGCACAACCTTACACTGAAGTAATTTAATCTGAGATCAAATACAAATCAATTCACATCAAATGATTTAATGTTGTGACTTCTTTGAATGTATTGCCTTAATGTGTTTTTCATCCTCTACTGACTTGCAGTAGAGATTCCTCCATCTGAGCTAATTTATGCTGTTTGATAGCATATTGCAAGGTAAAGCAACAATAGCAGATTTTACTGCATTCCTTATTGTAGAGTTTCTTTGTGATTGAAGAGTATTTTCTAAAAACATCTTTCACAAAGTTCTTAATCCAACTAATGGCTGCAGTGTTTGATTCTTTGAAATAGCCTTATTTGGTGATAAATCACCTCAAATACTTGCTTTTAAAGCAATGTGCCTTCTTCTGGAGAACATGGTTCATGCTGGATTATTCTCAGGGATATAAATTCTTGTAGTGCCTTATAGATATGTATTTTTTTCTAATGTTTTCTATATTTTAGGTTGTGTTTTTTTGCTTTGGTTGAGCTCACTGATGGAGGAGAGAGTACATGGGTTTTTCATGTGAATTTAGGATAGGAGCTTACTTCTTTATGGTATTACCTGTGTTCTATTTATAGGCCGCAATGCACTGCTGATTACGTCACATATTACATCACTCATGACATGGTCAGTGACATCACTGATGAAATCTCAAATGCCATCGCTAATGACATCACATTTTAAGTCGGGGGATTAAGTCCCCTTCAATCCTGAGAGTCCCTGGCTCCAACTAGCCCACCATTGCCACCAGTAAGCTCCACAGGGCTGCATTGCAGAGAGGTGGTCCGAAGCCATGCCCCATTTCACACCTCTCTGCAATGCAACTCTGTGGCACTTACTGGACATTCGTCTTGAAATTCAGCGCAGTGGCGCTTACTGGAGGTAAGTGGTGGGCTAGTTAGCACCCAGGGACCCTCAGGATTGAAGAGGAATTAACTCCACAACTTAAAACGCACCACAGGATGTGTTTGCACACATGTTACTTCAGGCTCGCCCCCTCCCTTCACCACTGTGTAAACACACCCCATGGCACGTTTTAAGTTGGGGTATTAATTCCTCTTCAATCGTAAGGGTTCCTGGGGGCCAACTGGCCCACCAGGTACCTTCAGTATATGCCAGGGAGCTGCATTGCAGAGAGGTGTTCAGAGGCCACTCCCATTTCTCAAAAAAGAGCTGTATTCTCTGCAGTGAGAGAGGAGAGGAAAATGAGTGAGAAAGTAAAGAAAGGGACGAGAGGGGAAGGGAAGTGAAGTAGGGGGACTGAAAGAAGGTGAGTGTGGGAGGTGAGTGAGGAGAAGGAGAGTGAACATGTAGAATGAGGATAAGTGAAGAAAATGTAGTAAAGGAACGGAGGTGTGGAAGGGTAAGAAAAGAGCAGTGATGTTTAGGAAAGAGTGGAGATACAGACTGGATAAAGGCAAGTGAGTTTGAGACAAGGTGAATAAGGGAGTGAAGAGACAGAGAAAGTGAAAGAAAAAGTGAGAGTAGAAGACTGAGGGCCTCATTTATGAGGCCATGCGTCACTTTTACGCCGCCGGTGTGTCACTTTTTGTGACGCACCAGTGGTGTAAAAAATGCGCCTTGTTGAGTCATATTTACAAAGTGACGCATCTAGGTAGATGCGTCACTTTGTAAACCCCTGCGCCACATTATACCTGCGCCAGGTATAAAGTATGCAAGGGGGGCGTACTGACGAAAGGAAGGGTCGTAGAAGTGACGCAGTGAAATCTATGAGATTTCACTGCGTCACTTTTAGGACGCCGTTGCGTCAAAATCTTGCGCCTGCCTCACAGCAGGCGTAAGACTGACGCAGGCCCTTTCACATGGGGCTTGCCCCATGTGAAAGGATGCATTGCTGGAGTTGCGTCACTTTTGTGACACACTCCAGCAATGCGTCACTTTTGCGCTTACAGATACGTCAATAATACTGACATATCTGTAAATCCTTGCGACATGATGCGTCATACATTAAATATGACGCATCAGGAATGTCGCAAAGAGAGCGCACTGAGAAGTGACGCATCGCTGCTTTCACGCAGCGATGCGTCATTTCTCATAAATGAGGCCCTGAGTGAGGGAGGAAAGGAACATAAGTGAGGGAGTGTGGCTGTGTTATAGGGAGTGAGTGTGATAGAAGAGGAGTGACAGACTAAGGGGTTAGAGAGAATGAAGCTAACAGAGAGAGAAAGAGGGAAGGGGAGTGTAGAAGTAAGAGGACAGAGGGAGTAAGAGAAGGAATTAGTGAAGTGGAGTAAGGAGAGTAAGGGAAGGGAAAACAGTGAAGGAGCGAAGGATGGGAAGAGAGAGGAAGGAAAGAAAAAGGAGAAGGTCTGAAAGAAGGTGAGTGTGGGAGTATGGCTCAGTTATAGGGAGTGAGCGTGATAGAAGAGGAGTGAGAGACTAAGAGGACGGAGAGAATGAGGGTAACAGAGAGAGAGTGAGAGAAGGGGAGTGAGTAAGTTAGAGGACAGAGGGATTGAGAGAAGGAGTTACTGAAGTGGAGTAAGGGCAGTAAGGGAAGGGAAAAGAGTGAACGAGCAAAGGATGGGAAGAGAGAGGAAGGGAAGTAAAGGAGACGGTTTCAAAGAAGGTGAGTGTGGGAGTATGGCTGAGTTATAGGAAGTGAGCGTGACAGAAGAGGAGTGAGAGACTAAAGGGACCGAGAGAATGAGGGTAACAGAGAGAGAATGAGGGAAGGGGAGTGTACAAGTAAGAGGACAGAGGGAGTAAGAGAATAAATTAGTGAAGTGGAGTAAGGAGAGTAAGGGAAGGGAAAAGAGTGAAGGAGTAAAGAAAGGGAAGTGAGAGGAAGGAAAGTAAAGGAGAAGGTCTGAAAGAAGGTGAGTGTGGGAGTATGGCTCAGTTATAGGGAGTGAGCGTGATAGAAGAGGAGTAAGGGAATAAGAGGACGGAGAGAATGGGGGTAACAGAGAGAGAGTGAGAGAAGGGGAGTGAGTAAGTTAGAGGACAGAGGGATTGACAGAAGGAGTTACTGAAGTGGAGTAAGGGGAGTAAGGGAAGGCAAAAGAGTGAAAGAGCGAAGGATGGGAAGAGAGAGGAAGGGAAGTAAAGGTTAAGGTCTGAAAGAAGGTGAGTGTGGGAGTATGGCTGAGTTATAGCGAGTGAGTATGACAGAAGAGGAGTGAGAGACTAAAGGGACAGAGAGAATGAGGATAACAGAGAGAGAATGAGGTAAGGGGAGTGTAGAAGTAAGAGGACAGAGGGAGTAGGATAAGGAATTAGTGAAGTGGAGTAAGGAGAGTAAGGGAAGGGAAAACAGTGAAAGAGTGAAGGATGGGAAGAGAGAGGAAGGGAAGTAAAAGTTAAGGTCTGAAAGAAGGTGAGTGTGGGAGTATGGCTGAGTTATAGGGAGTGAGCGTAACAGAAGAGGAGTGAGAAACTAAAGGGACGGAGAGAATGAGGCTAACAGAGAGAGAATGAGGTAAAGGGAGTGTAGAAGTAAGAGGACAGAGGAAGTAACAGAAAGAATTAGTGAAGTGGAGTAAGGAGAGTAGGGGAAGGGAAAACAGTGAAGGAGTGAAGGAAGGTAAGAGAGAGGAAGGAAAGTAAAGGAGAAGGTCTGAAAGAAGGTGAGTGTGGGAGTATGGCTCAGTTATAGGGAGTGAACGTGATAGAAGAGGAGTGAGAGACTAAGAGGACGGAGAGAATGGGGGTAACAGAGAGAGAGTGAGAGAAGGGGAGTGAGTAAGTTAGAGGACAGAGGGATTGACAGAAGGAGTTACTGAAGTGGAGTAAGGGGAGTAAGGGAAGGCAAAAGAGTGAAAGAGCGAAGGATGGGATGAGAGAGGAAGGGAAGTAAAGGTTAAGGTCTGGAAGAAGGTGAGTGTGGGAGTATGGCTGAGATATAGCGAGTGAGTGTGACAGAAGAGGAGTGAGAGACTAAAGGGACGGAGAGAATGAGGCTAACAGAGAGAGAATGAGGTAAGGGGAGTGTAGAAGTAAGAGGACAGAGGGAGTAAGAGAAGGAATTAGTGAAGTGGAGTAAGGAGAGTAAGGGAAGGGAAAACAGTGAAAGAGCGAAGGATGGGAAGAGAGTGGAAGGAAAGTAAAGGAAAAGGTCTGAAAGAAGGTTAGTGTGGGAGTATGGCTCAGTTATAGGGAGTGGGCGTGATAGAAGAGGAGTGAGAGACTAAGAGGACAGAGAGAATGGGGGTAACAGAGAGAGAGTGAGAGAAGGGGGAGTGAGTAAGTTAGAGGACAGAGGGATTGACAGAAGGAGTTACTGAAGTGGAGTAAGGGGAGTAAGGCAAGGGAAAAGAGTGAAAGAGCAAAGGATGGGAAGAGAGAGGAAGGGAAGTGAAGGAGAAGGTTTCAAAGAAGGTGAGTGTGGGAGTATGGCTGAGTTATAGGGAGTGAGCGTGACAGAAGAGGAGTGAGAGACTAAAGGGACGGAGAGAATGAGGCTAACAGAGAGAGAATGAGGTAAGGGGAGTGTAGAAGTAAGAGGACAGAGGAAGTAGGACAAGGAATTAGGGAAGTGGAGTAAGGAGAGTAAGGGAAGGGAAAACAGTGAAAGAGCGAAGGATGGGGAGAGAGAGGAAGGAAAGTAAAGGAGAAGGTCTGAAAGAAGGTGAGTGTGGGAGTATGGCTCGGTTATAGGGAGTGAGCGTGATAGAAGAGGAGTGAGAGACTAAGAGGACGGAGAGAATGTGGGTAACAAAGAGAGAGTGAAAAAATTGGAGTGAGTAAGTTAGAGGAAAGAGGGATTGACAGAAGGAGTTACTGAAGTGGAGTAAGGGGAGTAAGGGAAGGGAAAAGAGTGAAGGAGCGAAGGATGGGAAGAGAGAGGAAGGAAAGTAAAGGAGAAGGTCTGAAAGAACGAGAGGGTAGGAGTATGGCTGAGTTATAGGGAGTGTGCGTGACAGAAAAGGAGTGAGAGACTAAGGGGACGGAGAAAATGAGGGTAACAGAGAGAGAATGAGAGAAGGGGAGTGTAGAACTAAGAGGACAGAGGGAGTAAGAGAAGGAGTTAGTAAAGTGGAATAAGAAAGTAAGGGAAGAGAAAAGAGTGAAGGAGCAAAGGAAGGAAAGAGAGAGGAAGGAACGTAAAGGAGAAGGTCTGAATGAAGGTGAGTGTGGGAGTATGGCTGAGTTATAGGCAGTGAGCATGACAGAAGAGGAGTGAGAGACTAAGGGGATGGAGAGAATGAGGCTAACAGAAAGAGATTGAGGGAAGGGGAGTGTAGAGGTAAGAGGACAGAGGAAGAAAGAGAAGGAGTAAGTGAAGTGGAGAAAGGAGAGTAAGGGAAGGGAAAAGAGTAAAACAATGAAGTAAGAGAAGAGAGAGGAAAGAAAGTAAAGGAGAAGGTCTGAAAGAAGGTGAGTGTAAGAGAAGAGTGTGAAAAAGGGGAGTAAACGTGGGGATTCAGAATGTGTGGGAGGGATGGAGCATTGTCATCTAGGTTCCCGGTTCTAAGAGGGGTAAGACAGGGTTGCGTTTTGGCGCCAACCCTGTTTTGCCTTTTCGTTAATAGTGTCATATCCCATCTCGACAATGTCACAGACAATGACGCTCCCTTGTTGGCAGGCAGGAGGGTACCGGCTATCATGTTTGCCGATGACACCCTCCTGCTTTCCAAATCACTGATAGGGATCCAACGGATATTAGATGGGTTTGGTCTTTTCTGTAGACAGCATGGTCTAGAGATCAATACAGAGAAGACCAAATTCATGATATTCAACCCCTCCCCTAAAACCAGACCTAATCCAACACTGGGTTCTGCAAGACTGGAAAGGGTAAAAACGTTCCAGTACCTGGGGGTAACCTTACATGAGAACTTATCCTGGGAACCCTAGATAGCCAGATCCCGGTTAAAGTTGTCTGAACTGTCGGGGGCGATTTTGAAGGTCGCAAACACTTCTACCTTCAAACCCATCAGCCCGGCAGTAGAGATGTATAAAACCCAAGCAAAAGCGGCCGCTTCCTATGGTAGTGAGTTATGGGGGTATAAAGCTGGGACAGTACTTGTCAGAGTAGAAAACAACTTCCACAGACGTCTCCTGGCCCTCCCCCGTGGCACACCCCTGCTCCCTTTAAGATTAGATGTGGGTCTCCCCTCGATAGGCGAGGACTTGAAATTAAAACCGCTAAGATTTTGGCACAGGCTATGGACCACCGGCGAGCTCGCACACTATAGGCAAGACCTCATCCATGTAATGAATTTGAACCAGCGTGATAGTATCCCGTGGTTGGCCTTTATAAAGAGAGAACTGTACCTCCAGGGACTCCCCGACCTATGGGAGTTTCCTGGACAAGGCTGTCAGAGGGTCCCTCGCAAAAGATTGGTCGAAATATACAAGGAGAAAAGTCTAGTTTCCCTGGTGTGTGCACCCAATAATGGCATTCTAACTGAACAATTCTTGGACTCCAAAAATTCTTATCAATTCGAAGGCTTTATGGACATTATTTTTCCCATTTTAGCAAGAAAATTGTTTATCCACTGGAGGTTAGGCACCCTGCCCCTCAAAACCTTTACTTATAAATGGACAATGAGGGACAACAGAATTTGTCCAGGGTGCAGCAACCACGATGAGGAGGAGATTCACGTTCTGTTTTTCTGCCCAGCCTACCATAGACCAAGGAAATATTGGCTAGCGCCATTATGTAGGAATCTGGGCATAAGGGACCATTTACATTCATACAGAATATTGAAAACAAGCACCTTGCCCCACATAGTCTTCCCAGTTGCCAAGTTTATAATGGCTATGTGGCAGATAAGGAGAAAATTTGCAAAAGACTGAATACTGATAAGAATTGCAATGTTAACTCCTAACCTCATCCGGATTCTCCTAGGAAATGAATTTGAAGGAAATGGATACTAGTGTCTTTTTATTGTATGTGGATGTTTTTATGTTGATGTTTTTATTGTATCTTTTATGGTCTAATAGGCCGAAATAAAGAATTTTTGGATTGGATTGGATTGGATTGGATTCAGAATAAGTGAGGCAAGTGCAACAAGGGAAAAGAGGTGTGGGAGCATCAAAGAAGAGTAGTGAGGTTAAGGAAAAGAGTATAGAGAAAATACATTTTGTACATCAAACTTACCTTATAAGTAATGTAAACTTAATTTCATATTTCCATTAAAATGTATATCTGTGAAAGAAAAAAAAAGTTAGAATATTTATAATATATATTTTACAATACAAGAGACAAAGTACGACATTAAAAGACATAAAAGGTTAGTAAGAGATACAGTAGAAGTGAAGTAGTCAGAACGAAAAACAAAGGAATGGTAAAGATCAGAGAGAGTTAAAAAGAAATAAAGAGAGAGCAAATTACTAAAAGGATAATGACATAGATACATTCAGTGACAGTGAACAAGAGCAGGAGAGAGAAATAAACTGAAGGTGAGTAAGATCCTAAAGAAATATGCATTACGAAAACTAAAGGCAGAAAGGGGAGAAAAGAAAGGGGAGTGAGTGACAGAGAAGCAGGAGTGAATAACAGTGGATTAATGACAATGAGGCATGGAATTTCAGTGAGGGTGAATGTAGGCTTGTAAGAGAGTGAGGACACAATGGGAGTGAAGGTAACAGAGAGGGAGTAAGGGAAGACAAGTAAGAATATGAGAGAATAGAGGGAGTAAGACAAACAGTGAGTAAAGGGCAGTAAGGTGAGTAAGGGAAGGAGAATGACTGAGAGAGCAAAGGAAGGCAAGAAAGGGAAGAAAAGTGAAGCAAGGGGACTGGGAAAAGGTGAGTACGTGATGAAAGAAAGAAGATGGGTAGTTAAAGATAATGATTGAGGATAACTGAAGGAACTGAAGTAAGGGAACAAGGGTGAGGGAGGGTGAGTGCAGGAGACTGAGGTTGATAAAAAAGGAAAATAAAAAGAGGATAAAAGCAAATGAGCTTGAGACAAAGGAAGTGAAAGAGTGAGAACATAGAGGTAGTGAAGGAAACACTGTCAGAAAGAAACTGAGTAAGAGAGCAAAGAAAGATAAGTAAGGGAGTGTGGGTGAGTTTTAGGGAGTAAGGATGACGGAAGAGGAGTGAGAGAGTAAGAGGATCGAGAGACTGAAGCTAAGAGACAGGGAGTGAGGGAAAGGGAGTGAGGATGTGAGAGGACGGAGGAAGTGAGAGAAGGTGTGAGTGAAGTGTAATAAGGTGAGTGAGAGAAGGCGAATTATTGAGGAAACAAAGAAAGAAAACAAGGGGAAGGGGAGTGAAGTAGAGTGACTGACAGCTGGAAAGTAGTGAATGGGAGAGAGGGAAAGGGCAGTGAATGAGTGGTTAATGAAAATAAGTGAGGAAAGTGGAATAAGGGAAGGGAGGTGAGGGAGAGTAAAAAAAGGCCAGTGAGGGTGAGTTAAGAGGAGTGATAGAGGGTGGAAATAGGTAAGTGAGCATAAGAGAATGGGAAAATAATATATATTTAATAATAGAAAATACAAAATAATTTCAACAACATGTTATATGGTTTATTTTTGCTGTTCTCAGAATATATTGAATTTCACTTAAAACTGACTTCAATAGTACTCATCATATAACAGCGGGCAAAAAAAAACACAATCAAAATGATTGTGTTTAAAAAACCCATAAAGTCATTTCTTAAATAATGTAAAATTTTGAAAAAACATATCTAAACTCACTTTTGATCCATCCACTTTTCCACGAGGCCAAATAGTATATGGAAAGTCCTTTTCTTTGGAAATTAGTCCAGAGTATTCTTAATTTCTCATTTACCCGACTTTCCGAAAGAAAAGCTCCAACATCTTTTACATTATGAAACAAGAGTTTTATTTCCACCTCTAGCTTACTTTTTATAAATATTTTGTATAATACTCACAGCACACACTATATGATATACATATACTATCTCTATGAGAACTACATGTTTTTTATTATCTTCATCACTCTCATTCAGAAAGTAATTTTGAAGAGCAAACTAAGTTATATTAACTGCTGCAATCTTCATAGGCCAATTACCTTCCCTAAAATTTCGGTTGTAAGAACACTAGGTAAGAATTTAGTAAGTCAGAAGGCAAACGTTGCTTGAAAGTCAATTGAGTATAATTACAGTGCTTCCAGCCTTTTTGACATTTTAAATAACATGTGTAATGTCCTGATGTTGTTAAAGGACCATCATGGTAAATAATTGCTGCCGTTGTAAAGGTTCTTCCTGAAATTGATAATTGAGAAGCCACAAAATTTTTAATTAATGTTGTCAATTTAGTTCCATCAGGTCTACATCTTTGGAACATTTAAAATAACACACTGTCCTTATGTTGGTAAAAATAAAGTTGATAGCATTGCAGATTTACATTGAGTACAGACCATGTTTTGATTTGCTTCTCTAACTAGATTTTTAAAAGACACTGATTTGCAGTCTGGTAAAGTCAAATATATAAATCTTTCAGTGTCTACTGTAGTACTACTTGAAAAGGAGCAATTGTCGCAGTCAGGACGCCCCTTTGCTGGGGCAGCTGTGCGCCGAATAAATGTCTATAACATATAACATAACATAACATGTTGCCATTTATAAGAAAGGCCAAAAAGATTTTCTACATCTACACCTTCATCTTGCAAAAGAACAAGCATATACGTAAATTGATTTAGACCAGAACATATGTCTAAAACCTTTCGAATTTCAGAAACACTTTGTATTTTTGTTCTATCACTGCTACATTTCTCTAATACAGAATTTAATAAACAACAAAGTGTTTGATCACGATTTTCAGCAATTTGTTCTTGTACAGTTTGGAGAAAGAAAACAACATTGACCACTACATTAGCATAGCAGTTGACACCAGAACTATTTTCAAACTGAAATCCAACAACATCTTTAACTGAATCCATTTCGTTTCTGCTTACAATTACTGGTTCATATTCCTTTTTTCTTTTTGCTACAACTTCACTACAATTTTTCTCATTTCTTCTTTTTGGGCCTACCACACGCTTTTCAAACAGAGGATATTGAGGTAAATTTGGAGCATACTCTCTTCTTAACCTATTATATTCTTTTACACAATTTAGATCTGCATTAATCTTTGTCTCATCAAAATCAATAAAGTACAATCCTGATAAAGTTCTGACTCAAGATAAAGCAACACATGCCAAACCCTCCTTGAACACAGAATTTCCAATATTCACCAAAGCACTATCAACACTTAAACCTTGAGATTTATGAATAGTTACTGCATATGCCAAAGAAACAGGAAACTGTTTTCTGCGGACATATAAATCTTTCACTAGCAAAAAACGGGCAGAACAACGATTTGTTGTACTTCTTCAATACCATCAAATTAAATTTCTATAATTTCAATTCCATCTCTTTTTTCGGTAATTCACAAAATCCACAATATGACCCATTGCTCCATTTACTAAACCTCTTTCCACATGTGAATTACGTCGTACAATTATACGACAATTTAAAGATGCATACAGAGTCTTTTCCATACCAGCAGTTTTAGATATTGTCTTCTCTAAAGAATGTAATTTTGATTTCAACTTTTCTGACAAAATAATAGTTGCTCCTTCATGCTCTATTTTATCAATAGCTTCCAGTTTCACAATCTATTGATTTTCCAACTTTAACATTTTGTTGTTGAAGATTAAACATTCTGGCAGAGTTGGCATCAAGCATATGACAGATTTGTTTTCATGAATTTTCTTAAAAATATTCTTTGGGAGAATATTTAGATTTGGAAACAAATTTGAAATTAATCGTCCATGTAAAGCTTCTTTGCCATGCTCAGTTAGTTTTCCAATTCTTACATCTTGTAGAATATTTTTATAATCTTCATCCTTTGCCTGTCGCATATTTTGAAGCAGTTCTGCATATTTGAAATTTAACCATATGTTAACATTTCCAATGCTTCCTAAGCACTTCCTGATATCTTCATGCGTAAGCATTTTAAACACTGGCTGTCCTTTCACTGGAGTTAGTTGCAGTAGATCTCCAAAAACAATGATGTGTTTGCCTTCAAATAACACATCATAGTCTGTTTTAAGAATTTCTTGCATTCTTAAATGCACAAAAGCAAGCATTACATTTGATACCATGCTTACTTCATCAATGATAAGAAGTTTCATTTTCTTTAGGACTCTTGAAACTTCATAACAAGCTTCTCCAGATAGCTTGTGGTATTGTAATTTGTTATCATGCTCCACTGGCAGCATTAATAAGCGATGTAAAGTAATCCCTTTAATGTTGTGTGCTGCCAACCCAGTTGGAGCAGTAACAACACATTTTGGTTTGGTTTCTGCAAATATGTTGCAATCGCTTTAATCAGGAAACTTTTCCCAGTTCCTGCTTCTCCACTCACATATAGTCGGACAGGTACAAATGATGTACATGAGCACTCGTTTTTCTCATGAGATAAACCATGCTCAATGTGTTCTGTTACTTCGTCCTATATTTGTCTCTGCTCAACGTTTAGTTCTTTTTCCAAATCTTCTAAGTCAACTCCATCCTCCTGAGCTTGTTCCATGGCTCTTTCAACTCCATCCATGGTAGTAGCAGCTTCATTTTGTATAATTGGTCCTCCTAGTGGATCCTGACTCAATGAAGCGGAACTCTGACTATCTTGAGCACTGTCTCTAGCAATCTCTGCTGCAATTGTAGCTTCTTGCTGTATTTCCTCGTTCAACATTTGCAGATAATTTGAAAAAACAGTATATTCTATCGTATCCTTGGTTGCATTGAACGAATCTTCATAAGTAAGAAAATCTCCATGTAGTTCCTCTTCTCAAGTTTCAAGTTTATTTTATTATGTTTTGGAACTCAAAAAGAGGTCCAAATAAAATGAGAGAAAGAAAAATGAACATATACATAATACAAAGTACTCATAAAAAATACAACAAACACTTGACAACATTTTTAACAAATACTATGTGATCAACCAACACTATTGAATGAGAGCTTCTAATAGATATTTAAAAAACATTTTAAAAAATTAAAAATGTTGAAACAAAACATTTCATTAGGAGAATTATATAAAGCACTCAAGAAAGAGTTGGCTGTAAGAATATTCAATTTCAAACACATTTTTCTAAACCACTTACGGCGAAATAAGCAAAGTGCAGCACATACAAAAAGAACATGAATAAGATCCTGAGTAGACAGATTACGAAGGTTACAGGTTGCAGGATAACCATACCACTTAGCCATAAGCGTATTAAGGGGGAGTAGATCTTGCCTTAAAAGAAGCCAGAAACGCCGTATGCCGTGGGGTATATTCCAAGCGACATAGGGTTGCATGCGTTTTAATACGCACGTATCAATAAGGGGGGATACATTTTTCTTAGCAAGTATGAATTCCCTATCCAGCTTAAAGCTGAGGGGCATATTATCAAGGGGGTTTATCTCCGCTTTTTTGGCTTTAAAAGCCAAGAAAGCGGAGATAAAATTATCTACCTATTACCTAGCTGTCGCTAACACCAGTTAGCGATATCTAGTAGGAGATAGCGACCATCTTGGGCCCCACTTTGCATGTCAGTGATATTTATCACTAATGACATGCAAAGTGGGCGTGCCAAGATGTTAGCGACTTGAAACAGTCGCTAACATCGCTATCTCCTATTACCAACTTTTGGAGATATTCGCGCTAAGCGCGAATATCTCCAAAAACTAACACCTGCCCTGAGCAGTTCTTAGCCATGTTATCCAATGGGAGGTGGATAACATGGCTAAGAGCATTAGCTCGGTAATGCATGAATATCGCGGACTTTTCAGCGATATTCATGCATTGCGGCCGTTTTTTATCGCATTTGCGATAAACCTTGATAATACAAGGTTTATCTGCGATAATTTTTGACGATGCTTAGCGTTAACAAATTTGTTGCTAAGCATCGTTAGCGATAAATATCGCTTAACGTTGGTAATATGCCCCTGAGTTCCCACAAGGCCTGTTTCAAAAGAGGTTTTAGCTGGGCGGCGGATAGGGTGATAAGAGTGCTCTCCTTCAATTGTAAAAGTTCAACAGCTTTCCTAAAGTTCTTTACGAGAGAGGAGAACTCCCTAAAAGTACCCAACAATTCCAACTTCATTAGATGTCTCAGAGTACCCACATCCCCTCTGGCCAAGCTGGTTACCCAACGCACCAGCCCCGCCAACCCTTGCACCCAACTACTGCGGATACCAAATTCAAGTCTTAGGGATGCCACTGAACAGGAAGTATTAGTGGAGGCTAAAAACCGTAAGACTTTTCCTTCTACAACATGTAAAAAACCCCATTGCCCTATATCAACAATTTCGATTCCGTACAGGAGGGATGATGGTATGTTAGCCCTGAAAACCTCTAACATATGCGGAAAGTGTCTTCTCCCAGTGGCAGAATATAATGCATTTAAACTTTTACCCTGAGACAAGGCCTTACGAGCGTTGTTATCGATGTGGGCCTTGTCGCTTAGGTTGTCAGATAGTATTTTCCCCAGAAAGACATAGGAATTAACCACCTCTAGTTTATGTCCACCTACAGTCCAGCCAAATTTCTCATATTTGTTTTTTGCCTCCCTGAAATACTCATGATTTGACTTTTGGTCATATTTATCTTTAAATAATGGAGTTCTGAGAAGAGGTGTAGGGCATGCAGACGATTATTTAACCCCTTGGGTGTAAGGTCTAGTATAAGAATATCGTCCGCGTAGAGTAAACAAGAAATGGGGGATCCCCCTAATGACGGAGCGATACCTTCACAAGCTGATAAAGACCTAGGGAGATCAGAAATATATAAGGAAAAGAGCAGAGGTGCCAAAAGACAACCCTGCTTTAATCCATTAATAGTCTGGATAGTTTGAGATAACCCCCTTTCCCCACCTTGTAGTACTTGGCACCAAGTATCAGAATGAAGGGCCTTAACCAAATCTAACAGGAGGGGAGGCATACCCAAGGCTGCCAGCTTACTCCACAGCAATGGCCGATCTACTTTGTCGAATGCTGTGGAGAAATCAATAAACGCTGCATATATTCTTCCTCCTCGAACCCTAACATATTTATCACAGATTATCTGGAGAGCAGTGAGGTTGTCCAATGTACCATGACCCTTGCGAAAACCTGTCTGTTCTAGAGGTAAAATATGATTCCTCTCCACCCAATCATTTATAGTATATAGAAGACATTTGGAAAAAATGTTGCCAATTGCATCGAGAAGGGCTATTTGTCGATAATTCTTAGGATTATTCCTATCTCCCTTCTTGAACAAAGATACCAAAATGCTCCCTTTTCAAGACGGGGGGACGGATTTATTCAAGAAGCAGAATCTAAATAAAAGGAACAGAATTTTGCTCCAAGAAACTGGGTCCTGTTTCAGGACCGAGATGGGAAGTTCATCGGGCCCCATTGCACCAGAAAGACGGAGTTCTTTTATAGCCAATTCAATGGTTTTCTCGGACGGGAAATCTATTGAGATATCGCTATCATAGCAAAGACTCATATTCACGTCTGCGGGCCCATTACAAGCATATAACTTTACAATATAATTTACCCAGGTTTGCTCACATATATGAATAGGGCGAGGGCTAACTCTTGTTCCACAAACCCTCCTCGATTATGGACCAGAATAGTCTAGCATGTCCGTTCACTGCGGCCTCCCGCAGGTTAATCCAGAGAGAGTCCTCTTTTTCTTTTTTTATTTTAATCTTGGCCCTTCGTCTCCTTCTTTTTAAGGTGGTTATTTGTCGGTATCTTTCTGGGGATCTGAACAAGTATTGTTCCCTCACCAGTTTATTTATTTCCTTATTTAAGGAAATGACCGAGCAAGGGAGTGGGGGCTTTTTTATGATTGAGTTGGATTTCCTTGCAACCAGAGTAATCCTCTTCATAAAAAGCTCAAAAGACGTCAGTTCGGCCCCTTGCCAATTATGGAGATCGCTGAGTGTTTTATCTAGAAGATTTCCTAGACCCTTCATGGCTTTAGAGTTCCAAAAGCATCTTCCAGATTTAGCCCCAAAATTGATTAGATCGCCATTAAGAGTCCAAGGTTCAGCCGGGGGCGGGATTATAGAAAGAGTTAAAACAATTACTTTATTATCACTGAAAGGAGTTTGTGAGATCACTAGATCTTGTAAAAAATGAAAAAAACAATACTCAACAATTATGTAGTCCGATATCGACTCACTGTTGTGAGATTTGTGCGTAAAAAGAGCAGGAGTGTCAGAGGGAAGCCTTCCATTCAGTATAATACCCTCAAATTCAGACAAATCTTTCAAGAACAGTTTCCCTCTCTTGTTAGTTCTAATTTTATCAGGAAAAAGAGCTTGTGGGATCTGAAAGTATTCCTCTTTAAGCCTGTTTCTAAATAGTTCCAAGCTTAGATTAGAAATCTTACGATTAAGATCACCCAGTAATTTTCCTGTGGGGAAGGAACTGTTTTCTTGATTTGTTTAATGAAGGCAAAGACTTGTTTTAACACTCCATTATAGCAGTCATCGGGGGGAATATATGCATTTATTAATACCGAGGACTGAATCTTTTCCAGATTGTCAAAATAAAGTAATGTCACTGCCTGGAAAAGATTACTGGGATCTAAGTGATGTGAGTATTTCCACTTTATCCGATTAGACAATAGGCAAGCAATTCCCCCTTTAGCGTGACCCCTCTTAGAGGCAACAGCCCCTCCTTCCAAGACAATGTAATCCCTATCCACTGACAATTTATCTACACACCACGTCTCTTGAATACAGATCACATTTGCCTCCAAGGTATATAAATACTGCATCTTTTCAGGACTGTTCTTAATTCCGGCGGCATTCCAAGAGATAATTTTCAAACTGCTGCTAAAAATTTGTCAATAATTTGGGATTGTCTGTAGATTTACCCGATAAAGCGCCGGGTAACCAATTCCATTGCTGACCATTGTCTACTCTATTTCCCTTTGAAGGGAAAGAGGGAGGGATTACATGGGATACTAGGCGTTTAGAATTAGAAAAGCTGATCCTTAAATCCTCAAAAGGGAAACGAGGAACAGCCTGTCTTGTGCCAAAGGGCCTCTCATCAAAGGAATCAACTCTACGGGGGGAAAAAAGAGGAATCACATCGATCCCACGACTCTGAAAATTCTCAGCCTGCTTCAAAATGTGATTCACGATAAGTTTGGAATAGAACCTAACCCTAGTACATGAACCTACCTCACCATTCAAGATTGTGACCAGATCAATATCACTAGTTTGGATTAACTTCAAACTCTCCATCTCCCTAAAACATCTAAGGAGCCAGGATCTGTTCATAATTAATTCTGTATCAAAGAGAGGGAGGAAATCCAGCGTCAGCGTATCTATACTATCCTCCTTTGAGATTCCAAAGGTTTTATTAGAGTAGACTGTATCTTCTATCGGAGCAAAAAAGGAGGAAGCAGTTGGATTGAGGGCTGATACCAATCCAGTAGCAGGTTTTTTAAGGTACACTATCGAAAAAGGGTTTGATGGCATCTCTAATCCAGTAGGGGGGTTTCCTAGACAGGGAATCATACAACTAGAAATAATATCGCTGTTCATAACAGATGGAACTGGCACCTCTTCACTTTGCAAATTTCTGCCCTGCTGCGGACTTACAGATTCAGCCCCTACAATGGTTTGAAAGGACATATTAACCTCACTCTTGACGTGCTGGTCTAAAACATCGTCAAAGATTATTTGTCTCTGCCTCTTTTTTTAAATTCTACGGGGAGGTTTCCTCTTTTTTCCTCTACGCTTTTCTGGTTTTTCAGTATTTTCTTTTTCCCCTTCTCCTTAGACTCTTGGACAAAAATAGGAAAGAGCTCTTTAACAGATTTTAAATCTTCTCCCTTACTAGAATCTTCTTCAATTTCAAGCGCCACATCCGTGATACAGTTATATGCTGACGATTTAGGGACTGACAAAAGCACATTTGATAATAACTCGTTTTCAACTGAGACAGGTAGGATGTTCTGGATTGAATTGAGAGAAGAAACTATATGCCCAGGTTCGGGCAAAACTACACCATCGGCTTTAGAACCTTGCAAACCACCTCGAGGATCAATACTAGGAATCTGTTCCCAATTTAAAAGGACCTTCAGAATCTGGGTAACTGTTTCTAAAACACAATCATTACTTCCTACAAATTTGCCCAATAGCATTAACATTGAGGACAACAGATGTTCTAAAGCAATTAGGGACTCGGAGATGGGTTTATCAAGACTCTCTGGGCGAGAAAAAACAGTAGGGTGGATGCCTGATATATTCAACTCAGGACTATTTGAGTTGTTAGACAGGGAGGTAATATCTTGGGATTGAATCGAAGGGGTGCTGCTATAAATGTAGTATACTTGTAAAGCGCACAGCTGCCCCAGCAACGGGGCGTCCCGGCGCTGTATAACTCTGGGGAACCCGTCCTGGCTTTCCCTGTGGGATGGTCCCTTGCTGGGAGTCCCCAAGGTGGAGCCAGGCATCCCCGGAATTGGTGGGGTCGTTGTGGAGATTAGGCAAGCTAATGCCCAGAGTTGCCGAGTGGAAACCCTGATTAGAGTAAGCACCAAAGCGAGAATTATCGAGTCCACTGACCAAGGTCCACGACCCTGCCGCGTCGGGAATTGAACCCTGGTCCCGGACTGACTTCTGCTCTCAGGCCTGCCGCCTCTAACCAGTGAGCCACACTACTCCACATAGAGACGGAAACCCAGGGGAATGGAGCCAAGTGGAGTTTTAGCAGCCTCCAGTAACTTCAAAGATCCGTCTTGCAAGTTGCGCCCACAAAGATCCAGATCAATATCCAACATTTGGGAATCCTCACTTCCCACTTCCCTTTGATTAGAACCAACTGCGAGTTCTTGTATACAGTTGACATCAGGCATTGTTAGAGTATTATTCTGCATCAGGCCCTCAACTCTAGGAGCAAGTAAGTTACTAGGGAGGGAAGCAGAGGGTTTTATTAAATTAATTTCATCACAAATTAGTGAGCTCATACCAGATTTTCCCCCCGCAAGTGGATAGTCCACTAACAGCTTAAAATCCCCCACAAGGGGAGCTACTACACCCATATCCGTAGGCATATTCTTGTCTTTGGGCTTCTCCCATAGCTGGAAAAATTGACACTGGCCTTTTAATTGGAAATTTTGGACCTCCTTATTTCTGAGAGGGTTAGATTTGGTTTTAGCGCACGATCTTCCTACTAAGAGTCTCCCAGAACGGAGCTTTTTAGCTGTCATGATTAAGCAGAAATTAATCAATATGAAAACAATGTCTAATACAGAAACAATTGGAAGGGCAGTGTATAAAAATTAATAATGAAAATAATTGGGCCCAGCCCAGCCTCCTTCGGCCTCTGACGGCCACAGACGGTCCCGCCCTTGTCCCGGGACGCTCCCGCGCGCTCCTGCGCAGCGGAGGTGACGTGAGCTTTTTATGGAGGCGTAGTAGAGGACAGGGACGTAAGAGGCATGGCAAACAGGGAGAGCGGCCCAGGTGACTCGGGTCAGGTCAGCTCCTGTGACTCCTGGGAAACGGAGTCCTGGTGGCAACTCGCTCGCAGCCCTGCTTTGTAGTTCGCCCACAGCAGTCTTTAGAAGTTTCTACACCCCAGCGCCCACAAGATGATAGCGCCGCGAAGCGGGTCCGGCGAGGGGTAGCTCTTGAGAGTGGGAGGAGGCGCCCAAGATTTCTGTAGCGCTAGTGGCTCCGGCAACAGCAAGAGTCAGGTCACAACAGGCAAACACAAAGGTCAAGTAAAGTCCCACAAAGAATCAAAGTCTGTTTGCTTTAACTGTAATGGGGGGGGGGGGTGGCAAACAGGGAGAGCGGCCCAGGTGACTCGGGTCAGGTCAGCTCCTGTGACTCCTGGGAAACGGAGTCCTGGTGGTGACTCGCAAGCAGGGAGGGGGGTGGGCTTGCATGTGAGGCCAAAGTGCGGGGCCTGGGGAGCAGCCGGGAGCCTGGGCACTGCGGACTGGGCACTGGGAAACGTGCGGGGTTTCGTATCTTGTTTAGCTGCCACAATATATGCCACAGTGTAAGCTATCCTTATGTCGGCTCTTGAATGGGCATCTTAGGTTCAGGCACACTGCTCAGTGCTCGATGCCAGGTACCACAGTGCAACAGAGCTTCAGAGTGACAGTGCCGCCACCCCCCTTTCTGGCTGCCACTGGCCCCACTAGCCCTGTGCTCGCTCGCTCCTATGGCGTCAAAACTGGACGCACCTCACCTCACCTCACCTCAGGGCTGCCGTAACCAGCTCGGCAAGGAACAAGGCAGCGGGCGGGCAGGCGGTGGTAGCTGTCGATGATTTCTCCGCAATTTCCGCAAATTTACCCACCGCGGCTACACCGAGTCTCGGTGGTCTTGGATCACGGGTCACGAGGCACGGGACTCAAATCGCCCGCCGTTGTCCGCATTCACACTCGGAGCACAGGACAGCACAGCTACGCCTCGCCTCGCTTCGCTCCAGACTCTACCAGTCGATCAGCACGGCACAACTGTGAGACTAAACTTCTCCTCTTCTCTACGCCAAGGCTTAAAGAGTTGCAAAAGAGCTAAGTAATAAAATTCCCTTTTGTCTGGAGAATCACAACTCAAATTTCGATGATTAATCGGATGGCCTTTTCTTTGTTTCACTAGACAGCCTTCACAACCAATTACAGCATATACACCTTTATTGATGTTTTCTGTGACGTTCTTTTTAAAAATATAGGTTTGCAGAACTTCATAGAGACAAACGTTCTCAAGGTGAGTACTTCTATTTGGATAGTATGTATCCAACATGTTTGTCTTCAAAATATCTGTACTGTCCGGTTCTTTCTCCGCCAAATACTCTATTTCTTGTACAGCTTTCAAAACTCAGTTTCGTGTTGCAGCAAGACCTAGACTCACCTAAATGATGGTTATAGATTTGGCATATAGACTTGCTGATGAGAACCGATCAGCACATTCATATGCTCCAATTTCTCGATGCGACAACATCTTCAGACTGTAACTGTATAATTTCTTGCTTAGACTCTTTTCATGTGAAATTTCCTCCCACATTTCCTTCAGTTCCATCTTTTCTGATTCTGTTATGTAAGACGTCACATATCGAGCCATAGCAATAGAGTTGTCAGCCACATATTGAATATCCATGTTAGCATTCCACATGGATAAAATGACTGGGTTGTAGTCATTTATGAATTTGGATTCCTCATTTCTTCTTAGGTTGTATGTATTTTTGGGTGATTTTCTTGTCACAGTATGTCGCAGAGAAGACAAAATTGTTGACTCTTCCTTTCGATGTTACTGGACGTGGAAATGCAAAACAACATTTCGTGTAGAACTTGTCCTTGGATTTGTATTTTCGACGACAGTATTTCCCACAACGATGGCTTTGAAAGCGTAAAACTTGGTGTCTTAAATTGTTTTCTTCTGTACTTTTCTGAACAGCACATGTAGAATACTGCTCAATGAAACTCATCACTTTCTCATCTGAATCTGTTCCAAATTTAGGTGCATCTTTAATCCATAGCAGCATATGTATATGAGGAGCACCTCTTGCTTGACACTGCTTCCTCCAAATAGAAATCCAACACCTCTCCAAGCGGAGGATTTTTTTTGTTTGTAATAAAAGACATCATAGCTTCAAACCTATGATTGAAATACCTGCATACATTAACTGGATCCAAAGAGCACAGTTCTCCAGGTGTCTTGTATTCAATATTTTCAATGTTTTTATCTGCTTCTCGTAGAAATTCAACTAAATCTTCCCAAGCATACTCAGCACAGCTAAGAGTGAGGAACCATGTAGGAGTTCCTAAGTTTCTTAGCATACATTTCAATTCCCCATGACGACGGTACCAATACTCGTTAGTACCACGCTGACATGCCATGGAATTAATTAGCTGAGATTCCAAAACACTGTCTTGCAGTTTCACTTTATCCATAAAATCCCTTGCCGAAACATTTTGTAGATGTGCTCCACTTTTCAGTATATGGTTTATTGCACAGGAAAGTCCAGACAAGTCACTCTCAAACAGTAGATGGAACAAATATGGAATGCATTGACGAAACCTTGGATCTTCTGCATATAATCTTGAAGTCGGTATTCAGATGCAGGAATTTGAACAGGTCGGTCGTCATATCGTCCACCTTCACCTGTTGGAAATAACTGTGGAAAACAACGAGCTTCCAAACTTTATTCCCATACACTAATGGGACTTCCTTCGGCTTTTTTCATCTGAAACAAGTCAATAGCATTCCCCATTACTTCTTGGAATGCAATGTATGAACACTATAGTGTTCATAAATTTCTTCACTTCTAGAGATATCAACTTTTTCTATTTGCCCAGCAGAGACATCAGTGTCATCTTGTACAGTTGTTTCCTCTTCTCCCACATACACATTTTTATAGTACTGATTCATTTTTACCAAATACAACGTTGCCTTTTTGACTTTCCTAACATCCACTAATTCTTTCCAGATTTTCTTACTTTTTGTCGGAACACCATTAACTAGAATAACCAGAGGTTCCTCTTCTACTTTTTCGACACCAATTGTATCAATATTTTTCTTAAAATCTAGAGGCAAATCAACAACTCTTCCCTTTAATCCTCTCTGTAAATCTGAAGGAGGCAATTTCCCTGTCTTAGGCTCCATGGGAACAATAGCCTGAAAAGGATGCACACATTGAATCAGAATAGACTCATAGGTATTTAAATCCATCAATTCAGAAGGAATGTCTACCATCGCCATATTATTATGAACAGCTCTAGCAGGCATTCTGTTTTCATTTAATTTATTATAGCAATATTTACAAATATGTTGATCAGAGCCCAAATCAAAACAATTTTCAACCAATGAATAAGTTGCAAAATCCTTCCACTCATTATTATTTATCTTTTCGCTTTTTACATATAAATCAACTAATCTAGTTTGATGCTTATAATAAGTTCGTCGACAACACACACAAGAAAAATTAGGCCTTTCACTTGAATTGACCTTAAACTTTGTAATTTCATTTTCAAATTTTTCTATACTTAAAATCTCTACATTCTCTTCTACGTTACCTTCTATTACTGTATCAATTTCTGCACTGACCTCTTTTTCACCAAAGTAACAAAACTCAATTTCATCACAAATGTTTTTCACATCTAATTCAGTTCCATGCAAAAGAGCACTGTTTAACAGTTTTAGTTTAAGTGCTGGACTTTTTGCATAATACAACCTTCTCACTAATTTCCTCACTTTATTATGATGCACTGCTAATATCCTAAAATGGTGAAAAACACTCTGACATACTTTTCTTGAAAGACCAGCCAGTGAATGCCCTTGCAAACCTGTTTTTTCTCTCACTAGGATCTAACTCTTCTAAAAGTTTCATTTTTTGTTTCACACTTTTCTTAGTATATGTCCGTAAGAAAGTGCAAAACAAATCAATTGAATCCTGTTGCACACTACAAATACTACTACAATTCCATGTATACACTGGAGCCTTAGGACATCTCCCTAAAACTTCATCAGCTAACACTTCTTCTGTATTTCTTGGCACAATCTCTTCTTTTTCAACCGGACATCCATCCTTCACCTCATATGCTCGACCACTGGTGTCAACTGCATGCAGCAAATCATTATCCTGAAAATAACTTTCTTCATTAAAAAATGGCTCACAACTTGAACTATGCTTCCATTCTCCAGAAAAAACATCACAAAAATTAGTCCGATTAATTACTCTCTTCCACTTACATTTTGATTTCAAAACATTGATCACCTTATCTAGTGTACGAACTCGATTGATTACTAAAATATACAGCTTTCTCTTCACTTCAAAAGCCTGATCAACAAACTTTTCTATTCTTTTCTTTTTCTTGTTAAAAGCTGTTTTCCTAATATTTTTATTAAGATTTTTTAATAAATTCAAAACTACTCTGTTATGAAACATTCGTCTACGAATGTCAATAAACAGATTTGTCCTACGATTACCAGACACTATGGGCCCGATTCACAGAACTAATTTAAGACAAAATCCTAAACTTACTACTTTCGGTATTCACAGAAGTTAGGATTTTGTCTTAAGTTTGTTTTAAGACAAACTTAAGACAGACTTGAGACAAAATCCTAACTTAAGTCTGTCTTAAGTTTGTCTTAAGACAAACTTAAGACAAAATCCTAACTTCTGTGAATACCAAAAGTAGTAAGTTTAGGATTTTGTTGTAAGTTAGTTCTGTGAATCGGGCCCACTATGATCTCCTCGTACCATTATACCATTTTTTGGTGAGCTCTGCTTTTTCTTTCTAGTAACACTTTGTTTCTTTTTCGTAGAAACACTTTTTTGACTTTTTCTGCATTTTAACAATTTCCTTAAAAAATCCTTGGTTTGCTTACCAGGAGCATTCTTTCTTTTCTCTGAAGATTTTATTTTGGTTGGTTCTTGATTTTCTTTTTCCTTAGACCTTAATTTTCTTTTATACATTTTTTTCACGTCTTGTTTTCGAAGGCATTTTTTTCTTTGTTTGTATAGATGATTATAATCTGTGGTAAACAAAAATAACATATTATAGACCACTACAAACAGATTACATAGCAATTACAATACGTAAACAATATAAACACTAGTATACAACAAAAGGCTGATTTACATTACATCTGCTTTGCTTTGTGTCAAAAACGATTTACTAATTAATGTTATGTCTTGCTTATATATAGGAGGCCTGTTTTTGGCCTGTAGATTCAGTGAAATAATATGAGCAGAGACACACATACTGCTTGCAGACACAGAGATGGTAGATTACATGTAATATTGTGGACATGTGCCTAAGATCACACTGATGGATGAATCAAGCTTCAGTCACAGTGTGATCTTAGGCACATGATGATAATGTTAAATATAATGTACAATGTCTGTCTCTACCAACAGTATGTGTGACTCTGCCTAAGATCACACTGATGGGTGAATCAAGATTCAGTCACAGTGTGATCTTAGGCACATGATCAGAATGTTACATATAATGTACCATATCTGTCTCTGCCATCAGTATGTGTGATTCTGCCTAAGATCACAGTGATGGGTGAATCAAGCTTCAGTCACAGTGTGATCTTAGGCACATGATCAGAATGTTAGATATAATGTACCATGTCTGTCTCTGCCAACAGTATGTGTGACTCTGCCTAAGATCACAGTGATGGGTGAATCAAACTTCAGTCACAGTGTGTTCTTAGGCACATGATCAGAATGTTACATATAATGTACCATGTCTGTCTCTGCCAACAGTATGTGTGACTCTGCCTAAGATCACACTGATGGGTGAATCAAGCTTCAGTCACAGTGTGATCTTAGGCACATGATCAGAATGTTAGATATAATGTACCATTTCTGTCTCTGCCAACAGTATGTGTGACTCTGCCTAAGATCAGAGTGATGGGCGAATCAAGCTTCAGTTACAGTGTGATCTTAGGCTCACAATCAGAATGTTAGATATAATGTACCATGTCTGTCTCTGCCAACAGTATGTGTGACTCTGCCTAAGATCACACTGATGGGTGAATCAAGCTTCAGTCACAGTGTGATCTTAGGCACATGATCAGAATGTTAGATATAATGTACCATGTCTGTTTCTGCCAACAGTATGTGTGACTCTGCCTAAAATCACAGTGATGGGTGAATCAAGCTTCAGTCGCAGTGTGATCTTCGGCACAGGATCAGAATGTTAGATATAATGTACCATGTCTGTCTCTGCCAACAGTATGTGTGACTCTGCCTAAGATCAGAGTGATGGGTGAATCAAGTTTCAGTCACAGTGTGATCTTAGGCAAATGATCCGAATGTTAGATATAATGTACCATGTCTGTCTCTGCCAACAGTATGTGTGACTCTGCCTAAGATCACAGTGATGGGTGAATGAAGCTTCAGTCACAGTGTGATCTTCTCAATAAAGAAATCATTGAGAGAGTTGCACAGGAGTTGGGATGGGGGGATTTTGGGGGAGGCCCTGTCAGAAGAAGCCAGCTCTCGAACTATAGCAACAATTTCTTTTGACTGGTTCTCTGCTACAAGGATTCTCCCTGAGAAATAGGATGTCTTGGCGAGGAGAATGTCCCTTTTGTATTCATTAAGGGTGGAGGTGTAGCGTAGTTTGGAGAGAGGGCAATAAGCACGCCTCCAAGCTCGCTCTGCTTGACGCACTGCCAGATTTTTTGCCTTATGGGCAGGAGAGAACCATTTATTTGCATCATGGGCGCGCTTGACCGTGACGCGCTTCAGAGGGGCTACTTGATCGCAGGCCCTCAGAAGCCAGCTGTTCAAGGCGTCCAGTTGCCTAGATGACGCAAGGCTAACCAGGTCCGGGTCAGAAGCTGATAAAGAGGAGCAGAGGGCAGGAATATCCACTCTGCTCCAATTTCTCGCCCAAGAATGTTTTGAGAAGGGAGGATTGGTGTCGACACTAAGGTCCAAAAAAAAAGAAATCAAGAAATGGTCCGACCATGTACAAGGCTGGACAGTAGGGACAGAGACAGGGGTATTTAGGGTCCAAATTTGATCTAGGGTGTGACCGTGAATATGAGTGGGAGAGTGGACCTGGGAAACAAAGTTCAAGCTATAGAGGAGCTCGGTGAAATCACGAGCATCTTCGGCTAGATGGTTGGGCCAGAAGTTGAAATCCCCAAGGAGCAAATCCGAAGAGTTATTAATTGCAAGGGTTCCAAGGAGGTCCGAAATGGCGGGGAGCCAATGAGAACAGGTCTGGGGAGGATGATAAACAAGAACACACGTTAGGGGAACCTGGGAGAAGGTAGAGCGTATGACCAGGCAGTCAGCCGCTGGTAAAGTGGGGGAGGGAAGCACTTGGAAGCGGAGGCCCGCGTGGGGGATCAGGGCAACCCCACCTCCTGTTCGGCCCTCCGGCCGATCGGCCCTAAGGACAAAGTAGGGGGGGGGAGAGCTGCTAACACACTGGGGAGGGAGTCAATGCGGAACCATGTCTTTGTCAAGAATAATAGGTCCGGTTTGACAGAATGCAGAAAGTCAAACAATTCTCGCTGATGTTGGACGGCTGACCTAGTGTTGAGTAGGAAAGCTGATAAATGTGATGGCACAGGGGACGGATGAGGGATGGGAGGCGGCCTAGGGGGGACTGGGGAGGGAGGGGCAGGGAAAGGCACTAAGGCGGGGAGGGAGGGGGGGTGGACGGGCCAGGCCAAGGTCATTAATCCGCTCGCAAGTGGCCGTTTGAAGGGGTCAGTGGTCCTGAAGCACAAGTAATTGTGCAGCGGAATAAAAATAAAAACGGGCATGATGAGGGGCCCCTTGCCCCGGTCGTCCGCTGCACGTTCGCATGGGGGAGTTGGTTTTGAAGGGCTGAGAGCGCGATGACTGGTGCGCAGCCTTCAAGACACCACTGCCCCTCCCAATATGGCGCTCGCTACCCCGTCAGCCCTCCGGGACAATCGGCACTCAGCCGTGCCGGACCGGGGCTAGGGGAGCGGGAAAGAACAAGGAAGGCAGGCAGCAGTATTCTTGTATTGTCCCCCTCGCTGGACAGACATGGCGTGTCTAGAGAGCATCATCCTAGGGTGTCGGAGGTAGTGGCTGACATTATGACTGACACTGGACTAACTGACACATGGAGGGTTCTTCATCCGGATGCCCGAGAGGGAACATGTGTGACAGCACACAGACACGCTTGGTCTAGACTAGACTTCTGGCTACTATCTAGAGACTTACATTCTGCGGTGGTGGAATCCACTCATTTGCCGAGATCACTATCAGACCACGCACCAGTGTTGATAGCCCTTGCCGTACCTCCATCGTATATACAGCCATTTAGCTTGAGGTTCCCTTCCAGGGCATTGCTGGATCAAGTATTCCGTGAAGAATTACGCACTAAATTAGAGGAGTACTTTGAGCTGAATGAGGGATCGGTAACCTCACCAGGCACATTGTGGGAGGCCTGTAAGGTGGTGACAAGAGGCAACTGCATGGCTCTCAAGACGGGAGTGCTGAAGTCCATTAGGGGCTCGCTAGAGAGATTGGAGAAAGAACTAGCTAGACTGGAGCTTGAAATTGTGAGAAATCCCTCCCCGAAAGTGATAGCCGAGTTCAGAACCACTCTCACACAGTATCAGGAAGAGGCTGAGAGAGAAACTGCAGTTCTCAATAAATATGCTCAGGCTAGGCGGTATGGTGAGGGAGACCGTGCAGGCAAAACACTGGCATCCTTGCTGCGTGCGCCCAGGGGTATGGAATACATTACTGAACTGCGAGACACTGAAGGTGGGACGGTTAGGACACCTACAGGAATACTAAACACGATGACGGCTTACTATAAGACACTCTATACGTCTCAAATTGCGCCCGATGAAGAGGCAATATCCGAATATTTGGAAACAATAGATTTAGCATGGTTTAACGACGGTGCTAGACAATACATGGACCAACCATTCACAGCAGAAGATGTGAGGGTAGTCATAGCGGGAATGCCAGCCGATAAGGCCCCAGGGCCAGATGGACTGACAGCGGCCTTTTATAAGGAGTATGCTGATATTGTAGCACCAATACTACACCGGGTATATTTGGAGGCGATAGAAACAGGTATATTGCCGCCAACACTACGGGAGGGCATGATTATCACTCGCTTAAAGCCCAATAAAGATCTGGCGTGCCCTGACTCGTACCGACCCCTATCGCTCATCAACTTAGATGCCAAAATCTACACTACGTTAATGGCGGACAGATTGAAACCCATGCTGCCTCAGATTACCCTATCTGACCAGTCTGGGTTTGTCCCAGGCAGGTCGACGTCCCATAACTTGCGGGTACTATTTGGATTACTGCATTATCTGGACCCAAAGGTGCAGGCTGCAGCTGCTCTATTAGATGCCACGAAGGCATTTGACTCTCTTGAATGGAGATTCCTATTTGCCTTGTTCACATGCATGGGGTTCAGCCCACTGTTTATATAACACATACGACTGCTGTACACTGACCCTACGGCTCGTGTGAAGGTTAATGGACAGATTTCGGAATCAATAAACATTACGAGGGGTACTAGGCAAGGGTGTCCTTTATCGCCACTCCTATTTGCTATTGCGACTGAGCCACTTGCGGCTCGTCTGCGGCAACATCACACACAGCGCAGCATAGGCTTCACCTCGAGAGGACTACTTATTTCTATGTACGCTGATGACATGACCATCTATATGAGGAACCCTTTAGACAATTTTGACCCTCTGATGAGAGAATTTGTACGGTATGGTGGCGTCAGAGGTATTAATATAAATTGGTCAAAATCGATACTATTGCCACTGATGGACGAAACTCAACAATGCAACACTGAATTTCCCATAGAATGGGCTACGGACGAGGTCAGATATATGGGTATTCGAATAAGTCGGTCGGTTCAAGAAATATGGTTAGCCAATTTTGGTACAGCAATGGAATGGCTAGAGGTCAAAGTACAGAGGTGGAAAACATTACCACTCTCCCTGACTGGACGCATAGCAATAACTAAGATGGTTGAGCAGCCGAAACTACTCTATTTATTTGTTAACATCCCATTGCCTCTCACTGGGCCATTTTTTAAGCGTCTGAGGACTGCAATACTGGAGTTGATTTGGGCGGGTAGACAGCCACGAGTAACGTGGAAACTTTTGACGCTTCCATTTAGCCAAGGAGGTGTAGCAGCTCCTGATTTTGAACTATACGCTTATTGTGCGCAGGCTCAGTATCTACATTATTGGCATCATCCTGTCCCTTATCAGCCGCATGTGGCGATCGAAATGGACATAGCAGCCCCCACTCCACTTAATGTAACGGTATATTGCCCATTTTGGAGGTCCTCGGAAGAGATAAACACAGTCGAGACTGTGAGGTGGGCATGGCAGCAACTAGCTAAACGGGCAGGAGTTACAGACCTATATGCACCCTCGATGCCATTAGGTGGTAATCCGTTGTTAGGGCCATTGATGGATAGGGCAGTGACAGAGAGGGCACACAAGTGTGGGCTTGACACTGCAGGTGATTTATACCCGGATGATACCTTTATATCGCTCCCACAAATGTGCGAGCCGCGTTGCCCTACAGCCTCTGAGCTGCTTCTATACTATCAACTAAGGGCAGCGTGTAAGGCTAGATACCCGGTATTTCCAAAAGCTCCACCCACATTGCTGGCATTGGAGGACTTATTGGCTAATGATTCACCACGTAAATTAATCACACGCATTTATAGTATTTTCCAAGACACAACTAGTCATTACTGATAAACAATGGCACTTTAGCTGCACACAACTAGAACACCTATCACCTAACTACAGGCTAAGGCTCATACATTTCAACTATTTGCATAGAACATATCGCACGCCGAAACAATTATATCATATGGGGCTACAGAGCGATGCAAACTGTTGGCACTGTGGTACACAAGAGGCAACATTTTTTCATCTGACATGGGAATGTGACCAAATAGGGAGATACTGGATTGAGATAGTGAAGCATATAGGTAGCATGGTTGAGCTGGACCTGCATGTGAATCCGATTTTGGCACGTTTGGGTTGCGTAATGGAGATACCTTGTGGCTCGCGGAAACTAGTGGCTGTCCTACTGCTATTAGCTAAACGACAAATAGCCTTACACCGGAGGAGGGCGGACCCGCTGACTGTTTTAGGATGGATAAAGTCGGCAGTTTACTGTAAGGATCAACTAACATCGTACCGGGAACTAATGCCACAGCGCTCCAGACCTGTAGATATATGGGGACCCTTCGTGGACTGGCTAGGAAATTAGGGCTCCGACCTGTGTAGGTAGACTGTGTATATGTGGCATGAGAATGGATGGTAGTTTGTATGCGGGGGCAGAGCAAATATTGGAGGACTTCGACGGGTGTGCCACTGTGGGAGGGTGGGACGGTGTGAATTCAATGGGCTATATAGAATGTATCTTGATAGGATAGAACTTTAACTATAGACTTTAAATGGGAGAGGGATATGGGAAGAATGTGAGGTGGCGATGTTCACATAGGGCTTGCTGTGATTGTGTATAAGATTGGGATTCTGCTAGAACAACTTTATAAGAACTACATGTCTCATCGATACACTTTGATTTCTTTGATATGACCTGCTGCAAGATAGTTTGGTATGCTAACACCCTGGATATATATCGTAGAATCAAATGTACAGCCAATACGTTGCTGCCTGCCTCCGGGTTGTTGGCTTCAGAGCGGTGTTAATATGTATACACAAATAAAGGTTTTTGGAAAAAAAATGCTTTGGAAGATGTAAAACAGTGTCAGTCACACTCAACAGATTTTCTTAAGCAGAATCTCTGAATAACGCTTCTTTCACTGGAGCCTGAGAATAATGGCACAGATTCTTACTCATTTCAGACCCATATTCTTGTACCTAACCAATCAAAAATGTTCCCACACAAATTTAAAACCAAACTGCACATTTTAATTGGTTGTACATTTCAAGACTTTGAAACTCACATAACATTCACCCATCCCCCCAGTGCTCATTTAACCTGTAACCATGGTAACTCCCTCCTAACCCAGCAAACAGTTCACAAGGTCATCATACTATGTTGCAAAAGAATCCATCAAGGGTGTTTGACCTCTCAATGTACTAGCAAATCAACTGCAATGTTTGTTTAAATGACTTTTTCTCAACCATTGAAATGACTTTTTACAAAAAAAAAAGCATGCACCCTAATTTTCAGTGGAGATTTTTAAGAAAGCACCAATCATTTCTGGTTTTTCAAGTGCACTGATTCTCAACCACTTTTTTTCATAATCAAACTGCCATTTCATTTCCACAACTCATCTCACTAGAAGCACATCCACCTTTAAGATGCCAAAAATCTGGTTTGTGGGTCATAGCTATGTCCACTGGAGTCAAAAATACGCAGCTTACAGAGGTAATTACAACCTTGATTTACCAAATGTGGACATTGTATGGATTGGACAGAGAGGATTGAGAAGTCACCAATTGATACCATTGGTAAAATCCTTTATGCATTTACCACGCTCTGACCTTATAATTGTGCACTGTGGTGGCAATGACTTGGGCACTTTGACTGGGGTAGGTCTGGAAATGCTTTTAAAGGACATCTTTGGGCAATTGATGTCACTTTTTCCAAAAACTGCCTTGGTATTTTCTAATATATGCCAAAGGCAAAAATGGAACTGGTCCAACCAATTTTGTCCAAAGATTGAGAAAGCAAGGAAACATGTAAATAAATCTGTTTCTGCCTACATGAGAGACTGTGGAATGGGTAGTATATACCACAACAATCAATCAATTAGGGGTTTGTTAAAGCGCGACTACTCACCCGTAAGGGTCTCAAGGCGCTAGGGGTGGGGAGGGGGTGCAGGTTCCATTCCATCAAGGAGGGGGTCTGTGGAAGAGCCAGGTTTTGAGGTTTCTTGCGAAGATGGGGAGCGATGTTGTCTGTCTGAGGTGGAGCAGAAGGGCGTTCCATGCTTTGGCAGCGAGGAAGGAGAAGGAGCGGCCTCCCGATCTGGTGTTTCTGGTGCGGGGGACCACGGCATAGGAGAGCTGGGCTGATTGTAGGGTCCTTTGGGGTGCGTGGAATTTACAACATGCAAGGCATCTATAGGAGAGATGGTGTGCATTTTACAGATGAGGGGAATAGAGTTTTCCTCTTGAATATAAAAACTCTGCATTGGTACCTACTTGTAGGTACAAAAAACACCCACATAACACAACAGCCCTTTTCAGAGCTAACTTACCTCTAAACACTCTACATTATTTTTTTACTCTATTTTTTACACTGTTTTTCCCCGTGGTGCGTTCCGCGAAAATAAAAAAAAAAAAAGTTTTTGGGCCCTTCAGGGTCCTTCTAAGCCTCCCTCAAAAAACCTAGGGGGTCATGGAGTGTCTACCCTGCCCCCTTTTAATCATTTCCCCCTTTTTTTTACCTCAGGTGTCTCAATTTTCCCAAGACACAAGATGGCGGACTGTCCGGATTGTTAAGAATGTTGACAGACATCATACAGCCAATCAGCTTTCCGCTCGCGCACTCCCGTAGCACGCCGGGTGCGCTCCCTGGTACGCGTACTGGTGAGTGCTCGGAGCGCGCCTATTGATATATATGTTTTTTTCAAGTTGCCTTTCATAAAAACCACATGAGCAATTTCAAAGAAATATAGAAAAGGCCCTACTACATACCAGTACCTATCATTTTGCCAACTTTGGTGTAAATCCATTCATCCGTTCAGGCTGTAGCCGTGTCTAAATGTCCTATGAAAAATTGCATGGGGAAAACACATTTGAAAGTATTGAAATTTAGAACCAATCAAAATATTACTTTAGTTTGGAATTTGTGTGTGATGAAGTTTGATTGGTTATGTATATATCTTAAATGAGAGGAAAACACGGCCATTTTGTGATACCCCAGTCTGAGGTACTTTTGAGAGAAAATTTGGGTGCTCAATTTCTGGACTTAGAATAACACAGTACTAACTCTTCTACTATCAAAAAGGTGAGTGGTTAATTTGTAAGGGGAACTATGTTGTACACTTTAAGATAATTTGGAAAATGTTTTCCATTAGTTATTTACAGTCCTTCTGTTATAATTATTATTTAAGATTGGCTTCATCACATGCAGTGCTTTATATTTCTAGTTCCTGTCTGATACTATACACTGCCCAATTAATTTTAAAGAACTAAATACTTGATTAAGCTACTTTTATGTTACGTATTACTAAAAACGATAATTGAAAGTGATTACTTTTTTCTGCAATTTACAGCAAGAAATTTGAAATTAAAATGGAGGACAGCAAGGAAATTTCTTTTGAAATAACAACAACATATCTTGAAAATGAAAATGTCATGGATATTGAAAGCACCATTTCATCACAAAGAGAAGATGACTTAAAAGATTTTTTAGATCAATCTCTAGATGAAGAATTAATTTAATGTTTGGATGAAATAGAATGCCAACAAACAACAATGAACAATTTTCATGAGGAGATTAAATGTATGAATGAAGATGAAATACCAGATGAGGACATGTTACAAGTTTTATTAAATTATGAGAAATCTGAACCATAAATTATTAATTACAAATTAAAAATTAGTTGACATATTATTCATTTTTATTTCTAATTTATGAGGTAAAAGTGAATTGATTGTAGTATAATGAAATACCTATAGTATAGAGTGCAACATTTTTATGTTACATAGTAAGTTTACTCATATTTACTGCCCTTCTCTTACTGTATTTTTACCAATGTATATTTGACATCTCTTCTTCATCTCCCGCCTCCTTTCTCTCACTATATGTCTCTGATACACCCTATCGCCGCCATTTTGTGTAGTTTCAGAAAAGAGTGAAATGTAGTACTTCAAAACTTGAAAAGAGAGCAGGATAAAGTGCCCCTCACCCCAATTCTTTTTTAAAACAATTTTCTTTCACTGTTTTTCCCTGTGGTACGCCCTGGGTGCGCGTACCGGAGCGCGCACCTGGGAACGCACCCAGTGCTTGATGGCATCTATAAAGCGTGACAGAATGTCTGCCCGAATTTGACTTTGACCCACTGCCGCTGACGAAGGGAGAAGTCCCGAAACGCGTTTGGCGTCTGATCTTCAAAGATGACTTTGGATTGAGACGCTAATTGCAAGCTGCCATTTAATTAATATGAAGCAAAATCAGACTTCGTGTGGCTCTTCTTGAATGGGTAAACTGCAAGCGTTAGATATATATATACATATATATATATATATATATATATCATTATAAAGTTGAATACATATTTTTTATTTTCCCTATTTTTTACCATAGGGAAAGCTTCATTGCAACTCACCGCTGTTATCTGCAGGAAACTGCCACTAAAGCGACGATAATGGGCTTGATAATATGCCCTTGTGAATTCCCATAGCAGCCCAGGTTAACACCAGAACCTGGGCTGCTATGGGAATTCACAAGGATATATTATCAAGCCCATTATCGCCTCTTTAGCGGCAGTTTCCTGCCAATAAAAGCGGCGATAATGTATCGCCCTTTCTTGATAATACGGCCCATCGTTCTATGTTAAATATTAATGATTTAAATTACTGAATACATTATTTTAAATGTAGAGCAACATAAAAATGACACAGCACTATTAGATCAATTTTATTAAATCAGTAATTAATAAAAAAATATTAATTTAAATGAAAAATATTTTCTGAAGTTTAAATTAAAGACTAATCACCCAAGGGAGGTACACAAATAGAAATGTTTAGTAATCCATAATCATTCATTAAAGTGGTGCATAGAATTAACTAAAAGGAATTTACTAAAAAATATTATTGCACTAATTTATAAATTATTTTGTTTAATTAAAATATTACATTAAAATATTATATAATTTAATAAATGTATTCAGTATTAAATTATGTTAATGGGAGAGCATGGCGGCTGGCTAGGTGGTCTGGTCGGGAGCTCTCTGCCTGCTCTGGAGACCAAGCGAATTATGGATAGGTACTAGCGGTTTCCACTATGGAGCATGAAGAGGGCTCAGCCAACATCGCCGGGGCATTAAAAATAAAAGGGGAGAAAGGAATCTCCCGGTGAAAAACGTACTGTTGTGGGTGTTCTCGCTGGAGCGGAGCCCGGATGCTGGATCGGATGCAAGGGTTCGCGGAGGTCGTGCTCCCAGAAGGCTTGCTACGCTGGGCAGCGGCAGCCGCGAACATAAAGATTTTAGACATGTTCCGGGAAGGTTTTGCTTCCTGGGAGAGAGCAGTCCCTTCAGAGTTACACAGCAGCAAAGTCAGCACAAGAGCTGGTTAAAGGAGGACGTACACCCCACAGGGAAGCCACAGTTAACTTTGCTGCAGAAGAAGGATTGCCCAGCGCATCTGTCATCAGTAGTTACCCGGGGGAATAAAAGAGGTTTGCAGGTTGTAGATAAAGGGAACGAAGGAGGCGATTAAAGGTGCCATGAAAAAGAAAAGGTGTAAACTGCACAACCCCCTCAATAGGGGGAGGGTAGCTTTAAACAAGGTATAAGTCACTGCCTAAGAACAAGGAAATTAGGTTAACCCCCTTACTAACTCCCCAAATAAAAGTGCTGCACTCCAACCCATGTAGCCCACTCAGAGGAAAAAGAGGGGGCATATCAATAGCCCTGTCCCTCCGCTATCAGCCCCTTCTAGGGAAAAGGGTAAGGCTTTTCAACCTAAAATTACTCCGTCTCTGCACTCCTTTTTCAAGGTACAAGCTAGGTTACCTTCTTCTCTCCTGGAACCTGACACTAGGGCACTGTTACCCTTGGAAAATGTGCCCGCATTGGAAGAGAGTTGCAGGGGTTCTGTGGGGGGTAGTATCACGCTTACAAACAGGTTCCAGATTTTGGTGATAAGTGTTTAGGAAATGTCCCAAGAAATGATCCAGGTAGAACTGGGGTGGCAGAGTGGGCTAGAGAACGGTGATGGGTCAAACCCAGATCTTTTGACTGGGTGTGAGTGTTTGATTGGTTCAGATGCTCCGTCCATCACCACCCCCTTTTGTACCGCTTTTGGCCGCCATAAGTGTGGCAGGGTATGCTCAGACGTGAGTCCCTTGCTCACTTTGCCACTGGATTCAAGCAAGCCGGGCTGAAGACGGCTGTAATGCCAGAAATCGGTCCTCGGAAGCTTGTTTCCGGTCCAGGGAAGGCATGGCTTGGCGGTTTGGGCTGGACTGTTCCCATGAGGCACAGGGTCAGACTGATTTGCATATAGCCATGTCTGAGCTGGGGTGGCAGAGTGGGCTAAAGAACGGTGATGGGTCAAACCCAGATCTTTTGACTGGGTGTGAGTGTTTGATTGGTTCAGATGCTCCGTCCATCACCACCCCCTTTTGTAACGATCCAGGTAGAGTCTTTGACCCTGGAGGCACAGAACAATGACGACGCACAAGCTAAAGCTGGGGAAATACTCTTGACCCCAGATCAAAATAATGCTAGCGTCTTAATTAGTATGTGGTCTAGCCAACATACACCTGAAGAGTTCGAATCAAGTCCTGGGATGCAGAAGCTGATGGAGGCCATGATTTTAGAAATGAGAGAAAAATATGCCGTTTCAGTGAGAAATCAGGGTAAAATTCAGGAGTCCCCTCAGTTATTGGTAGAGAAAATGACCCCCTTGATGAACCGGGTGTCTGCAGTTGAGTTCTCGGATGTATGACGTTATAACGCATACTATTACAACGCATGCTTTTACAACGCAACTTTTACAACGCAGGATCCATTACAACGAATACCATTACAATGAATTGTTTTACAACGCATATACCTTTACAACGCATACCATTACAACGTAAGTATAGGTAGGTATATAATTTTTTTTTTAATGTAAGTTACTAAATTTAATATAATTTAATTTAATTTAATTTTAATTTAATTAGATTTTTTTTAATTTAATTTCATTTTTATAAATACCCTTTTACCCAAAAACCCAAACTTAGCCCTGAACCCTAAAAATACCCCTTTACCCAAAAACCCAAACCTAGCCCTAAACCCTAAAAATACCCCTTTACCCAAAAACCCATACCTAGCCCTGAACCCTAAAAATACCCCTTTACCCAAAAACCCAAACCTAGCCCTGAACCCTAAAAATACCCCTTTACCCAAAAACCCAAACCTAGCTCTGAACCCTAAAAATGCCCCTTTACCCAAAAACCCAAACCTAGCCCTGAACCCTAAAAATACCCCTTTACCCAAAACCCCATACCTAGCCCTGAACCCTAAAAATACCCCTTTACCCAAAAACCCAAACCTAGCCCTGAACCCTAAAAATACCCCTTTACCCAAAAACGCAAACCTAGCCCTGAACCCTAAAAATACCCCTTTACCCAAAAACCCAAACCTAGCTCTGAACCCTAAAAATACCCCTTTACCCAAAAACCCATACCTAGCCCTGAACGCTACAAATACCCCTTTACCCAAACACCCAAACCTAGCCCTGAACCCTAAAAATACCCCTTTACCCAAAAACCCAAACCTAGCCCTGAATCCTAAAAATACCCCTTTACCCAAAAACCCAAACCTAGCCCTGAACCCTAAAAATACCCCTTTACCCAAAAACCCTACTTACCTATACTTACGTTGTAATGGTATGCGTTGTAAAAGTATATGCGTTGTAAAAAAATGCGTTGTAATGGTATTCGTTGTAATGGATCATGCATTGTAAAAATTGCGTTGTAAAAGTCATGCGTTGTAAAAGTTGCGTTGTAACGGGTGCACACCTGAGTTCTCATTGCCAGATCTTGGCAAAAAGGTTGAGGAAAATCATGAGCAAATAAAAACACTAAAATCAAGGGAGAAAGAACTTATGGATAAGATGGAATTGTTGGAAAACAATGCCAGGAGGAATAATTTGAGATTATTAAACATTCCAGAGGAGAAGGAAGTTGAAAATATCAAAATTTTTCTTTAAAAAATAAATTGTGATTTTATCCCAGGTCTGGACCCATCAGGTTAGAGAAAGATATACAAAGAGCCCATAGAGACCTCTTCAGGAATTCTGGGGCAAGAAAGAATCCACAGATGATTCTTATTAACTTTCAATCATATTACCTGAAGGAGAGGATCCTAGCGGAGGCGTTAAAAGCAGGCAGTTGCAAAAAAGATGACTAATTGTTTAGCAACCGCTCTGATATCTCTAGAGCTACTCAATATCGCCAAGGGAAGCTGGGCAAGTTTATCCAGGACTTAAAATCAATGGGTGCAACAGCGCAAATACGCTTCCCTGCATCCCTTAGAGTCACGTGGCAAAACAAAATGCACAACTTTAGAAATCCCAAAGATGTGGAACTCTTTATAAAGCATATTAAAAGAGTTATTGGGGGAGATAGTTAGAAGGAGGTGGGAGACAAGCAAGTTGGCGCACTATGAATACGATGAGGGTTGCAGTAAACGTCTGGCTTTGAAACTAAAAACAGAGCAGATCCAGAAACAAATTCTAGCCGTCAGGGTGGAGGGTTAACGGGTGGTTATGTATGAGGAATGGGAGATAGAGAGAGCCTTTGCAGAGTTTTTCCAGACATTATTCACAGAGGAAGTAAACGTGCCAAAGAAGCAAGTAGAGAGGTATTTAGAAGAACTCCAAATACCAGCACTGTCGAAGGAGCTGATGGAATGGCTAAATGCAGAAATACCAACGGAAGAGGTAGCAAGGTCAATAGGAAAGTTGAAAAGATGAAAGGCAGCTGGCCCAGACTCTATCCCGAATGAGATTTACTTGCCCCTTAAAGAAGAGATTATCCCCTTCTTGACAGGTCTGTTCAATTTGATTTTCCTTGTGGGCCTAAGTATTCCAACATCCTGGGAGTAAGCCTTTTACACAAAGCAGGGAAAGACCCCAAACTCTGCAAGTCTTATAGACCTATCCCATTACTGAACACAGACAACAAGATTTTCACTCTGATTTTGGCAGTGAGATTAGGGGAAGTCGTACGAGATTTAATTCATCTGGATCAGAAGGGTTTTATTAGGAGAAGGCAGTTGCAAAAATTAAGGCAGGAGCTATTTGGGGCCATTGATATAGCAACTCAGAATGGTCTCCCTCTTGCAATTATAACCTTTGATGCAGCAAAGGCCTTTGACAGGGTTAGGTGGTCCTTCCTGCATAGAGCTACAGAGAGTTGTGGTCTAGGTACAGCTTTTTGTAGGGTCCCTGGAAACAATCTATAAGAACCCTTCTGGCAAGATACTGTTGAATGGGAACCTCCCTCAAAAGATAGTTATATCAAGAGAATCAAGGCAGGGGTGTCCCCTCGCCCCCCTTCTTTTCAACATATACATTGACCCTTTTGCAAATAAACTCAGAGCTAGCCAATACATTTTCCCTTTTGTATTTTAGGGGTTGGAGAAGAGGGTAGCTTTATACGCAGATGACGTGATAGTATTTACGACCAGACTACCAGATTAACTGGCAGAAAACGGAGGTGATGGAGCGGAACTCTCGGGGTAATAATCCTTGGCAAAAATACTCAATGAAATACCTAGGCATTATGGTGTACAAAAATCTCAAAGAGGTACCACGTTTGAATTTTGAGAAGGTAGTAGGCAAGACTAGGGTAGCTTTATACGCAGATGACGTGATAGTATTTACGACCAACTTGGCGCTCTCTTTACCAATAATATCAGAGATCATGGGTAAATTTGGTTTAGGTCTCAGGCTACCAGATTAACTGGCAGAAAACGGAGGTGATGGAGCGGAACTCTCGGGGTAATAATCCTTGTTAAAAAAACTCAATGAAATACCTAGGCATTATGGTGTACAAAAATCTAAAAGAGGTACCACGTTTGAATTTTGAGAAGGTAGTAGGCAAGACTAAGAAGCTATTAAGGTCGCTCTCCTTTTTAGGGAGGTCAAACATCTTGAAGATGTCAATATTAACCAAGTTTACATTTCTTTTAGCATCAATACCTCTAGCGTTCAAGAAGCCTTGGTTCGATAAACTGCAGGGAGTGTTGACCAGTTTTATCTGGGCCTCTAAGGCCCCTAAAATTGCATGGAAGACGCTTCATAGGGGGACACTTCAGGGAGAATCGCTAGCCTGGATACGTTTCAGTACTGTAAGTTCTTTCAATTTAAGACAGTGAGAATTTTAATGCAGGACTGCTGGAAATATCCTACGTATCTACAAGCCATGACTAACTCAGAGGGGGATCGGTTTCTGTTTAAACTCGGACATCCAAAATATTAAAAAAATAATAAAACTAAAGATCCTTCACGTTGCTAATAAGTTATGGTTTCAAATTGAAGGGCAGTGCAGATTCTGTACTATAGAGCTACGCTCCAATTTAGGCCTCTCCAGCAACCCCTGAGTGTCTAAAGGATAAACTCTCAACCTCATTTGCAGAAGCAGGGGTAACAAGATGGAACCAGCTACTTGAAGGCTAAACTGTAATGGACTGGGAACAAATATCATCTCTGTCAAATGGGATTATCTCCAGATTCAAGTTCTACCCATTGATTAGCTGGTCTAATTCGCTGCCGGAGGGTGAGGCAGGAAATAGATACTGTGAGAGGAAATTTTTTAACAATCCTGGGCAAAAGAAGGAGGTGTCAGAGTGGTATTGCCCGTTTGTACAAGCCGGAGAGAAGGAGTTTGTTCTTCCCATGGAAATCTGGAGGACAGACTTATCATAGGGAGACATACAGAACCTCTGGCAAGTAATGATGTCTATACTATGGTATGTTGTTATTGCTGCCCCTCTGGTCGCCACAAAAGCTGACAAAGATGAACAGGCAGGCGGTCAAATGTTGTCCTAAGTGCAGGAAGGAAGAAGCAGATGATCTCCACATGTGTTTCAGCTGTCCCAGCCTCCAAGTATTCTGGCATGACGTAAGTTTGGTTCTTACAACAACTTTGGGAATAAATCTGGAGGTGAGCATGTCTTTATGTATCCTTGTGGTATTGAACGAGGAGGAGGAGGTAAGGGTCAGCTTGGAAACATCTGCTGTTTATGTTGATACTACTAGCTAGGCGTGAGATCTGTATTAAGGGGATAACTTCTCTCCCCCCGTCCAAGAGGGAATAGTTGGATTCGATACATGGGGTGCGAAAGCTGGATAAGAACAGGGAGAAACTAAAGAGGCTTGATTTTTGCGACATATGGGATCTGGTCTTTTAGTTTAGTTAACTTTCACGGGTTGTTTAAGATATTTAATTTGTTTATGACTGGATCCACAAGTGTCCAATGATTAAGCAATTCTGCAACAATTCCCGGATCCATGGAATGTGATTGGAGCCCCCAGGGCCTACCCTCAGTCCCTCATTCAATTGGATTCCAAGGGACAGGAAGTATGGTTATGCACATTTCGCCTCAGAGGGAAGCACAAAGACCCTCTCATATTCTTCCTGGTATATTATTGCACAGATGATGACATAAAATAAATAAATACATTATGTTTATATTTTTAAATAAAATAATATAACATAAAAATAATATAATAATAAATGTCTTTTTAACATTACTTACTATGGAGTTTTATTTAAAGTCCTTATCTCAATTACTTTCTATGAGAGGAATTTGCAGGACCAGAGCTTGGCTAAGAGTGGTGCTGGAGTAATTTGCTACCATTTTTGGTACCTTTCTTTCTACACTAACTCTAGAAGTGCAGTTTGTGAATGTCAATAGGCTTACTCTTTTGTGGGTGGGTGCATCTTTGCCACACCGCCAGGATAGTGCTGCTCCCTTCCACTGCACGACAGCTACAGGATCCTGGATCAGAGGTGAATGAGGTTGTCCTGTGATGGTCACACAGCCACACTCATAATAATGCAGGTGGACCCACAATGGTCGGACTGCCACCCAGAGTACGGCAGTCCTGTGGACCACCGTTCTCATAATAAAGGCCTTAGTATTCATTCTGGCATGTGGAATAATAATTTTGCTCTGTACTTTGAATTTCAAGGTTTGTGGCATATCTCACATGCAGGCATTGATGCAAACTGAGTTAACTACAAGTGGACCGTTGTCATGTGTCACATCTTGAGCCTTTTCTGAATTTTTGTCTAATTGCATTCGGTAATCGGAAATGTATTTACAGGTTCCAGAATTGTCTGTTGGTGTGATAGATAGATGTGGGTGAAATTGTTCACATGACATAGACATACATATCTGTGTAATTATGTTGAAAGTTTGACTTGTTGTTATTTTAAAGTTTTAGAGTTTTTTTTATTAAAACAGAGTCTGACACTACACACCTATAATGTGTCACTTGTAATACCCATACTAACTAACAACTTCTTCAGCAGAAGCCAACAGGGCCTGAAAGCGTCGTAGTGTGCATAATGTCATTACAGTGTGAAATGACCAACAAAATGCTTTCTTACAGAGAAATATAAATAAATATTGTGCACAGCCACCATAATATTAACAACTAACAATGTGCAATTCACAAGTGGCTTCCAAACTGAGGGGCTGATTAGGATGGCGGGCGGAGGTATGACCGCTGTGCTGGCGGACGCGGAAAATGTACTTTTCGCACTCCAGCAGCGGTCTTTGCAACCACCGTATTAGGAGGAGCATTGATAGCCCGTTTCCCGTCCGCTGCAGTGTTTGTGGTTCCGCCAGTAATCTCCATCCGCACCGGTAGTAGACGGAGCCAATAGCGAGCTTCCACCGTGCGGAATGCGGTGAAGACCGCCCGTGACATCACAATGCCTCAAACAGCCCATCACACCGCTGTGGAGAATGCGGTTATTCGGGGATGGCGGAGGCACTACTGCAAATAGCTCCATGTGTTTGGGCCCGCTGGGTAAACGGCGGTCTTTGGCCTTTCCGCAGTGAATCCTCCCGCGCGGACAGATTTTCAGCCTTTCCGCCACTGAAACCTGGAATCCGACCAGCGCGGTAGGGTGTTTCAAGTACGGAATCCTAATTTGACTGCCGGTTTGCCCGTGCTACCTACGGGCGGTTGACTTCCACTACCAAGTCGGTCGGGGTGGTTTTCCGACCGCCATCATAATTGACCCCTGAGTACTCACAAAAACTCTTCATGACAAGAAGCTGTGCCTCATTATTCTGCTTGCTGTCACCCTGCATGTTGTTACAACATGGTCGTTACAATGACCGCATTGTAACAATGCATATCATCACCCAACAAGTCATAACAATGACTTGCAGAGGGGGGCGCTGGATGTTGGAATAGTATCATTTACTATTCCAACTCCATTCTGTGTGGATAGTAGGGAATGTGTTAGATGTTAAATCCAACACCTTCTCTCCACTCTGCAAGTCATTGTAACACCTTGTGGGGTAATGGTATGCGTTGTTACAACACAGTTGTCATAACAACTGGGTTGTAACAACATGTGGGGTGAAGGATTCGTAATCAGGGCTGTCTACCGGCTGTCAATCAAACAATCAATCAATCAATCAAGACATTTGTAAAGCACGCTACTCACCCGTGAGGGTCTCAAGACGCTAGAGAGGGGCTCAGCAGCTACTGGTCGAACAGCCAGGCCTTAAGAAGTTTCCTGAAGTTCAGTAGGTCCTGGGTTAGTCGCAGTTGGGTGGGGAGGGAGATCCATGTCTTGGCGACGAGCTGAAAGAATTATCTGCCGCCGATGGTTGTTTGGCAAATGCGTGGGATGGTGGCGAGGGGGAGGTCCGCGGAGCAAAGCTGGTGTTTAGGGGTGTAGAAGGTGAGTCGTTCATTGAGGTACGCTGGTCCTGCGTTGTGGAGTGCTATGTGAGCATGGGTGAGGAGCTTGAAGGTGATCCACTTGTTGATTGGGAGCCAGTGCAGGTCACTCAAGTGGGCGGTGATGTGGCTGTGGTGAGAGATTCCAAGGATGAGGCATGCAGAGGCGTTTTGTTTGCGTTGAAGTCTTTTCTGGAGTTTGGCCGTGGTTCCGTAGTCCAGCCTGCTGCTGACGAGGGCCTGGGTGACTGTCCTTCTGGTTTTAGTGGGGATCCATCTGTAGATCTTGAGAGGATGTGGAGGGTGTTGATGCAGGTGTAGGAGACAGCGTTGACTTGCTGGGTCGTAGAGAGCATTGAGTCCAGAATGAACCCCAGGTTGTGGGTGTGGGGGCTGTACCCAGCATGGTCGGCCACCAGGAGTCGTCCCATGCAGAGGGGGTGGAGCCAAGAATGAGGACCTCCAACTTATTCGAGTTCAGTTTCAGGTTGCTTGTCTTCATCCACTCTGCATATGACCTTCCTAGGCAGCGAAGCACTAGACCAAAGAGAGTGAAGATAACCTTTGGATTAAACCGAGATAAGCAGCCTCTAAGGGCCAGGTAAGAATCTTTTGGTCTCTTATCGGGGAAGGATGTTGAGCTAGATCTTGATCACTTCCTGTGGCCATTTAAGAACATAAATGGGTTAGCTTTATTCAGAATTTATATTCAGATAATGCGATGGCAATAAAGTACATTGCTGCAAAGGAAGACCACTCTTCGTATGGATCGCCTTCTGAAAACAAAATAGAAATGGCGAATAGGGGGATGCTTCCTCAGCAGCAATGGGCCACGATGAATTATCAATCACAGTCCTAAAACAAAATATTATACTGTGGAGTAAAATTCTTTACCCGGTGTTTAAGTATTGCTATGAAAAAAAAAATTGTCCCCCCCCTCTTGGAAGGGGAGTATAATAGTCCCTCTGTTCAAGAAAGGAGATCAAGATCTTCCTCACAACTATCGTCAAATTGCGCTGCTTGCTGCAGTGGGTAAAGTTTATGCTAAATGCCTTTAACCCCTTCCATGATCATGACAAGGTCAGCTCGTCATGCAGTGCACTGGAGCTGTGCTTATGACGAGCTGACCTTGTCATGAACAATGGGATTATCAATCAATCAGCACCCAGTGGGAATTGCCTTAGCACCAATGTGGTTAAACCCAAATTAGTGACTGGGTGGATGCGGTTAAAATTTTACTGTTGGGGCAAACTGGGTTTAGGACAACGCATGGAACAATTGATAACCTAATTGTGTTACAGGTAATAAATAAAAAATATGTTAAAATCAGAGGAGGAAGGGTGTATACGGCCTTGATAGATTTCTCCACAGCATTCGACAAAGTAGATAGTCTCCTGCTGTGGAGAAAACTCTCAAATTTGGGTATGCCAGTCACCCTTTTGGAGTTAGTTTGTGCTCTCCATACGGATACTTGGTGCAATGTCCTAATAAGAGGGGAAAGAGGTCTCTCACAAGCCATCCCTACTGCAAATGGCCTAAAACAAGGATGTTTATTGGCTCCTCTGCTTTTCTCCCTATATATTTTTAATCTTCCTCACAATTTGGCCCAAAGTGAGGGCATTGCCCCGTTACTGGGGGAAAAAACGATTGTGTGTCTACTTTACGCAGACTACATATTAATATTAGATCCAAAACCTAGGGGATTAAATAGTCATCTAAAGGCACTTCAAATAAATACACTGGTCCACTATTTAAAGATTAATATATCAAAAATAAAATCATGTGTATGCACGGAAGAAAAAAGTTGCAGAACAGGAATTTTGTATGGTCTGTGGGTGTCCGTAAATTGAAACTTGTAAAATCGTACACTTTTTTGGGGAAAAATAGTGTGTAGCAACCTAAGTGACAAAGCCCATATATAAAATAACATCGCTAAAGCTACTACGCAGGGGAAAATCTTGGGCTCCCATTACAAATATACTGGAAAAGACACTTTTATTGGAGGTGTTTTGTGCAAAAATCCCTGCTTCGCTGTTGTATGGTATTGAATTTCTCGATGTAGAGAAAGGGGGTTTCTTACATACAACAGAAGGCTGAATTCTAAGGAGACTAGCCTCAGCTTACTCTGCTTGTCCTGTAGCTGCCCTCAGGTTAGAATTTGGGCTAAGAAGTAGTTGGGTACAGGGTCTTGCAGGGATAGTGCGTTGAGTTGTAAGCCTGGTAAAGGGTGATCCTGGTACATTACGATTTTTAATTCAGAAAGAAATATTAGAACGTTTAAGAGAACAGTCATTAACTTTTTAGAAATTTTAGAACTGTGGTTGATTTGCTGCAATTGAATGAGTCTCTTCTCTTCACCCTATTGTCATATCAATTATGGGCCACCTTTAAACAGGCCATTTGGGAATTAAGTTTCACGAAGGATAGGGAAGCTTCCATTTTAAAGAGGGGTATCCATCCGGCCATTGACTACTGTGTGATAAATAAAGTACAGGCCTCTATTTCCTGGAACCTGCCCCATAGAGTGCATAGAGTGCACCGCTTTTGGCTTTTATTGAGGCAGGGTATGCTCCCTTTAAATCCTGTACTGTTTAAATGGTACAATTCTTCCCTGATTTGTAATTTGTGTAATAATGCCATTCAGAATGTTTATCATATGTTATTTATTTGCCCCACTTTATTATTATGTTGGCGTAGATGGATGAGACCAGTTTGTTTACAATTATCCATTCTCTTGGCCTCTGCACTATTTGATTTTATTTATGGCCCGCCAAATGAAATGTGCTGTCATAGGATTTGTAACTTTTTAAAGTGTTTTTTAAATTTGTAATAAGGCTGATTAGATGAAGGGAGCAAATGTTAATATTGCTTTTTAACTCATTTTTTTATAGCACTAAGGGTGTAAAGGATATTCTAATTATTGTTTATTTTATAAAATATTACAATATTTTATACTTTTATAGATTTTTACCGTTGGATTTTCCTAAGGATTGTAGATACTATGTTGGATAAAAATTCTTATATGTTGTTGGTTTTTCAGTTTTTGTGGATCTCTATGGAGTTCCAAGATCATAAATAAAATAAACTCAAACTCAAAAAGAAAAGTAACGTCACTCTCACAACAATGTGTTATTATGCACACACACCCAGCAACTGCAACCAGCCAATCCAGGCACTATCAGTTTAGAAGCCTGTCTCCTCTGTGACAGGTAATAGAGCCACCTAGATTCCTGGGAGGACTGCACATCTTAAGGTTTTATACTCTTGGCAGATATGAGAAAAAATAGAAGCTAGGAGTTTCCCTTACACACAATGATGTTTATTATTTGTATTCTTTTTCAATATAGTTTTATGCGTGGTTGCCTGGTTTGCTTTGAAATGAGGATGATTCTATTACATATTTTCTACAGTAGTTTAGGGTATAATAAACCCACACTATATGACTTCTTGTACTGATTTTGGGGACCTGAATGTGGTAGGATCCTTCTATTCCCTGCTAGTCAAGCAGGTCTGTAACATTCCAGATGCTTATCCTCCAGAAGTGTTTATGCCTTCAAGACACATACCTTGCAGATGTGTTTAGCTCACAGACAGCGGTGTTACATACCTGTTGGTTTTCCCTTTGATGGCAGAGGACTGGCTCCATCTGAAACTCAGAATTAGGAGAATCTTACCGGGGGTGCCCCAAATGAGGGGAAGGTATGTAATAGCGAGGCCGGTCAGAATCGGCTGTTCCGCTTCTTGCATCATAGCCTATGTTACATGCACCTATCGATGTTGTGAGCTGTATTTGAAAAGCCAAACCCAAGAACCTCTCTGATTTCTGAAATTATAATATCACTTTGGGGATCAAACAAAAAGTGTGCAAATGGCACTAGAAATGTCAAGGATGCAAGATATCAAGATGCGGGAAAAAATACCTGAAATACATGCTTTGAAAGATTTAAAAAATCACATTTTTATTTTGTTTCTTAAATGCTATTTTGTGTTCTTTGTCTTCCTCATGGTGTTTTTAAACTCTGTGTTTTTCAGGCAGTATATAATGGGATTACATAGTGGAGTTAAAGCAACATATAACAGAGACAATGCTTTGTTGTTTTTTACAGAAACCATTGACGCTGGTCGCATGTACGTAGAACAGATAACTCCATAGAATAATACAACCACAGTAAGGTGGGAGGCACAGGTGGAAAAGGCCTTGCGTCTCCCCTCTGTAGACCGGATTTTCAGGATTGTTGAGATGATGTTGATGTAAGATACAATAGTTAAAGAAAAAGGTGCAACTCCAACTAGAGTACCCACAATGTAGATTGCTACCTCAACAGCATGAGTGCTGCTACATGAAAGATTTATTACAGCTGCCACATCACAGAAAAAGTGGTTGATTGTGTGAGACCTACAGAATGAGAGCCTGGAGATTAGTACAGTGTCTGGTACTGGGTCTATGAAACTAAATAGCCAGCATCCGGCAGCCAGCTTCATGCAAACTGCATTATTCATGATTTTCACATAGTGCAAAGGATTGCAAATGGCCACATATCGATCATAAGCCATGACTGAGAGAAGCAAAAATTCTGTAGACACCATAGACATAAAAGAAAACAACTGCAGCAAACAACCATTTAGAGAAATGTGTGTACCCACCAGAAAGAAGTGAGCGAGCATAAATGGAAAAATGATTGTTGTGTAACAGATGTCAAGTAAGGCAAGGTTTGTGAGGAAAAAATACATTGGTGTGTGCAAATGTTTGTTGAAATAGACAACCGACATGATAAGAAGGTTCCCCACAAGAACCAGGAAGTAAATCAGCAAAAAAAACAAGAAAAGTGGAACTAGAATTTGCGGAAAATCATTAAAACCCACAATGATGAACTCAGTCTCTACAGTTTGATTTTCTCCTTCCATATGTCTTGGAATGCTGCTTTCCAGCGTTTGGCAATCAAGAATATCTGCAAATAAAGAAAAAAAGGAAAGTCAGTACACAACATGCACCATTTTGGGTGAGAAAACTGATAAGGATGTCTGGCAGTCTTAGTCGGTATGTTTACTATTGGAAAGAAACGTATTGAATTGGGGGCTAAAAATGGGTGGCAAGTAAGCCAGGCCTACTTGTTTCTTCTTTGTATTATACATTTTGTGTTCATTTTTATGGAATAATGATTCGACTGCATGATGTCTATTGCTAGTTAATATGGTGTTACTTATTTATTTGATAGATTGCAGCTGTAACTATTCAAAACTTGTGTAGAAGACACAATCAATCCAAGCACCCAGCAATAAGAAAAGTTCTAAATTGTTGCAACTTAGGTAATGGCTGTAACCCTATGTAGTACTGTAAGGGCTGACATTAAATTAGGTGTCCCTGACCAATGTGTAGGTCTGGCAAAGCAGAGACCTTATGTTGAGTGAAAATACACAGAGAGTAGCCTTTATTTATTTATTTATTTATTTATTTAAAACATTTATATAGCGAGGCTGTCACCTTACAGGTATCCTGGCGCTGAGATATCTCCTAAGATGGAATGCACTGGGAGGCAGCAATAGAGTGGCCAGAAGTTTAACATTTAGGAAACAGCCAAGTTTTGACCCGTTTCCTAAAAGGGAGAAGTTCCTTTGTTTGGCGGATATCCAGGGGCATGCTATTCCAAAGTTTGGGAGCCGCAACTTTGAAAGATCTGCCTCCGGTCCTGACCTTTTTAAATCTCGGTACTTTTACAAGGCAGGCCGTTGTAGATCGAAGGGCTCTGGTTGGAATGTACCAGTCAAACATGGTTTGCAGAGAGCTGGGCCCAACACCCTGCAGGGCTTTAAAAACAAGACAGAGGGATTTAAAGGCCACTCGCTGTTTCAATGGGAGCCAGTGAAGCTCGGCCATTACCGCTGTGGCCGAAGATCTCCTAGGGCCAACTAAGGGCCAGTTTGGCAGCGGCAGATTGAACTCTTTGGAGTCTGTCTAACAGCATGGATGGAGCCTCGAGTAGCAGCGCATTACAATAGTCAAGGCGACTAAGAATGGTACACCTGACTATTAAAGCCCGGGCCTGTAAGGGAAGAAGTGGCAGGATCTTACGAAGGGAGCGAATGAGGGCAGAGCAGGTGGACACTGTTTTCGCAACCTGGGCTTCCATGCTGAGTTTGTTATCCATCATAACACCCAGATTGCGAACAGTGATGACCGGCTGTGGCTTTACCGGGGATTCAGGGGGCCAAAACTCCACCGGGAACGGGCGGGGGATATGACTTCCGGCACAGAAAAGAACCTCGGTTTTGGAGGCGTTGAACTGTAGAGAATTATTGTGTAGCCAGCCAGCCGTGTCTCGTAGACAGTCATGGAAAGATTCCAAGGGGATCCATTCCTCACCCTCCCAAGAGAGGATGAGTTGAGTGTCATCAGCGTAGTTGATTGCCTTTAGCCTGTGGGATTTTATCAACGTAATCAGTGGTTTGAGGTAAACATTAAATAAAATCGGGCTGATGGACGAGCCTTGAGCCACTAACTTCATCCACTGCTTCAACCCACAACATTTTGCGTAGTTTAACATTTTTTATTCATGTTGAATTGACTCGGCAAGGTAATCCAAACCGTTTTAATAAGTTGTTTTTAAACAAAATCTTTCAAATGCCTTATTTGATACACTGTGAGCAGCAGCTGTCTAGTGTTCCTCAGCACATAAAAAAAAACAGGTTTGTCTACTTGTGCATTTTGGCCTCTGTTTAGGTGGGAGCTCTGCTACCAGCCACAGAGCAAATTAACCATTCCTTGTTTTTGTGTTTATACAGTAAAGTACTTCAAACTGACATGTTATGCATAACAATGAGAAAGTACAAAACAAGACAAGCATTGACAAGAAAGCAGCTTACAATCACTAGACGCAAGGTTAGTTAGATAACTTAAGGAGATGATGAACTACAAATTTTGTCGCAAAGATTATTCCACAGTTTAGGTCCTGAAATAACAGAAAAACAGAATCTGAATGAAGCACATGGAGGTAGGGAAGGCATAAATGAGATGAAAAGCGAATGTTGTGGTGTTATGGTGGGTTGTTTTGTTTTGTTATGATTTTTTACTGCTTTATTGCAATGCAATCTTTTTGTGCTACACTATGCATATTGTTTCGTGTTCACTCATAGGCTGTTTTGCTTTATTGCAACCTGTTATGTTGTTTACATTAACTTTACAGATCATGTGACGAGCAAACTTTTACCACTTTCAAAGGTGGTTAGTATAGCACTGCTCTAGTTCTTCAAATAGTCAGCCCAAAACTGTGACAGATACCTGTCTTAAATTAGTATGTTATATGATTGGATCTCTCAAGAAGCAAATACAAGTATAATCCTCGACCCTTACAACACACAATGGCAAATGACAGGAGTCAAAGGGTTTATTTTTGTGATTGTCTTTATAATTTGAATGTTTTTTTGGAATAGAGTATTAGAACAATCAACAATGTGGGCAGGTGAATGAATGATTAATGATTTAAGTAAGGAGTTTACTACATGAGCATCATTTACAGGTCCCCAGGGGTTGCAGCTAAAACCTCGGACTTCCCCATTGTGACCCTTGGCACTGCCTTTGCAACCCCTGACCTTAGAGGTTGCAAAGTAAATGCTAGGAACACAGGATCTGTATAGATGTCGGGTGCAGCTCCATTCTCTTTGTTTTCTCTCAATTCATTGGAATATAACCTTCCCTGGCAGCTGAAGTATTAGAAATCGGGGGGTCTAGTAAGCAGAGGTATTCAACCTGTCCAAGCAGGAACCACAATCTTAGTCAGGGTAAGTCAGATACACACTGCTAGACTGAAATCTTTCGCTTGTTTTTCCCGTTTTATTGCTTTTGACCTCTCGTTTTTGACTGTGTGCTGCATTTCGTTTTTCCTGGTTTTAGGCCTCTGAGCACTTTACCGATGCTGTCCAGTGCCAAAGTGCAAGTACTCCCTGTACAAAGAGTATCTGTAATTGGTTTTCTACGACTGTCAGATTTGATTTACTGGTAAGTTCCTAGTAAAGTGCACTACGTGTGCCCGGGGACTGTAAATTAAATGCTACTAGCGGGCCTGCAGCACTGATTGTGCCACCCACATGAGTAGTTCTGCAACCATGTCAAAGACCTGCCACTGCAGTGTCTGTGTGGGCTGTAGTAAATTGCCATGCCGATCTGGCATCTGCAGCCCTTTGTATTAGATAATGTAGTTACTAGCACTCCAAATGTATGGGAACATTTTCAAAATGCCTCAATATTAATTGATAATGGGTTAAATAATCTAACTCGTGCATGCCTCTTAGTGCCACAGGGCTGCATATCCCTGAGTTACATAACAATCTATAGGAGGTGCAAAACAGAAGCTGTTAAGTCCAAACTAAGAGCACAGCTGATAACTATCTTATCGTACTATGGAAGTTGTATGTCTGATATCACTTCAAATAAACTACTAAATCACTTTAAACAGTGAAAATGAGAGAATCATAAAGCATATAACTTCAATTCTTTAGTAAATTGTGTGTTTTTATATTGATTGATATTTACAATTTTAGTCATTAATTCATGACTCAATTCTTATGCATATACATTCAAGAAAAACATAATAATTAACTCTCATGGTCAGTACATAATCATTGATACATATCAATAACAACAGAAGATTGGAAATTGGCCCGATGCATTTCAGTACAATGAGTCCCTTCCTCGGGGGCCACTGTAAAAGAAACAATAAATAAAGAAACCACAAATAAGCACTGTTTTGGAAATGACAATATGATCGTATTAGAAGCCAAAGTGAAATCAACAGAGCCCACTGATATCGAGCGAGACTAACAGGGTGATTATTGATGGTTAGAATGGTCATTCAAAGAAGTGATTTAGGTTGCAAAATGTGGAAGCGTGAATTAAAAAGATTAACCATGCATGGTTCATCTTGTATCAGACATACAACTTCCATAATGCGATAAGACAGTTATCAGCTGTGCTATTAGTTTGGACTTAACAGCTTCTGTTTTGCACCTCCTATAGCTGCAGCCCTTTACCAGGTCCAACCCTTCCCTTTTACGAGATTTAAGGTATCCTCAAAGTAGGCCCAAGGTAGGCCCATGGGCAGAGTGCAGTGTATTTGAAAGGTAGGACCTGTACTGGTGAGTTTTACATGTTCTGAAAGTGAAATACTGCTAATTTAATTTCCTACTATTGCAGGGGCTATCTCTCCCATAGGTTATCATTGGGCCTGCCTTGTAACCTCTTATAAGTGTAACTTCCAGTTGGGAAGAGGTAGGGATTTGGAGTTTGGTCTCCCTAAACTCACAATTTAAAAATACATTTTTTGTGAAGTTAGTTTTTTAATTGCACGTTTGAAAATGCCACTTTTAGAAAGTGGTTATATTCTTGCTCTGCCATTCTGTACGTCTGCCTGCCTGTGGAATCCACATCTGAAAGAGGGTGACAGTTGGGCTGTTTGTGCATTCACTCTAGACAGTCACAGAAATGGGAACTGAGGTGTCCCCTGTACATCCTGATGGGCCATCGCCAAGCTGATGGGTTTTCCTGAGCTAGAGTGGTGGGTGGAGTTTCCACTGAAACCTGAATAGGGCTGTGCCTGTCCTCAAACAAAGCTGTCTCCACCTCCATATAGTGTGTCCCGAGCAAGGTGACAGAGTCTTGTGCACTACAGAGACTTTCCTTTAAAGTTTGCCTACTGGAGCTGGGCTGTGACCCCATAACTTCAGAACACTGCTGGACGAAAATAACATTTTGTCTGGAAGAAGGGATGGATGCTGTAGGATGAGACTGGTACTCTTCCTATTGCTTTGTGTGTTGGTCTGCTGCTGCTGTCCTTGGAGTGAAAGGACTGGACTTTGCTTTCCACATCTTGCTTTCCAAGGTTCACCAAGGGATTGTGTGTTCTTGCCTCCTGTTAAGATGTCTCAGGGCCATAAAACACTAAATTTGCAGCCTCCGAACTCCTCTGCTGTGAGTTCTGACCTGCCAAGTTATGGCAATTTTTTTTGCTGCTAAGAACCAAATAAATCAATGCATCAACTCTCAGCACCTGTTTTTCAAATGGCGCAACGCTGTGCATTTGAAAAACCAATGCATCAGCTCAGTGCCTGCCGTGCAGCTGAAAGAACACTGCAACCTCAGTGCCGAGCTCCCTGTCACTGATGTCCATGTTACACGCTCTGACTCAAGAGCAGGCCTTGTTATGCGGCTGAAGAAATTGAGGCATCACCTGCTTCGCAGGTGGGTAATTGACACAGTGTCTGTTACTCAAACATTGCATCAACCCAGCAAATCTGGATTTTCAACACATCATCCCTGTGCTCCAAGTTCTTTACCGACGAGTCCCAGCACTAAGGAATCGAGGCCACATGTCCAGAGATCAAGTCATCACCTCCCCTGACAGTAAGGAACTGACAAATCACCATCCCTGCACAGCAATAGTGAACAGGTGCATCACCTCCCCTGGCAGTAAAGAATGGGCACACCTCCCTTTGGAGCAGGGAACAGACGCGTCGCTTTGCTATTCTGGTGTCTCACCTCCCCTGCGTATGTTTTCATCTTTAATTTTGACATATCCTAGGCACTTTGTGCTAAAAGTGACACTTACATAGTTTCTTATGGGCTGAATTAATTTAAAACTTTTTAAATTGATATCTTGACTTGTGTATGTTGGATTTATGTTTTTTTTGTTTTATTTTATTTAGATAGATATTTGTTATTTTTCAAAACTGGTGTGGTGTCTTTTTGTAGTCTTTTCACTGTGTTATTGTGAGTATGAGCAAATATTTTACACATTGCCTCTGATATATTCCTGACTGCTAGTACCAAACTACCAAGGGGTTGAGCAGGGGTTATCCTAGCTGTGAGACTTCCTTGCCCTAACTAGAATATTGGTCCCAACTTGGCAGGGTGCAAACCTCTGCCACCTGGAAAACCCCATGTTTAACACATACCATAAATTAAACTGTGCTCATCCTCTAGTAGATTGGCAAAGAGCAGTCAGGCAGTAGTAAAGTATTTGTGCAACACTGCAACCAGTAACACAATGAAAACACCACAATAATCTCCACACCAGATAAAAACAAATATGATCTCTATTGATAAAATAAGACCAAAATGACAAAAATCCCAAAACTAGAAGTCAGAATATGATTATTTAAAAATTAATAAGCTTAGAAGCAATAATAAAGATTAAGATGCTTAGAAGCAATGTGTTGATGGAGATTATCTGGTTGCACTGGACTGGGGCAAAGTCAAGAGATCATGCCGATCGCGATGAAACAGGGACAGAATACAGGTGCCACTCAGGGCCAGCTGAACAAAGTACCTTCCTCCTGGTCATAATAGTAAGATGCGGGTTGCAGCCGTACAATGCTTCGTTGTTGATCCCACAGTCGAGGTTCTGCATGATTTCCGTCACACAGTGGTTGTGTTACGCTGGTTCCAAAGACGATGAACTGAGCCAAGAGGAGTTGGTTCCATAGATGCTGCGCCACATTTCTCCCCTTAGTCTGGAGGATGGGTTGATATCCCACACTACAGTGATGGTGATACATTTGTTCTGATACTTTGTTTCTTTAAGGCGATGGGCTAGTTCCGAGTGTGATTCACCAATCCTGCTCCTGTAACAGCGATGATGCATCAGTTCTGCTACACACAGATAGGAGATACATTGGTTCAACTTGAGCAAACACCTGGGTCCATTTTCAATAGACCAGGCACAGGACCCGGTGGTGAGACTTAGATGCACCTGAGACTCAAAAACAGGAGGCAAGCCCTTGGAAATCAGTCTGGGTTCAAACAGAGTCCAGTTCATTGGCAGAAAGGTCAGAGGGAAGCAGGCAGTAAGGGTGGCACAGCAGGAAAGCAGTTCTTCTAAAGCAGGAGTCTAGCAGAGTGATATCCCTTGAAGAAGTGTCTGAGAGAGCCAGTACTTATACCCAGTTTTGCCTTTGAAGTAGAGGTCTTTGAAGTACACAGAGGTCCTTTTGTCTTAGCAATGGCTCCAGACTCATTAAAGGGGGTAATCACCGCTATGTGTGGGGACAGTATACTTCCTATTCAGGTGTTCCAGCTCCTCCCTACCATCCTGCCCAGAATGAGCCATTAAGATGCAGATGTACAATCAGACACACATAACTTTCCTTGGTGTGTGGGTGTCTACAGTGAATGCACAAAGTCAAGCTGTCACCCACCTCAGATATGTATTGGAGACAGGTTGCAGGTACCCAGAGCGTTAAGAGCAGAGAAATGCCACTTTCTAAAAGTGTTATTTCTAAAATAGTAATGTTAAAGCCTACTTTACCAGTGAAAGAGGATTTTATATTACCATTCCAAAGATATGCAATATGAGAAAACGACTTTTTTCAATTGAGAATTACTGCTAAAATGTGTAAAAAGGAATATCCAATGTTATTGTATGAGAGGAGGAGGCCTCACAGTAGTAAAAAATTAATGTAGGTGTTTTCTGTTACAAGGACATGCAAAACGTAAAAGTACATGTCCTACCGATTACTTACACAGCACCCTGCCCTGTAGGCTATCTAGGGCCTACCTTTGGGGTGGCTTATGCGTAATAAAAGGGATGTTGAAGGCTTGGCAAGTGGCTTCAAATGTCAGGTCAACATGGCAGTAAAACTGCACACACAGGCTCCTCAGTGCCAGACCTGGGATATGTTAGAAGGGCTACTTGTGTTGGCGGCACAATAAGTGCTTCGGGCCCACTAGTAGAATTTAATTTACAGACACTGGGCACAGGCATTGAACTCTACTAGGGTCTTACAGATAAATTAAATATCGCAATTGTGGATAAACCAATGTAACCATGTTTATGGGAGAAGAGACCTGGAAGAAGGCAAGACGTTTGGGGGAAGACCACCCTAAGGCTGACTGGTCTAACATGATGAGTAAAAAATAAATGTAAATGTATGTTGTGTGCCTGCTTGCAGGTGAGTGTGTTTACACAAGAGAGTGTGTTTGTAAGTGTCAATGTAACTGTATGTGTTAGCATGTATATTTGAGTGAAACTGAAGGTCAAAATATGTGTGATTTCACTTCTGATACCCCTGGCATTTTGGTGAATTGACATTCTTGCCGGGTATCAACTTTTGGGGCAACTGAGCTTCCGGTTGATAATAGTTGGGCCAGTTGGGGGATTCTTTCTCTTGTGCTCTGGATAACTGTGATAACCGGTGACTAGGCTGTTTTTTTCACTGAGTTTTTCAAACAAATTAAAATCAAGTTGGCAACAGACTTACCAAATACTTTTAAAAATAGGTAAAGTTGCTTACAAACTGCAAATCAATTAAAAGAAGGACCAGATTTACCATATTAATCTACTAACAAAATTGGTTGAGTCCTGTTCCCCGGGCCCTCTCCTTTGTCCATGGATAAACGTTACATTGAGGAGGTGAATATAATGGAACGTTTAACAGAAGAGCAATGGCTTAGGCTTAAACTTGTTTACTAAATTTTGCTCACAATTTCTCAGAATTACAAAGTAGAACTCATTAGGCGGAACATGCTCTTCCAATGGAACCCAGAAATACTATTAAACAATGATTATATAGTATTACAGAAGCACATCACATTGCAATCCACAAAAAATCAAACAAATATTACAGATGAACCTTATAGAACTTCATCAAGTAATTGATGATCACCTATTGTACTTTTCCCATACCAAATGTATTGTATTGATTTCCATGGTGTAAACAAGGTTTGAGAATGTAATAACTACACGTTACGTAGAATTGATTGAACAATTAGGGGAACCCCAATATATTTCCACCATTGACCTCACTAAGGATATTGGCAGATTCTCGTAATCCATGCATCCATGCATCCAAGAAAAGATTACATTTTTCACCCTTTATAGTGTGTTGCACTTTGCAGTGTTCCCTATTGGTTTGCGTGTTGCACCTGCTCCATGCCAGCCCCTTGTCATATCTGTGTGATATCTTAAAATTTACAAAGATTGTGCTCAACATTTAAAACATCTAACAAATATATTGCATTCCTTAAAGAAGTAGGGCCTCACATAAATTCTAAAACATTGTGACTTGCATACTTTAAGGTTAAATATTTAGCTATTAATTAGGAAATTGACTAATAGAACCACAAGATGAAAAATATTAGAATCTCTGCTGTTATATGCCTTGGTTAGGCCCATCTATTGAAGCTGCTCATTTCCTACATTGTCCTATTTTTCACAATAACATTTCGGCTGTGACCTTTGTACATAGTTGTGTGCGCGACAATGTTGGTTTAGTTTCTCCAGAACTACTTCTGTTTACACATCTTGCTTAACATATCATTATCACACTGCCTTGAACACTATGTACAAGCCCTCTTGACGCACTATGTAGAAATGCTGTCTATGTGAAATCTTCATCCACGGAATGACAGGGCTATCTACATGTCCATAACATTGCTAATCTATACATACATCGAAAGGCTGCTTTTTATTAAAAATAACGAGAAAATCCCAAAAGATTAGCAGAGGAGGCACTTCAGCTGTCACCGAGTTTCCCTGCATGCTGAGACTTCACCACACTGTAGTCTTATATCTCCGTGAGTGTTTTTCAGTTTGTCACCAAGACATGGTCCTACATTCACTTCCACCAGGTAATGGGGTTGGATTGACCTTTCGAAGAATTCTTGGCTTTACACCTACACACACCATAGGTACACTCAGAGTAGAGTCTGCATTGTTGGAGTACACCTGCCTATTATCTTGTATTTTATGCCTGCATATATACACTGTTTTAGCATCATGGCAGAACTGTATCTACTATTTACTCTTTTGGCACTTGTAATCACTTTTACCTGCTTCTATCTACTGATTATCGCAGGACATATATTCTATACAAGAATAACATTAGTTCAATAAGTAAATTGAAAACGCCCCACTGTGTTTTCTCTGTATTTAAGTAAGCACGGGTGATAGAACGAAAGGCTGAGGGATCAGGGCTCTTTTGTTCACTGGTTGCCAGCAACCATTGGCTCCTTTTCTAGGTAGGGGGTTTGTGGTGGCACTGTGTGCTAGCTGGTCTCTAGGCCAACATATCCTGTGGGGGTGCCCAGAATTAGTTTAGGCACCTCACCCACAGGTCATGTCATCCAATAAACGTGCAGGTCCTAATGGTTAGTGGGACCATTAACTAATTTATTACAGAACTCGAGCTCTAGTAAATATTTTACTCAATCAATTATCTCATCTAAACAGGTATTACAATCACCATACTTTAACTCCACCTAATTCCTCAAACAGATGCCTCAAATGGTGGAATAGGGGCATGTTAGACCTGTCAACATTAGGATGATCTTGCCCCAAAAGTTTTGCCTTCCTCCTTCATTTTTGCTGATCTAGTTTTTGCTGGCCTTATGACTTAAACATGGTAACACTGGCTTATCACCAACTGGCATTTCTAATTTACTTACAAGCCCTTAGTAAAGTGGTGTGATATGTGCCCAGGGCTTGTAAATTAACTGCTACTAGTAGGGCTGCAGCACTTATTGTATCACCCACTTAAGTGGCCCTTTAAACATGTCTCAGACCTGCCTTTGCAGCCTGTATGTTCAGTTTTAAACTGCCCTTTCGACCTTATAAAAAAGACCATTTGCTAGGTCCAAACCTTCCTTTTTATTAAGGCCCTAGACAGCCCAGAGAGAGGGTGTAGTGCATTTAAAAAAGAGAAAATATACGTTTAGGTTTTGATAGTCCTAGAAGTGAAAACACTTACATTTGTTTTTCACTACTGCTCCCAGAGGACAACCCTGGAGTAATCTTTTTAGATACAATAAGCCTTAACTTCCAAATTGGAACAGGTAGCCAGTTCATGTATGGTGTCTTTGCAATTGTAGTGAGAAATCCTCTTTAATAGTAAAGTTGACATTTTCATGCCATAGCCATTTGGTGCCTGTGTCCTGAGTGGGTGCAGCTGCCAACTGCACTTTGTGTATTCATCCTAGACAGTCACTCAAAATAGGGAGGTTAGCTGTAGCTGGATAGGCCATCACTGGCAGGATGGAGTGGTCACATCCCCACTTAACACGTGTATTGTAAAGTGAACGTTCACCTCTAAGGGTATCTTGGCACTGAAGAACAGATGTTTATTGTTACCCAACTCAAGGGTACCTATTTTTATCAACCTTAGAAGGATGAAATGCTAAGTGGATCAGCCAGGATTTGTGCCTGTGACCAGGAGGTCAAACACAGGCCCCAACAGTGGATGCTTTAATCCAGTGAACCACCCTATCCAGGCCTTAAACTTGAAAAGGCTTTGTCATGCCTCCACACAAATAGTTGCATACCCCCTGTAGTTAGTCTGGAGCTGGGAAGGCAAGACAAGTATGTGTTTCAACGGGAACCTCCAGAAGCTTCTCCCACTTCAAAGGTGAACTGGGTATACATATTCAAAATCAGATATCAATTCTCCAGTACATTCCTGGACCAGTGGATACTCTGCCAGGAAGGAGGACTGCTGTGGTGCTGAAATTACTGCCACTGCTGTGCTGACATTCTGCATGCTACCTTATTGCCTGGGTATGAAGGAGCAGCCTTGCATCCGATAAACCCAGGACCCCACAGTGACTCCAAGGGCTAGTTGGATGGCCTCCTGACTGGATCCTCAGGAACAGAAGGATTCAACAACAATGACTCCACCACCTAGACTCTGCCATTGGTGAGCCCTGTACCCTTAGAAGCTGGCCTAAGGTGCTCTGCCAGTCCCCTGTGGACCCAGCAGCATCAACACATCTCCTCTGCTACGTGGCACAACCCTGAGCAGATGCTTGGATCAGACATGTTGCAAAGACCCACATCAACTTCATAGTTCACAGTCCCTTCAGATCCACCTCTGTGCAAAGCATCCTCTGGCAGGTTCGCACATCCCTCATCAATGGCAGCCTCAATGACAAACTTCGCATTGCAGCTCTCTGAAATCTACATGTCTGCCTGACTACACAACACACCCTAATTGCCAAACGACAATTCATAAGCCCTTGTTGACTGATTTCAATGATACAGGACCTCACCAGGGAGTTTTGCCGCATCTTGGAACCGATGCATCGCTTCCACACAGATAACTTCAATCCTCCACAAACTAGGATTTAAGGTACTCAATTCAGTAGGTCTACCTGGATCCCTGTGGTCAGTCCGCTTACATATTGCAGTCGGCTTGAACGTGTGACTTTGTCCCGTTCCTGCGCCACAAGATATCCACAGTTGGTACTTTTGTGGTTTTTGGCGCTGTTTTTCCTGACAATCTTTAAAATTGAATATCTCCGATTTTACTGATTACACTTTTGTTGTTTTGGTCTTATTTTATTTATTACACATTTCTCTGTTTTAATAAGCTGATTATTAAGCTGATGTGTGATATTTTTGTGATGTTTTTGCACTGTGTTATTGTTTGAAGTGTTAAGCAAATACTTTTGACACTAAGTTAAACCTGACTGCTCTGTGCCAAGTTGCCCGAGGGTGGGGCACAGGTTAAATTAGGGTTTGTTAGTGACTGTATCCTGACAAGGATTGTGGTTGTTGCTTGACCAGGGCTCACAGCCCAACAACCAACAATTCAATTCAATTTCTTACAGGACAGTATTATCACAACTAAGTAGTCAGAATGAAGAAGCACCCATTCTCTTTAGTAGCAGCAAAATATTTCCCAGAGATCAAAAGTATCCCGCAGTAAAGATGGAATACATACTGATAAACTAGACCTTAGAGAAGCTGCAATGCTGTTTGGAAGGACGTACTTTTGTGCCTTATTCTGATCATGCACCTTTTACTTGGAATGAGTGCAAACAAGTGAAATGATTCAAGAGTTTTAAGGTGGTGTTAGAACTGGGGGTCTCTAGTTGGCAGAGATAGGTACCTTTGTCCAAATAGAGACCTTTGCTCCTAGTCAGAGTAAGGGCGATACAAACTTTAGATAAGCCTTGTTCACCCCCTTGGTAGCTTGGCATGAGCAAACAGGCTTATCCCAAAGGCAATGCATAAAGTATTTGACCTCAAAACACACAGTATTACACTAATAAATCCACAAATCCACACCAGTTCAGAAAAATAAAGTATGTGCATCTAAACTCAACAAGACTAAAATGACAAAAATCCAACATATAGGTTGTCAAATAGCGCTTAAAACAGTTATTTCTAAAATAAAGTTTGTAGAAAACAAATATCTCCACTTGGGGCTATTATTATGCCATGACAGCAATAAATCCAAAGTACAGCTCACACGGACCCCCAAGCAAACAGCGCCATGGAGGTAACTCGTCGGTGCCGAGGTCATGGCCGCCTTCCTGGCTGCCAGGGGGAAGGCAAGGCATTGTGTCTGTGAGGAGGCTATGTGTCGAATCCAGGACAGGGGAATTCGGTTGCAACGCGGTAAGGTGTCGGTTACGGAGACGCCATGCAAAGTTTGTTTAGTCACCCGCTGTGAATATCCGTGCCGCGATAACAGGATTTGATTTGAATTGTTTCTTGTTAAGCGCTCGAATGCCATGGCATTTTGGCGCTGGTTATGGTACACAGAACAGGAGGTCATAAATGAAATATTAGATTTAGAAAATAGCCATGTTTTCAGCTCCTTCCTAAACAAACAGAGGTTAGGCTGGAGTTGAAGTGTAAGCGGCATCTTGTTCCATTGCTTGGCCGCACAGAAGGACAGGGAGCACCCCTCCTCCCCACCCCCCCCCCCACCTTGCCTTCCGGATTTTTGGGACACAGACAGACCCAGTGTGGTGGATCTAAGCGTTCTAGTAGGTGAATACATAGAAAACAGTTTCCGTATCTCCCAGGAGATTCCTCCGTGGAGGGCTTTGTGTACCAAACAGAGGGACTTAAAATCGACCCTTTGCTGTACCGGAAGCCAATGTAAGGACCTAATGGCATCAGACGTGGGGCGACCTTTAGGAATATTCATAAGCAATCTAGCTGCAGCATTTTGCAATGATTGCAACTTACTGCTCTGCGCTTTGTCAATTCCTACAAAAAGTGCATTGCAGTAATAAATCGGCATACATGATCAAGGAAAAACCATGTTTCCTTACAACATTGGCCAGCGGGGACATATATATATTAAAAAGGGTAGGTGACAGAGCTGATCCCTGCGGGACACCTCAAGGGAAATGGAAGGTTTCAGATTGTAAATTATCCCAGTGGATATTTTGTTCTCTGTCTTTTAGAAAAGAGGAAAGGAGGGCCAGAGCGGTATCCTCAATTCCCACGTCTTGCAGCCGCTGCACCAACACCTTGTGATTCACGGTGTCGAATGCAGCCGACAGATCCAAGAGGATGAGAATCACTCTGCCCCCCCATATCCACTATCTTCCGTATCCCTTCTGTAGCTAAAATGAAGGCAGCCTCTTTCGAATGGCGAGGCCTAAAGCCATGCTGTGTCGGGTCAAGTAAACTATTCTCTTCCAAATATTGTATCAGTTCCTTATTTATTGCTTTTTCAAGGATTTTTGCAGGCATTGGTAACCTAGAAATCGGCCGATAGTTTTTAGCCTCTGTAGGATCAAGGGCTGTTTTTTTAAGGATTGGCCTGATACAGGCCTGTTTCCAAGCGCTAGGATATTGTCCGGTTGCTAGAACCTGGTTCAGCAGGGGGGTATGGAGAGTGGCCCAAAACGTGATAGTCTACAATGTCCTGCCCAGGCTTTCACGGTGGAAGTATTACAGAGGCAGAATTTAGAAGATCATTATATATTAGTTGTACTTTACTCTGAAAAAAGTTGGCAATTTTGTTGCAGAACGCTTGGTCTGGTCTGAACTTAGCAGTATGCTGTGGCTTGGCTAGTGTGTGAACAGTTTTAAATAGTTCCTTAGAGGAACTTGAGGCTTCGCTATTTTGGTCGTGAAGTACGCCCGCTTTGCTTCAATAATGGCCATCTAGTATTTTTCTAAATTCGCATTGTAAGCGAGCGTATGCTTGGAGCTGTAATCAGTCCTCCAAGTCCGTTTATTCCTTCTACAGCTCATCTTCATGCGTTTAAGGTCGAGGCTGTACCAAGGTGCGGTTGCTGAAACTCTTTTACTTATTTTATTTGTTTTGGGCACAATACTATTTAAAGCTACTCGAATCCATTTATCAAACTGGTTCGCCATTGTATCATTGTTCCCATATAGAATAGGTGAGGTTGTGTTCAGGGCCTTTTCCAAGTCGTTTCCCTGTATTTTATTCCATTTTCTGACCCTCTCGTTGGTGGCATAGGTAACGGAAGGTTGACTAGCCTTATTTTCTTTTACCTCAAAATCTATAATCCTATGGTCAGTCCAAGGTAGGGTCACGGTCTTAATCATAGTTATTTCTAGATCATTTGTAAAGATGACAGTAAAAATTGGTTGGAGGGCGCACAACTGGCTTGGCAAAGTTTGTTTAAAATTTAGGAATGAGCTGTGTTTAATGGTTGGGTGCTCGAAACAGGTGGCGTGTCCGTCCTGGCACACGTCTATAAGTGAATTGGATTAATGTGTCACCATGTTACCTTGGTGACATTCCTGTGATTTGGGCACACCTTGATACTTGAACAAGCAAGCTTCCACAATTGAAGATAATTGTCGTAGTTTATTTGAATGTCATCATTAATTTCATGATGTAAAAATCATTATTTCATGCTTTCATGTTGCATCGTTTTTCTGTTGCATATTACATTATTCAAAACTGCTCCAATGCATTTCGGGTGATGTACCCTTCGTCGGGGAGCTCTGTGGACAATAGAGGATATAGCACTAAGTATGTGGGTCGTGTTTCAGGAATGTTATTGGCGTAGCATGCAGGTAGGGGTTGGTGAGGCGCATTTATCAGAGTGAACGGCGTTTAAATCAGTGCAACAAAAGTGTGGTGATGGTGACATATAATAAAAACAATAGCGTGTTCGGTGGTGTATTACGTGCCTAAGCGCGATTGGAAGTTAAAAATGGATGGGCTTTATAAACACTCACGTGTTGTTTGGCTTTAGGATTGTCTAAAAAAAGACGTGAACGAATGCGTTAGTATTTGCGTATGCACGCATACTTGTGACAATACGCGTGTCTTAAATAATAAATGGGCAGCGAAGCGCCGACTTACTAGGTTGTTAGAGTGCTCCGTGGCCATTTGATGTCTCTCCGGCGTTCGTGGTCCTGGTTTAACCCGCGGTACCTTTTTTAGACGAAGGACAAGGCACCCCAGACGACCCAGGAGGGGCCTCAGAAAAAACAAAAGAGAAAGAAACATCATACTCAAACACTCGAAGCAGAAAGAACTAGAAGAGAAACACCTAGTAATAAATATTTCTGATACAATCTTGAACCCTCACGAAATGAAGCTACTATCCAGAGGGACATCGTTTATACCTACCACTAAGACTAACCATCTAGAACTTCAGATAAGTACGTATAAATTTATACGCAAACTCAGATTAAGGCACTTTTTTGACCATGCAACTCCCCTAACTACGAAGAAACCGGACCAACTCATGGGACTTAGACCAACCAGCACTTTTGAAGCCCCAATAAGCCACAAAAGCATATATCTTTACGAAACTCTGGTCAAGCAAGACATTTCGAAACTAAATTACAACAAATCCTTACACAAAAAACATGACACAAAAGGATCTGGATACCCTAAGGAGGATTGCAGGAAACACACACATCAAGTGTATCAAGGCTGACAAAGGAGGCGCATTGGTGGTTATGAATTCCACCATGTACAGACAGAAAATGAATGAACATATTCAGGACAAACAAATGTATATAAAGCTTCCGAATAATCCAACTAGCCAATTCAAAGAGAGACTCAACTTGATTGTAAACAAAGCACACGAAATGGCAACTATTGACGAGAGAACCAAAAAATACCTGGTGAAACCATTCCCTAGAAGCCCAACAATCACTATCATTCTTAAGATTCACAAGAACTTATTAGACCCCCCGTTCAGACCCATTGTCTCCACGAGGAGTTCTCTTCATGAACCAGTGGGCAAATTCTTAGACCGATATCTTCAACCCATCGTGAGGAACATGAAAAGTTACATCCAAGACACCACTGACTTTTTAACAAAACTTGCTCAAATTGAAATTGATGACAACCAACAACTGATACTATGTACAGCTGATGTACGATCCCTTTATACTTCAATCCCCCATGATGGCGGGATAGACGCGTTTGAAAAAGCTATTCTGGAAAGCAACATTGAAACAGGAATGCAAACATTCCTAATGGAATTAATGATTTTTACGCTGTATCACAGCTATTTTCGAGAGGGTGACGATTGGTACCTCCAACTGTCCGGAACATCGATGGGCAATTGCGCCGCACCGACCTACGCCAACATCTACATGAAATATTTTGAGGAAGAACACATTTATGACAACCCGACCTGGATTGAGAACATCATAATGTATGCAAGATACATCGATGATGTATTCATAATGTGGAAGAATTCAGAAGAAACTTTGATACAATCATTAAACACTTTAAATTCTGTCAGCGAAAGGATACAATTCACATGGGAGACTAACAACAAAACCATAACTTTTCTAGCTGTAAAAATCACCATCACCGAAACAGGTATAGAAACAGACCTTTTCCGCAAGAACACAGACAGAAATAATACACTCCTCTACACAAGTTTCCATCAAGGGTCACTAAAACAGCACTTACCAACATCTCAAATGCTACCAGTCAGAAGAATTATCTCCAACCCCACACAAATCGAAACACGATTGAATGAAATGGGAAGAAGATTCCACGAAAGAGGAAATCCTGAAGGAATAATCCAGAGGGCTAAAACAAAAGCCCTAGAGACTCCAAGAGAAAAACTCCTGGTCAGAACCACCAAACCACACGAAGACAGAATGGTCTTAGTATCAAAATTTTCCACTCTGAGCACAGCTTACAAAAAAATTATTTTGAAACACTGGCCGATCTTAACTGCAGAACCAGACTTTGGAACTACTTTCGATAATCCTCCCATTTTCGCATACACTCGCAGCGCGAATTTTAAGGAGATCCTCAACAAAAAGACACTCACCCAAGGCAATTACAAAGGCACCAAACTGTGCATGAACTGTGGCAACTGTAATTGCATTATCAAGAGCAACTCCATAAACCACCCCATTAAAGGCAATGAAAATAAAATCGAAAGTCAACGAAACATGCGACACTCAGAACGTTGTCTATCTAATAAAATGCCCATGTGGCAAGATCTATATCGGTTAAACCGAAAGGAAAATAAAGACTCGCATCAACGAGCACAAATCTGGAATAAGCTACCGGAGGTGCTTCGCAGAGAGTCCAACCTTCTCCACTTCAGGAAGTCTTTGAAGACTCTACTCTTCAAAGACGCATTTACTTCTTAGTATCCGATTAGTAGCTCCAGAATCCTCATATATTCCTCTTGCTTCTTGTTGCTGCACTTGGTTAGTGGCGCTTTGAGACCTGTCGGTGAGTTGGCGCGATACAAAACCCAGTACAAATACAAATACAAATACAAAATCCAACATCAGGACACAGAATTCCAAATCAAATGTGGCAGTACATTTTTCTGAATTCAGACACAACATTTCTCAACTAAAATTTTTGATACTCGAAGTGGTCGAAAAACAAGAAGGAACTGATAACAATAAAGAACTGTTAAGAAGAGAGATGGCATGGATTTTCAGGATGCAGTCCATGAAGCCAATGGGACTGAATGACCGTTTAGAATGTTCTTGTTATTTATAAAACACCTACACTACGGTGTTTTATGTCGCATACTGTCGTTCCTTTAACACTGCATTTTTGTTATATTTTTATTTGTTATAATTTTATATTATCATTTTTTGTCATCAATAATACTTTTCCATGTATCCATTGACACGGTGTTCTGTTAACACAGAATACATCTGTATAGATTCCTTTCACAATCACGAACCACACATTGGTTCACCCAACATGGCCGCCGCACCGTAGTCTTATTTCACTATCTATTTCCGCCACACATCCCCTTCCGGGTTACACCAGGAACACGAACGCCGGAGAGACATCGAATGGCCACGGAGCACTCTATCAACCTAGTAAGTCGGCGCTTCGCTGCCCATTTAATATTTAATATAGTTAAGGAGATAGGTCCCGGGACGTAGGGTCGGCTGGACCATATACTACTTTTTAGAAAAAACAAGTGCCAACCCCACCAATTTTCAAGTGCTCAAAAGTAAGAGCAAACAAATCAAATTGAATTCCAGATTTGTTCGGTATATTTATTTATACCCTTTACTTAGAAATTTTCAACATGTAAGAACAGACAATTTGTCTGAGAAAGACACTCAACATGTAACACTTAGCATGGAACAATACAACAAAGTAATACAAATCACTAGATCAATTACAAACAAACAATTATATAATACACCTTTTGCATATTGAGTGATAGCAAGCGATAAATCTCTGCACATATTGAAACAACACTCAATAAAGCATAATCAGTATTTCAACTAAATGATAGAGACACGTTAAGGGTGAATATTGAAGAACATGAATTAATTAATCAGTGAGACTCAGTAATAAATTCTGTATCCTTCGTATATTCTTTCAATACTGCCGACGCGTTTCGAATCCGTAAAACAAGTTGACGGACTCTCTTCAGGGCTCAATCAATGTAGTTCTGCAAGGTGTTTTTGTTTAAAAAGAGAGAGAGACAAAAAGAGAGCAGACTGTCACCAATCATTGTCAATAACAGGGTGACTGCCCCCAGTACCCCTCATAGCCCTTTGTGTACCTGACAGTTACTCCGGAGACCTTATCTCGGGGATCTTTAACACCAATGCGTGTAGCGGGACCTTGTTATCTGTAAGATAACATCAAGATCAGAATGTGCAAAAGCAGTGTAATTCAAGTTTATGCATACGCGGGTAAACCCGCTAGAAAAGGAGGAAATTCAGAGTTCATACCTCGGACAGTGGCAAGTGTTTCTCCCTGTCCCCGTTATTCAGATTTCCTGTAGATCCTTTTTTTTGACCTGTGAATAGCGAACCAAAGTCGCCACGTTAAGTTCAATGCGGCATTCTAAAGGGGCGTGAACAAGAATTTTAAATGACATTTCGGATCAGAATGGTTAGATCTGACCCGCATACCTGGAGGCACAGCAATTGGTCACGAAATTTCTCGGAAATCCTTACGATCTCAGATCTCTAGAAAGCTAGCCGATCTGCAATGACAAAGAGCAGAGCTCAATTGTATCGCCTGCTCACTATTTTAGCTGCAGGCTTGAACGGAAGAAATCCATTTGCCATTTACCTGTACTTTCACGTCGCAGATTCGCGATCGGACCGCTGTGTTTTCGTGAAACGGAATGCAGCGATGTTCGAATCACGCCGCGCTGCTTCCTTCCCTCAGCTGGTAACCTGCCAACCATGAAAGGGAGACTTGTAACTTTGTCCTCCCTGCTTCAGAACGCAAAAATTGCTGTCGTCTATTATCATGGGCACTCACCGGTTCAGTTAGGGCTCCATCGTTAGGCTGCCAAATTCAATTCAGAAGCGCCAGCGCCATTTTTTGGGGCGGAGATATAGACGATCAATGAGTGCATGGAACTCTGGGACATGTAGTTCCAAATGGGTCCAGCATTACTACTGTCGAGTGGAGCACTAAAATACCACATCGTCACAGGCTTATAACCTTGAGACTTCAGACATACTGTTCAATCCAGTTTGGGCACTATTGAATCTCATAATCAAATAGGCCTCTTTGCGCAACAAGGTTTCCTCAATGTCGACAAGACCTTTTTTGGTGGGCATTGTGTACAATACTGTCCAAGAGAAATCAGTTTCTGCATGTGATTTGTCTACAAAGTGTTGGACCATCGGTGCACTAAGGACTTTATTTTTAATGCGGGATCGATGTTGTGTAATCCTCGTGTTGACTTGCTGGTTAGTCTTCCCGATGTACAATTTTGGGCACCCACAAATGATGGCATACACGACGTTTTTGGTCCTGCAATTTGAAAACCCTTTGTGGGTCCATTTCACTTGCTTATGTTGAAATTCGCAGCCCTCAAGACAGGACCCACAGGAAACACAATTCCCACACTTGTGGTGTCCCTCAACAAGTTTGAGACCCCATTTGGATAATAGATCTTGCTTGGGTCTGGGTGTAACCAAGTCGGCACGTACTAAGTGTTGGCCGATACTCCTATTCTTTTTGTAGGCAAAAATGGGCCTCGGGAATGGGCACTCTAATTCTTCCAACAAGTGCCAGTTTTTCAGGACCATCTGTCTCACTCGATGTGTATCTGGTCCGAAAGTCGTGACGCACACCATTTGTTCCAATTCCCGTTTAGCTTTATTCTGCAGTAGGCATTCCCTTGGCGTGTAGCGTGCCCTTTTGTATGAGTGTTTGAGCATCTTCTTAGGGTACCCACGGGTGATCATCTCATCACAGAACTTGTTCGCATGATGGTCAAAATCCTCCAGACTCGAGCAATTTCTGCGAATCCGGAGTAGCTGTCCATAAGGTAAATTGCTTTTCAAGTTCCGTGGATGAGCACTCCGATGATGGAGGATGGTGTTTTTGTCTGTCTTTTTGCCGTGAAGTGATGATTTCAGGTGCCCCTCACTGCAAGTGATTTGGACATCCAAGAACGTCATGACAGTTTTACTCTGTTCTAGGGAAAATTTAATATCCTGATGTTTATTGTTAAGCCACTGGTGGAAGGCCATCAATTCGGTGTGGCTCCCCTGCCACAGGAGCCACACGTCATCGATATACCGTAGCCATTGCTTGATGTGTTTGTGAAAGGGATTATTGTTTTCAATTAACATTTCTTCATATTGCGCCATATACAATATGGCTACCTCCGGAGCATAGGGGCAGCCCATGGCCGTCCCCTTAATTTGCATATAGAATTGATCATTAAAACGGAAATAATTCTTTTTCAATGTCAATTCCGCAAGTTGTACAATGAATTTGTTCGGTACTCTGTGCGGTCTCTCTCTGGTGTCTAAGTACATTTCTATCACCTCAAGCGCCTCATCTTGAGGGATCTGTGTATATAGGGACGTAACGTCCATTGTGACCATAATTTCAGATTCAGGATCAAATTCCATATCCTCCACTTTGACTAGGAAGTCGGTGGTATCCTTTAGATAGGACCTCACTCCACTGACAAAAGGTTTTAAAAAGAAATCAATGTATTTGGAGATGGGCTCCAAACACGAATCACACCCCGAGACTATCGGCCGTCCCGGGGGATCAGTCAGGTTTTTGTGAATTTTTGGGAGGAGGTACAACACTGGGGTTCGAGGGAACCTCTTGACAAGATATTCACTTTCTTTATCACCTACATATCCACTAGCTTTACCCTCCTGAATCAATTCCATTATTAGTCCTTGAATTTCCTTAACTGGGTCTCCCTGCAGCTTTCTGTACCACGTCACATTATCAACCTGCAATTGGCCTTCCAATATATATTTGTCTTTGGGCCATAGTACCACGGCCCCGCCTTTGTCGGCCTTTTTTATCAGGACGGAATGGTCCTCTTGTAAGCTCCTCCTTAGGAGGAAATAATTCTTTTTCAATGTCAATTCCGCAAGTTGTACAATGAATTTGGTCGGTACTCTGTGCGGTCTCTCTCTGGTGTCTAAGTACATTTCTATCACTTCAAGCGCCTCATCTTGAGGGATCTGTGTATATAGGGACGTAACGTCCATTGTGACCATAATTTCAGATTCAGGATCAAATTCCATATCCTCCACTTTGACTAGGAAGTCGGTGGTATCCTTTAGGTAGGACCTCACTCCACTGACAAAAGGTTTTAAAAAGAAATCAATGTATTTGGAGATGGGCTCCAAACACGAATCACACCCCGAGACTATCGGCCGTCCCATTCAAGGACTAATAATGGAATTGATTCAGGAGGGTAAAGCTAGTGGATATGTAGGTGATAAAGAAAGTGAATATCTTGTCAAGAGGTTCCCTCGAACCCCAGTGTTGTACCTCCTCCCAAAAATTCACAAAAACCTGACTGATCCCCCGGGACGGCCGATAGTCTCGGGGTATGATTCGTGTTTGGAGCCCATCTCCAAATACATTGATTTCTTTTTAAAAATTTTGTCAGTGGAGTGAGGTCCTACCTAAAGGATACCACCGACTTCCTAGTCAAAGTAGAGGATATGGAATTTGATCCTGAATCTGAAATTATGGTCAAAATGGACGTTACGTCCCTATATACACAGATCCCTCAAGATGAGGCGCTTGAGGTGATAGAAATGTACTTAGACACCAGAGAGAGACCGCACAGAGTACCGACCAAATTCATTGTACAACTTGCGGAATTGACATTGAAAAAGAATTATTTCTGTTTTAATGATCAATTCTATATGCAAATTAAGGGGACGGCCATGGGCTGCCCCTATGCTCCGGAGGTAGCCATATTGTATATGGCGCAATATGAAGAAATGTTCATTGAAAACAATAATCCCTTTCACATACACATCAAGCAATGGCTACGGTATATCGATGACGTGTGGCTCCTGTGGCAGGGGAGCCACACCGAATTGATGGCCTTCCACCAGTGGCTTAACAATAAACATCAGGATATTAAATTTTCCATAGAACAGAGTAAAACTGTCATGACGTTCTTGGATGTCCAAATCACTTGCAGTGAGGGGCACCTGAAATCATCACTTCACCGCAAAAAGACAGACAAAAACACCATCCTCCATCATCGGAGTGCTCATCCACGGAACTTGAAAAGCAATTTACCTTATGGACAGCTACTCCGGATTCGCAGAAATTGCTCGAGTCTGGAGGATTTTGACCATCATGCGAACAAGTTCTGTGATGAGATGATCACCCGTGGGTACCCTAAGAAGATGCTCAAACACTCATACAAAAGGGCACGCTACACGCCAAGGGAATGCCTACTGCAGAATAAAGCTAAACGGGAATTGGAACAAATGGTGTGCGTCACGACTTTCGGACCAGATACACATCGAGTGAGACAGATGGTCCTGAAAAACTGGCACTTGTTGGAAGAATTAGAGTGCCCATTCCCGAGGCCCATTTTTGCCTACAAAAAGAATAGGAGTATCGGCCAACACTTAGTACGTGCCGACTTGGTTACACCCAGACCCAAGCAAGATCTATTATCCAAATGGGGTCTCAAACCTGTTGAGGGACACCACAAGTGTGGGAATTGTGTTTCCTGTGGGTCCTGTCTTGAGGGCTGCGAATTTCAACATAAGCAAGTGAAATGGACCAACAAAGGGTTTTCAAATTGCAGGACCAAAAACGTCGTGTATGTCATCATTTGTGGGTGCCCAAAATTGTACATCGGGAAGACTAACCAGCAAGTCAACACGAGGATTACACAACATCGATCCCGCATTAAAAATAAAGTCCTTAGTGCACCGATGGTCCAACACTTTGTAGACAAATCACATGCAGAAACTGATTTCTCTTGGACAGTATTGTACACAATGCCCACCAAAAAAGGTCTTGTCGACATTGAGGAAACCTTGTTGCGCAAAGAAGCCTATTTGATTATGAGATTCAATAGTGCCCAAACTGGATTGAACAGTATGTCTGAAGTCTCAAGGTTATAAGCCTGTGACGATGTGGTATTTTAGTGCTCCACTCGACAGTAGTAATGCTGGACCCATTTGGAACTACATGTCCCAGAGTTCCATGCACTCATTGATCGTCTATATCTCCGCCCCAAAAAATGGCGCTGGCGCTTCTGAATTGAATTTGGCAGCCTAACGATGGAGCCCTAACTGAACCGGTGAGTGCCCATGATAATTGACGACAGCAATTTTTGCGTTCTGAAGCGGGGAGGACAAAGTTACAAGTCTCCCTTTCATGGTTGGCAGGTTACCAGCTGAGGGAAGGAAGCAGCGCGGCGTGATTCGAACATCGCTGCATTCCGTTTCACGAAAACACAGCGGTCCGATCGCGAATCTGCGACGTGAAAGTACAGGTAAATGGCAAATGGATTTCTTCTGTTCAAGCCTGCAGCTAAAATAGTGAGCAGGCGATACAATTGAGCTCTGCTCTTTGTCATTGCAGATCGGCTAGCTTTCTAGAGATCTGAGATCGTAAGGATTTCCGAGAAATTTCGTGACCAATTGCTGTGCCTCCAGGTATGCGGGTCAGATCTAACCATTCTGATCCGAAATGTCATTTAAAATTCTTGTTCACGCCCCTTTAGAATGCCGCATTGAACTTAACGTGGCGACTTTGGTTCGCTATTCACAGGTCAAAAAAAAGGATCTACAGGAAATCTGAATAACGGGGACAGGGAGAAACACTTGCCACTGTCCGAGGTATGAACTCTGAATTTCCTCCTTTTCTAGCGGGTTTACCCGCGTATGCATAAACTTGAATTACACTGCTTTTGCACATTCTGAGCTTGATGTTATCTTACAGATAACAAGGTCCCACTACACGCATTGGTGTTAAAGATCCCCGAGATAAGGTCTCCGGAGTAACTGTCAGGTACACAAAGGGCTATGAGGGGTACTGGGGGCAGTCACCCTGTTATTGACAATGATTGGTGACAGTCTGCTCTCTTTTTGTCTCTCTCTCTTTTTAAACAAAAACACCTTGCAGAACTACATTGATTGAGCCCTGATGAGAGTCCGTCAACTTGTTTTACGGATTCGAAACGCGTCGGCAGTATTGAAAGAATATATGAAGGATACAGAATTTATTTCTGAGTCTCACTGATTAATTAATTCATGTTCTTCAATATTCACCCTTAACGTGTCTCTATCATTTAGTTGAAATACTGATTATGCTTTATTGAGTGTTGTTTCAATATGTGCAGAGATTTATCGCTTGCTATCACTCAATATACAAAAGGTGTATTATATAATTGTTTGTTTGTAATTGATCTAGTGATTTGTATTACTTTGTTGTATTGTTCCATGCTAAGTGTTACATGTTGAGTGTCTTTCTCAGACAAATTGTCTGTTCTTACATGTTGAAAATTTCTAAGTAAAGGGTATAAATAAATATACCGAACAAATCTGGAATTCAATTTGATTTGTTTGCTCTTACTTTTGAGCACTTGAAAATTGGTGGGGTTGGCACTTGTTTTTTCTAAAAAGCATTTAATATTTAAGACACGCGTATTGTCACAAGTATGCGTGCATACGCAAATACTAACACATTTGTTCACGTCTTTTTTTAGACAATCCTAAAGCCGAACAACACGTGAGTGTTTATAAAGCCCATCCATTTTTAACTTCCAATCGCGCTTAGGCACGTAATACACCACCGAACACGCTATTGTTTCTATTATATGTCACCATCACCACACTTTTGTTGCACTGATTTAAACGCCATTCACTCTGACAAACACGCCTCACCAACCCCTACCTGCATGCTACGCCAATAACATTCTTGAAACACGACCCACATACTTAGTGCTATATCCTCTATTGTCCACAGAGCTCCCCGACGAAGGGTACATCACCCGAAATGCATTGGAGCAGTTTTGAATAATGTAATATGCAACAGAAAAACGATGCAACATGAAAGCATGAAATAATGATTTTTACATCATTAAATTAATGATGACATTCAAATAAACTACGACAATTATCTTCAATTGTGGAAGCTTGCTTGTTCAAGTATCAAAGGTGTGCCCAAATCATCGGGATATCACCAAGGTAACATGGTGACACATTAATCCAATTCATTTGTAAAGATCCCATCTAGTGTATGTCCCACCTGGTGTGTGGGTTCTGATACTATTTGGGAAAGACCATATCCTGCCAAGTTATCCAGAAGTCTTGCTGTGTCTGGATTACTCCCTAACTCAAGATGGTAACTAAAATCTCCCAAAATGGTGAGTGATTCTGAATCTAAGCATGTGTCTAAAAAGTTCTGGAGAGCTTGTGGAAAATCGGTTCTAGACCTGGGGGGGGGTGATATAGAAGAAGCCCTTGAAACGTAGAACAGTCATTGAGTTTAAATGAGAATTCTGTGCTGACCACTAATAGTGCGTCCCTCACTGATTCGGGGAAACATACAACAAAATTGCTAAATACTTTTCTGGGAAGATAACAGATATCTATGCTAACTTTGCTAGGAACATGACATGACCATGACCATGATTTTATGGAAAAGGAAGGAGTTAGTATCACAGAGTCATGCCTACAGTGCTTCTCAGTCCCCCTCCCAGAAACTCTAATAAACATCTGTAAAAGTATTAAGTGTGGTTCCCCCCATGATCCTGCCCCTCCCAAGGTACTAGTAGCTAGCCTAAAAGTACTGGAACCTTACTTTAGACATGTGCTTCAGGCCTCCTTTGCCTCGGCCAGTCTTCCTGAAGCTTGGAAGAGAGCCATCGTACTCCCTATTAAGAAAAAACCCAATGTGAGCCAAGAGACCTTGGAAAACCTGCGACCTATCTCTTTGTTGCCTTACCTTGCGAAGGTGGCGGAGAAAATATCCAATAAACAGCTTATGGCCCATCTAGAAACCAACAACATCCTTCATAGCTCACAATCTGGCTTTAGGTCGGGCTACTCCACTGAGACAGCTCTTTTAAGAGCGACCGAATCCTTACGGGTTGGATCAGATGATGGTCATACTATGGCACTTGTTATGCTAGACCTCAGTGCCGCGTTTGACACTGTAGCACATTCCATCCTGCTGCAGTGTCTAAACAAAGCCGGGGTAACCAAGGCGGCACTGGGGTGGCTGAAAGCATTTCTCGTAGACCGCTGCTTTCAGGTTCAGAGAGGTACCTTCCTCTCAGACAGCATAGCGTTGGAACAGGGGGTGCCTCAGGGCTCTGCCCTTAGCCCCACCCTGATCAACCTGTATATGGCTCCTTTGGCAGAGATAGTTCAATCGTACGGTGTCGAACTGGTTTCCTACGCCGACGATACCCAACTGCTTATCTCTCTGTCCCAAGCCTCCACCTGTGCAGCTGACTATTTTAAAACCTGCTTGCAGGATCTTGCAGGTTGGATGAACCAACACTGCTTGAAACTAAACGGCTCCAAAACGGAGGTTGTAATAATAGGAGGTAATGATTCTAGCTGAACCAAAGAATGGTGGCCGTCTTGTCTTGGTCCCTTACCCACCCCGTGTAAGGCAGCAAAAATTTAGGTATATGGGTTGATCCTAAACTCTCTTTTGATGATCACATTAACAAAGTAGTTAGGAAATGCTTCGGGGTCTCGAAGACCCTTAATCGCACGCTGGATCTTCTTCCTTTAGAAGCCAGACGAACCATGACCCAAGCCCTAGTGACCTCCAGGCTAGACTACGGTAATCTGCTACTTCTTGGAACTACGGAGAAAAACATCAGGAGACTGCAGGTTCTACAAAACACGGCAGCTCGACTAGTCCTCAGATTACCCAAAAGAGCATCCGCAAATCCACCCTGGCAGCTCTACATTGGCTACCAATAAAAAAGAGGATCTTATTTAAAGCACTCCTGATGTGCTATAAGATTACCTCGCACAAAGCCCCTGCCTATCTGACGGATCTAGCCATTCCATATGTGCCCAACAGAACTCTCCGCTCTGAGGGAGTTGGATTACTCAAAATCCCCCGGATAAAAAAAGCCAGAATGGGAGGACGCTCCTTCCGGGTGTTAGCGGCCAACAAATGGAACTCTCTTCCTATGAACATCAGACTAGCAGATACTGAAATTAAATTTAGGAAATTACTAAAAACTTACCTGTATACTCTTTAGGTCTCCAGCCCTCTTCCTCTTGTCTGACTCTCTCCACAGCGCGGGGATACGCCGGGATGGCGTCACCATGCGCTCTATAAACACCTTTATTATTATTATTTTCTAACGCCTCTGCCGAGCGCCGCGTGGAGGGTTCAGTGCGCAATCTAAGATGGTCACGGTATATCAAAGCAATACCACCACCTCTACCCTCAGACCTGTCCTGTTTTGCCACCGCATATCCTGAGGGGAGGTACAGATTCCAGTTGCGGTCCGAACTCGCATCTGTCCCTGTCTCAGTCAAAAAGACAGTGTCTGGCTTGTCCAGCTGTAGGAGGCATTCTATCTGATATTTATGTTTAACAAGTGATCAAGTGTTTAATAACAAACATGACAGAGTTAGTATTTGTGCTAGTATCTCCGCCTTTCTTATCTGCTCCTGATCTATAACCACCTTACACCGGGGGGGCTGCCTAAAAACCCAAACTTCATTGCTTTTAAAGGTGGCCATGTGTGATATATTTGAAACCCTACCCACGACACCGGTTAGTGGGGTAAAGCGGAAAATACACCTTAAGCACTTGTAGTTTTCTGCCTCTCGCCCCCCCCTACAGCAATATATGCCATGACACTCACCTTCCCTAAGTGCTAGAAGTTCCTTCTGGCAGTTCCTATAAATGTCGAACTGGCCAGAGATTCTGGCACTGGCTGCGATCCGGGCGCAGACAGGCTTGCCTTTACGCCAGCGGTTCTCCCGTTGTGTGCGTGCCCAATGCGCATGCCCGCTGAGTGGTCGAGCCAGAGTGGTATTTATGCTACGGCGGCAAGAACAACTAGAGCGCTGATCTTGAGTAGCTGGGCTCGCTCTAACAGGCGGCTCCGCGGGTCGGAGTGAGGTGATTTATGCAATAAACAATTTTCCCAACAATTTTAAAAGCAGTGTTGCTAATAGCTGTGCAAAAGGGCAAATTAGCAGCAAGGTCAAGAAACATTCAGGTGCTGATATTTTTCCGATCAAATTTTAAAACAATGAGGATGAGGTGCTGGTGATGACAGAGTAATGACGATAACTACAGGTGTTGAAAGGCTTCGGAGCTGCGGTTCAGTCCAGGTGGTGTATCATGCACTTCATGAGCGGTGCCCCTGGCCTCGTGGAGGTTGCAGCATCAGGGCGGCCTCACTGTCACAGTCAGGGATTGCTTTTATTACTTTTCTTAGTTTTCTTCTAGCTTCCATAGCAGGAACAACCTCCAGAGGTCCAAAACTAGAACAATCAATCAATCAATCAAGGGATTTGTAAAGCACACTACATACCCGTGAGGGTCTCTAGGCGCTTGGGGGGGCGATGGGGGGAGTGAGCCACTACTGCTCGAAGAGCCAGGTCGTTACGTTACGTTAAAATTATTTATACCGCGCACTTTCACCAATGGTTTCATGGCGCTCTTGACAAGTACAGTGATCAAGAAAGGGGGGGGTTATTCAAAGGAAAACTGGAAGAGCCGGGTTTTTAATAAATTGCGGAAGCAGTCATAATTGGGACATAGACGAAGTGTAGAGGGCAAGGAGTTCCAAGTGACGGGGGCCAACACGGAAAAACTCAGTCCGCCGTGTTTTTTCCGTTTAAATTTAGGAACCACCAGAAGGTTCAGGGAAGCAGAGCGAAGAGCTCTGAGGGGGCGGACGAGATAAATACTGGGGCTGCCTCGGAGAGGGCCTTAAAGACTGAACATGCTAGTTTGAAGGTGCAGGTCTTGAGAAGTCTTCTGAAGGTCAGCAGGTCTTGGGTCTGTCGAAGGTTGGTGAGGAGGGTATCCAGGTCTTGGCGAGGTGGGAGAAGGATCTGCCGCCGGCGGTCATTTTCCAGATGCGTGGGACCGAGGCGAGGCTGGCTGAGCGGAGGCTGCGGGTGGGGGTGTAGAAGCTGAGTCGTCCGTTGAGGTATGCTGGTCTGGCGTTGTGTAGGGCTTTGTGAGCGTAGATGAGGAGTTTGAAGGTAATCCTCTTGTTGATGGGGAGCCAGTGTAGGTCTCCCTGGCGGGGAGTGATGTGGCTGCGTCGGGGGATGTCGAAGACCAGTCGTGCCGAGGCGTTCTGGATGTGTTGCAGCCGGCTCAGGAGCTTGGTTGTGTTTCCTACGTAGAGGGCGTTTCCGTAGTCCAGCCTGCTGGTGACGGTTTTTCTCGTTTCGGAGGGGATCCACTTGAAGATCCTGCGGAGCATTCGGAGGGTGTTGAAGCAGGATGCGGAGAAGGCGTTGACCTGCTTGGTCATGGAGAGGGTGGAGTTGAGGATGATCCCCAGGTAGCGTGAGAAGTTGTGGGTGCTGGGGCTGTTCCCAGCAAGGTGGGCCACCAGGAGTCGTCCCAGGCTGAGGGGGTGAAGCCGAGGTTGAGGACCTCCATCTTGTCAGAATTCAGCTTCAGCCTGCTGTCCTTCATCCATTCGGCGACGGCTTTTATTCCACTCTGGAGGTTGGTTTTGGTGGTGAGAGGGTCTTCGGTGAGGGAGATGATCAGCTGGGAGATGATGTTGAGGCTGTGCTGGCGGGCGACATGGGCGAGTGGAGCTATGTAGATATTGAACAGCATTGGGCTGAGAGAGGATCCTTGCGGTACGCCACAGATGATCTCGAGGGTCTTGGAGCGAAAGGGTGGGAGGCAGATGCTCTGGGTTCTGCCGGAGAGGAAGGATGTGGTCCAGGCCAGGATCTCCTCTTGGATTCCAGCGTCGTGGAGGCACGCTGTTAGGGTGCTGTGGCAGACCGTGTCGAAGCCGGCTGAGAGGTCCAGGCGGATGAGGGCAGCTGTTTCTCCTTTGTCCATTAGGGTCCTGATGTCGTTGGTGGCGGCGATGAGGGCGGTTTTGATGCTGTGGTTGCTGCAGAAGCCGGACTGGGATGGGTCCAGGATGTTTTTGAACTGTCAACACAACATGGCTATTGGAAATGACAAGGTCTATTTTCGATAAAGAAGATTGATGGATACGGGTATGCTAAATTGCACAAAGGATAAAAGGGACTATATAAGATGTGCACTGGTGTGTAGTTCTTGGTATTGTGACTTACTGCAGCAGTTGCTGTGGGCAGTAGGTATTTGTAGATGCTCTAGGTGGATTGGCATCAAAACACCATTGTTGCACTCAGTATTGAATGTGTTGAGCTTGATTCGTGGACAAACGGGACTTGAAAAGAGAACGTAAACTGATGTGCAGATCATTGTATAGCAAATCCACCCCTCTTTGTATTTTGTATGGGTCCAGGATGTTGTTGTCTTCGAGGTATTGGGTCAGTTGTTTGTTGAAAATTTTCTCTATGACTTTAGCCGGGAACGGGAGCAGGGAGATGGGCCGGAAATTCTTGAGGTCCTTGGGGTCTGCCTTGGGTTTCTTCAGTAAGGCGTTGATCTCGGCGTGCTACCAGCTTTCCGGGAAGGTTGCTGCCTCGAAGGAGATGTTGATCGTTTTCCGGAGATGGGGGGCAATGGCTGTGCTGGCTTTATTGAAGATGTGGTTTGGGCATGGGTCAGACGGGGAACCGAAGTAGATGGAGTTCATGGTCTTGATGGTGTCTTCATCGCTGACGTTGGACCAGGTGATCAGACGGCTGGTGCACACGGTGATCGCAGGGGTGGTGGGCTCGACAGTGGATGTGGGGGTCGTGGCGTTGAAGCTGTTGTGGATGTCGGCGATCTTGCGGTGGAAGAAGTTGGCCAGCGAGTCGCACAGGTCCTGAGAGGGGGGAATGTCGTTAGTGTTGGAGCTGGGGTTGGAGAGTTCTTTCACGATGTTGAAGAGCTCTTTGCTGTTGTGTGCTTTGGTGTTGTTGTCTAGGCGGTCCTTGAAAGCGGTCCTCTTGGCAGTCCTGATGACTTGGTGGCGTTCTTGTGGGCCGTGTAGCTGTTTGGTGTTTGTTCGTGGAGCCAGTTCTTTTCCAGGTGACGACAGGTGCACTTCTGGCAGGTCAGAACTCTCAGCAATGGAGTTCAGGCAAACTGGAAATGAAGCCTTTGAGTCCCTGAGACTTCAAAACAGGAGGCCAGCAGACACAGGCCTTTGAGATTCTTCTTCAAGTAGGTTCACCACAAAGTTCCAGTCTTTGTCTTTTCCTCTGCAGAACCAGCAACTGCAGGCCAACCCCACACAGCAGACAGCAAAAGGAGCAGTACCCCTCCTCACAGCTCTCCAGCTCTTTCCCCTTAGCAAAGGTTCCTCTTGAGCCCAGAAGTCATATCAAGTTCTGGGGTTCAAGGTACACTACTTATACCCCATTTTGTATTTGCTCTTCTCTGTGCTAAGGTTCCTGGGCCCAGTCCAAACCAGTTCTGTCCTCACTAGTGCAGTATAACCAGTGGGGGTGGAGAGAGCATTGTGCAAGGGAGACATGTGCTATTCAGGTGTAAGGAAATATCCTCCCACTACTCTAAATGCAGCCAAAATCCATTCTGCTCAGCTCTGTGTCATCCAGGAAGGGTCAGGCACACCCCCAGTGGTTGTCCACTGGGAATGTGTATCCTCAGCCCATGTCACTCCAAAACAAGACAGTCAATCCACAAACAGGTTGAGGCACATAGAAAAGTTAAACAAAAAAATGTCTACTTTCTAAAAGTTTGTTATCAAGGGGAGTTAGGACCAAGAGGCCAGGTTCTGGCTGGGCCGTATATATACGTCAAATAAGGGGGAAAGCCAGTTTTAATTTAGTTGGCGTCTCCTAATTAACACTGGATCAAACAATTTATTTTCGTTTGAACTGGTACTTTATTTATACCTTTTCTTTAACTTTTTTTCAGTTTTTTGTTGTATGGTCACAAACAGAAAAATACAATAAAGTCTAAATGCAAAAAGTTCATATAAACATTTGATTCACAAAACATTGAACAACAATACTGGGTTATGAATACACAATATGGACAAACATTAATAGGAAGAAAACCATAAACAAACAACCATCCAAGTATGTTCATGATCTTATATTTAGCAACCAAGTCTAAGGGGCCCATTAAGATGGTGGGCGGATTGCCCCCGCCAGGCTGGCGGCAGCCACCGCCGGCCTGGCGGGGGCAATCCACCCGCCATCCTCACTGAAATGACCCCCGCCACACTAGGATGGCTGGGGGGGCTGCGGCAGACGGAAAGACCGTCCGCCGCTTTTCTTCCCCGGTCGCCTTGCGACCGGGGCGGAAAAGGTTTAATATGGTGGCGGTGTCTGTTTAACACCGCCAGCCATATTAGTATGGGCCCAAACTGATGCCTTTCTGCCACGGAAAGGCATGCGGTCTTCACTTCGGGGGCCCCTTGCGGGTCCCAGGAGTGGAGGCGAGGTGGGGGTCCACACGGTGGGTACCTGTGGTACCCCCCCAGCATTTACATACACAAGTGGCAGGCACCACGCGGTGCCTGCCGCTTTGTGTATGCAAATGCATACATGCATTTTTAGCATTGTGGTGGGCGGTGCTGAGAGTGTTAAAAATGCAGGATGCGCCCGCCACTGTGGCGCGCACATCCTAATACCCCCCACGGGACCCCCACCCTTATGGCGGGCGGTGCCAATCCCCGGGAGGATGGCGGGCGGGCAAAGTCAGCCCGCCATCCTAATGGGCCTCTTTGTATTATTTCATAGACATTATGGGTATTTTGTGTACATCTTAATTTCAATAAAGAAAGAATGGGGAAACATGGCCTCTTATTTTATTTAATACAGATACAAACACCCGAGCAGATAAGAAGTACACTGCTGCTAAGATACAAACACCGAATCTAAGTACTAAAGGGAAGGTTAATACTTAAGAAGAGAGCTGTAGTTATTTGTTTTAAAATAGAAAAACACTATTCTTTTTTTCTTTTACACATCCTATGTTTCAGAAACCAACAGTGCTGCCAAATTCAAGAGTTCTGATGAGAGTCCGCTTATTCAATATTAGAGACTCGAAACGCGCTGGTGTATGATGATACATGATAGAAACACGGAGTAAATATGAATTACATTTCTGTCTATATATAGAGGAAAGGTCCCATGTATTAGACATTGATGCGTTCCCTGTGTTTCCCCATTCTTTCTTTATTGAAATTATGATGTACGTCAGACTCCTCAGGAGAACAAGATCCAAGAGAAGGAACCTTAAAGAAACAGGTGACTTTTTTAGACAGAGGAACACAGAAATCGAGAGCAAGATTCAAACAACCATGGGAGATGCGAACCAGAAGTTGGTTCTACAAGGCATAGCAAGTTCAACCATAGTCAATCTCTCACAAAAACAACAGTCAAGTGTTCCGAATAAAAGAACGGACTACACAAAACTCAAATTAGAAGCTATTGAGTTTTGCCGGAGGATATGATTAAAAGCTTTTTTTACCACTAAAGATTCAGCATCCACTAAAGAGACTACAGGCCTCAGGAATAAGTCCCTACTCAAAACATCCCAAAGGAGATTTACCCATCCAAACAAACAATCCTGTCATCAAATATTAAAATGGAGAACAACAAGACATAGTTCAACAAAAATCTCAGTTCTAAACAACAAACTGCAATTGAGGAACTTAAAGCAGATTCCTCAATAATAATTAAGAAGACAGATAAGGGCGGTGCAGTGGTTATTTGGCCCAGGGATATGTACCTAGCGGAAGGAATGAACCAAGTTAATTACACAACATGGTATTGACCACTGGAGGAAGACCCCATGCTATCCATAAAATCAAAGATCATCGAAATAGTATACCCAGGCCTAGAAGAAGGCTATCTTGGCCCTAAAGGACATAACTGCTTCATTTAAAAAATTCAGAGAAACCAATACTTTACTTTATGCCAAAAATCCACAAAAACCTTGAAACCCCACCAGGGAGGCCAATAGTATCTGGATGTGATTCAGTATTCGAATCTATTGCAAAATATGTGGATTTTTTCCTGAAGCCATTTCTTGCTGAAGTCCCTTCATATTTAAGGGACGTAACCAATTTTATAACAAAGGTTGAAGGAACACCATTTAATGTGCGGAATCAAATAATGGTGACTTTTGACGTCACATCCGTTTACACTCAGATACCCCAAGAGGAGGCATTGGAAGTGATTCAATTGTATCTGGAGAACGGAAATGTAACCCCATAGGGTGCCCACAACATTCATTTTGCAACTGGCCGAGTTGGCATTGAAAAAAACTATTTCAAATTCAAGGATCAATTTCACATACAAGTGAAGCGGACCGCCATGGGATGTCCTTTTGCTCCAGAGATGGCGGTCCTCTTCATGGCCCAATATGAGCACAAATTCATTGAAAATAACAATCCTTACAGAAAGAACATAATACTATTGCTACGATACATTGATGACGTCTTGTGCCTATGGCAAGGTTGCCAGACCGAGTTGACGTCCTTTAATGAATGGATAAATTCAAGACATGCAGATATTAAATTCTCAGTATATTCCAGCAAAACCAATTTAACTTTCCTCGATGTGGAGGTGAAACCGTTGGAAAATGAGCTGATGACGTCACTATTTAAAAAGGAGACAGACAAGAATACAATCCTACATTTTAAAGGTGCACACCCAAAGAGCTTAAAGGAAAACCTTCCCTATGGGCAACTACTTAGAATTAGAAGCAATTGTTCCCAGAAGTCAGAATTTGATCTACATGCTGCACTTTTTTGCAAAGAAATGCAAAAGAGTGGTTATTTGAAAAAATTGCTGAAACACTCTACCAAAAGAGAACGGTTCATGCCCAGAGAAAGTCTGCTCCTAACAAAGAGATAAAAACTTTGGAAGGACTAGTTTGTGTACCAAAGTATGGCCCAGATACAAACAGATTTTGACAAATCATTCTGAATAGCTGGCATTTATTGGAAAATCTAGAATGTCCCTTTCCTAAACCACTCTTTGCATGGAAGAAAAATCCAAGCATTGGCCAACAAATAATCAGAGCTGACACCATTGTAATGAAACCAGAAAGTGCCCTATTGGCACAATGGAATCTAAAACCAATTGAAGACCACCAAAAATGCGGTAATTGCATCGCCTGCAGTAACACCATTGTAGGCACAGAATTCGTCCATGACAACATACGATGGAAACACACTGAGTTCACAAACTGTAAGACATAAAGGCCTAGATGTATCAAGATTCCATTTTGCGAATCTTAAATAGCGATTTTTAGCGAATCGCTATTTAGAATTCGCAAAATGGAATGTATGTAAAAAATCGCTTTTTTTTAGCGATTCCTTATTATTCTTTATTTGCGAATTCGCATTGTGCGAATTCGCAAATAAGGAATCATTTCCCATGCATTCCTATGGGCCAGGAGGCCCATAGAAATGATTGTGAAGTAATTCTCAAATTGCGAATTCGCAATTTGCTAATCGCAAATTGAGAATTATTTCAAGGGTGCAGGGGTGTCTCATGGACACCCTGCTGCACCCCTGAAACTTACATGTGTGTGCATATGGCGCACATACATGCCCTATGGGCATGTATGTGTGTCACATGCCACCCTCAAAATTACCAAATTTTGGTTTTTGAGAGGATTTCGCAAATTAACACGAACCTCAAGTTGGTGTTAATTTGCGATTCCTTAACCTGAATTCGCAATTTAAAAAAGCTTCATACATGGCATTTAAGGAATCGCAAAATTGCGATTCCTTGAATGCTTAAGCAAAATAAGGAATCGCAATTTTTTGCGATTCCTTATTTTGCTAATTTCACATACATTCCAAAAGATGCAAAATGTCCGTTTGCGATTCGTTAAGGCCGAAATTCTGCGAATTTCGGCCTTAACGAATCACAAAAGGCTTGATACATCTAGGCCATAATGCTATCTATGCAATAATCTGTCCCTGCAAAATCTACACAGGGAAGACTAACCAACAGGTAAACACAAGAATCACCCAACATCGGTCAAGAATCAAGAAAAGAGTTATGACCGCACCTATGGTTGAACACTTTGTAGAGAAATGCCATAATGAAACGCAGTGTAAATGGACAGTCCTGGCAACATTAGGTTTAATAACATGACAGAGCTGTCAAGAATATACGGCTAGATTCATGAAAGGAAAATCGGCTCGCAAAGGGCCAGATTCCCAGAATCTGGCCCTTTGCAAGCACAATTTTTGCATTTGGGATTCATCATCCCAAATGCAAAAATCGCTATTACAGAATTCGCATTTTAGCGAGGAATTGCATTTAAGGAATCTCTATTTGAGATTCCTTAAATGCAATTCATTAACCAATTTTAAATTGCGAATTCGCAATATTTGGCCGCTATTTACCACGAAGTCAGACTTCGTGGTAAATAGCGAAAATATTAGAAAAAAGCACTTTAGTGCATTATTCTCTGTTGCATGTTACACACACACATGTCCTTCTGACGTGTGTGCGCAACACCTGTGTAATGTTGCATTTCAGGGGTGCTACAGGGTGTCCTCTGGACACCCCTGGCACCCTTGAAATCGCATCCTTATTTGCGATTAGCAAATTGCTAATCGCAAATAAGGAATAACTCCCCATTCATTTCTATGGGCCTGTAGGCCCATAGGAATGCAAATAATCGGAAATAAGGAAGATGTTCCTACATGAATCCCGTTTTGCGAGTCTTTAATAGCGATTCCTTATGAATCGCTATTAAAGACTCGCAAAACGGGTCTTTGATGAATCTAGCTGATAGACACTACAATTCCCAGAATGCACTATTTTGGTACACACAAGATCGTGAGTTTAGATTGATTAATGTAACACCAAAGAACCACAATTCCCATAGATCCAAGCTACAAGCCATTTTAAAGATGTCTCCATTATGAAATGCCGGTGTTTACTTGAAAGAATGAGATGAGAGTGCGCACACTCTAAATAAGGTAACGTGCTTTGTTCTTTTGCCCTGCCTCTAGAGCGGCAGTATTTAAATCGAAAGCCAGGCCTGAATGCGCTTTTAATTTTCATTTCAGAAAAACGCGCTGAATACTTTGAAAATTGATTAAGGAGCACACGATCTCATACAATACATTTGAGGTATGCTTTTAGTTTAAATCGCCCAGCACGCTTGAATAACATAAGAAACTCTTTTCAGCACATTCAAAGCACTTGAAAATAAATTATCCCAAAGCACTGCCGCCTGCGTTCAGATGAAAATACAGCGTGCAGGTATGCCACAAGTCTTGAAATCAAATTCATTAGTGAGGCTGTAGAGTTTTCGTCTGACTAATAGCCCGCCATTCTTTTCACAGAAAGCCTTGTGAAATAACAAACACGCCGAGAAGCATGTAGTGAAGTAACTCCGGCTGGAGTTCAAGGTAATTTACAACAAGGGGTGGTGATGGACAGAGTCTCTGAATTAAGCAGAGTACTCTCACCCAGTCAAGAGATCAGGGCTAGATCCAACACCGTTTTTTAGCTCATTGCACCATCCCAGTTTCAGAACCTGGCTGTATGCAAATTAGTCTGTCCCTGGCCCAGTGCATCATGGGAACAGGGCAGACCAGACTACAAAAGCCAATTCTTACACTGGGAAGGAAACAAGCTTCCGGGGACCGGTTTCTGCCATTTCAGGTGTCTTCGGCCCGGCTTGCTTGAATCCTGATGGTGCAATGAGCAAGGGACTCACATCTGAGTATACCCTTCCACGCTTAGGGTGGACAAAATTATTTACAACAAGGGGTGGTGATGGACAGAGTCTCTGAATTAAGCAGAGTACTCTCACCCAGTCAAGAGATCAGGGCTAGATCCAACACCGTTTTTTAGCTCATTGCACCATCCCAGTTTCAGAACCTGGCTGTATGCAAATTAGTCTGTCCCTGGCCCAGTGCATCATGGGAACAGGGCAGACCAGACTACAAAAGCCAATTCATACACTGGGAAGGAAACAAGCTTCCGGGGACCGGTTTCTGCCATTTCAGGCGTCTTCGGCCCGGCTTGCTTGAATCCTGATGGTGCAATGAGCAAGGGACTCACATCTGAGTATACCCTTCCACGCTTAGGGTGGACAAAATTATTTACAACAAGGGGTGGTGATGGACAGAGTCTCTGAATTAAGCAGAGTACTCTCACCCAGTCAAGAGATCAGGGCTAGATCCAACACCGTTTTTTAGCTCATTGCACCATCCCAGTTTCAGAACCTGGCTGTATGCAAATTAGTCTGTCCCTGGCCCAGTGCATCATGGGAACAGGGCAGACCAGACTACAAAAGCCAATTCTTACACTGGGAAGGAAACAAGCTTCCGGGGACCGGTTTCTGCCATTTCAGGCGTCTTCGGCCCGGCTTGCTTGAATCCTGATGGTGCAATGAGCAAGGGACTCACATCTGAGTATACCCTTCCACGCTTAGGGTGGACAAAATTATTTACAACAAGGGGTGGTGATGGACAGAGTCTCTGAATTAAGCAGAGTACTCTCACCCAGTCAAGAGATCAGGGCTAGATCCAACACCGTTTTTTAGCTCATTGCACCATCCCAGTTTCAGAACCTGGCTGTATGCAAATTAGTCTGTCCCTAGCCCAGTGCATCATGGGCACAGGGCAGACCAGACTACAAAAGCCAATTCTTACACTGGGAAGGAAACAAGCTTCCGGGGACCGGTTTCTGCCATTTCAGGCGTCTTCGGCCCGGCTTGCTTGAATCCTGATGGTGCAATGAGCAAGGGACTCACATCTGAGTATACCCTTCCACGCTTAGGGTGGACAAAATTATTTACAACAAGGGGTGGTGATGGACAGAGTCTCTGAATTAAGCAGAGTACTCTCACCCAGTGAAGAGATCAGGGCTAGATCCAACACCGTTTTTTAGCTCATTGCACCATCCCAGTTTCAGAACCTGGCTGTATGCAAATTAGTCTGTCCCTGGCCCAGTGCATCATGGGAACAGGGCAGACCAGACTACAAAAGCCAATTCTTACACTGGGAAGGAAACAAGCTTCTGGGACAGGAACAGACTAATTTGCATACAGCCAGGTTCTGAAAACTGGGATGGTGCAGTGAGCTAAAAAACGGTGTTGGATCTAGCCCTGATCTCTTGACAGGGTGAGAGTATTCTGCTTAATTCAGAGACTCTGTCCCTCACCACCCCTTGGAGTTCAAGGTAGGCTGATTAAAGACATGATTTGCAGCCTACATTCAGAAAATAGCACGTTTTAACACAGATAGAGACATCTCTATAACGCGGCCTCTTATTTTAGTTAATGCAGATACAAACACCCGAGCTGATAAGAAGTACACTGCTGCTAAGGTGCAAACACCGAATCTAAGTACTAAAGGGAAGGATAATACATAATACACTCCTATTTTTATTCTATTAAACGTCCTATGATTCAGAAACCAGCAGTGCTGCCAAATTCAAGAGCCCTGATGAGAGTCTGCTTATTCAATATTAGAGGATCGAAACGCATTGGCGTATGATGATACATGATAGAAACACGGAGGAAATATGAATTACATTTCTGTCTACATATAGTGGAAAGGTCCCATGTATTAGACATTGATGCGTTCCCTGTGTTTCCCCATTCTTTCTTTATTGAAACTATGATGTACATAATATTCCCATAATGTCTATGAAATATTACTTAGAATTTGTTGCTAAACATATGATCAATAACATACTTGGATGGTTGTTTGTTTATGATTTTCTTCCTATTAATGTTTGTCCATATTGTGTATTCATAACACAGTATTGTTGTTTAATGTTTTGTGAATCAAATGTATATATGAACTTTTTGCATTTAGACTTTATTGTCTTTTTCTGTTTGTGAACATACAACAAAAAACTGTAAAAAGTTAAAGAAAAAGTATAAATCAAGTACCAGTTCAAACGAAAATACATTGTTTGGTCTATCATTACTTAGAAGACACCAACTAAATTAAAACAGGTTCCTACTTTCAAAAAGTGGCATTTTCAAACACACAATTTTAAAACCATCTTTACTAAAAGATGTGCTATTAGATTTTTGAGTTCAGACAGGCTAAATGTTATTTCTCTATCTTCTCCCAATGGGCATTCATACTTGAAAGATGTTATTAAGTAACTCCCATGTTATCCTATAGGACCGTACAGTAGTGAAAAGTAAAAGAGGCAGTTCTTCAGTATCAGGACATGTCACATACATTAGTACATGTCCTACCTTTCACATACATTTCACCCTGCCCATTGAGTTACCTTGGGCCTACCATAGGGTTGCCTTACATGTAAAAAAAAGGGAAGGTTAGTGCTTGGCAAAGAGGTGCACTTATCACGTTGACACGAAAGTTTAAAACTGCGGGGACGCTGCAGTGGCAGGTCTGAAATAACGTTTCAGGGCTGCTCATGTGGGTGGCACAATCAGAGCTGCAGACCCACTAGTAGAATTTGATTTACAGGCCCTGGCACACTCAGTGCACTTTACTAAGAACTTACCAGTAAATCAAATATGCCAATCAGGGAGAACCAATTGTAATAACGAGTTAAACAGGGAGTACATGCACTTTGACACTGCTCAGCATTGACAACGTGCCCAAAGCATCTAATCCAGCACAGCATCAAAAATAAAGGAGGAAGACGCTAAATGTCAGGGAAAGCCATGCCAAAGATGCCAAGTCTAACAGGTGTTTTTTATCTTTACAATCTTATAATTTTCAGGTTAGACTCTGGAAAGCAAAGGAACAAATGAATGCACATTTCCCCCTCAAGATAATGCACAGTTGTTCTGAAATTGCAAAGTCTAAGAGAGGAAGAGTGTCAAAAACTTCAGAACTTACCTGGTGGCTTTGTTCCAACCACTCCTCTTCACTATGCACAAGCACCTAGGGAAAGACAAGAACAATTTAAAGAGAGAAATGAACAGAAAGAAACTGAAGGGAAAATATACTGAAGAAAGACTTAAGTTTCTTCCCCTTCAGAGTTTAAATCCCTGTGAAAAGGAAAGACAAGGAGAAGAAGGAGAGAGAGGAGGACCCAGTACTTTGCCTGTTCAGGAGTGGAAAAGTACATAAAATAGAGGAGAACACACCTTGCAGAGAGCTAGCAGAAGTAGGAAATATCCCAGAGACTTGGAGAGGATAGCAAGTAGAGACACTTGACTGGAAGCGGAGAGGACACTACGGAGGAGCAATCAAACAGCTCCAAGCGCGCCCAGTCCAACCAAGACCATACTGGCTCCTGTCACTCCCCTGCAGGGGCATGGCTGTCATAGGTGATGCTGTTTTAATAAGGTGGACAGGCGGGTCAGATGGAGAAGGTGGCCTAGGGAGTGCAAGAAATAAAGAGAAGGAAATACAAACATGACAGATAACTCAAAGTAGTCACAATTGTATATTTACTAGTGTGTCGGCAGAGATCCCCCATGTGTACTATGAAAGGGGAACAATACTGCTAAATAACTAGAATACTTTATTCTATAATTCTAAGTAATTTCACTTGTGGCTTTTGTGATTCCTTTTCAATCAATCAATCAATTTATTCGGTTTCATAAAAGTAAACCACAAAAGTTACAGAAGAATCCAAAATACAAAAAAAAAAATTACATTAAATAGAATACCATTTCCTTTTCATTTCTATTTACAAATATAACCATGGCTACAATGATAGTGCCTAACTTCAAACCTTTTCCAGAAAAGATAGAAGAGTGAAAGCAAAATTATTATATTTAAGAAGAAAGAAAAGAAACTAGTCAGAATTATGACAAAATGGAAAGGAAGAACAGAAGCAAAAACACATTCATTTTCTCTACCTCAAGTGTATTTTATTTCCTACCAAGAAGCTATTCTGTTAAGCACTGGACCTGGCAAACCTGGGAAAATGAGAAGAATTCTGAGAACACCAGCCAATACTAACAGCAAAGAAAGTTGTCTTCAGAAATGACTTCTGCAAGAACTGATTGAACTGGAAACATCTGTTTATCCCGCTGTCAGAACAGCAACCAGCCTTTACAACGAAGTCACTGTCCCTACTGCAACGTTTACCAAGCATTACTTTGCCCCACAAGTCATTATAACTTGGTGCACGGGTTGCATTGTTGAATGGTGTTGGATTTCTAAGTCCAACACCTTCCATACTGTTGTGTAGACTGGAGTTGGAATAGTAATTTATACTTTTCCAAAATCCACTGCTCCCTAAAACCAGTCATTTTAACTTGGGTAGTAAAGTAATACGTCTTAACATCGCATTCGGTTGGTCAATGCTTAGTAAAGGCATGTGGGGTATATGCATGCAGGGTGACATCGTTCAACCGATTAAACAAAATTGTTGTACTAAAATGTATTGGATAAAACTATTCTGAGAGATCAAGAATTTATTCCTTTACAACAGCCTAGTTTGCTAACTGTCGTAAATTGTGACTCACAACGATTAGATGCCTTCGCAGGGATGGTGGCCTCCTGAGGACAGTGGACCATAATGCCTGTGATCACATTGTGATAAAGTAAGCTGTTTTTACCTGACCTGCAGCCTATTTTACATAAAATGAAACCAGGCTACATTTAAAAACGTTCATTCCTTAAAGGCTGCTTAAGTGTTTCCATTGTTCGCCTGGACCACTCCTCACTCCTAACATTTTGTGCCATTACATCAGGCTCCCCCTGTGACCCTCTCCCTGTGAGTATTTTAAAACAACTTGACAATATCCCTCTAACCACTATAGCAGACACACTAAATGCTTCCCTTCAATCCGCTATAGTTCCGTCATGTTGGAAGCACGCAATGGTAACCCCTCTGCTAAAGAAGCCAGCAGCTGATCCCACAGTCCTGTCTAATTACAGACCTATTTCGTTGCTCCCTGCTTTTTCCAAACTTTTGGAAAGGCACATCCACTCTGCCCTCAGTACCTTTACAGAAGAGAACAATCTCATTCACCCCTCACAATCAGGCTTCAGAGCAGGATTCTCTACAGAAACTGCCCTACTGGGTGTAACGGAAAAAATCCGAAAATTCCTGGATGAGGGTCAAACAGTCGCACTCATTCTCTTAGATTTGAGTGCGGCGTTTTATACCATATCTCATAGTACCCTCCTGGCTACCCTTGAGAGAAATGGCATCCGCAGCGATGCCCTACAATGGATAAAGTTCTTTCTCACAGGGAGAACCTTCCAGATAAAATCCAGCATTGCCTGCTCCGACATTGTTGCCGCTCCACAGGGGGTGCCACAAGGCTCCATCCTGAGTCCGTTGTTTTTTAACTTGTACCTAAGACCACTGGCCGATCTAGCAGATCGCACAGGCCTGACATTAATGACTTACGCTGACGACTCCCAAATCGTCTTTTCCTTATCTGAGTCAAATCCATCAGCACCCTCTCTACTCAAAACTGAATTCCATGAAATCTTCAACTGGATGTCCGACAACCAGCTGAAATTAAATGGGGACAAAACAGAGGTTCTCATATTGGGAAGGAACAAGGAGCTCTGGAACCCCTCCCATTGGCCTCCTGAGCTGGGTACTCTTCCCTCTCCAGCGACTCAGGCAAGAAACCTGGGGGTCATTCTTGACAATACTTTGTCAATGAAACAGCAGGCAAATAAAGTCGCGGGCCTATGCTTCACCATTATAAAATGGTTGAAGAAGATCATGTGGATGTTGCCCCCTGTCACACAAAAAACCGTAGTCAACGCACTAATAACATCGCGTATTGACTACGGAAACATCTTATACCTAAGTTCGAACTTAGCAGTGATCAAGCGACTCCAAATGATACAAAACTCCGCCGCAAGACTCCTGTGCAGGATACCTAAGTTTGAAAGAGTATCACACCACCTAAATGATTTGCACTGGCTTAGAGTTGAACATCGGATTCGTTTTAAAACCCTCAGTGTCATGTTCAAGATAAAATCCAAAACGGCACCCTCCTATCTACAAGCCTTAGCTTCCCCCTACCTGCCAACCAGAAATCTGCGTTCCCAAACTGCAGCGAATTTTTCTGTCCCCAGATACAAACTTCAAAGGACTGGCGGAAGATCTTTTTCGGTTCGAGGGCCGGTTCTGTGGAATTCCCTTCCCCAGTTCATCCGGAAAGAAGAAAGCTACACTAAATTCAGGAAATTTGTTAAAACTTTGCTTTTTCAAAAACAACTGTGCTAAACTCCAACTCAGCACCTGCCTTCATTCGACACAATGTCACAGGCGCCGGGAAACCCTTGTTGGGTAGCTGAGCGCCATACAAATGCAAAAAATAAATAAATAAATAAATAAATAAGTCGATTTCAGATGAAAACTATTGCTGAATAGCCTCAAGGAATTTGTGTGTTGTCACCTCAGGCTTCCTGCTTTAAGATTCAACCTTTTATTTACACCATTTGCAGAAAAATGGCATGCTTCTGCACAATATTTTTTTTAAATAGTGATTTTGGACCATTTGCATTTATTATTAGAAATCTTAAAAAGAAGTGTAAATCTACAAATATTTGATACTATTACAATAACTGTGAAAAAAGGAAAAGGATATGAAGGTTTGAATACTAAAGTGCTCCTACGCCAAAAAGGGTTGAGATTGGGTGTCAGAACCTTCAGAATTTAAGTAACGTCTGTGATCTAATGGGGCACCTTAGTGGATTACAAAGTCTATGATATAAATTGTCTCTGTAGAACACATACCATTGTTCATCCATAAATCATTGCTTACATGCCATGTATATCTTTAAGGCCCCATTGTTCCTTAAACAAGCATTGGCTTTTAACTGGATGTGCAAACCAAACCAATTGGTATGTCTAATGCTTCTTGTCTTTAACTTTTAACACTGCAATGTGAGATCATATGTTCTTCTTTAAGATGGCACTTTGCTTATGGCATAAAATGGTTGAAGCAGAGTCTAGTTTTTACCATATAGTGCCCCAGACCCATTCTGTCCACATCTGAAGCATAAGCGTTTCAATTGTCCCTGCCAGCCCAACATTTTCTGCACTGCATTGAGCATCTAGGAGACAGTAGGCCCCAAGCCCTCCTGTACTCTCAGATGTCTCTCTCCTATGACCTCTTCATGTACATCTCTCTGAACATCAAGATGTAGCAATAACAGTATGTGTCTGTCATTTAGGAGAACAAAATTGGCCAAGAGTAGGAGTGGGGGCCAACAGGGACTTTCCAAAGCTTTAGAAATTACAAGTGACGTCTAACATTTTGTATTTTTCTGCTTCCTTATAAAAACGTTTCCGAGAAGTGAAACAAATTATTTTCGATAAATGTTCAATTTCAGTATGATTTAAAAATAATTTGAGTGACCCAATAGACAAGGTCCACCCGAATAATCACTCAACGCCTAGACCGGCCTTATGCTCAAACAAAAATCTAAAACTGAGGTTAGCGAAAACAAAAGACCCACATCTGGCTTTGAAATCCGAAACATCAATCACAACTAATAATGATAAGACCACAAGGCACAGGGACTGCCCGTCCACCAATACAACTGGAAGTGATACGGAGCAACCCAATACAAGCGATAAATTACTGCTTGCCGCGCTGGACTATCTAGCAATAACGATTCACGACTCACAGTCTGAAATCTTACCCATTTCACCAATCATAGGCCCAACGAGCAAAAATCAGGCTAAGAGCCCTGGTGGAACTAAACCGGTTCTAGTAAATGAACTACCTACACATGCAAGTAACCGTGGCAAGGACAACCTAAAGAAAGTATCTATATTAGAAATCTCAAGTTCCCTGATACTAGACACCGCACCCACCGTAAGAAACTCCAACATTAAACAAAATCCAACCCAAGAACTGAAATATACAAAACTGCCAAGCAGTCAGACTGACCCGGACCTGGCCACCACTTATGACAAAGACCATAGCACACAATCAGAAGCTGAATTGGATGTAAAAAGCAATTTACAGTCCATATTCACTCTACACAAGGTACTGGGACGCATATTGGAAACATCGATAAAAACCCTAAACATGCAGTCGGACAAACTTGACGTACAAATATACCTAATGGGCTCAATAGCCGAACATATAGTTGGCATAAACAACAAACTTGACGTAATGGCTGGTACATTTAACATCCTAACAGAACAAGTCTGCTCAAGTAAGGCAACTCACTCCTGCACTTGTCACCCAATACTTGAAAAACTTCAGGACCTGCCATATATATTGAAGGACATCTTGCAGGAATGTACGCTGACTAACCTAACCACCACCAGTACTCAACTGAGTGATGACTTGATCTCTTTTGACCACATAGTGTCTCAAGCAAAAAATGCAAATAAGCCTAAGAATTTAGAGGTAGTCAATATGGTGGCCCCGCACCAACAGTCAGCGGAAGGAAATGATAAACATAACAATCCGAGTACTACCACTGCCAACAGACCAGAAAAGCTAAAATTAAAACTTGACACAGCCTCGACGAACTTGCAGAGTAGCATTAAACCCTTCACCACTGACCGTCCCTCTGAAGCTGTCTGCGGGATAAGACTCACCAAACGTCCGAAAAAAAGGGCTAGAAAAAATAGAAGTCAACGCCCTAGGAGTGAACCTGAATGTAAGCAGCTGCCATTAAACTTTCCCATTTTTGAACAAGCTAAAACAAAAGCAAGAGTGTCGCAACCAACGACTCACCACAGGCGACAATAGCCAACGACATAAAAATCAAGGGTCAGAGGATGCCCGTAATAACTGAGGCACATGTCACGAGTACAGAGCCCCCCAACATGCGACAACAGGAAAACTCGTCAAACAGATCATCGTATATAGCAGGAGCTATTCCCCCAAAAGCCTTGGGTACAGTGAACTCTCCGGGCATAGAGCTCTGTGACACATTGGGATCATACGTCACCACCGATCAAGTAGATACTATCGTCGGTCAGTAAAACGAGCCACTGTCAGTTAACCATCCCGCATCAGGAACATCCGTACCACCACCCAAACAGACTTCAACTTCGCAGAACACTAACAAGCAGCTCACACTAACTGAGAAAGAACTAAACAACGATAAGTCTGGTAAAGATAGGCCCAACAGTCAGGTTGTTGTAAAGACAGCTACCAACGACATAGTATCCCCATTTTTAATAACTATTTCAACTACGGCCTCAGAACCCGGCAGACAACCAGCAACAAATGTGAGCAGGGATAAACTTGATCTCATTAAAGTCACCTTCCCAACCAACAGAAAGGACGTTAATCCTGAAACAATTAGGGAAATAAGGGGTAGACGTCGCTGGGAGAACTTAGCTGACGCAAATGAGTGCCTAGTAGCAACGAGGCACATTACAACCGTAGAACATGAAGAGAAGCCATTAAACATCCCATATAAGCGATCTCTGAACGGGGTTCATCTCCCCCTTGGAAGCAGTCACACTGTCAGCGTGAAAGATTCTGGGAGCCACAACCACACGAACCAACGCCAAACAATCAAAATTTGTGACAACCCACCAATGACAAAAGAGGAAGTCCCCAACGCGGGGAAACTTCTCTTTATCCTTGAATACGAGCAGCAAGGCTCGCAGGACAACTTAAACCGTGGGAACATACTTCAGATATCCCTAGTCTTGGCTACCTTACTTCAGCAGACCTCCTGTCAGTCGAGTTTACAACAACGAACGACAAGCCAAAAAAAGAGTGTACAGTCACGATATGGAGGGAGGCAGGAATAGTGACCCACATTCTCTCTGAAATGACCAAATTTAAGGAATGGGGAATTCTTTTGAAGGAAATGGTTAAGGCAGCGTATCCATCCCCACTCCTAAGAAGGCACTCCAAGAGTATAAACCAAGCACAGACGAATCAACCAACGCGCTCGGTCCTCCAAGGAGCTAGGGGAGCCGAAGCAGCAGGCTGTGACCACCCACAACCGCAATTGTCACTTCTTAATTGAACGCCCAGTAGGTCAACTAACACTGTAAGCCACGTTATAAAAATCCTCTCCTGGAACATTGCGGGTGCTAAAGACATTGTGAACAAAAATGGCAAAGGTGCCACTTGGGACCCGTATGCGATAATAGCCTTACAGGAAACGTGGCTAACCGACCCAATTGACATACCGGGCCGCTTGTGTTACCATGTAAGTGCGACTCGCCTACAGCGCTTTGGGCGAGCCCGCGGGGGCCTTTCCGTCTACATTTCAACAGCCCTAAAGCTCAGAACAACACAACTGCCCGAATCGATGGCGGATATGCAACTCTTAAAATTGGAGAGTACACTAATGGCCACAACCAGAACCTTAATCTTAATAAACCTATACGCAAACCCCAAAAAATCTCTCAAAAAAACACTTTTCCAACGCATTATTTCAGTGGTCTCAAACATGCGTTTGGAACATTCTGACTGGGAGATAATTCTCAAGGGCGACTTCAACTCTAACCTCCTACACCAACCGGAGGACGAAGCTAACATCAACGCGGCAAATGAAACTTGGAATGTCTTGCCGCAGGTGGTCCCTCAGGCAAGGAAGAACTATAAGGAGGGTAAACAACTCATGTGGGATCTTGAAAATCTCGGTCTAAGAGCGTTAAACGGAAGATCCAATCAAGACATCCCTCCCTCCTTGACCTACATAGGCCACAATTCCTGCTCCATACTGGACTACACATTTGTCACACTACCACTGCTTAGTCAAGTACAAGACTTCCACATCATCTGTTCTCTGGATAGCGACCATGCTAAACAGCATATTGAGATCACGATGGACATACCTAAATGCTCACCAGCTCTGACGCTACCAGGAAATGTCACGACCATCAACCTGAAACGGCTCAAGTGGACAAGTGAATCCCTTCCACGAATAGCCATCGACGCAAAAAATCTACTAGAAGAGTTCATGACAGAGAATGCCCTAAGCCCAGACACCTGGAACAACTACCTGAAGCAACTCCCAAGGTCTAACTTAAGCAACAATTCAAGAACCTCTTACAAATTTAACATCAAATTTAATAGATATGTACTACTATTAAAGAGGCAGTTGAAAAAACTATTACATCGAGCATGTGGGCAAACCCAAAGCGCCAGCATCTGGGCAGCAGTACGCAAGGCCAGGACTCAATATAAGAAACTAATATGGACCGAAAAACAAAATCTCCAAAACGAGTTCTGGTTCAAACTACTGCACAACTTAAAGAAAGCCGACTCGCGTGCCTTTTGGTTACAAGTCAACTGCGTAAATCGGACAACCCAACCAATTAGCATGGCCTGTATAACTGAGTCGGAATGGTCCCAACACTTAACGGACATATTCTCAATCAACTACTTGAGCACAGCCAAAACCTTGGTCACCGAAGCAAAAGTCAACCCTGAGCGGGAAGACCCCGCCCCAGTGTCCAAAGGGAATCGCGCAAAACTTTATGGAACCATGGCACTATGCCGCAGGCAAGATGTTGAACAAAGCATCCTAAAAATAATTGGAAAAAGTAGGCACGACAGCGCCCCAGGTCCAAACGGCATTTCGCAAGCCATTTACAAGGAGGACCCACAGTACTGGGCTAGTAAACTTAAGCTACTGTTTCGAACGGTTAAGAAAACAGGTGGCGTTCCCGAGAGTTGGAGGGGGGCGATCATAACTCCAATCTATAAAGGCGGAGACCGCAAGGATCCGAACAACTACCGTCTGATCGCCCTCCTCGACGCCGAAGCAAAATACTACGCGTGACTGATACTAGTCGATCTGGCTGAATGGTCTAAAACGAACAGTAAAATACCACTGAACCAGACCAGATTTCGCCGCGGTATGGGAACCATGATGAACGCAATGGCCCTATGTTTGATCGCTGAGAAAAGCCTACAGAATTCCCAGGACCTTTATACCTGTTTTGTGGACTTCAAGGCGGCATTTGACCGCGTCAACAGGCAAATGTTGTGGGCAAAACTAAAACACCTCGGCCTACCAGACTCCATCCTCTTGCCTATTATTAATCTTTACACTGAAACCTGGATGCAGGTAAAAATTGATAACGGGCGCCGCCTGAGCAGGAAAATTCACACCACTGATGGATTAAAGCAAGGCTGTGTTTTGGCTCCACACCTATTTAACTTGTTTATGAGCGATTTGGCAGAAAGTCTAGACAAGGTCAACGCGCATCCTCCCAGGCTAGGCACCCTTCATCTAACGCACTTATCGTACGCGGACGACGTGGTACTGTTGAGCCAGACAAGAATTGGCCTTCAACGCCTGCTAGACGACCTGTCCAGCTATGCAAAAAGGAACCTGCTAAAAATAAACATCAGGAAAACAAAGACAATGCTCATAATGCGTCCACGCAAAAATCCGCCAACCTTCTGAATAAATAATGACCAGCTTGAAGCCGTTAACAGCTATAAATACCTGGGGATACACTTAGACAAGCGCTTAAACTTCCTAGTGCACTTCAAAGACATAGAACGAAAGGGGGCCACCTTATTGCACGCCTTCGCCAGTTTGGCATTCGAGCTAAAGGGTCCTCTTGTCTCCCCTTTGCTAATCGCAATGAAATCAAAGCTACTGCCCACAATAGCATACAGGAGTGTTTTGCACCATGGGAAAAGCGCCACCCTCCTGGACAAAATTCAAACCAAAGTCTATAAACGGGTTTTCTTGCTATCACAGTTCCTCTCCAGCGCAAGTCAGACTTGAATTTGGATTACGATTTCAAGTTTTACTGAAAAAATACGAGGCCATTAAATTCTGGCACAACGTCTGGAGGAAACAGGAGAATAAAATGAACGGCGCACTCTGGGAAGCGATCCAGACAAGCCCGAACTCCGAGTACTCAAAGTACCTAAAGCTCTCACTAGCGGCAACCGAGTTGGGACCACTGTGGGAAACAAAACTGCCAGTTCCTTTGTTTAACCAGGTGGTTAAAAGGACTGCTAAGAAGCACTTGTTCCTTAACGACAAAATAAGCTTTAGTACCCGAACCCACGCCTGGATGACTATCAAATCATATACAAGGTCCGCCCCAGCACCCTATTTAGACATTACATTCTCGTTGATACTTAAACGAAAATTCCTCCACCTAAGGCTGGGCACTCTGCCCTCAAGACTAGACCAACCGAAATGGAGACCGCAAGATACAACGGAATGCGACCTTTGTGGTGCAGGCAAACAAGACATGATACATATAGTCTGCATCTGTCCAGTAATGCATCAAGGTCGGCGGCACAGGCTTAAGGACAAACTTAACGAGCAAGGAGTCCGCACCTGCCGATCTGCAATAGTTGCGATCCTATGCTCGGGGGACCCCCAACTGATCTGTAGATCAGTAACATTTCTGGACAGTTTTGTGAAAAAACGAGGCCCGCTGTCATAGGCTCGGCCCTTATTGAGACTTAAGAACACTGCTGTAAGATTAACTTGTGCTCGGGAATAGTTAAATGAACTTGGTGATAGACCCTTTGCTACATAGTTTTTATGCTTTTACATTTCCTTCCCTTTCCTTCTATTTATTATTCCTTTACCACAGCCCTAAAAGTTTGTACTATACTTCGCTGAATGCTTTATATTGTAATGGTTTTAATTAACTGAACAATAAATAATTTACTTACTTACAGTATGATTTACGGTCAAACATCAAGAGACCTTTTGGTAAACTTTTGTATTGTAATGTCACTTCTTTGTTCCTCCTAATATTTCCGAGAAGTGACCAAAGTAGGTCATGTTCCACGGTCAAAGCACCTGATAATGTTGTGATTCTGTGGTCAATAGTTACTCATTAAAAGAGTATAAATGATCTGCTCTTCAGTCAATTCGACCGACTACCGCGCACAACTGATCCCATGGGTCATGACGCGAGTGTGTGTGCCCCTCAGCCATCTTCTCCAGCATCTTTGGCTGAGGTTATAATTAGGCATGGGCGGATTTTGCGGATCCACGATTCACAGATTTGCGTATTCACGGATCGTGGATCCGCAAAATCCGCGGATTTTGCGGATTTGCGTATCCGCGGATTTGGGGCGGGGCTTCCATGCGAGTGCACATGCCTCTTGTGTGTATTAAAGGTCAGAGACCGATCAGAGCAGCAGATGAAGATACAGAAGCTCCTGGCCAGAGGAACAGCACGAGGATTGCGCTCGTGAAAGTCATTGGATGCAAAGGCCTCTGTCCAGCATCACAGCTGATTTTCGATGGTATATTTGGGAAGAAGGCACATCTGCCCAGCCTTGACAACGCTCACGATTGTTTTTTGGGCCGATGAATGAGTCACTGAATTTAAGCTTCAACTAGGGCACATGCTTAATTGATATCTGTAAGTGCTTCCGGTTGAGGTTTAATTTTTGTGCCAGGACCATCGTGCCAGAATGAACCCTGCCCTTCATATTTATTCAAGAAGACGCCACCGTTTTGTGCCATACCTCGTTGGTTAAATGTATAGTGCTTTTACTACACTACAGCTGCCTAAAGTGCCAGAGAGTTGTCTACAGCGACCAGGTGTGTGTTACTATGCAATCGCGCCGAAGGGCGCAGGGGTCCCTAGAGTGAGCTATCATAGTGGGTAAATGGCGGAAAGACGGTGCCCACCGCGAGTGTGTGGGCGGGGCCAAACGGACGGGGCTTCCATGCGAGTGCACATGCCTCTTGTGTGCATTAAAGGTCAGAGACCGATCAGAGCAGCAGATGAAGATACAGAAGCTCCTGGCCACAGGAACAGCACGAGGATTGAGCTCGTGAAAGTTAAGGATGCAAAGGCCTCTGTCCAGCATCACAGCTGACTTTCGATGGTATATTTTCTGAAGAAGGTACACCTGCCTGGCCTGTTGTTACTATTTTAAGATGGCGCCGGCAAGCTGCCAGAGCCATCCTAAACTAGTTACTAAATTAGCTTCAACAGGAAGCTCGAATAGATAAAATAAAGCAGATGCACGAGCACCTGCTTTATTTTATCTATTAGTGCTTCCTGTTGAAGCTAATTTAGCAACTATTTTAGGATGGCGCTGGCAGCTTGCCGGCGCCATCGTAAAATAGTAACAACAGGCCAGGCAGGCTTGAACTTTTGCCCTCGGAATCCGCCGCTCGCGGATTTGCGAATTCGCGGTAAATTCGCGGAAGTTCGCGGATCGCGAATTTACCGAAAATTCGCAAAATCCGCGAGCGTAACGGATTTTGCGCTCATGCTTAGTTATAATGATTGTTATATCTTGAAACTGTCTCTTTCTCTCTCATATGAATTTGCCGTGATTTTGAAACTTACAAAATTGCATGATTTACTTTTTCATCTAGGAAGGTGTCTCTGAAACTTGTTATCTTCTAGATCACACAATGCTATTTTTGATTAACAATGTACCTTTGACATTCATTGTTTAAACTTCTTCTTCGAATAAAGTGCCACTCTGACTCAGTTCCTGCATTTCATACATTTGTCTTATTACATAGATAGCAAATTTATATGGTGAAAAAAACACCCTGCAACACGGTGGCTCCCTACATTAGAATAAGGCCATTCTGTGTTTTTGCTCTTCTTAGGCCAGCCCCTTATGAAACGTCCACAGCAACACCTATTGCACGCCCCTTACACACAGAAAACTGGGTGAAAGAGTACCATATATACAAAGCGATGTTAGGCCTTGCAAAGTGGCTTAACATCACTTTGTAAATATGGCGGAAGGCATTGTGCCACCGGAACATCGTAAATAGTGACGTTCATGTGGCGCAATTCCATTGTAAATATTCCCCCAAGTTGTACTGCACTATGCCTCAGCCTGCACTGCCGCCTGGACGTGAGCCATTACACTGTGTCTACAGCCCCCTGTGCTCATGACTTGGTGGGCACACAGGGTGTAGCAAGAAGAATGTCACAGAATCTGCCTTTAACTTCCTCGGTACGTGTACTGCCAGTTGCAGAGTCCCAGAGAACCTTTGGGTATTCACCCTTCCACAGTAGCCCCATGGGGTGTATTGGTTGTGCTGCTCCTGAGACCACAGTAGCCATCATCCTACAGATTATGGTTCATGAGTCCGGAAGGTCTGGTGACTCCTTAAGTGTAAACTACGACCCCTGTGAGGCTCCCACCCAGCCTGGCAGGTGCCCCTCTTAACTGAATGCCATGAAGGTCATCAGATGTGTGTGAGGGGTTGTTTGATATCAGTTCATGCACTGCGGTTTGACACAGGGAGGCATGAACCGGGTCCTTGATGCCAACACTGCAGAGGAGCTGGGATAAGAGACAGGTACATCATGGTCTTGAAGAGACACTGTAACCTTCCGCCTGGCACCAGAGTGTGTAAATCTGAGAAAACACCTGGGAACTCCGTTGTGTCTTCACAGTACAGCTCAGTAGAATAAGATTCCTTACAAGCCACATAGTAAGGACTTGAAGAATATATTTGAGCCATACCTCCATGCCAAAAGATCATATGAGATTTTGGTTTCATTTGGTGATGCACTTTAAAACTATGCCTCAATGTAAATAAAAACCGTGGACAGCTGTATTATTGTGTATATATTTTGATTAACTTTCAGTTCCAAATCGTTTACCCTCTACAGGAGTAATCCAGGACTTTTTGCCCAAGCCAACATCGGCGACAAACCTCACAGACAGAGGAGAGGGTTCTGCAATGGAGAGCCGTCCTCCCTAGGACAACATTTGTGAATTATAGTACCTACCACAGATAGCACCCATTAACATCTAGTCCCCACGGCGTCTTGAGAACAGGCTTCCCGGAGTGATACAAAACTCTCCTCTCGAGCCGCGCATTATTTGCTGCTGCAGAGAAATAAGACTCCTGGGTTCTGCGTCACACCGTGCAAATGGGTTGGATTTGTGTGCGGCATCGCTCACTCAGTGACACATGGAAGTAGTATTACATTTTCAATGTTATCCTTCTTTTGAATCCAGGCGCAACCAAACCTTGCTTATAATATGAGGGTGGTCGAGTAATGAGACGCAGATCATAGTCGAGGGACAGAATTCCAAATAAAGGGTGACAAAACACAACAGTTTTCCTAGAAGGTCCAACTTCAGCACGTTCCTGTGCTACTGGAGGTGTTTGTGGAGTGAGTGTGTGTGTGTGTGTGTGCGTGCGTGTGTGTGCTGGACAACATTCCCTCACTATAGCAACAGGGCGTATTAGACAGTCTGTATTTGAAACTGCATCAAATACTGCCAGGGAAAACATTTGAATGGCCCCTTAATTCATCATTCTGTTTCTAAACTTGTTCACGTTTTATGGGGGTGCTGCAGCACCTCCTGCACCTTCTGAGCTGCCTCAAAAAGGCCTGGAGGAAAACCAAATCCACAGAAGCCCAAAACAACTACAGAGCCGCCTCCAACGCCCACCACCAACTCATCAGAAAAACAAGGAAAAAAGCGATTGAAGACCGAATCTCCACTCATGTTATGTTATGTTATGTTATGAGAATTTGTATCGCGCACAGCTGCTCCAGCAAAGGAGCGTCCTGGCGCTTGACAAGGTAAACAACACAACACAACTAAGAAGGCAGCAGACTAAAACAGAAGCCAACGGGCTTAAAGGAATAAAAAGGTCTTGATAGCCCTACGAAATGAGAGGAGATCATCGAGCGCACGTATCTTTAAAGGCAAAGAGTTCCACAAGACCGCAGCTCGAACTCGGAATGAGCGGCCTCCCGCTCGGCTAAGCTTAAACCGAGGAACCACTGCGAGTTCCTGGCCCAAAGATCTTAAAGAATGGGCGGGGACATACGGGAACAAAAGATTCATAAGAATCGGGGCAGGAGAGCCCTTAAGGATTTTATAAGACAGACAGAGCACTTTAAATTGAATCCTCTGCTTAACCGGTAGCCAATGAAGGGAACGCAGAGTATTGGCAGCAGAACAGAACCTGGGCAGACCCACCACTGCTCTGGCTGCCGCGTTCTGAACACGTTGCAAACGTGTAATTTCGGCCTGATTCACCCCTACCAGGAGGGAACTGGCGTAGTCAAGCCGAGAGACCACCGTCGCCTGCAACACAAGCTGCCTGGTCGAGGCATCAAAAAATTTCAAGACTGGTCTTAGACCTCGCAAAATGCAAAAACAGCATGCAGCAGTTCTATTGGTGAGGGAGACAAAGCTGAGGGACGGATCTAGCCACACCCCGAGATTTTTTATCTCCGTTACCGGAGTCGGGGTGGTCCCAAGTTCCGGAGGCCACCATATGTCGCCCCAGAGTTCTGCCTGCTTGCCGATGATCATTATCTCTGTTTTTTTTGCGTTCAGCTGGAGGCAGTTGGAATTCATCCAGCTGGCAAGCGCTCTGAGTCCATTCTGGAACCTTGAGGAATCCAAGTAAGAATCCCCACTGAGCGTGACCGCCAGCTGAGTGTCGTCAGCATATGAGACCATAGTCATGCCCCACTGCTTAACGACATCAGCCAACGGCCTCACGTATAGATTGAACAACGTTGGGCTCAGTGAGGATCCCTGGGGGACCCCATGGCCCAGAGGGTGGAGTTTGGACTGGTGGGGCGGAATAGCCACGCAAAAAGATCGATCGGCGAGAGAAGAGCGGAACCACTGGAGGGCAGTCCCTGTGATGCCAGCTTCTTCCAGGCGCTGGAGAAGAATCTTGTGAGAGACGGTGTCAAAGGCGGCGCTAAGATCTAATAAAACAAGCGCCGCCGTTTGACCCGAATCTAGCACCAAGCGCAGGTGTACCACCATGGAGAGAAGGGCTGTCTCCGTGCTTTGACCAGCACGGAAACCATTCTGCGTAGGGTCCAAAATATTAGCCCGCGAGAGATGGTCGGAAAGGGCCATGTTCACATGTGCCTCCGCTACTTTCGCCGGCCACGGAAGGAGCGATATCAGACGGTAGTTCTCAGGTTTAAGAGGATCTAAACCAGGCTTCTTCAGGATGGGCGTAACCACCGCATGCTTCCACTTGGCGGGGACCATACCTGAAGCAAGCGAAAGATTGATCAGAGAACATACCGGTAAAAGGTCAAAAGATGACGGGTCCCTGAACAAAGCCGGTCTCAACAGATCTGCCGGAGAACCAGACTTAGGGGCCGATTATGATGGCGGACGGACCTGAGTCCGTCCGCCACCATAGAGAAGGAGGGACCGTCCGCAGGGGCAGTGGCGGTCCCTCCGTGCAAATTAGGATGTGACCGCCACCCTGGCGGTCACATCCTGTATTTTTATCATTGCGGCGGCTGCCGCTTTGTGCACCCCCCATCCCCCCTTCACCCCTGGGAGCCCGCAACGGGCCCCCAAACACAAATCCGTATGCCTTTACACGGCGGAAATGCCGCCGTGTAAAGGCATCTTTCCGCAGACATCCTAATATGGCTGGCGGTGTCTGATAGACACCGCCAGCCATGTTAATGCTTTTACGCCGCGGGCGGATTAAAAGCGGAGGACAGATAGTAAGACCCACCAGCCATCCTAATATGGCGGTGGGTCTTTTAAGGCTCCCCGGCGGATTTCCCGCATCCTCCGGGCCAGCGGTGGCTTCCGCCGGCCCGGTGGATGCGGGAAATCCGCAATCGTAATGGGCCCCTTAGTTTGCTGGGCCAGTTGATTAAAACTCTCAGGCAATAGGCAAGGAAAAGTATGCAAAACATTATGCTCCTCGAGACTAAGAGACGGTCCAGGATACAGTGTAGCAGTAGGGAAGGCTCGGTGGATGGCTTGGACCTTCTCGAGAAAGAAGGTTGCCAGGGTCTCACAGTGTGTAATAGAGCAGATTTCACTAATAGGGGACTTTTTTGCCATCAGATCTTCAAGAGCCTTAAAGATGGATTTGGAAGGGTTCGAGCTGTTGCGGAATTCAAAAGAATAGAATGCCGCGTGGGCTCTGCAGACAGCGCGATGATAAGATTTAATAGTGGCAAGATATGAAGCTTTTTTACTAATATCATATGATTTCCGCCATTCTCTTTCTGCGCATCTGCACGTGCTTTTTAATGTACGTAAGGATCCGTCATACCAAGGGCTAGGGTCCCATGAGCCACATTTGCTCAGAGTCACCGGGATGAGGGAGTCCAGAGCCCGGATGATCCACTCACAGAAGAGATTGTAGCCCATTTCTACATTGTCAAACGGGCCGAGCGGGTCCTCAGACAGGACGCGGTAGAAATCCTCTAATCTGAGTTTATTTCAGTGTCGTCTAGGGACGACTCTGGCCATAGGTTTAGAGGGGTGCTCATACAGTGGGCACTGAATCGTCACTAAGAAGTGATCAGTCCAAGCTAGAGGGGTAGAAGTTAAAACCCTGGCCTCTGTAAGGTTCGTAAAAAAAGGGTCCAAAGTATGACCTCCCACATGAGTTAGGTAAGTGACCAATTGAGACAATTGAAAGGCCTCTAGGTCGGCCAGAGTACTGCTAACAGCAGGAGTGGTCAAGTTATCAAAGTGGAGATTCAAGTCCCCTAGAATGGAAAAATTAGCACACCCTACGGCCAGCATACTTATAGCATCTGAAGAGCCTCCCTAAACGCCACGTCACTACCCGGAGGGCGGTAGATCAGCATGCCAGAGAAGGAAAACTGGGGACTGATTGAAATCTGGAAAGAAGCACTTTCACAGCCCGCAATGCACACAACAGCAAAGAACTCTTCAACATCATCAAGGAATTCGCCCAACCCACCAGCGAGTCCACCAACATCTCTCCCTCACAAGACCTCTGTGACAAACTCTGCACCTTTTTCCACCACAAAAGCAAGAGCATCTACGACAACTTCGATGAAGACAACTAACATATTGAACCCTCACCAACCACCCGACACCCTGAAGCCCGAGATCGACAACTGGACAGCCCTCCCCACCGAAGACAAACTGAAGATGATGAAGTCAATCCACTTCTGGGCCCCCACGGACCCCTGCCCCACCACATTTTCAACTGAGCCGCCAACACCATCGCACCTATGCTCTGCCACACCATCAACCGCTCCCTGGCAACCGCCTCGTTCCCTGATGACTGGAAAAATGCTGAGATCAACCCCCTCCTGAAGAAACCGTAGGCGACCCCACCGACCTCAAAAACTACAGACCCATCTCCCTGCTCCCGTTCCCAGCGAAAGTCATAGAGAAAGCCATCAACAGCCAACTCGTCACATTCATCGAAGAGCATAAAATCCTCGACTCCTCCCAATCCGGCTTCAGAAAGAAACACAGTACGGAAACAGTCTTCCTTGCCGCAACAGATGACATCTGTACCTTACTGGACAAAGGAGAAACAGCAGCCTTCATCCTCCTTGACCTCTCAGCGGCATTCGACACAGTCTCTCACAGCACCCTAATATGCAGACTCCACGACGCAGGTATACAAAACAAGGCCCTCGACTGGATCTGCTCCTTCTTCTCTGGCAGAATGCAGCTGGTCAAACTCCCCCCTTTCCTCTCACACCCTACACCTACCACCTGTCGAGTCCCCCAGGGGTCCTCCCTCAGCCCTACGCTCTTCAACATCTACATGGCTCCGCTTGCCCCCATCGTCAGAACCTACGGACTCAACATTGTGTCGTACGCAGACGACACCCAACTCATCCTCTCACTATCCAATGAACCCAACACCGCCAGACACAACTTTCGAGAAGGCATGGAAGCTGTTGCCAAATGGATGAAAAACAGCTGCCTACAACTAAACACAAACAACACGGAAGTACTCATCATGGGCCCAAACCCAGATGCCTGGAACGACGCCTGGTGGCCCTTGGAAGCCCACCCACCCTCACGGACCACGCACGAAACCTGGGAATCATCCCGGACTCAGAGCTCAAAATGGACCGCCAGATCAACTCTGTCTCGTCCTCCTGCTTCAACACTCTCCACCTCCTATGTAAGACCATCAAATAGATCCCCCTCGAACACAGAAAGACCGTCACTAACACCCTGGTCACCAGCAGGCTTTACTACGGCAACGCACTCTATGCCGGAATTAACCAAAACCTCACCCGCAAGCTACAGAACATCCAAATCGCCACTGCAGGTCTGGTCCCCGACATGCCAAGCCACTGCCTCATCTCCCAGCACCTGCGCACACTCCACTGGCTCCCCATCGAAGCTAGAGTCACCTTCAGGATGCTAACCCACGCTCACAAGGCCCTCCACGACACCGGACCAGCATACCTGAATAGCCAACTCAAATTCCACGCACCCCAAAGGACCCTACATTAAGCCCAGCTCTCCTACGCCGTGGTCCCCCGCACCAGAAGGACCATATCGGGAGGCCACTCCTTCTGCTTCCGCACGGCCAGTGCCTGTAACAACCTTCCGCTCCACCTCAGACAGATAACATTGCTCCCCATCTTCGCAAGAAACCTCAAAACCTGGCACTTCGACAGACCCCCCTTCCTTGATGGACTGGAACCTGCGCACCTCTCCATACCCCAAGGGCCTTGAGACCAATACGGGTGAGAAGTCATGCTTAACAAACACCTGATTTGATTTGATTTACTTTAGTGGCCGTGGCACATTCTTAATCAGAACTGCATTTTCATGGAACTGTGTAAAGACTGGAGATAAAATAACTCTCAATGTACACAAGTCTAAAATGATAAAACAGGGAGGCTGACCTGGTGGATGAAACATGCCTCGTCAGGTAACTGGTGTTTGGCTCTCTCTGCAAACAAAATCCACGATGCTGCAGGAGTCCAGTAGTCCTAAAACCTGCTTCAGGAGCAGGGGTGGAAAGTCTTCTGTGAAAGATGAGAAGGAACCACTGTTCCAACATAGATGAATATTTCTCTGTAGATGAAGTAAGACATAGCAAATCATAAAGTATAGTTTTAGTCGAGGAAAAATGTTGTGGTAAGATAGGAATTCAGGCAGGATAATACTGTGTTCCACTCATGTCCCTTTTCCAGTGGTGCAGCACTTTTATACCTGTCTTTCTTTATTTTGTCTAGCTCTGTGTCTTCAGGGATGTGTTCCTCAAAGTTAGTCGTGGAAAAAGTTTAGCAGGGAGTCACAGCTGCAGAAAAGAAGCAATTAGAACTTGAAGTTAATTGTTCCTTCAAAGTCCTGGACTTTGTCCCCAAAGGTGTGAAGTTTGTGCAGTTGAAAGTTGCAGGTGTTTACTCATCACCCACTTAAGAAAAGTAATAAAAAGTCCTTTGTTGATGAAACTTTTAACTTGTTTCACCCATGTTGTAATGTTTCTGCAAAGTAAGGCCATGGTCAGGTACTATTTTTGCTCAAGTGGTTTGATGTCCTTTTATGGCTTGAAAGGGGTGTCCATAGTGCTGGCTGCCTGCTTCATGCACTTCAGAGGCATCCATAATGCTGACTCCATCTCTGATCAGTAAACTCAAAGAGACAAACTTAAAGAATGTAAAGAAATGTGAGGGACATTTCTTGTGCCACCTACACCTATATCTGAAAAATATCAAAAGCTCAGAGCCAATGAGACTAATATCACTAAAAGTCATGAAATAATTGTTTATGGCAACAGTAAGAAACAAGTTAATTCCAGTGTGTGAACTGAGTGTCACTGAATGGTATTCACATGGCCTGTGCATTGAGAGGACACCTCACCGGTGCTCTGGTGTCAGTGACCTAGGAACAACCGCGGTCACCGAGTCTCATCAAAGGCTTCTTCTCCTCTGTGCATGGATGTGGGTGAAGGAGGCGCTGACCAGAGGGCTCCCTCCACATCAGGTACCATATGTGGAAGAATATTCTGGATCAACACTTTATACAAGCACAACTGATTGTCACTATCACAAATGTACAGTGTCAACCACCAACGAGAACACAACAGGTACTGCAGTAGCAGTCATAGGGTCACCAGGTACACAAGCAAAATTAATTGAATTACGTCTGGAAAGTCACCCAAGTTTTGTCTTAAGTACAATAGACTGTGCAATGTTAAAAGCAGGGTCTTTAATTCACCGAGGGTAGTATGGGTCAACATGTTTCACTGGTATCAAACGCACAAGACACTCTAATAGTAACAAACTAGGCAATAAGACATGACACTAACAATCTCTATTTACAATCACTTAACCAATGACAAGGGTCATTGAAAACCAGCAATGTGGGAGACTCATTTTCTGGACCCAGTGAGCTCTGGAGAGTTTCAGCTTCTGAGATAAGGAGGAGTGGTTGAAGAACTATGTGAGGGATGCGAACAGTCTTAAATTATGCTTGTGTTTTATTGAGGAGCTACGAGAGATTTAAAGTGAAGTGGCCAAATGTCTTGTGCCAAGAGTGGGTTTGTCCTGTAGGGAACTGCTCTTAAGGAGGTCCGGGTGAAATTTGGAAAGACCGGCGAAGAGTGAGTTCTGGTAGGCAAGTCTCGAAACAATTAGCACCTGCAATACAGATGTTAAGTCCTGATCAGAAATACCCTGCCCCATGCCACAAAGTAGGGTGAGCTGGCAGCGAGCACTCTTGGTGATAGTTGTGATTCATCCAAGCCAGTTGTCAGGGAAAAATCCCACTAATATCATGTTTTTCACAATGGTCAACTTACTGTCCATGTGGAACATGACACTTCAACAGCAATATTTGATTCAATAAAAGTAGGAACATCAATTCATATTTTTTAGTTTTGTGTATTAAGTGGTTGTTTGATACGCATTTTGGATTTCTGATTTTGTAAAGGGTGTTGAAGAGAAGGTAGATGTCGCTGGGCGGTTATATTTTAAGAAAAATCATGGTTTCATCTTTATATTGATGATAAAGAATCTCAGAGTTTATGAGCATCTCTCCGGGTGGTTTCAGATACAGATGACATGGAAATGGGAAATGGTTTGAGTCCTGAGGGACCCCTTGTAGAAAGCCCCCTTTGTTTGATGAGGTGCTTCCTGTTTTACTTTTAAAGGCTTGGGGATGGTTTGTGAGACATGGTTAGATCCCGTTTTCAACTGTGCCTCTATGTCTGTCCTTTCTTTGGAGATATTATATTATTCTGAGACATGTGGATGACTGTATCAAAGGCAGCCAAGAGACCTAGAGGCACAAGTAGGCAGGTGTCATCCTACTCAAGGATGTCTAGTACATTGTCAACAATTTTTAACAGCGTGGTTTCTGCTGCAACCTTTTGAAAATCCAGATTGGAAAATGTAAAGGTGTTTGGTAACTGGGACATGAAGAGAAAGTTGGTTGACCTCACAACTTTTTATCACCTTTTGTAAGGGTAGAGTTGAGATGTCATGGAAGTTATTTAGATTGCTGGCATCAGATGAGGGTTTTTCCAAGAGGGTAGATGTTCAAACAATCGGGGGGGGGGGGGGGGGGGAGCGCCTTGCATAAGTGAAGAATTCACCAAAGTGGTCCAATGGTGTAGCATTTGTATGGCAACATTGTCAAGATAAAAAGATATTTGCTAGTACTTTGGTGCACTAGATCTACATGACAACTCATAAATAAAGGGTCACCAGTAAAAAACTCGTTTTTAGTTGCAAATCATGAACATTGACAAAATCACACGGTTTGCAACATAAAAAGGTATACTAAACCTTTTATTTTGCCAATTGGAAAATTCTTTCCAACACAGCAAAGGAATTATGTGGCTCATTACAATTTGTAATATAGTGTGTCATTAAAAGTGGGGCCTTGATATTTTGAGACCCATGAGAGTGATGGCTCAGCCTTTCCTTTGTGATTTTCAGTGGAAAATGTTAGACTTTCAGGTCCCTCATGCACCTATTGTATTCAGCAGTTGAAACATTAATGGCTTGCTTATAACAGGGAATGAAAAAGTTCAGCTGAGCTTTGTTGGAAAGAGTAATAATATTAATATTTCTACTGTCGCAGAACTATGATTTTTATTTGTTCTTTGGAATTACTTTTTGTAGGGACAAATGTCAACTTGAAGGGTATCTGAACGTGGCCTGATGACCGAGCTGGGATGGGGTCAGCAGCAGACAGTAGAGTATACTCTGTAATGATCTGGGCAAGAATGGAACATTTACAGTAAACATAATTTTTGTAATGTTGAACAAGGTTGTTGTTAATGAGTAACATCGAGGACTCATTAGAAGGTTTGTAAACCACATCTCCCCATTACAAATTAAAAACACCACCGAAGATGGTGGCTGTGAGAAGTTAGCCTGGCATATGATGTCCACTATTCTAGTGGGCACCCTGCACCAATCTAATCGACCCTTATTAATGTTGGTTGTAAAGTCAACCTTATAGAAAGCTATCCTAGTGGTAGCATGGACCAACAGTCAATAGGCTAAGACTTCAGAGAGCATGTGAAGCTGTTTGTTTTACCAATTATAATTCCTTGAATACCAAATGAAAGGACACTACAAGAGGTATATTTCAAATATATATGTATTTATTCTAAACACAACCCCTCTGCAGTCTTTATGAGGTCAGAGATAAAAGTACGTCACAAGTTACTCAATTAGCATACAATAAGTTGCACAATATACAGGAATGCCCTAGGGGCCTCACGAACCATATACTAAGAAAGTGGTATAAGAACCACGTCTGAAATCGAGAGTAGGCCTAGGGCCTAGGGAATCGCTGTGGCTACACTAAACAACCAAAAGTTAGGAAGTAGGAGGCCCACGGGAGAAGCGTGCAGTGTCTAAACACAGTCGCGAGTTAGCATTGACTTATATTGGGTAACGAAGAAGTAACAAAGTTACTGTTTAAGGGCACTTCCGGATGGACTACGACAAAGCCCCTTTAGACTAGGACACTTCAAGAGTCAAGACCCATGGGAGCACCAGAGTACTTGTGTTACCACACCCAGGGAAGCCGGGTGCATAGGTGCCTTTTGGTGACGGGTTTCGTCGATGTTTTTTATGGAGCTCTACAAAGTGCTGCAGGCGACCAGAGGAAAAGTGTCCGGGTGGATCCAAGGGTGGATCGAAGATCTGAAGAACCTGAAAGCAGAGGGGACAGAGTCTGGGTCACTAGCCAGTGACCAGGAAGGTACCACGAAGGAACCAGGCGATGTCGCGATGATCTCAGGTGAAGAGGTGAAGCTTGCCTCTGCAGCCATGAGGTCCAGGAGGTGTCGACAATGACCAGGAGCTGGATACAAGCTGTCCCACAAAGGATCTAGGTGACTGTGTGCCGGTATCCGGATTGGACCCAACAAGCCTTGGCAAACACAATACACACATGAAGTGAAGATTGGCTTTGGTGCAGACCAGCAAGGTCTGTAGCACCTCTCCTTTGCAGGGAAGCTGGAGCAAGCCTGGAGCAACCAGGAAAGCAGTTTAGTTCAAAAGGAAAGTCTTCAGCGGGCTCACTAGCCAATGGACTAGAAACCAGGAAGACGTGTCAAGCTGAAATGCAAGAGCAGGCCCCACGCGGCACTCGTGGAGTGTGGAGGTCTGATCTTCAGTGTAAATGGTTTGGGGCTTCTCTTACCCCAATGCACAACCGGAGTTACCTAAGGAGTCTATGGAATCGATGCAGTTAGCAAAACGCAGGATGTCCAGGAGTTCCGGTCCCACGTTTCTCGTGTCCGCTATGGGTCTCAGCTTTGCTGGAGTTGTCAAACAGGGTCAGAGATGTCTGGAAGTCTGTGTCTTGTGTTGCAGAGTCTTCGAGTTCCGGCGGGAGCTTCAACAATGCAGACCGGCAAGTTACTGGTGGTGCCTGTTTGCACAGGGTGGTCACTCCTTGACCACAATGGAGATGTCTTCCGTTTTCTAGTCAGAATGGAAGGTCATAGGTCCAAGAGTTCTGTATCAAAGTTTCGTTCCAAAATAATCTAAAGTCCTGGGGACACAGCTCCTATACTTATACTCAGTTAGGGGGCTGGGTTACCTGCTAGGTCCTTCCTATGGGTGGACCTGGGAAGGGGGTGGTTACACCCCTTTCCCTTTGTCCAGTTTCACGCCAGAGCGGGGCTGGAGTGCCCCAGCAACTGGTTTGAATCGGGCCATGCATGGAGCACCTTGTGTGCTCCAGGCAGTGTCTGGAAAAGCATCTGCTGATGCTGCCCTCCCTGCCCCAATACACTAAAGCCTGTCTGGGGAGGTGCTAGCACCTCCTTGGACAGGAAACCTATTGTCCAGGCCTCCCCTGCCGGAGTTTCATCCAGCAGCAGGAGGTCAGACTCGTGTCTGTGGCAGCAGCATCCATTTTGTGATGCTGAGGCTCTGTTTAACTTTAACCGGCTAAAGCAGTAACTACATGTCTTCTCCCTCTAGAAGGGTGGAATGCTACCCCCGCCACCAGGACTGATGGTGGGGAGGGGGGTAGTATTCCAAAGTGTTTGACACCTTACACAACATGTTTTGATAAAGCCAAACCAAAGTTAGCATTAACAGCGAGTATTATAATGCACTTAGGGTATATGGTATGGCTATATCATAGAACAGATATAAGGAAATGATTCTGAAAGCTGCAGGGGGGCTCAGATCATACTAGGGCACTCTCTCACATAAAACCAAGCACTCTGCCTCCAGGATTGTCGAGGCCTACCATAGGACTGGCTTATAGGTTACTATGTGTCTATATATAAGGTAGATATAGGTATACTATATCTAAGTAAGGGGTGATTACACCACCTTACCCAAGCAAGGTGAACAGCCTGTGGTGTCAGTTTGGAGGGCCAGCCAGGGGTGGCATAATACATGCTGCAGCTCTTGGTAGGCCTTGGATGCACCTATGCCCTGGGTACCTATGGTACACTATACAGGGACTCACAGAGGTGACCCAATACCCAATCTGGTATGTACCTAAAGTAGATGGTATCAATTTAGAGAGATAACAGCTAGGCTGTGGTCCTGATTAGCAGGGCCACAGCCAGTCTAAAGTCGAACAACCAGAAAATCACAGCAAAAAGTGGGGTTGACCATAGGAAGCAGATCCTACTCTCCTAAAGTGGCCACTAAAATTATTATTTAGAGATTCAGTGAATGAGCTATTTTCTCAAAGGAGGTTGGAATGTAGATGGCATTTAGTCTCAAAGTAGAGGGCTTGGGAGCAGAAATGTAAGCACTGGAAGAATTTATAGTGAATAGTGAGAAGTTTTCTAACGCATATTGAATTCCAATAGATAAGAATTACTGGGCCAATGTATGTTTCTTTGCAGTCATAGCTGAGAATGAAATAATGGACGAGAAGAAGAAGGTTCAAAGCTCTCCTTGAGGATTCATTTGGTCAGATTTTTCTCAAAATCATCAAATCGATTTTCTTAATAGTGTCACAGATATCCAGGCAGTGCTTCACTACAGAATGATAGCTATGCAGTAGGCCCATCAGCGAACATTGGAATAATGTAGACTCAATATTTTCTCGTATGGATATGTGGAAGGAAGCATGATCTCACAAAGCCAAACAGTGTTATTTATGCCTTCATAACTTCTAACTAGATTGCAAAGTTCGCAACCTTTGAGATAATGGTTAGCTCTATTCGGTCAATAATCAAAGTTGCTCCTATTTAATCTATGTCACCAGGGACTATTCTTCAAGACATGATCTTTGAGTTAGACATCAGGATGTGAACAACATTACGAATGATCAGTACATATGACCACTAAGTCACTACCTGGGATAAAGTGTCATTTGTTTCTTAGCTGTGTCACAGAGGAAACAAGATCTGAGGAGGGAGATAGGAATGTTTAGTAGAGAGAACTGTCCATGATACTGCTAGAAGCATTAAGTTGTAGATTCAGGTGTTAGCTGTTGTAGGCCAGATGGTTGAGAGGAGAGGGGTGTGGCTTAGATAGGTGGGGGCTGAGAGGAATGGCCAGGAAAGTAGATAGGTGGGAGTAGTTTAGGTAGGAGGTGAAGAAAGGAAGAAAGGAGGGGAGGATACAACTAACTGGGAGAAGCAAGAGCTGGGTTTAATCTTGGAAGAAGTGAGGACTAGCAGGTGCAAAACAAGGGAAGGTGTTAGCTCAGGGAGAATACTGAGGGGGGAATATTGGCGTGTGAACAGTGAGGAGGTTGAGGATCTGCAGTGGTAATTTCAGGAAAGAATTAAATAAGTTATAGATTTATAGAAGCTGATTCCAGGAGAGAAGGGTGAAGCTGATCACTCAGGTGCTAGAAGGTCAGTAAATTGATATCTAGGTTTGGCAGAATAATCAGCAGGAGTCGTCCATGGGCAGCAGTCAATGGGTTGAAGGAAGGGAACAGAGATTACCATATGACATGCAATAATGGGGAAATCATTCCTTCATTGGGGATTTTGGACATCAAGTAGTTAAACTGGCCCTTAAGTTTTGAGTCTGTGGAGAGACTATCAGTTTCTCAGCATTGAGGGTTAAAAATAGAAGCTTAGCTTTCAAGGTCCCATTCAAGTAACAGATCAGTGATCAGTATTACCGGAAATACTCTCGGATTTTGTGTTTGAAATTTGGGTAGCATATTTTGATCAATATGGGAGATAGGTGGTTCTAAAGGAGCAAGGCTATGATGTGCTTAACTGAAAATTGACAGATTGTAGTTTAAAATAACAAGTCCTAGAATTAGACTTTTATTATAGACGAGCATCTGTACATTCCACATCAAAGTTGAATTGTTATGATCCTCAGCTAAAAAGAACTGAATCACAATTTTTGAATGGGTAACATTTGCATGTTGCACACATTGCGCCGGCAACCAGAAACTGAGCCATGTACAGGTGAAATTCTACCTGAATTTTGGATTTAAAGATGACAAGTCATGATACAGCAGGGGACAGTTGCAGGAAAGGTAAAAATAATGTTCATTGATGCTGGATTGGAAATACTGGTGGAGGCGTGCATGGCAAAGATTGATAAACTGTTTACAAAGTTTTCATTTAAATGTACCAACAGCCACCCAAAAATGTATTTGAGAAAGAATGACTGCAGTGGTAAACAGGACAACTCAAGACATTTGAAGTTTGTGTACTTTGAAATCATTTATGAAGGTAAAATGAACACTTCAGGTCATAATGCTATATAGAAGATCAATACTTTTCAGTTTTAACCATCTTAACTCCCCCTCACGTAAATAATTTGCAAAGAATATATGAAAGTGAAGTTTACAAATGAAAATCATAAACCAATACTTTGTTCACACATAACCATCTTCCCAACATCTCACTGATGAGACACATAAAGAGGCCGGGGACAATGCACACTCCATTGTCTCACATGATTATACCAAACACACAGGACTCAAGAAGCCACACCAGCTTATCAATGGATCTAGACAGAATGAGAGAGCCACCTACTGATGCTGTAACTTTGTCTAGACCCACAGCACAAAATGCCACATTAAGTGTCACTAAGTGATGCTTAATAATGGGCTTCCTCTTTGTTGTGCGACCTCTACAATGAGTAACTGCAGTGCAGAGGTTCTGCCAGGAGTACAGGCCCCAGCCAGAACTGCGTGGCCTTCGCCACGATTGGAGAGGGCCTTTGTTATTTGGCCCTGTAAAATCAAAAATAAAGCTGTGTACTTTACAAGTCGGTAGTGTCTTAATTGCTTGTCACTGCACCCACCACCACTTCTTACATCTTGATTCCTCTGATCTCATCTCAACCGAATCCCACACACCATGTGGTTCTAGGTATGTCTCTAGTTTGTGAGATACTCCTGCTTTATTATATTAAGGTGTATATATAAAGCGCTTCACTGCTCTTTGATGTTAAGTCTGCAATATATGGGATAAAGTAGCCTCTTTCGTACATTATAAGAATATGTCAGTCATGGAGGAGTTCCGTGGCCTTATAGAGGAATGAGGCCGAGAGCTGAGTTGCTTTGTAAGGAAATTAGAGACTGGCTATCACATAGTGGTTGCAGGCTCCCATGTATTATAAAGCAAATTCCTACGTTCTTTGAAAAACATGTAATTTGTGCCAGTAATCCAGAGAGGAGCTGCTCAATAAGGTTGGGGTAGGTGGGTTTTACATGACTGATGTGAAACATGGGTACCATGCCAAGTAGGTTTGGCTAAAAAGAGTGTTGACTCTCCTCTCCCAGAACATTTGTAACTTTGAGGATTAACACTTGCAAAGATGTTTTTAGAATAGAGATGTAGTGCAGTTTTCCTGTTGATATTTGCTGAATGATATGAATTTATTGAATGTTTCATCATTTCCAATTGGTGGTTCATAGAGTAAGAGGATTTCAATGAAGGAAAAAATGTGAGAAATGTACAACAATCGCACACCTATGTTCAAGAGATGGTTAAGCTTTTAGTTGTAGGGTGTGTCGGTGCAATTTGGTACTCCTTTCAGGGCAGAAGGATAGAAAATACGTTGTGTAGCGTTATCCCAAACATGGGTGACTACCCCAAATGCACTCGGAAGAAAAATATTTCTGATACGTTGTTATGAAATTGTGTTAATAAAGTTTTTGTTGACAAAAGTTTTTATCCTTGTTTTTATAGATTTTTTTGACGTTAAGTTCACATCATTCAGTTTTCAAACTTGAATATTCATCATTGCTTGTCAATTGCCCAAAGCATTTCGGGCCCCAGGCCCTTCATCGGGGGTTTGAATGTGCTACCGAGGACCCAGGATCATCGACTCGTCATGTGGCCGCCCACATCCAATGGGGAGGCCTGCACAAGAATCTGCTAGTTGGTTGAAACTCAGCACATCACAGGAAGCGACCCCACATTTTAGACATTAGACTGACAGGTCTAATTAAATTATTAGCCAAATTGGATAGCACATTGTCTGTACCTTACATGGATACAAAATAGTTGGGTAGTTTAGGGAATTGGGCTTCTGTTTGGGGGGTGAAACCACATTTCTTGTCAGGGTAAACCACAAGCAAACCCCACATTAACCTATGTTTAACCATCTGTTAGGTTAACACAAAGCATTTAGGATCAATTTAAAGGCAATGTGTAAAAGAAGTATACTGTACATCAAACAGTAATTAATTGAAAACACAATAAAAAAGGAAAATCCCACTCAATTTAGAAAATGAGAGTCACATTTATTAAATTATTTCTGAGCAAAACAACCAAAATCCTTCAGTAGAACAAGAGATATGCAATTTTAAAGATGTCAGTGAAAACAGTGCTTAGAAGCACAAGGTGGCAACTGTTGTTATCTGGTCTCTCCAGACCGCAACAAAGTCACAAGATCAGACTGACTGTGTTGGGAGTGTGACCCGGATTTAGGGACCAAGTTAGAACGCGGAACAAAGTACAAATTGGCAACATTCTTCCATGATTAAACCATGAAGCTTAAACTCTCTTTCGACCGACACACTCTGCCATTGTACAGAAACCCTCCCCTCAGGAAGGAGTGAATAAACTGCCTCAAACTAGGACAAGTGACCCTACTGCTAAAGAATCCAGGTGTTGACCTGTATGGCTTCAACAACTTCAGGTCCATCTCCAACCTTTCCTTCCTTGTAAAAATACTAGAGAAATGCGCTCACCAACATATTGACTCTAACAATCTTCTGACCGATTCCAATCAGCTTTCAGGAAAGGGTTAGTCTTACTAACTATAGCAGATGATGTACACAAGTCACTGGACGCTGATAGATGCTGCCTACTAATCCTCTTAGACCTATTATCAGCCTGCAATACAGTCGATCAAAAGCTGCTTCTAGAAGTCCTCCAAAAACAGATTGGAATTGATGCTAAGGTTAGGAAATGGTTCACTTGTTACCTACATAAACCACTCCAAACAAATAAAAAATAAGCAACTCAACCTCAGATACTTCCATCATAAAAAGGGGTATCACCCAAGGCTCAGTCCTCCCACCTACACTCTTCATTAAATACATGAAACTCCACACCATCATACTCAAACAAGCAACATTCCCGTGCCACCTGTATTCAGATTTAATTAGAAGTTTCTTCAAATGAGGACTTGTGATGGTTAAGCACCACTCTCAGAAAAGTCCAAAACTGGCTCCCCGACAGCTTCCTGAAACTCAACCAAGACACAATGGAAGTCTTACTCCTGTCTGACAATGGACAGTCCAACCAGGCCCAAGAGTGGATAAACACCACTGAAACCTTCAACTTCAAATTGCCGCTAGCTAAGTCAGCCAAATCCGGGGGAATCACCCTGGATTCAAATCTAACCATGAACCTACACATGAGAATACAGTAAAAAGTGCATTTTAGAACCTCAAACTCCTACACAAAATCAAGCCCTTCCTACCCCAAAACCATTAAAAAAACTAGGCTTGTGTGGTGAACACAGCTTTGCAGGCGGAGTTTTTGCTAGTCCACGCTCCTCCTGGAAGGTGGATTTCAGAACTACACAATTGCAGAATTTTGTTGTGTTTCAAACCCTGCACCAGCTCGCCCTGAGGCAACTGCTGTTCAATGGTGCTGGTTTTTTAAATACAGTTTTTTCCCATAAATTTCCAGGGGGCAGAGGAAGGTGTCAAAGCTTGCACAATCGACTCGTGCAAAGACGCTTTCATTTCCATCAACAGTTGTTGATGGGCCCGATTCTGCAAAAATGTCAAACCATCGCTGCGGGCCTGCTGTCCCATATGTATTTGAAAATACTGATTAACACTATTTGTGAGGAAACTGGGCATCTTGTCTAAAGTTGCCGCCATATAATAAAGCTGACAACTTTTCCAACGTTAGCCGTCCCACCAACAAGGACGCTACCCAACGGACCATTGCGTTCAGCGGCTTGTTGGGTGTATGAAGTGCTACAGAAATGATGAAAATAAATTCAATTGCCTGCCATTTCTTATAATTGCTTGCATACCACCCTACACAGTTCAATGGCATTTGAAACCTGTCATGCTCCTTAGAATCGCAAAAGCCCAGAAAACAGCTTCAGAAAGGGTCATCTCTTCTATGGGTTCTCTGCTTAAAACTACAGGTATGTACATTGAAATATGCACCCACACAGGTACATATTTAGAAATGATCCAGTTGAAATAAAATAAATAAATATGCCTAAAATAATAAGTCTTAATACGTGAAACAGAAGCATTTAGTTGGACTGGACTTAACAGTGAACACATCATACCACCAAGAAGACAATCAACAGAAACACCACATGTATTTTTTGGTGCCTCAAAAGATTGTTAAAGATGAGGGCCAGTTATACATTCAGGAGCGGATTTATTAATAAACTGACGCATCTGTAGAGATGAGTCAGGTTTCCTGTGCCTCCTTGCAAGACCCTTGTGCAACCATGGATACACCGTATTTACATTGTGGCGCACTATGGCGCAATGATTGACAGATGTGTCTGTAATTCGGACTCATCTGTCAGCCCAAAAGTCACAAATTGTTTGAATTTAATCTAGCCCAGTAAGTAAAGATCTCCGGATAGTGGGATATAATCACATGCCATGAATAATATGTAGATAAAAAAAGAGAAAAAGTAAATGTTAGACGTTGTTTGTATATTGAAAGTTTATAGATGAATCACTAAACTAATATTTTTCATAATTGTAGAATGAAGTTAATGTAATATTCGAAAATACAGATTTCCTGAGGAAGGCTACTAGCCGAAACGCGTTGGAAGGGAATATATGCTGTATTTATAAAATTGAAATTATGATTTGCTAATTGATGTATATCCACATATCAACTGTTATCTCTTTTGAATTGTTTTTTAAAAAAATCAATCAATTTCTATGATATAAATGTGTGTTTGTAATACAAAAATGAAATGAAAATATATCAACACACTTTTTTGGTACTGAGGAGAAAAAAAGGAGGAAGAAAAAATATGAATACAAATTAAAAAAAATAAAAATCTCAAATTAAGTTATTTGGTGTAAATTAATCTATCAAATAGCAACGTCTCGCTTACTCAAGAGTTATTGTACACGTAACCCGGTGTGCATGGTCCAGTTTTCAAATAACATATTTAGAAATGATCCAGTTGAAATAAAATAAATAAATATGCCTAAAATAATAAGTCTTAATACGTGAAACAGAAGCATTTAGTTGGACTGGACTTAACAGTGAACACATCATACCACCAAGAAGACAATCAACAGAAACACCACATGTATTTTTTGGTGCCTCAAAAGATTGTTAAAGATGAGGGCCAGTTATACATTCAGGAGCGGATTTATTAATAAACTGACGCATCTGTAGAGATGAGTCAGGTTTCCTGTGCCTCCTTGCAAGACCCTTGTGCAACCATGGATACACCGTATTTACATTGTGGCGCAATGATTGACAGATGTGTCTGTAATTCGGACTCATCTGTCAGCCCAAAAGTCACAAATTGTTTGAATTGTGTTGCAAGCACGACGCAACTCCAGCGATGCTTGGAAAAGGAATCTGACAAAGCAAATCTTTTCAAATTTCTCATTTGCAGCATACATACACTGCGTCAATCCTTATGCCTGCTCCAAGCAGGCGTACGGTTTTGGCACAGTGACGTCCTAAAAGTGGCGCAGTGAAAGTTTGTAGATTTCACTGCATCACTTTTACGAGGCTTTTCTGCGTGGGAACGTCCACCATGCATACATTATACCTGACGCAGGTATAATGTGACTCAGGGCTTTACAATGTGACGCATCTCCTTGGATGCTTCATGTTGTAAATTGGCTGCATTTCTTAGGTGCTGCTGCGTCACAAACGTAACCCAACAGTGGTGCAAAAGTGTCACAAGGGGCTTGTATATTTGCCCCTCAGTGTTCACTTTAGGCCTCGTTGAAGGGGAGCCCTGGAAGGCTATGTCATTATTATGCATTCCTTTTGACACGGGAATCACATCCTCCATGATAAGTGCTGTTCCAATGCTGGCGCCATGCTGCAATTGCAGTCCATCCACATGATGGTGAGATGCTTGTGTTTTGGTATAATACTATAGTGTAGGAATAGGCCAACATATCTCTACAAATGAAGTGTTATTGCCATGTGGCCTAGATCAGTCACACTTGACGCTGCATAATGACCACTGACATGAGTACAATGTTGCTCTCGCCAATAGGGCGGGGCTTTGAATAACAATGTAGGGCGTAGCATCCTACCTCCTCCTAAATAGTATATATGCTGGGCATGGTGCACTCAAGGATAGGAAAAGCTCTGCCAGCATTTTAAACATCAGAAATGTTAATACTTGTTGCGGGGTTTCTGCATCTACACAGAACTATGCTCAGGAAAACAGGATCTCAGTGTATAGGGATGTACCAACCTATCACCTTAGTACCCAAGATCTCAAAACCGACTAGCTATAGTGTCTCATTCGTTCACCTCCAAAAATCACGAAGCTACAAATTATTAGACAACCCAGAACACAACACTCCTGACTCTCTCAGGAATTGCGGTAGCAAGACATACCCTTTCACTTCCTCACTCATACTTGTCCACAATAAGAATGGGCAGAGTCATTGTAATAGTTAAAAATATTTATTTTAACTATCGATCTCTAAAATTCAGTATACGAGCCACTACCAGCAGAAAAATGCATAAACTCAAAACAATTAGCATTGTTACAATTCCATAGAGTACAAAGGGGGAAGTTATTATATAAAGACAGTGAAAAAAGGACTATAAGGCCTAACCACCCTCCCCTTGAATGGAAGAAGTTTATTTATATAAAAGAAGATCTCTGTGTTTTGACAGCAAACCCACACCTCAAAGGCTAGATGTATGGTTTACATCATAGGAACAGTATAGCTCTTCTCCATGGAAAGGCTCTCTCCAAGAGTGGGTTAAAACAACAAGTATCCCCGTAAAATCAAATCACGAGTCTCCAGCATTGCAGCTGTGTTTAGCATGTTATGTCTAGGTGCTAGGGAATGACCAGAACAGAATAACAGAGGGCATTGTTCATCAACCTTGTACGACGTGTTCAGACTAAACTCTAAGAACTCAGCAGAGAATGTGAAAAGCAGACAGTTCTCATAAGAAAGGCATAAACAGAGTCTTGCAAAAACTAAAGGGGCATATTACCAAGGGCCTTATCGCCGCTTTAGCGGGAATTTTTCCGGCTAAAACGGTGATAATTTAATCGCCCTATTACCTAGCTGTCGCTAACACCAGTTAGCGACAGCTAGTAGGAGATAGCAAACTTCTGGAGGCCCACTTTGCATGTCAGCAATATATATCACTAATGACATGCAAAGTGGGCGTGTCAAGATGTTAGCGACTGGAAACAGTCGCTAACATCGCTAACTCCTATTACCAACTTTTGGAAATAATCGCGCTAAGCGCGATTATCTCCAAAAGCTAACGCCTGCCCAGAGAAGTTCTTAGCCATGTTATCCAATGGTAGGTGGATAACATGGCTAAGAGCATTTGCTCGGTAATGCATGAATATCGCTGACTTTTCAGCGATATTCATGCATTTCGGCCGATTTTTATCGCTTAGGAGATAAACCTTGATAATTGCAAGGCTCCTAAGTGATAAAAATAGGCGAAGCACGGCGATATAAATATAGCCGCTAACCAAGCTTAGCGATATTTTTCGCTTATGCTTGGTAATATGCCCCAAAGTCATGTAGTAATGTGCGCAAAAGCAGCATCATGGCAGCTAAACTCATGCTGACTTAGCAATGTCAACAATGTCCCCAAGGGCCATATAACACACTCATGTCACATGCAGTCTAGGAGGGGTACACCTTTGCTCCTTAATCCAGCACAACTAAGTGCACCCAAACCATTGGCCAGCACAACACAATTTTTTGATGGGTACCACGAGGCAACACACTGATTACACAATACCCACTCAACTGAGGTGCACAAATGCATATCGGATCCTTTTTCACCCCCTGCACGAGCAGGGGGCCGACATGCGGAGAGAACCACCAACCCACCTATTGGATCCCAAAGGTGCCAGGTGTGATCCCTAGACTATTCTTTAACGCACGTGGTCCTGGAAGTGTGTTTAAGTGTGATGGGGTTTGGTCCAAATCACTACCAAAGCCTTTTATTTGCACATCTGATCTTCTTCCCTGACAGCAACACATTTTCATTGTTGTGCTCAGGGTACCAGGAACACTGTCAAACCAGCCATTTCAACCAATGGGCAGCATTGCTTTTCCACCAACTGGCCCACCCATTCTACACCCGAAAGACACATCTATCTTCATCCACAAACAACCTCTTTATTATCGACCCCAGGTACACCCCTCAGTCGTACAGTGTCCTTCGCACCCGTTGCACCCTCCAGTTTGCATCTAGTGTGACCAACTTGTTTTCTGGACACACTTTGCTTATTTTGTCTGCTCAGCCCTCCCTTCTTTCAACACTCCCTGGCTCACCCTAGTGCACACTAATATTCCGCACAGTTGCAGTGCTTCTTCGCGAGACATTCACAATTCTTCATAAATCACAAATGTTTCTAGTAAATCTACCCCTGTCCCTTCCTGCCCAGTGGAAATGATGAAGTATTGAATCTTCAGGGAAAAGGCACTATCTTGCAAATGAAATAAATCAAATCACTTGATGGATGGGTACTATGAGAGAGCCTACATATGAGGGCAGTATGCCTATTAAGGTGCAAACATGGAAACTCTAAGGAAGGAATCAAAGGCTGTGATTTGCTTTTGCACAGACCTAGTGAAATGAAAACCGTTCCACCATTGCCTTTGTGCTCCATTTCCTGACAGCTGGAACTCCTAAGAGTCGTGTGTTTTACACTGCTATGACTCCGAGTGACTTTCCAGCTCTCATGCATGAACAGTTTTCCTACTTGAGCATGTTCTTTCTCTTTTATAATTCAGTGATGTGCGCCTGCTGCTCTTTGATGTCGTCTTTAAAGGGAGAAAAGTCATAACAGTGATTGTGCATGGAGTCCTACTAGAACTTTAGAAGTCTACTGTCACCTATTGGATATAAATAAAGTCTTACATTTTCAGGTCGAGCCTAGTGCAGCCCGTCTGCACAGCCCTAGGAAAACAACCTCTTGGAATTAGTCTTGACTTCCGGCCTAAGGCTTGCGATGAAGAGCAACACGCACTCGTGGTGACAGCAAGCCATTAGGAAGTCCAGAGCGATTCACACTTGCAGTGAAAGCGAGGAATGCCAATGCAGTTACCAGCAACACAAGCGTGCGCGGACCACTCGAGGGACGCTGCAGCACTTTCACTCCATCTTTAAAAGTGCCTTGCTTTTTGGTGTAGCTCTTCGCCCCACAAACAAGCACAGGTTTCATGAAAAGTTTGCAGTAAAGTTTCTGCAAACAGAGCCGCCTAAAACTCAACTCAGACAAAACTGAGGTGCTCATCCTTGGATCCTCCCCCTCAGCGTGGAACGACTCTTGGTGGCCTTCCGCTTTGGGTTCACCGCCCACACCCACTGACCATGCACGTAACCTCGGCTTCATCCTAGACTCCTCTCTCTCAATGTCCAGACAAGTCAACGCCGTGTCGTCCTCCTGCTTCAACGTCCTTCGCATTCTCAAAAAGATCTTCCGCTGGATCCCCCTCGAAACAAGAAAGACTGTCACCCATGCTCTGGTCACGAGTCGACTGGACTACGGCAACACTCTCTACGCCGGAATTACAACAAAATTGCAGAAAAAGCTCCAGCGCATCCAAAACGCATCAGCGAGACTCATATTAGACATCCCGCGCCAAGAGCACATCACCGGTCACTTAAAAAACCTCCACTGGCTTCCCGTCAACAAAAGAATTACCTTCCGCCTTCTTACCCACGCACACAAGGCCCTTTATAATCTAGGACCAGAATGCCTCAACTCTCGACTGTCCTTCTACTATCCCACCCGCCAACTAAGATCATCCATTCAAGCCCTCGCCGCAGTCCCACGCATCCGAAAAACCACCATGGGCGGCAGATCCTTCTCCTTCCTGGCTGCCAAGACCTGGAACTCACTCCCCACCCACCTCCGCCTCACTCAGAATCACATCTCCTTCAGAAAAGAATTGAAAACTTGGCTATTCGATAAACAATTAACCCTTCCCTCTAGCGCCTTGAGACCCTCTGGGTGAGTAGTGCGCTTTATAAATGCCTTAACTTAACCTTAACTTAACTTGCAAAGCAAGCTCTCTCCCACACAGAAAGAAATAAGTGCTCTTCGGATACGTTGCTGTCAGAGGAGTGAGATATGACTCTGTCTCAGGGACTTCACAGAGAGGGACAGAGCGAGGGGACGATTTGGCCTGAAGTGAGTGAGTGAATGGGAGAGAGAAGGAGCTTTGTCTATGAGTAAACCTATGATTAGGGAGGTGAAGGTCCACCTCATATTCTGACAGGCTACTATCCGTATGCTCACTTTTCCTAAAACACACCTCTCATATCATATTATTTTTTACTGTCCTCACACACAGACTCATGCTCCCTCACCCCACCCCTCCCTACATCCCTCCTTTCCCTGCTAACCCCTTGCCTCTTCCCTCCTACTCATTTACTGAGCACGTTTTTTCTAGTTCATACTCACTGGCACCTTGTCTGTCTGCTCGCCCTGTACGTGTGCTCACTAATTCCACTTCAGCAACTGAGAAACAATTATTCACGTTACATCTCTGTACAAGGAACGCTTCTGCACTTGGAGTCGTAATCTGCTATCAGTTTATTTGTATTCTTAGCCAAATTATAATGAAGCCTCTTCACTTTTACTTATACACGTTGTCTCTGTTTTTTTCTTTCTCTTTTGCGTCACTCTACATGTCTTTCTCCCTATTCCCTCTCTCTTTGGTTTGTCATTCCTCCACCTTCTCTCTCACCCTTTATAAGCCTTTCCCTTTTTTTCGCTAACACATTCTCCGTTACTCCTTCTCCATCACTCTCTGTTTCACTCCATCTCACTGACTCTTTCTTTACCCCCTCTTCTCTCTCTACTCCATCCTATCCACTCCAATTAGTTTTTGTGCCCTTCCCTCTTAGTCTTCCACTCTCCTTTAGTCTCTCCCTGTTTAACCTTTTCTCTTCCTCTTCTTTTAGTACTCTCTCTTTTCTCTAGATATTTCACTTACTCCTTTGCTCAAAATTCCCTCTCTCAGTTTCATTGGCCTCTCCATGATGCTCTCCCCTTCTCCCTTTCCCTTGGCCAACTGTCTGCACATTTCTATAAGCGTTTCTCTCTCTCACTCAGTCCACACCTCCCTCTGTATTTTACACACTCCTTTTCCTTCTTTTGGTCTCTATCTTTCGAACCTAACCCCACCTGAGAAAAATCGTTCTTTCATTCTTTCGCCTCCACTGTCTCTTTCCCATCTCTATATTATTCATTGTCTTGCACTCTCTCCTCTCCCAGTCCTTCTCCATGTATTTCTTCCTCTCTAAGTCCCCACTCCCTCGTCTACTCCTTCCTCCTCCACTATTTACCTGTTTCTCCTTCCCATCTGTTTCTTTCACTCTCTTTTTCTTCCGCCCACCTCCGGTTTCCTATTTCCATATCCCTCCACACTGATCTCTCCTTCTCCTACTACTTCCATATCTCAAAATTCCTCCTTAGCAACACCTCTCTCCAAGCTCTACATTCCTACCATGTACTTTTCTCTCTCACTTCCCTCGTTGGATCTCTCCCCTTCTACCTCTCCCACCTCACTATCCAACTCCCCATTTTTATCTCTGTCTTCTCCACTATTGGTATGGTTCACTTTCTTGCATTCTCTTGGTCTCTTTCTCTCTCACAACATTATCTCTTCAATATTTTCCCACCTCTGTCTCTTGCATTGTTTCATCTCGCTGTTCCTCCCCTCCATCTTTCTCTCTTTACCCTGCTGTTTTCCTTTCTCTCCCTCCTCCCCTCATATTCTCTCCTAATTCCCAAATTCCATCTTTATATTTTTGTTTCAGTTTCTGTTATTCATTCTCTAGTGCTCCCTCTGTCTTTCTCTCCGGCTCACAAATGTCTCCAATTTCTGTCTTTCTGTCTCCCTCATTTCAATATTTATCAGGATACTTTCCTCACAAACTCTCTTGGACCGGAGTCAGTCCTGCAATTTGGTACACATACTCTATGCTATCTAACTTGAACTGTCCCAGTTGCCCCTATATGATCCAGACTCTCCTTGGGTTACAGAAGTTTATGTTTCATTTCTGCTTAGAATGAAAAGCTATATGTGTGATGAGTGGACAGTTGGTGGTTAGCTTCCCTTGGCATAGCCAATAGGGCTCGCCTTTGGGACCTTATACGTGTTTAGTTATCCAGCACAATATCCTTGGTGCAACAACATAAACTGTTGCATGGATAAACACTTACAAGGTCCCAAAGGCAAGACTTATTGGCTATGCCAATGCTTGTTTTTGTAGTTGATACAATTGATTTAGGATATCTCCTGTTTTCTCAAGTGCTCAAGAGACTCAGAACTAGGCCCGCTCGCGGAACAAAAGGGAATCCTACTCACAAAATATTAAGTTTACCTTTGTGAATCAGGCCCACAGTGTGTGATTCTAGTGATGCCCAGAACTCTGCAGAGATTGTGTGTAATTTTAGTGATGCAATTGAAGTCCCTACAGAAACATTGTGTTAAAGAATCATGGCTCAATTGTCCCATTACTTCAGATCATGGTATAGTTTAAATAAAGCAGTCATAAAGTGCTTGTGCATCATAAAGGTAATATATGAACTAATAGAGTGATTTTACATCACACAGAAAATATTAAACATTATTACATTATCTAGATAATTGATTTGCTGAAAATTCCTGTGTGTAGACAGAGGGTAGCCATGTTCTAATCTAGCAACCTTAACCAATCGTACAGAAAAGAATGGACAATAGGTTATTTCAACATTATGGTAAAAAAGATTTTCTTCAAGGAATTCTAGGATGGCTAGTTACAATTTAAAAAGATACAAAAAGGAAGACTAAGAACTGAGGCCCACATGCATCCAAGGAAAAACCGGTCGCAAACGGGCAGATTCTCGGAATCTGCCCCTTTGCGACCGGTATTTTTGCATTTGGGATGCATCATCCCAAATGCAAAAATCACAATTTAAGAAATCGCAAAATTGCAATTACTTAAATGCAATGCATGAAATAAGAAAAAATTGCGATTTTGCAAATAGGGGGCGCAAATTACCATGAAGTTAAACTTCATGGTAATTTGCAAAAACTTTGAAAAATGTACTAAAATGCATTTTTCAAAGTTCCATTTTACACAGCCTTTGGGGCATGAATGTCTGTCGCCTCTGTATTGCTGCAAGCTGTGCAACCCCGATCAAGCGAGTCCGCCCGCTTACTTGTGAATGCGCGCATTGGGAGCACCCAGTGTCTAAACTGGAGGTTGTTTCTTGGCCAAAAGTGGCTGGATGTCATTCAGGATCAATTCTAATCTATACTGATCTTTGACTTGTGAAAACTCGATTGTTAGTCAGCCAGCTGAAGGATTCCTTACCGCCTGTATTCGTTTGTATTTCCTATAGCTCTCCATTAGGATTTTCTAGGTGTAGCAAGGCAGGTTTCTTCTGCATCACTGCACAGATTACATCTCCCTATTTCAGCACAGGTGTTCCTGATGTGTACCAGCCTAGGAAGTTTACCAACACCCTTCAACCTCAACACTTCACTCAGCTCTTCCCTATAAGCTAACATTTCAGGGGTGCTCCACAGGCGACACCAGAATAATAGGGGTCTCAGGGCGGCTTCGTCCGAGATTGGGCTAATCCCCAGGTCCATTCTAGGAGGTGTAAGTGGGGAACTAGGGGGAAGCCCAAGAAGTTTGATAGCAAAAGCATTCTTAATGTTTACTAGGGAAGCCAGGGGCGGTAAACCCATATTTTGGGCACTTTACCACTGTTGACTAGTGCTAAAGTGCATGCACTCTGTGAATAACATGTAATGGGATTTGGTTTGTCCATTATTAGCATATTTGATTTACTAGTAAGTCCCTAGTACATTGAACCATGTGTATGTGCAGGGCCTGTAAACCAAATTCAACTAGTGAGCCTGCAGCCCTGATTTTGGTAGCCCTTCAAATCGGTTTCAAGCCTGCCACTGCAGGGACTGTGTGTGCAGTTTTAAACTGCCATTTTGAGCTGGCAAGTTCCCCTACTTGCCAGGACCAACCCGTCTCTTTTATTACATGAGGAACCCCAAAGGTAGGGACAAGGTTGCCCCAAGGGCAGGGTGCATTTTATTTAAAAGGTAGGATATGTAATTGTGAGTTTTACATCTTCTGGTAGTGAAAACATGCTAAATTCATTTTTCACTACAGCAAGGCCTATCTCTCCCATAGGTTAGCATTGGAGCTACCTTGTAACATCTTACAAGTGTATTTTGGAATCAGGACCAGATAGTGTCTCTAGTCTCACAATTTGAAAGCACATCAGTTAGTGAAGGTGGTTTTTGAAATTACAGGTCTGAAAATGCCACTTTTAGAAAGTTGACACTTGGGGGCATATTACCAACAACTAGCGATAATTTTTGTCTCTAACTTGTTTAGAGACAAAAATTATCGCCGCACATCGGCGATTTTTATCGCAGATAAACCTTGCTATTAGCAAGGTTTATCGCAAATGCGATAAAAAACGGCCGCAATGCATGAATATCGCTGAAAAGGCAGCGATATTCATGCATTATCGAGCAAATGCTCTTAGCCATGTTATCCACCTCCCATTGGATAACATGGTGAAGAACTGCTCAGGGCAGGTGTTAGCTTTTGGAGATATTCGCGCTTAGCGCGAATATCTCCAAAAGTTGGTAATAGGAGATAGCGATGTTAGTGACTGTTTCCAGTCGCTAACATCTTGGCACGCCCACTTTGCATGTCATTAGTGATAAATATCACTGACATGCAAAGTGGGGCCCAAGATGGTCGCTATCTCCTATTAGCTGTCACTAACTGGTGTTAGCGACAGCTTGGTAATAGGGAGATAATTTTATCTCCGCTTTCTTGGCTTTTAAAGCCAAAAAAGCGGAGATAAACCCCCTTGATAATATGCCCCTTTCTTTCTTAACCATTCCGTGCTTCTGCATGTCTCGGTTGGGTGACAGTTGGGCTTTGTGAATTCACTATAGACAGTCATATACAAAGGGAGCTGAGGTGTGCCCTGCATATCCTGATGGCCCATCACCTGAAGGATAAACCTCCATGAGTTAGAGTGGTGGGAAGAGCTGACATTTGTACCTGAATAGGGCTGTGCCTTTCCCCACACAAAGAGGTCTACAACCCCAGTAGTGAGTCTGGAGCCAGGGCAAGGAAGTGCAGAGTCTTTTGCACTACAAATGCCTTCCTTTAAAGTCTCCCGACCTCAAAGGCCAAAATGGGAATATGTACGGAGCCCTGACACCAAATACTCAGCACTGTTCCAGACTGACGACAATTTACCAGGAAGAAGAACTGATGTGCCGCCAGGAGTGGCTGCCTTTTTGCTGTTTGCTTTGCTGTGTTGGCCTGCTGCTTGCTTCTTCTGTCCTGGGAGTGAGAGGACTGGAATTTACTCTCTGTATCCGGCTTTCTAAGGTTCTCCAAGGGCTTCACTGAGCTTGCCTCCTGTTGCTGAATACTTAAGGACATCAAAGACTTCACCTGCATCTTGCTGCCAGGACCTGAGTTCCTTTGTTGTGAGACCTGTCCTACCAAGTGGTGTAAATCCAGTCCGGAGCTCTTGGAGGTAAATTTGGTGCTGCAATTAAAAAACAAAGCATCAACTTCAAGTGCCCGTTTGGCGCTGGCACATTCCTGCGATATTCAACACATTGCCACTGCCTACACCAAAGCTGTTGTCCCCGCTTGCTTAGCACATGACGCAACGACCATGACTTACAACTTAGCCCTGACTTTGCTGATGCAGCGCCTCCGAAGAGCCAGTGCAGTGTGTGTCTCGAGGACTGCTTCACTGAGGTCTGGGATGCAATGCTGCAACTCTCCAGACCATAACTTTCACTCAACACAGCGCCTTCAGCCCAGCGGTTTGACATCAACGCCAGAGAATCAACACAGCATAAATCCAACATCAACGCATCATCTACACCGCATCTCCATCAGGGACCAAGGTCTAGCACAAGCAACCGATGGATCACCTCCTCTGCGCAATGCATTGTCCAGGAGAGGGAAAGCTCAAAACCCTGCACAGTCTTATGGAAACGACACATCACATGTATTCGTGACACCTCACCTTCTCTGCTCTATGCATTGTCTTTGATTTCTGATAGATCCAGGGTACTGTAAGGGGATCTGGGTGATTCCTGTATCTGGCCATCGCGCCATCGCGGTAGGACTACACTTCTGGATTTCTCCTGGTAAATCCACGACCAGGTAGCCCCATTTGGAGCAATTGCTTTCTAAGCACTAGAACTTTATTTAACCTTGAAGAATGCATAACTTGATTCATGTATGTTTTTTTTTTTGTTTTTCTAGTCTTGTTTTACTCATACTAATATTGGCTATTTTTCTAACATGGCATGGAATACTTTTGTGGTGTTTTCACTGTGTTACTGTGTATGTGTGCATTTGTGTTTGTGCACAAATACTTTAAACTTTGCCTCTAGAGATAAGCCAGACTTCTCTATGCCACGCTACCAAGGGTGTTAGCACAAGTTATCTTTGGTGTGTAACTTGTAACTTACTTACCCTTACTAGGATTGTAGGACCCTACTTGAACAGGTTGCATACTCTGCCAATGGGAGACCACCATTTCTAGCAACTGTCAACAAGAATCTTCCACAATCTTTATCTTTACTACCAGGAGAATAAATTAGACCTCTAAGAAGTCAAGCCCAACAACTAAAGCAGGTGCACTCTACATTTTGGTCTGGGCATATTTTTTTCACTGCAACCTAGCAATGTTTCCTTCTGAATGCTACGGGGTACAGCTTAGTCACTATTTAACTTTAAAATTAGTTTCCACATCATTTGGAAATTCGATGGGTTATGGTGCAAAGGAGAAAGGACTCAACATTTTAGATTTTTAATTGAAAACTCACATGCAGAAAACGAATAATTAGGATCTTGTAACTTACCCCTCTAGGACTCCATGCAATGACATAGCTATTTTTAGTGCAGCATGTGCAGGCATATGGGTGGCCATCTGAACATAATGATGTCACTGTTTTACTGCTGAGTTGTAAGAAGCTGGCTTAGTATATGATATCCACTTTTGTAAGTGGGCACAATTCACTAATCCAGACAACCCGTATGGTGATTTCAGTGGTATCTTTGGGGTTCAGCCTTCAGGCTTAGTCCAGAAGGAGTGTACAGCAGCTTGTTTTACCAGAGCATTATTTTCTAATTGGTATATATTACGGGAAAAAGAACCACATGACATTCACTAATACATACAAATATCTCCTACTCGGAGATATACACAATGCACACAATACTTATAGAGGAATGCAAACCATGATAATACTATACCCAGAAGACGTAGAATTTCCGGGGACCTAAGGAATCACCCAAGATAAGTAAACAGGAACCCCACGGAGGCTATATACAGATTGGGAACACAGCTGCTGGCTCAATACAAGTCAATGGGTAAGTTGCTGTTGCAATTTTAAAGAAGAAGGACCCCTCCCATTGGACCCTGAAGGAACCCTGTGGAAGACAAAAGGTTGGTGAGCCACCCCACCTGTAATTACCCTAGGAACCAGGATACCTACACCATGGAAGCCAGGTGGATAGATGTGAAGTGGCGTCAGAAACGCCGTCAAACTCAATGGAGGACTTCAGGAAAATGCAGCTGCTGAGGAATGCAAAAGTGTCCGGTGGAACCCAAAGGTGGAATCAAGATGAGAAGCACCTGCAAGCAGAGGGGACAGAGGCCATGCCACTTAGGAGTGACCAGGGGGCAGGCAAGACGAATGCCCACCGATGTTGGTGTTGCAGAAGAGCTAACAATGTCATTGGAGCTGCAGCTGTGCATACCAGGTGATGCTGTGGAAGACCAGGAGCCATTCACGAGCTGTCCCTCATCGGATGTCGATAGTTGAGAGGTCGGTGTCTGTCGGGAGCACCAACAAGCCTTGGCAGCTGTGACCAATGTGGAAAACTAAAAAGGTGCAGTGTCAGGACCAGCAAGGTCCAGGTGAATTGCCACAAGCAGGGGAGTCAGAGCAGGCCCTGAGCAATCAGGGGAATCCACTGATATCAAAGAGGATCTTCAAGATGACCCATAGGCCGAAGGCACTGAAGTCACAAGAGGACCTTGAGCAGCTCACTAAAGATGCAGGCCCACGGTGCAAATGATGTGGCCAGGATGAAAATCTTGGTCACCGGATATACCTGAGATTGGGCTACTTGGAGCCTGAAGATCTTGGAGGAAGGAAGCCAACAATCCTTTGCAAATGCAAGTCAACGTGGTGCACACGGGTTCAGTTCTTGTGGCTCTGACGAGGGATACTGGCCTCAAACCTGGTGAGAGGACAGGGCAGGCCTCAAGGAATGTGAACCATGACCTGTGTTGCTGAGTCTTTGAGGGCTCGGGCTCAGCAGACCGGTCAACTTCATTGTGTGGGGATATGACTCCTTCACTTCAAGGGAGATTCCTTCAGGTGTCTTGGATGTCCAAAGGCCTTGGAAGGTTCCTGTACGGAGCACACGCACAGACGCTGTAGCAGACTTGCTGGATGACAAGACCAGGAGCAGCAGGAATCGTCCCAGTTGCAGTCTCAGAGCCCAGAGCAAGGTCCAGGGAAGTCCAAAGTGCCAAGACAGTCAAAGAGGAAGTAGTGTCTTGATATGAATCTTGTCCCACAACAAATCTAGGGACCCACCTATAAGTAAGCCCTTAAGTACCCTACGGAAACGGTTTGAACAATTCAGGGTTCCCTCCCAGGGGGGGGGGTTGTGCAGTGGGGAGGTTACTCCCATGTCCTTTGTCCAGTTTCGCACCAGAGTGGGAGCCGATGGCTCTGTGAGCTGGTTTGAACTGGACTAGGCAAGGAGGGCACTGAATGTGCCCCTCAAGCAGACTGAGTGGCATTGGCAAGTGCCCACACCCGACACCAATACACTAAACTCTGTCTGGGAGGTGGTCACACCTCCCTGTGACAGGATACCTAATGTTCTGCCATCCCTAGCTCAAGCTTCGTTCTGCAGCAGGAGGACTGAATCGTGTCTATTGTCGGCAGCAGCCATGTTGGGCAGTCCGGGTCTAAAGCACTGAGGGCCTCTCGGAGGAGCTTTACAGTGCATAGAATCATACCTCCAACACCGTTTATCAATCAATCAATCAATCATCGCATTTATGAAGCGCGCTACTCACCCGCTAGGGTCTCAAGGTGCTGAGAGGGGGGGTTGGGTGCTGCTACTGCTCGAAGAGCCAGGTCTTGAGTTGCTTCCTGAAGGAGAGATGGTCCTGGGTCAGCTGAAGGTGGGAGGGGAGGGAGTTCAATGTCTTGGCCGCCAGGTAGGAGAAGGAACTTCCTCCAGTGGTGGTTCTGCGAATCCTAGGGACGGTGGCGAGGGCGAGGCTGGCGGATCGGAGCTGGCGGCTGGGTAATTAGAACGTGAGGCGTTTGTTGAGGTATTTGGGGCCCATGTCATGGAGAGTATTGTGTGCATGGGTGAGGAGCCGGAATGTGATCCTCTTGCTGACGGGGAGCCAATTCAGGTCTCTCAGGTGGGCAGAGATGTGGCTGTGATGAGGATGTCCAGGATGAGTCGTGCAGAGGCGTTCTGTATGAGCTGCAATATTTTCTGTAGTTTGGCTTTGGTTCCTGTGTAGAGGGCGTTCCCGTAGTCCAGTCGGCTGGTGACGAGGTCCTGGGTGATGGACTTTCTGGTTTCGGTGGGGATCCACTGGAAGATCTTTCGGAGCATGCGCAGGGTGTTGAAACAGGATGACGAGATGGGGTTGACTTGCTTGGTCATCGTGAGGGAGGAGTCCAGGATGAAGCCTAGGTTGCGAGCGTGGTCCGTGAGATTGGGGGTGGTGCCCAGTGCAGGGGGCCCCCAGGAGTCGTCCCAGGCAGAGGATGAGGACTTACGTCTTGTCTGAGTTCAGTTTTAGACGGCTGAGCTTCATCCATTCTGCGACGTCTTTCATTCCTTCATGGAGGTTGGCTCTGGCGGTGGCGGGGTCGTTGGTGAGGAAGAGGATCAGCTGGGTGTCGTCAGCGTAGGAGATGACGTTCAGATTGTGTTGGCGTGCGATGGCTGCGAGGGGGCTCATGTAGATGTTGAAGAGGGTGGGGCTGAGCAAGGAGCCTTGAGGAACGCCACAGATGATCTTGGTGGCCGCTGAGCGAAGGGGGGGAGGCGGACTCTCTCTGAAGGGGGGGAGGCGGACTCTCTGAGTTCTGTCGGAGAGGAAGGAGGTGTTTATGGTGTGGGGGTATGATTCCAACAGGTTTGATACCAAACATGACAAGGTTCGTTGCAGCCAGTTTAGAGATGGTCAGCTCATAATGATGACGCATGGCCACACTGTATGTATCATAATGGCTGCTGCACTTAAAACCCAGGAAAATGGACTCTGAAATGTGTAGGTATCCAATCTGGGATGTACCTAAGTACTTACCATAGCCAATTTAGGGAGAAAGCACAGGACTGGGGTCCTGGTTAGCCAGATTCCTGTCAAACTAGTCAGAAACAGCATAGCACCAGGCAAAAATTGGGGGTAACCATAAAAGCAGGTCCTACTTTCCTGCATGAGTGGTGGCAGGGAAGCCCATTCCCTTTCCTGGATTAGGTCCCAATGCACACTTACTACACCAACAATCTCATGCTCTGAGAAGCAACGACAGACAGCCAGTACTTTAGAGTACTTTGCCGGAGCTAGACAGACTATTCTAAGTGCTGTGTACTTGTATTAAATGTAGAAAATATGTCTGACCCTCACCAGTAGTAATTGGGAACATTGTTCTTCGAACCATGTTAGAAAATAGGTCAGTACTATTTATTGTATAGTCCTTTGTTCTGAATACGTTAGCTAAAAGGCCTTTTGTATTACCAGGCCCTAAGGGTATTTCATGGATTGCAAATACTGGTTTTTGACCCATTGAAAGCCTCACAGAATCTTAAAAAGCAATTGGTTTCAGACACCATTGAATGCTAAACACATATTGGTATCAGGAAACTGTGTCGTCTCAGCAAAGATGGACAGTCATGCGCACTTAGCCTGTTCTCTACCAGGCTGTATTGCACTGAACCACAGAGCCTAGACCAGTCACAAAACTGCTGTCACACAGGGTGACGAAAGGCTAGGGGATTCCGGGAGACTGTGTGCTTCTTGCTGTCGGTAGAAGAGGATGGAGGAGAGGTGGCGGCCAGCGGTACCCATGTAAGTGCTTTTATTAATTTTTTATTCCCCCCCTTTGCACCAACTTTTACAGGCCCTAAAACTGAGTAATGAACACTTTTAAGAGGACTGTCTGTGGAAGATGATTGAAAAATAAATCTAAATGGTATGTGTAGGTACATCTGTTCAAATCAGTCATGTTGCTTTGCTGCCTTTGCTGCTTTGCTGCCTTGCCAATCAAACTCAAGAATGCTGATGTCAAACCATTACCCATGTTTCAGTTACTCTGAGTGTTTTTAGCAAGATCCTTGCCACACCCAAACCAACAGCAATAATGGGATTTTCACCAATGTAAGAGAAACTAGTGAGGTGATGGAAATCCAGTTGTTTCAAGAAATATTTTCAATTCCCCAAGTCACAATAACAAACCTAAATTCTACATGGTCTGTAAAAAGTTTGTTTCAGGCATGGTTCGGAGACTCACCATTTTGAAGTAGCAACACTAAGGGCCAGATGTACGATCCTAAATTGCATTAGTTTGCACATGCAAAAACAAATAGGACCATGTACAATTCCTATTTAGTGAATCGCAATTTATTTGCTACTCGCTAAATATGAATTCCGACTCGCTATTAGGAAGGGGTGTTTCAAGGGCATCCCTTCCTAATAGCGACTCTCTCCCCCAAGAATGAATCTTTTTTGACCAGGGGACCCCTTCTCCTCTGCAAAGGTAAACATCCTTTACAACGCAACTTTTACCAGGCAGTGCCTTTACGACGCAACTTTTACATCGCAAACCATTACAACGCATTGCGCTGGGGGGCACTCTAGGATAGGGAATAGGTTTAATGTACTATCCAACACCTTCCCTACTATTCACGGGGACTGGAGTTGGAATAGTAAATTAAACTATTCACTATCCAGCGCCCCAAAGCACTATGCGTTGTAATGGTATTTATTGTAAAACTTGCGATGTAAAGGTAGGCTTTGTAAAAGTATGCGTTGTAACGTCATACATCCACTGAAAATGCAGGGAAAAATATTTTTTAAGGGCAGGCAGTGGTCCCAACAACTGCCCTTAAAAAATAAAATGATAACGTTTAATTTTCTTTTTTTTAAATGGATGTCGTTTTCCTTTAAGGAAAACGGGCTGCATAATAAATGCGTTATTTAAAAGCAGTTCCAGAAATGTAGGTCTGCTGAGCCTGGCAGGCCACCGGGGTCGCAAATTGCAAGTCGCCAATTGTCATGGTCGTACATCTGGCCCTAAATGTCTACCAGCATTTGCTTTCACTTGAACACTTGCAGAGGCATGAAGTAATGTCACATAAGGAAAATTGTGTCTGAGAAGACTTAAATGATAAAGTTGAAGCACAGCCGCACTTAGAAATATATCCCAATTGAGATCAGAGAATGCTGTGTGAAATAGGACACTCTGTCCATAACTGATGTTGTCCATTACTCAGTCAGAAACCTCGGAGGAGTGATAAGGCTTTGTGCGGGTGGGCCCTCGACGTCCCAAACTTTTTACTCTCACTCAAATAAAGGGAGGGTACACCCTATTGTTCCTCTATACCACTTAATTTATTGTAGTGTGCGTGGATGTTTTAAATATCACATTTGAGTGTGTGAATGACACCCAGGTAAATTAGTGTCCACGTCACATTTCTCAGATATATATATGTTATATACATGTTTTGGGTCCTTAACCACAGGTACCACCTGTAGCTTGCTTCATCATTGGGCCCACACCCAGCTCACCTAAAGTGACTAGGCAGGCTTTACGCATTTGTAAGTGAAGCTCTTAGGAGGTATATGCAGGGAATTAGGGGCCAGATGTAGGTAGCCAAATACCGGTCGGTAACGGACGATTTCGGCCATTACCGACCGGTATTTGGCTTTTGAGATGTAGGTGGGTAGTTATTTACAGAATCGGTATACTTACCGAATCGGTAAATTTACCACTTCGGTATTTTACCGAATCGGTACACATACCGATTCTGTAAATCCATATGTAGCTGACACTCCTAAGAGTGCCACAGGCCCTTAAGAGTCGGTATTTTACCACACAATCCTATTGGGTGGTAAAATACCGAATCCAGGTGTGCATGCACATCTGTGCATGCACACCTGTGCCATGTGGCACACAGACATGCCCTTAGGGCATGTCTGTGTGCCACATGGCACACATGCCTGTACTTGGGGTGCTAGAGGGTGTCAAAGTGACATCCCCTGCACCCTTGCAGGATTCGGTATTTACCGATTCCGTAAATACCGAATCGGTATTTCACATTGATTCCTATGGGCTTCAAGGCCCATAGGAATCAATGTGAAATACCGATTCGGTATTTACAGAATCGGTAAATACCGACTGTTACAGAATCGGTAAATTAGAAATGAGATTTACCTACATATGCCTCCTTCCTATTTACCTACTCTTAAATACCAAATCGGCATGATTCGGTATTTAAGAGTCGGTAAATAGGAATTACCTACATCTGGCCCTAGGTGTTTAAAAAATGCCTATGGATCCTATATTTCTATTTTAATGAGCAACGTCTATAGCAAGATTAAAAACAGTGAGATGCTAATCAGGATACTATAAACCTATATATGTTAAGGACTTGTCTTCGCACTGCAGGTTTGGGAATTCAACGTGAGACATTCCTCTGTCCTTCTCAAAAAATCTGTTTATCCTGCGGTTTAAGGTTTCTGTTTGGTACACTGATACTCCAATATTTGTGGCAGGTGATATTACACAAGGCCAGTCTGTACAGTTCCCTACCTCACGTAACACCATTCGCCCTATTGCATTCTGCTCTCCCTCTTCTTTCAACTTTCCATGGATATGTCTTTTACTGAATTTTTTTTTAATCATTGTATGACTTCTGCAAAAATACATTTTGGAAGCTCCACTGAAAAACTGTTTCGAATTAATGCCACAGGTCATTGAAAAGCAGGGAAATACTCAAGGACGCATTCTACGGTTGTTATGCTGTGTGAGTTCACTCTATGTTGTGTTAAAATGTTTGTTATTCATATTTCAAAACGTGCAACCCTTTATCAGTGAATAGTCTACTTGCAGTCCCCCATTTTCTCACCACATACCCTTGCCAGACTTCTCTGTGAAATTCACATCACACTGCTCAGAGCAAGCTGCTTTCCTGTGTGAGATGTGTCGAGGATCACAGGGTCTGAGGGCCTGTGAGGGATAGAAGCTGTTGCCAAGTAGCCATACATATGCTAATGTAACAGTGTCTGTCATTGTTTAGGAGTTCTGCTGGAGAAAGGCGAACCCATGCAGTACAGGCTAAGTAAACTAAAGCTTTGTTTTGAATAGTTACTTCCTCCAATTAGCATTTCAAGCAAAACCATGGGGCAGATTATCAAGGGAAACATTGCCACTTTTTCAGCACATAGCGCCAAAAAAGCAGCGTTTTTTTATCACCATGTGGTGCAGTTCTAAGTGAGCCTTAGAAAAGCAGCACAGAGGGACCGCCAAAGCCCATTCTTGCATGACATGGACTGTTAAGTCCATGGCGTACAGGAAATGGGGTGCATGCATACAGCATGCATCCTGTGGCCCTGAAGCAACAGGGGGCCATGTAGGGCCACCTTAGTTTCCTCACTGTCACACTTTTCAGGGGGTGAGGAAACTCATAATATGCTTGTCAGTGCCACAGAGACCCCGCCAACATATTGTGGGCCTCAGACCACTGCAAGACCACCAGGGAATACAGATCCCTGGCTGTAGCAGCGGTCTTTTGGTGGGTTGACTGCCAAAGTCATCATACGGTGGTCAGACCGACAGTGCGGTGGTTGCAGCACCTCCACCCTTGCACCACCCTGGTTTGGTGGTCCACGTACCGCCAAACTCTGAATCACCCCCTAAGTGCCAAGCACAGATCTTGGCTGCACTGGGATACTTTTACAACTGAAGTTTACACTGGGGTCCAAATTATCCCTTAAAGTCATGTTCCAATTTCTACAGTTTTCAATTATCAAACAGAATCACACATAGATTTTTTTCTCCTGCATTTGGACCTTAAGCTAGATTGGAAAGGGTTCAGCAGGTTTTTGACTAAGATGTGTATGAGAAACTATAGGTAAACGGACTCTGTGCTACTTTCATCTAAAAAAGAAACCTTGGAGATTGGCCTCATGTTTTGGAAATCAGATGGATCCAAATTGAGTTTCTTTAGTAAAGGAAGACATTTTGCCAGATTTAAGGGTAGAGTCAAACATCCCTTCTCCTGGGAAGAATTTAGCAATGCTCGGAATAAGGGGGCCTAGGCCATGTGGCCTATGAATAATTTGTTTAGCACAAGCATGCTTCCATTCTTAGACTACCTGCAGCATTTTTTTATTTACTCATGCTTACAGCAATTATATCAGTGGCTTCCAGGACACATGTACACAAGGGCACTCATCGTACACATTTTACACGCAACTGACTTGACATTGAAGACCTTCTACATCATGTGTAATTTCCGTAACATTTGCAAAAAATAGTACCTATAGAAAGCAAGATAAAGATTTGCAATATCACACACTGCTAGGCCTATAATGGCAAGAGCTCAGCTTTTTTTCCATCTGCAGTTATGACATCTCATTTTTTGTTTGTTGTATTGAAGGAGCATGACATAAAAAATGAGTCATTCAAGTTTTGGATTTAAATTATAGATTTAAATCAATACTGGGGTCTAAGAGCTGCCTTTGTTCAGCTCTCCCAGGAAAACTAGGTATATTATTTTTGTCATCCAATAACGAAATCTTTGTTTCACATTAAAAGTTACAGACATTTGATTAACTCTCTTAGTCCATAGTTTCACATACATATATAATATCAAAATAAGTGAACACGTTTTGGACACAACCATAATGATATCCAGGTGAGGACTCCTTCCAGTGGAGGATGAGCTGCAGACATGTTATTAAAATGCCAAGGAAAACAAAATCTGATTTAAACTCTGTAGTCAGTCTGATCATAATTAAAATGTTGTTATGGAATACTGGAAGATCAACCATTGCAGAGTTTTAGCAGAATGCAAGTCAGAATAAGAACTAATCATGGTGAAACTAGCCACATTATGTTATTGAGCCGCCTCTTGGATTTGGTATCTGGAGCATACAGCTAGTAAACCAGGCCTAGATTTAGTAATCTTCTTCAGGGTGATATAAAAGCCACATAGGTTATGATTGTTCTGTAGTTTGAATGTAGCCATTGACGTTACTGAATGTCCCATGGGCAAAGACTGCTTACCCATCTACAGAGATATCCATTTATCTAACCAGGCTAACTGCTTGGGAACCCACTGTGGCAGCAATCATCCATTGAATCCATGAAAATCCGCTATAAAAAGTAGATATGTTTGTTTGAATAGATATCTGCAGGAGAATCTGGTGATATTCTAGTTGTGGCAGAGATTAGGTTGTCGCTCATTTGTAAGTACTTTAACAATTCTTGGCATGTGATCCTAATTCCATTGCTAATTCCCAAATAAACTTTAACATACCTTGAGAGTATAGTTGATTAAAAAATGTTTTTTTTATTAGCCCATGTAGAATGGTTGTGGACCTGGAAGCTCTCCAGCATTTGCAAATAATGTCAAGATGCCTCAGTCTTGCAATTCTGATCCAACAGGAGTGATGCTAGCTTCCACACATCTCGAAACATACATCAAACCTCTCATTAGTGGAGAAGTGTGGCTCAATGGTTAGAGCGGCGGCAGACCCTGATGCAGAGGTCTGGCCCGGACCGGGGTTCAATTCCTGCCTCAGCGGGTCTTGGGCTCAATTTCCCCGGACCTGATAATTCTCGCCTCGGTGCCTATTCTAAGCATGGGTCCCACTCTGCAACTCTGGGCAATAGCTTGCTTGATCTCCACAATGGCCCCAACAGTGCTAGGATGCCTGGCTTCACCTTGGGGGTGCCCAGGAATGGGCACTTCACAGGGAAAGGCCAGGAAGGATTCCACAGCGGTATGTGTACAATGCCTTGAGACCCCTTCGGGGGTGATACGTGCGCTATATAAGCACTACATTTACATTTCACTTCCCCAAACCTACAGCTAACCTTACACTATTGCTGTGCAGCTTAAAAGTAGACCCGGGGAAAAGGAATTGAAACAGTGGATATCATAATGCTGCCCAGATGCCAAGCTGGAGCTAATATGCACAACAGGAATATTGATACCTAGAAAACAAGAGAAGATTTTTTGTTTGACTTTAGTGTTGAAGTTGCTGGTTAACTTCTGATATTGTACGTAATATCCCTTCCACCACTCTTGGTATTTCCCACTCCCTGTATTGGAATGATATTCAATCTTTCTCTTGAGCCATCATATAATTAAAATGTATATGCTAACTGCACACTCAGTTATTGTACATTGTTTATTAAAGAGCTGTACCTTCAATAGTATGGATTAACTTTCCATATTTCTGTTTACATTCAATCTGACAGGTTTGGTAACTATAATATGAAAATCATTCATTAATCACATGAATCGACTAGATCCTTGGTAGTCATATACGTACTGTAAGGAATACCTTCATACTATATTCATATATCAACAAGTCTGTGCCAGTGCGATTCCATGGCACTCTCTTATGAGAGCAGTGTGTGTGCAAAAAAAGAGTTTTTAATCCTAATGTTTAACTCACTGTTAAAAGAAACACATTGAAAAATAGAGATCATTGCAAAAAAGTTCAAAATGTAAACATTGAGTTCAAAATTCTAAAGGAGTACAACGTTTGAAAACAAAAACGTGGACGTCTATTTGCTTTACAAGTCTGCTACTACAATACGTCTCTGATTCCAATGATGTATTTCGTCGACTTCCCTGAGTACCAGGCTATAAGGCTAAAAGCAGCAAGTTGCTTCCTATGGTTTGTAGTTTGAGGGATAAAATATTTTAAGGTCATACAGAGTGTTGAGAACAGTTGCATGAAAAGGTTGTTGGAGGTTGCAAGCTGTACAGCTAATTTCTTAAGCCATGCAGAACTTGGCCTTGACTATGTTACTGATCCTATTAATATCCACCCACTTATTTTGTGGCTAGCAATCTGGACAAAGCCATAAGCCAATTTCGGCTGTACCATGAGCAGGGACAGTATGCATCTAGACAAGGCTACCCGTATACCCTTGCTAATGAACATCAAAAATATGAGTAATATATTGGGCTTTCCTGACTTTTACAACGTCCTGAGGCTCTTTCTACAGCTGCTCGGTAGACCATCAAAGGTCATTTTTGGAAGTGGGTCAGGCATACTAGAGCTTGCACTGAATCAGACAAATGTTCGGTCTGGTTGTACAGCCCTTTGAATTCAGGAGGTATCATTGAACCTTACCTTACTTGGATAGGTAGCAACTACCCGCGGGGCTAGTTAATCAGGTTTAGAATTAGCACTTTGCACTATTTGGTGGCTTTTCCTGATCCTGTCAGCCAGTGCTATGGCTCTTACTTACATGTCCATCTGATGACTTTGCACTTGATATTTTTGTGCACGTTATTGTTCTTTTAAGAAAAATGTTTTATTTTTACTTTGAAAGGACACTCGTATTATAGATTATAAGACAGCTATGCATTATCTGCAATCTCTTCCATCTTTAAGTGTCTGTTTGCCCATTATAAATTGCATTCAGCACAATTTGAAGCGTTAGAAATCTTGTTTGTCAAGAAGTGATCATGTGTTATCTGGAAATGATGCTATATTCTGTGCTCCTATGATTGTGCTAAGCTGGTATCTCCAACTATTTATGCACATTATACTTTAGGATGTTTCTTTATTTGGTTTTATACTAAATCCGTGAGGCATGATGATACTCTTCCCTGTCCTATGCACATGATACTTTATGATATTCTCATAATCTGCCATAAATTGGAACTCTGTTTTAATGTTCATGTTTTTTATGATGAGATCTATTAATTGTATTTACCAATGTATGTTTTATTTTCTATCTTGTATGGCTTTTCGCCGAATACATTTACCAAAAAAATAGCAAGTCACAGGAGGAGCAACTATTCATCACAATTGCCTTACTAAAACATTATGGATAGTGTTGCAAGAAATGTATACTCTAGTGACTGAAGATGGCTGGCATCTTTTGAAAGTTATCTGAGAGTGTAATGCCTTTATGGGGCATGATGTCCTTCTTCTCTTTGCTCAGGCGTTCATCATAGCCGGTCTGACGCGAGGCTTCTGTCAAAATGGTGCCCACCCGTCTTCTGCTCCTTATAATTTGCAAGCTCAGGTGACTTAGAGTAACGCATCAACCAGGATAGGCAGTGCTTAATTTTTGGAAGTGTTTTCCAGAGCTCAGCACTGGCACTTATTTAAGACAGGCTGCCACATGATTGCATTGTCTGTCTATTTTTAGGCAGAGCACATCAGCAGAGGTACAACAAATGTATATAGATTAAAAATGATAATACTGATGCCTCCATGACCATTCCTACATGCAATAGACTAAATTGTCACATTACAATGATAGGTGGGTGTGGTTAATAGGTATTATTGCAACTGTCATTTGGCAGTGTTGGCAAGGGTAGCTCATGGTGTAGAGGCAGTGACATACTGGGAAACATCTTGAGCCCCAGCACTTATTTAAAAAATAGTTTAAGCACCTGTAACTAGCACGTAGCGGTAACCACCATCCCTGCTGCATCCTAACATTATTTCGGATCCTTAGATACCTGTAGATATCCTACTTCACATTGACGCAGTGCCTTGAAGACCTTAAATTTCACGTCTTCAGTGTTGCAAGCGCTTAGAAAATTTAAATAAAAATTGTGTTTCTGTCACTTTAAAATAAATCTCCATAAACTGAAACGTTATTGACATGTCTTGTACCAGGTTGGTGAACAGATTGTATAATGCAGCCAAATAATTTGTAAAAAAAAATAAGAAGCTTCCAACCAGATAGCCAGTTGGGGTCTTTTATACCCCATAAAAAGGATAAAATAGACACCTCTAGTTTTCTAAAGGAGAAGAACTGGGAACAGAGCAGGAGTGCATGAAATATGTAAAGTAGTTTAGGTAGCAGGATAATCTTATTAAAGTTGTATGCCCTAAATAAGTGAGAATTATGATCCAAAATGGAATGTGGAAATCGCACTCAAGGATTCCGCTGAGTATGTATTTTTTGAATGAGGGTAGGTGGTGCCATACAGGTAAACCTCCTGTGCTGAGGGTGCGTAAGTATGAATGTGCGTTATTTCCCTTATGAGTAACGTCTCCAGGAGGCACTCAAGATGAACTTCTGTTGTGTAGTTTTAGGAAAATATTCAATGATGGTTCGTGTGAAGTTTTCAATTCATCATTTTATTTTCATAATACTATTTTCATAATATGTTACTTCGTGTTGTGATGTTTTGCCCAATGCATTTTGGGCGAAGGCCCTTCATCAGGGGACTTGTTCTCTGAAAACAATCAAGTAAGCACATTTTTAGCAGTAAGTTTATAAACATACAAATTGTCAAATACATGTCACATTTGGTGGTGGTTGTGTAGGTGCATATTTATACACAAAAAAACGTGAACGAGCAGTGGCAGATCTGGTTTAAGAAATGGCAATGGTAATCTGTGGACAGTGCATGTTTTCTTATGCAAAAATAGTCAAATGAATCGATTTGTTAACGAATGGTGAACCGACGCTCAGTGCAGTTAGGCGCTAGTAGTGATAATTAAAAACTGCGAGTGAAAAAGAAAAGGGTGGTGGAAACAGAACGTTCGTGCTGATGACAAGTGCACGTGCAGTGAAATTAGATGATAGCGGGAATATACTAGTAAAGTGCACCGATTTCAGATGAAGGACGTGAAAAAAGATTGGTCTGCGATCGTGGCTCGACTGTGACGAAGCTGTGCATAAACATGGTCTGACCTGTGATTAGGGTAAACAGGTATGCTAATGCTACAATTCTCAGGAATGTGCCTGGAAAGTAAAGTGAAGAAGAATAAAAATGAGTCCTAAAGACTCTTCGGCAAGAATTTTGGGAATGCAGTTATCGTGGTCAAGACTTACCGGAATCTAACGCGGTGTATTCCACGTACCCGGAAGATGCTGAGTGAAAGTGAAGTGGGAGTGGGCGCTACGTTTAAAACGTGTATGCATGTTAATCACGTGATATGTGTACCAGCAACCTGATTCGTGAAAAAGTAACATGTGATGAGTGATGTTCCCTCCGGTGAATGGAACATGAAGAAATATTACGTGAAATTTAGAAGATTATTTCGGAACGAAAATGATTAATTGTACAAAAAGCAATAGAAAAAAGAAAAAGAAAAAATGTGTATAAGAAAGATGTTAGAATACATGAGAAAGATATTGACGTGAAGGATGTAACGTACGGGTGTAACCTGTGTACGTACACGTACAGTGAAATCATTTGGAGTTGAGAATGTCAGATATGTAAACAGCATGTATAATCATAAATCATAGTGGTAAACTAAAGGATCAATGTCCGTATGAAACGTACATTCTAAAGAAAGCAACTATATTGTAAACGTTCATTCAGTCCCATTGGCTGTACGGTAGATAAACGGTGTATCCAAAACAGTTCTCTTCTCAGAAGATGTTGGGAATTGTCTCGTCCGGGGAGTGATGGTACTATCTCTAAGATGCAAAAACTTAACTGGCTCGGGTTGTGATTAGATGCATTAAAATGTGCAGTAACTGTGGATTTGGGATTTTTTTGTCGGATATTACTCTTATGCTCGATAATGCGAGTTTTGATTTTTCTTACGGTTTTCCCTACGTAAGCGAGTCCACATGGACATTTCAATAAGTACACCAAATTGTTGCTGTCACATGTTCCTGTTACTTTCAGCTTAATCTTGGTACCCTTAGTGGGGTGTGTGATTTTGTTTCCTTTGATGATAGAATTACAATTTCCACAAGTGTGGCACGGTTGGGTACCTCGATGTTGGATCATGCTCGTGCTTTCTTTAGTGTTTAACAATTCTTTTAGATTTTTTTGTACGTTCATATGCAAATATAGGGTTTGATGCGTAAGAGTTGAGAGAAAGGTAAGTGCTTTTTCAGGGATGGTTGATGGAAGCTTTGAAAATAGAGAAAGTTTGTTTCTGTCTTTGGGTTTCTGGTATACACTTGTTCGAAGTGTGCCATTTTCATTGGTGACCATAACGTCTAAGAAAGGATACAGAAAAGGGGGTGGTGATGAACAGAGTGTCTGAATTAAGCAGACCACTCTTACCCAGTCCAAAGATCAGGGCTTGATCCATCACCATTATTTATCTCACTGCCCCATCCCAGCTCAGAACCTGGCTATATGCAAATTAGTCTGTCCCTGGCCCAGTGCATCATGGGAACAGGGCAGACCAAACTACCAAGCCAATTCTTCACCAGAAAGGAGACAAGCTACCGGGGACCGGTTTCTGGCATTTCAGCCTCTTCGGCCCGGCTTGCTTGAATCCTGATGGAGCAGTGAGAAAGGGACTCATGTCTGAGTATACCCTGCCACACCTATAGTGGCCAAAAACGATACAGAAAAGGGGGTGGTGATGAACAGAGTGTCTGAATTAAGCAGACCACTCTTACCCAGTCCAAAGATCAGGGCTTGATCCATCACCGTTATTTATCTCACTGCCCCATCCCAGCTCAGAACCTGGCTATATGCAAATTAGTCTGTCCCTGGCCCAGTGCATCATGGGAACAGGGCAGACCAAACTACCAAGCCAATTCTTCACCAGAAAGGAGACACGCTACCGGGGACCGGTTTCTGGCATTTCAGCCTCTTCGGCCCGGCTTGCTTGAATCCTGATGGAGCAGTGAGAAAGGGACTCATGTCTGAGTATACCCTGCCACACCTATAGTGGCCAAAAACGATACAGAAAAGGGGGTGGTGATGAACAGAGTGTCTGAATTAAGCAGACCACTCTTACCCAGTCCAAAGATCAGGGCTTGATCCATCACCGTTATTTATCTCACTGCCCCATCCCAGCTCAGAACCTGGCTATATGCAAATTAGTCTGTCCCTGGCCCAGTGCATCATGGGAACAGGGCAGACCAAACTACCAAGCCAATTCTTCACCAGAAAGGAGACAAGCTACCGGGGACCGGTTTCTGGCATTTCAGCCTCTTCGGCCCGGCTTGCTTGAATCCTGATGGAGCAGTGAGAAAGGGACTCATGTCTGAGTATACCCTGCCACACCTATAGTGGCCAAAAATGATACAGAAAAGGGGGTGGTGATGAACAGAGTGTCTGAATTAAGCAGACCACTCTTACCCAGTCCAAAGATCAGGGCTTGATCCATCACCGTTATTTATCTCACTGCCCCATCCCAGCTCAGAACCTGGCTATATGCAAATTAGTCTGTCCCTGGCCCAGTGCATCATGGGAACAGGGCAGACCAAACTACCAAGCCAATTCTTCACCAGAAAGGAGACAAGCTACCGGGGACCGGTTTCTCGCATTTCAGCCTCATAACGTCTAAGAAAGGCAACTGAACTTGACTGATAGTTGATGTGAATTCAATCCTGTTGTTTACTTTGTTGAGATCCTCTATGGCTGCATTTAAGGTCGTCGATGTACCTCTCCACAAGATAAAAATAGCATCTATGTATCGTTTGTAAAGGATGAGTTTGAGTTTCCAATCTGGGTTGTTGATGATGTTTTCTGTCTCAATTTGGTGCATGAAAATGTTAGCATATGCTGGAGCCGCGCAATTACCCATTGAGGTTCCGGAACATTGCACATAGTATTGATTGTTCCATTGAAAATAACTCTGGAATAGGGTGAAATGTAACAATTCCATTAACAGTATTTTTAAATTTTCATCCCTGTCACTGTTGATTAAAATGCTTTCTACAGCTGTAAAACCCAAATCGTGGGGAATCGAGGTATAGAATGATTTAACGTCGATGGTACTCATGATCATATCCTCAGTAAATGAGTGAGAGTCAGGTTGTGTAGGGGCAGGATTGTCTCTTTTGATAATGAAGCTTTAATTCTTCACAAATTGTCATATTTGGTAGTTTAACATATCCCCAGCGTGTTCATTTTCTGAATTGAATATTCTTCAGTTAGAGGCAATTGGTCAAAATTCAATATTTGACTGTTTTCTTTGTTTAATTTATATCCTGAAATCACCCCAGAGAAAGCAGCTGCAATTTCAATTGTTGGCATAGCAAACAATCAACAGATCATCAGCCAGTATTTACATTTTGACTCTGAGAAGAATTAATAGAGCAATGTCTGGTACATATTAATTGAGTTTGCCAAAAGGTTTCCCTCTATAAGTGATAAAGATAAGAGGACAAAGGGTAACCCTTCCAGGTACCAACAGTGGCATTAAATGGGGCTACAGCAACTATCCCTCCTGGGACATGGCATATTACTTGTAACAACCTTAATATTTCTACAGTGGCAACACAAACTGGTGCATAGCCTTCTCAGTGCAAGGATAAGAACCACTGGTTATTGCCTGCCCTCCACCCTAGTGAGCACTGCAAGGTTAGTGTGTCAAATATTATCCCTTCCTGGAACTAAACCATATTACCAGGGATTCACAAAGATGGGAAGCAAGCATGTATTTGAATGTATGAACATAACAGTGATATTTAGTGGTATAAATTCAAGAGGATGCTTATTTTTTAAAGACCTTATTACAGGCTAGAGTCCAGGAGGGAGGAATCGGTGGTACTAATATAATTTCAGTGATTTTCTGAAGGAAGAATGGAACTAATATAATTCCCTTAGGGGTAACATCAGTTCCTGCAGTTTTCATATTTGATTTAGCACCAAACTCTAGCAGTACATCCAGCACACCTGGCTGATGTGCAACTTCTTTTTGTTTCTGAGTCAGACAAAGTCTGAAAAACATATGTGATCAAACCAATGAATGCAGACATGATCACCAATGCAGCTTCATCGTGAAGCATAACAGAGTTGTATATTGAGATGAAGAAACTGCAGTGAGTTCAGAAGTGGGACAGCAATGCCATGTGAAATTGGGTAAACAGTCAAAATATCGACTTCAAAATATCGAATGGACATAATATCGAGTTTTAAATATCGAATGGACAAAATATCGACAGGACAGAATATAGACATCAAAAATATCGTTTTTTAGGTAAGTAATGTAATATCGAATGTTAAAAATATAGACAGTTTTTTACCCCTACGCATTCTCTACTGTTGCACCCACTGGAGTGGGAATAGTAATTTTAACCCCTACGCTATCCAACGCTTTCCCTACTGTTGCACCCACTGAAGTGGGAATAGTAATTTTAACCCCTTCGCTATCCAACGCTTTCCCTGCTGTTGCACCCACTGGAGTGGGAATAGTAATTTTTACCCCTACGCTATCCAACGCTTTCCCTACTGTTGCACTCTCTGGAGTGGGAATAGTATATTATAGTAATTAATTTTTACTATTAATTTAATTTAACACTGTTTTTAATAAAGTCAATATTTTTAACAACTACATTTTTGTAAAACGATATTTTGTACTCGATATTTTTGTACTTACCTGTTTGTAGATACAAACTCGATATTCTGTCTGTCGATATTTTGTCAACGATATTTTTGATAGTCGATATTCTGTCCGTCGATATTATGTCAGTGATCCTTGAAATTGATCATTGACCTCTAGAATGGTTTGATAAGCTTGGCGGAAAGGCAGCTGGCTTTTTCCCCAAAATGAACCACAAATATATGGATGAACGAAGCAGCTGATGCACAACCTTAGACTGAAGTACTTTATTTTGAGATCAAATACAAATCAGTTCACATCAAATGATTTAGTGTTGTGACTTCTGAGAATGTATTGCCTCAATGTGTTTTTCATCCTCGACTGACTTGCAGTAGTGATTCCTCCCTCTGAGCTAATTTATGCTGGTTGATAGTGCATTGCAAAGTAAAGCCACAATAGCAGCTTTTACTGCATCCCTTACTGTAGAGTTTCTTTGTGATTGAAGATTATTTTCTAAAAATATCTTTCACAAAGTTCTTAATCCAACTAATGGCTGCAGTGTTTGATTCTTTGAAATAGCATTCTTTGGTGATAAATCACCTCAATTACTTGCTTTTAAAGCAATGTGCTTTCTTCTGGAGAACATGGTCCATGCTGGATTATTCTCAGGGATATAAATTCTTGTAGGGCCTTATAGATATTTATTTTCTTCTAATGTTTTCTATAATTTATGTTGGTTTTTTACTTTGGTTGAGCTCCCTGATGTAGGAGATAGTACATGGGTTTTTCTTGTGAATTTAGGATAGGAGCTTACTTGTTTATGGGGTTACCTTTGTTCTATTTATAGCAGTTTTGAGAGCTCTTCAGTTGAGAGAACGTTTCGGGCATAGATAGAGCTTTGAATTCTTGTAAGGGTTTCTGGACAAAGAGGTGTTTTTAGTGGCTGCAGCATTCCTTTTATTGCCATTTTATTGGTAGGTGAAGGACTTAGCTATGAAGATTTGGAATGCTAAACATGAAAGCGAATATGTTTCATGAAGAAATAGTAGCCCACATTGAATTGAAAGTGATGCATGGTGAAATAAACATGAAATGTTTTGAAATAATCTGCACTTTTCATCAAGGCCAAATTAGTAAACTAATATTTGTGAGTCCTAAGTAGTAAGCTAACATCTGCGAGTCCTAAGTAGTAAACTAACATTTGTGAGGATCTCCCCATACATTGTGAATAGCATTTCGTAGTACTTTAGTCATGCTATTGTTATGCTACTAAACCTAAAACAAAGTGCTGTCTATGAATAGGTCTAATAGAATACAGAGCTTGAATGACATGGGCCTACAGTGACTATGCGTGTCACATCGGATGACAGTGAGGCTCTTAGACAGATGCATGAAGTCACTGATCTAGAATATGCAATGTGAGAAGCTTCTCACACCAGATAAATATCCTGAGGTCCATACTTCTCCTACAGGCTGGGACAAGTGGATGTGCAGTGCAGGAGATGTTGCATACATCAGCAGACACATGGTCATGCAGTATGGGAGACTTTACATACATCAGCAGACATGTGGTTGTGTAGTACGGAAGACATTGCACACATCTGTAGACACATGGATGTGCAGTAGGGGAAGCTTTGCATACATCAGCAGACATGTGGTTTTGCATTATGGGAGTCTTTGCATACATCAGCAGATGTGGATGTGCAGTGTGGAAGACCTTGCAGACATCAGCAGACACGTGGATGTGCAGTATGGGAGAATTTGCATACATCAGCAGGTAATATTAAGGAATGTGCAAAAGATAGGGCTGGGCTTTGTTGACTTATCGAAACGTCTGACCGCGTGAATTGCAGTATGGGTTTTTAGGTACTTGGAGCCCATAAACGTGCACTTAGAAAATCTTGAGGGGGAATATGGGTAATGAGTATATATTCTTTTTAGTGTGTCCATATTTTATTCGCTGTGATTGGCATTTGTTTTGTTGTGTGTTTTATTAATTTCACTTCATATATTATTCATATTATTCACTGATCACCACATTAATGCTATCGTATATCACGCTCTGCTGTGAGTAAGAACTTATTTTTATACATTCGGAATTCATTGCTGCATGTGGTATATTGATTGTGTATGTACTTTGTATTTCAAGGTTTGTGGTATATCTCACCTGCAGGCATTGAAGCAAACTGAGGTACTTACAAGAGGTCCATTGGCATGTGTCATGTGGAGCCTATTATGTGTTTATTTACTAATTGAATTCAGCAATCTGGGATTTATATACAGGTTCCAGAATGTTCTGTGGGTAGAAAGAAAGATGTGGGATAGATGTGGGTGAAAGTGCCACATATGCCATAGATCACTTGTCAGCCATGGACAACATATATTAAGACATACATACTCGTGTAATGATGTTGGAAGTCTGCCTTTTTATTTAAAGTTTTAAAAAGAATTTTATTAACACAGCGTCTAACATAGCAGTTTCAATTATTTTCATTTTATCCGCCCTTCTCAATGTTCTGAGACTTGTAGTTTTCCATTAAATCAATCACTGTAATGAAGCTGAGAAAGTTAAGAGACTAAATGAACATTGGTCAGGAAAGAGACTACCTACATTGCTTTCTAATGGTCTGCGAATGAAAAAAATGTTATGCTTGAGGACATAAGTTGCAGTAACCACACTCCTGAAGCATGACTCTGGTAGCTCTTTGTTGTAGTTTCTACCCCACAACCACTTTGGAGTGATGTATTTTATCATGATGTCACAAATCTATGACATCCATGCATAACATGTGCACACCAAAAAGATATAAGCCATTAGGGCCCACTTAGCTTTGTTGTGTTCATATAGTCAAAACAGTGTGACATGACAAACAACATGCTTTCTTACAGAGACATATATAGATGCAAATTGTGCACAGGCACTATAATAATAAAAACTGATAATGTACAATTCATTAATGGCTTATAAACTGAGTGGCCGCAAAAACTCTTCATGACAAGAGGCTGCCTTGTGGCCTTCCTGGGCAATGAAGCACAAGACCATTGATTACAGTAACACATTACTCTCACATGAACATTTGTTATTATGCACACAGCCAGCAACTGCAACAACCCCATCAAGAACAATCAATATACAACCTTGTCTCCTCTGTGACAGGTGGGAGAGCCACCAAGATTCCTGGGACGCATGCACATGCCAAGGTGTCACAATGTTGGCATGGATGAGAACAAATAGAAGATAGAAGTTTAGTATTAATATTATATTTTAATATACTTTTATTATTGTTTGCTAATGTTGTCTTTAGTTCATGATGATTCTAATATATATTTTGTACAGTAGGTTAGGGTATAATAAACCCACACTAATATGACTTCTTGTTTGTATTCTGCTTTTGGGGTCCTAAATTATACTCCAGATGTGTTTATGCCTTCGAGTTGCTAACATTCCAGATGTGTTTATGCCTTCCAAATGTTTAGCTTCCAGATGTGTTTAACCCTCCCGTACGCTTACCTTCCAGATGTATTTATGCCTTCCTAATGCTTGACTTCCAGATGTGTTCATGCCTTCCAAATGCTTATCTTCCAGATGTGTTTATGCCTTCCAGACACTTATCTTCCAGATGTATTTAGCCCACAAGGAGAGGTATTAGATGCCTGTTGGTTTTCCCTTTGTTGTTAGAGAACTGGCTTGATCCAAAACTCAGGGCTAGGAGAATATAACCGGAGTGCCCCAAATGAGGGGAGGGTATGTAACAGCTCAGTCAGTCAGAACCAGCTCTTCCACTTCTTGTGTCACAGCATATATTACCTGCGCCTATCACGGAGCTGGATTTGAAAAGCCAAACCCAAGAACCTCATGGTACTTAGATCTGTAAAAAAATACCTCAGTAATAAATTAAATGTATATCTGCAATGAATGCTTTGAAAGATTACAAAAATCTGTTTTAATTGTGTTTCTTAAATGCTACTTTGTATTCTTTGTCTTCCTCAGGGTGTTTTTAATCTCTGTGTTTTTCAGGCTGTATATAATGGGATTACATAGTGGCGTTAGAGCAACATATAACAAAGACAATATTTTGTTGTATTTTACCGATACCGTTGATGCTGGTCTCATGTACGTAGAACAGATAACTCCATAGAATAATATAACCACAGTGAGGTGGGAGCCACAGGTGGAAAAGCCCTTGCGTCTCCCCTCTGTAGACCGGATTTTCAGGATCGTTGAAATGATGTTGACGTAAGATGTGATAGTTAAAGCAAAAGGTGTCACACCGAATACAATACCAAGGATGTAGCCTGTTGCATCAACAGCATGAGTGCTGCTACATGAAAGATTCATTACAGCTGTCAATTCACAGTAGAAGTGGTTGATTGTGTGAGACCTACAGAATGAGAACCTAGACATTAGTACAATGTCTGGTATTGGGTCTAAGAAACTAAATAGCCAGCATCCGGCAGCCAGCTTCATGCAAACAACATTATTCATGGTTTTCACATAGCACAAAGGATTGCAAATGGCCACATATCGATCATAAGCCATGACTGCAAGAAGTAGGAATTCTGTAGATACCATGGATATGAAAATAAACACCTGAAGTAAACATCCATTTAGGGAAATGTGTGTTCCAGCTAGAAAGAAGTGAGCCAGCATGTTTGGAAAAATCATTGTTGTATAACAGATGTCAACAAAGGCAAGGTTTGTGAGGAAAAAATACATTGGTGTGTGCAATTGTATGTTGGAATAGACAATCACCATGATGAGAAGGTTCCCGACCAGTACCAAGAAGTAAAGAAGCAAAAAAGTCAAAAAAAGTGGAACTAGTAGTTGTGGGAAATCACTAAAACCCACCATGATGAAGTCAGTCACTACAGTTTGATTTCCTTCTTCCATGGGTTATCACAGATATCTGCAATAAAAAAAGGGAAAGTCAATACGGAACATACACCATTTTGGACGAGAAAGTGGATGCAGATGTCTGACAGTCTCAGTTGATATGTTTACAATTAGAAGAAACTTATTGAATTAGGAACAAAAAATAGGGGGCAAGTAAACCAGTTATAATTGTTTGTATTATTACTTCTTTTTTTCATTCTCATTGGGCAATGATTTACCTGCATGGTGTCTATTGCTAATTTATATGTTGATACATTGCAGCTGTAACTATTCAAAACTTTTCTAGAAGACAAAATCAATCCAAGTAGCCACTATTAGGAAATGGTCTACCTTACATGTCAGTAACCTCAAGTAGTACTATAAGGGCTGACAGCTTTTAAATTAGGTGTTCCTGGCCAATATGTAGGTCTGGCAAAGTAAAGACCTTATGTTATGAGCACATACATTGAGAGCCTTATTACGTGTTTCAAGGTCCGACCGCCTAAAGACCGTGGCCACAGCCTCTAGAAGACCGTAGTGCCAGTGTTCTTCTGACAGCTGTATTACGAATTGACAGAGGTGTCTGCGGTGTTGCCATGACGGTCTTACAGTGGTGGTGAGTACTTTTCCATATCTATCAATGCAAGTGTGTGTATTTCGACTGCATATGTGTTGAATGCACACATATGAATGATACCTGTGGAAACATACCACCTACCCTTTGCCGGAGTCCGGCCCATATGTATCTAGTCCTGGCAATGGGTATATGATACAAAAAGGACTTACCTGTAGATTGCTGCATACAGGGTCCGATTCCTCGGGGTGAAGATTTTGCTGTGAAGGGGGGACATGGAGAAAGGGATCTGCGTTGACTGCTTCTGGAAAGAACAGGAAAGAGGTAAGTATGCACTTCAAATCATTAATTTCTGCTGACCTTTTGACAGTGGTCCCACCACCATGGTCAGCATGTGGAAAAGTCATCTCGCTATACGGACGGTGATGTAGTTACCCTGTACCACGCTATGGCAGCTGCTTTCCCTCACCATGACCCCGGTGGTGTGCTGTTGGTGTCAGCAGTTCAGTTGTGGCCTTTGCAAAGGAATCAGACCATCTCCAAATACGCAGTTGAACCTTCGAACTGACTGCAGTTGGACCACAGGTACAGCAGTCCATAAAATTCTAAACTCGTAATTGGCCCAGCTAGTAGGCGTTGGGTCACCCCATTTATCCACTAGCTTAGTAGAGGAATCACCCATCAAACATTGCTCACTTGAAATGCCTTTCACATTTTGTTTCAACCCACATTTTTTGTAGTTTTACATGTTTCATTCACCACTGAATTGCCTCAGCAAATCAATCTAAACTGTTTTCTGAGTTGTTTTAAAACAACATCTTTCAAATGCCTTTCTTGATACACAATGATCTGGAGCTGTCAAGTGTTCCTCAGCACCTAAACTAATAGATTTGTCAGCTGGCCCATTGTGGCCTCTGTTAAGTTAGGAACTCTGCTGTCAACCAGAGGGCAAATGGGCCATACCTTGTATCTGTGTTTATACAGTAAAGTACTTCAAACCAACATGTTATACATAACAATGAGCAAGTACAAAACAAGAAAAGCATTAACAAGAAAGAAGCTTACAACCACTAGAGGCAAGGTTAATTAAGTAACCAAAAGAGATAGGACTGATGAACTTCAATTGTGGACACAAAGATTATTCCACAGTGTAGGTCCTGAAATAACAAACAAACAGAACCTGAATGAAGTACACAGAGGTAGGGAAGACATATTTTAGAAGAAAAAAATAAAAATAAAAATCAGAACCTTTTGTGTGATAGGTAGAAGTTACACAGAAAGAACACTGAACTGTAGCCCTGATGACGTCCTACGTTGGATGAAACGTGTTGGCTAAATTTATTAGGAACTTCTGTTGATGAACTGCTACAAGCTTGTCAATTAATATTGATGAACTGTCATAATTGTTGTGGATACATTATTCTAAAGTGACATGCAATACATTGTGGATCTGTAGATTCAAGGAAATCTGTCTTTTTGATTGAATCAGTTGGGAACAAATTTGCATTTGCAAATACTGATTACTGGATATGGCTCTCTCTTCATTGTGGTATTCTTTAAATGTTAAAAAGAGTCAGACTCAATGAGGAGCCTTGGAGGACTCCACAAAACAAATGATTAAGGGCTGAGTAAAATTGATCCATCTTAACTCATGAAACCGGTCAGTAAGAAATGAGGTAAGCAGCTTCAGGGTGATGCCCCTAAACCTCATTTCCTTAAGCTTTCCCACTAGTCTCAAAGGGGATATGGTATCGAAGGCCGCCGTCAGGTCGAGAAGGATCAGTAGTGTGGCATGACTAGCATCAACCTGACCTAGGATGTTGTTAATTACAGAGGTTAACGCCATCTCAGTACTATGATCACTTCTAAAACCATGCTGCCAGACATCATTTAGAGTTCACCATGGGTCGCAACTGCAATCTATCTCTCCCATAGGATATCATTGGAGCTGCCTTATAAATTAAAACCTTAAACTGTTTAAAAATCTCCAACCTTAAGTTTCCCACTCCAGTGAGTGCAACAGTTACGAGTGTAACTTCCAATTAGTAAGAAATAGATTTTGAGTTATGGGGCCCTGGAACTCACAATTTAAAAATACATCTTTAGTGAAGATGACTTTTAAATTGAGTGTTTAAAAATACTACTATTGGAAAGTGGCAATTTTCTTACATTACCAATCTGTGCCTCTGACTGCCTGTGGAATCCATGTCTGAGGGAGGGTGACAGTTGAGCTGCTTGTTCATTCACTCTATACAGTCATACAAAGGGAACTGAGGTATGCCCTGCATATTTTGATGGGCTATCACCAAGCTGATGGGTCTTCTTGAGCTAGACTGATGGGAGGAGTTGTCACAGACAACTGAATATGACCGTACCTGTCCTCACACAAAGCTGTCTCCACCCCCCCTGCAATTTGTCTGGAGGCAGGTGATGGAAAGGCAGGGCCTTGTGCACTATAGAGACTTTACTTTGAAGTTTGCCTACTTCAAAGGCAGAAACTGTTATACTTACTGGAACTGTAACAACATAACTTCAGAACACTTCTGGACTAAGGGGGTATTCTGCCAGAAAGAAGAGCTGGATGCTGTAGGAGGAGACTGCCACTCTGCCTTTTGCTTTGTTTGCTGGCCTGCTGCTTGCTGCCTCTGTCCTGGGAGTAAAAGGACTGGACTTTGCTTTCTACATCCTGCTTTCCAAGGTTCTCCAAGGCCTTGTATGACCTTGCCTCCTATTAAGAAGTCTCAGCGACATTAAAGACTTCATCTACAGTCCCTGAACATGTTTGCTGGGAGTTTTGGCCTGCCAAGTGGTGCTAATTCCAGTTCTAGGCCTGGAGGTGGTTTTACTTCTTAGAACCAAGAAAATCCACGCATTGACACTCCACGTCCGCTTTTCCAATGCAGCACCGCCGTACAGTTGAAAAACAAACAACCGATGCAGCATCTACTGTGCAGCTGACAGATCACTGCAACCAAAGTCCCGAGGTCTGTTGAACATGTTCTGACTCCGGCGCAGGCCCTGCTGTGCAGCGGAAGAAATCAACGCATCCCATGCTCCGCCTCTGGGATATCGACACAGTGCCTTTTCTGAATATGGATTTTTTGACCCATCGTCCCTGTGCACCAAGTTCTTCATCAACGCAGACCAGCAGTAAGGAATCGAGGATTGACACATCACCTCCCCTCACAATAAGAAACCGATGCATCACCTCCCCTGAGAGTGAGGAACTGACTCATCACCTTCCCTGCACTGGAGTAAGGAACAGGCACAACACCTCCCCTGGCATTAAGGAACTGACGCATCACCTCCCTTGGGAGTGAGGATTCGATGTTTAACTTTTCTTTTCCGGCACCTCGCCTTCCCTGCGTCTGTTTTCATCTTTGAATTTAATCCATCCCAGATACATTGTTCTAAAGGTAATGCATCCATAGTTCTTATGGACTGATTTTTTTCTAACCTTTTTCTTGTTGTTTACTTGTATATGGTGGATTGGTTATTTTTCTAAACTGATGTGGTGTTCTTTTGCAGTGTTTTCACGGTGTTATCATATGTGTGTATGTACAAATGCTTTACACATTGCCTCTGAGAAAAGCCTGACTGCTTGTGCCAAGCTACCAAGGGGGATGAGGAGGGGTTATCGTAACTGTGTGACTGCCTTACCTTGACTAGAATAAGGGTCCCAATTTGGACAGGGTACACACCTCTGTCCACTACAGACCCAATTTCTAATACTGGTGGTCAGCGGTGAGAATAGGACTTGTGTTAGAACTTTGCATACAGTGAGTGGTGTACACTACTACCGGATTACAGACCATTACACAACCACACACTGTTTGATTTTTCACTTCTTGACAGCTCTTGAGTTATTGATTCACCATTATGTCTCAGGCTGGGGGAGCCATCAGTTTTATCTGCAGATTTTGGTCTTGAGGAGGACAAATTGCAGTCCAATATAGTGCCTCAACTTAAAAATATTTGCAAGTATTTCAAGTGCTCAATTAGAGGCCTCGGTTAAAAGAAGGAGCTGCAAGAGGCGCTGAGGGCCTGGTTGACAGCAGGAGAGCCTAGTGGGCATACTGTAAATAATGATGTGGAGGCGCAGGACCTGCCTGAGGATTGTGTGGATCAGGATCTGCCTGGGTAGAGCAGCCCTCCAGGACTGGCAGCAGTGTGTCCTCTGAGGACCTGTCCACAGAGGAGCTGGAGGATCGGTGGGAAGCTAAAAAGTACCAGCTGGAAAAGCTGAAACTGGAGCATGAAAGGGAGCTCCAGTGGAACTAGCTAAACTCAAGAGGGAGGCAGAAAAGAATGCCGTGGCCATAGAGACAGATAGCTGGCCATAGATGAGAGAAAGATGATTCTAGCTCAGGAGCTGAGCATAAAACAGAGTTGGACTTTAAGGCCAAGTCCATCATGGATGGTGTCAGTGTTTCATCAGTGCAGTCCAAGAAACTAGTACACTTGCTGAATCACATAGGGAAACAGTATACCAAAGGGTAAGACATCCAGATATGGTTTCAGGGCTATGAGGCAGCACTTCACATGAATAGGTTCCCTGAGAAAAATTGGGAGACAGGACTATAGACTCACTTCACAGTGAAGGGAAGGGATACTCTGCTAGCCTTAGGGAGAGCACAAGACCTTACCTACTTTGACCCTCCTTATGGTCTTACCCCTAAAAAGTACAGGGTTTAGTTTAGGAAGATTAAGAAGCTTGATTCCCAGGCATGACTTGAGTGTAAGGATTCTTTTTGTAGAGCACTGGATAGCTGAGTGAAGGGCAGTGAGGTAACAGATTAACTGGGGCTGTACAATTTTATTGTATGGAAGCACTTCTCTGGGCTGTTTTTCCAGAGCTGTGCCAGCACTTGATGGACAGCATGCTGACCAACCCTAGGAAGCTTGCTCAGGAGGCGGACCACAGGGTGAGTACAAATGTTCACAGGAAGGTGTATGTAGGAGACTCTGCCAAAGGTGGGCACTGTCCCCAACAGCAGAAAAGAGGGGACAAGGGTAAACAAAAGGAGTTGCCTAAAGTGCCCAATTCTAATTCCCTGGGTAAGGATTCCCACCCCTCAGAGTATAGGAAACCATGGTTCTCTTCAGGTAAACCTGCAAAGAAAGGATCCTGTGAATGTTTTGCTTGTGATCAGGAGGCTGACCTGAGAGGGGATCCCAAGTATCCAGGCACAGCCTCCGCTGGTGGGCAGATGCCAGGAATAGTCAGTGCAGCGCTGGGGGAGGAGTTGGTCCCAGGAGGGTTCGGGGAACCAGCTGAGGTGACCCTTGTCTCACCAGGGGACAGTGAGAAGGTCCAGAGAACCTTCATGCCTGATAACATTAAGAAATACAGATGGGTGATCATCAATGGACAGAGGTTCTGAGAGACACAGGAGCAAGTGTGACCACTCTTACCTGGTGCCTGAAGATCAAGTGGTCCCTAACGTATTTCAGCAAGTAGTTGTAGTAAACAACAATAGGCGCTTTTGTAAGTAGGTCAGGTTCCCTTTGAGTGGGGGGCATATCTGGTCCACCAGGAATCACCCATTGGTGAACTCATGACATTGACACTGGGAAAGTCCACCTGTGAAGCACAAAATTTACAGGTTGACAGACAAAGTGAAGGCTAAATTCAAGGAGGAGGTGTCCAAGATGTTAGCTTTAGGGTAGATTGAGGCCTCTAGCAGTCCTGGGTCCAGCCCAGTGTTTTTTCTTCTAAAAGATTCTGTGTCCCATGCCACCCAAGTATTGCAGTTCTGCATGGACTAGCATGGGATCAATACTGTCACTACGACTGACACACACCCCATCCAATGAGCTGATGAGCTCATTGATCGTCTGGGAGCTGCGAAGTTCCTCAGTACGTTTGATCTAATGTCTGGGTACTGGCAGATTGGGTTGTCCGAGGGTGCACAAGATAGGTCAGCGTTCTCAACGCCAGAAGGGCACTGTCAGTTACGGGTCATGCCTCTTGGGTTGAAGAACGCCCCTGCCACCTTTCAGAGGATGGTCAGCCAGGTCTTGGCTGGGCTTGATAACTTCAGTGCCGCCTACCTGGACGGCATTGCTGTGTTCAGCTCCAGTTGGGAGGATCACTTGCATCCCCTTTGGATAGTGTTGATGGCCCTGCAGAAGTCAGGCCTCACTATCAAGACCAGTAAGAGACAGATAGGGCAGGGGTCCACAGTATACTTGGGACAACATGTAGGAAGCGGTAGGTGGGACCCCTACAAATGAAGATTGACATAATTCTTGCTTGGGCACCCCCCAATACCCAGAAAGAAGTGAGAGTCTTCTTAGGTCTCACCAGGTACTTCCACAGGTTTGTCAAGGGTATGGCATCATTGTTACCCCCTAAACTGAGCTGAAATCAAGGAAGCAGCCACATCCAGTGATCTGGACTCAGGCATTCCAGACCCCTTTTGATAACCTGAAGGAGGTCATGTGTACGGCATCTATGCTCAAGGCTCCTGAACTCTCCAAGGAGTTTGCGGTGCAGACTGATGCCTAGGAGCATGGCGTGGGAGCCGTACTTTCACAGCTGAACGAAGAGGACCTATATCAACCTGTAGCTTTCATTAGTAGGAGGTTACTTCCTCTGGAACAGAGGTGAATTGCAATTTAAGTGGAAGCTATTACCCTGGTCTGGAAACTGGAGAAGCTTGCTCCTAATTACTTAGGACGCACTTCCCGGTTCAGACAGACCACAGGCCCCTCAGATGTTTGATGCAAAGGAGGGGTGCAAGCCCGAAACTGTTGAGGTTGTCCATCTCCCTAAAGGGAATGGACTTTACAGTGGAACACATTCCTGGCATAGTACCCGCCAATGAAGATGGTCTTTCAAGGGTTCTTCCACCTTAGTGAAGAGAACTTCCATGTGGTTGGGTAGCTCTCCCCACTTTCAGTTGGGGGGGACACTTGTCAGACCTGGCATCTTTTACGTGTTACTCACCTTTCTTTTTTGCTTCTGACCTCCTGTTTTTGACTGGGTGCAGCATTTCATATTTGCTGGTGTTAGGCATCTGGGCACTTTACCACTGCCGTCCCGTGCTAAATTGCAAGTGCTCCCTGTGTAAATGGTATCTGTAATTGGTTATCCATGTTTGGCATATTTGATTTACTGGTAAGACACTGGTAAAGTGCACTGTGAGTGCCTAGGGCCTGTACATCAACTGCTACAAGGGGGCTGAGCACTGACTATGCAACTCACATGAGTAGTCCTGCAACCATGTCTCAGACCTGCCAGTGCAGTGTCTGTGTGGGCAGTTTTGAACAGCCATGTCGACCACTTGCAAGCCCAAACCTTCCCTTTTACTACATGTAAGGTACCACAAGGTAGGCCCACAGTAGCCCCATGGTTAGGGTGCAGTGTATTGGAAAGGTAGAACATGTACTGGTGTGTTTTACATGTCCTGATAGTGAAATACTGCTACTTTCTTTTTTTCCCTATTGCAAGGGCTATCTTTCATATAGGTCATCATTAGAGGTGCTCGTTTAACCTCTTACAAGTGTAACTTCCTATTGGGAAGCAATAGATATTTGGAGCTTGGGGTCCCTGAACTCACAATGTAAAAATACATCTGTTAGTGAAGTTATATTTTAAATTGTGTGCTTGAAAATGCCACTTGGGGTGGTGCCAGAGAGCTGGAAATCAAGATGGCCGGCAAAATTCTTCCCCTAATGAGGCCATGAAGGAGTAATTTTGCTCCCAACTGATGCCGTATGTGACCCGATGCCAGAGAGGTCACTGAGGAGTGTAATGAAAAGCTGAGAGTTGGGACCTACAAACTCGAAAACTGCGGCCTGTCAGGGCCTACCAAAATGGTGTCTGTAGCAGTGCGTGGTGAGGAATTCAGAGCCGGCCTACTTTATGGAAGAACCACACGCTGACAAGCAGAGCGGTAGACGAAGAGGGCCACATCGGAGTCATTTATTGGATTAAAGTACAAAGAGCTGAGCCACAACGTAATGTAACAACACTAACTAAATGGCTGAAGACAGGATGAAGGTCAGCAAATAAGGCCTGGAACCCAAGCAAGTGCAAGAGCTGCGGTGGTGCTCTGCATCGGGAGACGTGAGCAATCTCCTAACCGACATTTGGAGACAACGCCTGAAGAGACACAAGACTGCCTTGATTCTGTGGAACTGCACAGGAGGGCTGGGTTGAACACTGGTGGCGTGGGTGGCAGTAAACGAGGGAGGTGAGTGGCAGCCTTGGCGGTGAGATTGTTCGGAGTCGGCCTTCTAGACCTGCAAGCACTGAGACCCCCATATTGAATCTGAAGGTCAGGTGAGGTAAATATATAAAGAGCCAAGCCCTAGAGGCAAGCTTAAGCAACATAATAAAGGCTCAGCTTATATTGCAGATCTCGTCCCCCGTGGGGAAAAAGCTGTGGGCCCACACAGAGTTGAAGATAGTGTGCATTACAGTAGGAAAGTCTGCTCACTACATCAGTCCTGCCTTGCCTGTCCTGCCTGCCCTGCACCGCGTGGCACCCCCACCAGTGAAAAGGAGATAAGGCTATGAGGTAAATTGAGGGCAACCAGGCCAAACTCCCTTTAGAGCCTCAGAAATCTGCACGTTTGCCAGCTGGTGACACTACTGCGAATATGGCAGAGGGGCATCTATCAAAGACGCAACATGAGGATACCGGCATGCGCTCACTGGTACTAACTATGTGCCAAAGCCTAACTTCATTAGAAGCCAAAATGGATTCCATGAATATGCACATGGAATTTATCACCCAGAGACTGGAGAAACAAGATAGGCGCATCAGTGAGGCTGAACAGTATATATCTGGCCTGTAGAATATATCCATGCAAAGAGTAGAGCAGTTATAGAACATGGACCACTTCTTGAGAGTCTTTGCAGCTAAGAACAAGGACCTGAAACCACATCCACATTCTTGGCGTTGCCGGGTCCACGGCGACCGGGTGGATGGAAGAAAATGTGGAACGCATGCTGGTGGTCCTCTTCAATGCCTCGTGCCTCTCCATTCAACTGGTTTTTGAAAAGGCAAACTGATCCTCAACAACCTATGCCCCTCCAGGTTCCCAGCCCAGGTCCTTTATTGCAAGGCTGTAAAATTATTGCAAAGCTGTTCTGGGACTAGCCAGAGAAAAGCGCACTCTAACCTATGAGGAGAGCTCTGTGTCAATCTACCCCGACTTCATAATGGCAGTGCTGAAAGCTCACAGAAAAATTCTTCCAGTGGAAAGGAAGCTACAGCAAGCTAATATCCCCTATGCCATGCTGTATCCTGTGAAGATTTGCATTACCTTTCAGGGCAAGCAACACAGTTTTAACACCCTGCAGCAATGCCATGAGTTACACAAACCAGAAACTTGATGACAATCCCCAGCAAACAAAGATGGACATGTGTCCAGATGTGCATCCCTGCTGTCGGAGGTTGGCTGATGGAGGGACTTTGTCAGTGACCGGAACTAGAGGTGGTCACTGTGACCTGCAAGCATGTCTTGACTCTTTGCCTGGTCTTGGCGCATGTGGACTGCCCTGCCACATCCGGACTGCAATCATCTTACATTTTCATTTGCTATATGACTACCTCATTGAGAACCGCAATGCGTGGGGTCAAACATGCTTACCTACTGTCCCCCACACACGTTTGTTAAGTCGAGGGGAACTGTCATGGTCCCTGGTGATACCCACCAGAGGGAATTCCCAGTAAGATGTTACTAATTGTCAATGCTCTTTGCTATTCTGCATTACTCTACTACGCCTCATCTCTTATTTGCCCTTTGTTTGGCTTACTCTATTCCCTGCTTCTGCTATACTCTACTAGCGTTCTTTCTCTGGCATCATCTTGTACTCTGTATGATTTGCAAAACAGCTGCTTTCATACGTTGTTCGACTGCTACTAAAGGGTAAATAGCTCAATCTCTTTAGTGATAGTTCTAACTTACAGTGGGATGGGATCCGCTGGCAGGATTGGGCTGCTGGTGTGGGTGGGTGCACTTCATCGCTAGTCATTGCCATGTAAGTATTATACATGCAATACTCAATGCTACATATCCGATGAGACAGGGGCACATATGCAGCGCATGACCCACGGTTTTGCCAGACACCTCTGATGGCCCTACTTACAACTTGCTGACCTGGAATGTGCGAGGCCTGAGAGACCCCTGTAAGCGCAGGCACATAGTAGGATACTTTGACAGACACAACATTCAGCAAGAGATGCACTTTGACCCGGTCATGCCAATGAATTACACGGCGAGATGAGCTATCCACAGAGGGAAACATCCTTTACAACGCAACTTTTACCACGCAGGGCCTTTACGACGCAACTTTTACAACGCAAACCATTACAATGCATTGTGCTGGGGGGCTCTCTAGGATAGGGAATAGGTTTAATTTACTATCCAACACCTTCCCTACTATGCACGGGGACTGGAGTTGGAATAGTAAATTAAACTATTCACTATCCAGCACCCCAAAACACTATGCGTTGTAAAGGCATGCGTTGTAAAAACAGCGTTGTAAAGGCATGCGATGTAAAAGCCGCGTAGTAATGTCATACATCCACCGACAGATGCTTTGCTTCATATTCTATTTATGCTAGGGGAACACCTATCCTGATGAAAACAATGTCACATACCACCCCTCCGGCTATATGCAAGACCAATAAGGCCGTTACTGAGTGATGTGGGGACGTCTAGCCTCATACTCCATCCCACTGGTTAAATGTTATGGCCCCAACGTCAATGATGCACTGTTTTTTGATAGATTATGTGGACTCATCCTAAACTTAGGCTCCACACATCTAATTTGGGGGTGGGGGGTTATATAGTGTTGGACCCCAGCACGGATCAATCCCATGGCGTGCCAGTCCTGCAGAGCATAGCATAGCAGAGAGACATATAGGTGGAATCTTAACTGACCATCAACTATTTGATGCCTGGAGGATGCTTCACCCCACATGCAAAGAGGGTGTATTCCCTTTCAGTGTGCACTCCTGCTGGTTGCGTATTGACTACTAGATACTGTCAAGAGGACTCGGGACATGGCTTACCAAAGTGGAACACTTGGCGTACACATATTCGGATCACTCCTCAATATTGTTACAACTTCGGCCGCCGGCCGCCGAGGTCAGCTGCCCCTTATCGGACATGGAGATTATCTCCTACTGCCCCGGCAAGAAATATGAAACTTTTTCACCAGAACTTTAGACTCAGTGTCAACGATAGCTGTGGTGTGGGAGGCCTTTAAACTCATAATAAAAGGCATTTCAAAATGGGGTCGTATTTTATAGCTGAACACGTGGGCACCACATTTCGGTACCCTTAAAGCTGCACAGCTTTAAGGGTACCGAAATGTGGTGCCCACGTGTTCAGTTTTCAATTGCAGCGCATTGGGACAGAGCGCATAACGAGCTTGCACGCCTACAAAGACTAATTGATAGAGTACATAGACGACAAACATTACACAGAACAAGGGAACTTTTCAAGAGAAGGTGTGCGTCCCATTATCCTGAATCTGTCGTATTTTATAGGACATTTGGGTAACACTCTGGAAGCTAGAAGCAGATATTAAGGTAGCCGAGGGTCTAATTCCCGGTGAGCCTAAGAGAGAGATACAGGACAAACTTGGTAAACCTACCTCAGAGTGGTATTAGCGGCTGATAGAGAGTGCTTATTCGGTTCTAAATATTGTTGCGCTTGCCAATATGGTGAGGGTGAGCGGCCAGGAAGAGACTTGGCCGAGCTTGTACATTTCTCCAGGTTTTCCAACTATGTGCTAGAGGTGGAGGATGTGGACTTGTCCATGCACAGAGATACCGCAGATATCCTTCAGACTTTCACCAGGTATTTCTCCACACTATACTCTACATGCAGGAATCGACCAATGGATGTGACGCCTTATCTAGAGGATACTGCGTTGGGCTAGCTCAGTAACACACATAGAGAATCTCAGGACGTGGAACTAGAGGAGGATTATGCAGCTATGGTCCAGCCGTGCACCGTGACCGGATGGACTACCTGTGGATTTTTATAAGTGTTATGCAGGGGCCCTCATCCCTATCCTTAAAATGGTTTAAGCAGAAGCAAAAGAAATGGAGATACTGCCGCATTCAATGTGTGAGGTTAAGATTATCTCTCTTCTTAAGCTGATGGAAACTGCGACTAAGTGCAAGGCCCACAGGCAGTTATCCTTAATTAATTACGATATGAAAACACTGGCAAAAGTACTGGCAAATCGACTCAGCCTGCTGATGGAGCAACTGGTCCTACCAGACCAATCGGGATTTGTGCCAGGACGGACAATTTCCCACAATCTGCTTACGTTGCTTACGTTGATAAAGGTTATAGACCCATTGCGGGCCTCGGTGGCAGTATTTTTAGACGCCACCAAGGCATTTGGTTCTCTAGAATGGGACTATCTATTCACAATATTACAATGGATGGGATTCCTCCCCTCCTTCTTAGCCTGAGTGTCCCTTTTGTACTATCAGCCACTGGCGACTGTACAGAATAATGGTTGCAGCTCCTGACCGATTGTCATTTCTTGTGGTACCAGGCAGGGTTGCCCCTTGTCACCCCTCCTCTTTGCGCTGGCAGTAGAACCGCTGGCAGCAAAAGTCTGACAGCAGCATTGGGAACATGCCCTGAGATATTCTACACAGCATCTACTGGTCTTGCTCTATGCAGATGACATCACCCGTTACATCATAACCCACACATCAGCTTGGATTCTATCCTTTGAGAATTCATCCAATTCGGAGAGGTCACAAGTGTAGCAATTAGCACATCCCAGATGTTTCCTCTCACCCCAATACTGTTACATTTCTAATTGATTACATACTGACATGGTGTGATTCAGAGATAAAATACCTTGAGGTTATGGTAGCCTGGGACAGAGGGGAAACGTTAAGGCAAACTACTGCACTGCCATCAACTTGTTTACAGTGGCTATATCATGTTGGATGTCTTTGCCCCTATCACTGGCAGGGCACATATCTTTAATCAAAATGATCATACTGCCAAAACTGTAATACCTTTTCCTCAATATACCATATTCCCCTGGGAAACATTTCTTGAGTGCTTGGCATATGCAGCTGATTAGATTGGCCTGGGGTGGCAGGCAGCCCAGGGTGTGCTGGGACACACTCACCCACAGCTTTGACAAAGGGGGATTCGACACCCGACATGGAGATCTACTATTTGTGCCCGCAAACCCATTTAGCGATGTACTTGTACAGACCACCACCATTCAGGCCCCATTTTGCGACAGAGTGGGGTTATATGCCCCCACTGCCGCTACTGCTTTCTTGGGGATGACGCCCCCAGGTGTAGATACCTCCTATACAACAGTGGTTTGCACTACCCATTCGTGGCAATGACTGGCAACCAAAATGGGCAAACCCATATTAAATTTTCCGCTGGCTCTACCGCCTTATCACCCTCTGACCCCGGTAACTCATGAGACGGCATGTCTCAACATAGGAAGCATGTAAATACTTGTGGGGGATCTCTATCATGAAGAGATATTCAAAGATCATCAAACACTGCTGCATGGCAAAACGGTAACACCGCTAGAGGTTTTTCTATAGATTAGTCTTAGGCAGGACGTCAGGACAGCTGTTGCCAAATTCCTACAAGAATCTCCTACACTATGTGCGCTACATATACTGATGCAAGCATCGGGTCCTGCGCACATGTTTCTTTACTACACCAGAGTGCTCAGTCAGAAGAGCCAAAGGGCTAGTGCAGTGCTTGAGCTTGCTGGGACTCAGAGCTAGACCCAGCACTTACAGTTAAACAATGGCTCTATTTCTGCAATCAACCAGGGAGGATAACAGCTAGCAGTCCCTTGAGAATCTTACCTTACAAGTATATACTACGGGTCTCATTTATGAAAAGTGACGCATCGCTGCGTGAAAACAGCAATGCGTCACTTTTCATTGCACCATCCTTGCGACACCAATGATGCGTCATATTTTCAGTATGACGCATCATGGCGCAAGGAGTTACAGATACGTCAGTATTTCTGACGTATCTGTATGGCGCAAAAGTGACACAATCCTGGAGTATGTCCCAAAAGTGACGCAACTCCAGCAATGTGTCCTTTCACATGGGGCAAGCCCCATGTGAAAGGGCCTGCGTCAGTCTTTCGCATGCGGTGAGGCAGTGTAAGAAATTGATGCATTTGCGTCCTAGAAGGGGCGCAGTGAAATCTTATAGATTTCACTGCGTCACTTCTATGATCCTTTCCTGCATCAGAACGCCCCCCTGCATACATTATACCTGGCGCAGGCATAATGTGGCGCAGGGATTTACAAAGTGACGCATCTACCTAGATGCATCACTTTGTAAATATGGTGCAACAAGGCACATTTTTTACGTTGCTGGTGCATCACAAAAAGTGAAGCACCGGCGGTGTAAAAGTGGTGCATGGACTCATAAATGAGGCCCTACATGTCTATTGTATTCTGGCAAGACTATGCAGATATAAGCTGCGACTAGATGACCACTGTGGAAGATGCAGAGGCAAAGGAGGGTACTTTCTGCATGTAACATGGGGTTGCAGGGTAATGCAGGATTACTGGATGAAGGTGTCAGCCGGCCTGTTGCTCATGATAGATATGCACATATGCCTCACCCCAGTCATGGCGCTGGTGTGTTGCACAGAGGAAACTGAGGCCCCTTATAGGAAACCTATTGTGCTTGCATTACGCTTAGCAAAACTAAGGTTGGCATGTAAGTGAAAGTGCACTCCCAAATTCAAAAAGTAGATGGATGATTACATTTATTGTAAAGACCAATTACACACCTACTCTGAATTGTTACCCCTGACTTCAAGACCAGGCGATATTTGGGGACCACTGTAGACATATCTGTTGTACTATTGAATACTACTCATTTCATTGACCTTGGAGTGATGAATGCTGAGCATGTCTTCTGGGAGTGGACCAGGGAGTTCAGGTTGCACACTTTGCTGCTTTACACCCTTTAATCCATAGAGCTGTAATTGGGCTCCATATGGTGTAAATATTGCTCAGTTTAGACTTATTTTTATCATGATGAGACAGGAAAAGACAGGTATGTTTATTGCCACGGGAAAAACTGCTTTTCAAGTACCTGTTTTTAGGTCAAGCTTGGGCCACACATGCGCTGCTCTGCAGCATGCTGTATTGGAGTATGGAATAGAAGCCCCGCCCACTCTCAGCCATGTTTGTCATTGGCTGGTGTCATTGCCCTTCATAAATGCTGGCTTCAGATTCCTAAATAGGCTTGGTAGTTCCTCCTTAGTAATGCCTTGTCTTCATTTGTAACCTCCGATGAGGACTGGCCCTTTTACTTCGGTTGTTACATGGTACGTCTTTTTTTGTCTGTAAGCACTATTTTCTTTAATGAGTTTCTCCTACTGCAGGCACAACATTGCTTTCCTGCAACATTCAGCGTGCCATGCGTGCTTTCACTTTCCGAGCAGCCAGCGACAATGGCGGCCATTTCTTTGAATAGGTCTAGCATTTACAAGAGTTTGAGATATTGGCATTGTAAATGACAATGTCTTTTATTTATGTAAAACAGATAAATAAATGGCATTGTCATTTACTATGCCATTAGCTTAAAGCCTTGCAAATGGAAGACCTATTGCATTGCAAATGCTTGTTATTTACTAGAAGAATTTCTACACCAGCCAAGGTAGCAGGATCGCCATTCCCTGTAGAATGGTGTTATACAAGGTCCACAATATAGGGAGCCCAAATAGTGGGTTCACTTCTAAAGAGGTCCCCTGGGATCTTATCTAGCCCTGGGGCTTTAGACGGGCAACTTTAGTTATGGCACTGGTAATCTCTTTAAAAGTTATCCGGGGCACCTCAATACAGTATATCTGTGGGGAGGGGAGCTCTTTTGCTGTGATGCCACCCTCATCCTCCAACCCAGAATAAAGGGTTTCGAAGTATGACTTCCAAATTTCTGCCCCAATATTGGGCTCTATGGGCTGTTTTCCTTCAGAGCAGGCTGCGTTTACTATGCTCCAGACGACCTTCATGTCGCGGTTGGCTAAGGCCCTTCTCAGGGAGTCCCACTTATCAAGTTCCCACCCTTTTTTGGTGTCAGCAATGGCACTTTTATAAAACACGCTTTTTTCTCTGATCAGGGGTCTATCCTTAACTTTAATTGCATCAATCAAAGCTAGCTTAGCCACTCAGCAGCTGTCACGAAACCGTGGGAGTCGGGCCTTTTTATGCTTACATATTGCACAGCTTGGGAAAATGCCATATGGAGCCCAATTACAGCGCTGTGGATAAAAGGGTGCAAAGAAGCAATGTGTGCAACATGAACTCCCTGGTTCACTCCCAGAAGACATGCCCAGCAATCATCACTCCAAGGTTAATGACATGAGTTGCATTTAATAGTACAAGAGATATGTCTGCAGTGGTCCCCAAATGCCGCCTGGTCTTGAAGTCAGGGGTATCAATTCAGAGTAGGTGTTCAATTGGTCTTTACAAGAAATGTAATCATCCATCTACTCTGTGTACATAAACAAGATAACTATTATTTTATATGTGGAATTTACTTTCAGAGACATTGCACACTTCGTATTGTTGTGGTAAATAAATAAATATTACCGGATCTATTTTTGACTGGATACAATATAAACAGATAGCTCAATAAATAAGAGTCAAGATTCGAGGTAGCTGAAGTTGACAGGCTTTAATCAGGCATAAAGGACAGGAACAGGACAGCCTGTACGGGAATGGGATGGCAGGGCCCGGCAGCTGCCGGGGGCCGGATCTGGGAATGATGCGCATCACATTTAATAACAGAACATTAGTATATATAGTTAAACAAAATACATTGCATTCAATACAGTAGGCGTAGCAGTAGGCGGGGTTTGTAGCAGTCGCGAAAGATAAGGCATAAAGTGGGTGTAACAAGAGGTGTGTACAGGGCGTATACATAGACATGTGATGCAAACGTAACAGAATATGTCATAAACGGGGCGGAAACATGGAGGGGGCTACCTGAGCAGCTGGGACCTCTAACCTAGTGGTGCGCGCAAACTGGCAATGACGTGTTACCAGGAGAACTGGGGGGCTATGACTTCTGCGCTAGAAGAGGAGACTAAAGTCTGGTGTGTCAGAGCGACATGTACCTAAGCATATCTAGTATCTGGTGTTTAGAGAACATGTTGATAGAATCCAAAAGTTATCAGGGTAAAGGCTAACAGACATTAAGACTGGTGCATGCATAATTCTACATGTAGCGCTTGTGTGAGGAATATCCTATGAATATTAAAGGCTAGGCTAGACCATGACGGAAACTATTGATGCGATTTAGTAACTTAGGAATGCAGAGAAGGAGGGCTGGACTGATAACTAGAATCATAACATACTCTTGGCAGACTGGGAGGCAGAGCCAGGCCGAGCCGGGCACTGCGAGGCATGAAGTAAGTGAAGGATCAGGGATACAGGTGGGGGCTGTATCGCTCCTCGGAGAGGGTTCAGAAGACAGGAGCTGAATCTGAGTCCGGGCCCTTTTGAGGCCTAGAAACGGGGACAATTCAATGAATTAACGTGCACACTGTAAAATGTGGCAACGTAGGTTTACATAGGCCTAATATTCGTTGCTTTCACGAAGACTGGAAACTGGCATACTAGAGATGGACACAACTGTAATTGCGTCTTTAATTGATCGGGGGGGAATACATGCATATCGATCATGCACATATAGCATAAGATGGGGAACACGTAGGCACATACAACATGGCAAAATTTACTTTTCCACATTCCCTCCTTGTGCCCTACGTTTCCATCAGGAAACATCAATATTCATGATACCATTTATCATTTCATATAGCATCATTTGCTCGTCTCGAATTGTCTTGGAATGGGACTTAGGACTAGGAGTACAAGAGGTAGCACAAATGCCGCAAATCGCAGGGCCACATTGTATACAGAGGCAGCAACTGAATATGATCATTACTGCAATACCTAGGAATGACAATACTTTCCATCCCCAGGCAGATATAATACTCCAGAGCCAACCGGACCATGTCCAGGTGCCTGGATTCTGGTGTAACTGATGGGCAATTTTATGAAGTCTGGTTATAGCTGAATAAACAGACGGCGCGTTATTAGGAATGAAAATGCAGCAACTAGATCCGATGACTCTACATGCTCCTCCTCTATCGGCCAGTATGACGTCAAGGACGAGACGATTTTGGAGCACGACAAATCTCATAGCAGATTGCTCTTCGGTTAAGTTACCTAGAGCAGAAGTAGTCTCATTCACTACTGCTTCAAGGGTTCTGGTTAATCTACGGATTAGCTTACTATTCTGGATAGGTCCTATAAAGAAGAAGAAACCTCTATTAAAGTCTGTATACTGTTCTAGAGTAGTTTCAGTTTGATCGACATTTGGGGACTCGATCTCCCTTCTAGGTCTGACGTGTACTAGATGTGTGTTTCTGTGATAATCTGATGGGGCTAGAAAAACTGGTGGCAGTAGGAAGGCAATGTAACATGTTCCATCCCAATCGAGGGGCAGACGAACATATGCGGTCTGACCACAAACAAAATAAGAATGACGTGAGGCTTTAAAAATAGATTTCCCACTGTCACTATACTCGACAGTAGTAGTACAATCACTATGTCCTACATGTGCGGAACCATTCTTTCTGACACATAATTCGCCTTTGACTGGTAGTACTGAAATAGCAGGTAAATCTGGAGTAGTATCAGACTGAACATTCAGGACCATAAAATTCGAAGAATAATTACCTAAATTATAAACTTCATTTTCTAGATCTAACCCTGTTCTATGGGAGAGACCTTGCTTGTCTGGAGAACATGTTCTGTTCAGAAGGGACATATCATTAGAGGATGACGTTAACGTGGACCATGCTCCACACGAACCATTATGTGAAAACGGATAGGGAAAGAGTGGCAGAACTCCCTTCGGTGTCTGGAAAGGGGGGAGTCGACCACACACCCAACAATTAGTGGCATTGCTGGTCTGGTGTGAATAGTGTAACATTCTTATAAATGTATTGTTTCGCATAGCAAGACGATAGGATAACTCGTGAGGAGGCAGATCACTAAATGTGTGCTCTACTGTAGTATTAGAAAACTTATTTACATGAGAAATTGGAAAACATAAATGTAATGCATAACTTGTGCAGGTAACCATTAAACTTAGAAACAATAAGAAACTTAGAATGACGATACATCGTATAGAGTTTTGACTAACTCTCTCACTATGGGGGTCTATCTCATACATGTCAGAAACCTGTCTAACCGTTTCACCCGAGAGGGACTTAGACAATTAAACTGGCTGACTTATTTTACTAGACCGGAGTTTCAACTTATACTCCTGCTGCGGAGTTTTCTCTAACAGAGGAACTTTCAGTTCAGAGTCTGGTTTCAGGCAGTCTTTAGAAATGGAACAGTCCTTTGAAAAAGTCTTGTCTGGTAGTCCATGGAATTTCTTGATGTGGGACAGATGGACCCACCCCTTGCGGCCTTCCAACTTCACGGCCGTGCGGGTGGTCAGAAGGACTAGTTGTGGCTCCTTCCAACGGGATTCCAGCGGACTTGAACGATCAAAGTTCCTTACAAGGACAAGGTCGCCTGGAATGACCTCATGCGGTTTCACTTCGGTATTGTCTGGAAATGCGGCGGCAACCTGTGAACGACAAGAGTGTAGGGCAGACATCAAGGAAGCTAGGTAATCTGTCAGCATATTACTGGAAACATCTGTAATACTGCGGGGTCTAGGTGTACCCCACATGTTTGGGGGGCGGCCGAATACGACCTCATAAGGGGACAGACCTGATCTGGAATGAGCAACGATCCGCATAAAGAATAATGCAACTGGCAGGGCAACTAGCCAGTCTACACCTTTCTCTTTACATGTCTTGGCAATACGGATTTTCAGGGTCTGATTATGTCTCTCTACGAGACCGGCTGCTTCAGGATGGCGCACACAATGGAACTTCCACTGGTACCCTAACAAAAGGGAAACATGTTTCATTAGCTCAGATGAGAATGGCTGGCCGTTATCAGAATACACGACCCTAGGGAGTCCATAACGGGGAAAGAATTCACGAACCAACTGCCTAGCAGTGGTCGCGGCTGTGTAATCTGGAACTGGATATGCTTCTGTCCACCTGGACAAAGCGCATACAACTACGAGGACATACTTGAAACCTCGACATCGCTCCATCTGAATATAATCCATCTGGAGGACTTCAAAAGGGTGGTCAGGAGGTTGGAATCCACCTTGTTCCACCGGGACACTTTTACCTGGATTGAACTGGCAACATATCATACAAGTACGGACTTTCTGCTTGGCTGCAGCTCGTAAGTGCTTGTTGAACCAAAGGTTCTGGATACTGTCTAACATAGCTTTTTCTCCTAGATGTGCTGGACTATGTGCGGTATTGATAATGACTTGAACCATAGAGTCGGGGAGAAACCATGTGGCTTTTCCCTTCGTCACCCATCCCTGATCTGTCTGGACCCCTCCTTGTTCGGACCATTTCTTGATTTCTTCGGGAGTAGCATGTAACTGTATGTCTATGACATCCTGTGTAGGGTCCTTAACTATCATACAAGTAGTCTGTTCTGGAGTGGATGTCTGTGTCATGTTAACTGGAATGTCTGGTGTCTGAGCTGTAAGCTTGGCTGTTCGATCTGCTAGATCGTTACCTTGGGAGATAATATCAGTAACTTTCGTATGTGCTTTGCACTTCATGATAGCGATAGCTGTCGGTAAATGTATTGCATCTAACAGAGCTTGAATGAGGAGACCATGCTGAATCTTGGTTCCATGAGAAGTCATGAAACCTCTCTCCTGCCAGAGCACTCCGAAGTCGTGTACGACTCCGAATGCGTAACGTGATTCTGTATATATGTTTACTTTCAGGTTCTTGGCACGTATGCAGGCTTGGGTCAGAGCAACTAGCTCTGCTGCTTGAGCAGACAGGGTGTCAATACGATGTGTTTCTATAACTTCGGTTTCAGTAGTCACTGCATACGCGGCTACTAGTTCTCCTGTACTAGTTCTCATACATGAACCATCCACATAAAGTGTCAGGTCAGGATTAGGTAATGCAATGTCTGTCAGGTCTTGTCTTGGCTTAGTCATAGTGTTAACAACTTCCACACAGTCATGTGTGGCAGAATTTGAAGTAACTGACGGTAACAGTGTAGCAGGATTTAGAATGTTGCAGCGTCTGATTTCTATGTGTGGCTGGAATAGTGTCAGTTCATAACCTGTTAAACGTGCAATTGTCAAGTGCTGAGTCTGTGTTCGGTTTAAAAGAACTTCCACGGAGTGTGGAACCTGTACTGTCAGGGAGTGTCCTAACACTATGGAATCACTTTGTCTGATAGCTAGAGCTGTGGCTGCAACTGACTTGAGGCACGCAGGCAGAGCCTGGGCTACTGGATCTAATGTGCTTGAAAAATAAGCACAGGGCTTGTACTGTCCTGCTTGATCTTGTGTGAGAACAGATAATGCAGTACCATCACGTTCTGTGACAAAAAGTGTAAAAGGCTTACTATAGTTCGGTGTTGCTAGAACAGGAGCTTGGCATAAGGCTTTCTTTAATTCATTGAAAACAAGTGTATGTTCCTGGGTCCAAGGGAGGACAGTCGATACGGCTGCCTCCTGTGTCGTTAACTGTATCAGTGGCTTGGCTAGAAATGCATACTGAGGAATCCATTGTCTGCAATAAGAAGTGAGGCCAATAAAAGCACGTACCTCCTTCTGTGTCTTGGGCTGTGGAAGACTCGCTATTAACTGGATACGGTCTGGTGTCAACTGCCTACCCCACTTGGACAGTAAGTGGCCTAAGTAGATCACTTGCTGGACACAGAATTGTAATTTGGAAGGGGACACCTTGTGCCCCTGCTCGGCCAGGAAATACAGGACTGTAAGTGACGCACGCTCGCAATCACGTTCAGAACGGGCTGTGATCAGTAGATCATCGACATACTGGAGCAGGGCAGTGTCAGTTGGCATGTGAATATTGTCTAGTTGTCTCTTAAGTGCTTGACTGTAAATACTAGGACTTTCTGTGAAACCTTGAGGAGCTCGTGTAAATTTATAGCTCCTTCCATTTAAACAAAAACCGAAAAGATACTGGCTGTCTGGATGAATCGGGACACTGAAAAATGCATTCTTGAGGTCGATGACAGTGAAAAATGTAGCTTCAGAATCAATGGCTGTCAATAGGGATGAGATATCTGGGACTACTGGATACTGGGGTATGATACATTTATTAAGCTCTCGAAGGTCAATCACTAATCGATATACTGGAGGTGCATTTGGATCAGTACGTTTCATGACTGGAATGATAGGAGAATTACATACATTGGAGTCAGTTTCTACAACCACTCCTTGAGCAATGAGCTCGTCAATAATTTTGGATAAGGCTGCTACAGCCTCAGATGGCAATCTGTACTGTCTGATTCGTGGCAAGACTATACCTTGCTTGAGAGTCACACGATGGGGTGTGATTTGCATAAAACCTACATCAGTTGGACCTCGCGCCCATAAATGCTGCGGTACATTTGATAATCTTGGATCAAAATCACTTAATACATAGTGACCTTTAAAGTCTCTTAAAAACAATCGGATTCCTTCTGGGGAGCAGCAAATAACTGCACCTAATTCTTTCAGTGTCTTAATGCCTAACAAATTTTCTGGACATGATTTCGTAAGTAACAAATCAGTAGTTCGGGACAATGGACCAACTTCTAGAGTAACTGGTTTTGAAATCTCGTTAACAATCGGCTTTCCTGAAAATCCAAGGGAAACATTTCTAGAGCCTGAGAGCGGAGCCCCTGGAACCTCGTCATGACTGATAGTAGTCCTACTTGCCCCTGTATCAATCAGAAACTTTCTGTCTTTCCCTAATACTTGACTGTGTACATAGGGACCCTCTTGATCTACAGGTATCTCGATGAGAGGCAAGCCTACCTCCCTCTCTAGGCTGTTTCATGAATACTGTTGATACTCTGGATACTCTGACTGGGCATACTGGTACATCTGCTGTGTAACATGCTGTGTTGCAGCGATAGGCTGCGGTGCTGGAACTGTCTGTTGTGCATTCTGTGGTGACTGAGAAGTCTGTGAAACTTGTTCTTGTCTAGGCGGACGTGGTCTTTCTTTAGTCTTACCAGTGGCTATGTTGTGTTTCAGAACTGCACACTCGTTTATAAAATGACCTGGCTGTTTACAGTAATTGTAGGTCCCTTTAACGGGAGCTGCAGGATGACTGGCTTGATTCGGACCCCTCTTCTGACTGTCTTGCGGAACAGATTGTGCAACTAGTACTTTCATTTTCGTATCTTTCATACGTCTCCTTTCGTGTTCTTGCTCTTCCCTGATTCTATTCTGGTGATACTGGAGCATCTGTAACATTTGGGACGGGGTACTAGCTTGCCAGGTACTTTCGACTTTCAATACTCGATTTTTAACTTGTGGACTTGAATTCTCGACTAGTTTGGTAACAAAAAGATGAGGGTATGACTCGCTACTCGTCTTCAAACCACTGTTAATAATAAAACATTTTTCAAATCTAGAATAAAAATCACTAGTGTCTTCATCCTGTTTCTGTTTGCATGCGGAGATTGCATCCCAATCTTCCTTTTTCGTGACTAGTAACCTTGGCAAAACTTGTATCAATAACTCGGGCAATTCTTTACATTTGTCCCCAAGACCGGTACCTGGTACTCGTATTTTATCTTCAGCTTCTAGAGCTGTCCAATCAATCTTTTTCTCTCCCACCTCCCATTCTTTTTCCCTGAGTTTTTCATATACCCCTGCGGGCAACAGGACCTTTAACATTTTAATGATATCTGGATATGTGTATTCTCCCATACGGAGCATGTCTTTTAATTCTCGATGGAACCCTGCTGGATCTTTGTCGTGACAGGGAATTAATTTCTTCATCTCTAAGAGTTCCATCTTTGTGATAGGGGTGTAAACAAATACTCGTTGCATTTCACCACCCGCTGTCCTAACTGGGTGTACTTCTCGTAACGGATGCTGTCTATCTATGTAAAATGGTTTACTTTCTGGAGGTGAGACGTGAACAAAATGCGGATTCAAAAACGTTCTATATTTGTGGCGCTGTTCTAGAATGACACTAATTAAATCGGTACCTAAACCTCTCCATCTATACTGGAGTAACTCGTTCAGAACATCATGTAACAGACCTGGATCAGAATGCTGACCCTCATACAGTGTAATGAGGTGCTGGATCATATACATACCCACCAGTCGCTGCTCGGCTGGGGGCAATTTCAGAAACATTTGTGCCACTATTTCGTCTGGAAAAGTGGTAGAATCAGTAGTCCATCGGACCGCTGATCGGGCTGGTTCTTGTTCATGCATGGTACTAAGTTCATTATAACCGATTCGTGATTTCAGAATGTGATCGGTAGCTTGAAATACTTGCTCAAGAGAACCTTGTTCTGGTGCTGGAAGAGAGAAAACTTTCTTGTGTTCTAGACGTGAATATCGGTCGGGAGGTCTAGTTCTACCTACATACGCTATTCTGGTGGGATTCTCGTCGTTTACCTCTTCAGTATCAGAGTCGTCTTCTTTCTCGCTTACTTGTGCGGCTTTACGTTTCTCGTGTAACCTTATTATTTCCTTACGAATTTTCTTGTACATACTCTCTATACTACTGAGTGTCTTGTGTCTTCCCTCAGCTATATGATCACTCCATTTTGTCAGAACTCTCATTTCGGTCGGATCTTTAGTCGGATAATCTTGTTCCCTTATTAAACAATTAATTAGAAACTTTAAAAGCATGAGCTGGGTCTCAGCTTTCCTTTGAGACATGGCTTCGCCAATACTTTCTGGGTCTGTTCCTGTACGGATGAAACAATATATTCTGTCTAGATCTTCTTTCATATTCGGTAGGGTGTCCAAATACTCGGTCACCCGTCTTACACGCAATGAATATATGACCATATTATCATCGCCTGGGACTGGATCATAACGGCATTCGGTAAGAGCTCGCTTGATATCTGCAACTGACTGAGATTTAGGCGTACGCTGTAACGCACGTTCATGTAATTCAAGTAACGTTACACGTTTGTGTTGGGGCGGGGTACGAGGAGGATCTCCCCCCCCCCGGCTCCTAAACTGGAATCGTCGACGGGTACCGTACGGGCGGGCAGAGTGACTGATGTAGCGGGTACTTGTACTGTGGGCTGGACCGGGGGTACCGTAACAGGTGCTGTAACAGGTGCCCCGGTGGCTGGAGGAACAGGAATTACATTATTTACAGGAGCTGGCGGAGCAGGATTTGCATATTCTGGAACTGTGTCGTCCAAGTAGGACGAGAGAAAAATATCAGCTGCGGTCGGTTTGTGACGTAGCTTAATCGGAACTAATGGTGGCGGAAAATTACATGGTGCTTCCGGGGTTGCTTTTGGCAAGCCCTCGGCAAGAAGAGGATACATACCCTTAATGAGGGCATTCCTCTGTCTGTCTGACTGTTCGGCTTTAACTCGTTCACCTACTTCGATTAATTCCCTTTCTTGGGCTCTTTCTGAGGATTCTCTACTTAATTCTGACTTTCTGATTTCTTTTTCTGTTCTTTTATGAGATTCTTTGCACCATAACTCGATGGCATCTTTCTGGGACTGTCTGGCTTTCTTTTTCCATAATACTTCTTCTACTCGCATGATGCACTCGGCATCCCACGTACCTGATACGGGCCATCTATATTTCTCTTCTAATTCCTTGGTGTACTCTACCCATAAGTCTAGATATAATATGGCACTTATGCCATGCTTATGATACATAAAATGACCTGGACTGTCCCTAGGCGGGACAGGAACTGCTTCCTCGAGCAGACCTTTTCTAGTTTTTAACTGACGTAACTTTGAGAACAGAGGCATAACTTAGGCTGGAGTCTGGACACAATACAATACACGATAAACACAATAATAACTTGAAAACAAATCACTCATACCACGACATTGAAAACACATGAAATAACATTTAAAATAACAGTTCGGACAAAATACTACCTGGAATACTGAGAACAGAACACATGAACTTCTCGAGAACAGAACTTACTGGAACAGAAACTTACTAGAATGACTAGATGTACTGCTAAAACAGTACGAAACTTACCGGTCCCATAAAGAGACACGTCAGGACCCGCATCCACCTAGGTGGACACTTCGTGTTGGATCTGTGTACCCAAACCCACGGACCAGAGACAAATTAATTGACCCTGTCTAGATACTACCCCAGCAACGGTACTCACCGGGCAGAAAGAACGGAAGGCCTCGGACTGGACTGGACTGCTACGACGACGGATGGACGAACTTCGGACTTCAGTTACAGGTGGGCCTCCGGATACCTCGGACCTTGGACTCTCGGCTTGGGCTCTGGTCGGGACTCGCCGCGTTCCTCCACCGCCTCGTCTGGACGCTGGACCGCAACCTCCGTCTCCTCCGTGGGCCTGAGGGATACTTGAAGCAGAAATATCTGCACGTGGCCGGTATGGTTCCGTCACGGCTGCAGAGGATCAGGGGGCCTGCGTGGCTTCTCCGGCGCGTGGGGAAAGGGCAAGTCCCTATTCGGGCGCCATTATGTGGTAAATAAATAAATATTACCGGATCTATTTTTGACTGGATACAATATAAACAGATAGCTCAATAAATAAGAGTCAAGATTCGAGGTAGCTGAAGTTGACAGGCTTTAATCAGGCATAAAGGACAGGAACAGGACAGCCTGTACGGGAATGGGATGGCAGGGCCCGGCAGCTGCCGGGGGCCGGATCTGGGAATGATGCGCATCACATTTAATAACAGAACATTAGTATATATAGTTAAACAAAATACATTGCATTCAATACAGTAGGCGTAGCAGTAGGCGGGGTTTGTAGCAGTCGCGAAAGATAAGGCATAAAGTGGGTGTAACAAGAGATGTGTACAGGGCGTATACATAGACATGTGATGCAAACGTAACAGAATATGTCATAAACGGGGCGGAAACATGGAGGGGGCTACCTGAGCAGCTGGGACCTCTAACCTAGTGGTGCGCGCAAACTGGCAATGACGTGTTACCAGGAGAACTGGGGGGCTATGACTTCTGCGCTAGAAGAGGAGACTAAAGTCTGGTGTGTCAGAGCGACATGTACCTAAGCATATCTAGTATCTGGTGTTTAGAGAACATGTTGATAGAATCCAAAAGTTATCAGGGTAAAGGCTAACAGACATTAAGACTGGTGCATGCATAATTCTACATGTAGCGCTTGTGTGAGGAATATCCTATGAATATTAAAGGCTAGGCTAGACCATGACGGAAACTATTGATGCGATTCAGTAACTTAGGAATGCAGAGAAGGAGGGCTGGACTGATAACTAGAATCATAACATACTCTTGGCAGACTGGGAGGCAGAGCCAGGCCGAGCCGGGCACTGCGAGGCATGAAGTAAGTGAAGGGTCAGGGATACAGGTGGGGGCTGTATCGCTCCTCGGAGAGGGTTCAGAAGACAGGAGCTGAATCTGAGTCCGGGCCCTTTTGAGGCCTAGAAATGGGGACAATTCAATGAATTAACGTGCACACTGTAAAATGTGGCAACGTAGGTTTACATAGGCCTAATATTTGTTGCTTTCACGAAGACTGGAAACTGGCATACTAGAGATGGACACAACTGTAATTGCGTCTTTAATTGATCGGGGGGGAATACATGCATATCGATCATGCACATATAGCATAAGATGGGGAACACGTAGGCACATACAACATGGCAAAATTTACTTTTCCACATTGTGACACTAATTCCAAACACCAAGTTACAACACTGGGATTTTCAAGTTTAGGTGAGCTTCCCACAACTGTTACTAAGCCATCCCATTTGAAGCACCTTGGGTGCCTTGGAAAGTTTAACTTTTTCTAGCTTCAGACCAGGAAGCACATCAATGACCAGCAGAGCCAAGTAAACATCTTCACACCGCAAGGCTCCCTCCCATCAATGACTGACAGTCAAATGAAAGATGGACAAACCAGGTTCAACCAGGTGAACTTTGCATTACCAAGAAAAATATTCTTGTAGCAGGCACTCTAGCTTCCCAGCTGCTCAAGCTTTTAACCTCCTGTAATCTCCTCAATAACTACGTGATACCTTGGTGTGAGGTATTTGCTGTGTGAGAGGAGCCTGTGTGTGCAGGCAGACTTCGATATAGAATGTGCGGAGGGAGTCAGTGAACTAGCCAAAGAACTGATCTTCCAGAAACATAAGTTCCTAGAGTATGGATACATATATATATGTGTACTAACTATTTATCAGTTAAGATAATATACTTACTGAAAAAATAGAACTGTTAAAGGGACCTTATAGTTTAGGTGAAAATGTCAGTTAAAACATGCCATTTTAAAATTAACAAATCCATGCATATCGATCATGCACATATAGCATAAGATGGGGAACACGTAGGCACATACAACATGGCAAAATTTACTTTTCCACATTGTGACACTAATTCCAAACACCAAGTTACAACACTGGGATTTTCAAGTTTAGGTGAGCTTCCCACAACTGTTACTAACCCATCCCATTTGAAGCACCTTGGGTGCCTTGGAAAGTTTAACTTTTTCTAGCTTCAGACCAGGAAGCACATCAATGACCAGCAGAGCCAAGTAAACATCTTCACACCGCAAGGCTCCCTCCCATCAATGACTGACAGTCAAATGAAAGATGGACAAACCAGGTTCAACCAGGTGAACTTTGCATTACCAAGAAAAATATTCTTGTAGCAGGCACTCTAGCTTCCCAGCTGCTCAAGCTTTTAACCTCCTGTAATCTCCTCAATAACTACGTGATACCTTGGTGTGAGGTATTTGCTGTGTGAGAGGAGCCTGTGTGTGCAGGGAGACTTCGATATAGAATGTGCGGAGGGAGTCAGTGAACTAGCCAAAGAACTGATCTTCCAGAAACATAAGTTCCTAGAGTATGGATACATATATATATGTGTACTAACTATTTATCAGTTAAGATAATATACTTACTGAAAAAATAGAACTGTTAAAGGGACCTTATAGTTTAGGTGAAAATGTCAGTTAAAACATGCCATTTTAAAATTAACAAATCCAATCAAATTCACCAGTTAGAGTTATCTCAAGTAACTAGGACTTATGCTCCCACCATGCACAGTGATGTCAACAATGACATCATTTCAGATGTTGAAGTGTTGTTATCACTAATGCCTTAGAAAATGTCATGATTGATGTAATGTGTGAGGTGATAAGTAATCCAAAGCAGGGGTGCAAGTTATAGTTATGCACATATAAATATTTTTTTTTATTTTTATTTTTTTTATTTTTTTTTTAAATACTTTATTCGAAACAAAATTTCATAAAAGTACATATACAGTATCCATAATAAATCCATAATAACTGTACATAAAACAAATCATAATCATAAAACAAATCAGACAATGGGTACGAGTTTTGACCTAATGAGCCAAGCATTCGCCACATATTTAGCCACCCCACAGACCATATACATTGAAGAAACATCTGTTAAAAAAATACGCATAGCTATTCTATGATCCCTCACCCCTAGGTTCCTACAAACAGGTTTCAACCACCTTCCTCTAGGTATTTTGTAGGCTACACATGCAAATAGGAAGTGGCCCAAGGATTCTTTTGGACATGGACAACCTGGGCATTTCTGCTCTGTTTCTCTATATCCCTTCCAACCTGCCTTAAATGTATTAAGGGGTAGAATACCATATCGGAGTTTCAAAAACAGTGTTCTATCACGAGGGACCTGGATAAAATCCAAAAAGGGCTCTAACTTCCTAAGAGGCTTGTGATCAAGGAAGGTACTAGTTAGATGACCCCAGTTTGGATTCCTATGTTCTTTGGCAACAACCCAATCCCAATAAAGTTTTTTGACAATTGCTTTTGGGGGTGGCAGTTGCGAGATCCATCTCTCTTCTAGACCTATTGATTTAACAAGCCTCTTTAAATTATTGAGCCATTTGATTTTGTTTGCTACGTTTAAACTAATCAGCTCATCCAGAACCTGGGCATAATTATAAAGTTCTGGGGTCCTTCTAAGACGAACCCAGAATAACAAAGGGCGAATTTGCACTAGATCAACAACCGATTTTTTACCCATGTCAAAAAAAAGAGGTTTCAGAGGGGCCAATAAGGGTAGCGAGACCATATCTCTAATAAACTTATTCTCAGCTACCGCTAAAACTTTTATATTTTCCGCCCCCCAAAGTTCTGAACCATAAACTGCCGCTGCCAATGCTTTCCCTTCATAAACTGCCAGGGTGGGGGCTATGGGACGACTGAAAGATCGACGCTGGTTCTTAAGAATTACTCCTGCAACCCTTTTGAGATTTAAAACCATTTTGGCGATATGGGCTGACCAGCTCAGGTTATTACAAAGTCTCACCCCAAGGTAATCAAATTCCTCTACCACCTCCAACGGGGTGTCATTCAGCCTGAGGTTTACCTTCCTATGATTCTTTTTATTTGATAACACCATCAGCTTTGTTTTTGAAGTGTTTATTGACAACCCCCTATCTATACAAAAACTGCAAAAACGATCGAGTAGTTTTTGCAAACCCATGGGGGACTTTGACATGAGCAGAGTGTCGTCGGCAAAGAGGAGAGTGGGTGTTTTCTCTCCTGCAAGGACGGGGGCATCAGCTGGATCCTCCCTCAAATGGGCTACAACCCCATTAATAAAGAGGGAGAACAAGGTTGGAGCCATCACACACCCTTGCCTCACTCCCCTATTTACCGGAATCTTCTCTGTCAGTTGACCCTGGGATCCCCATCGGATCCTCGCATAGTTCCCCTCATGGAGTTTAATAATAAATTGTAGGAGGTAACTAGGAAAACCCATATCGGATAGGACAGACCAGAGCTTATTCCGTGGAATCACATCAAATGCTGTCTTCAAGTCTATGAAAGCCAGGTATAGACTACCCTTAGTAATTAACACTGACTTCCAACAGACTGCACAGAATCTAAATACCTGGTCTATTGCACCTATGTTGCTTCTAAACCCGGCCTGGAAATGGGACAACATACTCTTATCCACAAGCCATACTTCTGTACGGTTTATGATCACCCTTCCAACCACCTTCTGAATTGTGTCTATCAGACTTATCGGTCTGTTATTGGAAGGGTCGTCCCTATCGCCCTTTTTATAAATGGTTATTACCTCAGCACCTTTCCAGGAATCTGGAACTGGATGACCAGCTTGTATCAAATTCATCAGATTAGATATATATTTAGCCCACACATTCGGTTCATACTTTAACAAGTCCCCTGGAAGACCATCTTGGCCTGGGGCCTTCCCTGGCAATAATTTAGAGATGGCATCTAGTACTTCCCTCTAATATTCTTGTAGCAGGCACTCTAGCTTCCCAGCTGCTCAAGCTTTTAACCTCCTGTAATCTCCTCAATAACTACGTGATACCTTGGTGTGAGGTATTTGCTGTGTGAGAGGAGCCTGTGTGTGCAGGCAGACTTCGATATAGAATGTGCGGAGGGAGTCAGTGAACTAGCCAAAGAACTGATCTTCCAGAAACATAAGTTCCTAGAGTATGGATACATATATATATGTGTACTAACTATTTATCAGTTAAGATAATATACTTACTGAAAAAATAGAACTGTTAAAGGGACCTTATAGTTTAGGTGAAAATGTCAGTTAAAACATGCCATTTTAAAATTAACAAATCCAATCAAATTCACCAGTTAGAGTTATCTCAAGTAACTAGGACTTATGCTCCCACCATGCACAGTGATGTCAACAATGACATCATTTCAGATGTTGAAGTGTTGTTATCACTAATGCCTTAGAAAATGTCATGATTGATGTAATGTGTGAGGTGATAAGTAATCCAAAGCAGGGGTGCAAGTTATAGTTATGCACATATAAATATATAAACTGCCTGAAATTGTAAATAGTTAAACGTATTGAATGGAATCCCCTTACGTAAGTAGGGACAGTGAACACTACAAAATGCTATTCACAATCCCGTAATTATTCCAGGCATGCACATTCTGTTGAAAACAGACAAATCCACTTCCGCCCCATCTCAGTTACTACGGTTTGTAATGATAAATGATTCAGTAGGCAGGTACATTGGCACCATGGTCCAAGCACGTGAAAGCCTACTGCACACCAGTTATAGCCAGCTCTTTTACTTTCGAACCAGGAGTTGCTTTAGGGCCGATGGCACAACTTTTAGACCACTGCCCAGAGTGTGCAGTCTACATCTTTACTCGGACACTAAGTAGGCATTGTATTCACACTAAAGTGTACCACAAAGTAAGAACCTTATTCACACCACAAGCAGGCTTTGCACATCCCGGCCACATCCATGAGGATAGATGTGTCCGGTGCACTTGTGGGTGCCACTCTTGTCCTCCCCAGGGCCCTGCCACACACCAGGAAAAGAACCCAGGAGACCAGAACACTCTGCCAGGCACAGCACAGCAGCCTATCTCTGGCATGTGCCGGCAGGCCTCCTGCACAGCAGCCATTGCTGCCTTTCCCTCCCGTCACCAGGAGGAGCAGCACTGTGAGCCTCTCATCTCCTAATACTGGGTGAGTGGCGCATCCTCTTCCTCACCCGTATCTCCGACAATCGCACACGGACTATTCCCAAAATCCAACTCTCGTCAGAACTTTCCTCTTACCGAACAGATTTGAGATGCGCCTGGTCAGCCCCTCAAAGTGGCCTTTCTCCTCCTGGGACCCCATCATCACTGCCGCCGCCCCTTCCCTCATCACCTCGCAGGTCCTACTAGAGAGAGAACCCTTCCTCCTGCTTTCCGTTGGATGCACTCCCTCCCACAAGACAGTGGCCTCCTTCCCTGGCTTGGCAACTCCCCCTACTTGGAGCCAGAGATGTGCAGCGCCGTGATATCTACGCTCTAACCTGAGGCTGTCGGTCCTCGTCCTAGCCCACTGACAGTAAAGGGAGCACCCACAGGGGGGCAAGGAAGAGCCCACATGCTCCAATGGAACTGTAGGAGGATGTATACATGTACCACGTACCGGAAACTGGGGAGACGGGCCACCCAGGAACAAGCATTTGCAATGCAATAGGACTCACATTTACGCAAGACCTATTGCATTGCAAACGGGACTGCGTGCGAGTGGGGGGAAGGGGGCGAGAAGGCACTGACTGCGGGGTGAGAAGGTACGGACTGCGGGGTGAGACGGCACGGCCAGTAAGAGAACCTCATTAAAGAAAATAGTGCTCACAATCTAAATAACCCATACTCTGCAACACTCAAAGTAAATGACCAGTAGCCATGGAAGGATACTAATGACGCCATGGCCATCATAAGGAGGGACTAACAAGCCTATAAACAAATCAGAAGTCAGCATTTAGGAAGGACAAAGACACAAGCCAATGAAAAAGATGGGCAGGGGAGTGGGTGGGGCTTCCCTCACGTTGTAAACTACCACAGATCAACCTCAAAGCAACACTTGCGCGCTGACTTAAGGCTAAACCCAAAAAGGGCTCAACACTCATCCCCACAAACTATAGACCTATACGTCTAATTAATGTTAGTCAAAAAATCTTTTCCCATGTATTATTGGGCTGTCTTCAGGATTGGATGGAAAAGCACAATGTTTTGAGCCCATTTCAAACCGGTTTTAGAGAAAAGATGTCTACAACAGATCAAATATTTAGGCTTCAACTCCTGTATTGGAGTCAGTGTCTATAGAGGGTGGCAGCCTCTATTCAATTTTTGTAGACTATAAATCCACATTTGATTTGGCGCCCAGAGATAAATTATGGGCAACAGTAAGGAATCTGGGGACCCCAGCTTATCTTTGCCACTTGCTAAAGCAGCTTAATGAAGGCAAACATGGAGAACTCACTGCCCTCATACCTTTAGATAGAGGTGTTCGCCAAGGCTGTATTCTTGCCCCTACCCTTTTCTGCCTATTAATAAATGGATTGGTTGAGACATTGACTGAGGGGATGGATATAGATGCACCCAAGCTGGTGAACTGTAAAGTGCCTGCAATGATGGTTGCCGACGATAATCTTCTGCTCTCACAAACACCTATGGGAATACAGAGGATCCTCAACAACTTCAATGCCTTTTGTAAATGTAGGGAGCTAGAGATCAACATTCAGAAGACCAAATATATGGTCTTCAATCCAGTTAGTAGTACCCAGCCAAACCCTTGTCTACAAGGCACCCCTCTGGAGAGGGTGCCCGTATTTGAGTATCTTGGGATACTGATCAAAAAAGGTAGCTTAAAGCTGGCTTAAACTGCGGGGGGCCTGACAAAGGTATTTAGGAACTCCACTCATAAACATGTTTGGCCGAAGTTCGAAATATATGAAGTACAAGCCAGGGGTGATGCCCTGTATGGGGATGAAATCTGGGGACATTGTCCACCTAGTAACATAATTTGGATATCCCTTTATTCGTGGAACTGTTGGGGATATTAAAATGCAAAATTAGGGGGGGTCATTTGGAGTTTTATGGTCCTGTGACCCTAGTGCCAACATGTTTCCATCCTTGATTGGTCAATAAGGTCCAGGACTTTTTTCAGGGCAGAAAAGGGGGTTATCCTTCCCGGTTATTGCAGACCGGGTAATCCTTATCCATTTTAATTTTATAAGGGCAGATAGCTGCTCCTTTTTAAATGTCATTAGGTTTATTATATTGGCTTCATGATTTTTTACTCCATCCCATTTTGGGAGAGTGTACTCATGAAGTGAGCCCACACAACCACAAATGGTAGGACAGATGTTATTTATTAGCCATTAGTCACAAGAGCTCCCAGGAACTGACAAAACAGGAATACAGAGAACAGTATTCAAAGCCCAACATTCTGTATCCATAGGAATGGACATGACATGGTACTGTTCCAATACAATATAAACATAGAAGATGGAAACTAGATTACTACAACATTTCCCTTCTTTCACAGAAATCAAACCTAACAAATTGGAGAATGAATACAAACCTAAAAAGAAGAAACGATGAAAAATAGAAAAAAGAAATGAGAAGAATAAGACATAATAGAGAAAAGAAGAAGATTTACATAGCATTTGCATATACAAGTTACATTCAACATCTAATTACATTGAAAACTATGTAGTATTTGCATAAGGAAATCACACACAAAATCTACAAAGCATTCCAAAACTACTTCTGAAACTACAAATCCATGCGTTTAGGTGTAATCCTAATCCTACTGCTCCTCCTAGGAGGAACATAAACCAATTTAGAATCATTTTTACGAGCGATTTCAACCTCAGTATTTTCCCCTCTGCTAGCACATCCCAACTGAGAAACAACACGCTGAGGCAGTTTATAAACACGAGCAAGGTTCCACCAGTTTTTGCCATTAACTCTCACTGCAAATTTTGTAACAGCATCAACTTGAACTGGTGAACCAAATTTAGATAAACCTTTAGGAACATTTTGTGGTGACTTGATCTTAACCCAGTCACCAATTTTTATGTTGGACACAAAGTCACGCTGACTGATTGTTTCCTGATGATTTTTAATAACTTGTCCTTCTTGATGCTTATTTACACTCTTATCAGCATGAGATTGATTATTCTCCACAGAACTCTCCTTTGTTGACTTATTCTGCAAGAATGTACCCCATTCTCTCATCCAAGCTGGGCACAGATGGAATGAAGCCTCCCTTCCTCTTAAAAGCTTGAATGGACTTGAACCAGTGGTTGCATTAGGAGTTGTTCTATGTGCCCATAACATACTCTGCACGGCCTCCTTAAAATTTAAATCAGAAGACACTGCCCATTGTATACACTCCACCAAAATTCGGTTATTCCTCTCAATAAAACCATTTGCTTGAGGATGATAAAGGGCCACCCTCTTGTGAACAATACCCGATTGAGACAAAAAGACGGACATTTCCTTTGAAGTAAACTGAACTCCATTATCCGAAACAATTTCTTTCGGAAACCCCTCCCTAGCAAATAGACTTTGAAAGAATTTAATAACCTCATTAGAATTGGGATCAGACATAAAATGAACCTCCCACCATTTGCTAAAGTAGTCAGCCACAACCAATGCAAATTTACATTTGTTAGGTAAAATGTTGAATGGACCCACAAAATACACCGCCAATTTCAACCATGGACCATCAGGCAAAAACAATCTTAACTAATTTGTCACTTGAATTGCAGATAACACAATCCTCTACAATAGAAGTGATCTGTTGGTCCACGGAGGGCCATCAGTAAAAATTACAAATTCTCTTCTTTGTGTTAGTCTGTCCCAAATGTCCTTCATGTCCAAATGTAATTATGGCTGACCTTAGTTTCTCTGGAGGTATACATTTCTCACCCCTCATAATCTTACCACCACCTTCAACAGTTAGCTCATCACCAACTTTTGCAAAAGGGTGAAATACTTTTTCCAGCAAATTTTCTTTAGGCCAGCCAGTGATAATGTAATGTTTGACCCTCTTCGAAACATTATCCTGCTCCATAGCAGCAAACCATTCATTCTCAGAGAAACAACCAACTGAACACGCATCCACAGCAGCAATTAAACAATCTTCATCTAAATTTTCTTCGAAATCGTTCTTAGACATAGGTACTGGGAATCTTGATAAAAAATCAACACGAGTATTCTTTCCACCTGGTATGTGCGCAACTTGAAAGCTATACTGTAAAAGTTTGCTACTGAGTCTTGCTATACGCGGTGTATGATCTTTTACAACCTTTCCTTGGAGAATAGGACTCAATGGTTTGTGATCAGTAAGAAGGTTGAAATTCCTACCCCACAAAAAACATTTAAACCTCTCAATTGCCCAACAACAAGCCAAGAGTTCCTGTTCAATTACTGAATAGATCTTTTCACTAGGTCTTAAGGCCCGTGACGCAAAGCCAACAGTAGATTCCTTCCCATCTTTCACTTGTGAAATCATACCACCTAAGCCATACAAACTCGCATCGACAGACACAGTACACTTTACATTAGGGTCAAATGGTGTTAAAATGCTACCTGATCCTAATTCTTTCTTTAACTTCTTAAACTCTCTTTCACAGATCTCATCCCAGATAAAAATTGCCCTTTTTTTAAGTAAATCTCTCATATGTGCAGTCTTCATAGAGAAACTGGGAATAAATTTTGAATAAAACTCGCACATTCCCAGGAAAGAGGAAACCATGTCTTTTGTAGTCGGACTGGGAGCATCTACAATTGATTGTATCAAACCTTCCCTTGGTACAATACCTTCTCCTGAAATCTGATGTCCTAAGTACTCAATTGATTGCACACCAAAAATGCATTTTAGTTAATTTGCCACAATACCATTCTGCTCCAACCTTTTCAACACTTTAGAGACATTAGAATCATGTTGAATTTGAGTTTTCCCAGCTACTAAGATGTCATCCTGATAAACAACCGTTTCCATAACACCCTGCAAAACCTTCTCCATAACTCGTTGAAAGACTGAAAGACTGAAGCTGCACTAGCTAAGCCAAATGGCATTCTCCTAAATTGAAATGTTCCAATAGGAGATACAAAAGCTGTGATGTGTTTGCAAGATGGATCTAATTGCACTTGGTGATAAGCTGAAGCTAAATCAATTTTAGAAAAGTATCTAGAACCTGCAAACTTAGAAAGAATATCATCTATGCGAGGCAAAGGATGAGAATCGATCCAAATTTCACTATTAACACTGCGAAGATCAATACAGACTCTCAAACTACCATTGGGTTTGTGTCTGACAACCAAGGGAGATAACCACAGAGAAGACTCAATGGGCTCAATTGCTCCAGATTCACACATTTTCCTGAGCTCATTAGCCAAATCATCTCTGACACTATGAGGTACAGGCCGTAACTTATGTTTGATAGGGATTGCACCTTCTTTTAACCTAATTAAGTGTTTAAAACCTGAAATGCAACCTAAACTATCCCCAAATACCTTTGGGAACTTATCAAACCATGAACTACAAGTATCCTCTAACTCACCATCTTCAACCACAGAAACTTGATCTTTCGTGCCAGGTCTAAGTTACATTTTGAAAAGGCATTGATGGTACCAACAAAGAATATTGAGACCTTTTTTAGCTACATAGACCTTACCTTCAATAGTCCTTTGTCTAAAAACTAACGTAGCTTCAAAGAATCCTGACAATTCTATTTGCCTACCCTCATAAGAGTGTGGTCTTCTATCAGGTGGGTAAAGTGGCCTTTCATTCCACGTCTTTTCAAATAAGTCATCAGTTATCATTGTCATGCCTGCCCCTGAATCAACCAAGAGATCTAGAGGTTTATCGTCTACTAAAACTTCAATGATAGGATCTACACAATCTTCAGTTTCATCCTTCACAACCACCACCAGATCTGATAACGAGCTCACCACCTCCCCATCACTTTCATCTTCCTGTGTTTCTTCCCTATAAACAGAATTCACAGTATTCTTTGAATTACAAACTTTTACAAAATGTCCTTGTTTGCCACACTTATGGCAAGATGCATTCCTAGCTGGACACATGTTTGCATTAGGAAAATGTTCAGCAAACCCACATTTTGTATACACATTTCTTTGTTTGTTTTTGTTTTGAAAAGGTTTGATACTTTTTGAGTCAGAATTCCCTTTATATTCTACTTTAAACGGCACCTTTACCTGAGTTTTTGTGTTTTTCTGACTAGCTGACTCTTTAACAACATTAACTAAAGAATCCTTCTCAGGTTTCAATTCTTTTTTAGCTTTCTGTGAAATTTCAATACTTTTTACAATGGATATAGTCTCATCCAATGACGGATTTTTAAGTGTCAATAACCTTTCTTGAACTTTCCCAGAATTAGTATGAACAACTATTTGATCCCTTATTAACTGTTCAGTAAATTGTTCAAATTCACATTCCGACGCTAAAATTCTTAAAGCTGCAACATAGGTAATTATACTTTCACTTTCCTCTTGTTTTCTAGTAAAAAACTTATGTCTTGCGACCACCAAACTACTCTCAACATCGAATTATTTCTGTAAACTGCTAACTGTCTTTTGATACTCATCTAATTCTTCCCCATTCTCACCTAACTGCGTTGCAGGTAAATGTTCTAACACAGCTTGTCCTTCAAAACCAAGATTATGTTCAAGAATAAAACATTTCCTTTGCACACTAAATCTGCTGCCACCAATTGCTCCTAAATACTTTTCAAAGGCTCTAAACCATACTTTCCATTTCACAGGAGGATCACCTGGGAGCTGCAAAAATGGAGGAGTAGCTTGTACATTCTGCATGTTTTCAAGTAAAAATATTAAGTTGTAAATATGTAGCAGTTTAAAATTAACTGTTAATGAAGAGTATAATGATAAAATGAATAAAATAAATATAAGTATAATTTTTACACTTGTACAACAGTATTACGTATGAACATGAACTATAGCATAGCCAGTCATGAACACAAAATTACACTTTGCCTGCAGAAATGATAATGTGCCACTAGACCATTAGATGGCACTGTTACCAAAGAAATATAACATTCAAGCTTGTCTTAAATAGCTTCGTTGCTGATTTGAAAGTTCCACAAGATGTCACGCCGTCAATAAAATTATCAATACGTTTACCACTTAGATGGAGTAGACTTTTATTCTTCCAAGATGACTTTTATTCTTCCAATGTAGGTTGAAATTTGGCCCATGAAGAAAAATAAGTAATATATCAGTAACTAACAGTGCAACGAAAACGTGTGACACTGACGAATTGTATGCTCCGTGTTTACTTCACTCAGCGTTGTTCAAACTTCATCGAAGCAAAAGGAAAAAACGTGTGATGCATGACGTTGACAAATTACATGCTCCGTGTTTGAATCACTCAACGTTGTTTAGACTGTAGCCAAGCAACAGGAGAAAGCCTGTGACGTTAACCAGTTACGTCTTACGTGTTCTGTTCCCTCGCCGATACCTACTGAAGGTTCCACGACGTCACCATTTGAGGAGGAACAGAGGCAAGAACGGATCTACGCTTGGCAAAAAAACGTTGGGCAGCAAAAGGACAAGTAGGTGATCAAATAATGAAAACAGCTCAAAAACACGATGTAAATCTCGCGCTTTCTGTATGAATAAAGATAACTGTAATTTAAAAGATCGGAAATATTATCTGCAGTGTCAGAATAATACTACCAAGATGTCCTTTACTACTAGCTGCCATAAAACAAAATTGCGAGGATGTTCCTTTTAAAAAAAAAAAAAAATGAGGTTACTCACAGTTTATTTCGATGTTTCCAGGTATTAAATTCAATGATGATAGTCCGAATTTTCCCTAAACGAGTGAAGGCGAATCAAAGCCAAAAATATATGAACCTTGACTGTTTTAAAACATATGACAGTCACAGCTTCTGATACACGCTAAGATCCTTGATCCCATTAGCGCAAGAATAAACAGAGCTTTTGACACACGCTGAGATCCTTGATCCCATCAGCGCAGGAGTTGAATGTTAATCAAGTTTTCTTCCAATTCGACTCCAAGGATAGCTTGAACAAAGCTTAAACACACGTGGGTTGAGTGACTAATAGCCAGACCTCGTCGCCAATTTGAAGTGAGCCCACACAACCACAAATGGTAGGACCGATGTTATTTATTAGCCATTAGTCACAAGAGCTCCCAGGAACTGACAAAACAGGAATACAGAGAACAGTATTCAAAGCCCAACATTCTGTATCCATAGGAATGGACATGACATGGTACTGTTCCAATACAATATAAAAATAGAAGATGGAAACTAGATTACTACAGTAGCCCTTTAGTCGAGCCTCCGTCAAGGGTCCTGCCCCGTAACAGCACCTACTTGGTCTGTGTCCCTGGGTCCCATAATTTTGCATTCTAATATCCCCGACAGTTCCACGAATAAAGGGATAGTGGGACCTGTCTGAGGATTTTTAATCTTTAACACCCCCTGGCCATATAAATTTTTTCAAGAGCTCCCTGGAATACGGTTGAGCCCACCCTGACCTTTAGGAGTCGGGGTGATCCGATGATGAAGCTTGACACTACTAGAGTGTGTGAGGGTACTATTAACAAAAGAAATTGCTTCCTTCCCCACATGTCTAGTGGGTAATAAGTAGAGTTCTTCAAAAGAACCTTCCCATACCTAACTAATCAGGGTTAGCTTTAAAAACTTGGGGTACTTGTTGTGGAATAGAGTTTAACACAGGAGGATGTACTCCCACTAGAGATCCCCTCTCTGCCCTTACGGCACAGGAGAAGCTCCCCTTCTCTGAGTGCCAAAGTTTTCTTAGCCGTAGTCAGGAACACACTCTTGGCCATGGGCAGGGCGAAACTATGGTACAATGCTGAGGTAAGCTGCACCATAACATTCAGGAAGGATCTGATATGGAGTTATAGGGAGAGCAAACTTGCGCATTTGCAGGTGGGCTCTACAACCTTGCTCTCTCACTGCAGCGTTCCTGGGTATCAAAGACCAGTATAGCCTAGAGTCTTTATTGGATGACATACAACCTGCGCTTGTCAGGAAGCTATACCTGCAATTTAGGCACGGGGTCCTCCTGCTGCGAGCCTTTACAAACAAATGGGCTGGTTCACCCCATTTGGGTTGTCCAGCCTGTAGTAATGCAGTGGAGGCAGATAACCACATATTTTTCTTTTGCTCATGCTATAGGAAGGCCAGGCATCGATGGTTGATTAAGCTATGTAGAAATACGGGAACTCAGCGCTGCACAGAGGCTTTTAGATTACTGAAATATAACACTGTCCTGCCTATTGTATTTTCAGTGTCGCGCTTTATATTTTCTATGTGGTGGGTACGCATAACCCTCATGAACACCAATCCTTAGGTTCTAGCTGATAACCTTATATATCTTAAACACGATCTGGTTCATTTTAATTTGTTTTAAACATTGTCTTAATGGAAACGTTACTGAAATGCACGTGCACTTTTATGGGCAATTCCAACCCAGAGCTACTGGGTCTGGGCACGCGCCCAAATGGATTGTTTTAATGAAATGTTATTTTATTGCACATGCACTTTTATGGTCAAATTGAGCCACAAGTTTTTTTTAAATGAAATGAAATGCATCAATAAAGTTAGGGAATTTCCCCACAGCCTGGAAATCAGCACAAATCATGCCTGTTCAAAAAAAGGCCAACTTGTATTTTTCAATCCTGTCTAACTATTGGCCTATTTCTCTACTTCCTCTTCTAGGTAAGATTTTGGAAGGTTTTATTAATTAACAACTGACATGCTATCTTGAGGAAAATAACATCTTGGACCCCTCTCCTTTTGGTTTTAGGTCAGAAACCCTCACAGAGACGGCCTTGGTTGCCATGACAGACTCTATTAGATGTTCTCTGGATGCTAACACCCTTTAAATGCTGGTGTTATTGAACCTATCAGCAAATTTTGATACTGTTTCACATGATAAGCTGTTATTCAGGGTAAATGAAATAGGGATATATGGAACGGCTCTGAAATGGTTTCAGGATTTCCTGTCTAACAGATCTCCGGTGTTTTCATTGGGTCACTTTAAGTCTTATACAATGACAGTTGATAAAGGTGTGCCCCAGGGATCTTGCCTGAGCCCTACCTTGTTAACATATATGTAGCCCTGTTAGCCAAACATATTAGATCTTTTGGTTTTGAAATAATGTCCTACACTGTTGACACACAGCTGGTCATTTACTTTGACAACAATGTGGTCAAAGAGAAGGAATGCTTCCCATATGAGATAGAGGTGGTGGCAGATTGGATGTCCAAGAACTATTTTCAGCTTAATGAGATCTTGTTCTTTGGGAAAGTCCCAAAAATATGGACTAACAATCAGTGGCCTCCTGAATTAGGCTGTGCCCCCACTCCCTGTCAGGTTGCAAACAATCTAGGCATTAAATTAGATCGAGCCTTGACAATGAAGGAACAAATTCTATCTACAATGGTCAACTGTTTTTGCATGTTGTGGCTTTTAAAGAAAGCTATGCCTTTTCTTCCACTGGCAGCTAGAAAGATGCAGCTAGAAAGATCCTGGTACATGCTCTCGTTGTCAGCCAACTTGACTATGCTAATGCTCTTTTGGCTGCTGCCATTGAGACATTGCTCTCTAAACTACAGGTCATGCAGAATACTGATACAATGCTCATTTGTAATCTCCCTCCGGGAGCTGCATTACATCCTCTCTTAAAAGCACTACACTGGTTACCGTTCAGAAAGAGAATTATATTCAAGATCTGCTGCCTTACACCCAGAGCATTAAAGGGGACAGGACCAGGATACCTACGCCATAAGCTAAAACGTCATCTTCCTTAAAAATCTGCCATCTAAGGATGAAGAGCTGCTTTGTATTCCCTGCATCCAGCGTCAAAGGTGTGGACGCAGGTCCTTTCCTTACTTGGCTCCTACTTACTGTAATTGTTTGCCCTTGCACATTCAAATCTGTCCTGATTACATTAAATTTAAGAACATTTTGAAAACTTTCTGATTTTAGTCACTGCATTTCTGTTCCTGCCATAGTGCCCTCTTGTAATGCAGAAATATGCCATTTTGGTTATTCGTGAGCTATATCAAATTAAAATAATATAACATATAATAATCCGGCTAGTCGAGGGATTGTTACTATTGTGCTCTGGATGACTGTGATACCCAGTGACTGGGCTCTCGTTTTTTTCACTCAGTTCTTTAAACAAATAAAAATCAAGTTGACAACGGCCTTACCAAATACTCAAAAAAATAGGTAAAGTTGCTCATAAACTGCAAATCAATTAAAACAAGGACCATATGCACCATATTAATCTGCTGAATGGTTGAGTCCTGTGCACCCGGGATGTATAATTGACCTCCTTTTGTCAATGTATACAAGTAACTTGTACGAGATAAACATAGTGGGAAGTTTAACCTCTTCAGTGCTGCGCGATTTTCGCTGCAGTGCTGAAGGGTCATAAATCATATTGGCTCATGACGGAAATGTTCCGTCATCAGCACCGGAGCACCGACGCTGATGACAGAACCGTTCCGTCATGAGCATGGAAGGGGTTAACAGAAGAGCAAAGGCTTAAACTGAAACTTGATAGTAACACCTAACAAAGGTTCAGGTACACAGTTTCAAAAACAAACTACAAATTAAGACTGAGAAAATCATGAAGGTTAGAAAGGGAAGAGAAAGAAAAGGGGGAGGGGGGGAAAGGAGAGAGAAAAAAACCTATATTTCAAACCCAATTCAAAAAAATGTTCATAATTTATTCAACATATAATTTACAGATAAAACACATTACGGATCCAATAAAACGCTCATAAACAAGTGTGTTGGCAGAATTAAAACAATAAACTCATGTTGCCAAACACGTGGCTTGACATACAAAAATTACACATACAGAAAGAACAACAAAAACAGATATAGTGTGTCTTTCACAGTTTGTGGCCACAGAATGCGTCGATGGCGTTTCAACCGCTGGATGACTATGCGGTCATCATCAGGACAGACAGTGGTTTGAGCGTTTTCAGTTACAGTATTAAAAGCAGGCCATTCAAATTTTGAACGGTAGATGCAGTACGTTAAAATTTCTCGCAGGTCCTTATAACACAAATAAAGGACAGATAAATCAGCTCGTGTAAAGCTATATCTTCATTATGGTAGGAAATCCACACGGAACCTTTAGTTGTAGCCCAGCGTATGCCCAATCAATCGGCAGAAATTTGCGGGTCAAAACAGAATAATGTCCTCGCGCTGTTGCAAGCAGCAGATAATTTGTTCACTTAATTTTGTTCATATTTTCACAGAATAACCAAGTAGAACTCATTTAGCGGAACATGCTGTTCCTATTGAACTCAGAAAAATGGTTAAACAACGACCATACCACATTCTGGAAGCACGTCACATAGCTATCCACAGAAAAGTTAAATAGATATTAAAGATGAACGTTATAGAACCTCATCAAGTAATTGATGCTTATCCTTGGACTTTTCCCTAAACCATTTGGGGCATCATTTTTTGTATTGATTTCCATTCTGTATACAAGATTTAGAAATTTGATAAATACCCATTGCGTAGAATTGATAAACTCATCGACCAGTTAGGGGAATCTGAATATATTTCCATCATTGACCTCAATAAGGAATATTGGCAGATTCCTGTATGCCATGAAGATAAGGAAATGGCTACAACTTCCATCTAATATGGTCTTTTTTGCTTTGAGGTGCTCCCTTTTATTTTGCATGTTGTACCTGCTACATTCCAGCCCCTTGGTATATTTGTGTGATATCTTAATATTCGCATAGACTGGGCTGAACGTTTAAAATACCCAACAAATGTCTTGCATTCTTTAAAAGAAGTGGAACTTCACATAAATGCAAACAAACCGTGATCGGCATACTTTAAGGCTAAATATTCATATACTAATTAGGAAATGGACTAATAGAACCAAAAGAATAAAAAGTTAGTGGAATCACTTTCTTCCCTTTCCCAAAAAAACAAAAGAGATATATGGGCATTTTTAGGTATCTTTGGCTACTACAAATGGCGTATTCCTAACTACTATATATAAAATATAATGATTATATAATGGAGAGAAAAACAGATAAACTTAAAAATGACATTAGATTTGCTAGTGAAGACAAGGTATATCTGTACCTGGCAGAGAATTATTATCACCAGGAGGAGACCTATACCAAACAAGATCATTCAGCACACAATAGGCCATCTAGAAAAATCACCACCTTCTCAGACACTTCTAATTCGGGTGGTGAAGGGTACGCATATACCAATGACCAAGGATCCAATAGAGCAATGTCCAGGGGCAATAGAGGAGATCGACCTTTATTATCCAAGCGAGGAAACCAAAGGAACACATGGAGAACCCGGTATCAACCGAGGTTCAGAGGGAATTACCAACAACATCAAAACCAATATCAACAGGGGCACAACCAATACCAGAACCACAACCAATACTTGGTCACAAGAAATGGCCAGTATTGGTAAAATTAAATCAAATACCTAACTTTATTCTCAGTTCACAGATGTTGGAGCCCCCAGTGGAGTCCCTTTTAACCAAAGGCTTAACCTTTTTTCCACTCACGAGGAGTAGTCATTTTGAAATATTACAAGACCTCATGGCCTTCTTCAGGTCATTTTTTGAAGGCCAGGCACGCACTTTGCCGATCTACACAAATAGATCAGGGCTAACCCCTATATCCACGTTCTTACCCACACTAGACTAAGTTGGTCCAGATATAGCTATCTTTGAACACTTGGTCTACAAAAAAATAAAGATGGTAATGAAATGTATCCCTGCTCCAACCTACAACATCTCCCGGATGGAACATACTGCATTACGTGAGTTAACTCAAAACAAGACACTGACAATAAAAATTTGCGACAAAGGTGGAGGCATCGTCCTGCTAGACACAGACCAATATGTCCATAAGATGCAGGAGATGCTACAGCACCCAGACCATTATGTATCTACCAACATTGACCCCACGACACACGTCAAAAATATAATTCTGGACATGACAAGCCAAGCGCTCAGATAGAATCACATCTGTGAGAAGGAATGGGAATAACTTAATGTTGACAAACCAAAAATAACAGATGTTTACGGGCTTCCTAAGATTCACAAAAACAGCACAAATCCCCCATACAGACCCATAGTAACTATCATAGGGTCTGCTACAGAACCCCTGTCCAAGTATGTTGATTCCATGCTTAGACCACATGTCCCCAAAATCCAGTCCTTTGTCCAAGACACGCAAGACATAATTAATAAAGTAGAGCACAAAGCGTTCAATGTCATGAGGGACACATCCGACAAGAAAAGGCCATCAGGCAGTCATGTGGTTTATGGTGGAACTTCAGATTGACTGTCCTAGGACATTCATTATAGATTGCATACATATCATCTTACAAAAAAACTCCTTCGAATTCAATGGGTCCCTATATAAACAAACCAAGGGAGTTAGTATGGGGGTATCTTGTGCCCCCTCAGTAGCGAATATATACATGGCCCAATTAAAATGTAAATATATCTATAATGAAATCGCCCCATTCAGTGAGTCTATTAACAACTGGTCTAGGTATATAGATGACATTTTCTTTATCTGGGCAGGCAACCAATAAGAACTTTCTGAATTTGTGTTATGGCTTAACCTTTGTGACAGTAATCTGCATTTCACGGAATGTGCAAGTAACGAAAGTGTAGAATTTCTGTATATCAGACATAACCAACAATATCTAGAGGTAGATCTGTATGTTAAACCCATATCCAGGAACACACTCCTACACTTCAACAGCTTTCACCCTCAGTCTAAAAAAACCAGCATTCCGTTCGGCCAATTCCTGCATTCCATCAGGAATCATACCAACTTAGCTGATTTTGATTAAAGAGTGCTAGAGATGAAAGCCAAATTCATTGCTAGACGATACCCCAAATGTTTAGTGCATGACTCCTACAAAAGCAAAAACAACAGTTGATGGACAGAATGCAGAACAATGTCATACATTCACCCCACTATAGAGATCTGGGCCTAAATCCATTGTTTTTTTGCACTCCACAGCACCCCAGTTCAGACATGGCCATATGCAAATCAGCCTTGACCCTGTGCCTCATGGGAACAGTCCAGCCCGAACTGCCAAGCCATGTCTTTCCTAGACCGTAATCAAGCTTCCTAGGACCCATTTCTGGCTATCAGCCGTCATCAGCCAGGATAGCTTGACTCCAGTGGCGTGGAGAGCATGGGACTCACGTCTGAGAATACCCATCCCACTCGGAGTGACAAATGCAAAAACAACAGCTGATGGACAGAATGCAGAACAATGTCATACATTCACCCCAGTACAGAGATCTGGGCCTAAATCCATCTTTTTTTTACACTCCACGCCACCCCAGTTCAGACATGGCCATATGCAAATCAGCCTTGACCCTGTGCCTCATGGGAACAGTCCAGCCCAAACTGCCAAGCCATGTCTTTCCTGGACCGGAATCTAGCATCCTAGGACCGGTTTCTGGCTATCAGCCGTTATCAGCCAGGATAGCTTGACTCCAGTGGCGTGGAGAGCATGGGACTCACGTCTGAGAATACCCATCCCACTCGGGGTGACAAATGCAAAAACAACAGTTGATGGACAGAATGCAGAACAATGTCATACATTCAGCCCAGTACAGAGATCTGGGCCTAAATCCATCGTCCATCAAAAGAGCACAGTTCTACGACAGATAACACCTGCTAGGTCACTGCGATGCCAAACAGATCTCTGACCTGGTATATGTCACTCAACATTCGACAATGAATGAGAAAATACTTTACATCCTCAATTCTCATTGGTATATTTTGAATGTAGAAAGAGAGATGGAGAACCATATACCCAGACCCCAAATCGCGCACAGGAGGATTGAAAATCGGAAGGATCTGGTAGTGAGATCTCGCATGACACAACAAAAAAAGCTGGCCATTCAGACAACCATATTGGGCAACACACTCCCCATAGGAAACTGTAAATGCATGTCAAGTACAGCGTGCCAGTTCGCCGTCGAAACCACCATGTACACCATCAAGGGTGTCAATATATCATTAAGAAGTCTCACTAACTGCAAAACAAGTAACATTATATACTTAATACTGTGCCCATGCAACCTAGGGTACATAGGGGATAACTCCTGCACTATGACCACGAGACTGACAGAACAGCGGTCAGCAATCCGTACCAATAAATGCAGTCCGCCACTAGTAAAACATTACATTGAGGCACAACATACCACTAAAGACATACAATGGCTGATTCTGGAGAAAATCCATATCAACACAGGTAGTCTCAATACAGAAATCAGGAAGCGGAGAGAGGTTTATTGGATTTTCTCTAGGTCTGAACAGCGACATTTTGTGGGACCAGGTGATTAGGTACAGTTCCAAATAAGTACCCAGAGGCTTGTCCCTTCCGTCTGATTTCGAGGCAACCAGCGTGAACAGGACACCTCCGTTTCCTCTTTAACTCAGCCTGTTCAGTGACTTGGCACCCTGACCGCTCTCCCAGTTAGGGACTTGCTGTCCACATCAGATCCTGGTACCAACGGCCCACTGTGCAATGTTCGGCCAGTAAAGTGAATAGGGACATAGGGAGGGAGGGGTCTTAGGGAGCAGACTACAATCCCGACTCACTTATCTCCAGTCATCTCTAAAAAATTCCACTGACTCGTAGCGTATTTCCTTGAGCGTCACTCTTCCATAACCAAGATGGCGGCAAAATCTAGACATTTCTTAGTTCACCTTCCTCCTTGCACTATCAATGGCCCTAGGGTTCAATGCTCCCCTCCAAAACCTGCATGGAACCAGCTTTGTCCACAAGACGTGGCACCCAGACCATTGCTCCTTTAGACATGCTAAATGCCTCTTCATAGCCCTCATCAAGACCACACCCTTCACTCGGCACAGATTGTTCTTGCCAAGGGGAACTAACAAAATATCCAGGCACTGTCCCCTTATCATCAAATTGTTCAGACACAGTATCAAATCCTTCCACAGCATCCCTGCCTTAGCCTTCCATACAATTGTAAAAAGGCGTTCATTAAAACCCAACATTGCACCAAAATAACATCTGCATGCCTGGACCTGCGCTCATTTGATAAAAGAATGCCCCACTATCCATATGGTCAACTCCTTCGATTGGGGACCTGTAAGAATGAGCCTCACAAAGAGGAGGATGACGATTGCGCCTCCTCTGCAGTCCTTCTTACATAGCGTTGAAAACTGTCTGAAGACCAGCGTCCCAGCCGCATTATCTCCCCCCGCACCCAGCCCCAGTTATGTGCATTCGTGACTGCCCCACTCCTGAAAGAATGCATCCCATAACTGCCCCCATCCATCCCAATACTGTGCAATGCCTTCCGCAACACCATGCATAGGGGGTAATCTGTCACCCTCTTCCCATTGTAATGCTTGAAAACCACTTCCTCCCCCGAACCCTCAGACAATGCTTGCCAACGGTGGGCCCAATGAAGCGGGAACGTAGCAATTGGTACAGCCGCTTCCAACCTAACCCCATTTCCTACTCCCCTCTGGTCTGTTTTCAAGCTGGCCACCCAATGGTGACATCCTTCCAAAGATTACCCTTTTTAATTTTGATGCCTTAAAGTTCAGACACTCTAAAAGCCCCAAAAACATCCATACCATAAGGAACAAACAAGCTTCAAAACTGTCCCTACAAACAGCTGGTAAAGCCTCCAGTAATTGGGCTAGTGTCTGCCATGAAAGGGGGCTACGCGCCATACTCTACCCCCTCCCTAGCCCAGCCTTCTAGCATCCTCCTCCCCACTTCCCCCGATGATGGGGTGTAACCCCACAGAAGTTTCCCCATGAAAGCAATGCCCGCCAATTTACCGGCAAGGGTGACTTTTGAAAGGCCCCTTTCAATGAGATCCAGGATAAACTGAATCACATCCTCAGACCGCCGCCAGACCTCAGATCGCTGACAGGCGCCGGATGCCAAGAAATCCCTCCAGGCCAGATTATATACTGCCCATGTAGACGCCGACAACGAGCCTACCACCAATTGTAGCACCCGACATTGCCTATATACCAAAGATGATCCGGCATTGGGGTAGGTGTCCTGTCTGCCTCCTTGGCCAGCCCACGGAATCTCCCCCACTGTGAACGAGACAAAGCATCAGCTATGTTATTGTTCACACATGGTATATGCAATGCCCTGAAAGCAATGTCATGTTTAATGCAACCTAGCACAATAACTCGCAGCAACTTCAAAAATTTGCTCATCTCTCGCAGACTGCCTATTGATGATCTCCACAACCGCCATGTTGTCCACAAGAAACAGTACCTTCTTGTGTGCCAACTCTTCACCCCACAGTGTTAGTGCCACCAGTAATGGGAAAAGCTCTAGGAAAGCTATGCTCCTCGCACCATCCTTCCACTGTTGTGGCCACTGCTCAGCACAACACCTGCCCTGCCAATATAGGCCAAAGCCGTCACTGCCCGCTGCGTCAGAAAAGATCTGTATGTCCCACTGGACGTCCTCCTCCCTTTCCAGGGGCACTCCAATAAAATATTGTAGAAAAACCACCCACATACGCAAATCCTCCTTCACCCCTGATAACAGGTGAAAATGGTGGTGAGGTAAGTGATGCCCGGCTAATGCCTGCCCCAGCCGCCTACAAAAAGTCCTCCTCACCCTGACCACTCTGCATGCAAAATTGAGATGTCACTTTCTCTTTTGACAACATTCTGTCCAACAGTTCCAACATTTTAACCTTTTTGTCAACTGGCAAGCAAGCCCGCATTGCCACAGCATCAATTTCAATCCCCAAGAAAGACAGAGCCGTACAGGGACCCATTGTCTTCTCCGGTGCCAACGGCACCCCTAGTTCATCCATGAGCTCATGGAACGTGTCCAGAGCTGTCTGGCGCTCCGTGAAGCCCTGTGAACCGACAAAGAAGAAATCGTCCAAGTAGTGCGTCACCAGTGTGTGACCTGTGCGCTGCATGATGTACCACTGCAAAAAAGTTCAAAAACATTCAAATAAAGTACACGACATGGAGCAACCCAACAGTAAAGCTTTGTCCACGTACCATTTCCCTCTGAAATGGATACCCAGAAGATCCCAATCATCTGGATGGACTGGAAGCAACCGAAATGCTGACTTTATGTCACATTTAGCCATCTCTGCAGTTGCACCCGCGGTCACTACCAGTGACATTGCCACGTCAACTGAGGAATATGAAACTGAGGCCGCCTCCTCATCAATAAAATCATTAACAGAAGACCCTTCTGGCCATGACAGATGTGGAATCAGTCTGTATTAACCCTCCTCTTTTTTGGGAACCACTCCGATTGGTGAAATAATCAAATTCTCAGTAGGACAATCCTTAAAGGGGCCTCCCATTCTCCCTTCATGCACTTCTTGTTCAATTTTTCTTGTACCACCTGCCTGTGTTCGAAGCTGATTTTAGGTTGTCCGCCCACCGCCTCTGACCTTGCCCTCGGTATCCCAGATGAAACCCCTCTGTAAACCCCTCCAAAAGCACCTGCTTTGCCCTCAGATCTCCGTACCCCAGCAAACCCTCTTCTAGCATTGCTATCTTAACTGGTGTAGGAGCCTTTGGGCCCAGTGCCCTGAGGGCCTTTGCCCTCCCTACTGTTCTGGTATTGCTGAGAGTGTCCTGATGTACCTGCGCCTGGCTGCTGCCATTGCTGGCCCCCTGTGCTTTATCTCCCCAACATTTAACCAGGGTGTGGCGACCGCTACACTTTGAGCACTAGTGCTTAAACCTGCAATACTCCCTCTCGCATAGACCCTTGTTAAAGTCCCAGCATGCACCTCCTGCCCCAGTTTGTGTCGTGGCTGCGCCTCCCACCCCTCCTCAGGTGGGCTTCCCCTGAAAGGGCCGGTACACTAAAGGCAGAACGCTAGCCGTAAATATGGTCTTACCACCAGATGCAGCCCCCATCGTGTGCTGCTACAAATCGGTGTCCAGTACCCCCCAATTCGCTTTCGGGTCCCAAGCCATACGGGCCCAAAACCCCTCATCATATTGTGCCCAAGCATAGTCACCCCCAGTGATCTGTGCATTTTGAATGACATCCATGTATTTAAAAATGGCTACACAGCGCTCAGAGAACTTATCACAGTAAACGCTGACATAAATCAAAAACGCTGAAGTCCAATTCTCAATGGTCAGCGGTACCTTAGGGCCGTTTGGCTTACTAATATTCCTCCTCCTTAGAGCACTCTTTAGACCGTACTTTCCTGTGCAGAAGCTTCAGCATTTCGACACATTCCCCCTTCCAAATACGCTCCTTGGTTGCCAGCATTAAGTGAGCCCCCAAAGGCTTTGTCACTCCCAATTAGGGCAGTTTTTTATTTTTCAACTCCTTACTCTCCAAAGGTTCTTTGCCCCTTCTGTGTTTGTCCCGCTAACCACTTTGGCACCCGGCATCCCGTGTTCCCAACCCTTTATCTGTAATATACTTCCCTTTCTATAGTCTCCCTTCCCTCTCGCCCCCACCCCCTTCTTCCCCCGTCCCCACAGACACCATTATAGGTTTGGCCTGTGTTCTACTGGTCTCACCTGGTTCTAAGGAGGACGCTCGGACAGGCACTGCCCGTTTTGCCGCTGGCTCTGTCAGATCCACTGCCTGAGGATCTCTCACAGAGGCGTCGTGTTCTTTCGTTACTTCCAACGCCTGTGCCTTTCTGTGCGGTGCCACCGTCCGTGCCTGAAGAATACTAGGAACATCATGAGAGAGCCCCACCTCCTCATTGTCCCACAATTCCCTTTCTTCAAAGCTATCCTCATCATAATCCAGCACAATAGGCTCCTCCACCTGGAGCTCATTATCAGCAAACTCAACACCACGGGCCCTACCGGACACAGCATACACTCCTTGTGGGGGAACCAACTGTACCCGCTGATACTCCCCCATGCGTTGACCTCTCTGAAATTCCATCGTCGATGGCATGGCAGACCACCTTGCTCAGCTTGTCTCTGGGGCCAGTGAGGTCATACTGGACCTTTGTGCGCTGGCTGCGATGGGATCCCCCGCCGGTACGGAACGCGCCGTGGGAGGCTCAACCCTCCCTTCACCTCGGTGCAAATGGGCCGCTCCCCGGCATACAGAGTCTGCTGCGCTGCGATGCTCTGTGCCCTGTAAAGAAAAAGTTTGGACTGATGTGCTGGGTCCCTCATTTCTAAGAGCTGCGCCTGCACCCTGCCAGCCCGGGGCAAAAGCTCCATCCAGCATCCCCTTAACCTGACCTGTCTGCTCTGCCCTTCTGGCCCATACTTCTTCATCCCCACTCCACTCCAGCATGGCCTCAACCACGGCAGAAGCGGGCCCCAACACCTGGCCCCTCCCCCTTGCTCCTCTGCCGCCTGGCTCCACCCGGCTCCTCCCCTGACCCCAGCCCTCAACTGTAATCCCATCGGCCCGCACCCCTCCAACCCACTCCCCACCAGCAGCTGACAATCCAGCTGCTCCCCAGTGGCGCGACTCCACACCCCTTCTGACCAAGAAGAAGAAAAAAAATATCCAGACCTTCCAAAGCCGGGTCAGCCCCTGCCCGATCAAGCTCATTGTAGGAGAGTAGGGTCTGCTTCCTCTGGTTACACCCACGTTTTGCTGTGCTTCACTGTTGTTTTGACTTTAGTATGGCTGGGGCCCTGCTAATCAGCCTCACAACCTAGCTGTACCCTCTCTAAATTGATACCATGTACTGTAGGTACATGCCAGATTGGTTACTGGGTTACCCTTGTGAGTCCCTGTATATGGTGCCAGGGCATAGGTAGCCCAGAGGCCTACCAGGGGTTGAAGCATGTATTGTGCCACCCCCTTCCAAACTGACACCACAGGTCTGCACTTGCAGCCTGGGTAAGGTGGTGTAAGCACCCCTTACTTAGATATAGTATACCTACCTTTACATATAGACATATAGTAACCTATAAGTAGGCTTTCCTGTTTTCATTTTCTATTTTTGGTAAATTCTGGTGGGGTTTTTTCAGTGTTTTCCAATGATTTCAATACCTTAAAAAACAGTGGTTATCAGTGGTTTTACATTTTCACGCCATTATAAACAACAGAGACAGGGTTTTTCTGGTGCTTATGGAACGTTTTGCTTTTATTATTGCTTGCTTTCTGCACTGATAGTGCATGGTATATAGACAGTGTAAGTATGGTATATATGAGGTCCAAATATATTTTTGCAAATTAAACTTATTGTAGTACACCATATAATACTTCTTCAGTGAGTCTTTGGTTCATGTGTGCTCGCTCTTTCTTTTCCATGTAAACTTCTGTGAAAAGGCCCTCTCAACATTGGTACTTTTTCATATGCATAGCTGAATCACTGCAAATACAAAAAATATCACCCCAATCTTTGTTGAACTTGGAAAGAACCTTTTTTGCAGAGCTTTCCAAGTGACACTGCGTTCCATGTTTTCCAAAAGTCTGGTGTCAGTTTTCACTGATGTATTAAGGGTTTTTACCCATTCTCTGTGGGTAAATGTGATGACACATATTAGGATAGATTCTTATGAAACCAGCCATTTTACCTATCAGTGAAAGAATCAAACGCAGCCAAAATATCAAATATGATTTTGATATTTCCTTATTCTCTAGAATTAAAATAATTGAAAAATACCTAAAACGCTTCTAAAGCCTGCATCTTTACACCAAAGACCACAAAACTGAAAAAAAAACCATAGGAAGAAGAAACAGTATTTTAGTGGCATCCCTAAACAACAAAACTCAAGCAAAATAATGTTAGCCCAGACTTTTTTTTACTGCTAGCTTGTATAACAAAGTTACATTGTATTGACCCCTTCAGGACGAAATAAAATGACTTTCACTCTGTTTTTCCTTTCTTTGAATGGCATTTAGTTTGTGGTTTTTCTTGCACAAATGTGGTTTGTGCAGGTGTTTTTTCAGTGTTTATATGTTTTCACTGGTGAGGGTGGGGTTTTATCAGTTATTACAGGTTTAAACAGGTTTAAACCTAAAACCGGGCAGCCTACCTATAAGTCACTCCTATGGCAGGCCTTGACAATCCTGAAGAGAGAGTGCTTGGTTTTGTGTGAGAGGGTGCCCTAGCATGAGCTGGACCCCTCTGCAGCTTTCGGAACCATCTCCTCATAGCTGTTCTACGATATAACCATACCATAAACTCTTAAGTGCATTATAATCCTCGTGGTTAATGCTAACTTTGGTTTGGCTATATCAAAACATGTTCTGTAAGGTGTGAAACACTTTGTAATACTACCCCCCCCCACCAGTTCTGGTGGCGGGGGTAGCATTCCACCCTTCTAGATGGAGAAGACATGTACACACTGGTATACCTGGTTAAAGTTAAACAGAGCCTCAGCATCACAAAATGGATGCTGCTGTCACAGACATGAGTCTGCCCTCCTGCTGCTGGATGAAACTCCGGCAGGGGAGGCCTGGACAATAGGTTTCCTGTCAGACAGGGTTTAGTGTATTGGGGAAGGGTGGGTTGCATTCAGTGAATGCATTTCAGACACTGCCTGGGGCACACAAGGTGCTCCATGCATTTCCCAGTTCAAACCGGTTGCTGGGGTGCTCAGCCCCAGCTCTGGCGCAAAACTGGACTAAGGGTAAGGGTTGTAACCACCCCATCCCCAGGCCCTCCCATAGGTGGGACCTTAGAGTTAGTCTAACCCCTAAACTTAGTATAAGAATAGGAACCCGGTCCCTAGGACTTTAGATTACCCTGGCCGAAACTCTGCAACATATATCCTGGACCTTCGACATTCCATATCATCTGGAAGACTGAAGAATCTCCCTTGTGGTCAAGGAGTGACCATCCTGTTCAAACAGGCACCAAGCAGCATCTTTGCCGGTCTACATTTTTTAGGCTCTTGCCGGATCCCGAAAAATCTGCAACACAGGAATGGACTTCCAGACATCTCTGAAGCTGACACAGGTTCCCAGCAGAGCTGAGACATGTAGCTGATACGAGAGACGTGGGACCGGAACTCCTGGAAATCCTGCATTTTTGCAACTGCACCTACTTCCTGAAGTTTCCCAAAGTTGTGCATTGGGGTATTTGAAAGATCCTGCCCCGAGCACCTTTTGCAGAGAAGCTTAGACGCCTACACTCCACGAGTGTTCAGTGGGCCCGTTTGGCGCATTTCCGCTTGAGGCTCCTTCGTGATCTCTAGTCCATTGGCTAGTGGGTCTCCATGAAAGACAATCTTTGATTTCTTGAGTTTTCCTGTTTGCACCTGACGTGTTCTCACTTCTCTTCAAAGGAGGAGTCTCTAATGCCTTGCTGTTCTGAACTGAAGCCAATCTTGACATCTTGCGTGGGTTGCTGTTGCCAAGGCTTGTTGGATCCAATCGGGATTCTGACGCTGCAGCACTCGACATCCTTCATGGGACGTCTCGAATCCAGCTCCTAGTCATCATCGACATCTCCTGGTCCTTGTGGACTTCACCTCTTTCACCTGAAATCACCCGACATCAGCTGGCATCTTCCTGTCACCATCATGGTCACTGGCTACTGACCCAGACTCTGTCCCCTCTGCTTTCAGATTCTTCACATCTCTGATCCACCCTTGAATCCACCCGGACACTTTTCCTCTGGTCGCCTGCAGCATTTCTTCGCAGCCCTCCATTGGAATCGATGACGAAACCCGACACCAAAAGACACCTATGCACCCGGCTACCCTGGGTGAGGTAACATGAGTACTCCAGTGGTCTCCATGGGTCTTGACTCTTGAAGTGTGCTAGTCTAAAAGGGTTCCATCGTAGTTCACCTCTATGTGCCCTTAATCTTTAAAATTGTAACTTGTTCGTTCTCCATAGAAAGTCAATGGTGATTCGTGGCTGTGTTTAGACACTGCACGCGTCCCCCGTGGGTCTCCTGTGTCCCTACCTTGGGTGGTTCCTGGTTGCCCCAGCGGTTCTACAGGCCCTAGGCCTGCTTTCTAACCCTCACGTGGTTCTTATACCACTATTTTAGTATATGGTTTGTGAGGCCCCTAGGGCATAACGTATACTGTGCAACTTATCGTATGCTAATTAAGTTCCTTGTATTGTACTTTTACTTCTGACCTCATAAAGAGTCCAGAGGGGTTGTGTTTAGAATAAATACATATATACTTGATATATACCTTGCTTGGTGTGCTTTCATTTGATCATTCAATAGTTATATCTGGTAAAACAAGTTGCTTAACTCGCCTCTAAGTCTTAGCCTGAAGGCTGCTCTCCACAGCTACCACTAAAATATGTTTCTGTAAAGGTTGACTTTAAGCCTACCATCAGTAAGGGTCGTTTGGACTGGTGCAAGGTGCCCACTAGTATAGTGGACATCATATGCCAGGCCAACTTCTCACACTCACCCTCCACCTCATCAACCGGGCCCAAAAGGCATCCCTCGGGGCCATCCCCCAAAGTCAGGTCCCAAGCCCCCAATGTGGAGGCCCCTGAATCCCCCGCATATATGAGGTGCATGCCCATTCAGCCCCTGCTCCCCGGCTGAAAGACATCCTCTGGTGGCCCTCCCCCCGCCCATTTGGGCCCACTCCCCTTCCCCCTGGAGGTACCCCTGACCGACCAGGTTCCCACCTCACATATCCTGGAGGAGAAAAAAGGAGAGGGCTACCCAAATTCCCCTCCACACCCCCATCCATTTCCCCTGCAGAAAAAGGCTCTCTCTCCGTGCCCTGATCATGTTGATTGAAGTCTCTCCTCTCCCCCGCCCATGACGTCGGGGATGGTAAAATGGGGATCTCCCTCCACCCCTTCCCGCTGCCTCGCTCAATCTCACACGGCCCTCTAGACATGGAATCCCTGGGCTCCCCGCCCACATCCCAGCTGCCTCACTCCTCCCTCTCAGGTAATCAGGCTGTGTGCGGTCCCAGAGACAGGCTGCCGTTGCCCGCCTCATTCGAAACGCATGCGGCTGAAAGGGAAGTCGTGTGCCTACTGCTGCCCCGACACCCGCCATGCTTTACAGACACAGCCCGAGCAACAGCCACAGAGGCCTGCTGAGCCTCCCGCGGCTCCGTCGCCGGAGCCGCGTGCTTCAACAAAGATTCCTTGTGCCCTGGCCTCATATCCCCTGTCGACCCGGCACTCCCCACCCTCGCTCTGCCCCGCATTCACCGGGGCCACCCTCTTGCTATGTGGGCGGCCCCGCTCACTCACTTGAGAGATGCGACGACGTTTGGGGGAAGTGCTGGCGGCCAGCACCGCCGCCACGCCCGCGGAAGCCTGTTGAGCGGGACGTGCAGGCATTGCTCCCACCACCAAATCCATCCTGCCAGCCTCACTAACCAACCAGAGGGCCTCCAGGACACGATAATCCTCCATTGTGCAGGTAAGAGCGTCAACTTCCAATATCACCTTAAAATTCCTTAGCCTAAACTACCACTAAACTGCCTACCAAAAACCTCCAAATGGCCCTGAAATACTCCTCAAAAACTAATCTGCGCCAAAGCTCCCAGCCGCCAGGTCACCAAGCCTAAAATGGTGGCCGAGAGCAGGAGTCCAAGGGATTTATAGTTAGGCTACCTTTGGACAATCAATTACATAGCCCAAATCAAAATGACTGGCATGAAGCCCGCCACCCCTGCCCCTCCCAAACTGCCCAGGGGGACCTCACTGCGGTCGGCTGCCCCCCCCCCCAAGCCGCCCCTTTGCCCGTTCTCCAAATCGTATTCCACTGCACCAGCAGGTTACTGCTGCCCGACACCATCCACACTTGTTGAGATGATTCCGGTCATCTTTCTACACCAACGGAACTCATGCCACCGGCTCCACCATAAGAATACTTTATCCAAAATTCTGGTAAGCGGTGGTCGTGGAATCATTATGCTAAGAATCTTTAAAAAAATACATATATATTTTCTCCGCTCTGTCTGAAGTATTTCTCACTGCGCCTCGATTTGATCTTTCCACGGGGGGTATTATTGTAAACCCTGAGGTCCTGTTACCTAGTACATCGCCAGGTAAGCAGAACATGTTGTATCTACTTACCCGCTAGGAGCCATATATCATCTAGCCTGTGAGTTTCTATGGGCTAATGGATTGATTGTCTGTTTTCAGTAGAACTCTAAATATAGGGCATGGTCATATTACCACTGTCCAACAGCACCATGTGCATCGTGCAAACATAAGGTAACTCTCCCTATCCAATTTTAGTAATTTGGGGAGCTCCTTTTTTCACAGAGCTTCTGCCATCATTTTTAACTGAATGAGCACATCGACACATATTGTCTCACTTTTCTACGCACAAACTCTGGGAAACGGTTCTTCTTCCCTGCCTTTTTTGATGGGAGCATGTGGGACTTTGCACATCCGGCTTTCCTATTCTTGAGCCTCACACACAGAGTAAGGTTTATATAGTGTCTTAAGTATATAGAAGTTTGTATTAATGTACTGTTGCCCTTTAACTCTGCATGAAATCTGGAACATTGGCTACACTGTGCTGTGCTCTGCTCAGTTTCAGATGACAGTTGCCAGGTCTGTGCATTGGATGGGGTATCTGTTACTAGAAACCTAATAAGGTGGATTCTACAACTTCTCATGTCCCCTGAGAGTATTTGACGTGGATCTTACATTTGGCGACGATGGACTTATGAAGAACCCTATTTTCATCAAGAGACCCCAACAGCAACTTGATTAAACTGGACTCATCATCGAATTGAGCTGGACTGGATTGATTATCAGATTGAGATCATCAACGTCCTGGTAAACTCAAGGCTCTCCTACTTCATCATTACCTTGGTGAGGTGTATTTAACTTTGCTGTGACTACTGCTATTTGAGTCTATTCAAACATTGTTTGGGGAAGAACTGCCTCGACCTTTTTCATATATTTGTCCTAATGGGTGTGAGAAGAGTGTCAGCTTAAATCGCATTTCTTTCATGTGTTAAGCACTCTGTCATACACAGAGAAGTTACTTGATTGGGCAAACGAGGAACACTTTATTAAGTGAAGTAATTGGTTTCAAATCTAAACGTTCAACTGCCTTACTACTTCTTAGTGACTGCCTCGCTCTTTGGTCGCGTGTCTTGTTCTTCCTCGTGGGATGCTGCATGACTCCCATTGTTTACTTGGATTCCTTTCGTCGTGACGTCCTTGAAGTTCACCGTATGAACTCGGGTCACGTGCCACGTCACTGCATTGGCTACGCAGCTTTCGGCCATTTTGGATCAGGCAACGTAGAGTGACTATAATTCTATTTCGCTGATGCGCTCAGCTTGTCAACTGAAGGCGCACATCTGTCGTTTATGTTTGATGCGCACTATCGGATCGTTTTCGCTGATGCGCTCAGCTTGTCTAATTTAAAGTGCATAGCTGAATGTTCCTCACTGCAAATGTGCACAGCTTGAGACCTGGTTTCACACGCTGATGCACACAGCTTGAGGCATCTTGTGACGCGCACAACTTTAATTACTCGTCTGTGAAGTGTGAGCACAGTCATTAAGGATAGTCAAAGTGCACACCTTGAGGCCTGGTTTCACACACTGATGCACACAGCTTAAGACATTTAATTACGCGCTGACGCGCACAGCTTTAATTGAATACAAAACGACTAAAGGTGGTGAATATGTGAAGGTGCATACGACTTTGTGACTTTATTTATTATGTATATGCTCATACAAACAGCTTGAGGCATGTTATAATGTGTTTGAGCGCACAGTTTGGACCAAATTGCTGCTTAAATTGCACATTACTATAAGTTAGTGTTAAATTGTGTTAAAGTTAATTTAAGTTAAAGTGTTAACTTAGTTTTAAATATGCAAAACGTTCCAGCTCCTTCCTTCTTTCTTTCTTCCCCGGGTGATCCCATTCTTCCTTGGATTAAATGGAAGAAAGTGTTTACCCACTACACCAGGGTGTGTGGCACGTCTCTTAGTGCAGAGAGGAAGACCTCCTTACTAATGCATTGTTTGGGATCTGAAGGCCAGAACATTTTTGAATATCTTCCTGACCTTTCAGATACTGATTCTGCTGGCTTTAATGAATTTGATATAGCTATAAAAAAATAGATTTACACTTTTTGCCTAAAATCAGTACTGTCCTTGAAAGATTTCATTTTGGAAGAAGAATGCAAAGGGAGGATGAGTCGGTGGAACAATATGTCACAGTTCTACGTAAACTTGCAGCACTTTGTAACGTTGCTGCCTCTCTGGAAGAAAGACTTCGTGACCAGTTCATGTTGGGTTGTACAATAGATAAAGCTCGTGACAGCCTTTGGAAAAAGACAACCCTTCTCTACATGAAGTTATTACTATTGCAAAAACGCATGAACATTCCAAAGCCTGGATTGACACCATACGCAGTAATGACTCTACTAAAAAGAAAGATGATGGTAGCGTTCTTGTGATAGAAAAAGGAAAGTCTTCTAAATCCAATCTATTCTCCAGAACAGACTCTAAAGCTGGGTCTTCAGAGTCTAAGCCTGGGTTCTCAAAACCTTTCTTGGGTAAGTGTTTCAGATGTGGCAATCCTGGGCATTTGGCAAACTCAAAAAAGTGTCCTGCTCTGAAATCCACTTGCACGGTGTGTGGCAGAAAAGGTCATTTCACAAAATGTTGCAAATCAGGAAAGAGTCTATAGAAAGTAAGGGAAATAGATCTTTATGAAAGTGATTCCGATTCGGTTGCGTATAACATCTGTCAAGTGAAATCTGCTCATAGTGATGGTCCCTTTGAAACTGTCCTGATAAATGATGCCCCAGTCAAAATGTTATTTGATTCTGGGGCCAGAGTCACTCTAATCCCTAAGTCATTCTTTGATCAGAATCTAAAAGGCAAAGTGAAACTGAGTAAACCTGATATTAATCCAAGAGGGTATAGCGGAGAAATCATTGATCTGGTGGGTGGATTTGTTGGCACTATTGACTTCAAGGGTAGAATCATTCCTGGTAAAGTGTATGTGTCAACGAAGGTGGAGTCACTCATTAGTTGGTTTCATCAAAGAGTTTTTCATATAATCTTGGATCAGAACAAAATTCCCTCTGTTGGTTTCATCAAAGAGTTTTTCATATAATCTTGGATCCGAACAAAATTCCCTCTGTCTGCTTAAAAGAATTACCTGCTGTAAGCCAAGTGGGGGATGATTGTTCCTCATGGGTAAGGGAGTTTCCTGAAGTGTTTGATTCCAAGCTTGGTTGTCTTAACAATTATTTCCATCACATTAAGTTGAAGAAGGATGCGATTCCTAAAGTAGCCAAAGTTCGCAACGTGCCTCTTCAGGCAAAGGAGAGTATGAAGGTTGAACTTGACAAATTGATTGCTAATGGGGTCATACAAGAGGTGGAAGCTACGGAATGGCTTTCTCCCATTGTGATGGCTCGTAAGGCCAATCGAGAGGCCAGACTTTGTGAGGATTTAAGGGAGCAGAATAAGGCGGTGGCCGTTGATCACTACCCTCTCTCAAACATTAGTGAGATGATGTGTTCTTTAGATGGTCACTCGATCTTACTTCAGCCTACCATCAGGTTAGATTACATCCATTATCTCAGGATCTCACCGCATTTGTAACGCCGTTCGGCACATTCAAGTTCATGAGGATGCCCTTTGGCCTCATCTCCGCAGCCTCTATTTTTCAGAGGGCGATGGAACATATATTAAAAGGCATAGATGAGGGACGCATTTATCAGGATGACGTCCTGGTTGTTGGCACGAATTTGGGTGAACATGATGGTAGGTTGAGGTCTGTATTGAAAGGGTTGTGTGATGCAGGCCTGACTTTAAGAGCTGATAAGTGTCGTTTCAACGGTCATCTAGTCTCTTCTAAGGGGATTCAGCCAAAACAGCCTAAGTCAACACTATTTCAAATTTGAGGTCTCCCCAAGATAAAGATGAACTGGTGAAGTTTTTGGGAATGGTAGAGTTTTATCATAAATACATTCCTAAGTTTGCTAGTGTCACAAAACATTTAAGATGTCTATTAAAAAAGGGTTGTGAGTTCATCTGGAGTGAGGTGTGCGAAAAGGAGTTTCAATATCTGAAGGTTCATTTGAACAAGGCTCCTGTTTTAGGGAGCTTCGACCCTAAGAAACATTCTTTTGTGATGACTGATGCAAGCTCAAAGGGCATAGGAGCTGTCTTAATGCAGAAAGGTGAAGCAGAGGATAAGACAATATTATTTCTGTCTAGACCATTGAGAGAGGCTGAATTTAATTATTCAGTTATAGAGAGGGAGGCCCAGGCTATTTATTGGGCTATACGAAAACTTCACAAGTTTCTATGAGGGTGTTCCTTTTTGGCTTTGACGGATCACAAACCTTTGAAGGAGGTTTTATCAAAAAAGGGAATTGATCTGGTCTCTGATCGCATAAGAAAATGGGTTGTGGCGCTGCAGGAGTTTGAGGTGAATTATCTTCCTGGAGTGAGCAACAAATTAGCAGATTGTTGGTCCAGGTTGAGAGATACAAATGATGATGTGGTAACCTCTGTTGACGCTGAATGTGATTGGTTTGCAGGGGAAGAGCTCAGTGAAGAGGTTAATGTCTCTGTCATCAGTGAAGGTATAATCTCTGAAAAGGTTTGGAAGGACTCTCTTTTAAAAGATAAAGTGTTACAGGAGGTGATTTCTTTGGTTTGCGGACCGTGGTGCGACAAGAAGGACTGTAGTGATGTGGTTAGAGGATTTTGGCAAGTCAAGGATGAGTTGTCTGTAGTAGATGGCATGCTTTTAAGAGGTAGCAAATTTGTCCCACCTCAGGATCTAAGGGGTCCTTTGCTAGAACGTGCACACTCGAGTCACATGGGCATAGTGAAAACCAAAGAGTGGATTAGAGAGGCGTATTGGTGGCCCGGTGTGGATTCACATGTTGAGAGAGTGGTTAGAGATTGTCCCGAGTGTTCTAGCAGTGATAAGATATTAAAGTGCAGGACGCAGCCTATGGTCAAAAGAGAGCCTTCTGCTGGTCCCTGGAGTGATATTTCAATTGATATTTTAGGTCCTGTGAGGAGGAATTCTTCTGATAGGTATGTGATAGTGTGTATGGATATGTTTTCACGTTGGCCGGAAATCAAATTTGTGAACTCCATAGAAACTAAAGTTGTTATTGATTTGTTGGATGAGTTATTTGAAAGGGAAGGCTTTCCATCATCTTTATTGTTGGATAATGGCGTTCAATTTACTTCGAAAGCTTTTGAGAATTTTCTTTCCTCAAGAGGGGTAAGGCATAAGAGAGCGTCTCTCTATCACCCTGAATGCAATGGACTTGTGGAAAGGTTTGTCAAGGTATTAAAAGAGTGTTTACAGTTGGCCTCTGCTTCGGGTAATAACTGGGAACTGGCAATGAGAAAGAAAGTAAGGGAGTATAGATTCACTCCACACTCCTCCACAGGGGTCTCGCCTTTCAGACTTTTTAGGGACAGAATGCCTAATGTTGAAGTGTGTCCTTCTTGGGTCTTGACAAAAAGAATGTTGGTAGATGGAAATGTTGACAAAATTGAGGGATGGAAGGAGAAACAGTCAAAGGTGGTGAAAAAGCGCAAAGAGTGGTTTGACAATCGTAAGGCCACAAGGAGAACATTAGTTTCTGTGGGAAATTGGGTCAAAATCAGGTCTCCCCGCCTTGACTCTGGTGTTTCAAAATTTAGTAAACCTTTCGAAGTCATAAAGATTTTTAAGAATGCAATCAAGACAAATGATCATAGAGTTTGGAATTTGAATAGAGTGTCCAAATGTCTTTTGCAAGAGGTACCGTGCTCAGTATCTCCTCAATCTTCGACTTCATCTTCCCAATACTTTGGGTTTGTCATGGTGTGGAAGACCTAAAAGAATGGTTAGACGTCCTTCCAAACTAAATGATTTTGTTTAAAGGAGTCTATCTGTTATCATTTCTTTGTTTTATTTGGTGTCACTATTTTTATTATTGTCTGTTGTAGTATTATTGGGGGAAAGTAAAGTAGTGTCTTAAGTATATAGAAGTTTGTATTAATGTACTGTTGCCCTTTAACTCTGCATGGAATTTGGAACATTGGCTACACTGTGCTATGCTCTGCTGAGTTTCAGATAACAGTTGCCAGGTCTGTGCATTGGATGGGGTCTCTGTTACTAGAAACCTAATAAAGTGGATTCTACAACTTCTCATGTCCCCTGAGAGTATAAGATGTGGATCTTACAGTTTACTCTGTCTGGGTGATATTTTAATTCATTCATTCCTTTTTTTCTTTCAAGCACCGATCTGTATCTATTCTCACTTGTGACACACTTGATAACATGTTTGGACGCATTGTAATTGAGTTTCATAGGGCGTATACAGCATAACCCAGATGTTTCTCTTATATGTATTTTAGGTACTCAATCACCTTGGCTTCCTGATGAAGGCTGCACAGCCGAAACACGCGTAGGACAAAATCAACAAGCCATATCATATATATATTCCATCAGTCTTGTTTTATATATATTAGCTCTAGCCCCACAAAGTCGTGTTGTATAGGACGCGTCAGTCCCCACCAATCCTTTTTTTCTTTTTTTCACTTGTAATCCCCAAGAACCCAAAATGTTGAATATTTAAGAATCATTAACCAGTGAGGAATCAAATGTGACTATATGCAAATCAAAGCAAAATATTTATTGCATTGAAATAAATTGTTCAAACATAGATTAATTTTAACATCTGTGTTATAATAGAATATGAGAATCCTTCACTGTGGGTCTGTTCTGTGTACTAAGGCCAATATTAATTAGTTTACAATAGGATGAGTGTGGAAGTATGAATGAGCATATAGGTTAGCAAAATTGTACTGTTGATGGAAGCACAAACTGTTTTTATAAAAAGTTTAAAATTGTATCTCTTGGAACAATGCATTTCTTTATATGTATATTGAGTATGTCTTTGTATCCTACGTTTTTGATACTAATGAATTGTTTTCACATGAATTTTGATCCGGGTTTGATATTTGTCTTTGCTGGCCCACATTTCCACTGGTTCTCTAAGTGTTTACATTTACAATTGTTATTGCTAATTACTCATATCAGAACCATTATCTAATTTGTTACAAAAGTCGACCCCTAGTAAATATTTCACTCAATCAATAATCAATTAATAATCTAATTTAAAACAGTATTACAATCACCAGACTTTAAATCCACCTTCATCCCTCAAACAGATGCCTCAAAATTTGGTGTAAGGTCATGTTAGACCTGTCAACCTTAGGGTGGACTTCCCCCAATGTTTTGGCCTTCCTCTTTAATTTTTGCTGATCTAGTTTTTGCTGGCCTTAGGACTTTGCACATTTTTCCACAGTTGTCCAGTGCTAAGGTGCATGTGCTCGCGCATGAAAACATAGTAACACGGACTTATCCCCAAATGGCATTTCCAATTAACTTATAAGCCCTTAGTAAAGGGGTACTATATGTGCTCAGGGCTATGAATGGGCCTGCAGCACTTAATATGCCACCCACTTAAGTAGCCGTTTAAGCATGTCTCAGGCCTGCCATTGCAGCCTGTGTGATCAGTTTTAAACTGCCATTTTGGCTTCCTGCCAGGCCCAAACTTTCCTTTTTAATAAGGCCCTGGACAGCACAGAGGGCTGGGTGTAGCACATTTAACAAGTAGGACAGATACGTTTATATTTTATATGTTCTGGTGGTGAGAAAAACATTGGAGTATCTGTTACAAGGAGATTATGCAGAAACGGTAACCGAAGATTCTTTATTTCATCTACACCACTACAGGTCCCAGCTAGATGGAGTCAGCTGTGGGATGTTCACAGTCACAAGGTCATGGTACATTCCAACTGGGGTAGGACGGGAGAGGAGATGGAATGTACAATTATTTTAGTTATAAAAGTAACCTTATTAGATTTAATAGGCTATAACTTCCAAATTGGAACAGGTAACCAATTCATGTTTAGTGTCTTTGGAATTGTAACGAGAAATCCCTAATTATGGTAACGTCTTATTTTCAATTACAAGTTTGAAAAGTACACTTTTAGAAAGTTGGCAATTCCCTACCATAGTCATTTGGTGCCTGTAGCCTGACTCTGGGACACATGACTAGATGCAGCTGACGGTTGGGCTTTGTGTATTCCTCCTAGACAGCCACACAAAATAAGGAGCTTAGCTATGGCCGAATGGGCCATCATTAGCAGGATGGAGCTGGGCACAGCCCTACTTAACAACATAACAAGTGTATTAGTAAAGTTCATGTTCACCTTAAAGGGTATCTTGGCACTAAATAACAGATGTTTATTGATACCCAACGTACTGCTACTCATTTTTTGACCTCAGAAGGATGAAATGTTGAGTGGATCCATCAAGCTTTGAATCGATGATCATGAGGTCAAACCCATGCCTCACCAGTGGACGCATTAGTCCACTAAGCAGCATATCTGGCCTGACACTTGAATAAGCTGTGTCCTACCTCCACCCAAAGGGCTGCATAACCCTGTAGTTAGTCTGAAGCCAGGAAGGCAGGACACCTGCGCATTTCAAAGGAGAACCTCCGGAAGCTGCTCCTGCTTCAAAGGCAGAACTGGGTATAAATATTCAAGCTCAGACACCAATTCTTCAGTACCCTCCTGTACGTGTGGAACTCTGCCAGGAAGGAGGACTGCGGTGGTGCTGAAAGGACTGCCACTCTACTGAACTCCAGTTCTGAAGGACGTCTGCCCTGCTGTGCTGACAATATGCCTGCTACCCTCTTGCCTGGGTGTGAAGGAGCAGACCTGCATCTGACGAACCCAGGACCCCAGAGTGACCAAAATAGCTACTTGTCTGGCTCTTTACTTGAGCCTCAGGAACAGAAGGATTCAACATTGACTCCAGCCCCTAGACTCTGCCATCAGTCAGTCCTGTACACTTGAAAGTGGGCATAAGGTTCTCTGCCAGCCCCTTCAGACCCAGCGGAACCAACGCATCTCCTCTGCTGCGTGGCACAACCCTGATCAGACCTGTTGCAACGACCCGCATCACTTCGCAGCCCGCTGAACCTACAGATCCACCGTTGTGCATTGCATTTTTGGTGCAGGTCCTCTAATCCCTCATCAATGGCAGCTTTGAAGATGAACTCCGCATCGCAGCCTCCCCGTTCCTTGAAACGTACGCATTTTCCTGACTGCGCAGCACATCCTTGTTGCCAGATTATGCATCACAAGCCCTTGTTGACTGATCTCGAATCCTCGATGACACAGGAACTCACACCGCAGCTTTGCTGAATCTCAGAACTGATTTATCACTTGCACGCAGATCATTGCAACCCCCCGCAAACCAGGATTTAAGGTACTCTGTTCATTGGGCATAACTGGGTCCCTATAGCCAGACCGCACTCACATTGCAGTCAGCTTGAACTTGTGACTTTGTCCCGGTCATGAACCACCAGATATAAACAGTTGGCACTTTTGTGCTTTTTGACGCTGTTTTTCCTGAAATCTTTAAAATAGAATATCTCCAGTTCTACTAATTGGATTTTCGTCGTTTTGGTCTTGTTTTATTTACTAAAAATATTCCTTTTGTGATGTTTTTGCACTGCGTAGCTGTTTGAAGTGTTGCACACATACTTTATACTTTTCCGCTGCGTTAAGCCTGACCGCTATGTGCCAAGTTGCCTGAGGGTTAAGCACAGGTTAATATTAGGTTTGATGTGACTTCATCCTGACAGTGATTGTGGTTGCTGTTTGACCAGGGCTCACACCCATGCTAACCAACAACTCAATTTATTACAGGGCAAAATTATCACAACTAAGTAGTTAGAGTGAAGAAGCACCCATTATTTTAAGTAGCAACAAAATGTTCCACAGAGAACAACAGTACCCTGCAATAGAGAAGAAATGCTTAGCGATAAACTGGGCCATAGAGAAGCTGTAACATTATTTGAAAGGATATACTTTCGAGTTGTATGCTGATCATGCACCACTTACTTTGAATAAGTGGAAACAAGTGAAATGATCCAAGAGTTTTAGGGTGTATTTTGTCCCAAGAATCTTTATATATTTAAGATTAGACACCGGAAAGCAAAAGAACAAATCAATGCAGATCCCCCCTCAAGATAATCAACAGTTTTTCCCAAATGTAAAAGTCTAAGAGAGGAGGGATGTCAAAAACATCATAGCTCACCTGGTGGCTTTGTTCCGACCGCTCCTCTTTGCTATGCACCAGCACCTAGGGAAAGACAAGAAAACAATTAAAATAGAGAAAGGATAAGACAGCAGAAAGAAACAGAAGGGAAAAGATATTGAAGACAGACTTACTTTTCTTCCCCTTCAGAGTTTAAATCCACACGAGGAGGAAATTGAGGGCAAGAAGGAAGAAGAAGAGAGAGGAGGACTCAGTACTCTGCTGTTAAGGAGTGGAAAAGGACCCAAAGGAAAGGATAATGTGGCTGATGAAGAGCCAGCAGAAGTAGGAAATGTCCCATAGACATAGGGAAGTTGGCAATTAGAGACCTTTGACTGGAAGTGGAGAGGACACTGGGAAGGACAAATCGAGCAGCTTCAGCGGCCGCCGGCCCAACCTCAGACAGGAGATGATACCAGCTCCTGTCACGATCCTGGAGGGGCATGGCTGTCACAGGTGATGCCAGTTTTAGAAGCTGGACATGTGGGTCAGGATGGAAAAGGAGGCCTTAAAGAGAGGGACACACGAACATGACAGATAACTCAATATAGTCACATGTTTATGGTTTACTGGTGTGTCTGTGGTGATCCATCATGTGCACTATGTATTCTCAGTCAAAAGCAAACAATACTGCCCAATAACTACAATACTTGTTTCTAGAATTCTAAGTTATTTCATTTGTCTTTTGGGATTCATTTTATTTTTATTTACAAATGTAACCACAGCCACAAAGATGGTGCCTAACTTCAAACCTTTGCCAGAAAAGAAAGTAGAGTGAAATAAGATTATATTTAAGAAGGAAGTAAATAAAGTAGTTAGAATTATGACAAAATGAAAAGGAAGAAGAGCAAATAAAACCCATTAATGTTCTCTTACCTGGGAGAACACCACCTAACGCCGACAGCCGACAGCAAAGAAAGTTGTCTTCAGAAAGGGCTTCTGTACAAACTAAGTAAACCAGAAACTTCCTTTATCTTGAAGTCAGAACAAGGATCAGCCTCTACAACAAAGTCACAACCTCGACGATACCAGGCATTACTTTACCATGAAAGTTGTTACAACAACTTGCTGTAGGGAGAGCGCTGTTGGACTGGTGTTGGATTTTTAAGTCCAACACCTTCCCTACTGTTGCGTAGACTGGGGTTGGAATTGTAAGTTATATTATTCCAAAATCCAGCGCCCCCTAACAAGTCATTTTAACGACTTGCGTGGTAAAGTACATGTGACAACCTCTCAGCCAGGGTACTGCCTGTGTTGTAAAGGCATGCAGGGTAAATGCATGCAGGGTTCCATAATACAACTGATTAAACAAACAGCTGTACTAAAATCTATTGAATAAAACTATCCTGAGAGTTCAAGAAGTAATTCTTTTATAACTGCACAGACACACCAGCCCAGTTTGTTAACAGTCGGACATTGTGACTCCCTATGATTGGATGCATTCACAGGGATGATGGTCTGCTGAGGACAGCACACCACAATGCTAGTGATCACATCTTAATAAAGTAAGCTTTTTTTCTTAACATTTTCTTACATTTTACTTAAAGGAAAGTGGGATACATTGGAAAACAATAATGTATTAGAGTTCACTTAAGTGTTGACAGTGGTCCTCTGGATCACTTCCCACTCCTAAACAATGTTTTTTTCATTCTCAATGGGGAAGTCATGCCAAGGAGATTGCAATTGCAAATCATTGTTACATAGCCTTAAGTCATTTTTTTATTGTCACTCAGTCTTCCCGACTTAAAATTATTCCTTTCATTTATGCCATTTGCAGAAAAAAGACAGGCTTATGCACAGTATTCTTAAAAAACATACATTTTGGACAATTTGCTTTTATAAATAGAAATCATAAAAAGAAGTGTAAATCCACAAATATGTAGCACCAGTTCATTAACTGTGAGAAAAGGAAAGGATATGAAGGTTTAAATTCTAAAGTGCTCTTATGTCAAAAAGGGATAGGCTTGGGGTTCAGAGCCTTCATAATTCAAGTTGTTAAATAAGTCAGTAATCTAAAGGAGTACCTTAGTCGGTTGCAAAGTCTAGGATATAAATTGACTTGTTTTCTAGGTAGAAAACACGCCATTGTTGATCATTATGTCATTAATAACACACCATATCTACCATTAAAGCTCCCTTACTCCTTAAACAAGCATTAGCAAAGCCAATTGGCCTTTCCTTTAACTGGATGTGAAAACCAGACCAATTGGCATGTCGAATGCTTTTTGTCTTTAACTTTTAACACTAAACGTGAGAGCATGTTTTTCCTTGTTCCTCTTGCATCCTTGCCCCTTTCTCTTTTCCTTCTTTTTAACTGGTACTCCACCATACCCATTCCACTGATTTTCCTGTTTTTAGTTTGCAATGACATGCATACTCCCCAGTCCCACACCCTGTCCCACCGTAGATTTTAATGGGTGCATTTTTTATGAGGGCTCCGCAGGGCCACTCATTATATTTTTCATATTATTATGTACTTTTACAGTAAATTAAAATGGAAACAATGGCTGCAAGTGCATCATGCCACAAGTGTGCACATCAACAGCCATCTGGGAGTGGCATTTTGTATTACAAAACCCATTCAAAGAGGCTGCTCAAATATCTGCATGCATATGCGCACTAGCGCACCCATTGTGATGCTCCGGCAGCTGTTTTGGCTTTCGCTCATTCTAAAGCAAACAAGAACTGGCAAAGCCAATTGCTTGTCCTTTATCTGCAGAGAGCTACTTGCTTTGTCATTGCTTGATACTCTGTAGAAAAGGCCTTTGTACTTTATGATGACACATTGCGAATAGCATGGGATGGTGGCTCCCTGCATCAGAATAGGTCCATTCTGTCTTTGCTCTTCTCAAGCCAGCCCCTCAGGCCGCCATGTATGGTTTCTCAGTAACCTACTTTTGCCCCAAAATCTGTCCAGAAAAAGCATGTGGTTCAAGAAAATTGACTGCCTTGGCTGCTGGGGAAACTCACTCCTTTGTCTGTCCAGCAACGTTTAGACCCCTCTTTAGAACTCTGTCATTTTGCATCCAAAATCTAATAGCCATAACAGTTGTCACTCGCTGTGCACTAAGCCCAGGAAATTGCCATTGAAGATGCTCTCTGCATTAATTGGCCAAGAAACATAAATGTACCGCCAATAATCCTATTGAATCAAAACTCATTTTCAGTTCTCTTAGTTTTAGGTCAGTACTTTTCTTTCAAGCGAGAGCAATGCTTGCCAAACTTTTTAGTACCACGACCCAATTTGAGAATTAAACGTTTTTGTGACCCACCTAGCTTCAATGAAAATGAGGCAGGTGAGTAGGTCAAGCAATCGAGACGTCTTGTATATACTTTAGTATATTCTTGTATGTAATTTGTGGGCCCTGGAGATCAGCCCTAGGACTTGTCTGCTTCCAATTAGGGACTTTTTTTTCTGTTCAACTGCCTCTATTTAGCTATCTTGGAAAATAACCAGCATGGGTCACTAAAATGCGAGAATTGCTGTCTGCTTTTTAAAATTTTTATGGCAAATGTCTCTATTTAACTTTCTTGATAGTAAACGACCAGCAGAGGTCACTAAAATACCAGCATCACTTTAGCATTCTCTAGATTCAAGTCCATAGAAATTTTCTTCCATGAGCACCCGTAGACAATAATATTTTTTTCAAATCTTGGATTTTCAGTGATATGACCACCAAAGGCCTTGGTTTTATATTAAAAACAAAGCTTTGGACTATTCCATCTCTCACTGAAAGGCAATGTTTCTGTCCATGTGTTCCCATACCTGGCGCGTCACACAGTTTGATGCTTACTTTCCCTCGATATTAAGGAACAGTAGCTGTTTGAGCCCCCAGGTCCCAAAGGTAAGACCGCTTGCATTGCAAATTCTTGATTTTTAATGTAACTAATGCATCACATGGTAGTGCGGTATCATTTACAGACGGAATGCTTTTCATTGAAATGTCCACTAACTTTGCACACACATACAATTTTACTGATAAATCTCTATTGCACCCAAATGATAATATGCGGAAATCGGGTTTTCAGTGAATATTTATCAAATGTGCATCACCAAGAAAAGTTCCTACATATCTTTTGAGCCTGTTAAATAATGTGCTTCCATCACACTTCAGAATTACAACAATAAAATGTGCTTCAGTTTTGCTTTCCTGAATGTGCACAGTTCACATTTTACAGGTATTTACATTTTGCAGTGTTTGAAAAGAACTACATCCTCCAGCCTTTCATTTCACACTCCCTGTTCCCTGCAAGATTGTCACATATTCTACTTTACTTTCATTTCCTTGACTGCAAAGTGTGAGGAGTTTGTCCACACCAATCCCCATGTCCAGAAATACGCAGCAATTCCTGTCTTTGAAACGTAGCAAATGTGACAAGATAAATACAGACTTTAAAGGCTTCAACTTTTGTGACCCAGCAATGCTCAGCTGGTGACCCAGCAGGGGTCTGCGACCCCCAGTTTGGGAAACACTGCTCCAGAGTCCTAGATAAAAGGAGTACCATGTACCAGGTGGCAACTTATGGTTCTTATCTAAAGACTGGAAAGGGCGTAGGAAGAAGGATAATCTATTATGGATGATGTATCCAAACTGACACTACAAGAGAGGTGTCCCTTCTCATTTTAGATGAGCAGAAGCCCGGCTGACGGAGAGGTACATAGAGAGTGACACAACAAGGGATTATCCCCTGTAGTCAGAGCTGGCCTGGACAAAGCTTCAGATACAAGATCAATATTTGAATCAGGAGAGAAAGAAAGTTCTACCTGAGACAAAAGCTGTACTGCCCTGTGCTTCAGCCTGCACCGCCCCCTCCACGTGACCCATTTACACTGTGTCTACAGCCCCCCTGTACTCGTGTCTTGGTGGGCACACAGGGGGTAGCAGGTCATTGTACATACCTTTAACTTCCTGGCTCCCTGTACAGCCAGTTGCTGAGTCCCAGAGCACCTTTGGGGTCCCTCCTTCACTGCAGCCCCATGGGGTGCCTTGCCTGGACTTACATTGGTTGTGTTGTCCTTGAGACCACGGTAGCCATCATCCTGCCGCTTATGGTTCATGAGGTATTGAGTCCAGGAGGTCTGGTGACTCTTAAGTGTAAACTATGACCCCTGAGGGGATCCCACCAGACAAACGTGCGTCGAACCGTGGGGTCAGTTTGTTTTCTGCGTCGCTCTCTCTGTGGGACGTGGGACCAGTATTACAGCATTTTCGGAGATGGCCTTTATTTCAATCCCGGCGCAACCAAACCTTCCAGCTAATATGAGGGTGGTCGGGTGACGAGACGCAGATTACACTCGACAGACAGACAGAATTCCAAATAAAGGAGACAAAAGACAACAGTCCCCCTGCACAGTCCAACTGCGGCACCTTCCTGTGCTGCCGGATGTGTTTGTGGAGTGAGTGTGTGTGTGCTGGACAACAACAGCAACTCACTATAGCAGCAGGGCGTATGTGACAGTCTGCCTTTGAAAACACAACAAGCACTGGCAAAAACATGTGAAGGGCCCCTTTATTAATCATTCTCTTTCTAAACTCTTTCACGTTTTATGGGGGAGCTGCAGCACCCCCTGCAGCATCTACACGGCCCCTATTTTCAGTGTATTTTCAGAACTACATATGTATGAGAACTGTGTAAAGCCTGGCGATAAAACAACGCTCAATGTACTCAACCCTCAAAGTATAAAACTGGGAGGCTGACCTGGGGGATGAAACAGGCCTCTTTGCAAACAGCAGTCCAAAAACAAGCCTCAGCAGCAGCGGTGGAAAGACTTCAGTGAAAGCTGCTGTTGAGCACAAACACAGAAGATAAGAAGGAACCGCATATTGAGCCAGCATGAACACTGCAGGGTAAATGAAGTAAGAAATAAGAGATTGTGTTAAGACAGTGGTGCAGCACTTTTATACCTGTCTCTCTTTGTTTTGTCTATGCCTTGTATCTCCAGGGATGTGATACTTAAAGGTGGACGTGGAAAAAGTTTAGCAGGGAGCCACAGCTGCAGAACAAAAGTAATTACAACTTGAAGTTAATTGTTCCTTCGAAGTACAGTTCTTTGTCCCCAAAGGTGTGAAGTTTTTGCAGTTGAAAGTTGAAACTGTTTAATCATCACCCACAGAAGAAAAGTAATTAAAAGTTCTAAGTTGATGAAACTTTTAACCTGTTGAACTCAAGTCGTAAAGTTTCTGCAAAGGCCCACCATGGTCAGGTATTTTTGCCCAAGTTCTTTGATGTCCATTTGTGGCTTGACGATGGAGCCCAGAGTGCTGGCTGCCTGCTCCATGCACTTCAGAGGCGTCCATAATACTGACTGCACCTCTGATCAGTAAAGACAAAGAGACAAACTCGAAAAATGTAAAGAAAAGTGAGGGAAAGTTCTTGTGCCACCTGCAACTTTATGTGAAAAATATCAGAAGCTCAGCGCCAAGAAGACACATATCATGAAAAGTAATGGAATAATTGTTTATAACAACTAGCAAGAAACAAACGCATCCTAGTATGTGAACTGGGTGTCACTGAATGATATTCACATGGCCTATGCACCGAGAAGACACCTCACAGGTGATCTAGGAGCAACCACGGTCACTGAGTCTCATCAAAGGCTTCTTCTCCTCTGTGCATGGATGTGGGTGAAGGAGGCATTGACCAGAGGGATACCCCTCACCGCTTACCATATGCAGAAGAACCTGGTGATGCGACACCTTCTACAAGCACAACTGACTGTCACTATCACAATTGTACAGTGTCAACCATCAATGACAACACAATAGGTACTGCAATAGGAGTCATAATGTCACCAGGTACACAAGCATACATAATTGAATTGTATCTGGAAAGTAGGTCATGTTTTGCCTGAAGTTAAATAGATTCTGCAATGTTAAAAGCAGGATCATTAATTCATCCAGGGTCTTATGGGTCAACGTGTTTCACTGTTAACAAACACACAAGGCACTCTAAAAGTGACCAACTAAGAAATTAGACATTACACTTACAATCTCTATTTACAATCAGCTAACCAATGAAAAGGGTCATTGAAAATCAGCAATGTGGGATGCTCCCAAAGCAGGGGCTGTACATTTTCTGGACCCCATTGAGCTCCGGAGAGTTTCCGCTTCTCAGATAAGGGGAGCAATGTAGGACTTTGTGAGTGATACTGACAGTCTTAAAATATAATTGTGTTTCATTGATGAGCTAATAGAGAGTTAAAAGGACAGTGGTCACATTTCTTGTGCCGTGAGTGGGTTGTCCTGTAGGGCACAGCTCTAGAGGAGGGTCGGGTGAAATTTCGAGAGACTGGCGAAGAGAGAGTTCCCTTAGACAAGTCTGGAAACAATTAACACCTGCAGTACAGACATTAAGTCCTCATTAGAAAAACCCTGCCTCATGCCACAAAGTAGGGTGTGCTGGCAGCAAGCACTCTTGGTGATAGTTGTTATTTTATCTATGTTGGGTAAGACAGTTGTCAGGAAAAAATCCCAGCAATGTTGAGTTATCCACAATGGTCAATATACAGTCCATGTGGAGCATGACCCTTGGACAGGAATCATTTTTTTTTCAGGAAAAGTAACAGAAATCCATATTTTGGGGTTTTGAGTTTTAAGTGGTTGTTTGGCATCCATCTTGGATTTTGGAAAGGGTGTTGGAGAGCAGGTAGATGTCACTGGGCGAATATATCTTAAGGAGGGTCAGGGTTTCATCTTCATATTGATAATAAAGAATATGAGAGTTTCAGAGCATCTCTCCAAGGTGGTTTCAGATACAGATGAAATAGAAATTTTGAATGGACTGAGCCCTCAGAGACCCCTTGTAGAAGGCTCACTTAGTTTGATATGGAGCATTCTGTTGTCACCACTTGGGGGTGGATCAAGAGACATGGTTTGAACCAGTTTAGAACCGTGCCACAATGCCCATCCTCTCTTTGAAGCTATTAATGTGAGAAATGTGGTTGAATGTGTCAAAGGCAGCCAGGAGATCTAGCAGCACAAATAGGCAGGTGTCACCCTACTCAAGGATGTGGAGTACTTTGTCAACAACTCTTAGCAGGGTGGTTTCTGCTGCATCCTGTTGTAAATATTCCTTTTTATTTTCTGTATGCTTTTCTCTATGATTTCAGTTCTCTATGCTCTTGCTTCATCATAGAATTTGTATGATGACACTGTGACTCTATGTTCTGCTGGGGGCAGTTTGCAGACTGGTCAGCAGACGTTGGGTCTTCTCTTGCTATGCTCCTGAATAAACCATCTGCTTTAGTCTACAAAGCGTGTGGCCTATTTACTACATTTTGTCGACGATCGACTGCTGTCCAGCAATATTCAGAACATCCTTAAATCGGATTCACGTCTTCAAGTTATTGTTATTGTTATTTTTGATTTATAGCGCGCTCAATCACCTACAGGCCTCTAAGCGCTCGGGAATCGATGGTAAACAACAACCTTGACAGTACAGAGGGCATCCACTGGCCTACGTGGCTCACAGGGCTCTCCTGAACAACAGCGTTTTCAGCCCCTTTCTGAAACGTAGGAGGTTTCCTTCCTTTCGTAGTGGCTCAGGTAGTGTGTTCCATAAATGCGGAGCCAGCACCGAAAAGGCTCTACCGCCCTTGGTGACAAGTTTGTACCGAGGGCAATTATACGTGTTTTGTCACAACAGAAGCGGACCCTGCGTAAAACGAACCCATCTACCTCACACTCAATCAATCAATCAATCATGACATTTGTATAGCGCGCTACTCACCCGGAAGGATCTCAAAGCGCTGGGGGGAGAGGGGTCCGTTACTGCTCGAAAAGCCAGGTCTTGAGCTGCTTCCTGAAGGAGAGATGGTCCTGGGTTCGCCGGAGGTGCATGGGGAGGGAGTTCCATGTCTTGGCTGCCAGGTAGGAGAAGGATCTTCCACCGGCGGTGGCTCTGCGGATGCGTGGGACGGAGGCGAGGGCGAGGCTTGTCGACCGTAGCTGGCGGGTGGGTGTGTAGAAGGTCAGGCTGTTGTTGAGGTACTTGGGGCCCAGGTCATGGAGAGCCTTGTGTGCGTGGGTGAGGAGTCTGAACGTGATCCTCTTGCTGACGGGGAGCCAGTGCAGGTCTCTCAGGTGGCCGGAGATATGGCTGTGTTGGGGGATGTCCAGGATGAGTCGTGCGGAGGCGTTCTGGATGCGCTGGAGTCTTTTCTGTAGTTTGGCTGTGGTTCTGGTGTAGAGGGTGTTTCCGTAGTCCAGTCGGCTGGTGACGAGTGCCTGGGTGAGAGTCTCCCTGGTTTCGGTAGGGATCCATCGGAAGATCTTTTGGAGCATGCGCAGGGTGTTGAAGCACGATGATGAGACGGCGTTGACTTGTCCGGTCATCAAGAGGGAGGAGTCCAGGACGAAGCCCAGGTTGCGTGCGTGGTCTGTTGGCTTGGTTGTGGTGCCCAGGGCAGGTGGCCACCAGGAGTCGTCCCAGGTGGAGGGAGAAGATCCCAGGATGAGGACTTCCGTCTTGTCTGAGTTCAGTTTCAGACGACTGTTCTTCATCCACTCGGCGACATCTTTCATCCCTTAGTGTAGGCTGGTTCTGGCGGTGGCTGGGTCGTTGGTGAGTGAGAGGATCAGCTGGGTGTCGTCGGTGTAGGAGATGATGTTGAGGTTGTGTTGGCGTGCGATGGCTGCGAGGGGGCTCATGTAGACGTTGAAGAGGGTGAGGCTGAGCGATGATCCCTGTGGTACGCCGCAGATGACTTCGGTGGTCTCGGATCTGAACGGGGGGAGGCGGACTCTCTGGGTTCTTCCGGCGAGGAACGAGATGATCCACTCCAGTGCCTTCTCTTGGATTCCGATGTTGCTGAGGCGCTGCACTAGGGTGCGGTGGCAGACAGTGTTGAACGCTGCGGAGAGGTCCAGGAGGATGAGTGCCGCTGTTTCCCCGTTGTCGAGCCGGTATCTGATGTCGTCAGTGGCTGCGATGATGGCGGTCTCGGTGCTGTGGTTGGCTCAGAAGCCGGACTGCGAGTGGTCGAGGGATCCGTTCGTCTCGAGGAAGGCAGCAAGTTGTCTGTTGACGGTCTTCTCGATGACTTTGGCAGGAAAAGGGATGAGCGGGATGGGGCGGAAGTTCTTGAGGTCGGTGGGGTCCGCAGTTGGTTTCTTTAGGAGGGCGCTGAGCTCAACGTGCTTCCAGCTTTCCGGGAAGGTGGCGGTGTTGAAGGAGGCGTTGATGATGTCCCGGAGTTGGGGTGCGATGATGGAGTCAGCCTTGTTGAAGTTGTGGTGGGGGCAGGGGTCGGTTAGGGATCCGGAGTGGATGGTGTTCATCGTGCGGGTGGTGTCTTCGGTGCTGACCGGGGTCCAGGCGCAGAGGGTGGTGGTGGGGGGCATTGGTTCGGTGGTTGGGTGCGTGGTTGCTGTGCCGAAGCTGTTGTGTATTTCGGCGATCTTGCGGTGGAAGAACGAGGCGAGTGAGTCGCAGAGGTCTTGCGAGGGCGTGATGTCGTTGTTTCCGGCGCTGGGGTTGGAGAGCTCTTTGACGATGCTGAAGAGTTCCTTGCTGTTGTGGGCCATGTTGTCCAGTCGTTCTTTGAATGCTGTCTTCTTGGTGGTGCGGATCAGCTGGTGGTGATTGCGGATGGCGTGCTTGAGGGCAGTCATGTTGTCTGTGGTCTGGTCGATGCGCCAGGCTTTCTCGAGGGTGCGGCAGTTCTTCTTGGAGTTCTTAAGTTCGTCGGTGAACCAAGAGGCTTTCTTGCTGCTGTGTCTGCTGGGGGGGGGGCTTTAGTGGTGCGAGGTCGTCTGCACAGTTGGTGATCCACTGTGTGAGGTTGCTGGCTGCTTCGTTGGGGTCCGTTGTGCTGGCGGGGGGGTTCTGGCTGAGGCAGGTGGTGAGCTGGTCGGCGGTGATCTTGTTCCAGTTCCTGCGAGGAGCCTGTTGCGGGTGGTGGTGGGTCGTGGTTTTTCTGAAGCTGAAGTGGGCGCAGCTGTGGTCGGTCCAATGAAGTCCAGTGGAGTGGCTGAAGGCGATGTACTTGCTGGAGGAGAAGACTGGGTCAAGCGTGTGGCCGGCGTAGTGAGTGGGAGTGTTCACCAGTTGCTTGAGTCCGAGGTTGGCGAGGTTGTCCAGCAGGGTGGTGGTGTTGCTGTCCTTGTTGTTCTCCAAGTGGAAGTTGAGGTCCCCTAGGAGGATGTAGTCGGCGGAGGGGAGGGCGTGCGGGCTGATGAAGTCTGTGATGTCTTCGCTGAATTGTGTGCGTGGTCCCGGGGGTCTGTAGATAAGGGTGTGGTCTTGGGGTCGTGTGTATCTGGAAGTGTAGGTGTTCGGCGTCGGTGAAGGTGTCATTGGAGCTGGTCGTGATGCGGATGGTGTTCCTGTGGACGATGGCGATGCCTCCTCCAGTCTGGTTGACGCGGTCCCTCCGGGTGATCTTGTATCCGTCCGGGGTGGCTATGGCGATGTCGGGCGCTGAGGAGGCGTTCATCCAGGTTTCCGTGAGGAAGGCGATGTCTGGTGATGTTGTGTCGAGCAGGTTCCAGAGTTCGACGGCATGTCGAACTCTGGAACCACTGTGCCTATTAGTGAGGTCAGAGGTATTGGTGGGTGTTCCGGTTAAAATTGGACCTACAGAATTTGAATTAAAGCAATACGTTTACCTCAGCTGATATCAGTGAGTAGAGGGCGCAACTCTAAAATGCTCCTTAGCAACACCGTGGCATTCTTTCTTGAACAAGAAGCAGCTAATTCCCGGTCTGGATATTGTTTATCCTCAGGCGGAAGTGACGTCTCACGTTTGCGTGCAACGTGCGTTGCAAGCCTCGATTTCATCCGGCGGCCATTTTAAGTTGTTATTCAACACAGTGACGCTTAAGTGAATCCTTAGCAATGGAATGTCACCACGAATGAGAAACTAATCATTATTTGTCTTCGTTTGTGTTGTGGAGCACATATTTGGAAATCGGACAGTGTGCGCATGAGGTAATCTAATTTGTTAAAGTGGCATTTCCTGGTTTTTGCACATAAAATATTGAATTTCAAAGATATTTATAATACAACCTACTTTGTAAGAAAGTGTATTTCGGATCTTCGTGTTTTCAACTTATCAATACAGGAAGAGTCTTGTTTGTTGATCAGCACTTCAGGAACTAATTTTTGTCATTTTTATTTTTGTGTTATATTTCAAAACAGTAATGGCACAACAAATCAATGTTACTCTTCCACCTCCATTTCTAAACGAGCCGGGCAATCCATCAATTAGCTGGGAGGATTGGTTTATTATGTTCAATAACTATCTTGAGGCTCTTGATGGTCAGGAGTTTTCTGCAAAGAGGAAAAAGGCCATTCTTTTGAGTACTTTAGGAAAGGAAGGTCAAAGGATTTTTAGACTTTAACAATTTCCTTGCAGGCTAATGGTCAAGCTATGCCTGACGAGTACAAGGAGGCAATCTCAAGGCTAGAGGTTAGGTTTGCGAAGGAAGAAAACCTTGTTATGAACCGCTATTCATTTTATACGCAGAAACAAATGTATGAAGAGTCAATTGATGATTTTGTTGCACAAATGAGAGAGCTTTCCATAAAATGCAAATTTGGGGCCATGTGTGACGAACTCATTCGTGACCACTTGATGGTGCAATTCAATAACCGGAAGATTCAAGAGAGATTGTGGGCAGCCAAAAATCCCACTTGGAAAATAGCTATAGATCTTGCTAAAGTTATTGAAGAGTCTGAGAAGTGTATAAAAGTGATTGAGACTTCTAAACAAAAGAGCCTAGAACAAGAGGTCTCGGAGGTGTTGGAAAAAAACAATGACTGTGATGCAGAACACGTCATAGATCATTCAGTAGCTGTTGTAAAAAGCAACTTTAGAACCAATATAAAGAAAAGCACCACAACAAACAAGCTTTGTACAAGGTGTGGAAGCAGCTCCCATTCGTCGGAGGCTAGATTTTGCTTTGCTTCTAATAAGGAATGTTTCAAGTGTGGTCGTCTTGGTCACTTCTCAAAAATGTGTAAAACAAAGAATAAGCAAATGGTTGCTGTTGTGGAGGATTATACAGAACACTACCCGTCTGTGAGAAACAATTTGTTAATTGTGGATGACATCGATGTCGTCAATGAAGATGATAAAAGACAGAACAGACCAAAAGCTGTTTTTGGAATAGATGAGCGTGACTTGTCACTCATGGTAGACACCGGGTTGCGATATACAATTATTCCTCAGTCCACTTTCAAAATGCTGTAGGATGATAAGCCATTGTTAAAGAGTGACATTTCTCCAAAGGGGTTTCAAGGCGAAACGATAGACATTGTAGGATACTTTGAGTCAGATATTGTTTTTAAAAACAGATCTACATATGGTAAAGTTTACGTGTCATTTGATGGTCCTCCGATTTTGGGGTGGGTCCATCAGTATGACTTACACATCATCATTAACCCAAGGTCACCTGAACAAATAATGTTGTTAGAGGATGACTCTATTGAGTCTATATTAAAAGAATTTTGTGCTGTTTTCAAAGGTGATCTTGGTGAACTGAAGGGGTATTCTCATCTCATTAAAGTAAAAGACAACTGTTTACCCATCCAACATGAACTGAGAAGGATTCCGTTAGCTATTAGGCATGAGGTGAAATCATTACTAGAGGAGATGTTGCAGAGTGGAGTCGTTGAACCGGTAGAAGCATCCCCATGGGTTTCTCCGGTCGTGATTTCTAAAAAATCTGATGGGAAGTTAAGATTTTATGTTGATCTCAGGTCTTTAAATAAATGTGTCATTGCTGATACATTTCCCTTACCCAATATAGGAGAAATGGTATCCACTCTTGATGGTGCGAAATACTTTTCAAAGTTGGATCTCAAGAGTGCGTACCATCAGATAAAGTTACACAAAAGTTGCAAACATTTCACTGCCTTTATCAGCACTGAAGTGATTTTTCAATTTACACGCCTTCCCTTTGTTAATTTCAGCGGCCTGTGTATTCCAACGCATGATTGCAAACATTTTTAAAGGGCTAAAGAAGGTTGTATACTTCCAATACGATATTCCTGTCTTTGGCAACTCTGTTCCTGACCACAATCATACACTCAGGGAGGTTTTACATAGACTTTATGATGTAGGGCTTACATTACGTAAAAAAAGTGTGCATTTCTTGTGGAGCAAATTGAGTATTTGGTCACGAGATTTCAGCCTCTGGAATCAAGCCAAAAAAAAATCTGTTGGTAGCGATACGTTCAGCCCCACGTCCCATAGATAAAGACCAACTCAGATCATTCATGGGGTTAATAGAGTATTACTCTAAATTTGTTAAAAACTTTTCGGAGAAGACAATTTGTTTGTGAGCTTTGCTTAAGAAAGGTTGTACGTTTATTTGGGGTCCCGAGCAGGATTCTACTTTTCAGCAAATTAAAAATGACATTTGTCAGGCTAAAGTTCTTGCACCCTTTGACACTAAGTGTGTTTCAACACTCATGGTTGATGCCAGTGCAACTAGTTTATGTGCGGTTCTTTTACAAAAACATGGTGCATCTGAACGCCCCATCGCTTTTGCATCAAGGACATCGCCAGTGTCTGAACAGAACTATAGTGTAATAGAGAAGGAAGCATTAGCAGCTGTGTGAGGCACACACTATTTTCGTACGTACCTATGGGGAATACATTTTATTCTCAAGACAGGTCACAAGCCTTTAATTCGTATTTGGTCTCCTGGTGGTGCGATCAGAGGTTCGCCTAGATTGTCAAGATTAGCTGCTAAGCTGCAAGATTTTCATTTTGAGACACAACATGTCCAGGGTTGGCGGAATTTTAAAGCCGATTGTTTTTCAAGACTTGCCATTGATGCAGGAGAAGAGATTTCAAAGGTGGATTTTATGGATGAAAGTGTGGCTCGGATTCAGGATGTTGTCTCCATTGGTGAAGGCTCATTTTCACAGGATGAATGGGTCAAAGCAATGCAAAATGATCATATTTTGAAGGAAGTTATAAAAATGGTTAGACAAGGGTCTGGGAAAGAGAGTTGTCTTCAGGTTGCTGTTCGACCTTATGTTAAGATTTTGGATGAATTATCTACTTGTAGTGACAATATGTTGTTGTGTAACAACAAGATTGTGCCTCCTTCAGATCTTAGGAGCAAGCTTATTTCTATTGCTCATGAGGGACACCTTGGCCAGACTTTAACACAACAAAGGTTAAAAGACAATTTTTGGTGGCCAGGGATGGACGCTCAAGTTTCCGTGTGGGTGGAGTCTTGTGTGACATGTAAGGAAGGTGAAAAGAGGTCGAAAGTTGCTGTTGGTTCAGCCATGGGTAAGATTGCTTCTCTAGATATTCCTTGGCATACCATTTGCTTGGATTTTATTGGACCCATGGAGGAACTTAACATGCATCAACGTTTTGCAATATTCTGTGTGGATCTTTACAGCAAATGGTTGGTTGTTGAGTTTGTGAAAGATATTACTACAGACACTACCATCAAATTTTTAAAGTTGCATTTTCAAGGAGAAGGTTATCCTAATATCATCATTACTGATAATGGGACACAGTTGGTTTCACACAATATGCGTTCTTTTCTTTCTCATTGTGGTGTGTCTCATCATCGTACCTCTCTATATAATCCACAGCGTAATGGCCTTTGTGAGAGAATTAATAGACTTGTAAAAGGCACTATTCAATTAGCACTTTCAGGAGAGAGGAGCATTTTGGATCTTGTTCAAGAAATGGTTTGTGCTTATCGCACTACTATTCATTGTGGGAGTACCAAATCTCCTTTTGAAGTTTTGCGTCGCAGTGTTCCTGGAACAAAGTTGAATCCTTCGTGGGTGAAGGATCTTTTTACAAGAAATCTCACTTTGTGTAATGAAAATGTGTGTGTTAAGAAGAATTCTAAGATTTGTAGAGGTGATTTTGTGAAAGGTAAACCAGTGAGGATTTCTAAGTGTTTGAGTAAATGTGTGTTGTTCCACAATATGTGGTTCTTGCAAATGGAGAAAAGTGGAACATGAGGAGAGTTACTTTATATCAAAAGAAGGCTTTACCGGCTCCTGCCCCTGACATTTCTTTGACGATTCTAGTTTTCCAACTATTCAGAACTTCATCACTGAGTCTTCTTTCCATCAAGCATCTTCTCCTGTTGCCAGTCCCAAAATTCCAAGGGATCGCAAACCACCCATTTACCTGAATGATTATGTTTGTAATTAATTTAGTGTATTCATTTGTAAAGAGGGAAAATGTGTTGTAAATATTCCTTGTTACTTTCTGTATGCTTTTCTCTATGATTTCAGTTCTCTATGCTCCTGCTTCATTCTAGAATTTGTATGATGACACTGTGACTCTATGTTCTGCTGAGGGCAGTTTGCAGACTGGTCAGCAGATTTTGGGTCTTATCTTGCTATGCTCCTGAATAAACCCTCTGCTTTAGTCCACAAAGCGTGTGGCCTATTTACTACACATCCTTGTTAAAATCCAGATTGGAAAATGTAAAGGTGATTGGAAGTCCAAACACGAAGAGAAAGTTGGTTGACTACACAGCTTTCCATCACTTTTTTTAAGGGTAGATTTGAGACAGCCTGGAAGTTATCGAGATTACTGGCATCAGATGAGGGTTTCTACAAGAGGAAAGATTTTAAAACAATTGGGGAAAGCACCTTCCATAAGTGAAGAATTCACCACAGTGGTTCAATGGTGTAGCATCCGCTTTTGTCAAAGTTGTCAAGATAAGAAAGATGTCTGCTAGTACTTTTGTGCACTACATCTACTTTGTAACCTCATGAACGAGGGGCCTCAAGTATGAAATACTTTTGCAGTTGCAAATCCTGAAAATCGAGAAAAACACAGGATTTGCGACACAAAAAGGTATGCTAAACCTTTCTTTTGTGAATTGGAAAATTCTTTCCAATATGGAAAAGGGATTCTGTGGCTCATTAAAATTGCAATATAGTGAGGCATCAAAAGTGTGACCTCTGATAACTGCAAGCTATATCACATTTTTAAATGGGTTCTGACCACAAATCATTGATCCATTGACAATAATTAGCCAATTTTCTTCGGGACTTTCAGTGGGGAATGTTAGACTATCAGGTCCCTCATGCACTTATTGTATTCAGCAGTCGCAACATTATTGGTTTGCCTATACCAGGGCATGAGAAAGTACTGCTGAGCTTTGTTGGACAATACTATCAATATTTATTGTGTTGCACAACTGCATCTTTTATTCTTTCTTTTGCATTGATATTTTCTATGGACAAATGCCAACGTGAAGGGCATCTAAAGGTGGTCTGACCACTGAACTGGTATGGGGTAATCATCAGACAGTATCTTATACTCTGTACAGAGCAGGTCAATATTGGAAATGTTACAGTGCATGGTATTTTAGCTATGTTGGAAGGAGTTGTTGTTGATAAGTAACATCAAGGACAAAGTAGAAGGTTTTTTGAAAGTATTGCCCCATTACAAATCAAAAACACAAAGGAAGATACTGGCTTCCAAAATCATTATTTGGAAATTCAGTAAATTATCTTTTTTCTGCAGGGAGGTTGGAAAGTAGATGGCATTTAGTCTCAAAGTAGAGGCCTTTGGAGCAGAACTGTAGGCACTGGAAGAATTGATAGTGAATAGTGGGAAGTTGTTTTACAGGCTATTGAATTGTTGTAGATAACCGTTACTGGGCAAGTGTATCTTTGGTTATGATCATAGCAGAGAATGGAATTATGGAGGAAGAGATGAACACTGTTTGAGAAGTCATTGGATCAGGTTTTTATAAAAACCATGATCATGTTGAGATGCTGAATAGTAGCTATGCAGTTGGCCCATCAGTGACACAGCTCAAAGTTAGAGAAGAATGCGTTGCTCTAGAGGGAGTACTTCTGCCATGTTTTCCCTCTCTTAAATGTATCTGGCCCTTCCCTTGTCCTGATGCTGCCACCTGCACTTAAAAAAGGAGGATATCTCAGATATAGGAGTAGCCTTGGTGGAATGGAATTTCCTCCAGACCCTAAGATCTGCTAACATGATAAGGGGCCAGGATGGTATGATATTGTGTGCCTGGATGTCCACATTGACTGGCAGAAAATAATAACTTGTAGGCATTTCCCTTTTAGCACACCAGCTTATCTAGGTTTTATGAGAGTTTTTTATTACTGTCAAGCAGGGTTTCATGTTTTTTATCAGGTCGGTAATGCTGGATGAGGGACAGTTGTGGTACTGAGATGAGCAATTTCTTGATCCTTTTAGGCTCTGTTAATCTTGGTCAGTCACGGAGTAGGATGAGGGATATATAAAGTGGCATTTGCTAGAACAAGCAATAGTCTGAATTTTGAATGACCACTGATAGCTGACCCAGGTCCATCAATTCTTCTTGCAGTCTCCCCAAATTGATAGTCAGGCCTGCACAAGAATCTGCTAGATAGGTGTAGCTCAGTACATAGTGGGAAGTTGCCCCACCTTTTAAAAGTTAGACTGATTTTTTTGATTCAATTAGGAGACATATTCGACTGCACAGTGTCTGTGCCTTCAATGGATGCAAAATAGTTGGGTAGTTTAAAAAATTGGATTACAGATTGAGTGGATAAAACCACATTTATTGTCAGGGTCAAACACAAGCAAACCCCAAATTAACCGGTGCTTAATCCTCCGGGAGGTTGGCACAAAGCATCCAGGGTTAAATTAGAGAGGACCCGCTCTTCTACTTGCCGCTTAGTGCTCCGCTCACCGGCTGCCATATCTCAGTCCGTGGGAACCACAACACTTGGCGTTTGGCTTTTGTTACCACCAACTCATGTATTTACTGCCATACTGGTCTGAGGGAGACTGCAACCTCCAGCATTCCCTACCCGGCACGAACATCAGGTGGCCGCATAGTGGCGGCTTAGTAAGCAAAATGGGAAACAGGAAATTGGCAGAAACAACCAAAGGGAAGCCCACGGCTAGAACAGCACTTATTACAAACTACGTGAAAAGCGCAATGGGTATCATTAATATTGAGATTGTCCAGGTTGAGGAGCGACTAAGCGCTACCAAAATGGTACTTAATGCCACCCAAAAAGAGACTAAATCTGTCACAGTCGAGGAGGGTGAAAATAGGACTAGTTCTTAGCTAGAAGTACAGGACTCGGGCCCCGAAAATGGAAGCATAAATAGTAACCTGAAGGATAACAGTTCTAATCTTCTTGACCTACCTAAGTTAGATTTTGCAATTAGGCCTGGACCTTGCGTATCGACAATTTCCCCTGAAATATCTGTAGTATCTAACTCATCAGAACTGATTTTACAACCTGTGAAGAGGTGTAAGTAACAAACTGCATCAGCACTGTTAAAGAAAAGCCTCCAGAAACCCAAAAAAAGGGGAAGACATCAAAACAGGATGACAGAAACTCTTTGATAGACCCTGAAGATGCAGCACTACATATGCAAGGCATCGAGACACTCTTTAAAAAGCTACAAGGGGAGATAGACACCATCGAGAGGCGAGTTATGTCTGAGATAAAAACTGTGCAAAAATGGAACGGGTCTCAGCTTTGCGGCCATCAAATGTTACAATTTTTTTTTAGAGGAAATGTGTAAAGAATGCATGCAGCAGTGGTTCTGGGAGGCATGGTCCTGCATCAATTAGTTGTCGTGCAGTGGCAGTACTAAGGAGCTGCATGGCAGTGATTTGAGGTCCTGCTTCAAGATGCAGAACACATCAGAGGTGATGTGGAGTTCTGAAGTTCTGCATCACCCTTTGTTAGTGCTTAATTTGTAAAATATGATGTCCAGGTGCTCAAATGTATGTTGGAGGCCTCACCCACTTCCCCGACTCCTCCCACGTCTCCACTGGCTCCACCTACTTGTTCTATTGGCTCCACCCACAAACTCAACTGGCACTGCTGAAAGCCAGATGGAATACCATATCTGAATTTCAGCAAGGGAGCCTTGCTCAAGTAAGTTTTAGATAGGAGTTTCGTCCGCCCAGCGAAAATAAAATCATACAGTATACTTGAATGAGCCATTTATCACTTCCAGGGGCCAAAGGCGTTTGGATCATAAATAATTCAGTATTCTGGGAAAGCGATTAATTTACCAATTGTGCTTGTTACTATTACTCACTCAATATACGAGCATTTATTAAAATTCAAATGGCAAAAAACATAGAACTTAACTGGAGTTTCCAAATGTGGTTCTGTAACACAAACAAGACAGAGATTTTAAAAGAGGCACAAGTTTTCTATATGTACTGTTTCTTAAAAATCACTTGATAAACAAAATATTGGAGGAAACATTTTTGAACCTTGATGTTCCCAATGTTAGACGTCCCCAGACATTTCTAGATTATCCAGCTCCTCTTTAAATATTTTCCCTACATTAATGGTGATTTGAATCCTCAATCTGAAATCAAGATGCATTCCAGAATTCATAACCTCAGTATAAGGGTCCTCTCAACAAAGCACTAGCAGCACCAATTGTCCAATTGTCCAACTGCTCTTTTGCTTATTTCTCACACTTGGAATTTAAACCTGCACACATACTACCACTCTTGGAAACGTATTCAAAATGTTCCAACATGCCACAGAGCATGCAAATTGCCTCCCAACTGGAAATTTTGGATCATGCCACATTGAAGGCTTATTCAGATAAAGCAAATGTCTTCACAGCCTTTTCTCTCTGGTATTGAATGCTCTTTGTGAGAGCAACTATTTCCTGGAGTGGCAGATTCATGCATGTTAACAAATAATATGACATCATTGTATACTTTATAATACACGAATCCCATCCTTTGTATGTTGCATAGTATAATCTTCAAACACACCGGCATTAGTAAATGTCCTAAGCAGTAATCACTGTCACTTACAAATCTATAGCCTCAGCCAACTTGGCTCCTCTAAAAAAACTGATAGGTAGGCACACAAATCAAAATATGTTTCTCTGGCCATATTCCTCTGCCCTGATAGTCATGAATTCTATCACAGCATCACCCAGTGATGAATATTTACAAACATTCGGTTTCATCACATCTAGGAAACGAGTAAGGCATGCGTATTTCCCTTGAGGGATTATATTTTGCACATTGTCACCTATGTTATGCAAAGGTGCACCACAGCGCAGAGTACTCAATACATATTACTGGTCCTGGTCGGGGAAATTGAGTGCCTGAGTCCACCACCACCTGCTATCCTATGAGCAGATCCAGCACTGATTGTACCACAAGTTACCTCCAGCTCACACAGAAATGTGTTGCCATAACTCTATAGTTAATGCTTAGAGCTCTGAGTCCACAAACACTTCCTGAACCAAGCATTAGTAAACCAAGGAAGAGAACACTTCCAATTGCAAGGCAAGGATAGTAATTAAAAAATGCTTCTTTAACAAGCGTGAACTGCTCCAGTATGCAAAATACTTCAAATGGAAATATTTTAGTACGATTTAGAAACAGAGCCAGAGCCCAACTTCTCTTTCTGACAAGACCATGATTGATGGCTCCCATTCAGAAGGAGGCTCCATACTGAGATGTACAGTGGTGTAACGTAGCTTGAGCCCCCCCCCCCCTGCAAAGCACATGTGGGGCCCACAGTCTGAACCCAGTCAGGAGCTCTCAAGCCAAGGGTCTGTCGCCCATGCACAGTGCCGGAGGGGGCCGCCCCGCAGGGGCTAATGTTATGCCACTGCACAGAGACAGAGGCACGTATTTCAGATTCACCTTTAATATCATTTATTTTCCTAAATGCTTTAGATTGAGGGTCCATGTAATGTGGTATTTTTGACACACTACTCACCCGCAAGGGTCTCAAGGCACTTGTACGAATACCGCTGTGGAACCCATCCTGGCTTTCCCTGTGAGGTGTCTACTCCTGGGCACCCCCAAGGTGGAGGCCAGGCATCCTTAGCGTTGTGGGGCCGTTGTGGAGATTAGGCAAGCTATTGCCCAGAGTTGCAGAGTGGGACTCCATGATTGGAATAGGCACCGAGGCGAGAATTATCAGGTCCCTGGAATTTTTGAGCCCAAGAACCGCCGAGGCAGGGAATTGAACCCTGGTCCCGGGCTAGACCTCTGCATCAGGGTCTGCCGCTCTAACTATTGAGCCACACTTCTCCACCACAGTGTTTGATTCTACTTTGCCTATAACAATCTTGGGAAAACCCCAAACCTTATTTAAAATATTGATTAAATCATATTTCTTTTCACAAATTTCGCAGCTTAATTGTGCACCTAAAAAGTATTTGCGATTGCCACAGATGTCCCTAGAATGCCACTGAGGGACAGCAGGACACAAAATCTTCTGGAACGTTGCTTAAGCTCCATCCAGTTTTAACCAAACACACTCTGAAATTGTGCAATGTCCACAAAATAAGTAAAATAATAACTTGACACTATCAAAAATAACAATAAAATGATTGCATATGTATTATCTTTCTACATTGTTAACTTTTGTGAAAATTCCAGGCTGAGAATCACCCTTCCATCGCCTCCTGACCCCCCTTTTAATTTGATGTTGCTGGCGGCTGTGCTCCCCAAAACCTACACTCCTGGGTAATGCCATGTACAGAAGCTTGAGGCCTGGACTGGATTTTACTCTCTGCATTCTGCTTTTCTAAGGTTCGCCAAGGGCTTCACTGACCTTGCCTCCTGTTGCTGAATTTTCAGACACATCAAAAACTTTACCTATATCTTGCTTCCAGCACCTAAGCTTATTAGCTGTGAGCCCGGTCCTGTCAAGTGATGCAAATCCAGTCCTGGGCCCTTGGAGGTAAATTTGGTACTGCAATCAAGAAACCAATGCATCAACTTCAAGCACCAGTTTGGCACTGGCACATTCCCTTGATATTTAACGCATACATCTGCCTACACCAAAGCTGTGGTGCCGCTTGCTGAGTGTGCAACGCAACAACCGCGACTTACAACTCAGCCCTGAATTTGCTGATGCAGTGCCTACGAATATCCAGTGCTGCGTGTTTCTAGAGGACAGCTTCAGTGGGTCTGTGATGCACTGCTGCAACTCTGATCCAGCCCCAACCTGCATGACCTTCACTCAACACAGTGCCTTCAGCCCAGCGGTTCGACATCAATGCCAGAGAATCAACGCAGCATGCTTCCAACATCAATGCATCATCGACATCACATAGCCCTCAGGAACTAAGGTCTAGAACAAGCCGACACATCACCTCATCTGAGCAACGCATTGTCCCCGAGTGGGAATGCTCAAAAACCCAGCACCATCTCAAGGAAACAATGCATCACCTGCATTCGTGACACATCACCTTCTCTTCTCCACGCACTGTCCTTGATTTCTGATGGATGCATGGTACTGTAAGGGGAGCTGCGTAATCCCTGTATCTGTATCCGTGTATGCTCCATCGCAGTCAGACTGACCGTCTGGATTTCTCCCAGTCAAGCACAAACGGGTTGCCCCAGTTGGAGCTATAGTTTTATAAGAACTAGAACGTTATTTAACCTTGAAGAGTTTATAACTTGATTTATGTACGTATGTTTGATTTGATTTTGTTGTTCTGGTTTTGTTTTACTCATATAAATATTTTCTATTTTTCTAAAATGTCTTAGAGTACTTTTGTGTTATTTTCACTGTGTTACTGTGAATGTGTGTGTGTGTGTGTGTGTTTGTGCACAAATACTTTACACTTTGTCTCTAGAGAAAAGCCTGACTGATCTAGGCCAAGCTACCAAGGGGTGTAAGCAAGGTTATCTTCGGTGTGTAACTTACTTACCCTGACTAGGATTGTGGGCCCTCATTCGACAGGGTGCACACTCTGCCAACAGGACACCGCCATTTCTAGCTACCATCAACAAGAATCGTCCACAGCTTGCTGGGCACTCAGTCTTGATCTTTACTATCAGTAGATGAAATTAGACCTTTAAGAAGTCATGCCCAACAACTAAAGCAGGTGGACCCTACATTTTGGCCTGGGCATAATTTTTTTCACTGCAAACTGGCCATGCTAGGGGGTACTGTTGTGTCACTATTTAACTTTAAAACTATTTTCCACATAATCTGGAAATTGGATGGGTTTTGGCGCTCTTTTTTATAAATAATAACATAGAATGGTCACACAATTTCAGATTTTAAATTGAAAAAAACATATGCGGAAAACTAATAATTAGGATCTTGTAACATACTCCTCTAGGACCTCATGCACTGACATAGCTATTTTTAGTGCCGCATGTGCAGGCATATGGGCGGCTAACTAAACACTTATGTCACTCTTATACTGCTGAGTGGTGGTAGAGAAGCCCAATTTCCTTCCCTGGATTAGGGCCCAATGCACACTTACTACACCAACAATCTCATGCTCTGAGAAGCAACGACAGACAGCCAGTACCTCACAGTAGTTTGCCAGATCTAGACAAATTATTCTAAGTCCTGTGTGCTTTAATGAAGTCATCCCTGTCCCAATGCTGGGCTAGAAGCTTAAAGCAGCAGTGGAAAATATTATAATACCAGACCTTGTATGTCTAACCCTCACCAGTAGTAATTGGGAACATTGTTCCTTGAATAATGTTGTTAGAAAATAGGGCCATACTATTTCTTGTATAACCCTTTGTTATGAATATGTTAGCTAAAAGGCCATCTGTTTTACCAGGCCCTAAGTGTATTTCATGAATTGTTTAACAAGTACTGGTTTTTGAACCATGGAAAGCCCCAGACAATCTTAAATAGCGAATGGTTTCAGACTCCACTGAATGCTAAACACATATTGATATCAGGAAACTGTGCCTTCTAACAAATATGATTCATGAGGCCTATGATGGGCTGTTCTCTTTACAACTCCTCCACACTTTCCCAGAATTTGGTTTCCTTCTTGTAGGTTTTGGGATTCTGCAAACTTAGGATTCCTAGTGTAGACACTTCCCTGATTTCACTCCAGGAATAACCATAATAATATTACAAGAAAGTATGACGTTACTACGCCATATCAATCAATCAATCAATCACGGCATTTGTAAAGCGCGCTACTCACCCGGGAGGGTCTCAAGGCGCTGGGGGAGGGGGGTAAGTTACTGCTCGAACAGCCAGGTCTTGAGTTGCTTCCTGAAGGAGAGGTGGTCCTGGGTCAGCCGTAGGTGGGTGGGGAGGGAGTTCCATGTCTTGGCCGCCAGGTAGGAGAAGAATCTTCCTCCGGCGGTGGCTCTGCGGATGCGTGGTACGGTGGCGAGGGCGTGGCTGGTCGATAGTAGCTGGCGGGTGGGCGTGTAGAAGGTCAGGCGGTGGTTGAGGTACTTGGGGCCCAGGTCGTGGAGAGCCTTGTGTGCGTGGGTGAGGAGTCGGAACGTGATTCTCTTACTGATGGGGAGCCAGTGCAGGTCTCTCAGGTGTCCGGTGATGTGGCTGTGTCGGGGGATGTCCAGGATGAGTCGTGCGGAGGCGTTCTGGATGCGTTGGAGTCTTTTTTAAAGTTTGGCTGTGGTTCCGGCATATAGGGTGTTACCGTAGTCCAGTCGGCTGGTGACGAGTGCCTGGGTGACGGTCTTCCTGGTTTCAGTGGGGATCCATCTGAAGATCTTGCGGAGCATGCGCAGGGTGTTGAAGCATGAAGATGAGACGGCGTTGACTTGTCTGGTCATCGACAGGGAGGAGTCCAGGATGAAGCCCAGGTTGCGTGCGTGGTCCGTTGGTTTGGGAGCGGTGCCCAGGGCCGGGGGCCACCAGGAGTCGTCCCAGGCGGAGGGTGATGATCCCAGGATGAGGACTTCCGTCTTGTCTGAGTTCAGTTTAAGGCGGCTGTTCTTCATCCAGTCGGCGACGTCTTTCATCCCGTCGTGTAGGTTTGCTCTGGCGGTGGTGGGGTCGTTGGTGAGGAAGAGGATCAGCTGGGTGTCGTCGGCGTTACATTACCACGTGGTAGTTTACAACGCGGACTTGCACTAGACGGCGCGCTGGACTTAGGAATAGTTTAAATTACTATTCCTACTCCAGTTAGCGCAACAGTAGGGAATGTGTTGGATTTTAAATCCAACACATTCCCTGGTGTTGTGCGCCATCTAGCGCAAGTCGTAGAAACGACTTGCGATGTAATGCCATGCGTGGTAACAACGCGGACGATGTAACGTCCGCGTTGTAACCTACCCGCGTGGTATTGACAGTGTTGTTAACGCTGTTTCCCATATTACAGAGCTACTTGACAGCTTTTTTCTCCAGGTGATTCTTCCAAAAATGTGAGATTATGAGGACGTGATCAGCTCCAGTGGGCACGGTGGTTTCACAGTATGAAAGGATAGGGAGGCAATCTCCAAAACCCTAAAAATTCACACAAGGACCACAAAGTTGAGTTGTCTTGGGATTCCCTCACGTGGGCACAGCAGATGCCTTTTGCTGGATGATCTTGAGTGAGGGGGCCCGGGAAAAAAGAAAGCGCACTCAGATGGGGCAAGAGCTCTCAAAACTCTATATAAGAATTACTGGTGGGCACCATGCTGAATGTGATGAGGTGACCCTGAGTCTCCAATATCTCACTCATTATTTGGCCTTGGACTGAAACGGGCCCCTCATAAGGTTTTGGGTGCCCCTAAAGGGTTAGGGGTCCCAATGTGCCACAGGGGCTGAATAGGCTTGCATTTCACAGCTGAAAGAATGTGGAAGGGAAAGGAGGGGCGTCCCTCCCCACACTGGAGGAGACGAACTTAGATGCAGACCTCCACTTGAAGGAGGTCCTGGGTGCCATTCGTGGGCTCATGTCTGGGAAGGCGCCTGGGGAAGACTTTTGCCAATGATTTGGTCCCAATACTGGTTCATTTATGTACCTCCCTTAGCAACACTGGTAGCTTGACCCCGACCATGACCATGGCCGAAGTTGTGGTGATCCCTAAGCTTGGCAAAGACCCTCTAGGCTGCGCATCATACTGCCCTATCTCTTTATTGAATGTTGGCCTTAAGATTTTAACGAGTATCCTGGCCGCCTGGCTGGCCCCTTATATGCAAGGACTGATCGACCCCGATCAGTCGGGTTTTTTCCAGAACGGAACTTTATTGATGGGAAGCGATGGATGTGCCATCTGCTGGACAAAACCGAATGTACACTCGGACCTGCGGTGCTTCTCTCAATCGACGCTGAGAAGGCGTTCAACTTGGTGCACTGGCCATACTTGCAACGGGTTTTGCGCAGATTCGGAACTGGGCACTGATTTTTTAAATGGCTGTGCTGCATATATAGGAACTCACAGGCGAAGATTAGGGTTAACGGGGTGACCTCCTGGCCGTTTCGTATTAGAAAAGGTACTCGCAAGGTTGCCCTTTATCGCCCTTGCTCTTTGCCTTATATATGGAGCCTTGTGCAGAAAGGGTACGCCAAAACCCGGCTATCTCTGGGATCAGAATGGACTTTGGGGAGCATAAAACTTTGCTCTACGCGGATGATGTGGTATTTTTTTTTAACTCAGCCAGTGACTTCACTATCCTCTTTAATGGAGGAACTTCAATACTTTAGTCGAGCTTCAGGCTTTTAAATGTAAATGTAAATGTAAATGTACAGGAATTTATATAGCGCAAATCACCAAGCGGTTTCTAAGCGCTTGCTTAGGGAACCCGTCCTGGTATTCCCCTGTGAGATAACCCCGGCAGGGTATCCGCAAGGTGAAAGCCAGGCATCCCGCCGCGAGGGGCCGTTGTGGAGATTAAGCAAGCTATTGCCCAGAGTCGCAGAGTGTGAACCCGTGAATCGAGTAGGCACCGGAGCGAGAATTGTCGAGTCCATGGACATTTTAGGACTCAAGGCCCCGCCGAGCCGGGAATTGAACCCTGGTCCTGGGCTGACCTCTGCTTCCAGGTCTGCCTCCTCTAACCAGTGAGCCACACTTCTCCACAAAGTGAATATCCACAGAACACAGGCTCTTAGCCTGACACTCCCTAAGGCAGAGCAACAGGCTTTGGCAGAATAGGTCCGGTTTGCATGGGCAACCAATGGCGTCCCGTACCTAGGCTTGCAGATATACCCTAATCTAGACACGTTAACCCAAGTGAACAATTCTACTCTCTTGTCGGAAGTCAGGGGAGAACACTCAAGCTGGAAGAGACACACTATGTCCTGGCTGGGAAGACTGGCAGCCATTAAAATGGCCACCCCCCCGGTAATTCTATATGTGATGCAAACACTGCCTCTATGACCATCACCAACAATGCTAGCACAATTACAAAGCCTTGTAGGTAATTTTGTCCAGGGAGGGAAGAAGGTGAGAATAGCCCACCACCCGACATATTTGAATCAGGCGTATGGAGGGTTGGGTGTCCTGCATTTGGAGCGCTACTTCCAAGTGGCACAACTTAGATGTATCCTCGAGTGGTGCAAGCTGGAATGGGAGAAGCATTGGTGCTTCACTGACCGCTCAATAGCAGGCATGCACATTTGGAAGGTCCAATGGCTCCCTCAGAGGCACCGACCCAGTGGGTGTATGTGTCGACGATGCTGAGAACCACCCTGGGAGAATGGGATAGGGTACAGGAGTCGTGAGGCCTCTCAACAGTATGTCTCCCCTTACCCCCTTTATAGGAAACACGGATTCCCCCCAGCAAGCGTTAGTAATGGTGATCTCCATTGGCAAGAGGCCAATTGCAAGTGTGTAGGGGACCTATTTATTGAGAAGGGAGTGATGGAGTTTGCAAGCCTCACTACAGACTTCGGGATCCCTCAGAAAGTATACTGGCAATACCTTCACCACTGGGTGACCCAGCCACAGGTGTGCCCGAACGCAGATTGACTCCTGACCAAGTTTGAGAGGTAGTACATTACAAGGACATCCAATAAGCGCTTACTGTCAGACATTTATTCTTTCCTAAACACCCCTATGCAGTATAGTAAGTCTCCTGCGCAGCATAGGTGGGAAACATAATTGGAGTACGAGTTTTCCCCCAAGGAATGGCAAGACATTACACATAGAGCCAGAGCCTCCTCCTGCAGTACTGCTGTTGAAGAAATGTTTTTAAAAATTGCACAGTCTTGGTATTATACGCCGGCGAGGCTAGCAAGATGGAAACCGGGAGGTAATGGGTAATGCTGGAATCAATGTGGTCAATTGGGCACCCTTACACATATTCTCTGGTCTTGTCCGAAGATACAGGGCTATTGGGAAGCAATCCCCTAAGAGATAGACAGCATATCCTGCACCGACATACCTAATCTCCCCTCCTTCATATTGCTAGGGCTCCCCAATGCCTTGATGTACCCTCTTAGATCTTGAGGAGGCAGGGCAATCTCCCTAGCACTGGGAGCAGCCGGACTCACACATTCTCTCCCTAAGTATGAAAAAACACGGGGTACTACCATAGCATTTTTATATACCGAATTTACAGAACTTACATGCCCGAGATATCTCTGAGTACTCCAGCTTACTGAGGCTCCTTCTTCCAAGGACGAATGAAGGTAGCAGATCCCTGCCGCCCCCAGACGCCCACACAGTGTACGCTTGACTTACGACACGCACCCCGAAGAAGGTTGGCCAACTTCTCTGCCCCCTTTTTTCATATCTCTTGTTTCCTCTACCTTTTTATTTACTTGAATGCTATTGATCCCCAACTGCCTGTGGATGTAGGTGGCAGCTATTGTTAAACTTTTCTTTTCAAAAATAATAAAAGATTTAAACCATAAACTTATGTTTCAATTTCAATGGTTTTAACTTTTCAAACAGAATCACACATAGATTTTTTCTGTCCTCGGATCTTAAGCTAGAATGGAAAGAGTTCAGCAGGTTATTGACTCAGATGTGTATGAGTAACTTTAGAGAAACTGACCGTGTGCTACTTTCATCCAAGAAGGGAACTTTAAAAACAGGCTTCATGTTTTGGAAATCGGATGAATCCAAATTGAGTTTCTCTTAGTAAAGTGAGACATTTTGCCATATCTAAGGGTAGAGTCAACTATCCCTTCTTCTGGGAAGAATTTAGCAATGCTAAGAATAAGGGGGGCTTGGCCATGTGGCATATGCATAATTTTAACAGCGCAAGCATAGTTTAATTCTTAGTCTACCTGTGGCATTTTATTATTTACTTACGGCAATTGCCGAATTCACTCTCTGCAACACTTGTTTGGAGAAGACATGTCTCACAAGAATCGTTAAAAAAAGAGATGCCTGCTGCATCATTTTCTTCCATTTCTTTCATTTTGTATTAGTGGCTTCCAGGACACATGTATGCAAGGGCACACTTATCAAACATTTTCCAAGCAAATGACTTGACCTTCTACAACTTGTGGTATTTCCATAACATTTGCAAAAAATCAGTACAGATAGAAAGGAAGATTCAAAGTATGCAGTATCACACACTGCTGTTCCATTAATGGCGTTGCACAGCATTTTTCCGCTTGCAAGGAGCATGAAAACAAACATAAGACATTCAAGTATGATATTTAAATTACAGATTTAAATACATACTGGGCTCTAAGAGCTGTCTTTGTTAATCTGTCTCAGGAAAACTAGGCATATTGTCTCCCGCCCTGTGGGGCAGCAACAGGTCTGATTGAGTCTCTCAGCGCCAGGAGACTTTCTGAGAAGCTGTGCACTTTAAAAATGCTATTTCAGTCATTCATTCATTCATTCATTCATTCATTCATTCATTCATTCATATTAGTGTTGTCTTCCAGTAAGGAAACCTTTGTAACACATTAAAAGTTACATACATTTGATTAACCCTCTATGTCTATTGCATTGCATACATATAAGTAAAATAAGTGAACGAGTTTTTGGACACAACCACTTTGATATCCAGGTGAAGACTCCTTCCAGTGGCGGGTGAGCTGCAGACAAGTCCTCAAAGTAGCAACAAACACAAAATCTGATTTAAATTCTGTAGTCAGTCAGGCTGTTTAGGATGCATTATTTTCTTTTCAAATTGTCATAGTCGGTAGTTTAACATATTCCTAACATGTTCATTTTCTGAACTGAATATTTATCAATTATGGTCAGTTGGCCAGTATTCAATATTTGAGTTTTGTCTTTGTTTAATTTTCACCCTGAAACCACCCCAGAGGAAGCAGCTGCAATTTCAATTGCGGGCATTGCAGATAATCAACACATTATCAGCCATTATTTTTATTATAGCTCTTGAAAAAATGTATGGCACACTGTCTGGTATGTTGATCACGTTTACGAAAACGTGTTTCCTGTATGAGGCACAAAGATAAGAGCACAAGGAACTACCTTTCCAGAAACCAAGGGTGAAGTTAAATGGGGCTGAAGCAATTATTACTCTTGTGACGTGGTATATGGTTTTTATTCACTTTAATATTTCTACAATGGCAACCCAAACTGGTGCATGGCCTTCCCAGTGTTTTGCCTGACATCCACACAAGCAATCACTGTAAGGGTATTTTGTCCAATAATATCACTCACTGGGATGAAAGCATCTTGCCAGGGATTCTCAAAGATTGGAAGCAAGCATTTATTTGAATGTCTGAACATGGCAGTGAAATTTGGTGGTAAAAATCGAAGAGGAGGGTTATCTTTCTAAAGACCTTATGACAGGCTAGATTCCAGGAGGGAGGAGTAGGTGGTACTAATATTTATTTAAGTGATTTTCGGAATGCAGAATGGAAATGATGTAATTCACTTGGGTAGACATCTGTGCCTGCAGTGTTCGCATGTGGTTAGGCACCAAAACATCTAGCAGTGCCTCCAGCACACCTGGCTAAAAATATTGCTTTTTTGTTTCTGAGATTGTGATCAAACCAATTAATACGGACATGATTATCAATGCAGCCTCCTCTTGAACCATAATACGTTGCATATAGAGATGAAGAAACTGCAATGAGCTCAGAAGTGGGACAGCAATGCATTGTGAAAGTGGTCATTTATCTCTATAATGAATGAATGAATGAATGACTGAAACAGTATTTCTAGAGCACCTGGTTACCCCTGGGCATCCCCATGGGCATCCCTGGCTATCCCTGCGCTATTACCTGCATACACACTGAACTATGAACCGTTTTACAAGGTATATTATCTCAAGCTTGTGTGACAGAAAGGGAACTGGCTTATTCTCCAGAATCATGCTACAAAATACGAATGATTGAAGCGGCTGAAGCACAGCCTTAGCATAAAGTAATTTAATCTGAGATCGAATACAAATCAATTCACATCAAATGATTTAATGTTGTGACTACTTAGAATGTAGTGCCTCAATATGTTTCTATTCATCCTTAATCCTGTAAACCCATTTTGTGAGGCCTAGTCGCCCTCGTGAAAATCCTACAGGCTGTTAAAACCTAAGATGGCGGCCTGCAACTAACATAACAGTGATCTCAGCAATGCTGACCCATTGGTTTGAATGTAGAAGGTTCTGGAACCCTCCAGCATGTTCCGTTGACCAGGATCCAGCATATAAATAGGCGTGTTCAAGGACGGCCGTTGGGGAGGTGAAGAAGTTGTTGGGTTGGAGAGGGAGCGGCTAGGAGTGAGGCAGGAGTGTGAGGAGGAGGCGCAGTGGTTAGAATGCGACTGCCCCACGGGTCAGCTGTTTGGCACTGACGTGACCCCTGCCTGTTGACCAAGCCCTGGGTCGTCTCACCTGGAAGAAACTTTAGAGCCTAGAGCGAAATACTGAATAAGAATTAACCTACTTAAGTTGTGGGATAACAGTGAGAAACACGACTGGAAAGACGCCGAAGTACTGACCCAACCAACGACGTAACTGTGACTAGAGGAATACCAATTTTCGTCCATTAGAAACAAAGAAAGTACTGAAGAGATCGGCGGCCCGCCGATATCCTACCGTGGTGTGAGGAGTCGCCCGAGCTGACTGGAGGGCGTAGTGGGTCCCAGAGTGGTCGGGACATTGGAGGAGACCGGAGGTTCCCCGTCGATGCCAACAACATCATCCATAGGTGAGCGCCGTGCCCGAAGACCCCCACGGTGTGACGACTTCCGAAGAGGAGGAGAGCTGCCAGAGGGGCCGGACCTGGGCGGAGTTTCCCCGACACGCGGCGACAGGGGAGGAGACGTGGAAGCGCTGTGAGGAGCGCCCGAAGGCCAGCTGTCTGAGGTATCGGAGCAGGGGTAAAGAATTCCTCTGAGTAGCGCGACCGTAGCGGACTCTTATCCGGACTGCCAGCGCTCAATAGAATAAAGTAAGCAGGGAGTTGAGCGGTGGGCGGGAACGAATGACCAGCGGCAACCATGGCATAGACTGAGGGAAGGAGCGGCAGACATTCCCCCCTCGTTGACTGAAACACCTCGAACTGGGTGCCTCGGACTGAGCCGGTGGTTCTAAGTTGATACCTGGGGGAGGTGGAAAACATCCTGGAGATGTGTAGACTGCCGTAACACCTCCAAAGCCCTCTAGTGAAGTGACAGAGCATTTAGGCCTATAGCGAGTGTTCTTCCTGAAGGGGAGGGAGACAGCCGGTGCTTATGTAAACCTAATTGGGGTCAGAGAAGATAGGCTGCAAAAAGCTAAACTCGAAAAGAAGGGTTTTTGGTAACCAACCGTCTCATTGATTGAACCGTGATATTGAACCTGTTATCTCTCTCTATTTATTCAGATGTGTGTATGGAACCAGCCAGTATAGAGTTATGGAGAGGTGAACTAAGGAAACTGTCATATCTAGCCAGTGTTGACCCTGTGAACTGGGGAATAAGGTACCGTTCTAACACAGCAAAAAGTGAAGTGGTTCTGTAAAGCCTTAATTTGTACCGTGATATTTTTTTTTAAGAAAGTCACAGGAAGTTGTGTATTTATGAATTCCTTTCTTTACAGGAGGAGAAGAGATTACGCAATTGATGGACTGTAATATGAACTGTAATTGTAATAAGTGCACATCCAAAAGTAACCGCATTGAATTTGAATATTGCGAATAGAGTGAGGTGCAATTTCACAAAATCTTTTATAAAAGTAACCCATATTTTTCTAAATTGGTGTGATGTCTTTATTTTTAGTGGTAAGACATTGGGTTTGTGGTACTGAAAATTCTGGACTCGTGTAATAAACTTTGTCTTAGCATGACGATTTTTTTATCAAAAGACCGAGAATGGCTAGTACACTATGTACAAGCATTTTCGTCATATTCCAGTAACAATTTCACCTCAAAATCGTCATTTTCTTTCTGAAACCCTCGGCTTCCATTTTGTGTACAGCAGCCATGTTGTGTGTTGCCCTTTACATAGGCTATAACACACAGCTAAATTCGATTCCAAAAGGCCACGTACACCTTGATTGACTTTCCCCTGACCTGGACAGGTTGGAACCATTGCCCCAGGCCGGACCTGTTTGGTCAGTTCCTCTCCCAATGGCCGAGCAAGATAGCATCATGCCATAAACCTTTTCATCGCACACACATCCTGCCTTATCTTACTTCCATCTGTCCCTGCTCCTGCCTCCACGAGCTATTTATGACATGGGCTGTGATCTTACTGTTTTGGGCTTAGCCGGCCTTGTCAGCTAAAGAATGTATTCATTATGTGGACATTGTTTATGGCCTGGACGTATCTTGAAAGTGGGTTTTGCATCTGTGTGCACGTTCTGGGAATGTACTTCAAATATGTGCCTAGGGCATAATAATTTGTATAAAGGGTCTGTGCTCAGACCATTCAGGGGGCTATCTCATTCAGTCACTTTAGGTGTGGCTGGGCGACGTAGCCTCACAATTAATTGTAATAAAGATGTCTTTTCATATTACAGATTCTCTGTTGATTTCTTTGCTGCTTTTGAATGGACTACTTATTGGTAAGACCCCTGAGAAGGAGATTGGGGATTCCTAATATGTCAGGTTACTGTGAGTGAGTTTGTAAGCACTACACAATTGTCTTGGAGATTAGCTGTTTCCACTCTGTGCCAAGCTACCCTATATAGTCTAGGTTCCCTAGGTCTAACATAATTGGTGTTTCAGCGGTGGGATACGGGTTTATGCTTACAACTACTTATTAGTAACGCAGTGCTTACCACAGGCCTACACCTGGAGTTTTCTCCAAGCTAACTTCCCAAATTTAAGTTTTGTTTTCCAAATTTACTCCTGGTGGTGGGTGGAGGTTGTTCTCACGTTACACACTTCCTTGTTCTCTCCTGAGTGCCTATTGATACCCTATTACCCAAAATGGAATTAAACCTTGAGGAGATGGAGACCTATACTGTGGCCCAACTCAGGGATTTCTGTCAAAGGAATGGGGTTTTCTACCAAAAAGGCGCTAAGAAAAGCGAGCTGCAAACAAGCTTGAGGGCATAGGTGGAAGCTCATTTGGAGGAGGAACTGGAAAAGGAAGAAGTTGATAGAGACACTGTCGTGGGAACAGAGCTGTGGTACCAAACTGAGTGGGGAAATCTACTGACAGGTCCCAGGACACTCTCAAGGGAGGGCAGCAGTGTCTCAGTGAGGAGTATAACTGAAGCTGAACTGGCGGACAGAAGGGAAGAGAGGAAGCTAAGGTGGGAGTTAGCTAGATTGTAGTTGGAAAAGGAGGAAAGGAGACTAGCTCATGAAGTAACTCTTAAGGAGCTGGATCTCAAGGCCCTGCAAATAGGGACTCCCAATCCAAATAACGGTGGCAGCGAAACAAAGGAATTAACCAGGGAACCCAGACCCTATTTACCCAAGGATGTAGTTGCTAGCTACACCTCCTTCGACACCGCCACCTTCCCTGAAAGCTGGAAGCACGCCGAACTCAGCGCTCTTCTCAAGAAACCCACAGCAGACCCCACCGACCTCAAGAACTACCGTCCCATCTCGCTCCTCCCGTTCCCGGCCAAAGTCATCGAGAAGACCGTCAACAAACAGCTGGCCGCCTTCCTCGAGACGAATGGATCCCTCGACCCCTCACAGTCGGGCTTCCGAGCGAACCACAGCACCGAGACCGCCCTCATCGCTGCCACCGATGACTTACGAACTCTGATGGACAACGGAGAAACAGCGGCCCTCATCCTCCTGGACCTCTCCGCGGCTTTCGACACTGTCTGCCACCGCACCCTAGTACAGCGCCTCGGCAACATCGGAATCCAGGACAAGGCACTGGAATGGATCACCTCCTTCCTCGACGGAAGAACACAGAGAGTCCGCCTACCACCGTACAAGTCAGAAGCCACCAAAGTCATCTGCGGGGTCCCTCAAGGATCCTCACTGAGCCCCACCCTCTTCAACGTCTACATGAGCCCCATCGCGGCCATCGCACGCCAACACAACCTCAACATAATCTCCTACGCCGACGACACCCAGCTGATCCTCTCCCTGACCAACGACCCCGCCACCGCCAGAGCCAACCTGCACGAAGGGATGAGAGAGGTAGCCGAATGGATGACGACCAGCCGCCTGAAACTGAACTCGGACAAGACGGAGGTCCTCATCCTGGGCTCCTCGCCCTCCGCCTGGGACGACTCCTGGTGGCCCCCCGCCCTGGGCACCGCACCTAAACCAACGGACCACGCACGCAACCTGGGCTTCATCCTGGACTCCTCCCTCTCCATGACCAGACAAGTAAACGCCGTCTCCTCGTCTTGCTTCAACATCCTGCGCATGCTACGTAAGATCTTCCGGTGGATCCCCACCGAGACGAGGAAGACGGTCACCCAGGCCCTCGTCACCAGCCGACTGGACTACGGCAACGCCCTCTACGCCGGAACCACCGCCAAGCTCCAGAAGAGACTCCAGCGGATCCAGAACGCCTCGGCCAGACTCATCCTCGACATCCCCCGACGCAGCCACATCTCCGGACACCTAAGAGACCTGCATTGGCTCCCGGTCAACAAGAGAATCACCTTCCGTCTCCTCACCTACGCGCACAAAGCCCTACACGACCAAGGCCCGAGCTACCTCAACAACCGGATCAACTTCTACACTCCCAAGCGCCTCCTCAGATCAACCAGCCACGCCCTCGCCGCCGTCCCCCGCATCCGAAGAGCGACAACAGGAGGAAGGTCCTTCTCCTACCTGGCCGCCAAGACCTGGAACTCACTCCCAACCGACCTGCGCCTGACCCAAGACCACCTCTCCTTCAGGAAGAAGCTCAAGACCTGGCTGTTCGAGCAGTAGCGGCACCCCCCCCCCCCCCCCAGCGCCTTGAGACCCTACGGGTGAGTAGTGCGCTCTATAAATGACCTGATTGACTGATTGACTAGCTACAGTGCAGGTGATGATATTGCTAAGTGGCTAGCTGCCTATGAGGTCTCCTTACGAGCCCATGGGATACTGGAAACTCACTGGGGGGGTGGATTGTACAAATACATGCCACCTGCTGGTAGGGATACATTGTTGGCCCTAGAGCAGGATAAGCAAACCCACTACCCCACCATGAAAGTGGCGCTAATAAAGAAGTTTGGACTAACCCCAGAGAAATACAGGCAGAAGTTTAGGGGTAGTCTCAAATTAGGCACACAAAATTGGGTGGATTTCCTCGATTACGCAAAGAAGGCCTTGGAGGGTTGGGTGAAAGGCAGCGAGGTAGGGGACTATGAGGGACTGTATGATCTCATACTCAAGGAACACCTACATGAGAAATGTTTTCCCGAGCTGCGACAACACCTGGTGGATAGCCAGCTGACCAGCCCCAGGAAGCTTGCTGAGGAGGCGGACATCTGGGCTAGTACCCGGGTGTCCTCAAAGGGGACTGGAGGAGATTCCCAGAGATCCGGACAGGGTGCCCCCCAGAAGAAAGAGGGGGTAGATAACAAGAGGGAGTTCTCAAAAGGTCCCCAAAATAATTTCCAGGGAAGGGGAAGAGGATTCATCCCTAAGGCTAACCCACCCCGAAACCCTAATCCTGGCCAAAGCCAGCAGCCAAGGGTTGTCCATTGCTTTGAGTGTGGTTGTTGGACCCGGCCTCGTGGCGTGGTCCGACCCCTCCCGCATGGCGGACCCTGGACGACATCGGCCCTCCTTCGACCCGCTGTCGCCCCTCCGGACACCACCCTCAACGAACTCTCGACGAGAGCCGCCCCTGGCAAACCCCGGCTCTCCACCTCTGGAACCCGGCGAACCCGGTTCGCCCCAACTCTGCAGGTCCGGTTACCACCCCGGCCCCCCTCTCAGGCCCGACTCCATCTTGGGCCCATCACGTCCCGAGCACAGGGCCTCGGCCCAACCCCGGCCACGGCAGAGCGAAGCCCCGACATCGTGGCACCAAGATCAACCCAGGTGGTAAAGTGACCACTTGACGGATCCTGGAGGAGAGGAGTTTCGATGGCCCTCCAGTCGTCCCCGGACGCCTGGTATCGATCGCCCCCGGTCTCCCTGGGCGCTGGCTCCACCCTCCTGCTGGGTGTCTGGACACCTTCATCCCGGCCCCTCTGACCCCCAGGCGAGAGGGTCCGGACATCAAAGGACTCCAGTCCTATATCTGGGCCAGCCCTGGATCAGGAAAGCAGTTGTATCTGTGAGTCGAAGCCCTGCTGACCTCGTCGCGGCTGATCCTGATAAGAACTCTGGAACCTGGAACCTCTGAGCCCAGCTGACGCTGTCGCGGCTCTACCAAGCTGAACCATCCTCCGAGCCCTGCTGACGCTGTCGCGGCTCTACCAAGCTGAACCATCCGCCGAGCCCTGCTGATGCTGTCGCCGCTCTACCAAGCTGAACCATCTTCAGAGCCCTGCTGACGCTGTTGTGGCTCTACCAAGCTGAACCATCCGCCGAGCCCTGCTGACGCTGTCGCGGCTCTACCAAGCTGAACCATATTCGGAGCCCTGCTGACGCTGTCGCGGCTCCCGGCAACCCCCCAGCTCGAGGATTGAGAGCTGTGCGCAGGGTTGCCCAGTACCAGCTGGTACCAAGACTGTCCCGCTACCCCCTTCCCCGGACATTGAGACTTTGTTGGGATCCCACGATCCCCCTGTACATATTGCTGCGGAATATTGCCTTTATTCGTAATATAAAGACTCTTAAACCTACTCTGGTGTAGTGTCTCTCTGTGGTGGTGTGATTGCTCGGCTGGTACGATAGTAGGAGAGGAGCCTCGCCAAGGAGGCCTCTCGACGGCGCTCGGCCAATTCCATACGGAAAGGTGGGTTTCGGGGCGGCAGTCAGACATCTTCTGTCTCCCCTGGAATCGCCTTTCTAACAGTGGACTCCTCTACAGTGAACCCAAGGCACCAGTGCATGGTTCGTCACGGGCCTTGGTTGTCCCTCAACGTTACCGAGCCTTTCTTTTAGAACTGGCTCATGAGATACCCATGGCAGGACACTTGGGACAGGACAAGACCTTTGCCCGGCTTGTCCCCCACTTTTATTGGCCTCAGATGAAGGTGGCGTCCGACACATACTGCCGGACGTGTGTGTCTTGCCAAGCCAGTGGGAAAACAGGGGTGAAGCTGAAAGCTCCCCTGGAACCACTCCCTGTCGTTAGCACCCCCTTTGAAAGGGTGGGCATCGACATTGTGGGGCCATTGGATCCACCAACTTCAGCTGGTCACAGGTTTATCCTGGTTCTGGTGGATCATGCCACACGGTACCCAGAGGCAATTCCTCTGAGGACCATTACTGCACCTGCAGTGGCAAGGGCCCTGATGGGGATCTTTACCCGAGTGGGTTTCCCCAAGGAAGTTGTGTCCGACAGGGGGACCAACTTCATGTCAGCATACATGCGGGCTATGTGGAAGGAGTGTGGAGTCACCTATCGGTTTACCACTCCTTACCACCCACAGACCAATGGTCTCGTGGAGAGGTTCAACAAGACCTTGAAAGGCATGATAAGAAGTCTGCCTGAGAGCCTGCGGAGGAAATAGGACGTCCTCCTACCCTGTCTATTGTTTTCCTACAGGGAAGTGCCACAGAAGGGAGTGGGCTTCAGCCCCTTCGAGCTTCTGTATGAGCACCCTGTACGCGGACCTCTCAGCCTGGTGAAAGACGGATGGGAAAAGACTCCCAGGAAGCTTCCCCAGGATGTGGTGAGCTATATGCTGGCCTTCCGAAGCCAAATGGCTAAGTTGTGGAAGCAAGCTTCTGACAACTTGGAAGCCAGCCAAGCAGTGATGAAAGAGTGGTATGACCACAATGCTCACCCAGTGGAGTTGGAGCCTGGCCAGAAAGTGTGGGTGATGGAGCCTGGAGAGCTAAGTGCCCTCCAGGATCGCTGGACAAGCCCCTTTGAGGTGTTGGAGAAGAAGGGTAAGGCCACTTACTTGGTGGACCTTAAGACCCCTCGACATCCCCTACGGGTGCTCCATGCCAATCGCCTCAAACCCCACCATGAGAGGCCCGAGGTCAACTTAATGATGGTGACTGATGGAGCAGAGGAAGAGGAAAGCGAGCCTCTCCCCGATCTCTTCCCGTCTCATGAAAAGGATGGGTCGGTGGAGGGAGTGATTCTCTCATCATCCCTGACTCCTGAACAGCAGAGGGATTGCCGCCAGGTCCTGGAGCAATATTCCTCGCTGTTCTCCCTTGTCCCGGGAAGAACCCACCTGTGTACCCATGAGGTGGACACAGGAGACAGCCCACCTGTGAAGTCTAAAATCTACCGGCTGTCAGACAAGGTGAAGGCCAGCATCCACAGTGAAGTCACTAAGATGCTGGAGCTAGGAGTAATTGAACCTTCTAGTAGCCCCTGGTCCAGTCCGGTGGTTCTGGTACCAAAAGCGGCCCTGCCGGGCGCCACTCCAGAACTGAGGTTCTGTGTGGGTTACCGGGGACTAAATTCAGTGACAAAGACTGATGCTCATCCGATCCCCAGGGCGGATGAACTCATTGACCGGCTGGGAGCTGCCCAATACTTGAGTACCTTTGACCTTACTTCCGGGTACTGGCAGATCTCCCTTACAGAAGGAGCAAAGGAAAGGTCAGTCTTCTCCACACCTGAGGGTCACTACCAGTTCTGTGTGATGCCCTTGGGGCTCAAGAACGCTCCTGCCACTTTTCAGCGGCTGGTGAACGAGGTCCTCTCTGGAATGGAATCTTTCTCTGCTGCCTATCTGGATGACATTGCTGTCTTCAGTAGCAGTTGGGAGGATCATTTGCGTCATCTGCAAGCTGTTCTCTAGGCCCTGAAACAGGCTGGCTTGACAATCAAGGCCAGCAAATGTCAGATCGGGCAGGGGTCAGTGGTGTACTTAGGCCACTTGGTGGGCAGGGGAACGGTGCAGCCCCTCCAGGCGAAGATCGAGGCTATCATGGCCTGGGAGCCCCCCAAGATCCAAACAGAGGTCCGAGCCTTCCTGGGCCTCACAGGATACTACCGTCGCTTTGTGAAGGGGTATGGCACTATTGTGGCACCCCTCACTGAACTTACATCCAAGAAACAACCCCGACAGGTAGTCTGGACAGAGGCTTGTCAGCGAGCCTTTGGCACTTTAAAGCAAGCAATGTGTACTGCTCCAATTCTCAGGGCCCCTGATTTCTCAAGAGAATTCATTGTCCAAACAGACGCATCAGAACATGGCATTGGGGCAGTGTTATCGCAACTCAACGAAGAGGGCTTGGATCAACCTGTTGTCTTCCTGTCCAGGAGACTGCTTCCCCGGGAACAGAGGTGGAGTGCAATTGAGCGGGAAGCCTTTGCGGTGGTTTGGGCTCTGAAGAAGCTGCGTCCATACTTGTTTGGCTCGCACTTCCAAGTTCAGACCGACCACCGGCCCCTTCGTTGGCTGATGCAAATGAAGGGGAAAATCCCAAGTTGTTGAGGTGGTCTATCTCCCTACAGGGAATGGACTTCAGGGTGGAACATAGGCCTGGAGTGGACCACGCCAATGCAGACGGTCTCTCTAGGTATTTCCGCCTTCGTGATGAGAACTCCCAAGGGGTTGGGTAGCTCTCCCCACTTTCAGCTGGGGGGGACGCGTGTTAGACCTGTCTGCCTCTGGGACTGTCTTTACTATTAATTATTTATTTTGTCTCCTTGGGCCTACCTATGTGTTATTTTTGTTGTCGTAGGGGGGGGCTAGATGTTCCTTGAACCTGTAAACCCATTTTTGTGAGGCCTAGTCGCCCTCGTGAAAATCCTACAGGCTGTTAAAACCTAAGATGGCGGCCTGCAACTAACATAACAGTGATCTCAGCAATGCTGACCCATTGGTTTGAATGTAGAAGGTTCTGGAACCCTCCAGCATGTTCCGTTGACCAGGATCCAGCATATAAATAGGCGTGTTCAAGGACGGCCGTTGGTGAGGTGAAGAAGTTGTTGGGTTGGAGAGGGAGCGTCTAGGAGTGAGGCAGGAGTGTGAGGAGGAGGCGCAGTGGTTAGAATACGACTGTCCCACGGGTCAGCTGTTTGGCACTGACGTGACCCCTGCCTGTTGACCAAGCCCTGGGTCGTCTCACCTGGAGGAAACTTTAGAGCCTGAAGCGAAATACTGAATAAGAATTAACCTACTTAAGTCGTGGGATAACAGTGAGAAACACGACTGGAAAGACGCCGAAGTACTGACCCAACCAACGACGTAATGTGACTAGAGGAATACCAATTTTCGTCCATTAGAAACAAAGAAAGTACTGAAGAGATCAGCGGCCCGCCGATATCCTACCGTGGTGTGAGGAGTCGCCCGAGCTGACTGGAGGGCGTAGTGGGTCCCAGAGTGGTCGGGACATTGGAGGAGACCGGAGGTTCCCCGTCGATGCCAACAACATCATCCAGAGGTGAGCGCCGTGCCCGAAGACCCCCGCGGTGTGACGACTTCCGAGGAGGAGGAGAGCTGCCAGAGAGGCCGGACCTGGGCGGAGTTTCCCCGACACGCGTCGACAGGGGAGGAGACGCGGAAGCGCTGTGAGGAGCGCCCGAAGGCCAGCTGTCTGAGGTATCGCTGCAGGGGTAAAGACTTCCTCTGAGTAGTGCGACCGGAGCGGACTCTTATCCGGACTGCCAGAACTCAACAGAATAAAGTAAGCAGGGAGTTGAGCGGTGGGAAGGAACGAACGACCAGCGGCAACCAGGGCATAGACTGAGGGAAGGAGCGGCAGACATCCCTCCCTCGTTGACTGAAACACCTCAAACTGGGTGCCTCGGACTGAGTCGGGGGTTCTAAGTTGATACCTGGGGGAGGTGGAAATCATCCTGGAGATGTGTAGACTGCCGTAACACCTCCAAAGCCCTCTAGTGAAGTGACAGAGCATTTAGGCCTATAGCGAGTGTTCTTCCTGAAGGGGAGGGAGACAGCCGGTGCTTATGTAAACCTAATTGGGGTCAGAGAAGATTGGCTGCAAAAAGCTAAACTCGAAAAGAAGGGTTTTTGGTAACCAACCGTCTCATTGATTGAACCGTGATATTGAACCTGTTATCTCTCTCTATTTATTCAGCTGTGTGTATGGAACCAGCCAGTATAGAGTTATGGAGAGGTGAACTAAGGAAATTGTCATATCAAGCCAGTGTTGACCCTGTGAACTGGGGAATAAGGTACCGTTCTAACACAGCAAAAAGTGAAGTGGTTCTGTAAAGCCTTAATTTGTACCGTGATATCTTTTTTTAAGAAAGTCACAGGAAGTTGTGTATTTATGAATTCCTTTCTTTACAGGAGAAGAGATTACGCAATTGATGGACTGTAATATGAACTGTAATTGTAATAAGTGCACATCCAAAAGTAACCGCATTGAATTTGAATATTGCGAATAGAGTGAGGTGCAATTTCACAAAATCTTTTATAAAAGGAACCCGTATTTTTCTAAATTGGTGTGGTGTCTTTATTTTTAGTGGTAAGACATTGGGTTACTGTGAGTGAGTTTGTAAGCACTACACAATTGTCTTGGAGATTAGCTGTTTCCACTCTGTGCCAAGCTACCCTATGTAGTCTAGGTTCCCTAGGTCTAACAGCCATATTCAGGAGAACACGGTCCATGCTGGATTATTCTTAGAGGTATAAGTTTGTGTAGGGCCTTGTAGATAGTTTTTCTTGTGAATTTAGTAAAGGAGCTTACATGACTATGGTGTTACCTGTGTTCTATTTATTTATAGCAGTTTTGAAAGCTCTTTAGTTGAAATAATGTTTGTGGCGTAGATAGTGCTTTGAATTCTTGTAAGAGTTGCTGGACAAGTAGGGGTTTTTAGTGGCTGCAGCGCATGTTTTATTGATAGATGCTGGATTGAGCTATGAAGATTTGGAATGCTAAACATGAAAATGAATATGTTTCATGATGAAATAGTAGCCCACATTGAACTGAAAGTGATGCATGTTGAAATGAACATGAAATGTTTTGAAATATTCATTGTCATGATTGAAATGAGTATTGCACATATGAAATGTGAAATTAGACTTTTTGGAGTGATTGTGACATGTTGAAGTGATATGAATATGATACAGATTGTGAGTAATCAAAAGGGAGATGAGGAGACATATTTAATGAGGCCCCACAAAGCATATAGATGGAATAGATCCTCTGGATGGACAACATGAATACTATTTGAAGTGGAATCAATAGTTGGACCATGAAGGTCGCGGGTGTGAGTGGTCAGATCATAGTGCCCTCACACACCCAGGAGAGTATCATGCTCCACCATTGGGCACTCCTCATCAAGCTGACACTTTAATGTTGGACGGGCCTTTGGGCACTTTAGCGGAAATCTTTTGTCTATGAACGCCGTTAGATGAGTGTGAGTGAAGGGTAAAAAAAAAGGTGGTGAAGGGAGTGATATAAAAGAGTCTAAGGGAACCAAGGGAGTGTTTATGGGGCAATGGTCCATTGACACGGTAAAAACAAGGACACTATCTTGAGGAAACAATGTACCCTACCCTAATACCTAGCATGTGAGAGATATGGTGGGGTCGACATGTTTCATGTCTTAGGGGCCGATTCTGATCTGGGTCGGAAAGCACTCTGACCGAGCCGGATCTGGGGTGATTTCTGACCGATACGGGCTCCTGCAGTCCGACCGAGCAAGTACGATGCCGCCGTATGATGCCGGACTCGGTTCGGTCGGACTCCCATAGAAGTCAATGGGAGCCGGTTGTACGCCACGTACATGGGCTCCCATTGACTGAAGTGGTACGTCGCAGACAAGTGCACCCCCTACAGTTGGTACGTGTCAATGCCATCTGCACCGTACATGCCTGTGTTTCTCCCCCTGTGTCCGAGTCGTAAGTCTGTGGCTAACAGGGGGTCCGCGTCGCCCCCGAACCCCGAATCCCAACTCCGGGAGCTATTGCGAGCCGGCCGCTCTGACTCGATCCGGCTCTCCGCATCGAGCATCGAACTAGCTTGGTCGTGAAACGTCTCCATTGCGCGCCATAGTTTGCCTGTGACTGGGTCGTACAGAGCGGTTTGGACCTGGAAACGATTTGGACAGAGATTTTGTGCTTGTTCGCATCGTACTTTGACGTCCGGACCCGTGTACGACTCAGACGGAGATTCAGCCTCCAAATCGGATCCGCTAATGCAGAACCCGATTCACTGCCCTTCCAACCGAGATCGGAATTGGCCCCTTAGTTGTTAAGAGTTAATTGGAATTTCATCAGGCTGGGAAAATTGCCTACCCTATGTGCTAAAGTATGAGGGCCCAACAATAGGTATTGGGTGCCCACTAAAGTAAAGAATACTGTACATGCATCAATGCTGTGGGGCTGATTCCACCCGAACTTCAGGAGAGAACCTCAGGAGAGGATCAAATTGAAAGGGGGCAAATGGCACCAGTAATGTCAAGGTTGCAAGGTATCAAGTTCTGTGAAAAAAACCTCAGTAATAAATTAAATGTATTTCTACAATTGAAGCTTTGAAAGATTAAGAAATATGTTTTATTTGTTTGTTTCTGAAATGCAATTTGTCTTCTTTGTCTTCCTCAGGGTGTTTTTAATCTCTGTGTTTTTCAGGCTGTATATAATCGGATTACATAGTGGCGTTAAAGCAACATATAACAAAGACAATACTTTGTTGTATTTTACTGAAACCGTTGATGCTGGTTGCATGTAGGTAGAACAGATAACTCCATAGAATAATATAACCACAGTGAGATGGGAGCCACAGGTGGAAAAGGCCTTACGTCTCCCCTCTGTAGATCGGATTTTCAGGATTGTTGAAATGATGTTGATGTAAGATGTGATAGTTAAAGCAAAAGGTGTTACTCCGAATGTAAAACCAAGGATGTAGCCTGCTGTCTCAACAGCACGAGTGCTGCTACATGAAAGATTCATTACAGCTATCACTTCACAGAAGAAGTGGTTGATTGTGTGAGACCTACAGAATGAGAGCCTAGATAATAGTACAATATCTGGTATTGGGTCTAAGAAACTAAGTAGCCAGCATCCGGCAGCCAGCTTCATGCAAACTACATTATTCATGGTTTTCACATAGAGCAATGGATTGCAAATGGCCACATATCGATCATATGCCATGACTGCAAGAAGGAGGAATTCTGTAGACACCAAGGATATGAAAAGAAACACCTGCAGCAAACATCCATTTAGAGAAATGTCTGCTCTCGCCAGAAAGAAGTGAGCCAGCATGTTTGGGAAAATCATCGTTGTGTAGCAAATGTCAACAAAGGCAAGGTTTGTGAGGAAAAAATACATTGGGGTGTGCAATTGTATTTTGGAATAGACAATCACCATGATAAGAAGGTTCCCAACCAGTATCAGGAAGTAAATAAGTAAAAAAGTCAAAAAAAGTGGAACTAGAAGTTGTGGGAAATCACTAAAACCCACCATGATGAACTCAGTCACTACAGTTTGATTTCCTTCTTCCATGGGTTATCAAGGATATCTGCAATAAAAAAAAGGGAAAGTCAATAAGCAACATGCACCATTTTGGGTGAGAAAATGGATGCAGATGTCTGACAGTCTCAGTTGATGTGTTTACTATTAGAAGAAACTTATTGAATTGGGAACAAAAAATAGGGGACGCGTAAATCAGTTATAATTGTTTGTATTATGCATTCTTTTCTTAATTTTTATGGGGCAACTATTTACCTGCATGGTGTCTTTTGCTAATTTATAGGTTGATAGATTGCAGCTGTAACTATTCAAAACTTTTCTAGAGGACACAATCAATCCAAGAAGTCACCAATAAGAAAGGTTCTATTTTTTTTAATTAGGTGATGGCTGTAACCCCATGTAGTACTATAAGGGCTAACAGCTTTTAAATTAGGTATTCTTGGCCAATGTGTAGGTCTGGCAAGGAAAATACCTTATGTTACGAGCAAATACACAGAGAGCCTTATTACGAGTTTCGAGGTCTAACTGCCTGAAGACCTTGAACGCTGCCTCTACAAGACTGTAGTGCCATTACATTGCTGGATTACAAATTGACAGCTGTGTCTGCGGTGTTGCTGTGACGGTCTTGCAGTGGTGATGAGAACATTTCCATATGTATCAATGCAAGTGTGAGTATTTCGACTGCATATGTGTTGAATGCACACATATGCATGATACATGTGGAAACCTACCATCTACCCATATGTAGCCAGTACTGGTAATGGATATAATTTACAAAAATGCATTACCAGTAAATCGCTGCATACAGGGTCCTATTCCTTGGGGTGAAGATGCTGCTGTGAAGGGGATAACTTGAGAAACGGATCCACATTGACTGCTGCTGGAAAGAACACGAAAGGGGTGAGTATGCACCTCAAATCCTTCATATTGGGTGTCGTTCTCTTCATTTTATGGTTATGTTTTGTTCTTATTTAGCACCTGCTTTCTACATGTCATTTTACCATTGGGTGAGTGTATACACTTTCCCATTGTTCTTACCTCTTACCTGCCCATTTTATGATATTGTTCCATTGTTTTATAGTATTTTGAATCAATCTTCAATTTATCATTAATTGCACTTATTTGCTCAAGTGATGCATTTATTTCTTTGCACATCTTCTTTCTTTGTTTTGTTTCTTAGTGTAAAGAAAGAGGATATGTAGTAGGGTGAATGTTCCTGTTCTTTCTGTGCTCTCTCTTTTCCCTTGCTGTTCAGCTTGAGTATGTGTGGAATGTTGATTAGGGCATAGAATGTTGAATGTCTTTTGTGAGTCAGTTGGTGTCAGCAGGCTGAGCAGCTAGGATGCTGCTCCTAATGTTGTGTACATACAGGCCTACTTACCATCTTGGCTATACCTAAAGCTTCTGTAACTTGTACCTGAATAAAGTTACTACTTGGAACCACAACCTGGCCTCCTGTGGACTTTCATATTACAACATTTTAGTATGAATGTTCACAGGAGGCCAGGTAGTAGGTTCCAAGAAGTAGCTTTATTCAGATTGTAATTACAGAAGCTCAAGCTACTAGCCAAGATTGTAAGTAGGCCAATATGTACACCCCATAAGGAGCAGCCTCCGAGCTGCTCAGCCTGCTGACACCAACTGACTCACATCAGACATTCAGCATTGTAACGAGGTACACACACCCATAACACTTGGTAAGACTATGAATGAATGAATGAATGGCGTTTTTATACAGCGCAAAACTTAGCCCCAAGGGGCATCAAGGCGCACAACGAACAGACATGGAAAGTCCAGACTCCAGATAACTAGACCAAGGCCATTGGGAGAGTAAGAATCTAATATGCTTGAGAAAAAAGCCAGGTTTTAAGAAGTTTTTAAAAAATTGCCAAGGAGGATTGACTGGTAAGCTCAAGGGGAAGGGAGTTCCACAATTTGGGAGCCAAGATGGAAAAGGCTCTACCTCCCCATCTAACCTTAGCAAACCTAGGGACTGCCAGCCTATTCTTTGAAGATGAACGAAGCGTTCTAGTGGGGGTGTGGGCACACAGAAGAGATCTAATGCTTTCAGATCCTGAGCCATGGATAGCACCATGGGCCAGACAAAGAATTTTGAAGGAGATCCTAGATGGAATAGGAAGCCAGTGAAGGTCCCTTCTGGCCTTTGTTGCAGACGTCCTCCTAGGAAGGCTTAGAACCAATCTGGCTGCAGCATTTTGCACCATTTGAAGGCGATGGATAGAGCCCTTATTGATGCCACCATAAAGGGCATTACAGTAATCTAGCCTCGATAGTACTAGGCCAGCTGTTGCTTGTTTCCGGGCTGCCAAGGACAGGTAAGGGGCCATTTTCTTTAAGATTCTGATGGTGCCACAGCATGTAGACACTGTCCTATTTACCTGGGGGTCGAAGGAAAGGGCGGGATCAATTTGTACTCCAAGGTTCTTAGCAATAGGAGTGGGAGTCGGGCAATCTCCCAGGGATGGAGGCCACCAGTCCTTTGACCAGAGATCTTGGCTCCCTCCGAAGACCATAACTTCGGTTTTTTCACCGTTCAGTTTTAAGAAATTACATGGCATCCAATTGGAGACTGCCTCCATGCAGGCTCCGAACTAGGAGGCGATCTCACAAATTGGCTGGGTGATGGATACCAAGATCTGTGTAACGTCAGCATATGACAGCACGTCCAGGCCAAAGGATCTTACCACCTGTGCAAGTGGGGTAACATAGATGTTAAACAGTAAAGGGTTCAATGAAGAGCCCTGGGGAACCCCACATTGCACCTTTTGGGGATCGGAGAGGAAGTTGCCCATTTTTACTCTCTGCTCCCTGTGATGAAGAAAGGAGGAGAGCAAACTGAGGGCAGAGCCTCCTAATCCGATATCCTTGAGCCTGGAGATCAGTATTGACGGGGACAAGGTGTCAAACGCTGCTGTGAGATCTAATAACACAAGCAGCGAAGGATGTCCCTTGTCACCCTCAGATCGAATTTTGTTTGTCACAACAGTGAGGGCAGACTCAGTGCTGTGAGCTGATCGAAAGCCGTGCTGGGAGCTATCAAGCATGTTGGAATTTTCAATACAAGTGGACAGATGTTGATTTATGTGAGATTCCAGAATCTTGGCTGGGGCCGGGAGTAAAGAAATAGGACGGTAATTCTTCAAAATCCCTGGGTCTAAGGAGGGTTTTTTAAGCAAAGGCCTAACAATAGCGGTTTTCCAGGGAGAGGGAAAGATACCCTCTTGGATCGCCAAGTTCATAACTTCCAATAGCGGAGGAAGCACCGACCCTCTGCAGGTTTTTAAGATTTTTAACGGGCAGGGGTCAAGAGGTGAGCATGACTTTGTGGCATCAAGTAACAAATTGAGGTCTTCTATAGATAAAGAGGGAAAACATGTAAGTGAAGGTTTCAACGAAACATCAGTCTTTCCATTTCTATCAGGGATTGAGAGGGAGGATTCTGGTGCCTTAGCGTTAAGCTCTTGATTTCTAATTTCGAGCACACTATAGATGTCGGCAATCTTATCATGGAAAAAACTCGCTAAGCTGTTACAGAGTTCCTGAGTTTCGATGGTAGGGTCAGCCGGTCTGGGTGCCGAGAGAGTGTCGATAATGTTAAAAAGGTCTCTGGGGGATTTTAGGGATGTAGTCAGGTTAGTGAAATAGTGCCTTTTTTCTTCCATTATCGCTTTCTTATAAACTCTAAGAAGAGATTTATGCAGGGCTTTCCCCTGTGGATCAGGATGAGCAATCCAGGACTATAAGTGGAATAGGTAAACACTTGGCGCACACCAAAGTACACATGTAATCATGCACGTAAACAGAATGCATCAAATGACTTAATAAGTAAATAAGTAAATAAAAAGTGCATGGACAAGTATGTATACAATAATCCAATCCAATCCAATCCAAAAATTCTTTATTTCAGTCCTTTAGACCATAAAAATACATTGCATATTATATTTAAACATCCATGTTAAAAACCACATTGCAATTTTAAAAACACATTACATAAAAATGATTTCCATGTTATTCCAGAGATAAATGAGGATTAGAAAAGACAATTCATAATTAGAAAAGACAATTCATAATAGAAAATACAGTTCATAATTAGAAAAGACAATTCATAATTCGGCATTTGTGCATTAAGTGATTTTTTTCCTAATCTGCCACATAGCCATAATGAATTTAGCCACGGCAAAAACAATATGGGGCAAAGTACTAGTTTTTAATATTCTGTACGCAAGCAGATGACTCCTAAATCCCAGGTTTCTACATAAGGGCACCAACCAGTATTTCCTTGGTCTATTATATGCAGGGCAAAAGAAAAAAAGATGATTTTCCTCCTCATCATGAGTATTGCAGCCTGGACAAGTTTTATCGTCCCCCTGTAGCCATTTACAAGTGAAGGTTTTAATAGGCAGAGTGCCTAGCCTCCACTGTATAAACAATTTTCTTGCTAGAATGGGGAAAATAGTGTCCATAAAACCTTCGAATTCGTAAGAATTTTTGGATTCCATAAAACGATCAGTTAGGGTGCCGTTGTTAGGTGCGGACAGGAGAAGAGCTAGACTTTTCTCCTTGTGAATTTGGACCAATCTTTTACGGGAAACTCTTTGACAGCCTTGTACGGGATCCTCCCAAAGCTCAGGCAATTTCATACGATACAATTCTTACTTGACAAAAGCCAACCATGGAATTCTATCGCGCTGGTTCAGGTCCATTACATGGGTGAGATCACGCCTGTAGTGTGCGAGCTCGCTGGTGGACCAGAGCCTATGCTAAAAGCTTAGTGGCTTTGACTCCAGTTCTACAGCGATGGAGGATAAACCCACATCTAATCAAAGGGGAGCAAAGGTGTGCCACGAGGGAGGGCCATAAGGCGTCTGAGGAAGTTATTTTCCACTCTGGCAAGATCTGGCCCTGCTTTGTACCCCCATAGCTCGCTGCCATAGGATGCGGCCATTTTAGCTTGAGTTTTGTACATTTCTAGTGCCGGACTTATGGGCTTAAAGGTTGAGGTGTTTGCAACCTTCAAAATTGCACCTGACAGTTGGCACAGCTTTAGCCGGGATCTTACTATTTGGGGGTCCCAGGATAGGTTCTCATGTAATGTAACCCCCAAGTACTGGAAGGTTGTAACCCTTTCCAGGCTGGCTGAATCCAAAGTGGGGTTAGGTCTGGTCTTTGGGGATGGATTGAAGATCATGAACTTGGTCTTCTCGGTATTGATCTCTAGACCATGTTGTCTACAGAAAAGACCAAATCCATCTAAAATCCTTTGTATCCCCATCGGGGATTTGGAAAGCAGCAGGGTGTCATCAGCAAACATGATGGCTGGCACCCTCCTGCCTGCCAAAAGGGGGGCGTCATTGTCTCTGACGTTGTCCAGGTGGGATAGAACATTGTTAACAAAGAGGCAAAACAGGGTTGGCGCCAAGACGCAACCCTGCCTTACCCCTCTGAGAACAGGAAACCTTGAAGACAGCGCTCCATCCCTCCCACATCTAACCTGCACGTAATTGCTATCATGAAGCCTAATTATGGCATGCAATATTTGGGTTGGAACACCCAACTTCTTTAGGACCTCCCATAATTTCTTGCGTGGGACCAAGTCAAAGGATGACCTCAGGTCCATGAACACCATGTACAACCTCCCCCCTCAATCCTCACAGTTTTCCAATACAGGAGGACGAGGAGGAAAATCTGGTCCATGGTGGACGTGTTTTTCCCGAAGCCAGCCTGGAGGGGACTCAATATTTCGTTGGCCTCCATCCAATCTAGAAGGTGGTCCAGAAGAAGACGAGAGAAGAGTTTTTGGGGGACATCTGTGAGGCTGATCAGCCTGTAGTTGACTGGGAGAAGAGGAGAACCCTTTTTAAAAATGGGCACTATCTCCGCCCCAGCCAAGTACAGGGGATCTCCATACCTCCCAAGATGGCATTAAAAAGAATAAGGAGGTACGGACCCCAGATCTCAGGATATTGTCTGAAGAGGTCACCGGGCAATCTATCCAGTCCCGGGGCCTTCCCCATTGTCAATCTCTCTACTGCACTAACCACCTCGCCGAGGGTAAATTCCAGACCAGCTGCAGGAATGGGTATATCATCTGGGGCCACTTCATTGGCAAACTGTTTGGTATCTTGATACAATTTGCCAAAGTGACCTTCCCAAGCAGAAGCTGCAATGTTAGGCTCCACGGCTTCTCCTGTGCCAGCATTTACCAGGGACCACATTTTTTTTAGAATCCCTTGCTTCCAGTGCTAGGGAGAGCTCCTGCCTTCGGTTCCAGTCCCACTCCGACCTTGCCAGTGCCAAGGCTTCCTTATAATCCCGCCTAAGTTTAGCGACCTTGCCCTTGTCTGCGCCTGCTTTAATTGAAGCAATTAACTCTGTCTTGACCTTTTTTCAGGAAGAATTGTACCAGGTGGAGGTTCGGGTGTTTTGCGTCGTGGAACTGCCACTGGGTAAAAAACCTCACCTAGTGCTCCCACTAGGTCTGCATGGATTTGACCTAATTTCTTGTTAAAATCCGGAAGTCTGGGCTGATTAATTAATTCATCCATTTCTGTGAGCTTAGGGAGTGCTATTTCATAGATTTTACTTATATTTTCTTCTGTACTAATTATTTTCCCCCATTTTACCCTTCGTCTGTTGGAGCTAAGAACCAGGTTCCCTGGGTCATCACTGGGGTTGGTGGGTGGTAACTCACCAACAGGAGCAGGGTGTTTCATCTCTAATAAAAGTGCGTTGTGGTCGCTATCTGTTCTGACAACTACCCTAAAGTCCTGGACCTTGGACCACAGGCCAATGCCAACAAAAATGTAATCCAGCCTCAATTCATGATCCTTCCTATTGAAGGTACACAATGAAGGGCTGTCGGACGGAGTACGACCATTACAGGCCCTTATCGCATAGTTTAAAGTAAGGGACATGATTTGAACAGCAAGTGGGGACCAAGATTTGGGGTGGGGGGATAGACATGGTGGAACACCCCAGAAGTCATCCTCAGTAGTAAGGGCATCCTCCTTTAAGCCTTCCAGAGGTTCAAAATGGCATTAAAATCTCCGCCCATCACTATCTTGCAATCACTTGGCAGTTGGCCCAGAAAAGATGAAAGGTCTTCAAGAGTGGAAGATTCCATGGCCACACTGACTGGGCGAGAATATACATTAATAATTGCCAGATTTACAGCATTGGGCCACTTGAGAAGTACACACTGGATGTCCTGGGAGAACGTAGGTACGCTCTCCGCATTACACCCAATATGGCTAGCTACCCAAACTGCCAAGCCCCCTGAAGGCCTCCCCCTACCGCTCCACCTAGCCTGAATTTCAAAGACTGCATAGCCCGTTCTACTCAGTGGTTCCCTCGCCCACGTCTCCTGGAAAAGACAGATGTCACTGCTACCCACTAGGAGATCCCAATCTAATGTGTGTATTTTGTTTGCAATACCCGCCACATTCCAGGAGAGGACCTTCAGAATTTCGATAGAAGTTTTTGATGTCGGCCCCGCAGTTGTTACCAGTACAGTGTCCGTGGATGGAAATGCTGGCCACTGTACTGGAATTTCCAGGAAAGGTTGAGCAGTAGTTGTAATGTTAGGGACACAGAGGGCTGAGGATGTTAAAATACTGCCCGTTTGGCTCTGGGGTAAAGTAACTACATGGCCCCTGAGACTGGAAGAATTTAGGGTACTCCCTTGGGGAGGATCCGAGTCTCTAGTGGGAATCTCGCTTTCGATGTTTTGATTAAATTGTAAGGAAACACCCTTTCGAAGTCAATCCACTTCATCAAGGCAAGTGAATCTGTTTGGATGTGCATAGTTGACTTGGGCAGGGAAAACATTGTGTCTGAGCCTGTATCTTGACCCATCCACAGCGAAATCCACCCGTGTCCAGCCGTCGTCCCTCCTCATGGTTTGATTACGTGCATTAGGATAGAAATATGAGAGAGGGACCAATTCGATGGATGTAATACCTGTGTTGCCAAGCCAGTTACAGATATAAGTAACGACCTGGGGGCTCTTAAAGCTGACAATTATACAGTCCCCCACACTTTTCTTAGCAGTATACCCAACCCATGGGACCCTTCTAACCATAAGAACCTCTCCTTTTAAGTTAGGTGGTAGAGGCCTTTGGATGTTTAACCAGCTGATTACCTTATTGCGTAAAGAATCATAAGACTCCATTACGCCGCTGGCAAGCTCAGGTACCCCCATCAAAATCACAGTGTAGCCTGCCACCTCAGGGGGCAGATTAACTGCTTTACGCCTAGTTTTGGGACTATCCAGCCGGTTTGAACTATTAACTATCTCGTTTGGTGGTCTCTCCTGGCTGGGTAGGCTGGCCGGAGCGGGTTGCTTCGACCTCCTGGGAATTGGTATCGGGGGCACTAAGCTAGGAAGTGGTACAGGTGCAGTTTGAAGCACAGGTACTGTGCTGATGTTAGTACTTTCCCCAGGAAGAACTATAGGTGTAGTTTGAGCCAAAACCATAGTGGTTGGGGGGGAGTGGGAAGCTCCAGCACTAAGCCCATGTGCTCCATGTGTGCTAGCTGGACGCCATTACCAACACTTAATCTTTCTAGAGCTATCAGTCTGGATTCTATTGAGTCCAATTTGAGGGAAAGAGGACTCAAAAGGCTTTTAAAAATATCAGTAAGCGAGGTGATAAGGAACTCTGTAGTTTTGGGGGTAGCCCCGCCAAAGATAAATGGCTCAGTGTGCACGGGTATGGAGGAGATAGATGGAATACTCAACATTTCCATATCATTTCCCATAGCTAGTGTTTCAGGAGCGCCCACGTTATCTTCCTGTGTGGGCATTATGGGATCAGTTTTGGCCCTTTTAGCACCTTTGGGCTTTCTAGATCTTTTCCTTTTCAATTTCAATGCAGGATCCTCTCTACACCCCATATGCTCTAATGAATTGAGACCCTCCCCCTGAGCCCCGGACTGTACCAACTCTGCGACAGGGGAGAGTTCCACATCACTTATGATACGTGATGTGTCCCTCTTCCCTAGCGAGGTTGATGGTGTCCTTAGCTGTTGTAAAACTGACTCTATGGTTTGGTCAATACTATCCATTAGAGACAAATGGGTAGCATCCAGCAATAGCGGTGTGCTAACATTAGTTGATAAACCTGGAGAAGAAAAACGGGTATTCTCTACACCCTCCTCAGTTAGATTTTCAAGCACAAGAGGAGCAATGTTAGCCTCAGAGTTTGCTTTGAAGAGAAATTTGTCCAATGTACCTGAGACCACGGAAGCAGCCTTGCTTCTTGATTCCCTGCTAGCCATTCTGTAGCGTCCTGCTTCAGGGCAACCAAGAAGTCAGTAAAATGGGAACGGGGACACGGGGCGTTAGGGGGGTGGCCCGGTCCGGTCTCTTCCGTTCGCTAACGGCCTCAAACGGCCCGCCCTTTGCCCGGTCTTAGCCCGGCGCACGCCCGCGCGCGTCCCGCGATGCGCGTAACAAGGCGTGGTATCATAGCCAGTGGGCGGGCGTGGCGCTCAGGTTGGAGGCGGGGTCTCAAGGGAAGAGTCTCCAGGTGCGGCACGAACACACGCCGCCAAGAATCCTGGGACTCGCAGTCCCGCTGTGAGTACCTCCGCCCACGCTGATGGTCAGTCTGCTTCCCGGGTCCTTGCTGGGGAAAGGCACTCCCGAAAGGTCTCCACGCACCAAAGTCTGTCCCTCGCAACTTCGAGCGGCTCCCGCGGAGCGGGGGCCGCGAGTCGCGATTTTAAATGCCCAGGAGGGAGGCGGGGTCTCAGGGGAAGAGTCTCCAGGTGCGGCACGAACACACGCCGCCAAGAATCCTGGGACTCGCAGTCCCGCTGTGAGTACCTCCGCCCACGCTGATGGTCAGTCTGCTTCCCGGGTCCTTGCTGGGGAAAGGCACTCCCAAAAGGTCTCCACGCACCAAAGTCTGTACCTCGCAACTTCGAGCGGCTCCCGGGGAGCGGGGTTCCGCGAGTCGCGATTTTAAATGCCCAGGAGGGAGGCGGGGTCTCAGGGGAAGAGTCTCCAGGTGCGGCACGAACACACGCCACCAAGAATCCTGGGACTCGCAGTCCCGCTGTGAGTACCTCCGCCCACGCTGATGGTCAGTCTGCTTCCCTGGTCCTTGCTGGGGAAAGGCACTCCCAAAAGGTCTCCACGCACCAAAGTCTGTCCCTCGTAACTTCGAGCGGCCCCGGCGGAGCGGGGGCAGCGAGTCGTGATTTTAAACGCCCAGGAGGGAGGCGGGGTCTCAGGGGAAGAGTCTCCAGGTGCGGCACGAACACACGCCGCCAAGAATCCTGGGACTCGCAGTCCCGCTGTGAGTACCTCCGCCCACGCTGATGGTCAGTCTGCTTCCCGGGTCCTTGCTGGGGAAAGGCACTCCCAAAAGGTCTCCACGCACCAAAGTCTGTCCCTCGCAACTTCGAGCGGCACCCTTGAGACCCTGGCACAGCCTTTGCAACCCCTGGCCTTAGAGGTAGCAAAATAAGTGCTAGGAACACAGGGGCAGCGCATCCTTATGGACTTCGGTTGTGGCTCCACTCTCTTTGTTTTCTCTCGGTTCACTGGAATATTAACTTTCCTGGCAGCTGAGGTGTTAGAAGTCGGGTTTCTGGTTGGCAGAGGTATGCAACATGTCCAAGCAGGAACCACAATCCTAGCTAGTCGGTGTAAGACAGATACACACAGTTAGGCCTAGCATCTTCTGTGTGTTTTTCCCCTGTCTTTTTTGCTTCTGACCCCCTGTTTTTGACTGTGTACTGCATTTATTTTGTTTTTGTTGGGTCTAGCCCACTGGGCACTTTACCACTGTTGTCCGGTGCTAAAGTGCAAGTGTTCCCTGTATAAATGGTATCTGTAATTGGTTATCCATGACTGGCATACAAGTTTACTGGTAAGTCCATAGTAAAGTGCACTCTGTGTGCCGAGGGGCTGTAAATCAAATGATACCAGTGGATCTGCAGCACTGATTGTGTCACCCACATCAGTAGCCCTGCAACCATGTCTCAGGGGGCAGTGTTTGTGTGGGAAGTTTTAAACTGCCATGTCGACCTGACAAGTGCAACTACATGCCAGGCCCAAACCTTCCCTTTTAATACATGTATGGCTCCCCTAAGGCAGGCCCAGGGTAACCCCATGGTCAGAGTGCAGTGTATTTGCAAGGTAGGACATGTACAGGTGTTTATTACTTTGCATATCCTGGCAGTGAAATACTACTAATTTTATTTTTCTCTATTGCGAATTCTATCTCTCCCATAGGTTATCATTGTGGCTGCCTTTTTACCTCTTACGAGTGTAACTTAAATTAGGAATAAAGAGATATGGAGTTTAAGGTCCTGAACTCACAAATAAAAAATACATCTTTAGTGAAGTTGGTTTTTAAACTGTGTGTTTGAAAATGAATGCCTCTTTTAGAAAGGGGGCATTTTCTTGCGTGAACACTCTATGCCTCTGACTGACTGTGGAATCCACGTCTGAGGGACGGTGACAGTTGGGCTGTTCATGCATTCATTCTAGACAGTCACAGAAAGGGAGCTGAGGTGTGCCCTGCATATTCTGATGGGCCATCACCAGGCTGATAGGTCTTCCTGAGATAGACTGGTGGGATGAGTTGTCACTGACACCTACATAGAGCTGTGCCTGTCTTCTCACAAAGCTGTCTCCAGCTGTAGTGTGTCTGGAGCTAGGTCAGGGAAAGTCAGGGTCTGATGCACTACAAAGACTTTCTTTTGAAGTTTGCCTACTTCAAAGGCAGAAACTGGTTTCAGTACTGGACCTGAAACAACATAACTTCAGAACACTTCTGGACTAAGAGGACATTCTGCCAGAAAGAAGAGCTGGATGCTGTTGGAGATGGTTGCTTTATTTGCTGGCCTGCTACTTGCTGCTTCTGTCCTGGGAGTGAAATGACTGGACTTTGCTGTCTACTTCCTGCTTTCCAAAGTTGGTCAAGGTCTTGTGTGTGCTTGCCTCCTGTTTCGAATTCTCAGGGACATCAAAGACTTCATCTACAACCCTTGAACACCTCTACTGGGAGTTTTGACATGCCAAATGGTGCCAATTCCAGTTCAGGGAGTCTTAGCACCCGTTTTTCTGATGTATCACCACTGTGCGGTTGAAAAATGGATGTATCACCAATGTGAAGCCAAACAATCAATGCAGCGCCAGCCGTGCAGCTGAAAGATCACCGCAACCGGAGTCCCAAACTCGAGGACAACACATCAATGGGTCATGCTACGACTCCAGTGCAGGCCCTGCTGTGCAGCTGAAGAAATCGACACATCACCTGCTTTGCAGCTAGGAAATCAATGCAGCACCTGCTCTGCCACCACCGGCAATGACACATGGCATGTGGATTTTCAACCCCTCATCCCTGTGCACCAAGTTCTACATCGATGTGGCCCAGCAGTAAGGAACCAAGGTTGCGTTTCCAGACATTGATGCATCACTCCCCCTTACAATAAGGATTCGACGAATCACCTCCTTTGAAAGTAAAGAACCGACGCATCACCTCCCCTGCAGTAAGGAACTGACGCATCACCTCCCCTGTGAGTAAGGAACCAATGCATTGCTTTGCTTTGCCGGTGCCTCAAAGCCCCTGCGTCTGTTTTCGTCTTTGATTTTGATGCATCCCAATGTACTTTTTTCTAAAAGTGACGCTTCCATAGTTTCTTATGGACTTAATTATTTTGAATTTTTTTTAAAGTGATATCTTGCCTTATGTATGTTGGATTTGTAATTTTGATCTCGTTTCATTCGGATACATATTGAATGTTTTTATAAACTGGTGTGGTGTTCTTTTGCTATGTTTTTATTGTGTTACTGTGTGTGTACGTGCAAATACTTTACACATTGCCTCTGACATAAGCCTGACTGCTTGTGCCAAGCTACCAAGGGGTTGAGCAGAGGGTATTTTAGCTGTGTGACTCCCTTAACCTGACTAGAATAAGGGTCCCTACTTGGACAGGGTGAAAACCTCGCAACTTGAGCCCCCCATTTTTAATCTGTGTTTACCATCTGGTAGCTTGGCACATAGAAGTCAGGCTTAACTTAAAAGACAATCAGGCAGATGCATCAAAGAAAATACCGGGAGCAAACAGGCAGATTCTCAGAATCTGGCCGTTTGCTCCCGGTATTTTTGCATTTGGGATGCATCATCCCAAATGCAGAAATCGCAATTTAAGGAATCTCTAAATAGCGATTCCTTAAATTGCTCTTGCATTTAAGGAATCCCAAAATGAGATTCCTTAAATGCAATGCATGAAACCCAAAAAATTAGCGAATTCGCTAATAGGGGGAGCAAATTACCATGAAGTTCAACTTCGTGGTAATTTGCTAAAACTTTGAAAAATGCACTTTTGTGCATTTTTCAAAGTTACATGTTGCGCACACACATGCCCTTAGGGCATGTGTGTGTGTAACATTTGGGCACAGGTCCATTTCAGGGGTGCAACAGGGTGTCCTTTAGACACCCTGGCACCCTTGAAATAGCGGAACATTAGCGATTCGGTAATAGCTAATCGCTAATATGGAATGGCTTTCCCATAAAGGCCCATAGGAATGAATGGGAAAGCCATTCCTTATTAGCGATTAGCTATTACCGAATCGCAAATAAGGAATCTGTAGGAATCGCTAATAACATTGCGATTCCTACATGCATCCCGTTTTGCGAGTCTTTAATAGCGATTCCTTAAAATTCGCTATTAAGGACTCGCAAAACATAACTTTGATGCATCTGCCAGAATGTGTAAAGTATTTATGCAACACTTCAAACAGTAAAACTGTCAAAACAACACCAGAAATTCCACACCATGTTAAACAAAACATATGATTTCTATAAATAAAACAAGGCCAAAACAACAAAAATACAATAATTAGAACTTGGGATATGATTTTTTAAAGATTAAATGTAAAAATAGCATTGAGAAGTAAGAAGTGCCTATGAGAGTTATCTAGTTACACGGAACCAGGGAAACATCAAGAGTTCAGGCTTACTGCAATGGAGCATGGGCCAAACGGAGGAGCCACGCAAGTGCCACTGAACAAAGTACCAAAATCCTTGTCGCAATAGCAAGATGCAGGGTGCAGCCAAATGATGCGTCAATGTCGATCCCGATGTTAAGGTGATCTATTTATTGTCTTCATGCAGTAGTGGGGATGGGCCTGTTTCAAAGATAATGCACCAAACCAAGAGGCGTTGGTTCTGTAGACGATGCACCAGGTTTCTCCATGCAGTCGAGGGGATGCATTGATCTTACCACACTGCAGTGCCAGCGATGCATTGGTTCTAAATCATTGATTCTTTAAGGCGATGATCTACTTCCGAGTATGATGTGCTGATCCTGCTCCTGCTCCTGCAACAGCAACGGTGCATCTGTTCTGCTACACACAGACAGGAGATGCATTGGGTCAACTGGAGCAAACAATTCCAATGGACCAAGCACAAGAGCAGGTGGTGATACTTTAATGTCCCTGATGCTCACAAACAGGAGGCAACCCTTGGAGATCAGCCTGGGTTCAAGCAGAGTCCAGTTCATCCCCGGCAGGGTCGGAGAGAAGCAGGCAGAAGGGCAGCACAGCAAAAAAGCAGTTCTTCTAGCGGTGCAGTCCAGCAGAGTGATAGTCCTTGTAGCAGCATAGCAGTCCTTCTTCCTAACAGAGATTCTTTACAGGTGCAGAAGTGCCTAATTTGGTGGGGTAGAAGCCCATTACTTATAGCCAGTTGTGTCTTTGAAGTAGGGGTGACTTCAAAGAAGGGCCTTAGGCGTGCACAGAGGTTCTTTCTTCCTAGCCCTGGCTTCAGACTCATTGCAGAGAGTAATCAACCCTTTGTGTGAGGATAGGACACTTCCCATTCAACCAATCAATCAGCAAATTTGTATAGCGCGCTACTCACCCGCTAGGGTCTCAAGGCACTGGGGGGAGGGGGGATGCTACTGCTCGAACAGCCAGGTCTTGAGTTGTTTCCTGAAGGAGAGATGGTCCTGGGTCAGTCGTAGGTGGGTGGGGAGGGAGTTCATTGTCTTGGCCACCAGGTAGGAGTAGGATCTTCCTCCGGCGGTGGTTCTGCGAATACGTGGGACGGTGGCGAGGGCGAGGCTGGCGGATCGGAGCTGGCGGGTGGGTGTATAGAATGTGTAGAAAGTGTAGAATCAGGTGTAAGTGTCAGCTCCTCCCTCCTATCATGCCCAAGAATAGCCAACCATATGCAGATGGACACGCATATACATGTAACCTTTGTTGGTGTGTGGGTGTCTACAAGGAATGCACAAAGCAAGCCATCACCAACATCAGCATTGTATTGGAGACAATTTGTGGGTACACAGAGCTTTAAGAGCAGAGAAATGCTTATTTCGTTAAATTTCCAAAATAGTAATGTTAAATCCAACTTTACCAGTAAAGAGGATTTATCATTGCCATTACAAAGATATATACCATGACACAACTACTCCTTCTCGATCAGAAATTGCTAATAAGAAGTGTAATACTGAATTCCCAATGTTATTGTATGAAAGGAGTAGGCTTCACAGTAGTGAACAAAACATGTAGATGTTTTTCACTACCGGGATAGACAAAACGTAAAAGTGCATGTCCTATCTTTTGCTTACACAGCCCCCGGCCCTACGGGCTATCTGGGGCCTACCTTTGGAGTGACCTATGTGTATTAAAAGGTGTGTTTAAGGCTTGGCAAGTGGCTTTAAATGCCAGGTCAAAATGGCAGTAAAACGGCACACACAGGGTCTGTAGTGGCAGGCCTGGAATATTTTTAAAGGGATACTTGTCTGGATGACACAATAAGCACTGCAGGACCACTAGCAGAATTTAATTTACAGGCCCTGGTCACAGGTAGTACACTCTACTAGGGATTTACAGATAAATTAAATAGCACAATTGTGTATGAACCACTGTAACCATTTTTATCTGAGAGGCACATGCACTTTAGCACTGGTCAGCAGTGGTAAGGGGCTCAGAGTCCTAAGGCCAGCAAAAAGAATCAGCAAAAAGAGGCTGGAAGCAGGAAAGGGTTTGGGGGAAGACCACCCTAAGGCTGACAAGTCTAACATGAGGTGAGTAAAAGAATGCTTTTAAATGTATGCTGTGTGCTTGCTTGCAGGTAATTGTGTGTATGCAAGAGAGAGAACGTGTGTGTAAGTGTAACTGTAACTGCATGTGTAAACGTGTGTGTGAGTGAAACGGAAGTCTAAGGATTTATGATGCTATTTTTAAAACCCCTGGCACTTTGGTGAAAAACCATTCATGCCAGGTCTCAGCTTTTGGGGAAACTGAGTAACCTATTGGTGATAAAAATGTGAATTCTGCCATTGATAGCATTGCAGTTCTTAAAACGTGTTCTAATAGTAAACACCAAACTCATGCACAATGGTATACTCCAGAGCTGAGACAGCAAAAATCATACTGTAAAAAACTGGAGCAAAGGTGGCATTGGACAAATACTTTTTGTGACTAAGAGGTATATAAAAGAGAACTTCCCAAATACCATCAGAACATAAAAATTGCTTGCAAAACCTATATTACTAATAAAATCAACAACTCTGGAAATTTGTCCAAAGATCTTTTTAAAGTCCTAAAAAACTTCACTAATCCCCCGGGCTTGTTCACAGTTAATTCATCCTTCTCAGCAACTTTGCAACTCTTAGGCTGACTAATTTGCAGATAAAATCACGACAACATATTCAAATATTGTCCCACTTATTAATCGGCATACATCTAAATTGTACTTTAAGACTCCCCTTATGCTTTGAAAAGTGGATACAGTTTGGGAAAGTTTACCCCTTCCCTGCTCATGACAGAACCATGCCGTCATGAGCGACAGGCGACGTGTGCTCATGACGGCATGGTTCCGTCATGCTGCGGCCGCTCCGCCGACGCGGCACTTATTCACCACCTGTGCGGACGAATTAGTGTGTGGGCGGAGCCATGACAGAACCACACTGTCATGAGTACAGCTCGCCTGTGGCTCATGACGGTGTGGTTCCGTCACGAGCATGGTGGAATTAGCGCCAGGGCCAAGCGGTTAAAACTCCTGCTCTTGAATAAATTGAAAATGCCATAATTAAGGCTAAATCCGGATCTCCTTCTGATCCGTGTCCAGCAAGGATCTCTGTTCTATTTGCCATGCAGATCATGCCAGCCATTAGTTCTTTGTTTAATGCGTCAATAGAGTCAGTGAACTTCCCCACAGCCAAGAAATAGGTACTGATCATGCCTATTAAGAAAAAGGCCAACTTGAATTTTTCAATCCCCTCTAACTGTCGGCCTATTTCTCTACTTCCTTTCCTAGGTAAAATTTTGGAAGGCTTTATTAATATTCAACTGACAAGCTATCTTGAGGGAAATAACATCTTGGACCATTCTCATTTTGGTTTTAGGTCAGCATCCCTCACAAAGGTATAGGTTGCCATGACAGACTCCATCAGATGTTCTCTGTATGCTAACACCCCTATTATGCTGGTGATATTGGACCTATCAGCACCTTTTGATACTGTTTCACACGATAAGCTGTTGTTCAAGTTAAATGAGATCAGGGTATATGGAACTGCTCTGAAATGGCTTCAGGATTTCCTGTCTAACAGATTTCAGGTGTTTTCTTAGGGTGACTTTAAGTCTTGTACAATGACAGTTGATAAAGGTGTGCCCCAGGGATCTTGCCTGAGTTCTACATTGTTAACATATGTAACCCTGTTAGCCAAACATATTAGATCTTTTGGCATTGAAATCCTGTCCTACGCTGATTACACACAGCTGGTAATTTCTTTTCACAACTATATGGTCAAAGTGAAGGAATACTTCTCACATGAAAAACAGGCTGTGGCAGATTGGATGTTCGAGAACTATGTTCAGCTTAATGCTGAAAAGGCATAGATCATGCTCTTTGTAAAAGCCCCAAAAATTGGACTCCCAATTGGTGGCCTCCTAAATTAGGCAGTGCCCCCACCCCATGTAAGGTTGCAAAAAATCTAGGCATTAAATTCGATCAAGCCTTGACAATATAAGAACAGATTCTATCTGCAACAGGCACCCACTTTTGTATGTTGTGGCTTTTAAGGAAAGCCTTGTCTTTTCTTCTGCTGGCAGCTAGAAAGACCCTGCTACATGCTCTCATTGTTGGCTGACTTGACTATGCTAATGCTCTTTTGGCTGCTGCCAATGAGACGGATGTATGACGATACAACGAGCGCCATTTCAACACGGTCTGTTAGATCGCGGTTTTCTCAACGCAAATCGTTACATCGACTTGTGCTGGAGGGGTGCTGGATTAAGGAATAGTGTAATTTATATTCAAACTCTAGTCTACACACAGTAGGGAAGGTGTTGGAAACAGTAATTTACACTACTCCTTAGTCTACAGCGCCCTCCAGTGCAAGTCGGTGTAACGACTCGCGTAGTGAAAACCACGATGTAATAGTAGTACGTTGAAATGGATGCGTGGTAAACGATGCCTCCCAATGAGACATTATTGCACTAAACCACATGTCATGCAGAATACTGCTGCAAGGCTCGTGTGTAATCTTCCTCCAGGAGCAGTATTACTTCCTCTTCATACTGGTTACCTGTCAGAAAGAGAATTTTATTCAAGATCTGCTGCCTTACCCACATAGCACTAAAAGGAAAAGGACTAAGATACAGCATAAGCTTAAAAGTCATCTTCCCATTAAAAATTTGCCATCTAAGTATAAAGAGCTGCTCTGTATTCCCTGCATCCAGCGTCAAAGGATCGGAGGCAGATCCTTCTCCTACTTTTCTCCTACTTCCTAGAATATTTTGCCCTTGCACATTGAAATCTGTCCTGATTACATTAGATTTAAGAAAACTTTGAAACCTTTCTCATTCTAGTCTCTGTGTTACTGTTACTGCCATAATGTGCTCTTGCAGTGCAGAGAAACCCCGTTGGGGTGATTAGGCGCTATATCAATTTAAAGTAACATAACATATCATAAGTGGGCTAGTCGGGGATTGTTCCTCTTGTGCTCTGGATGACTGTGACACCAGTAAATGGGCACTGTTTTTTTCAATCAGTTCTTTAGAACATTAAAACCATGTTGGCAAGGGCCTTACCAAATATTTTATAAAATAGGAAAAGTTGCTTAACCCCTTTGCCGCGGGGGTCATTACCTCGATGTGGTGGGGGAGGGGGACGCTCACAGCGCCCCGTTACTTGTGACAAGCTCAGCTCGTCACGCAGCACGGTGACGCTGTGCTCATGACGAGCTGAGCTCGTCATCACCACGCCCGTTTCAATAGAACGCTCAGCACAGTGGGGGAATTATCCCCGCGTGTGAGCACCGCACGGGTCATGACGAGCTCAGCTCATCATGAGCACAGCACAACCGTGCCTCATGACGAGCTGAGCTCGTCATGAGCACGGAAGAGGTTAGACATTGAAAATCAATTAAAGAGTACCAGAGACACCATATTAATCGGCTATAGAAATGGTTGAGTCCTGGTCCCCCGGGACGTACAAAAAAACTACTATTTATCAATATATACAAGTAACTTCAAGGAGGTAAACATAGTGGAAAGTTTAAAAGAAGAGCAAAGGTTTAGACTGAAACTTAATGTTGCTCACATTTTCTCAGAATTACCAAGTAGAACTCATTTAGCAGAACATGCTCACCTCAGAACTCAGAAAAATAATTAAACAACAACCATACCATATTCCAGAAGCACACCACACAGCAATACACATAAAAGTTAAACAGATATTAAAGATGAACATAATAGAACCTTCATCAAGTAATTGATGCTCACCCATTGTACCTTTCCTCCAACCAAACAGGAGCATCCTTTTTTTATATTGACTTTCCTGGTGTACACAAGGTTTAAAAATTGTATAACTACCCATTAGGTAGAATTGATAAACTCATTGACCAGTTAGCTGAATCCCAATATAATTCCACCATTGACCTCATTAAGGAATTTTGGTAGATTCCAGTATGCCGTGAAGATAAGGACGAGTCTACATTTTTCAACACTTACGGTGTTTTTTGCTTTGCCATGCTCTCTGTCATTTTACATGTTGTACCTGCTACATCTCAGCCCTTTGTCATATCTGTGTGATATCTTAATGTTCACGCAGACTGGGCTGAACATTTAAACACCTAACAAATGTCTTGCATTCCTTAAAAGAAGTGGGGCTTCACATGAATGCAAATAAATCATGACTGGCATATTTTAAGGTTAAATATTTGGATACTAATTAGGAAATGGACTAATAAAACCACTAGAAGAAAAAGTTTGTGTAATCACTTTCAGCCCTTTCCAAAAAACTAAAAAGATATATGGGCCTTTTTAGGTGACTTCGACTACTGCAGATGGTTTGTTCCTAACTACTCACAGATATGAGGCCCATTATCTATCTTGTTACAGAAGTCGACCTCTACTAAATATTTCACTCAATCATTTATCTAACCTAAACCGGTACTACAAGCACCAGACTTTACGTCCACTTTCATCTCTCAAACAGATGCCTCAAATATTGGTGTAGGGTCATGTTAGACCTGTCACACATAGGGTGGACTTCCCCCAATCTTGCCTTCCTCCTTCATTTTGGTTGATCTTCTTTTTGCTGGCATTAGGACTCTGCACTCTTTGCCACAGTTGACCAGTGCTAAAGCGCATGTGCTCTCTCGTAAAAACATGGTAACACTGGCTTATCCCGAAATGGCATTTCTAATTTTCTTTTAAGTCCTTAGTAAAGTGGTACTATATGTGCTCAGGGCCTGTAAATTAAGTGCTACAAGTGGGTGGTGTGGTGAGCAAAAAAACAATGGATTTAATCCCAGATCTCTCTACTGGGATGAATGTATGACATTGTTCTGCATTCTGTCCATCAACTGTTGTTTTTGCACAAGTGGGCCTGCAGCACTTAATGTGCCACCCACTTAAGTTGCCCTTTAAGCATGTCTCAAGCCTGCCATTGCAGCCTTTGTGATCAGTTTTAAACTGCCATTTCGGCTCGGCATAAAAAAAAGACTTGCCAGGCCCAAACCTTCCTTTCTTAATAAGGCCCTGAACAGCACAGTGGGCAGGGTGTAGTGTATTTAACAAGTAGAACATATACTTTTACATTTTACTTGTCCTGGTGGTGAGAAAAACATTGGAGTAACGGTTACAAAGGGATGATGCTGGAAGGGTACACGAGGATTCTTTTTTTTCATATCTTCACTACCACAGCTTCCAAGCAGCTGGAGTTAGCTGTGGAATATTCATACTCACAGGGTCATGGCACATTCCAACTGGGGTCGGGCAGGAGGGGAGATGGAATGTACCAAATATATATATTATAACACACCTCCTTCACAAGGAGGACCATTAAGCTGTGATGAACACAGACTAAGGGTAACAAGGAGGAGAACAGAAAGGCAAAAGAATGGGAAAAAAGCAAAACAGAAAAAGGCTTTATGAAATCACATTGTTCTGTAATACATTTCCACACAGGAGAAGATGAGTTCTCGGAGATCAAAATCACTTTACATTGTAATCATTATGCCACACAAGAGAAGATCTTGTTCTTTAGGATCACCTCGGAAAATAAGAGTTATCATCGATCAGCACATTTTCTGGAACAGAGTGCACACTGGGAACACAAACAGGCATGTGTGAAACAATTTTGTCCATACCCCAGGTTTGACCATTTTCGAGATGTACACCATTTCTGCCCACCCTAGCTATTCTGAGAGGTTCTGAGTATTTGGAAGCATCCTTCCTGCATGGTTTAGGAAGATCTATGCAGGCCCATTTTCCTTTATGAAACTCTTTGGGTTTCACATGCTTGGTCAAGTCATACCTGCTTTTGTATTCATCCTTGTGTTCAGAAACACTCCTAGAGATATCACCTTGGACCACCGCTCACACATCCCGTTTAATCAACCAAGAAGCAGACAACTTGGTCTTAGGAACCCTGCCCTCTAAAGATGTGAAAGGAGAGATACCCGTAACACAATAAGTTGTGGTGCAATACGCACACACGGTGTCTTGTAGAGCAGTTACGGTAGGAGTGCCTAATTATTCCACCCTTTGCAAACACTCTTTAATCATGCAATTCATTCTTTCCACTATACCATTTTCATGAGGGTAATACACTGCCATTTTGTGATGAACAATTTTAAAATAGGACAAACACTCTTTCATGGATTCAGACGTGAACTGTATCCCATTGTCCGTCACCAAGATGTCCGCAATACCCTCTTCATAGAATACTCCTTCTAGGAACTGGATGACAGTGTTGATATTGATTTAATATACACATTTATAAAACACCCAACTAGTGTGATAATCCACCAGTACAGAATGAAATCCTCATTCAACACTTTAAGATTGAGGGGGCCAAATATTTTGAGCACTTATTTGGACCACGTGCTAATCAGAATGCCCACAGGTGATAAAGGAGGCTTCCTGGTTTAGTGGGTTTTGTTGCTTATCCTGCATTCCATAGCCTCTCTCACCTTGGTCTCAACCACAGTGTCCATTCCCAGGCCACCAGTAATCCAGGGGAATTTTGTTTTTGTTAAGGCTAAGCCCTAAATGTCCTTCTCCTGTTAATGTAATTGGGAACAGATTATCTCATCCAAAGCCTCTATTTTCACACATGAGAAAGGGGACTGAGTGTAAGATAGAGTCTTATCCAGGTTACACAATTTACAATGTATTATTTCACTGCATTTTGATTACACAATCAAAAGAACCAACTACACAAATGTAAATGAATGAGATGTTTACCTATTTTATTAAAAAGTACATTCTTCATTTTAAATCCATATCAATTAAAAACACTTTTCCATGTCATTTATTAAAAAAACATATACAATACATAATAATAAAACATTTTTTTTTTTTAAATGGACTGTCGACGCAGCGTTTTGGTGTTCTAAAATATCGTCACCTTCTTCAGGACAACAATTTCAAGTTTAAAAACATCTAAACAAAAATATGAACATTGAGTTATTGTGAAGAAAGAACTGGTATTATTGTGTTGACATTCCTCTGCTTGTTTTAAGAAATACATGCAATGCTCTACCATATTATCTTTTGGCGTTTTATTTCATACATCCACATATTTATCCTCACTTTATCTTAAAAACGACTCGTTAATTCATTTAAGGTCATTACATTTTCACCGATCAAAAGATGTTCTACCTCGATTGCGTGGTTCACATTTATACTAAACAACTCTATACCGTAGGAAAGAAACATCATTAACACCTTTGAATATATATATATATACAAGCGATCATCCTGATATTTGGTACATGTCAGTCCCTCTCCTGTGCCAAATATCTAGGAGAGGACTTTACTTTCAAATATTATTTTGCATGACCCTGAAAGGCTGTTTGTATTGTTGCATACCTGAATGTGTACTGTATAAAAGCCTCAATCAATCCGCAAAGGGTATTACTACAACCCTTTGGTACTTTCGGATAAAACATGGAGTGGCGCTACAAAAAGAAAGAAGGGCTACTTAATTTGCCATCTCTCAGTGTTTTTATAACTTCTTTTAATAAGACTTGATCACCAGACTTATTTATTGTCATGTAGAGGAAAAATACCTATTGGTTACCTCTAATTCATAAGTACCTCTGTTGCATCACTTAATATTTTCCTCAAGTGTGGCCTTCTTCTAATATTAATAGGTTCTGTTTTACTGCCAGAGAGAATTTACATTTAATAGGAAAGTTAGGGCATATCTAAGTTGTTCCTTAGTTTTGATATAAAAGGTATATAGATCTTAATACCTTGAAGTGTGGAATGCGTTTTATATATCACTGTCTTAATCTACTCCGCGCTCCGTGTTTCTGTCATCATTCGGGGATATTTGTTATCTGCCGATAGAGTGGTTATTTATATTTGTAGGAGCAGAAGCATACATAACTCAATTTTGTATCCTTTCTAATTATTCACTGCTAATTATTGACCCATTACCTTAATTGTTTTCTGAGGGTTATAAGCCGGACGGACTCTACTTCGTTAGGTACCTCTCTTTTACTCCAAAAAATGTTTTATATGTAAAAGACAAATCTTGTATTACTAGATAGTGTATTGTTATTTTTTTATCAAAATAATGATTTTTTTAGCGTGATGTCCTTATTAGCTTCATCTTACCTTAGCTAGGAAGGTTATTGCCTTTTTCTCTTTACCACCTTTTTTTCATAAATTTTGGGTATCTCATCTATGTCTTGTAAGATCATAAGCTATGCAAACAAAACATAACCTAATTACCAAAAGGTTCCCACTCTTTAATCCAACTTAAATGGTAGAGCCAATTCTAACTCTAAAACTTACTTGAGAAAAGAAAGAGGGTCTCGTGTAGACGTCCGTCCTGCGGGCCTCTCAGTCTCCAGCTGATTATTAGGGACTTTTGGTCCTCTTTTTATACTGCTCACTATTGGCTGTCAATTGTCCAATTATGTTCAATTGTCTAAAGTGCTCTAACGCCTTTCTACAATGTCACTGTGTCGGTGGCTGCCATCTTGTAGTGGGTTTCCTTTCTCCTATACATTACCTGGACACTCTTTCTTGTTTCATGATTTTCCGATTTCTTAAATTTCTTATGTCTTAAAGCTGAACTTCATATTTATTGTGTTAATTTAACTTATATTCCTGATCGTAATCCAAATTGTTCTGGATGTTTTTCGCGTTCGATATTTACCCGCCTTTTTGATGTCTAGTCTATTTATATACCTCACGTTTCCCTGTGTACATTTCAGCAAGTGGAATTCTTTAATCAAAACAACATTTCCGCATCCTCTGTTTTAAGGGTTTCGGTTCTTGCTCATTGTTTATCAAATTTAGGCCGCCATCTTGGAACGGGTTGTTCCGCGATTTTCACTTTTCTTAACAAAATATGTTCATTCCACACATAATTCCACACCATGTTGCATTATGAAAGTCATCACCCTGTGAGTCAGAAAAATAATATCCCCTTCGGTCAGTTTCTCAGGGTGAGGAGAAACTGCACCAACAGAAAGGAGTTTGAAAAACATGCTAAGGTTATTACAAATTAACGCACTGCCTCTGAGATAAGCCTGTCTGCTTTGCCAAGCTACCGAGAAGGTGATCAGGGGTTATCTAAGTGTGTGATCCCCTTGCCCTGGCTAGAAAAGGTTTGTCCCTATTTGTCAGAAGTGTATACCTCTGCCAACTAGAGACAGCCGCTTCTAACACAGAAAGAAACTGTTCAAAGGCGTAAACATTTTCACTAGAGGAACAGGTGCAGTTCACCAGATAAACACAGTCTCACCAGTTATGTAAAGTACAGCTGTCACTGGAGAAGGAGGGGTGGTTATGGTGAACCGTCCCCATATGATAAAATCATCGCTAGTGTTACAAATAGATGAGGCTGGAAGGGTACACAAAGATTATTTATTTCATCTCTCCACCACAGGTTCCAGTCAGCTGGAGTCAGCTGTGGAATGTACACACTCACCAGGTCATTGTACATTCCAACTGGGTAGGACAGGAGGGGGGACAGAATGTACCAATTATATCAATTATAAGAGTAACCTTAATAGAATTAATAGGCCATAACTTCCAAATTGGAACAGGTAACCAATTCATGTTTAGTGTCTTTGGTATTGTAATGAGAAATCCTCTCTTATGATAAAGTCTTATTTTTTATTACACTTAAAGAAAGTTGGCATTTTCCTGCCATAGCCATTTGGTGCCTGTAGCCTGACTCTGGGACACATGACTGGATCCAACTGGCAGATGGGCTTTGTGTATTCTGCCTAGACAGCCACACAAAATAGGGAACTTAGCTGTGGCCGGATGGTCCATCACTTGCAGGATGGAGCTGGGCACAACCCTACTTAACAACATAACACGTGCATTTGTAAAATGCACGTTCACCTTGAAGGTTATTTTGGCACAGAATAAGAGATGTTAATTGTTACCCAACTCACTGGTACTAATTATTAACCTCAGAAGGATGAAAGGCTGAGTGGAACCACCAGGATTGGAACCTGTGACCATGAGGTCAAACATAGGCCGCTACAGTGGACATAATAGTCCACTAAGCAGCATATCTGGCCTTACACTTTAATAAGCTGTCTCCACTGAGAGGGCTGCATAACCATGTAGTTAGTCTGGAGCCAGGAAGGCAGGACACTTGTTCATATTCAAAGGAGAACACCTGGAATCTGCTTCCACTTCAAATGAAGACCTGGGTATAAATATTCAAGCTCAGACACCAAGTCTTCAATACACTCCTGGACCTATGGAACTCTGCCAGGAAGGGGGACTGCTGTGGTGCTGAAAGGACTGCCACTCTACTGGACTCCAGTTCTAAAGGACTGCTGCTCTGCTCTGCTGACAATATGCCGGCTATCCTCTTGCCTGGGTGTGAAGGAACAGACCTGCACTTGATGAACCAGGGACCTCAGAGTAACCCCAAGGGCAAGTTGGCTGGCCTCCTGACTTGTTCCTCAGGAACAGACGGATCCAACAACAAATACCAGCATCAGTGAGTCCTGCACCAATTAAAGTGAGCCTAAGGTGTTCTGCCAGCCCATGTGGACCCAGTGGAACCATTGCAGCTCCTCTGCTGTGTGGCACAACCCAAGTAGATCTGGTGCCTCACCTCTTCTGCACAGATCAGACCTGTTGCAAAGACCCGCATCAGCTTCACAGCCCATGGTCCCTTCAGATCCACTGCTGTGCAATGCATTTTTAGTGCAGCTCCTCACATCCCTCATCAATGGCAGCCTTGATGACAAACTCCACATCACAGCCTCCTGGCTCCTTGGAACTTACTCATTTTCCCACCTGTGCAGCACATCCTCATTGCCAGACTATGTATCACAAGCCCTTGCTGACTGATCTCAATGACACGGGACCTCACACCACAGCTTTGCTGCATCTCAGAACTGATTAACTGCTTCCACACAGATCATTGCAACCCTCCGCAAATGAGGATTTAAGGTACACTGATCAGCGGGCCTAACTGGGTCCCTGTAGCCAGCCCGTGTCCACATTGCAGTCAGTTTGAACTTGTGAATTTGTTCCGGTCCTGCACCACCAGACATTAACAGTTTTCACTTTTTTGCTTTTTGGTGCTGTTTTTCCTGAAAAAAATTAACATCTCCAGTTCTACTGATTGGATTTTCAACATGTTGGTCTTGTTTTATTTATTTAAATGATTCTGTTTTATTAAACTGGGATCCTTATGTGATGTTTTTGACTGTGTTACTGTTTGAAGTGTTGCACAAATACTTTACACTTTGCCTCTGAGTTAAGACTGACTGCTCTGTGCCAAGTTGCTTCACAGGTTAATCTAGGGTTTTCTGTGACTTCATCATGACAAGGATTGTGGTTGCTGTTTGAGCAGGACTCACACCTCTGTCAACCAACAGCTCAATTTCCTACATGCAGTATTATCACAACTAAGGGCCTGCTTCTGATGTCAGATTAACCAGAGTCTGTCCGACATCTGTTTGGCACCTGAACCGAACAACCTCCTGTCGTCAGTTAGAGCCCAGGAAGTAGGATGCGACTGAACCCTATTTGGTGCTCAATTAAATATTTAACAACTCATTGCAAAGAGCAGAGGTGCAATTCATCGCTGCACCTCAAGGTACCAACTACTGGGTACTGGGATCCTATGGTGCCCCCTAGACCTCCAACCAGCAGCCTTGCACCCCTGCGAGCCCTGCTGGGGCCCCCTAAAGACAGTTTCCCAATGCCTTTCTGTGTCGGAAAGGCCGGCACAGAAAGGCAGTGAGAATCTGCCATTGTAATCCCTTAGCCGTAAAGGGCCGGCCGAGGGATTACTGCAGGGTTTCCGAATGACAGGCTGATTCTCCGAGCTGGCCGGAGGCCATTTGAAGATCCGAATTGGTTTCCCTTTTGACCAACCCCATTGAAATGGGCTGCTTGGAAAGGAATCCAACCATCCAATTACGATGCGGGCTGGAGGGCTCCGACCAACAGTCGGAGCCTTTCCAGCCCCCATCCTAATTGGGCCCCAAGTAGTCAGAATGAAGAAACACCTATTCTCTTAAGTAGTGACAAAATACCCCCCGAGAACAAAAGTATCCCGCAATAGAGAAGGAATGCTTAGTGATAAACTGGGCCATAGAGAAGCTGTAACGTTGTTTTGAAGGCCATACTTTTGTGTTGTGTTCTTATCATGTGCCTCTTACTTGGAATAAGTGCAAACATTTAAAATTATCCAAAAGTATTACGGTCTTTTTTGTCTCTGCAATCTTACATATTTGAGGTAAGACACTGGAAAGCAAAAGAACAAATCAATGCAGATTTCCCTCTCAAGACAATTCACAGTTTTCCCAAATTGACAAGTCTAAGAGAGGCGGGATGTCAAAAGCGTCATAACTTACCTGGTGGCTTTGTTCCAACCGCTCCTCTTTGCTATGCACGAGCACCTAGAGAAAGACAAGAAAAAAATTAGAATAGAGAAAGAATATGAGAACAAAAAGAAACTGAAGGGAAAAGACACTGAAGAAAGACTTAAGTTTCCCCCTTTAGAGTTTAAATTTAAATCCAGACGAGCAGGAAATTGAAGGCAAGAAGAAGATGGAGAGAGAGGAGGACCCAGTACTGCGGAGCAGAACCCAAAGGAGAGGAGAATGCAGCTGATGAAGAGCCAGGAGAAGTATGATATTTCCCAGAGACATGGGGAAGATGGCAAGCAGAGGCCCTTCGACTGGAAGTAGAGAGGATGCTCTGGAGGAGAAATCGAGCAGCTCCAGTGGCCCCTAGTCCAACCTGAAAGGTGATGAGGCCAGCTCCTGTCACGAAGCTGAAGGGGCATGGCTGTCACAGGTGATGCTGGTTTTAGAAGCTGGACACATGGGTCAGGAATGGATGGAGAAGGAGGCCTAGGGTGAGAAAGCCATTAAACACAAACATGACAGATAACTCAATGTAGTCACGTGTTTATGGTTTACTGGTGTGTCGGTGGCAACCCCCCATGTGCACTATGTATTTTCGGTCAAAGGCAAACAAGACTGCCTAATAACAAGAATTCTTTGTTTCTAGAATTTTAAGTTATTTCATTTGTGGCTTTTGGGATTCATTTTATTGTTATTTACATATGTAACCATGGCCATAAAGATGGTGCCTAACTTCAAACCTTTACCAGGAATGTTGAAGAGTGAAAGCAAGATTATATTCAAGAAGAAAGAAAAGAAAGTAGTCAAAATTATGACTAAATGGATAGGAAGAACAGCAAATTAAAACCTAATAATTTTCTCTTCTTGGGAGAACACCACCAAACACTGACTGCAAAGAAAGCTGTCTTCAGAAGGGACTTCTGTACGAACTGATTAAACTGGGAATGTCCTTTATCTCGCAGTCAGAACAATGATCCGCCTCTACAAAAAAGTCACTACCCCGACTGCGGCGTTTCCACACATTACATTACCATGCAACTTGTTACAGTGACTGTTTTGTGTCTAAAATGGTGCCTGTCTCTTGGAGGGGGAGTATCCTGGTCCCCATTTTTAAGAAGGGAACTAGGGATAGCCCCAGTAATTATCGTTTGATTGCTCTCCTTGACTCAATCGGAAAGGTCTTTGCGAAATGTCTTTTAGGATCTCTTTCCGCTTGGGTTGAGGAGTATAACATCCTTCCGTTTGAACAGACTGGCTTCCGTAGGGACCACGGAACGCTAGATAACCTCACCGCTCTTCACGTGGTCACAGATAAATATGTACAGGTGAGAGGAGGGGTAGTGTATGCTGCTTTTATAGATTTCTCCACGGCGTTCGACAAAGTCGATCGTGGAACGCTGTGGAGAAAATTGGCTGCGCTTGGTCTCCCATCTTATCTGTTGGAGTTGGTGCGGGCTCTCCATACAGAGACCTGGTGTAGGGTCCTGCTGGGGGGTGAAAGGGGGCTATCTGATCCAATTCCATCTGGTAATGGCCTTAAACAAGGCTGTTTATTGGCTCCCCTTTTGTTCTCCTTATATACGGCTGACCTACCCGCTGCTTTGTCTGCCACAGAGGGCATCGCCCCGGTGGTGGGGGGGACCCCTTTATCCTGCCTGATGTATGCTGATGATGTCCTTATACTTGATCTAACCCCGAAGGGTCTTGCAAATCGGCTACGTGCTCTTCATATTTTTGCTGTGGCCCATTGCATGAAGATTAACATAACAAAAAGTAAAGTCATGTGTATAGCTGGCAAGAAGAGGTGTCGATCTGCAGATTTTGGTTGGTTTATCGGGGGTCAAAAACTGGAGGTTGTAAAGTCCTATAGTTTTTTGGGGAAAATTATTACGGCTAATCTGAGTGAGAAGCTTCATTTAGAGCATTGCTCTCGCAAAGCTCTTGCCCATGGCAAAGGTTTAAATGCTCTATACCATGCAACGGGGAAACGGCACTTTCCAATCTTATTGGAAGTATACAGATCTAAAATCCCCGCAACAATACTATATGGTATTGAATTAATAGAGGTCAAAAAGTGGGATTTTTGCCATAAGATTGAGGGGAAACTTTTAAGATCTCTCTCTTCCCTTAATACTGCTTGCTCTTTGGCCGCTTGCAGGCTCGATTTCGGTCTAAGGAGCAGTTGGGGGCAGGGATTATGTGCCCTAGTAAGATGGGTGGCCTGTCTTGCGAGAGCGGAAGTTCGGACAATGAGAGCCCTCCTTAAAAGTGAATTACTGGGTAATTTTAATGAGTTCTCTCAACTTGTTCATAACTTCAGAAATGCCGTAACTCTTTTAAAATTGGATGAAACCACCCTCTTTTTGTATTCCCCTTTACAGTTAAGACTTGTTTTAAAAGCAGCCTCTTGGGACCTAAGTTTTCAATCGGATAAAAAGTTAATGTGTGAAAAAAGGAATGTAGTTTACCTCCTTGATTCCTATCTGATGAAACTTCCACAACCCTATGTCTCATGGTCCCTTCCCCATGGTATTCGTAGATTTTGGTTTCTTCTACGTTACGACTTAATACCCCTAAATCTTCTGCTCTCTAAATGGTATGGTTCCTCTTCATTGTGTAATTTATGTAATTTGAATATCCAGGACTGTATGTATGTTCTACTGATTTGCCCGGCGCTCCGCAAATTGCGCTCTAGATGGTTAAAAGTTATCTGTCTCCGTCTTGGCATTGTCACTTTGAATGATTTTCTTCATGCACTTTATTTCGCTCCTAATGAAATGTTCTGCTTCTACATTTTTAAATTTTTTAAAGGTTTTTTAGCTATTTATTAATATTTCATGGAGATGCTATGACTTGCCAATTTCTTACAGTTCCGTCTTGTATGTCACTTTTGTATCTAACTTAGTTATCTTATATGGCAGATTTTGTTTGTGTAAGGTATGCGTTGTGTTCTTAACTCTGTACATTTTATGTGGCCCTCGGTCGAGAGCCAAAACATAATAAATAAAATTGAATTGTTACAGTGACTTGTTGTTGGAGAAGCGCTGTCGGACTGGTGTTGGATTTTTAAGTTGAACACCTTCCCTACTGTTGCGTAGACTGGAGTTGTAATAGTAATTTATACTTTTCTAAAGTCTAGCGCCCCCTAAAACAAGTCATTGTAATGACTTGCATGGTAAAGTGACATGTGGCAACGTCACCGTTGGGGTAGTGACTGTGTTGTAAAAGCATGCGGGGTAAATGCATACAACCGATTAAACAAATTTCTGTACTGAAATGTATTGGATACAACTACCCTGAGAGGTCAAAAAGTAATTCCTTTATAACTGCACAGACACAGTTTGTTAACAGTCTTCAATTGTGACTCACTATGATTGGATACCTTCACAGATGTTGGCCTCCTGAGGACAGCAGAACACAATGCCTGTGATCACATCTTAATAAAGTAAGCTTTTTTTCTTAAATCCTTCTAAAATTTTCCTTAAATGGAACTGGGACACAGTTAAAAAATATATTTTATTTAAATTCATGTAAGTGTTGACAGTTGTCCCCTGGACCATTCCCGTCTCCTAAAAAATGTTTTTTTCATTCGAAGGGGAAGGCATGCCAATGACTTTGCAGTTGCAAATCACTGTTACACAGCCTTAAGTCATTTTTTTATTGTTACCTCAGGCTTCCCGGGTTAAAATTATTTCTTTTATTTATGCCATTTGCAGAAAAATACATGATTTTGCACGATAATAAAAAAAATAATAATGTTGGGCTATTTAGTTTTATTATTAGAAATCATAAAAATATGTGTAAGTCCACAAATATGTGGTACCATTACATTAACTGAGAAAAAGGGAAAGGATATGAAGGTTTAATTCTAAAGTGCTCTTATGTCAAAAGAGTTGAGCTTGGGGTCAACGCCTTCAAAATTCAAGTTGTTAAACAAGTTGTCAATAATCTAAAGGGGTACCTTAGTAGGTTGCTAAATTTATGATATAAATTGACTTGTTTTCTAGGTAGAACGCATGCCATTGTTGATCATTGTGTCATTAATACAACACCATATCTACCTTTACGGCTCCATCATTCCTTAAACAAGCATTGGCAACGCCAATAGGTCTGACCCTTAACTGGATGTGCAAACCAGACCAATTGGCATGTCTAATGCTTCTTGTCTTTATCTTTTAACATTACATATGAGAGCATGTGTTTCCTTATTCCTCATATAGCTTTGCCCCTTTCTCTATTCCTTCTTTTTAACTGGTACTCCAACACACCCATTCTGCTGATGTTCCTGTTTTTAGTTTGCATTATCAGACCTACTTCCCTGTCCTCCACCCTGTCCCACAGTGGAGTTTGATGGGTGCATTTTTTATGAGGGCTCCGCGGCGGCAAAGCACTGCCGGGCTACTCATTATATTCTTCACATTTATGTGTACTTTTACCATTAATTAAAATGAACAAAATGGCTGCAAGTGCATCATGCCACAAGTGTGCATGTATAAAGACAGATGTGCACATCAGCAACTATCTGGGAGTGGCATTTTGTCTACAAAACCGATACAAAGAGGCTGCTTAAATTTCTGCATGCAAATGCGCACTGGCGCACCCATTGTGATGCTCTGGCAGCTATTTTGGCTTTTGCTCATTCCAAACAATATAGAACTGGCAAAACCAATTGCTTGGCCTTTTACTGCCGGAAGCTTTAGGTTTTGCCAGTGCTTGATACTCTGTATTGGAGGCCTTCTTTATGGTGACACATTGTTTATAGCACAGTTTGGTAGCCCCCTGCATCAGAATAAGGTCCTTCTGTCTTTGTTCTTCTCAGACAGCCCCTCAGGCCACCATGTATGGTTTCTCAATGATCTACTTTTGCACCAAAATCTGTACAGAAAAAAACATGTGGTTCATGACAGGTGACTGCCCTGGCTGCTGGGGAAACTGATAGACATACCAGTTGTCACTCACTGGTGTGCAAGAAGCCTAGGAATTTGCCACTGAAGATGCTCTGTGCATTAATTGGCCAAGGAACATACATGTAAAGCCAAATAATCCTAATGAATTAAAACTCGTTTTCAGTTCTCTTAGTTTTAGGTCAGTACTTTTCTGTTATGCTCGAGAGCATTGCTTGACAAACTTTTTAATACCACGACCCAATTTTGAGAATAACATTTTTTGTGACTTGTCGATCATTAATGTACATGAGGCGGATAATTTTTTAGTGTAACTAAAGCATCAGGTGGTATCGCACTGTCATTTACAGACAGCATGCTTTCCACTGAAACCTCCACTAACTCAGCACAGACATACAATGTTACTGATAGATCTGTATCGCAAAAAATGATATTGAGTTGAAATCGGGCTTCAGTGAATATTCATCATATGTGCATCATCAAGTAAAGTGTCTCCATATGTTTTGAGCCTATTACAAGCTTTGTTTTCATCACGCTTCAGTTTTTCTTTCCTGAACGCTGAATGTGCACAGTTCACATTTTACAAGTACTTAATTGTTGTAGGGTTTTTAAAGAATGACATGTTCCCGCCTTTCCTTTCACACTCACTGTTCCCAGCCAGATTGTCGTAGATCAGCAGAAGCCCGGCTGACAGAGTGGTCCATAGAGGGTGACACAACAAGGGATTGTCCCCCAGTAGTCAGAGCTGGCCTGGACAAAGCTTCAGATACAAGATCAATGTTTGCATCAGGAGAGAGGGAAAGTTCTACCTGAGACAAAGTTGTACTGCCCTGTGCTTCAGCCTGCACCGCCCCCTCCACGTGACACATTTACACTGTGTCTACAGCCCCCCTGTACTCATGTCTCGGTGGGGACAAAGGGGGTAGCATGAAGAAGGTCACAGAATCTGCCCTTAACCCCCTGGTTCCCTGCGCAGCCAGTTGTCGAGTTCCAGAGAACCTTTGGGGTCCCCCCTTCACTGTAGCCCAGGGGGTGCCTTGGTTGGGCTTACATTGGCTACGCTGCCCCGAGACCTCGGTAGCCATCGTCTTGCAGCTTATGGTTCATGATTTATTGAGTGCAGGAGGTCTGGTGACTCTTAAGTGTGAACTATGACCACTGTGGGGCTCCCACCAGCCCGCAGGTGGCCCTCCTAACAGAATAACATGAGGGTCAGCAGATGCTGGTGTTTAGTTGGATATGAGTTGCCTGCACTGCGGTGTGACGCAAGGGAGGCGTGAAGCGGCTCCTTGAGGCTAACACTGCAGAGGAGCTGGGTCAAGACACAGGTACATCACGGCCCATGAAGAGACACTGTAACCTTCCGATCCTACAGTGTGTAAATCTGAGAGTACATCCGGGAACTCTGTTGTGTCTTCACAGCCCTGCTCTCTAAAATAAGATTATTCACAAGGAACAGAGTAAACCCTTGAATATATTGTCGAGGCATGGCTCCACGCCAAAAGGATATTCTGGTTTCATTTAGGGTTGCATTTTAAAACTACGCCTTTATGTAAAAGAAATATCTGGACAGTTGTATTAAAGTGTGTATTTTGTTTTGCTCTATTTTTCTCTTCCTCTGAATCCCAAATCTGTTACTCTCCATGGAGTAACCGGGGACTGTTCGCCCGAACTAACATCTGAGACAAACCCCACAGACGGAGTGTTTGGTTCTTCAATGGAGAGCCGTCCACCCAAAGTCCCTGGGACAACATGCATAAACGATAGTGCCTGCCCCAGATAGCGCCCAGTGACATCTGGGGGCACATGCATCAACCTATTTAGGAAGTGCAAACGGTGCGAATCGGTAAATTCAGCCGTTTGCGCTTCCTAAATACGTTTTTGGGATGCATAAAACAATTTTTCAAAATTCGTTTTTTTGTTGCATTTCCTAAAAATGCGAATGCATTTACGGAATCGCATTTGTGCGATTCCTTAAATGCAATGCATCAATTTTTTTTAAAATGCGAATTTTGAAATAGGATGTGCAAATTAACACGAGGTTGACCCTTGTGTTAATTTGCGAAATTCCAAAAAAAAGCACAAAAATGCATTTTGGAAAGTGTCATGTTACACACACACATGTCCTTTGGACATGTGTGTGTGAAACTTGCCCTAAAACAAACATTTCAAGGGTGCAGGGGGGGTCCTTTGAACCCCCCTCAGCACCCTTGCAATGCATCATCAAAATTGCATTCGCAAAAAAAAAAATCGCAAAAAGGCATTGATTCCTATGGGCCTCTAGGCCCATAGGAATCAATGTAATGCCATTCCTTAATTGCGATTCGCAATTAAAGAATCGCAATTTCCGAAAATTAAGAAATCCTAAAAACTTTTAGGATTTCTTGATGCATAGGATTTTGCAATTCCTAAATTGCGATTCCTTAATTTTCGCAATGTAGGAAGTGCAAAATCCTACAATGATGCATGAGCCCCGTAGCTCCCGCAGCGCCTTGAGAACAGGCTTCACGGAGTGATACAGAACTCTCTTCTTGAGCCGCGCATTATTTGCTGCTGCAGAGAAATAAAGCTCCGGGTTCAGCGTCGACCGGGCGAAGGGGGGGAGTTTGTTCTCTGCGTCGCTCGCTCTGTGGCACCTGGGACCAGTGTAACAACATTTTCGGACCTGGCCTTCTTTTCAATCCAGGCGCAACCAAACCTTGCAGCTCATATGAGGGTGCTCGGGTGACAAGAGAAAGATTATAGTCCAGAGACAGAATTCCAAATAAAGGAGACAAAACACAGCAGTCCCCTTGGACGCTCCAACTACAGCACCTCCCTGTGCTGCTGGAAAGGTTTGTGTGTGTGGAGTGAGTGTGTGTGTGCTGGACAACAACACTAACTCAGTATAGCAACAGAACGTGTGTGACAGTCTGTCTTTGAAAACACCACAAATACTGCCAGGGAGACACATCTGAAGGGCCCCTTTATTCATCATTCTCTATTTAAACTCTTTCACCTCTTGAACCCTCTGCACCCCTACATTCAGTGCCAGTGGCACCTCTTAATCAGAATTACATTTTCATGGAACTGTGCAAAGCCTGGCGATAAAACAACTCTCAATGTACACGACTCTCAAATAATAAAACAGGGGAGCTGACCTGGAGGATGAAACAGGCCTCGTCGGGTAACTGGCCTCCGTCTCTCTCTGCAAACAGAATCCACGCTGCTGCAGGAGTCCAGCAGTCCTAAAACAAGCCTCAGCAGCAGCGGTGGGGAGTCTTCAGTCAAAGCTGCTGAGCACAAGCACAGAAGAGGAGAAGGAACCACATATCCAACCAGCATGAACACTGCTGGGTAAATGAAGGAAGAAAGAACAGGCCACAAAGAACAATTATAAGACAAGTACAAATGTGGGGGTAAGAAAGGAATTCAGGCAGCATAATACTGTGTTCCGCTCATGTCCCTGTTCCAGTGGTGCAGGACTTTTATACCTGTCTTTCTTTGTTTTGTCAACTCCTTGTGTCTCCAGGGATGTGATCCTTAAAGATGGCCGTGGAAAAAGTTAAGCAGGAAGTCACAGCTGCAGAACAAAAGCAATTAGAACTTGAAGTTAATTGTGCCTTTAAAGTCCTGGACTTTGTACCCAAAGGTGTGAAGTTTTGGTAGTTAAACTTTGTGTTTACTTATCACTCACAGAAGAAAAGTAATTAAAAGTCCTTTGTTGATGAAACTTTCAACCTGTTGAACCCAAGTGGTAACGTTTCAGCAAAGTAAGAACATGGTCAGGTATTTTTTCTCAAGTTGTTTGATGTCCATTTGTGGCTTGAGGATGGAGCCCAGAGAGCTGGCCGCCTGCTCCATGCACTTCAGGGGCGTCCAGAATACTGACTGCACCTCTGATCAGTAAACACAAAGTGACACCCCAAATATTGTAAGGGAACGCGAGGGGGATTTCTTGTTCCACCTACACCTAGCTCTGAAAAATATCAAAAGCTCAGAGCCAATGAGACAAATATCACTAACAGTCATGAAATAATTGTTTGTAGCAACCAGTAAGAAACAGACTCATTTTGGTATATGAACTGAGTGTCACTGAATGGTATTCACATGGTCTGTGCATCAAGAAGACCCCTCACCGGTGCTCAGACGTCAGCGAGCTAAGAGCAACGGCGGTCACTGAGTCTCATCAAAGGCTTCTCCTCTGTGCGTGGATGTGGGTTAAGGAGGCGCTGACCAGAGGGATACCTCATACAAGCACAACTGACTGTCACTATCACAAATGTACAGAGTCAACCATCAACGACAACACAATAGGTACTGCAGTAGGAGTCATAGTGTCACCAGGTAACACAAGCAAAATTAATTGAATTGCATCTGGAAAGTAGGTCATGTTTTGCCTAAAGTTAAATAGATTCTGCAATGTTAAAAGCAGGATCATTAATTCATCCAGGGTAGTATGGGTCAACGTGTTTCACTGGTATCAAACACACTGGACACTCTAATAGTCACACACTAGGACAACAATCACAATATTGACAGAGTCTATTTACAATCACCTAACCAATGACAAGGGGCATTGAGAATCAGCAATGTGGGATTTTCATCAAAGGAGGGGCTGCACATGTTCTGGACTCCATTGAGCTCCTGAGAGTTTCAGCTTCTGAGATGAGGAGTGGAGGAGAACTCTGTGAGTGATGCGAACAGTCTTGAATTATGCTTATGTTTCATTGATAGGATGTCCTGTTTTCAGTTTCTATTTTTGGTAAATTCTGGTGGGGTTTTTTCAGTGTTTTCAATATCTTAAAAAACAGTTGTTATCAGTGGTTACACATTTTCACGCCACTAAAAACAACCGAAAAAGTGTTTTTCCGGTGTTTATGGAACATTTTGCTTTTATCATTGCCTGCTTTCTGCACTGAAAGAACATAGTATATAGACAGTGTACGTATAGTGTATATGAGGTCCAAAGAAATTTTTGCAAATTAATCTTATTGTAGCACACCATACAATACTTCTTCAATGAGTCTTTGGTCATGTGCGCTTGCGCTTTCCTTCCCATGTAAACTTCTGAGGAAAGGCCCTCTCAGCATTCATAGCCACTTGGGCTGAGAACCGTCAGCTAAGGGGCACAGTTGGGATGACTCTTTCTTTGATGCCACATAAAGCACGAAATGATAAATATTTGCGTTTTAGTTCCTGGGCATAAGAAAAAAGTGCACCAGAATGGACTAAAAAGTCAATAGCATCCCTCATTAACTCTGAAGATTGTAAAGATGCTTTCAGCATACATCTAAGAAGTAGCAAGGACCTCCTACAGGGAATCACTTCAGCTCGGGTATCAATTTCGACAGGTCCTCACACACATTTTTTATTTACGTAGCTGAATCACTACAAATACAAACAATATCACTCCAATCTTTGTTGAACTTGGAAAGAACCTTTTTTGCAGAGCATAACAAGTTTTCCAGAAGTTGGGTGTCACGTTTTCACCACTATCCCAGATGCTTGGTGATATATATACTTGTCACTATACCTTGCATTTAATGTTTAAAGCCTGAGGTGTTGGCAATTCACCTACTATCAATACTGACCCACTAGAAACTATGGTCTGATATATTAAGGGTTTTTACCCATTCTCTGTGGGCAAATGTGATGACACATATTAGGAAAGATTTTTATGAAACTAGCCATATTACCTATCAGTGAAAGAATCAAATGCAGCCAAAATATCAAATGTGAGTTTGATATGTCCTGATTCTCTACAGTTTATAAAATAATTAAACTAAACCTAAAACGTGAAACAAAACCCTGCATCTTTAGACCAAAGGCTTTAAAACTGAAAAAATTAAAAGGAAGAAGAAACAATATTTTTGTGGCATCATTAAAGAACAAAACTCAAGCAGAATAATGTTAGCCAGTCTTTCTTACTGCTAGCTTGTATAACAAAGTTAAATTTTATTGACACCTTCAGTAAGAACAAAATAACTCTATCACTTTCTTTTTCCTTTTTTTGAATGGCATTCAGTTTGTGGTTGTGCAGGTGTTTTTTCAGTGTTTATATGTTTTCACCGGTGAAGGCTATTTTTCTTTCAGTGGGGTTTTATCAGTTAAAATAGGTTTAAACCTAAAACCCCACAGCCTATTCATTGAGGAGCTACAAGAGAGTTAAAGAAAAGTGGTCAAACTTTTTGTGCCGCAAACAGGTTTGTCCTGTAGGCCACTCCTCTTGAGGAGGGCCGGGTGAAATGTTTGAGAGACCAGCGATTATATCTTAAGAAAGAGCAGGGTTTCATCTTTATATTGATGATAAGGTGTCCCAGAGTTTCTGAGCATCTCTCCAGGTGGTTTCAGATACAGATGAAATGGAAATGGGAACGGTATGAACACTGAGTGACCCCTTGTAGAAAGCTCACTTTGTTTGATGGGGAGCTTCCTGTTTTACTTTTTCTTTTCAAATCTGTTTATTGAAAGGTTAGGATAGTACACAACAGCATGAGGATGTACAACAGGCATTGCACTCGTTTACATTTTGCATTACAGGCTACACAAGTATGGTGACAACGTACCATTATGCATCGCATGTTTGATATCATGTTGACTAAAAGCGTAGCTGTGCCTTTCTAGAGCGCGCTAGTAGTGGCCATGGAGACGTAAAGATGAACAATAAAAGAGGAGAAAAAGGAAAGAGGAAAGGGAACCAAGAGGAGTAGGTGGAGGCCGATACAAGGGAGTGGCCATCCCGAATAAAGAACCACAAGAATCCTAGTGGGGGGTTGAGGGGTGGGAATCAGGGTAACCGTCGTTTACAACACGGTGTTTACACCGCAAGACCTTTACCACACTGCCATTACAACGCAAGTCGTTACTACGACTTGCGCTGCATGGCGCTGTTGGTTAAGGAATATTGTAATTTTATATTCCAACACCTTCCCTACTGTTACGTGGGCTGGTGTTTGAATAGAAAATTATATTAATCCTCAATCCGCGCCCTCCAACGCAAGTTGTTGTAATGACTTGCGTTGTAAAATCCGCGATGTAAAGTACTGCGATCAAAATGATCGTGTTGTACTGTCATACTTCCGGGATCAGGCTCTACATTGCATCAGGTTGGGAACTATTCCGCGAGGTTCCACCACCCTGGGCGAGTGCCAGGTCTTTAAGAGATTGGAGAGCACAGAGTCAAGGAGGGATGAAACATGTGTGTTCTATCTGGGAAAAGTGGTCTATCAATAGCTCCCAAATCCGTGTGAATTGAGGTTCCTTAAGTGTCACCCGGCATGACAAAAGTTCCATCGCCATAACATGCCAGTTGCAAGGGAACCATAGGGCGATACACGTTGGAGCTGGCTTCTTGCAATGGAGGGCTAATAGCTTTTAAGCAGCCCCAAACATATGAGAGATTAGATGCCAGTCACAATGGGTCATGGCGGTGAACACTAAGGGCCGTACTCCCAGTATACCCACAGTGTATATATTCAGTATGGGGAAGCCAATGGTGTCTTTGATGCGACTCTAAACTTCTTTCTAATAGAGAGTCAGCGATGGGCAAGTCCACCAGATATGAATAAAATCCTCCATTGCAGCTTGACAGCGCCAGCAGGAGGAAGAGGGGGCAGGGAACATCTTCTGCAAGCGCTGGGGAGTGTAGTACCATCTAGTCATACGTTAATGTGCAGTTTCCCTCTGTGGTATGCTTATATATATTTTAGGGATGTCCTGCCACAGCTGTTCCAATTGTTTAGAGGGAATCTCTTCTGTAGCTTCTCCATGCCATTGTGTTTGATAAGAATGAAGGATAATCAGGGTAGAATGTTGTATTGCTTGGTAAGTACAAGAGATCAGACCCTGGGAGCCGTCATATGAGTGCATTAGCGATTCAAAGCAGGTGAGTGGTCTGGTTGCCGCTTGGGTGTTTAGGGGTGGGGGCAGGCAATGTTGGATTCAATAATATTGCAATATAGACTTATCCAGTAGATGTTAGGCTTGCTTGCATTGGTCGAAGGTATCGAAGAAATATTGGATCGTGCAGCACTCGCCCTATCTCCAAGCTTGAAAGGATTGCGGGTGTGGAGCCTGGGTGAAGTCAGGGTTATGCGCCAGTGGGGTGTTGAGAGAGGGAAAAAGGGGGAGGCCCCTTTGTACTTGAGTCTTCTCCCAGATATCCAGCACTGTTTTTATAGGGGATGCAATTTAGGCACTATGGGGTCTGGGGTGCTGCAGGAGCTATGCTAGGTTCTAAAGCGGTCTGAAAGCCACCACCTGATCTTGCTTTCACAGTCCACCCATTTCAAGATGAATCCGAGGTGTGACACCCAATAATACTCTAGGAAACTGGGACACGCCAAACTTTCCCTATACCTAGTTAGCATAAGGAGATTGCTGGGAAATCTCGGACGGCCCAGATGAATGTGGTTAGGTCTTGTTGCAGGTACAATATATGTGCTTGTTGAATAGGAGTTGGTAGTGTTTGGAATAGGTTTAGGATTTTTGGCAGGAAAGACATTTCAATCGTGTTAAGTTGCCCAAGCCATGAGATTGAGAGCGATTTCCAGATGCATAGTTCTTCTAGTACTGATTTCCTATACTCTGGCCAGTTCGCCTGCATCCAAGTTGATAAGGGGTTTAGTTCATTCCGAGGTAACGCAGTGAGTATGGAGCCCATTGAAAAGGGGTGAGAGATTGAATTCCGGCATGTACTCATTAGGAATCGATAGGTTTAGTGCCCTGGATTGGGCCAGATTGATTTTAAAACCTGAGGCTGCCTTAAAAGAAATAAGGAGTGATGTCAGTGCTGGGAGAGAATTCCTGGGGTCTGTCAGGGTAAGTAAAAGATCGTCAGCTATTGTGCTACCTTGTGCTCAGTGCCCCTAAAGGGGATGCCCCTCATGTCCCCTGTTTGGTGAATAGCGATTGCCAAAAGCTCAAGGACAAGGTCTACGAGTGGAGGAGTGAGAGGGCCTCCCTGCCTGGTGCCCCTCTACACAGGTTGATTGAGCTGGACATTGACCTTGATCTGTTCCTGGGGGGCAGGGTAAGAGGCCATAATATGAGATATCATGACTGTGCCCAAACCAATTTTTTGGTGAACTGCCCGCAGAATGACCCAGTCAACACGATCAAATGCTTTTTCATCATCTAAGGAGAGGAGGCAAGCGGAGAATGGGATATCCTGCCTTTCTGCCTTTTCTACTCGATGAGCCACCTGACGTATGTTGTCTGCCCCTTGACGCTGATGTATGAACCGGACCTGGTCCGGGTCAATCAGTCCAGGTAGGTAGGGTTTTAAACGATTTGCCAAAATATAAGTGTAGATTTTAGTGTTGGTGTTGAGGAGGGCAATCGACCTGTATGATGAGCATAGTGCTAGGTCCTTACCAGGTTTTGGGATGAGGGCTACCATGGACATTGTAGAGGTGAGGCCCATGCTATCAGAGAATGAGTTGTAAAGTCGTAATCAGTGATCCTGAATTTGAGGCAAAAACAGGCAATAAAAAAGGACTGGGAGACTGTCCTGGACTGGAGTTTCGCCAACTAGTACACCCTTTAGTGCCTGCTGGAGGCCAGACAACATGATTGGTACTTCAAAAAGCTCAGCGTGCTGCACGTCAAGGGGCGTCCACAGGCAGGCCAATAGAAAATATTGGATTTTGCTTGAGGAGGAGGGTTATTTTTCATCTAGAGCTGTATAAATATCTTGAAATGCTTGTTTTTGTCATGTTCAAATATGGCCCAGGTACCCTCTACACTTTTAAGTGTTGCAATATGTGCGTTCACTACTCGACGGCACAGTCGACGGGCAAGGACTGACCCAACGTTATCTCCTCTCTCAAAGTATCTCTGCTTCACTGCCAACAGTGTCCGCTCCTCCTTGTTTGTCTGATGTGCCCTCAGTTGACCTCATAGTGTAGCTCAGCACCATTTGCTGGTTCTGGAGGGTGCCAGGTCATCTAGTCTCTTAAGTGCCTAATGTCGCTAGCCAGGCACATTTTGACTAGTCTGGCCTCCCGACTACGTGCTTCCGCAATTGGAGTAATAACGCTCCAGACTGTTGCGTTGAAGGAGTCCCACTGAACAATATGCAGGGTTTCACGAAGGTCATTGGAAGTGACATAATCCAAACTCTCCTGACGTATCTTGGCCACATCGACCAGGTCACACAAGACATAGGGGGCAGTCACTAGCGAGGTTGGGGTTGCGCTGTGTTGTCGTGTCCATGCAATAGCACTTTCAGATGTGCATGATCAGAGATGAAGATGTTGGAAATAATGGCAGATTCTAGGCTCCGTACAAAGGAGTGAGTGAGAAAAAAATAATTGTTGCAGGAGTATGAGTGGTGTACATGAGAGTAATGAGAAAAATCTATGGAATTGGTATCGTCATGCATCTACAAGGCCCAGGTCCGTGAAGGCCCTCTTCAGTATAGCGGACATTGCACCAGTACCCTGGAAGGATTTAGAACTGCGGTCTAGGTCAGGGTCCCAAAGCACATTAAAATACCCCCCCAGAATTAGTTTTTCCCCCTCTCATGACACCTGGTCTTTTAATACATTTTTAAGAAAGAGGACCTGTGCTTGGCTCAGGGCAAAGACATTGAGCAATGTGAGGGGTGTGTGTTCTGTTTGACCACGATTTTTACAAATCTGACATCCCTATCCCTTCCCACCCACTAGCCCCCGAGATGAAGTCCTGCTTTGCATAGAATTGCAACTCTAGCTGTCTTGGTTGGGGAAGATGCCCAAAATTGTGCTGGCTATTTTGGATGAGCTATGCGTTGTGTGTCAGATTGCAAGAGGTGAGTCTCCTGTTGAAAGGTAATATCTGGGTCTTGAATGAGTAAAGTAGCATTAGATATGTAGTCTTTTATTAGGATGTACACAGCACTGAGTAAAGGTACTTAGTGTCCCTCTAATGCACTCTGTAAATGGTCAGGATGACCTTATTCAATTAAAGAAATTCCACAAATAGATTTGTACTGTTTTTTCTTTTCAAAGATAATCTTGTTTATTAGTTAATCATAATGATACTTCTCATATGTGATGGTTCTCTTCATTTATACATGTATCTTAAATTTCCAACACATTATGTGCATAATGCCATAGATACTCCCAATGCATTTCGAGTCAAAGGGCCATATGTATCAAGCTAATTTTCAGTCCCAAATGCTGTGAATTGCAAAAAACAGCGTTTGGGATTAAAAATTAGCAAATCCCAATGTATGAAGCAAAAATCCATTGCAAAATAAGGAATCACTAAAATAGCGATTCCTTACATTGCGTGAGCCTGAATTCTGCGATTTCCATAGCGATTCCTTAATTTGCAATCATCCCAGTTAGCGATAATCGCAAATCAGGAAATCGCAAATAAGGAATCGTTATGGAATGTATCAAAAATTCGCAAATTGCGAATTCACGAAATTCGCTATTTTGAGAATCGCTATTACCACCAAGTGGGAGCAGGTGGTAACAAGGTGGAAGGTATTTAAGGAAGCCCACAATGCAACAGACTTTTTCCAGCAATGTCTGGGCTCTACATGATAGCGAGGAGGCGAAGACTGAGAGCTGCTGCGGAGAGGAGGAGACGCCAGGAGAGGATATTCCGTGCGCACATCACCATCTACCAGCCCACTGAGGAGGACATCTACACCCACTACAGACTGGAGGAAGACACTATACTAGATTTAATTGAAGAACTCAGACCCTATCTTGAACACCCCACACGCAGGACACCAGCCATCCCCACTCACATCCACGTCCTGTGTTCACTACACCGGCAGGCCTCAGGTAGTTTTCAGGGTGTGATAGCCTCAGTAGGAGGGGTGTCACAAAGTGCCCTTTTCGCGCTTTTTCCATGCGTTCCTCGATGCCATGGCACAGAGGATGCAACACCACATTTACTTCCCCAGCACCCCACAGGAACTAGCCCAGACCAAGCAGGACTTTTACCAAATTGCCCAATTCCCCCACGTCCTAGGGTGTATAATTGGGACATATGTTGCAATATCCCCCCCTCAAACAATGAGTACAGGAACCGGAAATGCTACCATTCACTAAACATACAGGTGGTGTGTGATGCAAAAAACATCATCACTGACATAGTAGCAACGTATCCAGGCAGCACACATGACGCTTTCATCTTCCGTCACAGTGGTCTATACCGTAGACTCTCAAGAGGTGATTTTGGCGAGGGATACCTACTAGGTAAATGCATTTAAACATAGGGCACATTTCTACTGACTACCATGTGCAGATCAGTGACTAACCATTGACATTGCAACTTACAGGTGACAGTGCTTATGCAGTCCGGGATTTCATCATTTCACCCTACCTCAATCCTGCTAATGGTGGGGAGCGGCGATATAACCGAGCACACATTTCTACAAGAGGCACCATTGAACGCACTTATGGCATACTGAAGAGCAGATTTCCCTGCATTCATAAAAGTGGAGGAGCACTCCAGTACACCCCAGAAACATGTTGTAAAATAGTGGTAGCAGGTGCCATGCTGCACAACATCGCCACCAGGAAAGGCACACCAGTGGAGTTGAGCGAATCTGAAACCTCTGACGTGGAGGGGCCTGCACCTGGACGCATGGCAGCTGGTGTGGCTGGTGCTGCAGCTGGGCGCCAGAGGCATGATGAGATTACGCCAACTTCTTCTAGGTAAGAAATATTGACACAATGACAAATCTTATGTGTGTGACTGTGTTTTAATTCCTTATTTGCAGGAGAAACCATGCCACACGTCCTTCATTCTAACTAGTCACACTCCTAATATCATGCACATGTTCAACTCACAGTGCTACTATTATACGGGAGTGATTGCAAAGTCAAGTCTTGAACCCCCCATATGCGGCGCAGCCAAGCTAAGGCCCCGGCTGGTTGTTGCACCGCCTAATTCTAATTGTACCTAGCAGGCCTATTGTTCCTGCCACTACGGCGCCTCTCCATGATGAGTGGTGGGGTGTTGCTGCTCCGCACTGACTGTGCATCCTCTTCACTGGGAGTCAGCACTCCAGGGCCTGTAGTACGGACTGCCCGCAGCTCTTCAAGAGCAGATGTTGCCTGCACAACTGCTGTAGCAATGTCCTGCATGCCATGTGAAAACTCCCGCTGCGTTACAATGCTGCGCCTGGTTTGGATGTTAGTAGCAGAGGCCAAGCGGTTGAGGGCCTGTGTATGTCGGTCCATGCGCTCCAGCTCTCGGCACCTAGCAGCATGTTCTGCATGCAGCTCGACACAAAGTGCATGCATGGCACCCCTCAGTTCGCCTTGTATTCCCCTGAGCCCTGCCCTCAGCTTGCGTTGTAATGCCTTAATGTTTTTTGCTTGCAGGAGCTGCACCTGCAACATATTCAATTCCAGGCCGGGAAACATAGATTCATCCCCCTGATCTCCAAAACTGCTGGTCGTGCGATGTCTGTGCCTGGCAGGGCCTCGTGGGACTTGGCTGTCTTGTGGACGGGACTCTTGCTGTGGCCGTGTGTCTTCAGAGTGCAAATTACCATTGCTGTCCTCTGCCTCGTCCTCTATTGGTGGTAGTGGTCTCACTATGTTTCTCCTCTGTTTTTCTTTGGAGGATTCACAGGGCTGTCCTCCTCATCTGTTTCTTGCTCCTGCCCTGCCTCTCCAGTGTCTGGACATTCGGTCACTGTTCCACAGCCTGTAGGCTGTGTAGTAGATGGTGCTGTGGACAGAACAGCACTCATTTATTAACTTTACTGATTTGCAATGTGAAAATAAAATATTTCACAGTTCTGGCTTACATTACTTTTTCATTTCCCTTTCCTGACCTGCACATGCAATATTTGACTAGTGTGGCTGATGAACACAACTTTGATTTTCATGTGACTACATCTCCAAAGATGCATTGCTGGGTCTGCCTGTGTACCTGCTCTGGCATGAATGCTTTCCCCTGACCCTAGGTCGCTGCTGTGGGGTGTCTGGAGGGTGTTAGGGGTGTGATGGCATGCTTCTTACCTGATGTAGATGCTGGTTGATCTGAGCTGTCTAAGTCAGCCTCGCCCGTCACGCTTTCTGGTAGCAGGGTACCCTCCACAATTTCCTCCAGAGGTGTGGAGTCCGGCACAGTTGAGGTCCCTCCACCGGTGTGCCGTGACTGCTCCAGCCTGGCAGCCAACTTCTCTTTGGAGCGCTGGCGCAGGTCGTACCATCGCTTTCGTTGTACATCCACACTCCGGTATGTCACTCCCAGCGCGTTCACTTTTGCCTGTATGGCAGCCCAAATGCGTCTCTTATGGGTCTTTGGCACCTTCAGGGAATTCTTTCCAAACAGCAAATCACGATTGGGCACCATCTCCTGTATCAATGTCTCCAATTCTGCCTCTGAGAATTTTTGTTTTATTTTTCCGGAACTTTCTCCCTCCTGCTGCTGCTGCTGCTGTGTTTCAGGCATTGCCATGTCTCCACTTTCAGCCATGGTGTTTCTGTTGCACTGTTCACTCTCCCACTCTCCCTCACTGTGACTCTGACTCAGAAACTCTGGTGCAGCATGGGTAGTCAGTCAATTCCTGGTAGTGATGTCATCAAGCTGCACCAGAGTTTCCGATTGGCTGATTTGCGTAACTCGCAAAATCGCGTTTTTTTCCGTTAAGGAATCGCAATTTTGCAATTTTTGGGGTTTTAGAAATCGCTTTTTGGGTTCTCGCAAATAAATAGTAATTTTTACCGAATCGCTATTTATTTGCGATTTCTTTCATACATACCGATTTGCGATTCTGAATCTGCGATTCGGTAAAAATCGCAAATTCAGAATCGCAATTTCTGACCTTGATACGTATGGCCCAAGGACTCTTCATCAGGGGATTGTCGTCCTGTGAATAAATGGATTGGAATTAACATCAAGAAATCAGGCCTTCTGGCAAGAGCAATTTACAATCAGTATGGTTCTTTAATATAGTGTATTAAACATCATACACATGTACATATGTCAAATTTGATTTGATTTGATTTATCCATTTGTAGAGCGCGCGAATGCCCAAGGGCGTCTTGGCGCTGTGATTTACCTCTGACTCGTGAAGATGTTAATTAGGGATATGCTGAGAAAAGCCACGTTTTAACTTCCTTTCTGAATGATTTTAATGATGGACTGTTTTTTATATCTAGCGGTAGTAGGTTCCAGGTTCTTGCTGTGTGTACCAGGAAACTTCTTCCGCCCCAGTTCGCTCTCTTGAATCTTGGTACCGCGATTGTCTTCTTTTGGCTGGATCTGAGAGGTCTACTTGGTTCATATAGTTTTAGATGAGTTTTTAAAAATTGCGATCCAGTTCCATTGATTGCTTTATATGCTAAGCATAATGTTTTGAATTGTATCCTCTTTTCGATTGGCAACCAATGTAGATCTCTGAGTTTATGGCTGATTCTTTCGAATTTTGGTATTCCTAATATCAGTCTGGCTGCTGCATTCTGCAGACGTTGGAGTTTGACTAAGATTTTCTTCCTAGCTCCAGTATATATGCCATTCCCGTAGTCCAGTCTGGACAAAGCTAATGCTGTCACCACTGTCTTACGTGAGTCTTGTGGTAGGTAGGGTAGAATTTTTTTTATCATTTTTAGAATGTACCACAGTGATGATGCCAGTTTATTTGCTTGGGCATCAAAGGAGAGATTTGTATCTAAAGTGATTCCTAGATTTTTCACCTTTTCTGTTGGTTCGGGACATCCTCCTAGTTCTTTTGGCCACCATGAGTGGGACCATATTTTTGTGTCCCCTCCCAATATCATGACCTCACTTTTATCCCCGTTTAGTTTTAGACAATTTGTTTTCATCCATTGGCTGATTTGTATCATGCAGATTTGACATTTTTCTGCTGTGTTCTCTACGTCTTTATTTATTGAGACCACAATTTGGGTATCGTCAGCGTAGGATATTGGGGTGAAGCCGCAGTTCCTTATTAGTTGTGCAAGGGGGGTTACGTACAAATTAAAAAGAGTGGGGCTCATTGAAGAGCCCTGCGGGACTCCACATGGTAGTTAAATTGGTTGGATTTTACCTCTCCCGATTCTATTGAGAAGGTTCTATTCTCTAGATAGGAGGTGATGAGTGCACAGGCCGATTCATGTAGTTGTGCTGTTTTCAAGCGTGTTATGAGGATTTCATGGCTGACTGTATCGTAGGCCGCCGATAGATCAAGTAATATCAAGGCGGCCTTCGATCCGTTGTCCAGTACTTGCCTGAGTTCCTCCACTGCTGTAATGAGAGCAGTTTCTGTTCCGTGCCCTTCACGGAAGCCGAACTGCGAATGGTCCAACCAGTTGCCGTCCAGTAGGTATCGGGATAATTGTTTGTTTAGTAGTTTCTCTAAAACTTTGGCGGCAAAAGGGATCCTGGCTATTGGTCTGTAGTTGTTCGGGTTTTCGCCGTTCAAGTTAGGCTTTTTTAGAAGTGGTCTGATCGATATCATTTTCCAATCATCGGGGAAGATGTTGGTTTTAATGATTTGGGAAAAGAGTTTTTCTAGTATTATACTCAGTTGTTCAGAGCAAATATGCATTATTTTGGATGGACAGGGGTCCATTGGGCTGCACGAGTTAATGGTTTGGATCTCTTTTTGGATCTCTTCCATTGTCGGGGGAGTGAATAGGAAAGAGGCGGTAGAATTTGGGTCCTTGCTCACTGGGGTAATTGTCTGTACTTTGTCCCCCTTTGATAATTCTGTGTTATGGTTTTTAAAGGAGTCATATACTAGTGATACTTTGCTGACAAAAAAATTCCCCTAACACATTGCAGAAGTCTGAAGATAGTATTTCTGAGTTGTTATTCTCAAGTTTTTTAACCGTGTCGAATAGATTTTTACTTGAATTTTTAGATTCATTGATTTTATGGATAAAGTATTTACTTTTTTCTGTTATAATTAGTTTTTTATAACATGCTAATGTGGCTTTATATTCTTGTTTAAGATGGGTGTCATAGTTAGTTCTCCATTTTTTTTCCGCTCTTCTACATGTCTGTTTCTGGATTTTTAGAGCTTCCGAGAACCATGGCTGTGAGGGGGTTTTTCTTTTAGAGTAGCTTTCTTTCGTGGGACAGTTATCTCCAAAGACCGTGCGGTGGAAAATGCAGAGTGCTCAGTGAGAAAGGGAACGTGTGAAAAAACTACACACAGAAGTGTGAGACTCGGTGTCATGCTGAATAAAAAGACATCGTAAAAATGGTGATTTCAGCGGCGGTAATCGTTGTGGGGTGGTCGTTTATGGACGACATTGTGAGACTCGGTGACATGCCATAAGGATCGTGAAATAATGGTGTGCTGCAGTCATTTAAAACTCGGTGTTGTGCTGAGTGTAAAGACATCATAAAATAGTGATTCCAGTGGCGATAATCGTTGTGCGGCGGTTGTTATAAACAAAACTGTGATGCTCGGTGACATGCCAATAGGAAAAAGCATCATGAGATAGTGATCGTTGTGCTGTAGTCATTTAAAACCGGCATGGTAAAGAACAAAGGGGCATATTATCAACAAGTAGCGATAATTATCGCTAAATAGGCAAAGCGGGCCCCAAACCGCTCACTATCGCCTAAAAGCTGTCGCTAACATCAGTTAGCGACAGCTTGCTAATAGAGCGAGAGAATTATCGCCGCTTAGTGGCCGAAAACAGCCGCTAAACCGGCGATAATTGCCCTATCGCCACCCTTGGTAATATGCCCCAAAGTGCAGAGAGGAGTAAGTTCCAGGGCGGTTTAGCTATGGTTCTTACCTGTTATTACCCAAGCGAAAAAAACACAGTGAATATGGGTCAGCACTGTGAAACATCTATAAGGAAGGTGAAAATATATATTCAGGAACCGTGCAGAGAGTTGAAAACGTGGATAGGTAATCGGCCGAAGCGCAGAAATTGCTAAATAGTTTGGATTCACCAGTGTGCCTCATTATCGTTATTTTTATTTGTCTTTTATTAGGAGCCTTGAGACCCTTTACATTTAGGGAGAAAATTTTGATTTAAAGGGTGGTGCCCATCATCAACAGCAAGGGGGTACTCACTACAGTAGAGTTTGCACCTAGAGGTATTGTCCCGAGGGCCAACAGACGTGTTGCTGGAGCAGGCATAACCAGGTGTGGCAAGTCACATCGTGTATAGGATGGAGGAAGCAAGAAGAGCCCAGAAGTATAAAGGCCAGGGATAGAGACAGCAGTCACAAATGGCGATGAGTCCCACACATGACCCAACCATAGATAGAGAGCAATCAAATATGATCTCTACCTCCACCCCTGCTCCCCATAGGTGTAAGAAAAAAAGAAAGAGGAAAACAAGTAAAAAGCATCAACAATGATAGGACAACAGGGTCAAAAAGATCAATTCCAGTCCTAGAATAGCTCAACGGCCGTAGCATGGGCCATTCTGGAGATGTCACTCTCCGCAGGTCAGGATAGGACAAGGACAAAATCATTGCAAGCCTCAGAGTCTATCCCCATGGCCAGCAAGAGGCAGGGCGGGTAAAGGTGTCTACCACAGAGTTCCAGCCCACGGTGATGGCGGGGGGGGGGGGTCCAGGAGCATGTCATCACTATGGGAAAGACCACTGGCGGGCCAGAATGGCAGCGCTAGGGGAGTAAGAGCGCCTGAGTAATCAGTCCTATAAATGCAATAACAGAGTACCTCACTGCCAGGGATGTTGAACATGTGGGTGGAAGATAGCCATACTAAATGTGCGTTTGGGACAGTCAGATGATCTGTGTTTCAACCAGGACAGAACAGTGGTAAACGTAATTCAGAGGCTGCTTGAGAGGGGGTGGGTTAGTGCACACTGTCCATGGACTGGAGATGCTGAATACTATGTTGCTTAGCTTGGGAGGAGGACTGTTCCCCAACCCAGCCCCCAGGTCTAGGATCTGACACCCTAGACCCCTCAGAGTGTATAGGTTCTCGAGATGAGATAGGTGGAGGGGAGAAAGGGACTGTTCTCATGTGAGACCACTAGAAGCTGTAGAAGCTGTTTAGCTTCTCATAGGGAATGCAATACCTGATGCTTGCCTTCCCAAGTGAAAATCAAAGCAAAAGGTGCCCCACTGATATTTAATGTCAAGTTTATATAGCTTATCCATAACTGGCTTAAAATTTCTGCCGAGTCGTAGCGTTACCAGGGCAATGTCCTGGTAAAGTTGTATAGTATGTCCCTTGTAAGTCAACTCTGTTGTGCTTCATGAGGCCTTCAAAATAGCTTCCTTCTTGGTGATGAAATGCACTCTTCTATATATGTCCGGTACTATGTCTGAGCGAGGAGGAACCATAGCAACCCGATAGGCTCTGTTGAGGGCAGGTGGGGAAGCATCGTCATTGCCTCTTATTTCGTGGAGCAGGTCTGCCATAATGGCCATGATGCCTGAGTCCTCCTCTTCTCTAGAGACTGCTCTGATGCAGAGGTTGTTTCTCCTGCTCCTGTTTTCCAAATCCTCTTTTTTATTTGAGGATCAAGGTGCTGTTCTTCAAGATTAGCCATTCTCCTTTACAGGTTCTCTTGGTCTTCTGATCGGGTGTTTCTTGTGTGATCTATGTTGTCAACCCGTCCCCCTATCTCTGTGATATCTTGCTTCAGGTCTTGGAGACAGGCCTTGAATTTGGTTGTAAGAGAGCCAATTTCAGTTTTGATTTCTTGGTAAAAGGTATTCATGTAGGCATGGTAAGCCGACGACATCAGCTCAGAGTGGGGGATCCATGTGTGCATGGGTTGGGGGGCCAGACTTAAGCCACAGAGAAGCAACTGGATTGTCTCTGGGTAGGGTATTCGCAGTGTCTTTGTTGGTTTTGGTGCTTGGTATATTCTGGCTGAGAGGCCACTAGTTATGTGTAGCTGGTGCTCAGTTTTGGGGACATGTTGCTCAGTGTCCCAAGCCTATGTCCTCCAACTAGAGAGCTGCTGGCGGTACGGAGGGCTTCACAGCAAGTGGTAGGAGTTAGGGTGAGCTGCTACTATGTGTTGGGGGGCCCAAACTTCCCCAGGTCAGCAGTTATATAACCTAACCCTCGATATTGAGCATCAGCGGAGGATCTTTCTTAAGAAGGCATTGCCCCATCTGGGCAAGGGCAAAGGTTTCACTGGAGCTCCAATGAGTGGTGAAGACCAAGCAAGGACAAGCTAGAGGGCAAAGCACTGACGTTCCAGCAGAGGATGAGGTGCTAAGATCAGCGGGGATGTTTATTTGTGGCGGCAAGTCTAAGCCTCGCCAAGGCATGATGGGGAGCCCAGTTATCAACCACAGTCTTTCTTCACCAATTCACATGCAAAGGAACTGGGCAGTGGTTCAGAAGCAGAGAGGGTAAATAGCCTGATGGGCGATCCCACCTCCTACCCCTTAGGTGTTATTGAAAGACTTCAGGTGTCCCCACCAGTCAAGAATCTCTGGGTGTGGTTGGTAGTTGAAGAAATAAATATGACCAAAGGCCGACAAGTTTATATGCAAAGGGGTCAGATAGCAGTTTAGAGGTAGCGGTGGAATGCAAACTTTACAGCTAATCTCCTCTTACCTCATATAATGTGATTGTTACATCCTTTAATATCTCTAGATTTCAGGGGATTCAAAAGTCAAGAAGTGGAGCCAGATGCCTCTCCAAGCACCACCCGGGGCCCAGCACAGACATCTTCTCTGACAGAGCAGATTCAATCCTCGGACACGATGGACACATCCCAGTAAGTGCATCCAGGCCGGGTGGCTGGGGAATCAATCCTCAAGCTGCAGCCAAGCCATCACCAGTGTGTGCTTGAGTCAGGCCTCCGGAAGGCCATGCGGAACAGTACCGCAACGTCGAAGAAAGCCATTGTGCAGGGCAGAGGAGGTAAGCAGGTACGGGCTCTCACCCCCCCCACCCCCCCCCCAGGCATGAGAAGAGGACAGCCGGTGGCGGCAACAGTAGACTCCAAACCAATGCAGCGAAGGCCCGCAGTCTGCAGCAGGATGGCATCCCAATAGGGAGGTGACACTAAAGGCGAGATCACACCCAGGCTCTCCAGCAAAGTGGAAATACAGATAACAGGGCTAATCCACTGCACAAGCCACAATGATCCATACCCTCAGCCCCTGCTCGGTGGGCCACAGCAGGTGATCAGGTGATACCCCCCAGCCAGGCCCTTAACTTGCCCCCAGTGGGATGTATAGTGCGCTCCCTCGTCTGGACAGGGCGAGGCCGCCATGTAGTCCAGTCTGGCGGGTCCACCTCCTCACCAGGAATGCAGGTAGGTTCCAGCCAATTCTCCCTATCAGCGGGGATGAACTGAACACTGGAGGCTCCAAAGGTCGGGAGGGAAGCCCCTAAAGGCCGTGTTTCACCCTGAGACTCTGCCGCAGGCCGCAAGATGTCAGACGCTATCTGATATGCAGTCTCTCCGCTGCAGCAAGCTGTCCCGGAGAATGGCAGGGAAGTATTTTCAGGGTCCCGGATTGCTCCCTGCCACCCCAAGTGCACAGGGCAGTCCACAGGGGGGCTCCACTGCCTCAATGCTTCAGAATTGGCTGTAGAAGGCTGCTGGGGTATGGAGACTTGAGAGAGAGCGTCTCACTCAATATGTGGCTCGGCCACACAACACCCCTGTTTTACTTTTAACTGCTTGGAGAAGGTTCGTGAGATATGGTTTGAACCAGTTTACAACTGCGCCTCAATGTCCATCTTTTCTTTGGAGATATTATATTATTCTGAGAGATGTGGTTGACTGTATCAAATTCAGCCAAGAAACCTAGAAGCACAGGTAGGCGGGTGTCACCCTAATCAGGGATGTGGAGTACATTTTCAACAATTTCTAACAGTGTGCTTTCTGCTGTAACCTTGTTAAAATCCAGATTGGAAGATTTGAAGGTGTTTGGTAGCCTGCACAAGAAGAGAAAGTTGGTTGACTACACAACTTTCCATCACCTTCCCAATCCAATCCAACAAGCTTTATTCAACGTCAAGTCATAAATTCACAATACATACATGCAATACAAATTCAGTAAAACACAATATATATACATATTTACAAAAACAGGAAGGGAAGAGGTGTGGCGTCCCGGCTAGGGCGACTGACGCTGGAATCTGGGGACGACGGTTCGATCCCCGGCACCGGCGGCAGGTTAGCCCAGCACCATGTGACTCTGGGCAATAGCTTGCTTAATCTTCCCGACGGCCCCCAGCGCCTAGAGACCCTTACGGGTGATTGTGCGCTTTACAAATGTGGATTATTATTATTATTATTATTATATTTTGAGACATCGGCAAATTCATAAAAGAAATAAGGTGAATTCATAAAAGAGATAAAACAATTTAAAATACTATAGGGTACTATAACATAGAATCAATAAAACTTCATTGCAAACAGTAATGCCGGAATGCATAGTAGTGTCGCAGAAGATAAAACACGCACACAATTTTAGATAATAACCTTATCCTATTAAAATTGGCTTAAAAACCCTTCAAGGTGCTTGGAGTGCCTTCTATCTGATAGCCCAGGACCACCCTAGAAATGTTGTCACTGCGATGACAATAGGGGCTGACGTGTTGGTACGCAGTATTCTTTGTGCATGTCTACTTAATCTGGTGCCCAATGTCCTGCAGATTGGTGCCAGCCATGATCGACGCGGGCCTTCATATGCGGGGTAGTAAAACAACAAATGGGCTAATGAGTCCGTTGGACTTTACAGAAGGGGCATACTCTGTTACCCTCTATGAACCAGCTCGCTGGGTAGGACTTCAAAAGAGATTGTTCAATGATGCTAGATTAGAAATATTGGTGGAGGAGTGCAGGGCAAAGATTGATACACTTTTTAGAAAGTTATCATTTAAACGTACCAGAAGCCACCCAAAAATGAATTTGTGAACGAATTAGAGTCTGCATAAATACGATGGGAATCACTAACAGGACCACTGAAGAAATCTGAAGCTTGTTGGGTGATTTAAAATCATTTATGAAGGTAACATGAACACTTCATGACATACAATGTTATGTAGAAGATCAATACTTTTCAGTCTTAACCATCTTAACCCCACTCAAGTAAATAATTTGCAAACAATATATTAAAAAAAGTGGTATCACATGAAAGTTTAAAGACGTAAATCATTAACCAATACTTTGTTTACTCATAACCATCTTCCCAAACATCTCACTAATGAGACACATAAAGAGGCCTGGGACAATGCACACTCCATTGTCTCACATGATTATACCAAACACACAAGACTCGAGAAGCCACACGACAGACTAAGTGAGCTACTGACTGCTGCTGTAAGTTTGTCTAGAACCACAGACCCCAATGCCACAGTTAGTGTCACACAATGATGCTCAATAAAGGGCCTCCTTATTGTCGCGAGACCTCCACAATGAGTAGCTGCAGTGTGGAGGCCCAGCCACAAGTTCAGCCTCCTGGCCATGATTGCAGGGACTCCGCCAAGAGTGGAGAGGACCTTTGTGATTCTGCCCTGTAAAGTCTAAATTCCAGCTGAGTACTTTACAAGCCGGAGCTGTCTAAATTCCTTGTCTCTGCACCCAACATCACCTCCCACATCTTGATTTCTCTGATCTCATCTCAACCAAATCCCACACACCATGTGGTTCTAGGTATTTCTCTAGTTTGTGAGATACTCCTGCTTTAATATAGTACCGTATATATAAAGCACTCCACTTCTGTATTTGATGTTAAGTCCGCAATAATTGGAATAAAGTATTCCCATTCCCACATTATAAGGATATTTCAGTTATGGAGGAGTTCCATGACCATAGAGAGGAATGAGGTCAAGAGCTGAGTTACTTTGTAAGGAAATTAGAGACTGGCTTTCACAGAGTGATTGCAGGCTCCCATGTATTATATAGCAAATACGTACGTTCTTAAAAAAACTTTTTATTTGTGCCAGTAATCCAGAGAGGAGCTGCTGAATAGGATTGGGGTGGGTTTTACATGACTGATGTGAAGCATGTTTACGATAGCAATTAGGTTTGGCTAAAAAGAGTGTTAACTCTCCTCTCCCAGAACATTTGTAACTTTGAGGATTAACACTGGCAAAGATGTTTTTAAATAGAGTTGTAGTGCAGTTTTACTGTTGATATTTGCTGTGAATGCATCACAGAGTGCATGATATAGATTTATTGAATGTTTCATCATTTCAAATTGGTGGTTCATAGAGGAAGTGGAATTCAATGGCAATAAGCTGAGAGAGGTGGCTGGTATGCATCCTAGCTGTGAGCCGTCCACACCCTCAGCTGAACACCCTTCCTGTATGCAGGGACAGAGTCAAATTTAGGCATGAATGCATTGCATTCAAGGAGGTCCTTCACAGTTTTTACCTCTGTAATGTAACGGGAACTTTCCTCCTCCTGCTGGTGCCACCTACACTTTCAGATTAAAAAAAAGGACATCTCCTATATAGGAGTAGCCCTGATGAGATGGAATTCCCTCTAGGCCCTAAACCCTCCCCACTTGATAAGTGGCCAGGATGTTATGATGTTGTCTCTCTGGTTGTCTATAGTGGCTGGCAGAATATATGAACTTTTAGGCATTTCCCTCTTAGCACACCAGCTTGTCCAGTTTTCATGGGAGCTTTTTATTACTGTCAAGCAGGGTTCCACTTTTTTAAATCACTTTGGCAGTGCTGTATGTTGGGCAACTGTGGTGGTCAGGTGAGCAATATCCTGGGCCATACTGGCTCTGTTGTTTCTCTGTTGAGCTGGGCCAGCCACAGCGTAGGATGAAGGATGTATAAAATGGCGTTTGTCAGATCTATCAACATTCTGCATTTTTAATGATCACTGATAGCTGACCCAGGACCATCGACTCTTCATGTGGCCTCCCATATCTGATGGGAAGGCCTGCACAAAATTCTGTTAGTTTGGTAAAGCTCAGCACATCGCAGGAAGTGGCACCATCTTTTAGACATTAGACTGACGTATCTAATTCAATTACAAGCCTAATTTTATAGCAGTGTCTGTATCTTACATGGATAAAAAATAGTTGGGCAGCATAGGGAATTGGGCTTCTGTTTGAGGGGGTGAACCCACATTTCTTGTCAGGGAAACCACAAGCAAACCCCTATGTATAACCCTCTGGTAGGTTGACACAAAGAATTTAGGCTTAACTCAGCGGCTGTGGAAAAGATGTACACTGCACATCAAACAGTAATTATGGGAAAACACAACAAAAAAGGAAAATCCCCCACAATTTAGGAAACTAGAGTCAAATTTCATAAATTATTACTGACCAAAACAACCAAAATCCATCAGTAGAACAGGGGATATTCATCTTTAAAGATGTTAATGAAAACAGTGCTTAGAAGCACAAGGTGCTGACTGTTGTTATCTGGTCTCACCAGACCATAACAAAGTCACAAGATCAGATTGACTGTGTTGGAGTGCGACCCAGATTTAGGGACCAAGTTAGTTCGCTGAACAAAGTACAAATTGGCAAAATTCTTCCATGATAAAATCATGAAGCTTAAACTTTCTTTGGACCTACACACTCTGCCATTGTCCAGAAACCCTCTCATCGGAAAGGAGGGAATGAAGCGCCTCAAGCTAGGACAAGTGACCCTACTCTAAAGAATCCAGGTGTTGACCTATATGCCTTCAACAACTTCAGGTCCATCTCCAACCTTTTCTTCCTGGTGGAGATACTAGAGAAATGCACTCACTCACAAGTCAACCAACATATTGACTCTAACAATCTTCTGACCGATTTCAATCAAGTTCCAGGCAAGGGTGTAGCACAGAAATAGTCTTAAGTATAGCAGATGACATACATAAATCACTGGACACTAATAAACACTGCCTACTCACCCTCCTAGGCCTATCATTGGCCTTTGACACAGTCGATCACAAGCTGCTTAAAGAAGCCCTCCAAAAACAGATCAGAATTGATGCCATAGTTTTGAAATGGTTCACTTGTTACCTATATAAACCACACCAAACAAATGAAAATAAACAACTCAACCTCAAATATTTCCACCATAAACACGGGTGTCCCACAGGCTCAGTCCTCTCGCCTACACTCTTCGATAAATGCATGAAACTCCTCACCACCATACTCAATCAAGCAAAATTCCCATGCCACCTATAGTAACAATGTGCTTTGTATATAGTTCTCCTGTGTTCACCATGTATCAGCATGTTGTCCATTGAGTGGCACCATAGTGATAGAACCCTGATGAGTGTTAGGAATCAGTTGCACCTGGCTCTAGCTACTTGATGGATGGGATCTTATACTCTCTGGAACAAACTTACTTCACACCCTTCCTACAACCTCCTGTGCCTCATTATCTTGATTTTACACTGGCGATGAAGGTAAGAAACCTACCCAGCATTTCCAGAACAGAAAAAGAAGAAAAGGTCCCAACATTTAAAGCTACCATTAATCAACGCTTACTCAATCTACTTTTCACGTGAGTTGCTTTAAAATGTATTAAGAAACATAGAGCTTTCGCCACATGCCTCACCTTTTGGTTATCTAATACCTGGGTTGGGAGGTCTTGAAGTGGGCTCTTTGGGGTTACCTAATTTCTGTTTTGTTGGGAGCAACTGCCGCTTTTCTCAATTAATGCACCATTGTGTACCTTTTAAGCAAATGAGAAGTCTAGAACAAGCTCACAAGGCGGGGACTGACCTGTCATGTGATTGACATTAACAGTCATAAAAGCTTTTCTTCTGCTTAAAAACTGAACTTGCGACCTTTCATCATAATTTTGCCTGCTGTGGTAAATAAATAAATAATACCCTATTTTTGACTAGACTTATAGCATAACAGATAGCTCAATAAATAAGAGTCAAGATTCGAGGTAGTAGGAGTTTCTGCAGGTTTATTACAGCATAAGGACAGGATCAGGACAGGATCAGGACAACCTGCATAGGAACAGAATGACAGGGCCCAGCAGGACAACTGGGGCCCAGCAGGGGAAAAGAGGCCCAGCAGCTGCTGGGGCTAGGTCTGGGATGAGCGCGCTAACATTTAATAACATAACATTGACTTATATACATAGCGCAAACACATAGCATTACATTGCAGTAGGCGTAACAGTAGGTGGAGTAGGAGGCGTGACGCGTAGCAGTCGCGAGAGATAACAGTAAAAAGAGGTGTAACTGGGAGTTTACTTAGACATGTGATGCAAACGTAACAGAATATGTCATGAATGGGCGGAAACATTGGAGGGGGCTACCTAAGGAGCCGGGACCTCTAACCTAATGGTGCGCGAAAACTAGCAATGACGTGTTACTAGGAGAAGCTGGGGGCTACGAACTCTGTGCTAGGAGCAGAGACTAGAGTCTGGAGGGTCGGAGCGACATGTACCTAAACCCTATCTGATATCTGATGTTTAGGGAACATGTTGATATAAACTAGAAGTCATGAGGGGAGAAGCTAACTTGATTCTAAGACTGGACCATGCATTATTCTACATGTAGTGCGTGAAGAATATTAAATGACCATTAAATACAGTATTTCTCTAACGTGGAGACGAGAAGGCTAGACAATGACGGAAACTATTGATGCAGTTCAGTAGCTTAGGAATGCAGAGGAGGAGGACTGAACTGATAGCTGGAACTATAACATACTTTTGGCAGACTCAGAGGCAGAGCCGGGGTGCACCGGGCACTGCGAGGGAGGAAGTAAGTGAAGGGTCGAGGATACAGGTGGGGGCTGTATCGCTCCTCAGCGAGGTTTTCAGGAGACAGGAGCTGAATCTGTGGTCCGGGCCCTTTTGAGGCCTAGAAACGGGGACTTTATAATTGAATAACGTGCACACTGAGAAACGTGGCAACATTACTTACATAGGCCTGATATTCGTAGTATTCACGAGGACTGGAAACTAGCATACTAGAGGTGGACACAACTGTAATTGCGTCTTTAATCAGAAATGGGGAATAACATATGCATATTGGTCATGCACACATAACACATGATGGATGAGGCGTAGGGACACAGAACATGGCAAAATTTACTTTTCCACATTCCCTCCTTGTCACTACGTTTCCATCAGGAAACATCAATATTCATGATACCATCTATCATTTCATACAGTACCATTTGCTCGTCTCGAATTGTCTTGGAACGGGATTTAGAACGGGGCTTGGGACTGGGAATACAAGAGGTAGCACACATGCTGCAAATCGCAGGGCCACATTGTATACAGAGGCAGCAGCTAAATATGATCGCTACTGCAATACCTAGAAAGGACAGGACTTTCCATCCCCATACGGAAATTATATTCCAGAACCAACCGGACCATGTCCAGGTGCCTGGATCTCGGTGTAACAGATGGGCAATTTTATGGAGTCTGGTTATAGCTGAATAAACAGACGGCGCGTTATTTGGAATGAAAATACAACAACTGGATCCGAGAATTCTACAGGCCCCGCCCCTATCGGCCAGTATGACGTCAAGGACGAGACGATTCTGTAAAACGACAATTCTCATAAAGGATTGTTCTTCAGTTAAGTTACCTAGAGCGGAGGCAGTCTCATCTACTACTGCTTCAAGGGTTCTTGTTAACCTACGAATTAGCTTACTATTTACAACTGTGCCTAAATAAGGGAAAACACCTTTATCTATATCAATGAATTGCTCTGCGGCGGTTTCAGTATAATCGACAATCGGGAGATTTCTCTTGTGTCTAGTGTGTACTAAGAAAGAATTCCTATGATAGTCAGGTGGGGCTAGAAAAACAGGTGGCAGTAGGAAAGCAATATAACAGGTTCCCTCCCAATCGAGAGGCAGACGGACATATGCAGTTTGACCACAAATAAAATAAGAATGACGTGAAGCTTTGAAAATAGATTTCCCACTGTCACTATACTGGATAACAGTAGTACATTCACTATGACCTAGGTGTACAGAACCATAACTACGGACACATAATTCGCCTTTGACTGGTAGTACTGAAATAGCAGGTAAGTCTGGAGTAGTATCAGACTGAACATTCAGAACCATGAAATTCGACGAATAATTTCCTAAATTATATACTTCATTTTCTAAATCTAAACCTGTTCTGTGGGGGAGACCTTGATTGTCAGGGAAACATGTACTGTTAAGAAAAGACATATCTGTTGAGGATGACGTTAACGTGGACCATGCTCCACACGAACCATTGTGTGAGAATGGATAAGGAAAGAGTGGCAGAACTCCCTTCGGTGTCTGGAAAGGGGGGAGTCGACCACACACCCAACAATTAGTGGCATTGCTGGTCTGGTGTGAATAATGTAACATACGGATAAATGTGTTATTACGCATAGCGAGGCGGTATGCATATTCGTGAGGAGGCAGATCACTAAACGTGTGCTCTACCGTAGCATGAGCAGACATATTTACATGAGGAACTGAAAAACATAGATAGAAAGCATAACTGGTGCAGGAAATCATTATGCTGAGAAATAATATGAAACTCAGAAAAACGATACATTTGATTGAGCTTTGACTGACTCTCTCACTATGGGGGTCTATTTTATACATGTCAGAAACAGTCTAACCGTTTCACCTAGGGGAGGACTTATACAATCAAACTGGCTGACTTATTAGACCTGAGCTTTAACTTATATTCCTGTTGCGGAGTTTTCTCTAACAAGGGAGGGGTTGTAATAATGTCTTGTGCGGGACAGTCCTTTAAAACAATGTTCTGGCAATCCTTCGAATCCTGGGAAATGTTCTTGGAAATGTTTTTGAAGACTGGTTTCAATGGATTGAAAAGTTTTACATGAGAAAGGTGGACCCACCCCTTCCTGCCTTCCAACTTGACGGCAGTTCGGGTGGTCAAGAGGACCTGGCGTGGCTCTTTCCAACGTGGTTCCAGCGGACTTGATCTGTCGAAATTTCTGATCATCACAAGGGAGCCTGGAACGATCTCGTGCGGTGCCACCTTGGTATTGTCTGGAAATGCGGCGGCAACCTGTGAACGACATGAGTTGAGGGCAGACATCAAGGAAGCTAGGTAATCTGTCAGCATATTACATGAAACATCGGTAATACTTCGGGGTCTAGGAGTACCCCACATGTTAGGGGGGCGGCCGAAAACGACCTCATACGGGGACAGACCTGATCTGGAATGTGCGACCATACGCATGTAAAACAGAGCGACTGGCAGAGCTACTAACCAGTCCACACCCTTGTCTTTACAAACTTTTGCTATACGGATTTTCAGAGTCTGATTATGCCTTTCGACTAGTCCAGCTGCTTCTGGATGGCGTACACAATGGAACTTCCACTGGTACCCTAACAAAAGGGAAACGTGTTTCATGAGTTCAGATGAGAATGGCTGGCCGTTATCAGAATATACGACTCTAGGGAGTCCATATCTAGGGAAGAATTCACGAACCAACTGCTTGGCAGTGGTCGCGGCTGTGTAATCTGGGACTGGATATGCTTCTGTCCATCTGGACAAGGCGCATACTACTACAAGGACATACTTGAAACCTCGACATCGCTCCATTTGAATATAATCCATCTGGAGGACCTCAAAAGGGTGGTCAGGGGGCTGGAAACCACCTTGTTCCACCGGGACACTTTTACCTGGATTAAACTGACAACATATCATACAGGTACGGACTTTCTGCTTGGCTGCAGCTCGTAAATGCTTGTTGAACCAAATGTTCTGGATACTGTCTAACATAGCTTTTTCTCCTAAATGTGCTGGACTATGTGCGGTATTGATAATGACTTGAACCATAGAATCGGGAAGAAACCATGTGGCTCTACCCTTCGTTACCCATCCCTGATCTGTCTGGACCCCTCCTTGTACAGACCATTTCTTGATTTCATCGGGAGTAGCATGTGACTGGATATCTATGACATCTTGAGTAGGGTCCTTAACTGTCATGCATGTAATCGGATCTAGAGTATGTGTCATATTAACTGGGATGTCTGGAGTCTGTGCTGTAAGCTTGGCTGTGCGGTCTGCTAAATCATTACCTTGGGAAATAATGTCAGTGACTTTCGTATGTGCTTTGCACTTCATGATAGCAATAGATGTCGGTAAATGTATGGCATCTAACAGGGCTTGAATAAGGAGACCATGCTGAATCTTGGTTCCATGAGAAGTCATGAAACCTCTCTCCTGCCAGAGCACTCCGAAGTCGTGTACAACTCCGAATGCGTAACGTGAATCTGTGTAAACATTAACCTTCAGGTTCTTGGCATGTATACAGGCTTGTGTCAGAGCAACTAGCTCTGCTGCTTGAGCGGACAGGGTATCAATACGGTGTGTTTCAATAACTTCAGTGTCGGTAGTCACTGCATACGCGGCGACTAGTTCTCCTGTACTAGTTCTCATACATGAACCATCCACATAAAGTGTCAGGTCAGGATCTGGTAACGGAATATCTGTCAGGTCTTGTCTTGGCTTTGTCGTAATGTTAACTACTTCCACACAATCATGTGTGTCTGGATTTGAACTAACTGATGGTAACAGTGTAGCAGGATTCAGGACGTTGCAGCGTCTAATTCCTATGTGTGGCTGGAACAGTGTCAATTCATAACCTGTTAAACGTGCAATTGTCAAGTGCTGAGTTTGTGTTCGGTTTAAAAGAACTTCTACTGAATGTGGAACTTGTACTGTCAAGGAATGTCCTAAAACTATAGAATCACTTTGTCTAATAGCTAGTGCTGTGGCTGCAACTGACTTGAGGCACGCAGGCAACGCCTGGGCGACTGGATCTAATGTGCTCGAAAAATAAGCACAGGGCTTGTATTGACCTGCTTGATCTTGTGTGAGGACAGATAATGCTGTACCTTCGCGTTCAGTAACGAAAAGTGTAAAAGGCTTACTGTAGTTCGGTGTAGCTAGAACTGGAGCTTGACATAGGGCTTTCTTTAACTCGTTGAAACTAAGTGTATGGTCAGATGTCCAAGGGAGGACAGTCGATACGGCTGCCTCCTGTGTCGTTAACTGTATCAGTGGCTTGGCTAGGAATGCATACTGGGGAATCCATTGTCTACAATAAGAAGTAAGGCCGATAAAGGCACGTACCTCCTTCTGGGTTCTGGGCTGGGGAAGACTCGCTATTAACTGGATACGGTCGGGTGTCAACTGCCTACCCCTCTTGGACAGCAAGTGTCCTAAGTATACCACTTGCTGGACACAGAATTGAAGCTTCGAAGGTGACACCTTGTGCCCCATCTCGGCTAGAAAATACAGAACTGTAAGTGATGCTCGCTCGCAGTCACGTTCAGAACGGGCTGTGATCAGTAGATCATCGACATACTGGAGCAGGGCAGTGTCAGTTGGCATGTGAATGTTGTCTAGTTGTCTCTTGAGTGCTTGACTGTAAATACTAGGGCTTTCTGTGAAACCTTGAGGAGCGCGTGTGAACATATAGCTCCTTCCATTTAAACAAAATCCGAAAAGAAACTGGCTGTCTGGATGAATTGGAACACTAAAAAATGCATTCTTGAGGTCAATAACAGTGAAAAACATGGCTTCGGAATCAATGGCTGTTAACAGGGAAGAAATGTCTGGGACAACTGGGTACTGAGGAATAATACATTTATTAAGCTCTCGTAAATCAATCACTAATCGATATACTGGGGGTGCATTTGGATCAGTACGTTTCATGACTGGAATGATCGGAGAATTACATACATTGGAGTCAGTTTCTACAACTACTCCTTGAGCCATGAGCTCGTCAATAATTTTGGATAAGGCTGCTACAGCCTCAGGTGGCAATCTGTACTGCCTGATTCGTGGTAACACTACACCTGGTTTGAGAGTCACACGATAGGGTGTGATTTGCATGTAACCTACATCAGTTGGACCTTGCGCCCATAAATGCTGCGGAACATTAGACAATCTTGAATCAAAATCTCGTAATACATAGTGACCCTTAAAGTCACGTAGGAACAGACGTATTCCCTCTGGGGAACAGCAAATAACTGCACCTAATTCTTTCAGTGTCTTAATACCTAATAGATTTTCTGGACATGACTTAGTAAGTAACAGATCAGTAGTACGGGACAATGGACCTACTTCTAGAGTAACTGGCTTAGATATCTCATTAACTATAGGTTTTCCTGAAAATCCAAGGGAAACATTTCTTGAGCCTGAGAGCGGAGCCCCTGGAACTTCGGCGTGACTAATTGTGGTCCTACTTGCCCCTGTATCGATCAAAAACTTTCTGTCTTTCCCTAATACTTGACTATGAACATAGGGACCTTCTTGGTCTACAGGTATCTCGATGAGAGGCAAGCCTACCTCCCTCTCTAGGCTGTTTCATGAATATGACTGGTACTCTGGATACTCGGACTGTGCATACTGGTACATCTGCTGTGTGACATGCTGTGTTGCAGCAATAGGCTGCGGTACGGTAACTGTCTGTGGTGCATTCTGTGACTGAGGAGTCTGTGAAACTTGTTCTTGTCTTGGCGGACGTGGTCTTTCTTTAGTCTTACCGGTAGCTATGTTGTGTTTCAGAACTGCACACTCGTTTATAAAATGACCTGGCTGTTTACAATAATTGCAGGTCCCTTTAACGGGAGCCGCAGGATGACTGGCTTGATTCGGACCTCTCTTCTGACTGTCTTGAGGAATAGATTGTGCAACTAGCACTTTCATTTTCGTGTCTTTCATACGTTTTCTTTCATGTTCTTGCTCTTCTCTGATTCTATTCTGGTGGTACTGGAGCATCTGGAGCATCTGGGACGGAGTATTTGCTTGCCAGGTGCTTTCGACTTTCAAAACTCGGTTTTTAATTTGTGGACTTGAATTCTCGACTAATTTGGTAACGAAAAGATGAGGGTATGACTCACTACTTGTCTTGAGACCACTGTTAATACTGAAACATTTCTCAAATCTAGAATAAAAATCACTAATATCCTCATCTTGTTTCTGTTTACAGGCTGAGATTGCATCCCAGTCTTCTTTCCTAGTTGTCAATAATCTGGGTAATACTTGAATCAATAATTCTGGTAATTCTTTACATTTATCTCCAAGACCGGTACCTGGTACTCGTGCCTTGTCTTCAGCTTCTAGAGCTGTCCAATCGATCTTTTTCTCTCCCACCTCCCATTCTTTTTCCTTTAACTTTTCATACACCCCTGCGGGTAGCAGGACCTTTAACATTTTAATGATATCTGGGTAAGTGTATTCTCCCATACGGAGCATGTCTTTTAATTCTCTATGGAACCCCGCTGGATCTTTGTCATGACAGGGGATTAATTTCTTCATTTCAAGAAGTTCCATCTTTGATATCGGAGTGTATACAAACACTCGTTGCATTACGCCACCCGCCCCTTGGACTGGGTGGACTTCTCGTAGCGGATTCTGTCTGTCTATGTAAAATGGTTTACTTTCTGGGGGTGAGACATGAACAAAATGCGGGTTCAGGAACGTTCTATACTTGTGGCGCTGTTCTAGAATGACACTAATTAAATCGGTACCTAGACCTCTCCATCTATACTGGAGTAACTCGTTCAGGATATCATGTAACGGACCTGGATCAGAATGTTGACCCTCATACTGAGTAATGAGGTGCTGGATCATATACATACCCACCAGTCGTTGCTCGGCTGGGGGCAGTTTCAGAAACATTTGTGCCACTATTTCGTCTGGAAAAGTGGTAGAATCAGTAATCCATCGGACTGCTGATCGGGCTAGTTCTTGTTCGTGCATGGTACTTAATTCGCTATAACCGACTCGTGATTTCAGAATGTGATCGGTAGCTTGAAATACTTGTTCTAGAGAGCCTCGTTCTGGTGCTGGATGATGAAACATAGACTTAGGTTCTGGACGTAAATGGCGATCTGGAAATCTGGATTTTCCTACATACGCTATTCTGGCGGGATTCTCGTCTTCCTCTTCAGGATCAGAGATACTTTCTTTCTCGCTTACTTGTGCTGCTTTACGCTGTTCGTGTAACCTTATTATTTCTTTACGAATTTTCTTGTACATACTTTCCATGGCACTAATGGTCTTGTGCTTACCCTCGGCTATATTATCACTCCACCTTGTTAGGATTCTCATTTCGGCGGGATCTTTAGACGGGTAATCTTGTTCTCTTATTAGACAATTGATCAGGAACTTTAATACCATGAGCTGAATCTCGGCTTTTCTTTGAGACATAATTTCGCCAATACTTTCTGGATCATCCCCTGTACGGATGAAACGATATATTCTGTCTAGATCTTCTTTCATATTTGGTAAGGTGACTAGATACTCGGTCACCCTTCTTACGCGTACGGAATATAAAACCATATTATACTCGCCTGGGACTGTGTCATAGACACATTCGGCAAGGGCTTGCCTGATTTCTGTAACAGACTTATTACTTTTAGGAGTACGCTGTGATGCTTGAGCATGTAATTCGAGTGCTGATAAACGCTTGTGTGGCGGTGGGGTTTGAGGAGGACCTCCTCCTGCGGCCCCTATACTAGAATCGTCGACTGACATTCTTCGTGCTTGCAGGGTCGGTAATTGTAACGTGGGCTGAACTTGTATGACAGGCTGACCCGGGGGTACCGTAACAGGTACTCCGGTGTCTGGAGGAACGGGAAGTGCCTGATTTACAGGGACAGGTGGAGCGCGAACTGGATTTGCATATTCTGGAACTGTGTCGTCCAAATAGGACGAAATAAAAATATCAGCTGCCGTCGGTTGGTGACGTAGCTTGGTCGGAACTAATGGTGGCGGGAAATTACTGGGTGCCTCTGGGGTCGCTTTTGGCAAACCTTCGGCAAGGAGAGGATACATACCCTTAATAAGGGCATGCCTCTGTCTGTCTGACTGTTCGACTTTGACTTGTTCACCTATCTCGATTAATTCTCTTTCTTGGGCTCGTTCTTGGGATTCTCTACTTAACTCTGACTTTCTGACTTCCTTTTCCGTTCTTCTATGCGCTTCCTTACGCCATAACTCGATGGCATCTTTCTGTGACTGTCTGGCTTTCTTTTTCCATAATGCTTCTTCTACTCGCATGATACATTCGGCATCCCATGTACCCGATACGGGCCATCTATACTTTTCTTCTAACTGTTTGGTATACTCTACCCATAAATCTAGATACAATATGGCGCTTATGCCATGTTTCTGATACATAAAGTGACCTGGACTGTCCCTAGGCGGAACAGGAACTGCTGCTTCCAGCAGACCCTTTCTAGTTTTTAACTGACGTAACTTGGAAAAGAGCGGCATTCTAAACTTGAATCGGAACACAATACAATACACGAAAAACAATAACAATTGGGAAAACAATTCAGGCATACCACGACATTGGAAATACATTAAACAATATCACATCATAACAGTTCGAACAGAATACTACCTGAAAATACTGAAAACAGAAACAGAACAGAATTCTCGAGAACGGAACAGACTAGAGTTACTGGATGCACTGCTGTAACAGTACGGAACATACCGGTCCCATAAAGGAACGCATCAAGACCCGTATCCACCTAGGTGAACACTTCGTTTGTGGGCTTGGGTACCACCAACCCACGGACCAGGAGTCAATTTAGACTGACCCTGTCTAGACACTACCCCAGCAATGGTACTCACCGGGCAGCACGGAACGGAAGGCCTCGGACTGGACTGGACGACGGACGACGAACTTCGGACTTCGGACTTCAGTTACAGGTGGGCCTCCGGATACCTCGGACCTTGGACTCTCGGCTTGGGCTCTGGTCGGGACTCGCCGCGTTCCTCCACCGTCTCGTTCGGATGCTGGACCGCCTCCTCCGTCTCCTCCGTGGGCCTGAGGGATACTTGAAGCAGAAATATCTGCACTTGGCCAGTATGGTTCCGTCACGACTGCAGAGGGTCAGGGGGTCGGCGTGGCTTCACCGACGCGTGGGGAAAGGGCAAGTCCCTGTTCGGGCGCCATTATGTGGTAAATAAATAAATAATACCCTATTTTTGACTAGACTTATAGCATAACAGATAGCTCAATAAATAAGAGTCAAGATTCGAGGTAGTAGGAGTTTCTGCAGGTTTATTACAGCATAAGGACAGGATCAGGACAGGATCAGGACAACCTGCATAGGAACAGAATGACAGGGCCCAGCAGGACAACTGGGGCCCAGCAGGGGAAAAGAGGCCCAGCAGCTGCTGGGGCTAGGTCTGGGATGAGCGCGCTAACATTTAATAACATAACATTGACTTATATACATAGCGCAAACACATAGCATTACATTGCAGTAGGCGTAACAGTAGGTGGAGTAGGAGGCGTGACGCGTAGCAGTCGCGAGAGATAACAGTAAAAAGAGGTGTAACTGGGAGTTTACTTAGACATGTGATGCAAACGTAACAGAATATGTCATGAATGGGCGGAAACATTGGAGGGGGCTACCTAAGGAGCCGGGACCTCTAACCTAATGGTGCGCGAAAACTAGCAATGACGTGTTACTAGGAGAAGCTGGGGGCTACGAACTCTGTGCTAGGAGCAGAGACTAGAGTCTGGAGGGTCGGAGCGACATGTACCTAAACCCTATCTGATATCTGATGTTTAGGGAACATGTTGATATAAACTAGAAGTCATGAGGGGAGAAGCTAACTTGATTCTAAGACTGGACCATGCATTATTCTACATGTAGTGCGTGAAGAATATTAAATGACCATTAAATACAGTATTTCTCTAACGTGGAGACGAGAAGGCTAGACAATGACGGAAACTATTGATGCAGTTCAGTAGCTTAGGAATGCAGAGGAGGAGGACTGAACTGATAGCTGGAACTATAACATACTTTTGGCAGACTCAGAGGCAGAGCCGGGGTGCACCGGGCACTGCGAGGGAGGAAGTAAGTGAAGGGTCGAGGATACAGGTGGGGGCTGTATCGCTCCTCAGCGAGGTTTTCAGGAGACAGGAGCTGAATCTGTGGTCCGGGCCCTTTTGAGGCCTAGAAACGGGGACTTTATAATTGAATAACGTGCACACTGAGAAACGTGGCAACATTACTTACATAGGCCTGATATTCGTAGTATTCACGAGGACTGGAAACTAGCATACTAGAGGTGGACACAACTGTAATTGCGTCTTTAATCAGAAATGGGGAATAACATATGCATATTGGTCATGCACACATAACACATGATGGATGAGGCGTAGGGACACAGAACATGGCAAAATTTACTTTTCCACATTGCTATTGTCAAGATTTGGACTGCATGCGAGAAGTGGCGAGGCCGGCGTTGCTGCTGGTACAAACTTTCATACTCAGATTTGGATCTGTTAAAACTGTGCTTTGTGTGGTTACGTGTTTGGGTTTGAAACCACATCTTCGTATTCTTGACCACGCGCATTTGTATCGTTTTGAAACTCATCTTGAGTTCTGGAGTCGCTGTGCCAGCACCCTCTGCTTGGATCTTCGTCCTCACAGAATCCTCAAGAGTTCTTCACCTAGGAACTCCTTCATTGTAGATCTCCGGCCTCCGCTTTGCTACTTATTGTTTTCTTTCCTTCTGATGAAGTTGTCGCGTCACGTTATGCTACGCTCTACGTGCCTAACGAGGTGGCCATTTTTTTTTTGGTGTGTTTACATTCTCAGTCGAAAGAAAAGGATTTCTGATTAGAGCTTCGCTGGAATCTCCTTAAAGGTTTTCAATGTACTCTTAACATATTTAAATTTATTTGCACGCATAGTTTCATTTTTGTATGATTCAACAAACTTTTGATAATTTTAATTTACTTGCAAGCATATATATTTTTTTTTATAGGTTGCTTTCCTTCCTAGTTGCTAATGTGTATTTGGCTCATTTATTGAACTATGTGGCACATTCATACTGACCTTATGTAATCACATGATATTGGTATCACAACTTATTTGTGTTGGTGAAATAGGTCAATCACTTTATTGATTCATCTTGTTGTTTCTATTTGCCACTTACTCAATGCGTTGGGGCACTGAGGTTTCAGGATCTACTTGGGTTTCATTTATTCTGAGTACACAACAATGCAAACTGTAGCTGCTCCTTTTTACTTGTCTGCCCCTGGGGATCCACCTATCAGGTAGCAAAAATGGAAAAATGTTTTCGAGAGATATGCCAAGGTGTGTGGGACAAGCCTTAGTGCAGAAAAAATAAATGCTCTTCTCTTACATTGCCTTGGCTCAGAGAGACAAGAAGTTTTTGATCATTTGCCTGAGATTGATGATTCCAATTTGAATGAATATGAAATTTGTATTTTGAAATTGGATAGACTCTACCTACCTAAGGTAAGCACTATTCTTGAACGTTACCATTTTGGTCACAGAAACCAAAATTAAGGTGAGACAGTTGAAGATGATATCACTGCTCTAAGGAAGTTGGGGTTGTCTTGTAAATTTGGAGCTCCCTTGGAAGAAAGGATAAGGGATCAGTTTATGTTGGGCTATAATGTGCAAAAAGTTAGGGATGATATCTGGCAGAAGGATGATCCATCATTGGAGGAAGTTATAACTATTGCTAAACAGATTGAACTTTTGCAGAAATGTGTTGAAGATGTACTCAAAAGAGATAATGTCCTGGAAGGAAAAAAAATGTGCAGAAAATACTTCAAAGCTAGTACAGAAAAGAACTCTTCTCGTTCATTTCAAAATTCTCAATTCAAATGTTATAAATGTGGAAATCCTAACCATTTTGCAAATGATACGAAATGTCCTGCTTTGAAAGCAAAATGTGGTATTTGTAAGAAAATTGGTCATTTCACTTCGTCTTGCAGGACAAAAAAAAGTAAAGCAAAAGTGAGTTTGGTGTGTCAGTATGAAGAGAGTGATAGTGATTCAGATACAGATATTGACTGTGGACAAATAGTTTCACAAGTATCTAATAACAACAAGAGAGGTCCTGTGGATGAAGTGATGGTTGAACATTGTGCTACTTGTGTATTGTTTGATTCAGGTGCGAAGATAACCATTGTATGGAGACAATTTTACTCGCACTATTTGAAGAACAACATTAAATTGTGGAGAGCTGACATCAAACCTTTTGCTTATGGTGGGGAACCTATAAAACGTTTAGGTTACTTTAATGGCTTGATTGAATACAAAGGAAGGTACATCTCTCGGAAGGTTTATGTGTCTCATAATGGTGACAGCATTCTTAGTCGGCTGCCCCAGAGGGATTTGGGTGTTATTTTAGACCCCAATAGTGATCCCCCCATTTTGTTTAAGGAAAATTTTCAGGTGAACATGGTTGATTCCCAAAACTGCAGTGATGTCTATACTTCAAATTTGAGAAGCTCATTCCCCAAAGTGTTCAAAAGTGAATTGGGATGCTTGCGTGATTATGTGCATGTGATCCAGTTAGTGTCTGGTGCTGTGCCCATTGCAAGCAAGGTTCGTGGTGTCCCTTTGTCTGTCAGAGATGAAATGAAAGAGCAATTGGAGAAACTTAAGTCAGATGGGATAATTGAAGAAGTTGAGGGGACACAATGGTTGGCTCCAGTCATTGCCACACGCAAATCTGATGGCAGTCTTTGCCTCTGCATCGACTTAAGAGAGCTTAACAAACAGGTTGTCATGGATAGGTATCCCCTACCCAAAATATCGGATCTGCTCATGCTATTGAAAGGTGCTAATGCGTTTGCCACAGTAGATCTGAAATCAGCATATCATCCAATAAAATTGGATGATGACTCTGGAGATTGCACTTCTTTTATCACCCGATTTGGAACCTTCAGATTTATTAGATTACCGTTTTGTCCGGTGTCAGCAGCTTCTGTCTTTCAGAGGGCCTTAGAAAAGTTTTTAAAGGGACAACTTGATGTTAAAATCTATCAGGGTGACGTTTTAATTTATGGTAAAGATGAAAAGGAACTTGATTTAAGGCTCAGGCAGGTTTTGGAAAGGTTCACGCAACACAATCTCACTGCCAGGATAGATACGTTTAAGTTCAAGAGATCCTCCATTGATTATCTTGGGCATACCATCTTGGGTAAGGGTGTAGAACCCAAACGCGAGCTTATTGAGACCATACAAAGCTTGGCCTAGCCCACTAATAAAGAAGAACTTATTAAGTTTCTTGGGATGGCCTAATATTACAGCTAGTTTGTCAAAGGTTTTGCTGAAAAGTGTGTTAACATACGGACACTGCTGTGTAAAGGAGTTGATTTCATCTGGTCAGAACTGTGTGAGGCTGAATTTGTTAAGGTAAAAGCGTTACTCAAGAAAACCCCTAAGTTAAGGAGTTTTGACCCTTATATCAAGTCGGTCCTTATTACCGATGTCAGTATGAAGGCTCTAGGGACTGTTTTGTAGCAAGAGAGTGGTGATACCAAAAATGTAATTCTTTTCCTCTCTAGGAGTCTCAAAGGAGCGGACTTTCAGTATTCAGTAATAGAAAGGGAGGCCCTTGTTGTACACTGGGTAACCAAGAAGTTCAAGAATATCCTCTGGGGTACAAAGTTTATTGTGCGTACCGACCACAAGCCCCTGTGTGAGGTTTTTAATACAAAAGGCATTGATGCCATCTCAAGCAGAATTTACAGGTAGGTTGTAGGACTTCAAGGTTATGATTTTAATGTAGAATACTTACTTGGAGCACGCAACTGCATTGCCGATACTCTATCTAGGCTAGTGCCTTCCAATGATGACAATGTAGATCAAGAGGAACAAGATATGACGGAATAGGTATGTGCTATTGAGAGTGATGGAATAAAAGAAAATAAGTGACGTGAGGAGTGTGAATCTGCCGAAGATCTTTTGGAACTTTCCTCCCTTATCAAAGGAGGGTGGAATAAAAGGGGCCAAGGTATTTCAGTAAAATATTGGAATGTTAGGCATGAAGTCTCTGAGTCTGGTTGGTTGATGTTTCGAGGGACAAGATTAATTCCTCCTAAGATATTCCGCAATGAATTGGTTGAGTTGTCCCCTTAAGGGCATCAAGGAGTATCCAAGACCAAAGAAAGAGTCAGACTCAACTACTAGTGGCCAGGGATGGACTTACAAGTAGAACGCTTGGTTAGAGAATGTATTCCCTGTACACTAAGTGAAAAATGTCTCAAACTCAGGGTAAAACCCATGTTCATCAGAGAACGCCCAAAAGGTCCTTGGGAAGAGTTGGTACTTGACATTTTAGGTCCTGTGCAAAGCAAGGATGGTGACCTGTATCTATTTGTTCTCATTCACATGTACTCCAGGTGGCCTGAGATCAAATTCACCAAGTGCATTGATACTAAACATGTCATCAACTTCCATAGGGAGGTTTTCACACAAGTAGGTCCGCCTGGGTATCTGTTAACAGATAATGGGGTGCAGTTTGTGTCTAATGAGATGGAGGAATTCTTGGAAAAATGTTTCATTAAACCCAAACGCTGGTCACTTTATCATCCAGAAACAAATGGTATGGTAGAACGCTTTATTCGAGTTCCCAAGGAAACCATACCCATGTCTAAACAGAGTAATTTGGACTGGAAAGAAGGAGTTAATAAGAAAGTAGAAATGTATAGAATTTCTCCTCATGCGACCACTGGTTGACCGCCGTTCAAGTTACTCAAAAGAAGACATCCCAATACTCTGATAGCACCTTTTTGGGTGAATGATATTGAATCAAAAAAGAAGGGGAAGTCCTCTCAAGTTCCATGGATGGCTAGAGAAGCTGGTAAGATTGATGGACGCAAACGAAGATTTGATGTTAGGAAAGCTGTCAAGACCACTCAATTTACTCTAGGTGATTTGGTCATGATTAAAGCACCATTTGGGTGCAAAGCTTCAGGTATATTTCAAAAGCCTCAAAGAGTTGTAAAATGTGTAACTAATGCATTAAAACTGAGAATTCTCACATCTGGAATCCTAATAGAGTGGTGGTCATCAAGAACTCTTTGTTGAACAGTGGGCATGCAAAACCCCTGGTAAATTCCACCTCTTGTCCCTCTGCGTGTCTTTCGGGTCCTCTAAAGAATAGAATTGAAAGAGTAAAGAAACCCCCTTCTAGGTTCCATGACTATGTAAGGAAATGTTGTTAATATGTGCTGAAAGAGTAAAGAAACCAATTTCTGGTCCTCTAAAGAATAGAAGTGAAAGAGTAAAGAAACAACCTTCTAGTTTCCATGACTATGTAAAGATTTTAGGGTTCTTACATTTTTGTTCATCAAGTGTTTTTATGTAGAGAGAAGGTGTGTAACAATGGGCTTTGCATATAGTTCTCCTGTGTTTACCATGTATCAGCATGTTGTCCTTTGACTAGCACCATAGTGATAGAACCCTGATGAGTGTTAGGAGTCAGTTGCACCTGGCTCTAGCTACTTGATGGATGGAATCTTATACTCTCTGGAATAAACTTACTTCAAACCTCTCCTACAACCTCCTGTGCCACTTTGTCTTGATTTTACACCTATATGCAGCTTTAATTAGAAGTTTCTTTAATTCGGGACTTGATGGTGATGGTTAAACCTCATTCTCATGAAACTCCAAAAGTGGCTTTCCCACAGCTACCTGTAACTCAACCAAGACACAATGGAAGTCTTACTCCTGTCTGACAATGGACAGTCCAACCAGGCCCAAGAGTAGATAAACACCATTGATACTTTCAACTTCAAATTGATGCTGGCTAAGTCCACCAAATTCAGGGAATCACCCTGGATTCAAATATGAGCATGAACCTGCACATAAAGAACACAGTGAAAAGTGAATTCTGGAACCTAAAACTCCTACACAAAATCAAGCCCTTTCTACCCCCAAATTATTATTTTTAAACTAGGCCTGTGCGGTGAACTCAGCTCCGCAGGTGGGTTTTTGGCTACTCCGTAATCCTCTTGGAACGTGGAATTCAGAAAAAACTCCAGCTATGGCACGTGGCGGAGCCTACTGGCGCTCACCCGAATTACAGGTTTGCAGAACTTTGTTTTGTTTTAAACCCATTTACCGGCTCATCCCGAAGCAATTACTGTTCAATTGTGCAGGGTTTCTAAATAGAACAAAACATGCCACCATCTGTAACAGAAGCGTGTTTTCTCCCATAATTTTTCAGGGGGCAGAGGAAGAAGGCAAAGTTCTCACACTCAACTCGTGCAAAGACACTTTCATTTCCATTAACAGTTGTTGAAGGGCCTTATTCTGCAAAAACGTCAAACCATCACTGCTGGAGTGCCGTCCATGTGTATTTGAAAATGTTGATGCACACTATTTGTGAGGAAACTGGGCCTCTAGGCTAAAGATGCCGCCATATAATAAAGATGACAACTTTTCCAACTGTAGCAGTCCTACAGAGTAGGGTGCTACCCAAACCACCATTGCGTTCAGCACCTTGTCGAGTGTATGAAGCACTACAGAAATGAAGAACACAAATACAATTGCCTGCCCTTTCTTATAATTGCTTGCGTGCCATCCTAGACAGTTCATTAGCATTTGAAGCGTGTCACCTAGGTGCGCCTTAGTATTGCAAACGTCCAGAAAACAGCTTCAGAAAGGGTCATCTCGTCTATAGGTTATCTGCCTAAAACTATAGGCATGTACACTGATATATGCACCCACACAGGTACATATTCAGAAATGGTCTGGTTGAAATAAAATAAATAAATACACTTAAATATTAAGTGCCAATATGTGAAAAGTAAATGTGTTTTGTTGGTCTGGACTTAACAGTGAACACATCTTACCACCAAGAAGACAGTCAACAGAGGCACCACACGTCCCTTTTGGTGCCTCAAAAGATTGTCAAAGATGAGGGCCAGTTATACATTAAGGGGCAAAGTTAAAAGAAACTGATGCATCCGTAGAAATACATCCCACAATATGGCCCACCTTGCGCAAGGATTGACAGCTGCGCCAGAAATTCTGCCGCACCTGTCAGCCCAAAGGTCAAGCAAGCATGAAGCAACTACAGCAATGCTTGGGGAAGGCCTATACTTAATACAGTGTGTCACTCCTCATGCCTGCTCCAAGATGGCGTAAGGTTTTGACGCAGTGGTGTCCTTGTAGATTTCACTTTGTCACTTTTACAAGGCTTTCCTGTGTTGGAACGCACACCCTGCATTCATTATACATGATGCAGCTATAATGGGATACAGGGCTTTACAACGTGACACATCTCCCTAGATGCTTCACATTTTAATTTGGCTGCATTTTTTACATCGAAGCTGCGTCACAAAAGTGAGGCAACGGCGGCACAAAAGTGTTGCAAGGGGCTTGTAAATCTGCCCCTGAGTGTTCACTTGAGGCTTCGTCAAAGGGGATGCGTGGAAGGCTATTCCATTAATATGACTTCCTTCTGCCCTGGAATCACCTCCTTCATGATAAGTGCTGTTCCAATGCTGGTGCCAGGCTGCACTGGCAGTCCATTCACACGAGGTTGAGGTGAATGTGTTCTTTCAGAACACTAAAGTGTACGAATAGGCCAACATATCTCAAAGAGTAAAGTGTTACTGCCATGTGGCCTAGATCAGTCACACTTGATACTGATTATTGACCACTGACATGAGTACAATTGTGTGCACGTCTGTAGGGCGGAGCCTTTAATAACAATGTATGGCGTAGCATCCTGCCTCTCTCCTAAATACAATGGAGCAGATTTACAAGGACTGATTCTTGTCTGCATATTAGCAGAGATGCCTCAGTTCATTTGGGTCTCGTAAAAAAAACCTTGCGCCACCATGGATGCGTAGTATTTACAATACGGCGCACCATGGCACAAGGTTTGAGAGATGCATGACGCATCTATTAACACAAAGGCAACGCATTGTTGGAGGTGTGTCGCAAGCATGAAACAACATCAGCAATGCTCAGTAATGCCTATACTTATGGTACTGTGTCACTCCTTACACCAGCTTAAAGCAGGCATAAAGTTTTGATGCAGTGGCATTGTAGAAGTGACAGTAAAATCCTGTAGATTTCACTGCATCACTTTTACGAGGCTTTCTTGCATTGGAATGCCCACCCTGTAGTGCAGGGCTTTACAACGTGACACATCTCCCTAGGTGTGTCACAGTGTAAATGTGTTACAATATGGAGCATTGTTTACAACACCGCTTCGTCACAAAAGTGCCGCAACGGCGGCATAAAAGTGTTGCAAGGGGCTTGTAAATCTGCCCCTAAATACGCTGGGCTTAGTGCGCTCAAAAAGAGGAAAACCTCTGCCGACTTTTTACACATCAGAAATGTTAACACTCATGTCGCCGACGGCCTACATGTGAATACACCTTTATACTTTATTCCAGCACAACAAACTAAGTGCACTCTACCCAATGACCAGCACAACACAATTGCTTGATGGTACTGTGGCAGGATCGTAATAGGCCCCAAAGTGCACCCTAACCAGTGGCAAGCACAACACAATTTCTTGATGGGTACCACAAGCCAACACACTGATTACACAACACCCACTCAACTGATGTGCACAAATGCATAGCAGGTCCTTTTTCACCCCCTGCACCAGCAGGGGTGTTGCTTTGCTGCTTATCCAATCCAACTTAAAAATGCGGGCAGACAAATGTATTAATTAAATGCATCCTGTTTTCCTTTAAGGAAAACCGGCTGCATTTAGAAAAAAAAACTGCTTTATTTAAAAGCAGTTCCAGACATGGAGCCCGGCAGGCCACCATCCCTGGGACGGGCAGCTATTTCCTATGGGGTTGCAAATTGCAAGTCGCAAATTTTCATGGTCGTACCTCTGGCCCTAATGTCTACCAGCATTTGCTTTCACTTGAACACTTGCAGAGGCATGAAGTAATGTCACATAAGGAAAATTGTGTCTGAGAAGATCTAAATGATAAAATTGGAGCACAGCCACAATCTGAAATATACCCCAATTGAGACCCAAGAATGCAGTGTGAAATAGGACCCTCTGTCCATAATTGATGGTGTCCATAACTCAGTCTGAAACCTAGGAGGAGTATAAAGGCTTTTGTGCGGTTGGGTCCTCAACTTCTCAAACTTTCAACTCTACCTCAAACGAAGGGAGGGTGCACCCAGTTGAGCCTCTATACCACCTAATGTATTGCAGTGTGTGTGGATGTTTTAAATATCATATGTGAGTGTGCTAGTGATCCCAGGTAAATTAGTGTCCAAGTCACATTTCTTACATACATATTTTATATATATATTTTGGGTCCTCACCCACAGGTACCACCTTAGGCTTGCTTCATCATTGGACCCACACCCAGATCACCTATTGTGACTAGGCAGGCTCTATGCGTTTGTAAGTGGATCTCCTGGGAGGTAGATGCAGGGAATTAGGTGTGTTCAAAATTCCTATGGATTCTATAATACTATTTTAATGAGCAAGTTCTATGGCAAGATTAAAAACAGTGAGATGCTAATCATGATACTATGGACCTATAGATGTTAAGGACTTGTCTACTCACTGAACGATTGGGAATGGCATTAAACGTGAGACATTCCTCAGGGCTTCTCAAGAAATCTGTTTATCCTGTGGTTTAAGGTTTCTGTTCGGAACACTGATACTCCAATATTTGTGGCAGGTGATTTTAGACAATGCCAACCAGTCTACCTCACTTAACACCATTCGCCCTTTTGCATTTTGCTCTCTCTCTGCTTTCAAACTTACATGGATATGTCTTTTACAGATTTTTTTATTTTTTTATTATTGTTGTATGATTACATTTTGGAAGTGCCACTGAATTTTTTTTCGAATTAATGCCAGAGGTCATTGAAAAGCTGGGAAATACTCAAGGACACATTCATTCCATGGTTGTTATGCTTTGTGAGTTTTCACAATGTTTATATTACTCTATGTTGTGTTAAAATATGTTTTATTCGTATTTCAAAACGTACAACCCTTTATCAGTGAATAGTCCCCCATTTCCTCACCACATACCCTTGCTAGACACCTCTGTGAAACTCACATTACACTGCTTAGAGCAAGCTTTCCTGTATGAGATGTGTCGAGGATCACAGGGTCTGAGGGACTTTGAGGGATAGGAGATGTTGCCAAGTAGCTATACATGTACTAATATAACCGTGTTTGTTTGTCATTGTTCAGGTGTTCTGCAGGAGAAAGGCGGTGCCATGCAGTCCAGGCTAAGTAAACTAAAGCTTTGGGGCATTTCAGCAAGGGGGCGTATAAAAAAAATGTTGCTGCTTTTGCAACCGTTTTCGGCCGAAAGGCGACAATAATTCTAACGCCCTAATAGCAAGGACACGCTACTGCGTGAATCCATGCTTCTTTGCCCTTTCCCTCAACGCCTAGCTTTGCATCTCTAATGAGATGCAAAGTGGGCGTTCCTCCCCAGGATAACGGGAGAATTGTCGCTAAGCGACATTTCTCCTATTATCAATGGGCGACAAGAAAAGTAGCGCTAACCTCTGTTATCACTACTTTCCTAACTCCTGCTTTGAAACTGACTTAGCCATGATATCCTATGGAAGGTGTATATGATGGCTAAGTATGTGAGGCCCTATCAGCAAGCTATCGCCAAAAGTTGTGTGATTATCGCTGGATTTCCATCGATAATCACACAAATAGGCAGCTTGCACTCTGAATTTTATCCTTGTGGAGATAAGCGTTGCTGATAGCACACTATCTCCGCGATAAATTTCAGAGTTGGGTGGCGATAATTATCCTAGCGCTAAGTGCGCTTAGCGATAATTATCGCCCCCTCTTGATTATATGCCCCTTTGTTTTTAATAGTTGTGTCCTCCAGTTAGCATTTCAAACAAACCCATGTGTCTTTAAATTTAAATTCTTAAGAAAGCCAAGTATTGTGCAGGAACAAATGTGTAAAGTTAGACCTTTTTTTCTGCAGCAGGCATTGTGTCCCTTCAAGCACGAGACATTTGAAACCTGTCAAAATGTGTATACCTATTTTTAACCCGTTGCATGCTGATGACGGAACCGCTCCGTCATCAGCTGAGGGTGCGCTGTGCTGATGACGGAGCGGTTCCGTCATGGCCCGCCCGGCACGCCTGCACGGCGGGAATTCCGCGCCTGCGCTGAGCGTTCTATTGAGCGGGGCGGGCCATGACGGAACCACTCCGTCACAAGCACAGCGCAACCGACGCTGGTGACGGAGCGGTTCCGTCACCAGCATGCGCCCGCCGTATTTCCGCCCCGCCCCCTTAGCACTGCGGCGGAATAGCCGCCGCAGTGAAGGGGTTAAAGACTGTCTATCAATGTGATCATTACAGAGCTTTGTTATTCTAGCTATCAACAAACAAAGTGCACATTCATGAACATGTAAATACTGTGGCAGTGGCACATAATAATTCTTTGGCGTTTATCATGTTTGCTTTAGCTGTAAATCTGGGGTCATTTGAACTTAAGCCCTAGTACAGAAACAAATGAACACAAACATACTATGCCTGTATTTGTTGTGCCTTAGGAGCAGAGTAAGCTATGCTTACTGACATTTAGCAAATGATATTGTCACCAACTTTGTGCTGGTAGTAATGGCACACATAAAAAGTAATACGGGGTCCTCTCAACCCGGAGAGGACTGCTCCGAGCACAACTTTAAAGGACCGATAGGTCTTTTTGTTTAAATCAAATAGTTCATCAAACAGTACATAAAGGAACCATATTCCAAATGTTCATCTTAAATTTTATTTGCCACGTAGGTTAATTCACCAAACGTTGATTAAAGTATAATAGCATCAAATCCATATCATCTTTTTCTCATGATATTTACACATCCCGATGCATTTCGGGCATAGCCCTTCTTCAGGGGAATACTCTACAAAAAAACAATCCAAATAAGCCATATTCAGAATGCAGTTCAAGATAATCAATAATCCAACTTCACATCTGCATGCACGTGTATCAATTCACTCAAAATCATAGTGTTTAGAAAGCGAAAACATGATATACCACAATAAACATATGAAAGCGGCAGGAAGTGTGATCATAACACCATGGTGTGAACAGCAGCATTAAAGTATTCATCAAAGTGTAAAAACGTATCGAAATAGTATAGCTAAAACCACCAACCAAGTGTACAAGACCAAAGTGCACGTGAATAAATGTGCAAATAAACCAACTACACCCATATTCAGAAAGCCATGTAGCCCAAAAACGAGTGTTTTTTTAACGGAGGAAAAAACGAGAGTGATCTCCAGAAGCGGAGTCACCGCAACGAGAGTAAAGCGTACATGAGAGCATTTGAAGAGAATCACATTTTATGTCACAACAACTGGCTTCAACATGGTAAATTATTTCTGCGATATATTGACGATATATTCCTACTATGGAGTGGTACAACTGATGACCTAGTATCTTTCCTTGAGACATGGAACACTTTCAATGAAAGAATTCGCTTCACATGGGAATACAGCAAAACATGCATCCATTATTTGGATGTGGAAATTTCTAGAGAACGGGACCTATGGCAAACTACAATTTTTCGAAAACCCACCGACAGGAATTCCACCCTGCACTACACCAGCTTTCACCGGTTAGGTCTTAAGAATAATCTACCCTATGCGCAACTTCTCCGTATAAAAAGGATTGTGTCCAATAAGAATGAAAGTATTAAACAAATGAAAATCACCTTGGAGAGATTGAAAGCGCGGGGATATCCCACCCCCATCCTGGATTTAGCTGTGGAAAGAACCAACAGAATCAGTAGGAATGAGCTCCTGCAATTGAAATCCAAAGAACAGTCTGACCGGATGGTCGTTGTTTCTAAATTTTCCAAGATTTCTAATAAGTTTCAGTACATCATCCGTAAACATTGGCCTATTTTGGCTATCGAACCTGATTTCAATGGTCTTTTCAGTCAACCACCTATGTTTGCATTCACCCGAGGCAGAAATCTTAAGGAAATTCTCAATCAACCACAGTCTACCAGCAGTACGACAACATACTCAGGTCTTAAACCTTGTTACAATTGTAGTAATTGTAACAATTGTATAACTGGGAACACCACGAGACACCCCATGAAAGGACATACGATTAAATTACGTGTTAATGCTACCTGCAACAGTGCTAATGTAATTTACATGTTGAAATGCCCGTGTGGCAAGTGTTACATTGGTCACACAGAACGTAAAATACGTGTTCGCATTCTGGAACACAAAAGCAATATTCGCACACACAATCTTAAATCCAGTGTGGCGAATCATTTTCATGATCAAAGACATAGTGTGGCACAATTGAAGTTTCTTATTTTAGAACAGGTTAAAGTGACACACAACAATAAGAACACTCTTCTTAAACGAGAGAACTTTTGGATCCGTTTAATGTCCACGATGGTGCCCGATGGCCTTAATGACCGGATGGAATTTTTATGCTATCTGTAATCTATGTATGATTCACTGTTCACACTCATACTTGTTTATATATTTTTTTTAACTCTATATTCATGTCCCTTTTTTTACACATGCATTATTTTCAGACATTTGCTGTTTGTACATTACTAATTTATGGATTATGTGGTGGTTTTCAAACCATGTTAGGTACAGGCACTCTTGTACACATCGGGACGGATAGTCCGTTTTTTATTTTTATGCCCTTCAGTCTTTCGTTTATGTTCACGCACACTTGGCTGCCAGAGTTGGGAGTAATGGTTTGCCACACTCGTTCTTCGCGTTTCCCGCGTTGAACTGGTAATCTAGTACACTGCACTTCAAGTAAGTTAGCCCTCCTGGGACCCTTTCCGCGGTTACTCCGCGTTTGGAGACCACACCCGCTTTACTCTCGTTGCGGTGACTCCGCTTCTGGAGATCACTCTCGTTTTTTCCTCCGTTAAAAAAACACTCGTTTTTGGGCTACATGGCTTTCTGAATATGGGTGTAGTTGGTTTATTTGCACATTTATTCACGTGCACTTTGGTCTTGTACACTTGGTTGGTGGTTTTAGCTATACTATTTCGATACGTTTTTACACTTTGATGAATACTTTAATGCTGCTGTTCACACCATGGTGTTATGATCACACTTCCTGCCGCTTTCATATGTTTATTGTGGTATATCATGTTTTCGCTTTCTAAACACTATGATTTTGAGTGAATTGATACACGTGCATGCAGATGTGAAGTTGGATTATTGATTATCTTGAACTGCATTCTGAATATGGCTTATTTGGATTGTTTTTTTGTAGAGTATTCCCCTGAAGAAGGGCTATGCCCGAAATGCATCGGGATGTGTAAATATCATGAGAAAAAGATGATATGGATTTGATGCTATTATACTTTAATCAACGTTTGGTGAATTAACCTACGTGGCAAATAAAATTTAAGATGAACATTTGGAATATGGTTCCTTTATGTACTGTTTGATGAACTATTTGATTTAAACAAAAAGACCTATCGGTCCTTTAAAGTTGTGCTCGGAGCAGTCCTCTCCGGGTTGAGAGGACCCCGTATTAGTTCCTTGGATTTTGCACTGTGAGGCCAGGCAGTGTTTCACTCCAGTAGCACACTACAACAATCAATTTGGACTACCTGAGTTTACTTGGTTGTGCGAGGTCCCCTGCTTTACTTATCGTTTGAATTCTCTCCTGACCACGGATCTCTGCACGCTGTTATGATGAATTTCGATACAGTTTCTGGTATGACTGATTTAAAGGCGAGTACCTTCGCCTTCACTAAAGATGATGCTGATAAAATTTATGGTCTCATACAAGAAGACATAACCTCCACCAGTAACCCCCGGAGCGTGGAGAGCAATATCAGACAATTACTCTACCTTTTAAAAAAGCAATCCAATCAAAAGTTACACGCCAGCACCCTCATCCGGTACCACCGTGTCCAAAGGATCCCTCGAGGCCTAAGGGTCCCACTTAAACCATTACTATGTAAGAACAATGTGCAATTTGTTGAACGATGGTATGCCATACTTAATAAATGTTCCCTGGACCTCATCCTCCTGATCGTGGAGGAGCTGTCCAAAACATTGGAAGATCTGAAATTGGAAATTGATAATGTTCAAAAGGAGCTGGACGAAGCCATGTCTGCTGAAGAACTGACCACTATGTTGGAGGACGTTAAGACACAACTTGAGAAACATACCAGAGAGATACAGGAAAGGAAATTAAGGAAGTTCAAAAGAGATACTATAGACTATAAGCTCGGCGAGGTGTACACTTGGGCAGAAGTGTACGCCCGCCGAAGGTCTAATAAACCTTACAATCCATTTTCTGGCAATGAAACTTCATCTTCGGAAGATGACAATCGATCCAGACCAACCAAGACTCCTGTCAATGTTGATACTCCAACTCCCAGTACCTCGACAGATACTGCGGTTCATTTTTTAGAAACAGGTTCGGAATCACAAAAAGACCCCGGGGGAGAAAAACCCGCCGAGGGATCAGAAAGAACTCTGCAAGCAGGCAAAACCAAGAGAACAAACAGGAAACGTTAATTCCTGAAGAGAATTTGGTAATCAACATCTCCTCTATGGAATTATCCAATGAGCAAAATATCACCTTACAGAAAGGACAATCTTACGTACCCACGACTAACTCCAATACTTTGGAGCTTGAAGTCAGTACGTTCAAACTCATTCGCAATATACGTCTTCGACATTATTTCAAAAATATTTGCCCTACCGATACTCTACAAGAAGATATGCTCCGAGGTTTAAGACCACACAGCACTTTCATGGCACCCCAAAGCCACAAAATCATAGACTCCTTTGAGAATCTGGTGAAACAAGAGATCGGTAAACTCCCTTTCCAACAACCCATGAAACGTGGTAATCTTTCCAAGAAAGAAAAGAGCATACTCAGAGAACTGGCTGACAACCCTTCCATCACGTGTCAGAACGCAGATAAAGGTGGTGCATTAGTCATCATGGACACTAGCTTCTACGAACAACAGATTGAAGCACATATCAGTGATCCCAACACATATGATTTTCTTGAATGTGATCCAACCATGGAGTTTACTAAAAAATTGATAGAGCTGATTACTACAACCTTTGAAAATGGTACCATCAATGACAGAACTAGAAGATTCTTGACACCTACGAATCCTAAACCCCCTGTTTTATACATGTTGCCCAAGATGCACAAACATCCCACAAAACCCCCATTTCGGCCTATTGTATCGACCAGAGGTAGCATTCATCAAAACACGGGGAGATTCCTTGACAGATACTTACAACCATTTGTCCTTGAGACAAAGTCACATGTTCGCGATACTACTGACTTCCTGCAGAAAATCGAACCAGTTATGAACGATCTGAGAAACACGGAACTTATCATGTGCACGGTGGATGTATGTTCACTATATACCTCCATCCCCCATGATGGAGGCATAGAAGCCATCGAACAGATCTTAACTTCTTCTGACCTGGACTCTGACCTGAAAGTCTTCCTTATGCAATTGACAATCTTCACTCTCTATCACAGTTATTTCACTGTTCTGGATAAATGGATCCTCCAACTCAATGGTACCGCCATGGGAAATTCGGCGGCTCCTTGCTACGCTAATCTGTACATGAGAGCATTTGAAGAGAATCACATTTTATGTCACAACAACTGGCTTCAACATGGTAAATTATTTCTGCGATATATTGACGATATATTCCTACTATGGAGTGGTACAACTGATGACCTAGTATCTTTCCTTGAGACATGGAACACTTTCAATGAAAGAATTCGCTTCACATGGGAATACAGCAAAACATGCATCCATTATTTGGATGTGGAAATTTCTAGAGAACGGGACCTATGGCAAACTACAATTTTTCGAAAACCCACCGACAGGAATTCCACCCTGCACTACACCAGCTTTCACCGGTTAGGTCTTAAGAATAATCTACCCTATGCGCAACTTCTCCGTATAAAAAGGATTGTGTCCAATAAGAATGAAAGTATTAAACAAATGAAAATCACCTTGGAGAGATTGAAAGCGCGGGGATATCCCACCCCCATCCTGGATTTAGCTGTGGAAAGAACCAACAGAATCAGTAGGAATGAGCTCCTGCAATTGAAATCCAAAGAACAGTCTGACCGGATGGTCGTTGTTTCTAAATTTTCCAAGATTTCTAATAAGTTTCAGTACATCATCCGTAAACATTGGCCTATTTTGGCTATCGAACCTGATTTCAATGGTCTTTTCAGTCAACCACCTATGTTTGCATTCACCCGAGGCAGAAATCTTAAGGAAATTCTCAATCAACCACAGTCTACCAGCAGTACGACAACATACTCAGGTCTTAAACCTTGTTACAATTGTAGTAATTGTAACAATTGTATAACTGGGAACACCACGAGACACCCCATGAAAGGACATACGATTAAATTACGTGTTAATGCTACCTGCAACAGTGCTAACGTAATTTACATGTTGAAATGCCCGTGTGGCAAGTGTTACATTGGTCACACAGAACGTAAAATACGTGTTCGCATTTTGGAACACAAAAGCAATATTCGCACACACAATCTTGAATCCAGTGTGGCGAATCATTTTCATGATCAAAGACATAGTGTGGCACAATTGAAGTTTCTTATTTTAGAACAGGTTAAAGTGACACACAACAATAAGAACACTCTTCTTAAACGAGAGAACTTTTGGATCCGTTTAATGTCCACGATGGTGCCCGATGGCCTTAATGACCGGATGGAATTTTTATGCTATCTGTAAACTATGTATGATTCACTGTTCACACTCATACTTGTTTATATATTTTTTTTAACTCTATATTCATGTCCCTTTTTTTACACATGCATTATTTTCAGACATTTGCTGTTTGTACATTACTAATTTATGGATTATGTGGTGGTTTTCAAACCATGTTAGGTACAGGCACTCTTGTACACATCGGGACGGATAGTCCGTTTTTTATTTTTATGCCCTTCAGTCTTTCGTTTATGTTCACGCACACTTGGCTGCCAGAGTTGGGAGTAATGGTTTGCCACACTCGTTCTTCGCGTTTCCCGCGTTGAACTGGTAATCTAGTACACTGCACTTCAAGTAAGTTAGCCCTCCTGGGACCCTTTCCGCGGTTACTCCGCGTTTGGAGACCACACCCGCTTTACTCTCGTTGCGGTGACTCCGCTTCTGGAGATCACTCTCGTTTTTTCCTCCGTTAAAAAAACACTCGTTTTTGGGCTACATGGCTTTCTGAATATGGGTGTAGTTGGTTTATTTGCACATTTATTCACGTGCACTTTGGTCTTGTACACTTGGTTGGTGGTTTTAGCTATACTATTTCGATACGTTTTTACACTTTGATGAATACTTTAATGCTGCTGTTCACACCATGGTGTTATGATCACACTTCCTGCCGCTTTCATATGTTTATTGTGGTATATCATGTTTTCGCTTTCTAAACACTATGATTTTGAGTGAATTGATACACGTGCATGCAGATGTGAAGTTGGATTATTGATTATCTTGAACTGCATTCTGAATATGGCTTATTTGGATTGTTTTTTGTAGAGTATTCCCCTGAAGAAGGGCTATGCCCGAAATGCATCGGGATGTGTAAATATCATGAGAAAAAGATGATATGGATTTGATGCTATTATACTTTAATCAACGTTTGGTGAATTAACCTACGTGGCAAATAAAATTTAAGATGAACATTTGGAATATGGTTCCTTTATGTACTGTTTGATGAACTATTTGATTTAAACAAAAAGACCTATCGGTCCTTTAAAGTTGTGCTCGGAGCAGTCCTCTCCGGGTTGAGAGGACCCCGTATTAGTTCCTTGGATTTTGCACTGTGAGGCCAGGCAGTGTTTCACTCCAGTAGCACACTACAACAATCAATTTGGACTACCTGAGTTTACTTGGTTGTGCGAGGTCCCCTGCTTTACACATAAAAAGTAGTAATGAAATAGAATCATGCACAAAACGGGAGCAAAAAATAAGTGTGCATGTTTACTTTTGTTTTCGAATCAAATGTAAGAACACCAAGGACCTGAGTACATTTTTCACAGTGTGGAAGTGGGCCACACTGCCAAACTTGACTGCCCACCAAATCAGGAGTTTTCTCCTGGTCTGGTGGGGGTCCTGTGCAGTGCAGTTTTACGGCTCATAAGTGAGCCTTAGAAAGCAGCACACAGGTACCGCCAAAGCTCATTCCTGCATGGCATGGACTGTTAAGTCCATGGCCTACAGGAACTTGGGGTGCATGCATACAGCATGCATCCTGTGGCCCTGAAGCTACAGGGGACCATGTACGGCCCCCTTAGTTTCTTCACTGCCACACTTTTCACGGTGGTGAGGAAACTTGTAATATGCTTGTCAGTGCCACAGTGGCCGGCCCAGCATATTGCAGGCCTCAGACCACTGCAAGACCACCAGGGAATACATATCCCTGGCTGTAGCAGCGGTCTTTTGGTGGATCAACTGCCAAAGTCATAATAGGGTGGTCAGAACGACAGTGCGGCGGTTGCAGCACCGCCGCCCTTGCACCACCCGAGGTTTGGTGGTCAAAGGACCGCCAAACTCGGGATCAGACCCTAAGTGCCAAGCACAAATCTTGGCTGCGTCGGGATACTTTTACAACTGAAGTTTTCACTGGGGTCCAAATTATCCCTTTAAAGTCATGTTCCAATTTCTACAGTTTTAAATTATCAAACAGAATCACGCATAGATTTGTGTGTCTTGCATTTGGACCTTAAGCGAGATTGGAAAGAGTTCAGCAGGTTTTTGACTGAGATGTGTATGAGAAACTACAGAAAAACTGACTGTGTGCTACTTTCATCAAAAAAAGAAAACTTGGAGACTGGCCTCATGTTTTGGAAATCTGATGGATACAAATTGAGTTTCTTTAGTAAAGGGAGCCATTTTGCTAGATTTAAGGGTAGGGTAAAACATCCCTTCCCCTGGGAAGAATTTAGCAATGCTCGGAATAAGGGTGCCGAGGCCATGTGGCCTATGAATATTTTTTATAGCACAAGTATGCTTCCATCTTAGACTACCTGTGGCATTTTCTTATTTACTCATGCTTACGGCAATTGCTGAATTCAGTCTCAGCAACACGTGTTTGGAGAAGACGTCTCACAAGAAACATGAAAACAAATGTCTGCTGCATCGTTTTATTCCATTGTATTAGTGGCTTCCAGGACACATGTACACAAGGGCACACGTCACACACATTTTCTAAGAAACTGACTTGACATTGAAGAGCTTCTTCATCATGTGCAATTTCCGTAACATTTGCAAAAAAAGTACCTATAGAAAGCAAGATAAAGGTTTCCAATATCACACACTTCTAGTCCTATAATGGCAAAAGCTCAGCTTTTTTTCCATTTGCAGTTATTACTTTTTTTTTTTGTTTTATTGAAGGAGCATGACACCAACATAGATTATTCAAGTATGGGATTTAAATGACTGATTTAAATAAATACTGGGCTCTAAGAGCTGCCTTTGTTCATCTCTCTCAGGAACATTTTCAGGGCGGTGCTTAGCAAGGCAAGCTCTCGGTTTTTCAGGCCCATAACTGCCCGAATGACTAACGGGTCGTCAACACGGTTTTCCAGAAACCTGCCCTGAGGCTCCTGGTCTTTGGCTCTGGCACCCCTATTGTGCCGCCCAGATGTACGCTTCTGTACCCATCTGCTTCCAGATCGCCCTGTAACTCCGCCTGCAACACAAAAGAAAACATTACAAAATTCCATGTACCTTGCCTGCCCCCGCCCCCATGCCGGGTAAGCGGTATGGTGGGAGACGGCATATCCGGCGCAACAGAGGACGCCAGGATGGCGGGGAAGACATATATATACCCTCCCCCTCTTAGGGGTGAGGAGTTGGCCTCAAATCTGGGGAACCGGGTTCGAGTCTCGGCAATGACGCTGAACACCCTGTGATTCTGAGCAAATCACTTAAATCACTTAATCTCCCCCTGCCTACCAAAAAAACGAAAACAATAAAATAAATGTGTCCTCATGTAATGCAACTGGTGCTATGTAAAGCACTCTGATACCCGATTCGCGTCAAGTTCTCGCTATATAAAACTCTGTAAAAAAATATGTATTATTTTTGTCATCCAATAACGAAACCTTTGTTTTACATTAAAAGTTAAGAGTGAACAAGTTTTTGGACACAACCATAATGATATCCGGTGAAGACTCCTTCCAATGGAGGATGAGCTGCAGACATACTATCAAAATAGCAAGGAAAACAAAATCCGATTTAAACTCTGTAGCCAGTCCGATCATAATTAAAATTGTGTTATGGAATACTGGAAGATAAACCATCGCAGAGTTTTAGCGGAAAGTAAGTCAGAAAAAGAACTAATCATGGTGAAACTAGCAACGTTATGTTGTTGATCAGTCACTTGGATTTGGCATCTGGAGCATACAGCTAGTAAACCAGGCCTAGATTTAGTAATCTTCTTCAGGATGATATTAAAGCCACACAGGTTATGATATTCCTGTAGTTTAAATGTAGCCATTGAAGTCACTGAATGTCCCATGGCGAAAGACTGCTTAGCCATCTAGAGATATCCATTTATCTAACCAGGCTAACCGCTTTGAAGCCCACTGTGGCAGTAATCACCCATTGAATCCATGAATAGATGATATAAAAAGTGTTTGTTTGAGCAGATATCTGCCAGAGAATCTGGTGTTATTCTAGTCATTGCAGAGTTGAGGCTGTCACTCATTTGTAAATAATAATTCCATTGATAATCCCCACATAAACTTTAACATACCTTGAGAGTATAGTTGATTAAATACGTTTTTTTTTTAATTAGGCAATGTAGAATGTTAATTCATTTGTAGTCATATACGTACTGTAATGAATAGTTTCATACTATACTCATCTAATAACAACTAGTCTGTGCCAGTGCGATTCCATTGCCCTCTCTTATGAGAGCAGTGTATGTGCAAAAAAAGAGTTTGTAATCCTAATGTTTCACTCCTCATGAAAAGAAACAAATTGAAAAATAGAGATCATTGTGAAAAATTCAAAATCCAAACATGGAGTTCAGAATTCCAAAGGGGTACAACTTGTGAAAACAAAAACGTGAACGTCTATTTGCTTTACAAAGCTGCCACTACAATACGTCTCTGATTCCAATGATGTATTTAGTCGACTTCCCAGAGTACCAGCCTATAAGGCTAATAACAGCAAGTTGCTTCAAATGGATGTATGTCGTTACCATGCATACTTTTTCAACGCATGCCTTTACCACACAACTTTTACAATGCAAGTCGTTACAACGACTTGCGTTGGGGGGCGCTGGATAGTGAATAGTTTAATTTACTATTCCAACTCCAGTCCCCGTGGATAGTAGGGAAGGTTTTGGATAGTAAATTAAACTATTACCTATCCTAGAGCGCCCCCAGCGCAAGTCGTTGTAACGATTTGCGTTGTAAAATTTGCTTGGTAAAGGTAGTGCGTGGTAAAAGTTGCTTTGTAAACGCTGTTTCCCCTTCAAATAGTTTGGAGTCTGTGGGATAAAATATCGTATGGTCATACAGATTGTTGAGAACAGTTGCCTGAAAGAGTTGTTGGAGGTTGCACGTCGTAAAGCTAATTACTTAAACCATGCAAAACTTGGCCTTGACTATGTTACTGATCCTATTAATATCCACCCACTTGGGGGCGTGTCCAGGCTAATGACCAAGATGGCTGTGTTGCTCTAATGCTTTGCCAAATCGTCCAACAACCTGGCTCCATCCTGAATAAAATGGCGACATCATGCCTATTCGGCACTGGTGATGCCCAAGGATGACTCGAAGACTCAAACGCGGACACTCCAGCACTGACAGGCCTGGTGAAGGCCAATATACAGCGTGTGGCACGCCGCTGCTGCGGCCCAGCTGAGCGTGGTCTGACTTGCCTGCGAGGGAGCGCTGTGGGCCCCATACGGGAGTAGTGGTGGACGTCCTTGGAAACACATATTCACTCAGTAAACATGGAAGTTACCCTCATAAGAGCTGATTTGGAGAAAATGGACTCTAGAGTTAAAGAAATTGAGACTACCACGGTGGCCCTCATGTCCGACACCTCTAGCCTTCAGGACCAAGTCCCGCAACTACAAGGCCAGCAAAAACGAATGGAAGAGATCCTGAATGACTCCAAAGGGAGGGCTGGAAGGAATAATATTTGTATTCTCTGCGTGCAGGAGCAAATGGAGGGACCATCAGTAGATCTCTTTGTGGAAGACTTAATCCTCAACAAACTTCAACCTAAACGGCTAGCAAGCTATTTCTTCATCGAGCGGGCTCACAGGGTCGCCGGGGGACGCCCTAAACCTGGAGCTCCTCCATGCCCCATAATCGCTAGAGTGTTTAATTTTTGAGACAGGGATGTCATCTTACAGACATATAGGGCCGGACCTCCGGTGAAAATCGACAACGCAAATGTCACATGCTTCCCGGACTTAACAGTTAAAGTTCAAGCACAACGATGAAGCTTTACAGCAGTTAAAAAAGCTCTCCGGGATAAAAACATCAAAAACTCCATGCTGTTCCCGGCCAAACTGCGGGTAGAGTCTGACGGCAAGACTTAGATTTCCTGTCCCCAGAGGAGGCCTGGGACTGGGTGGAGGGGTGGCGCCGAGTTGGGAAACAATCGGATGGAAGACACAACGGCGTCTCTGGCAATAGCCAGAGCGCCCGCCCGGCGATCAGGGAGAGGCTTCCAGAGGGGGACCCAAATGACGTGAGCTGACTCAGATTATGGAACCCTATTCCGTTCACCCATGTTTAGTAGTTGAGTCTACACCTATCGGATTGATCACCAACACTGTCAAGGTAACGACTCTCTGAGCTCGTACAAACTATTAGATCGAGGCGGTCGGCCAGAATCGAACACACAATGTCTTGAAGCCAGCGTGTAATATACTGAAGCATTGGACTATATTGAACATTGCTTAATTAAACTATACAACAGTATGTTGAAGGGAGGAGGAGGGAGGTGGCTAGCTGAACCCTTCACAAATGGGAGAGAGGGCGACAGCCACTCTGCCTTGTTGGGGAGTGGATAGTTCAGATTCCACTAACAGGGGAGTGGGGAGGGGGGTTCAGGAGGGGGGTAGTTGGGAGTTGGTTTGTTATGTTTTCTTTGCACCGAACACACAAGTAGGCAGATCATAACTAGTCCACACGGCTACACAACAATGTATGACAAGGAGGGAGGGTTGATACAGTGAGGCTCCTGCCATCACTCTGGCCACATACCATTTCACACCATTCACTTCACTGTCTCTGCCACCATTGCCGTCACAGGGCTTCGCAGTTGCTTGCCCTAATCACTAGCCATGGCGAATTCTAAAGATGTTACATTGTCAATTCTAACCTGGAATGTCAATGGATTGGGCAGCAAAATCAAGAGGGGGATTGTCTTGCAATATCTCAAACAACATTCACCAGACTTGATCTTGCTGCAAGAAATTCACTTGGTGGGTAACATCTGTAGAGCTCTTCACAGATGGGTATACAAACTGGTGGCCCATGCCGGGTTCACTTCTGGATCTAGAGGCGCAGGTATCCTTATGAGCAAAAACCTGGCCCTGACGCCGACCCGTGTCTGGGCTGAACCCCAGGGACGGTTTGCTGTCCTAGAGGCGACCTGGGAGGGCAAGCAATTGAACTTAATTTTGGGCTATTTCCCACCAGCACTAGGGAAAACAGTATTACAAGACCTAGGCAGAATAATCATTGACCTCCCCCCAGGTACTCTTATTCTGTGTGGAGACTTTAACTTGACTATGGACGATACGCTTGACAGACACCATCCCAAACCATCATCCAGTTGTAATACCTCCTTAGCAGATTTCGCCCAGGCCATGGGACTCACAGATATATGGAGATCGCTGAATCCCAGTAAATCCTACTTCACACACTATTCCAATGATCACAATAGCATGTCCCGCATTGACTATCTCTTTACTTTCTCTACAGACATTGGGCATTTCCAACATCCCCAGGAACTCCCGAGGGGCATCTCCGACCATTCTCCCCTAGGAGTTGAAATCAGTTTTCACCAGCGCTCGGCTCGAGGCCCCATAGTTATTAGCCCATGGCTCCTCACAATTCCGGATGTCAAGGAAGAGCTTCTTGAACAAACAGAATATTACTATACGGTAAATATTGGCTCCCTTGACTCTGCAGGTACTATTTGTGAGGCCTATAAGGCATTAATTAAGGGTCGCGCCCTGGCTTTGAAAATTGGGTATCTTGACCCAGATGGAGAGTGACCTTCTCCTGCTTGAAAAGGAATATAACACCTCTCCCACTGAAGCCACAGCCCGCAACCTCAGAAATAAACAATCAGAATACAAACCTCTTGCATGAGAAAAAGCTACTACAGACACAACAGAGGGTCTACGAACTTGGTGAATGGGCTGGTACGATGCTAGCATGGCTAGAAAGACGAGATCAAGAGGCAAGATGGGTTCCTGAAATCCTACGGGATGATAAAAGGCAGGTAACAGATCCTCAGGATGTAGAGGAGGCATTTGCAGATCACCTGGAGGCAGTGTATACATCTGGGACTACTTACTCCTCCGAAGATTCTTGTCAGCTCTTGGAGGAAATGAATCTACTCACCCTGTCCGACACTGACAGAGATGCCCTAGATGCAGATATAACTGCAGACAAAGTCTGCAAAGCTATCTTTGCTATCAACTCCAGGAAAGCAATGGGGCCAACTGGATCCCCATTGAATTTCTTAAAGGGATGGCCCTTAAAGTATCCCCCCATCCAAAAAATATGTATGATGAAAGTAGAGAGAAGGGCATTCTTCCCTTAGACCAACGATTAGCCTCCATAGTCGTTATTCGCAAACCAGGTAAACCAGCAGCGTATTGTGGTTCACACAGACCTATCTCTCTGATTAGTTCAGAGGCCAAAGTGTTGGCCAAACTTCTTGCATCCCGGCTCATAACGATACTTCCATCTCTGGTTCATGCCGACCAATCGATATTAATGCCAGGGCGGAACACCGCCCTTAATATTCGCTGAGTCCATAATGTCCTGGGTAGGCAGCCTTATCTGCGAGCAGATGCGGTTATCCTGTCTTTAAATGGGTGGCTTTGCTCTATATGGATTTGCTAGGTCAAGTCAGGGTGAACAATCACACTTCCAGCATGTTTGCCTTGAGGAGAGGAACAAGGCAAAGCTGTCCCCTGTCCCCCTTATTATTTGCATTGACCCTAGAGCCACTAGGCCATTGGATAAGACAAGATGCATCTATCAGAGGACTGGAATGGAGCGAAGACATAGAAGACAAAATATCACTCTACGCAGATGACATCCTTATATATATCTAGCCTCCCTTCGGGCCTCCATCAACAGTTTACTAAACGTTTTCACTAACTTTGACAAATATGCAGGATACTTGATCAACTGGTCCAAGTCGGTACTATATGTGCTACATGGCTCCCAGCCTAGTTAGACCTGTGGGTACACAATAGAACTGGCTACAACAGGTTTTCAATATCTGGGTGTTTTTATTACCCCCGATCCCAAAGTGTTCTATGAACGTAATCTTCTAAGTCGCATCAAGCGGCTACAGGAAGATGTCAGACATTGGAGGTCATTGAACCTGTCCCTCTTGGGTGGGGCGGCTTTATTTAAAATGCTAGCACTGCCCCAATTTTTATACGTGCTCCAAAACTGCCCATTTGCAGTTACAGACAACTATTTTACCACCATAGACGGGGAACTTCGTAGCTTGCTGTGGGATGGGAGAGCACTCTGTATTGCCCTACAGAAGCTTACTAAGGGGTGGTATGACTAGGTATTGCTCATCCGGACTTACGCCTCTACTACTGGGCCTCACACCTGGTAGCAGTCAATGGCTGGGTCCATGGATCCCTGACGAACCCGGCATTCCACCTATAATATGGGGGGATAAATCGGGTTGGGATGGCGGTGGTGATCCGCCCACCATCCTAATCACCCCCTAAGTTGTTGTGAACAACGGTTGAAGAAGACACCCTTTACTTAGCATTAGCGACAGGAGTTGAGTAACTAATGGCCTCTTCTATCTGACTTCAACTCAGCTGTGAAAGTTTTATGGAGAAAACTAAGAGTCAGATCAGATGACCTTGATGGATTGGTTGAACGAAAAGGGAACGAAGGGTGGAAGGAGGAAGGACTGCCAAGATGTAATATTTATGACTGGCAGAGAAGGATACGCGGTATGCATGCACAGGTGGCTGATAGGAATCAGATGCATGGGTAGTTGAAGGATGGGTGGAAGGTGAAAGACAAGATGTCTGCCTGGGTGGGTGAAACTGTATGGGTGGATAGCAAGAATCCTCCGGGGTGTTTCATGGGTCAAACTCAAAGCCAAGGCAAGCAAGGAAGGAAGGACGCATGGGTGGTGGTTTAAAAAAAATGTTTGTGGTTGGTAAAACAAACTACGGTTTGTTGAGAGATTAAGAAGAATGATAGACATGTTTACTTTGAATTGATGGATGCCTGGATAGTATTCATCATAGATAGAATAGGTGGAGAATGTCACTGAATGAAGAGTCTTAGTTTGAAGAGAATTAAAAAGAAACCGTGCCAGAGTAGCAAAGCCAAGGAGAATAGAAGTTGTATTTTCAGAATGTACCCTTGGCTCACAGCAAGCACAGCATATATATTGTATATGTATATTGTTATCAAGCGCCTCCCTCTGACTTTGGGGCCCACTCCTTACCTTTTTAATTTATTTTTGACTGTGTCAGCCTGCCATAGGTGGCCTATCGGCTGCATGTTTATGGTTTACAAAATCAATCAAAACAAAGTACCTCATGTCATCCGATATATAAGCAATGATTATTTGGATCCGATACCATCTGCCTTTTTGTAGTAGTCAGGGCAGGGTGAACGTGAAATTGAGCAGTTGCCCTTGATGTAACAGAGTATTTCCAGTGCCACCTGTAATGGAAAAATACGATGATTGTGTAGTCAGCTTCCCCACCTGCAGACAGTAGTAAATAAAACTAACTTGAGTCTGTGTCACAAGTATGTTTGTCTTGGATGCAAGCTCACAGAGCTGGCATGCCGGCTACAACAAGGTTACGTAATTTCGTTAAGCAAGAGAGAAGAAGAAGACTAGTGAACTGTGTACTCGAGTCAATAGTGCTAGTATAGGCGGAATCGCGGCTTTCCAGGCCAGACTTTGTTAACTTTGCACGCCTTGGTGGAACTGCTGTCCCAAGGGCATCACTGCTTGCATCAGGACCCTCTGTTTCCAGCTTCTAGGGGGGCGCGCTGACCCTGGTGGGACTTCAAGTCCCAGGGTGCCCAGCGCTGACCCACGCACCTACACCTGTGTGGGGAGGAGCCCGTCTACCCTTTAAAAGTGCTCCATCAACTCCCGCCGCGCGGGACGCGCCCGGTTTGCGCCCGGGCGAGGCCATGTTAGGCAGGGCAGGGCCACCCACATTTGGTTTATATTTTTATATTTTGCTGCTGCTCCTCCTGAAGAAACCCCTTTTATGATCTACATGTATGCTGGAGGACTATCAGGACACTAATTGGTGAGCAACAACAAAAATGCCAATAACATTTTATATCTATTTTATGTTGCACTCTTACCGAAGTTGTGTAGGGGTGTCATATTATGTTTATGATCAAAAATGATACCTCTTTTTAATGTATAAATCTATTCCACTCTTCATGAGTTAATTTATTGTATTGGGTGTATGTGAGTGGGCTGTGGCAGGGCTTCTTACTGCTATTGTATGCGCTACTGAAGACTGCGGGTGCTGCACCGGGAGCATGCATTTTTAATCTTTGTGTGAAACCTCTAATTTTAATATAACTTTTTAGCCTGTACCTACCTGCTTAGGAAGGCACGAGTCTGTTCTAAAAGCCTGCTCTCAATTTCCTCCTTCCCCGCCCCGGTCTGACGCGGTGAATAGCACCGTTGCGCGGAGGGCGAGGAAGGGTAGAGAAAGGCACTTCCGGTCGGCTGGGGGGACGGTTAGCATTCCAGTCGGCAGCCCCTGATTCAGCGGGTAGGGATTTAAGGCAAAGTGAGAAGGGCAGCAAATCAAAAGGGAGAGAGAGGACTAGGTAAGCCAGTCCGGGTCCCCTGTTTATATGTAGAAATATCAATATAGGACTAGCTAGGTTGTGTTAGTGAGACTCAGGGGGTATATCTGCGGGCAAACCCTTAGGTTTGGTCATGAAGCCCTCACACACCAACCTAGTTGGTGTCATGCTTCATCATCGGGCCCACCACAGTGACACCGAATGTGTCCCGGGTGTGCTGCGACTCCAGATTACTGAGGAGCTGGTATGCTTGCTGAGTGTGCAGTGATGGTGAGAATGAACGTGAAAAGTTAAAAGCTATACAGGTGGTCCCAGTTCCCGAGGGTAAAAGGTAAATTTAATACCTGGGCCCCTGTTAGCAAGATAAAAAGGCTGTGGACGATGTGGAGTGTATTAAGAGCTCCTACGTCCTTGTGGTCTACATGTTTCAGCCAGGCCTTTTGATTAAAACTGGCTTTCCTCAGGACCAATGAGTATGTGTGAGTGATAATAAACTATATTAAGTGACAATGTGTGGTAAAAAGTGTCGCACTCGCTAAGGTGCTGTACGTGTAAGAGGGGGATTCCCTCTACTTTAACTTGCTACTTGCTGTTAAAGCCTCATGGGTCACTTGGCAGGGAGGGAAAGAAGACCGGTATTTCCGATCAGCGTGCTCCTGCGACCTATCGTCCTGCTCCAGTGTCCCGAGGACAGTACCTACCTGCTTAGGAGGGCACGAGTCTGTTTTAAAAGCCTGCTCTCAATTTCCTCCTTCCCCGCACCGGTCCGACGTGGTGAATAGCACCATTGCATGGAGGGCGAGGAAGGGTAGAGAAAGTCACTTCCGGTCGGATGGGGGGGACGGTTAGCGTTCTAGTAGCCAGCCCCTGATTCAGCCGGTAGGGATTTAAGGCGAAGTCAGAAGGGGCGTGTTTGTGGTGAGTGCGCTGTGGTAGGGCTTCTCACTGCTATTGTATGCGCTACTGAAGACTGTGGGTGCTGCACCGGAAGCGTGCATTTTTAATCTTTGTATGAAACCTGTGATTTTAATATAACTTTTTAGCCTGTACCTACCTGCTTAGGAGGGCACGAGTCTGTTTTAAAAGCCTGCTCTCAATTTCCTCCTTCCCCGCACCGGTCCGACGCGGTGAATAGCACCGTTGCGTGGAGGGCGAGGAAGGGTAGAGAAAGGCACTTCCGGTCGGCTGGGGGGATGGTTAGCGCTCTAGTCGCCAGCCCCTGATTCAGCCGGTAGGCATTTAAGGCGAATGCTTCTGCGCCCGCGCAGCGGGCGCGCCAAAGGCAAGCCCGTCTGCGCCCGTCCGCGGCCGGATGGGGACTGGGGCCAGGACCTCTGGTCAAAATGAGAGGAGTCTACAGTATGATAGGGCAGAGCTGCTGGCCTTATGCCCCCACATAGGCAGGATGTGTAAGCACAGTATGTTGGCTATTCAAAACAGTGGCTGCCTGCACTGTTCATTTAGTTGGATGTCAGACTATGCTAGGAAGCCAGGAGAAGCTACCCTGTGCGGAGGTCTATTGAATGTTACATCTCTCTGTAAGCACAACATAGAAATCTCTGAGCTGTTGGTAGACTGGAAATTAGACTTTCTGCTTCTGACTGAGACATGGTTGGACCCTAACTCCGACCCAGATATCATAGAGGCACTCCCCCCCGGGTACACCATAGCGAGAATTGATAGAGCTGTGGGAAGAGGAAGCGGGAGTGCGGTGATTCTTAGATCCTCCCTTGAATGTTCCATTGAACCGGTCATAATAGCTGATAGTGAGGCAGGGTCTTTTTCATTAAAGCTAAGCCCTAACCTGACGGTGAAAGGGCTCTTGATCTACAGACCCCCGGGTCCTGCCACCCGCTTTCTGCCGAATCTATCGGAGGGCATTGCCCATTTAGCGCTAAGGCATGACAAGCTCTTGGTCCTGGGGGATCTGAACTTTCACTTAGAAGACCCCTTGAATAAGGAAGCTTCAAATTTACACCATGACCTACAGTCATTTCATCTACATTTAAAATCACTCCCCCCCCCCCATCAACACGGACACCTACTTGATCCGGTTTTCGCCAACTGGGAGGATGTTGAAGTATCTACGCCGCTCCCAGTCCCTTGGTCAGATTACTTCCTGGTGCCAGTGGTGATTAGGATACCAGAGAGTGAAAATCGGAAGGCAGGGGATGGTACCCACTCATCTAGGAAGTGGAAAACTTTTGTTCAGGATGACTTTAATAGAGAGCTGACTGAGGGCGGCCCTCCGGGTGGATCTGACAGTGACACCACCTGTATGAACCTGGAGAGATGCGTAATAAAGGTGCTCGACAAGGTGGCGCTGTTGCTCTTAAACAAAGTTGGGGGCAGAGAGCGCAAAACTGCTTCTTGGTTAACCCAAACGTTGCATTGCATAGAAGCTGAATGTAAACGGTTGGAGAGGCAATGGAGAAAGGGCTTTCATAATCAGCATAGACTGTGGTACAGGGTGCACCAGAGGAAATACCAAGGACAGTTGAGACAGGCCAAGGCCACTTACTATAAAGCTAAAATCGGAATGGCCGAATAATTCGACCAAGGAACTTTTCAAAATATACAAAGAAATTTCCTCCTTGGCAGGAGCGATGCAGAGAAGTGTAACTATATCGCTACCTACTTCTCTGAGAAGGTAGAGGCGATATACTCATCCTTCTCTGGGACTGTACGACGAGGAGCAGACTATGAAGAACCGATGATAGAGTCTAAGATAGTGTCTACACTAAACAAATTCATCGTCCCCACCCCGGAGACTCCTAAGAGTATCTGCCTCAGTGTCAAATCTGGCTCGCCCAGAGATCCAGCCCCTGCAAAGGTGATGTCGGAGAGCCTGGCTATTCTCGAACCATTTACTAGACATGTGCTGGATGTCTCATTTAGCTTGCATACGCTGCCTGAAAACTGGAAACATGCAATCGTTCTTCCAGTCAGGAAGAAGCCAAACATAAGTCTGGACAAACTAGACAACCTTAGGCCAATCTCACTTCTGCCTTTTCTGGCTCAGGTGGCGGAGAAGGTGGCCAACCGTCAACTCATGATACATCTGGAAGACTCTGGCCTCCTCCACCCGACTCAATCTGGTTTTCGGGCAGGTTATTCAACAGAAACTGCCCTGTTAAGGGCTACAGAAACCATCAGGCAGGGGGCAGATGCGGGACACACTATGGTTCTAATAATGTTGGATCTGAGTGCAGTCTTCGACACTGTAGCACATTACACCTTGCTGCAGTGTCTGAATAAAGGCGGTGTCTCGGGATCCGCTCTAAAATGGCTAAAGTCCTTCATGACTGGACGTAGCTTTCAGGTCAGGCTGGGCGCGCACCACTCCAGAGATATTGAATTGCAGCAGGAGGTGCCTCAGGGCTCCGCCCTGAGTCCCACGCTGTTTAATTTATATATGGTGCCGCTGGCAGAGATAGTGCAGGGCTTTGGGGTGGGGGTGGTCTCCTATGCAGACGACACCCAGCTGCTGATCTCCCTATCACAGGCTCCGGAGATTGCTGCATCCAACTTTAGGGCTTGCATGCAGCAGCTTGCCTCCTGGATGGATAAAAACTGTCTTAAACTGAATGGCAGCAAAACCGAGGTGCTGGTGGTGGGGGGCAGTACTACGAGCTGGTCGAAGGGCACATTGAGCGGGTTCGGGAATGCCCTTAGGGCATGTATGTGTGCCACATGGCACAGGTGTACATGCACAGATGTGCATGTACACCTGCATCGGTAATTTACCATGCAATTGTATTGCATGGTAAAATACCGATTTTCAAAGCCCTGTGTCAATGTGCAACTTGGCACCTACATACCGAAAATGCATTTTCGGTAATTTTACCGACCGGTATATTTACCGATTCGGTAAAATTACCGAAAATGCCTGCTTTTTTCCCCCTACATCTCAAAATCCAATTACCGGTCGGTAACGGCCGAATTCGGCCGTTACCGACCGGTAATTGGCCACCTACATCTGGCCCTAACACTCTTACACATCTGATAGAATCCCTTAGAGTTGAGGTATGCTCACTGAAGGATACCATCACCGGACTGTTGGGTAGGATTGACTACAACCCCAAGACTGATAGGGTATCCAAACATTCCTCTGCGGAAAAAGAGATAAATAGTAGGGAAGGTACTAGGGTGGTTTCTAGTAAAGGTACCATATACTAAGAAAATCGCCAGGGGAGGCTATCCAACCCTCAGAAGCGTAGGGGAGGGCGGAATGATTTTCTCACCATGGGAACCCCACCAATGAGCTCCCCTATACTATCTGACAAAGGGGGTCATAACAACTGTAGCATAGCCACTAAGGACTTAGGACAGGAAAACATCAAAGACATACGGACTTATGTTAACGGGTCAGTTAGAGATGGAGTCTATCAGAGACCCGATGCTGTGGAAACTTACATGCAAGTTCTCTTTCTTACTGAAGTGCCTAAACTATCTATTGGCCAAGTTGAAAACCATGAGTCTCTGAAAAATAAGGTCATATATTGGATTAGGACCACTCGTCAATGCTATTCAGTCATCAGAGATGATATAGAAAAAGTTCATAGAATTTCAATGTCTAGCTCAATATGGGATACGATTGAGGTTAGTTTCAAGGATCCTGCAAAAATTATTGGTTTTCTTGCAATTGATTCCTGCACATTTCCACCAGATAATTCTGGCATCTTTATTAAATATAGACCCCCGATAGGAGCACGCCCAAGACCTTGTGTAGCTCCACTTTTTGTTCACAGTCCTAGTCTTCCTCGTCGAACCTTTAGTTTGGCTTATCCTGGACATTTCACGTTGAATCTGTTTGGTAGGAGGTAGGACAGTTGACCCCTAGATCAAGAGATTAGAATTCTTCACCATAGGCCAGACACCTCTTTTCCCATAGTCCCAACTCAACAGCTGAATTTGATGACCTAAAAGATATCAAAACAACAGATCTTGAGCAGGTTCAATTTCTTAAAGGCTTTAATGGTATACCAACAAATCAGTCCTTGACAGCCTGGAAATCAACAAAAATAGCAGAAGCAATTATGGGAAAAGCGGATATTTTTCAATCTTGGGGCATTCAAATATCTTACCAAATTTCCCCACGCTACCCGCCTCCACTGAAGAGGTCGGGCGGAGTTCAACTTATTACCAACTCCATTTTTGCTATTTCCCACCTTAACAGTCTTTCCTCTCTCCTGCCAGCTAACTCGGTTTCTGACAACCCTCTCGATGACACACTGCAGCCCTCCCGTGAGGTTGCCTTGGGGCTGATTGACATCTCACCCACCCCCGGGGGACATTCCGCAGTCCTATCAACGACAGTACCTCTGTCCGATTCCTCCTCCTCCACCGTTCCCTCCGTGTGTGCTTCCACCCATGCTCGCAGACTAGTACGGAGCTCCTCTCTTTTGGCCCCTCGGCTGACAAACACTCCCCTCTCCTGACAGAAATCCTTGAGCTGTGCCACAGTATAGGTCTCCAGCTCTGACATTTCGAATTCCATCTTGTCAGTGAAAAGTGTGGACAACCACCCCGAAGTAGGTGACCAGGATAAGAACTTTGAGGGTCACTTCCACCCACCTCCAGGAAAGAATTTGGAAAAAACAAAACGTTGAATTGGAGGGCCGCTAGGAGAAAACTCTGGGTGTGTACCTGGAGTGCACACTGAATTATTATGGGGTTCAAAACAAGCACGGCTCGCAATCCCACCCACTGAGCACCAATTTTATGTCGGACCTGCGATGGGCAAGCCCAGCACAAAGGGGGTAGCTTGGCTCAAGTGACAAGGCAAGTCAAGGCTGTAGTGTTAAGCCGGCCCTGACCCAATAATAACTCCTTGTTCATCCACACCAAAAAGAAGGACACCACACCACTGCTGTAGAAAAATACGATTCCTTTATATAAAAGTTCTTTGTTGTAAATAGGGTTGACTGGGAAAGCACATATACATTTCTTTTGGGCATACAGTTCTGGTAATAAATAGTATTAATAAATAGAATAACTTCAGGGATGAGTATCACAATAAATATCAGAATAAATATCAGGATAAATATCAGAATAAATATCAGAATAAATATTGGTTCATTTAAATAAACAACCACATGATTCTTCTGGTATCGCTGCCACCAATTAAATACTTTAGAATCATTACAATACGCTTCAAATGGGAAAGATAACTCTTACAGTTTATGCTGTTTTCAATGACCGGGTATACGGCTTCTCTGAGCACAAAATAAGGTTTGGGACTCTTTAATAATCACTCAGGGCGTATGCGCGTATATCTAAAAGGCAAGGAAACACAGTAAATACATCATTTGCACTCGGCGGTCACTGGGATAGGATATCTGCTTTGCCGGTGAAGTCTATGCGCGCCTACGGGCTTTAGCACCAATTGAGCACAGGCGGCACCAGTTCAAAGTCTTTAGACTGACGAAGGGGCTGCCGGAGAGGTCACACAGCCTTCGCGCACAGTCAAATGAATGCCGGTTCACAGTTCCTTCACAACGCTGCATTCACTATGAAGAAACGGGCCCACCTCACATCGGCTGCAATCAAAATACGATTCAGTCGGGCACAGCACTTCTCTCGTTAGCGACGGGGCTCTCAGGGGCTCCACGGACCTCCCTCCGACTTCCGCATACAGGGTGGTTCCCGCCCACAGCTACAGCTCCCGGGTCACTGGGGAGTGGCAGAGACGCTAGTCCCGCCCAACGAAGGCCGGCCTTTCCCCGCCCCGGCGCACCACCTCACCTTCAATCTACGCAGGAAGCGCTCTACGCTGGTGGGGCTCGGAGACGTCAGAGCTCCCCTCTAGAGGCACCTGTCGCGAAGGGGGCACAGCTGACGATCGCGGTCGCGGCAAACTTGCTCTTGCCTCGCGACTCGATAAATCGATCACAGTTCACCACCGGGGGGGGGGCTGGGGGGCACACGAATCTGGCCACAGTCTTTGGGGGCAATGAGGTACTCGCTGGGCAGGCGCTGTAGGCGCTAGATCACTTCTCACGTAGCTGACTGGGATGCCAGTCAGACACAATGCCAGCAACCCTTTGCTGCTCTACTGCCTGCGTTATCAGCCACCTCAGGGGTCAACAGGGCAGGTGTCAATCTGGTGTCAAGTCTGGAATCTCTTAATCTCATCTTCTCTAGTCTGAACTAAAATGGCCGCCAGGGACTGGGCCTTATATAGCCAGTGCCCTGGGGTACTGGCACGAGCCAGAAGGTTCTAGAACCTTCTCTGGCTGTGACAATGACAAGGCACTCTTGAGGGGTATTTAGGACACTCACAGCCACCGTACTGGGGTTCTAGAGCAGCCATTTTGTGTACCTGAGGAAAATAAAGGAATTCCTGTCAGAAATGCGCGCCAAACAAAGGGCGCCAAAACCTCAAAAGGCCAGGGTTCATGAAGGCTCCAATGGCCGTCACTTCACATGAGGAAAAAGGGTGTCCACCATTTTAGGTTCATTTATACAGGTTGACAACCCCAGTTTGTAATGCCACAGGTTTGGGTCAGGCGCCTTGTAAATAGGTGCCACAAACCTTGTGAGCAACTGGGCATCAAGGAACATCTAACCCCATGAGACAACACATAAAAAGTCCTGGTAGACAAATAAAAAGCAACAAATTTTGGGAGGTACAGGGGAACAAAAGAAATCATAGTGGTGAGGGGACTCTCAGAAGCAGACGGGTCTAACACCTCAGAACACTAAAGTGTACAAATAAGCCAACATATCTCAATGAGTGATCAGTCACACTTGATGCTGCTTGTTGACCACTGACCCAAGTACAATTTTGTGCATGTAAATAGAGCGGAGCCTTGATTAATAATGCCTCCTCCAAAATATATATATGCTGGGCATGGTAAGCTCCAAAATAGGAAAAGCTTTGCCAACATTTTAAACATCAGAAATGGTAGCACTCGGGGTGTGACCAGGCGAGGCAAGATGGCTGGGTGAGGCGCAGCTCCGGGACGGGCCCTATCCCGCCGTCTATCCTGTCGACGATCCGGCCTGCCCAAACGCAGTATAATGCATTGGAAATCCAGCTGACTCGAACCCTTTAACTCTGGTCTTTCTCCATTACCGGAGACCGAAGATCCACTTGCTGCAGAGGAGAGGCCTGGTATCTGGGCTCGTGCCGGGACCTACAGTGTTCACAGGGCCGGTCCTAGGACTTCTGGGGACCCGGGCGAAAGGGAGGAAGTGAGGCCCCTCTAATTTGCATGTAACATCACAAGGATTGACATCACAGAAAGTGACATAGCAGGACTATTGATCTTATTTGGCGTCACTGAAGAGACCTAATGTTGATATCAGTAACATGGACAAAAAGATAAATATACAAATGCAATAAGTCCATATATTTTAAAACTGTATAAAATGGATTATATTTGTCACATTGGATGGAAAAGCTAGGTGCAGGTCTCAAAATAATGGATATTTTTTACTCCATGTTAACTGGTTGTTTCCAGATGAGCGCATGATAAAAATCCCACAGCATTGTGGAAAATAAATTGAATGGCATCACTGGGAAAAATTTTGCAAAAGCGAATATATAGCAAGATTAATTCGAGTTCAGATACATGTATTTTTCATTTTACTTTGAAAGCTATGTAACTCACTGACCATAACACAAAAGGGCACCTGAGAACCAAGAACCAGTGCTTTTGGATTTAGAGTACAGAATTATTCACTTTTCCTCACAAGGCTTGAGGTGATGAGAGCATGGAAAACAAGTGAGCAAATCTACATTTCTTATAAAAAGCAGATTAAAGGAAAGATTGCAATCAAACAATGAAGATAGAGTAACTCCAACATTCTAGATTATTCTTGTTGAGTGGCTCCCTGGTATTGATTCATTAGGGAAGGTCTAGTATCTGGGTGTGTTTAAAGTAAGGGTATGCTGTGTAGATTCAAGGGGTTTTCAAATCAATGTTTTTGATTTGGTATTAAACTGTAGGAAGTGGTACTGGCCGGCTTTAGCGCTAGTGAAGCACTGTGCAACAATGTTTGTTGGTGCCCTCCAATGACGCCCTCCGCTACAGATTCCCTCACTAACAACCTTTAGCAGTGCCTCTCAAGTCTCCATAACCACACTCACGGTCAGATGCATTTAATTTGATTTACAGTGCCACTGATACCAGTGTAGAGTGTCAGAGCACTTTTTCTTTTTTTTTTGCAGAGTTTTATATAGCGCAAACTTGACCCGAACCGAATCGGGTGTCAGAGCGCTTCACATAGCACCAGTTATGTTACATGAGGACACACATTCATTTTTGTTAGGCACGGGGAGAATCGCAGGATGTTTGGCGTTGTTACCGAGACTCGAACCCAGATCCCGAGGTCGAGCGCCCTAGCCGTTAGGCCAACTCCTCTCCCCCACTTAATATCACATACATTACACAGAGACAATCAATCATACGTGTGTAAATCACTCTATAGGAAAAGTTACGTATGGCAAAGGACACACATGACAACACATGACAACCATACCAGTAGGAAGTATAGTTTAAAAGTGATTGGTCAGGAGAAACGCAAACTATGAATTTAGAATGTAACACCATGGTTGAGGGTTCTCCTTAATAATCAGAATTGATTTCTACCTAAAAGAACCCATTTTGCAACATTAGGATAATCACAGACTGGGGGAAAAACATAATGCTCTAATTTATACCTTGCAGTTTGCATCAAACTCTAAGATGACAGTTAACAGCTCACTGTTCTTTGTTAGGATTTTGACTTATAAACTGCAACAAACAAAAGGCTCTCTCTGACAAAAGCAGTAACCCACTGACCTATTTATATTATGTGCACTTGGTGTTCTGCATAGTACGTGTTCTTTGCAGCAGGCACATTAACCGTCTGCACTACCTTTCCACGAATCAAAACTTCCTCTTGACAAAACTCTATCTCTGACCAGGAAGAATATTAATCACCAGAGTTATCATGATATTTTTATTGTTGCCGGAAATTGCTGGAGGCCAGGAGGAGGCATTAAGTGTTTTTAAAAACATAATATACCTGCAAACATGACACCCCACCCGAAGTCAGCGCCAGGTGCGATTGTACCGGTCGCAACGCCCTAGAGCCTCCCTGCTCAAATGTAAATGTAAATGTAAATGTCCAGTATTTGTAAAGCGCGAACAATTACTCGAAGGTGTCAAGGCGCTGGGGGCCGTCGGGAAGATTAAGCGAGCTATTGCCCAGAGTCACAAGGTGTCCTCTGACCTCAGTGACAGTCATAGTCGCACTATAATGTGCTGCTTCGTAGGCCTCCGTGCAAAACTGGAGGTGAACTTCAGTATGGATTATGATTGCCAGACTTTCAAGGTTAACCCATGCTTGCCACTGTTAGGGTCCACCTGCTGGTGCTAAGACACCAGAGCTTCTAAGGTCTTGCAGGGCCTTCGACAGTCTAGCATGGGAATGTGCTCCCTCAGGAGAGTTGTCTAGCGGACAGGTCATGAAGGCTGAACTTGGTTCCCCAGTTACAAATTCAGCAGCTCTGGCCATAGTGCCACATCTTGTCATGTATTCCTATAGGTTCTGAATCGATCCCCCTATTCCTGACCCTATTCTGGTTAAACTAACTATCAAGTTAACTAACAGTCAGCCCATGAGGCAAGAACAGCCCCCATGATGCAGATACCGTTATCTGACGCAGTCACACTACGGCACAGGAACGTGTTATCTGATTAGGTCATAACGCTTGAGATCTAATTAGACAAGCGACATTCCTCCAGCCCCTGATAAGGCATACGACGTTCTCATAACAAATCAAACCTATGACAACCTGGAAAATCCGTGCGGCCATTGTTTTGATTTCACAGAGAACTTTAGTAAAGAATGTGCTAACGAGCAAGTCGTATGACATCTTTATTGACGTATCTATGTCCATCCTTACGTCAATCTCGGCACCTTTAAGGTATAAATATTGCCGATCTTGCCCTATGCAAACACACGCGTGGTGACAAGACGGAGCAGCCATCCTTGCCGAAGCCGAGAGCAGAAGCAGACCCCGCTGGCAGCAGCCCCGCCTTCCTGACGCGCTGAGAGACGCGCTGCTATCTCAAGCCGAGAGACCCAGCACCGGCGCTTCCGGGTAGCCCTCGCAGGCAGCCTGGAATATCGAGAGCAGAGAAAGAGATACCATTCCTCATTCATCCTAACTTCCAGGTACAGAACTGAATAACCCCTCACAGAGAATTCTTTAGTTATTCACTTGGCAAAAACAAACTTAACTTAAACTGTAACTTTCTATTCCCGCCCACGCATTAGACTTAGGTCAGGTACACGGGGTAGGCGTATTTAGAAACACCAGTTGAGTACGTTTAGTCAAATGTATATGTGTATGTAAATATATTTTAATCATTTTAAACATCATATGGCTCAGAAACCATATCAATGTTTTTACAGTATTATTTTATACTATTGCTTTTAATGTATGCACTTTACTTAACTATAAGTATTGCAATAATATCGATCCATTTCTCTTGTACGAGAAAAGAGACTGATCAATAAATAACACCTTTTTATTGAACACGCCCGTCTCTTACTTTTCTCTACAATCTGATGAGACTAAGAATGCACGTACTGACTGAGTAAAATAATTGCCTTGTGCTCACACGACTCTCGAGATTGACTCTTGATTAGGGGAGAGCAAAGTTGTCATGTTCTATGGTTGTCAGAAACTAAATCCCTTCTTGTCTAATCAGGGGAGTTAATTCCTTCCTTGAACATTCGAGAAAGTTTCTAGCGAACTCTGAGCTACGCTGGCAAACCCAAAACTTAAGTCTAGTATCGACAGTAGTAGACCTAGTTAACGTCTGGCCTAGGCCTTTACTGCTGTAGGTATTATTCCAATGCGCAGAGCCTATTGGGAAAATAGGAGCTACACTACATGGCGCCCAACGCGTTTGGAAAGGGCGATAAAACTAACGTAAGACATTTAGAGTAACTCAGTCGTGCTTTCTCACTCAGACCCCTTTTCCCACATACTCCAAAGACGTCTGGAGTGGGTGAAAGGTAATATCCTCCAAAACCTCGCAGGAGGGAACTCCTATGTATGGTTCTTGGTATAGTCAACGTTGAAGGATACACTGTTCCAAAATATTGTGCATCTAATCTCTGTTTCCATAAGAAACCTGATCTGCAAACAAACATAATACCATCCTGTCGGTAAAATGACAGACAGTGATGAAGAAAGAGAGGCAGTTAGATTAGCTACTGAACTCGCAGCAGCTGATGCTACCATGCAGGCTGCAGACGGGGATATAATACTCATCCCGGTCATCAAAAGGAGATCTATAACCCTAAAACGTATAGAAAATGGACTGACACCTAGAGGTGGCACAGTCTTATTCGTAATTGAGGCACACGAATATCGGCAGACAGAGGTATACTATTCATGGATACATTTTCCAGCAGCAAATGCTGTAACAAAGTACTTCCACTATTACAAAGTAGAGGAACCTCCTGAAACGTACACTCCTTTCGAGGAGGTGGAAGTACCACTCAAATTCCAAGAGCATTTGCTCTTATTTGATGGCGCCCTAAAACATAACAATCACATTACAAGGCTCGGTCCTTTAGGTAGACCAGGAGCAACGTGGCCGGTCTTAGCCGGATACACACCACATCCAGACATCGAAAGAATGCCTGCAGCAGAGCTGTTAATACAGCTAAAACAACTACTAAAAATTCATAGACAATTAGTTCAGTATGTAATGCGGACTTCAACAATTCAGCCAGCGATTAAACTTCCACAGCTGACCCCTCACCAGGGGAACACAAATAAAATTACACCACAGAACATCCAATCCTGCCTAGGTAAAGTTCCAGCTAAACGGGAACAAATACCATTCTGGTTGGCACAGAAAATTACCCAAATAGAGGCGGTGTTTCCTGACACCACCCCATTAGAAAAACACAGGATTCTGACTATATGTCTCCCAATGGGAATCGCACCACACATTGAGGACTGTGACACTTGGGGTACAGTCTTTGCTTCCATCTACACAAAAACGCACGGTGTTCCATCCATTTCGGTAATACCAGATGTGCTAAAACAAATTCAAGATGAATACGGTCCAGAACCTGCTTTAACTCTTGGTATGAAATTACTAAAAGACTTCAAGCAGGTCTCGGCTATATTATTAGCCAACATAAAAGGTGAAGCAGCAAACGTGGCGATCCGCCAGAGGTTAAAAGAGACAGATATAGCAGTCCAACCAGCTGAAATTGCCAGAATCATAGAAAAATCCTATGAGGAACTAGGTAGAGATAGTTTAGGTGGAATACCAGTAAAACCGCAACTGACTGAAAGTCCAGAAAAAATATTTTTTAATAATAATTCACCAAAAAAGAACTGGGATGGAAACAAACAATCCAATCCTAAAGAAAAGAAATTCCAGTCCCGAGGAAGGTCTCCTAGGCGAAGAGAAAAATCTCCAAACCGAAGACAGAGGTCACCGCAGAGTGACCCCTCTGGGAATAGATATAACCTTAGAAATAGGGATAATATTAAAAAACCTGATAGATATCAAGACATTGATACACGTCCCTCTCAATCTTTTCAGAATTCCTCGCAGAAATCGGAAAGAAGAGGACGATCAGAACAAAGAGAAGAGCACGCCAAGTCCAAAGACAAGGAACCTGCTCAACTAAAAAAGAAATTACAATTTCCAAAAAAGAAGGTAGCCAGTATCAAGGTAGTTAACAATGCCGAGAATACTGAGGACACAACTGAAAAACGGAGAGTGGGCTCAGACAATGCTAGACAGCGCAGCAGAGGTGAGCATAGCTCGCAAAGTCCTTATGAATCATCTGGAGACAGTGGACACGAATGAATATCTTCAAGTGGAAACTGCAGACACCAGAGTTAGCAAGCCCCACAAGATATACGAGATAACATTACGTATAGAGGGAGATAAGACTAGGAAAATAAGGGGACTATTTTGGGATAATCTCTCCAAGGGCTATGATATCCTTCTAGCTGAAAAAGACTGGCCACCAGAGTTTGTCAGGGAGTGCCCTCATGGCGAAGAGGTAATTATGCCTGCCTTCTCGAATCAAATCCCGATTCATAAAAAATACACACTTGCTAGAAAGTGGGCAGTGGCCTTAGCACCTGCTTTATATAAAAATCATGTAGGATGGGATGAGGATTCTCCTCCTCACAAAATCCAGTTAAAATCACAACCTACTGCACAAAGGCAGTACCCAATTAAGCAAGAAGCTAAAAAACAAGTAAATGAAATACTAGATCAGCTAGAATACCAGGGGGTGATTGAAACTTGCACCTCACAAATGAACAATCCTTTGTTTCCGGTCTCCAAACCAGACAATTCATATCGTCTAGTTTTGGATTACCGACACCTTAACACATGTTGCAAAACTTTTGCAGTGCAAAACTCACACAGTGCTGCACTAATGAATAACATAGTGCGCAAAAAATACAAAACTACCTTGGACATCTCCAATGGATTCTTTTGTCCAAACATACCACCAGAGAGCAGATATTTAACTGCATTCTCAGTAAATGGCACTCAAAAACAATTCTGTCGGTTAGCCTAGGGGTACAAGAACAGCCCGGGGGTATTCTCAGCGAGAGTAACAGAATTACTACAACTATATGATGATGAAGCATTATCCTATGTCGATGACATTTACTTAACAGATGATGACTTGGAGACTCACTTGAAAAGAGTGAACACCATAATACTTGGATTCGCTGCAGAGGGTTACAAATTCAACTTTAAAAAATCCAGAATTGCCCATCTGACAGTCCTATTCTTAGGATATGAGTTATCAAGTGAAGGTAAAAGCCTGGCAGACAATTTCCTAGAGAAATGTGCCGTAATCCAAGCTCCTAAAACACTAAAAAACCTACAGTCAATTCTAGGTTTCCGAAATTTCGGAAGAACATACATTGCAAATTACGCAGAAAGGGTCAAACCCCTTTATGCTCTAATTAAACCAGACTTTAAAAGATCCAATTGGACTCAAACACACACAGAAATTTTGAGATCCTTACAAACAGACATGCTAATTAAAACAAAATTAGAAACACGTGATAACACACGCAATCTTGTGATTTGAGTCATCCCAGGGAGATGCGGATTCACATACCTGACCTCTAATGAGGGAGAAAAGGTACCAATTGCATTCAAATCACACATGTACACAGAAGCTGAACAGAAATTCAGTAATACAGAAAAAATCATTCGTGCAGTTCAAACCGCAATAGCTAGAGAAAAAGACATAGCTGACGGTAGACATATCACAGTCAGAACAGCAGAATCAGCCTTTGAGGCACTAACAACACCGTGTAATTTACCAACAACAACATTGAATCCGGAATGGATACAATGGGTGAATTCAATCACAACGGACAAAGTATACTACTACTTTGATCCAGAACTAGAAGAATTAAAAAATCTAAAATATGAAAAGACGTATCCTCTGCCAATCGACATTCTGCCTCTACGACATTACGCCTGTGTAATCTATACAGACGGACATGCTCAACCCTCCGTTTGGGGAGATCAAGCATACAACCCCACATGTGAGATTACAAAAGAAGTGTGGCGCGGAGGTATATTAAAACCTCTATTAACAAAATCACACTCAGTAGAAACTAATTCAGAACAACAAACTGAAATAATAGCATTGAAAATGGCGCTAGATAATGCGGATCGCGAATTCCCGACACTTATAGTGTCAGATTCATATTACTGCGTCAAATCATATAACAAGGATTTGCAGACATGGATTCAAAACGGTTACAAAGATGACACAGATGCACCAATAAAGCAGAAACTGCTCTGGGAACAAATAGCTCTTTTACAAAAAGAACTACCAAAGACTCACGTGACACACTCACTGAGTCACCAGCGTGATGGCGTTCACGTTGCAGGGAATTCATTGGCTGAGACAGCCACAGCGGCAGCCACTAAATCGGCTCCCGTAGTTCGAAAAAAGCGTACATTAAAATACATTGACGGTGAAACAGTGCTGGCGGGGAAAACGTCATCAAAAGGCGACTGCTCAGCGTTACCGATCAACTATCCACTCAATTACACATACATAATCGATGCAAACTCCGTCCTTTTTGCTCGAATCCCTGGAGTGGGGGATAGAGTGATTCCAAACATGGACAGGAGAAACTTGTTAATCGCAGACGCTCATATGGGCGAGGGTCTCAGACACCTAAAACTGAAAGATTCTCTTGAAGAATTACAATCACGGTACTGGTGGCCAGGCATGAGCCTGCATCACACCATGCTTGTAAAAAACTGCCCAAACTGCAACAGAGATCGCAGTGGGGAGAGAAACAGTTTAATACCTCGCCGTCCCACTGCAGATAATATCACCATTAAAAAGCAGGGCTTGCGAATAACATATACAGGCTAGTTTCCACTTATAATGTAGATCACCGGCACTCGGCTGACGTCCGGACTGTTATACAAAGATTTGCGAGTCTAAATGGCATATACGCTAAGAGCATGCTACGTTCGACCATTGTTTTCACTCAGGCACACCAGCATGGGGGGAAACATGGCCAAATGAGCACAGCCCAGCGGGAATCTTCTCACTTCCTTCCTGAGGGTACGGGATGGTGTAAAGAAAAAACCAAGGCAGAAAGCAATCTATAATAGAAAGGATATTAGGTTCGGGAGCTGGGTGGGTCAAACATCTAATAAGTGTCCAACGTAGTCTAAATAACTTGCCAAGAAATTCTCTGAAGGGATTCAGTCCGTACGAATTATTATTTGGAACTAGAATGATTATCTCTGACCTTGATAGTCAGACTTCAGTGGTGAAAGAAAAAACCTTTGATGTCAAAGACCGTTTGGCTATTTTGCAGGACTTAAACAAAACAAGAAAAGACCTGAGCAACATACAGTTGAAAGAACAGCCAACAACCACTGAAGAATCACCACCTGTCCCAGCAAGACCTGTCTGGATTCCAAAAGTCGGGGATCTAGTCAGGGAGAAGATCGCGGTAAAGAAGGAATTTGGGCCTTCTTACAGAAAAGCAGTTCCTGTCTTGTCTGTCAACGGGACAAGATCAGTTGTACTACCGCCACTTGCTGGAAAAAAGGAGAACCGAGTTGTATCCATCGACCTGGTAAAACCACAACATGTGGCCGATAACAAACAGTAGGCCAAGTGGACTCCCAATAAGTAGCAGAACACCAAGGTTTGCTACCAGTACAGAGGTCCTAACAAAGAGGCTCATCACATTCGAAACGCCTACAGAAGAACAACAAGGACTATGCAACAATGCAATAGAACTAAGACCTCTGGAAACCCAAATAAAAACATTTAGCAGAGAAACACCAATCTACAATGAAGTACCGAGTGACAATGCAAGAAACAAAAATCCTGAAGCAATTGGAACAATTGACAGAACTGCATCCGGGTACTTCATCAACTTCGATGATTCCTCTGAAAGCCTCAGTGAATCAAAGACACAGCCATCATCAAAATCCTTTAAAGACAAAGCTAAGGAACTTTTGAAACATCTGAAAGAAACATATCTGGGTTCTCCATGGATTGAATTTTGGGTGGGTTTTGGTGCATTTATCCTCATACTTTGGCTCATCATGGTATTTACTTTGGGACGCTTCATTGAGGGAAAATATGCTAAAATGGACACAGCAAGTCAGAACATCAACTTGGTCCTCAAACCACACACATCTTCACACGTCGAGAAAAGAGAACTTTCTTCAGCCAACTTCACAGCCAATCCTATACCTGGTGGGGTAGCCTGGGACAACACTGACTATGAAATTTATGGTCCGGTCGAGATCCTGAAATATCCACACCAAATCAAGATCTCCTTGAGTGACTTTGCAAAACCAAACTCATTTGCTGATGATTGGGGACTTCGAAAGCATTAACAACATGATGTCTGACTTAGTAATGTCTGCTAAATTTACAAAACATGATTATTTGCAAGGTTCTACAAATTATGATAGTATGTATTGCTATAACCATTATGGTAACCATTTTTTACATAAATCTGCACAACCTAGAAATGTTTTAAATTATAATCAATGGGAACATTGTGCTACACCTCCAAAAGGGAGCTCTAGAACCGTTTATGACAAATATTCATATTTTTCAGGTTTTAACATAAGTAATGCTGAAACATTTTATTTTAAATTGTCAAACAAGACAGGGATGAAAACCATGATAACCAACACAAAATTGATATATTCAGATTCATTCTTTGAAAAAATGAATACTTTTGGATTTGATTATTGGGACAAAAATGTTGATTTGAAAAGTGTTTGGGGTACAAAAGAATGGCAAGTACAGGGTTTAGAAGCTTTGTTTAGAGCCTGCATGATCCCAGAACAAATGATATTTTTAAATGACACTGTTCAACAAACCACCTGTCTTGGCTTAGCCAAAATCAAAGATTTAAATAATCCGTCTATTCCAAAGCCAACAATGTTTAGCAATAGCTCTGATACAGATGAAGAGATAGACGTAAACCATATATTAAACCAAAACAGAACACATCCTGATTGGAAACAATGGTTGATCTGGCCCACAGATACAAATAACTGTCAAGATAGATTCCTGAATAAAACACAGGGTTTCAAAATGACCAGGCCAGACCCAAGATATCCCCAAAGACATCACCCAGGGATAATAACAACCTACAGTGTGGGCAAATTATGCCTTCAATGGCTACAAACTTCCACACTGCCTGAAATTAAGCAACACCTAACTTTACTTACTGATGGTGCTGACTTGCGTGATTTCACTTTGGGACCACGCAAACAGCGTCAAAAGCGTTTCATAGCAGCCTCTGTATATGCAGCATACAATGAGGCCTGGAAGGTTACTCAAATTGAAACAGCAGAAAGAATACGGGAAATTGACCGTATCAATTTGGAAAAATCACTTTCTGTAGTGGACAATGGGTTAATGACTCTGTCCTCCAGAATTTTTTCATTGGACAGCATTGTGTCTTCAGCAATCGATATATTATCGCAAGACTTACTGTTATTACAACATGGTCAGTCACAATTGCGTTCTATTGTACAGCTTGGCTGGACGTTACAAAATCTGCGTTCAGGCTATGTGCCTTGCCGTTTAATCAACACAACGTCACTATTCCAAATCTTTAACCTTACTGATAGACAAATCGGTATGGCGCAAAAGGGTGCTGATTATACAATCTTGAGCATTGAAAAACTAGAAAGATTACCAATGACAATGTCAGAACGACCTGTCAGTGAATGGATAATACACGGAATCATAAATATTCCAATCTCAACCTTCAGGTTTCAATACTGCCAAAAATATATACAGGCTGGCATGTACGAGAAATTGGGAAAGGGGTACCTTAAAACAACTTGGAACCTGCCCTATTCACATGCATGTGTCAGTAATAAAGGACAGAAAGTGTTTCTTAGTGGCAACAATTGTGCTATGTCACTAAGCGGCACGCTTCTGTGTAACGGTATTAGTTTGCACGGAGCCTGTGAAGGGAATTCATACAACGTTTCATGTCACCAGCAAGGCGCACCTGCAACTGAAATAGAACCATTCTTTCAAAGACTCTATAATGGGAGTTACATTCTTATTGTAGACCGCAGATGTTGTAGTCTTAGGCCCGGGACTCCTTATCTAGTCACTACGACGGCGAAGGTCAAGTGCTGTGGACGTTCTTTGTTCCCCAGCTCCTTTCCAGACAGGGAGGCAAGGGCATGGCCCAATTTGAAAATTACTTCTATTCGAATAGATACTTTAAGCAGAATGAAAACAGTGCTTCTTCAGACGCCTACAAGGCTCTCGTCATCAAAAGAAACGTATGATCTACAAGTCGCAAGGACGACTGCAGAGATACATACATTATTATCAACTAATTCCCCCGTACATTTCGCAGAAATCCTGAGCGAAATCTTAAATATTTCTGATACCACAGGGGTCTCAAAGGTATTTAAGACAGTATTTTCGATGGCATTAACACCATTCAAAGCCATACTGGGTATTTTTCCAGATTTCGTCCATTCGATTTTTGGCGGACTTCCCCTGATCCTGGGACTAATTGCAGGAATCCTATTCTTAGTCCTTATTTTTCGTTATGGCAACCCATGTCACAGATCAAACTCTCGCGACAATGGAAGATACGATCCTAGCCATTGGATACCGGGACCGGATATCAAAAATCCTGGGACTCTCCCGGCTTAGAGACCTGAACATGACTTGGTTTCTATCATTTCGGCCAATGTGGCAAAGGTGTGTTTTACCTGTACTAAGGTGTCTGCTATGCGGAGAAGAATGCGTGTTAGACACCTGTCTGACGCTACAATCGGATGCGCCAGTGGATGCAGATACACTGTTGGTTCCTACCAAGGTTCACGCTTTGTGCTGCCCTCAAAGGCTGCCAATCCTGATGACGGCATTCCTGGAATCTTCACCACTACGATTGAAGAGTAGTGAAGTTCAAGATGAAAGCAGCATCGAACAGGTACGACCTTCTGTCAGTGATGCAAATCAGAATGTCAATGGAGACAATCATGCGCATGAATGCATGGTTACACCTATTTCCGACTTAGTGGAACTTTCCCATGAAGCTGTTGACAGTTTTTTCGAAAGCCTGAATGATATGATGTTCTCTCCAGAACAGAAATAGAGACTTTTGAGTAAACTCGCACACGGCGTTCCCTGAAATAGGCCTTCAACTTTAAAAATAAAGTCACATGAACAATTCTTCCCACCAGTTCACGGACAACAATTTTTTTAGCAGCCCCAAATTATTTTTTACAAAATTTTCGGGACACTTATCTTCTGCTTAAAGTAAGAAACTATTCCTAGAGAACTAAGATTTCTATTTTTAGATACTTTATAAACTTTAGTTGCCCGCTGGGATGTTCACAAATATTTTATTATGTGATGAAATGGTCTCGAACTTCCTTTCTGTATAGCCATATTAAGAGCCATTTCATGTGTATTTCTAATATACCAATAAGCAATAATGCATAAAAATGCGTGTTTACTTTTGCATTTAATTCACAGCTTAAGTGCATACAATATATATGACTGCAATTTTTCAGTATATTTGAAAATTTCGAAATGCATTTATGTATTTTGGGGTGGTAAGGTATACACTATACTCTATAGTATGTTGTACTATGTTATACTATGCATAGATTAGTAAATATGACCATAGTTAGCGTGGAGTGGGTGTCATGTATTCCTATAGGTTCTGAATCGATCCCCTATTCCTGACCCTATTCTGGTTAAACTAACTATCAAGTTAACTAACAGTCAGCCCATGAGGCAAGAACAGCCCCCATGATGCAGATACCGTTATCTGACGCAGTCACACTACGGCACAGGAACGTGTTATCTGATTAGGTCATAACGCTTGAGATCTAATTAGACAAGCGACATTCCTCCAGCCCCTGATAAGGCATACGACGTTCTCATAACAAATCAAACCTATGACAACCTGGAAAATCCGTGCGGCCATTGTTTTGATTTCACAGAGAACTTTAGTAAAGAATGTGCTAACGAGCAAGTCGTATGACATCTTTATTGACGTATCTATGTCCATCCTTACGTCAATCTCGGCACCTTTAAGGTATAAATATTGCCGATCTTGCCCTATGCAAACACACGCGTGGTGACAAGACGGAGCAGCCATCCTTGCCGAAGCCGAGAGCAGAAGCAGACCCCGCTGGCAGCAGCCCCGCCTTCCTGACGCGCTGAGAGATGCGCTGCTATCTCAAGCCGAGAGACCCAGCACCGGCGCTTCCAGGTAGCCCTCGCAGGCAGCCTGGAATATCGAGAGCAGAGAAAGAGATACCATTCCTCATTCATCCTAACTTCCAGGTACAGAACTGAATAACCCCTCACAGAGAATTCTTTAGTTATTCACTTGGCAAAAACAAACTTAACTTAAACTGTAACTTTCTATTCCCGCCCACGCATTAGACTTAGGTCAGGTACATGGGGTAGGCGTATTTAGAAACACCAGTTGAGTACGTTTAGTCAAATGTATATGTGTATGTAAATATATTTTAATCATTTTAAACATCATATGGCTCAGAAACCATATCAATGTTTTTACAGTATTATTTTATACTATTGCTTTTAATGTATGCACTTTACTTAACTATAAGTATTGCAATAATATCGATCCATTTCTCTTGTACGAGAAAAGAGACTGATCAATAAATAACACCTTTTTATTGAACACGCCCGTCTCTTCCTTTTCTCTACAATCTGATGAGACTAAGAATGCACGTACTGACTGAGTAAAATAATTGCCTTGTGCTCACACGACTCTCGAGATTGACTCTTGATTAGGGGAGAGCAAAGTTGTCATGTTCTATGGTTGTCAGAAACGAAATCCCTTCTTGTCTAATCAGGGGAGTTAATTCCTTCCTTGAACATTCGAGAAAGTTTCTAGCGAACTCTGAGCTACGCTGGCAAACCCAAAACTTAAGTCTAGTATCGACAGTAGTAGACCTAGTTAACGTCTGGCCTAGGCCTTTACTGCTGTAGGTATTATTCCAATGCGCAGAGCCTATTGGGAAAATAGGAGCTACACTACAATCTTCTCCCCCACTGAACACCATACTGCCCCACTGAGAGAAACTCGCACTGCTTTCAGCTACAACCCAATTGTGCCCCGCTATAAACACCTGATTGTGACTCAATTGAAATTATGCACTAGACAAGAGTAATATGCTGCTGAAAAAAATAAGTTACAATATCCTGGAGAAAGCAAACACTCAAGGGAAAGCAAGATTAAGAAACACATGCGAAATGTAAGAAGGAACAACATAGTTAGTTACCTTAACACTTTTGCACTTATTATTCAGAAATCAGTGAGTGCTTTTGCCTGAAAAGTTAAGGATGTGACTACAAGTCCCAGAAGCGACATTTTGTTATCCCATCCACCCTTCAAGCAGGTATTTCAGTACCTCCAGGAGTGGTGCACTTCTCTACTGGGGAAAACAATGTTGTTCAAAGAAAGACTAGAAAACAAAAATAGCGCTTCACTGGTAAACTCTGTAATGTGGTGCTAATGTGTTTGGATTTGAATAAAATCAATCAGGCCACTTTGCAACCCACTGTGTCTTGCTTTATTTGGTTATATTTCCCATCTTGAAACTTATTTCTCTCCGTCCTGAGACTGCACTTTGGAATAGAAAAACTTCTAAAAAAGACGTAAGTTCCAGCAAAAGTGTTTTTCTTTTTGGATTAATTTCACAGAAGAACAAATAAAGGAAAAGAGATAAGAGGGAGTGATACCCATTTCTTGAAGTTACGGTTTTCAGTAAGTGCGGAGGAGCAAGACAGACAAAGAGTAAGAGTAAGAAGGGGGTGGTGGAAGCTGCCAGCGGCAGAGCAGAAGTGGGAACTGTCCTTGTCCTCTCTGGGCAAGAAGGAAAATGACAGAGTCTGACCTCCCTGCCCCGAACAGCTAAGCCTTATCTATAGGCTGTGGCTATTTCTGCCATCCTGGGAGGCGTGTTTAAAAATTAAAAAGTATGGGGAACTAAATATATTAAATTAAAGAAGTAGGGGCATGCCCCCAAGGCTCTAGACATGAGACCTAAAGACAGGCAAAATACTTTGAAGTAAATCTATAGGCCATCATGACATGCCTGGGGCTCATCTGCTCTTAGCATCTTAGCAGCACTACAAAATGGATACAAGGCCCAGGGAAGGGGCCCCCCACACCAAGGCCTTGCAGTTTCTCCGGCGATTAGAGGCCCAGGGAAGGGGGCCCCCCACACCTGGGCCTTGCAGCTTCTCCAGCGCTTAGAGGCCCAGGGAAGGGGGCCCCCCACAGCTGGACCGTACAGTGTACTCCAGTGTTTTGAGACCCAGGGAAGGGGGCCCCTCTCCCCTGAGCCTCGGAGCAGTAACGAGCAGGCACATTTCCATCAAAAAAAAATTCGGTATCAGTGATGCGATCTGGCTGCTCCCTCCTCCCTCACCCACCTCTCCTTATCTGAACAAAGGGGCCTTCTGTCACCTAGAATGGCCGGTACTTAACAGGGGCGCTGCGCCGTCCCCGCACTGTGAATTAACATAATTGCTTGCCCCTTCCCATTATGCTAGTCTCTTCCCCCACTGCACCCCCTGGAATGCCACCACTACCTCACCAGCAAGATCAAGGCACCTCTTTTTGTAATATGATAGTGTGGGGCAGGGGGCCTCAGAGGAGCAGGGCGGCTAACTGTGGAAGTGTGGCCTTTCACACGGATGCGGTGGCCCCCCTGTGTTTCAGCTTAGCGCGAGGCCCTGGGCAGCTGCCCACACTGCCCATGCGTAGCGCCGGCCCTGAGTGTTCAGTGGGGCCAGGCCGGAGCTCGACGAGACTTTCCCAGCACCTGTGGTGGCACTGCATCTGGTGGGGGCCACTGTCGGACACTAAAGGGCGCTCCCGCCTTGCCTGGCTGGAGCCCCATGAATCTGCTGCACACAAGGACGGCCCGTGACCGCCTAAACAAAACTGTACGGGCTGCCCGTCCGCCCCGCACCACCGCCTGCCTTTCACCCTGTTGCGGTACCGGGTGCCGCAGGCGCCCAAGTGCGCATTGTTTCCCCCCTTCATCCTCCACTGCTTGCGGCAGAAGTGAGGCCCGGTGTCTGGACCTGTGCTGGGACCCACGGTGTGGAGCGGTACCAGGAGGGGGCTCCTTGTGACTTTTCCTACACCCGCGGAGGCGCTGCATCTGGTTGGTGCAGCCGCCATATTGCCAGAATGCCCCTATCTTATTGAACCTGTGCCCCTTGAATCAGTGCCATCTGATAACGGCCCGGGACTGCCTCGGGAGAGGTAGATGGGCTGCTCAGCTGTACTGTGTTTGCCTGGATCCTGTTCTGTGACTGGGCTGTTTGCTGCGTACGCCCGCTGCACATTGCTCCCCCCCTGGGTTACAGGTGGTGCCAGGGGCCCCAGGAGGGACGCAATACCATCTGGGTCCCTTGACTGCACCAGCGCAGTCCCCCGTGGGTCTGGCACTGCCCGTGAGGGAGCTGTTTTGTGACTCCTGAGCCCCCCCGGGTCATGATGTAGCTGATGGACCCACAGCACCGGGATGAGACCGATCTGCGACATCAAAAGCTTCAGTGAGTACACGCGGACTTTGCTTGCTGTACAGGACCCCTTGCGCTGTCGTCATTCTAGCGGCTGATGTAGGGGCAGATCTCTTTACCGAAACACCCTGCGGAAGCTCACTGCACCTCGCTCAAGGACACGTTGGCACTCCCAGCATCTGCGGATCTCCTGGTTTGTGACTGGTGGTGGTGCTGCTGCTTCTCTGGGGTACCCCGGGCTGGACTGGTGGAGCAAGAAGCGGGTCACGATGGAACGTGTCATGGCCGCAGGGACCTATGGATCTAAGGCCACGCAATCGAACAAACTGGAACGTTATACGGTCCCGAACGACACGCAGCTTTCCCGAACGCCCAGGGACTTCGGATCCGGGGGTTGGGCGAAGAGGAGCAAGAAATCTCGCTGAAGGACGTAATGGCCTCCATCACTAGTGTCAAGGCTTCTTTGGACACTGTGGCAATTGATGTCAACCTCATCAGGACCATTATGGGTAAACTGAACGAGAAGGTCAAACAGGTTGAACTTACGAGTGCCAGTCTTGTTGGGGATGTCTCAGAGCTCCAGGGAGAGATTCGCGACCTCCAGGATTTCCACAAGCTTACCGACCTCAAAATGGACGACTACGAAGGCCGCCTGCGTCGCAATAACCTGCGCATCCTGGGGGTTATGGAGAAGTCAGAGGGGACAACCCCAGATCTTTTTGTTGAGGACCTCATTCTGAAACACTTGCAATCCCAGGGCCTCAGTAAGTTCTTCATCATTGAGCGCGCCCACAGGGTCCCGGGCGGCCTTCCCAAGCCGGGCGCTCCCCCGCGACCTATGTTGGTGCGGGTCTTGAATTTCCGTGACAGAGACTTCATCCTTCAAAATTCCAGGACTGGTGCGCCCCTGCGGTACAAATACTCAGACATTTCCTTCTTTCCGGATTTTACACTGAGGGTGCAATGGCAGAGACGGTCATTTATGTCGGTCAAGCTCGTCCTCAGAGAGCTGGGACTGAAATATTCCATGCTGTTCCAGGCTCATCTCTGGATTGAGGCAGAGGGAATGGTGTGGTTCTTCGAACATCCCGAGGACGCAGCAGACTGGATTGAGAGCTGAGGAGTAAGAAGCCCGGCCGAACGTGGTGGTGGGGACAATGAGAACAGTCAACCGGCCTCAGATGGTGACCCGTGCAGTGGCTGAGTTTGATCGAAGTGCATAGCTTGGGGTGGGGGGAATGGGTGGAGGGTCTCTATCTTCGTAGCCTTTGGGCTTGTGGACTCAATCCGACCTGGGGTGACTGCTTTTGGGTGGGTATATGTAAGTTTTTCAGGGGCCGGGGATGGGTGTGCTTTGATCTCTCCCCTAACTTTTTGTTCATTCTTTCTTGAAAATGTTTCCAGGGCGACAGACACTCTGCAAGTTTTCCATAGGCAGTTCCAAGCCCAGATTGCAGGGCAGCGAGGTGGGGGGGTTGTTGGAAGGGGGTGTTTGGTTACGTTTTTGAAGCTTTTATCGCATCTGTAACTGTTATTTCCACATTGATTGGGGGAGTGACGACACGTTCTGCAACTCTAAAATGTCATGGCACCAGTTGGGGACAGTGGGGTTAAATTGTTAAGTTGGAATATCAATGGGTTGGGGGACAAAATTAAACGTAGCGTTGCTCTTCAATATATAAAACATCATGTCCCTGATATCATCCTACTTCAGGAAACTCATCTAGTTGGTAATGCATATATGGCTTTGCACAGAGGAGGTTATGTGTAGTTGGCCCAAGCAAGTTTCACCTCGGGCTCCCGAGGGGTTGGCATATTGATGAGAAAGTCCTTCCCACTTGTAGTGGAGAAAACCTGGTTGGATGTACGGGGGAGGTACGTTGGGGTATTAGGCACCTGGGAGGGACATCCTGTCACTTTCCTTTCGATTTATCTGCCCCCAGGCCTCCAGGCAACCACATTCAGGGACCTGGGTATGCTGTTGTTGAACATCCCGGAGTGACTCCTGATGTTGGAAGGAGATTTGAATTCGGTGGTTTCTGGTGGCCTAGATCGTCATCCTTCACGCGACTTCGCTCGCTCACAATGCAGGCTACCCGATTTCCTAGAATGCATGGGACTGGCGGATGGATGGAGGGCCTTTCACTCTGACACTCTTCATTACACCTTTCACTCTGGGGCACATGGGAGCCTATCTACAATTGATTATTTTTTGGTTCCCGCATCTCAAATCACCCATATCCGGGAGGTAAAACACCTAGCGAGAGGCATCTCTGATCACTCACCGGTTTGGCTTCATATGGCGCTTAATTAGAAACAGGTGGGGCAAGGAGCCCCTATTAATCTGTGGTATCTTCGGGATACCCATATCCATCACAAACTCCTTGCGACCATCAGTAACTATTTTAATGACAATGAGGGCTCAGTGGAATCCCCGCAGATGCTTTGGGAGGCCTTTAAGATGGTGATTCGGGGCCATGCCCTTTCCCTGATTTCCGGGAAGAAGAAAGAGCAACAGAGGGAGCTGGTGGCCCTGGAGGCAGAGGTGGAGAGACTAGAGGCAGACTTAGACTCGGATGTCAAACCTGCTCCACCTTCTCAAAGTCAAACAACAGGACTATAGGGCATAGGCCACAGACCATGCTAAGGCGTTGGGGAGAGAGGTGCAGGGGGGGATGTACGAGGGGGGCCACAAGGCTGGGAAACTGCTGGCCTGGTTGGATAAAAGAGACTGGGCAAGTAGATTAGTACCTGAGCTCCAAGGACATGAGAGATATGGAAATCATTGTGGATCGTTTCGCGGCCCACTTTGAGGCAGTCTACACCTCGGCTGGCCCCCTTTCTGAAGACGATTCCCGCCAGATGCTCACAGATATAGTTTTACCCAGATTGTCGGTGGCCGACCATGACTTCATGGAGAGTAACATATCCAATGAAGAAATAGCGGCAGCAGTGTAGTCCCTTAGGCCGGACAAAGGCTCTTGCCCTAACGCGCTGCTGATTGAACTGTACAAACTTAAACCAGACAGATTTGCCCCATACTTAAGAGCTATTTACGAGGAATCGAGATGCTTGGGACTCCTGACCTTAGACCAACGGACGGCTACTAGTCACCATCCACAAGGAGGGGAAGCCTAAAACCGCTTGCAGGTCTTATCGGCAGATATCCTTGTTGAACGCGGAGCCTAAGATCCTGGCTAAGCTCCTTGCCACTCGGCTATTGATGGTGGTTGAGGCCCTGGTCTACCCTGACCAATCCATCTTTATTCCACACCGCAATACCGCACTGAACTTGCGTAGGGTTCACATGGTTTTGGGCATTGTGGCCTTTATTTTGGAACCGGCGGCTATAGTCCCTTTAGATGCTGCCATGGCGTTTGACACCATCGAATGGCCATATTTGTTGGCAATATTGGAGAAAATGGGATTTGGCCCGAATTACATGCAATGGGTGCAGTTACTGTATGCTCGACCTATGGCCCAAGTAGTGGTTAACAACAGAAAATCGGCCACCTTTGAGTGGGGTAGAGGGACCCGCCAGGGCTGCCCCCTGTCCCTTCTCCTGTTCACTCTGGCACTCGGGCCACTGGCAGCCTGGATACGTAAGAACCCTACGATTAGGGGCATACGCTGGGCTCCGGACTGGGAATACCCTATCTCCCTTTACGCTGACGATATCCTTCTGTACTTGACCTCTCTGAGAAGATCTTTGATAGTGGTTTTAGATATCCTCACGATTTTTGGAAGATACTCCGGCTACTCCATAAACTGGAGCAAATCCCTCCTGTTCGTGGTAGCAGGTGAGCTGCCGATCCCGCCGCGTGGGTGTCCCTTACAAACGTGTACCGATGGATTTAAATATCTAGGTATCTTCCTCTCGCTGGATCCCTCTCTCTGTTATTCTCACAACCTCCAGCCTCCTTTGCTCCGGCTGCGTAAAGACATAGACGGATGGAAGTCACTCCCCCTCTCCTTACTAGGGAGGCTGCCCTCTTCAAGATGATGTCCTTACCTCGGTTCTTGTACGCACTCCAGAATTCCATGGACCCGGTGCCCAAGTCATATTTCAGGGAAGTCGAAAGCCTTCAAAGCGATCTATTGTGGAATGGCAAGCCTCACATTGCTCTTGGCAAGCTTTCCCTGAACTGATATGATGGAGGCATCAGCCTCCCCTATATTAAATTATACTATTGGGCGTCTCATCTGTCCTCTATTAATCACTGCACTTATGCCCAACCTAGTGAACCAGGCTATAACATAGATAGATGGCTTCTCTCTAGAGGGACCTTCAGTAGAGCCCTTTACTCCAAGCCCCGGCGCTATCCACTTACAGGCCCCACTAAACACGCAGTGCATGTCTGGCATGCAGCCACCAAATGCCTTGGTTGGAGACGCAAACTAACACTCGCAACACCGCTATGGGATTCCGAAGAATTGGGCAATCTGTGGAGAAGTAAGGGATTCGACAAAATAGATCTCATAGGCATTACATGTATAGGCGATCTGTGGGAAAAATCAGACATTAAGTCATTCGCCACATTGCAACAACAGAACAAATGGGCTGAGTCAGAGCGCTTCCGCTACATGCAGGTTCAACACGCACTTCACACACACTCACAACCCGGGGCCACGCTGCCGGAATCATCCCCACTGGAAGATAGAATACTAGATGGCCATATCCCTGACAGCACAATTTCACTGATATATAAAAAACTGGTCAATAACATCTCGGATCCTCTCCAGGCCCTCCGAGAGAAGTGGACTGGAGATGGCATAGAGATAGACGACAAGGCGTGGCAGGAGGCCATCTCCTCTCCCAGAGTGGTGGGATATATGTAATTGTTGTATTCTACCTATTGCATATTCCCATGTATGCCTTTACCCACTTAATGCCCTTCTTGTGGAATGTCTCTGCACTGTGATGCACTACGGAATGTTGGGTGCTGGTTGAAGATAAGCACAGTTATGATGGGGCTGAGCTGACTTCTGGCTGTTCATGGTGGGGCTTATTCCAGGATACTTAACATCTTACAATAAATCTTCATGAAATACCTCAACCAGCCTGGAGTCAATTACTACATTTTGATGGCGACGATTTGATCTTACCTACGTGTTCAACTCAAGAAATCAAGCTTCAAGAAGGCAAGTCTTTCAAAATCTTTATCTATCTTCCAACTTCAAACAAAGACTCTGGCACCAAGCCCCACCAGTGACCATTTCACCGGTCGCCCCCAACTTCTTCTTGCCAGATTCCTGTTCACATGTCTCAATAATTGGACTTTTCAACCATATCACATAACCAGTTTGGCTCTATGGATTAGCTGTTGAGTGTGCCTGCCGTATGTTGTATGATATTTAAGCTCTGTTCCTTTCAATCTCAAACAAATCCAAAAATGGGAGTTCATCCTGCTTACGTCTCCCTTCTGCCTCGCGCTGCCAGCTAAGTGATGTTGCGCAAGGACACCTGTTTATGTCAAAACCCCATCCATCAATAAGGCCCTAATGGTTTGGTGTTTAATCAAGATTTAATTGCATTGCTGGAGTGGCGGTTTTTCCACAGTAGCTCAAGATTGTAACGGATTTCATCCAGTTATTATGCCTTCAAGTGGTTTAAGTCGTTTCACAAGCCTGGTGACAATCGATGGTTCAGTCACACCATACATCTCTTCAAACTTGGCTTGATCCAGCGGTCTATAGGAAATATGTCATAAGCAACGCTACCCAACTCCACAATATACACCATTAATCATAAATCAAACACAAGGCCCATAAACTAACATGACATATTTTGACCAACTGAATCATGTGACCTAATCAACCGTGGTAAATAAATTCATCACACTTTACAAAACCCCACAAATTAATTAAGCCACAATGGTGATAAGATCTTGCTAATGGTAACCTAAACTCATGAAATAACAAGACCAGCTTGTTTTCCGAAGTAAGATTTTTATTAGCTATTTGTTTAGAAAATACATTAGAAATCTTTATTAAAGTATTTTATTAGAAACATTGCAAATAGTATTGACAGTTTTATGAAAATTTGAAATTTTATTCAAAATCAGAAATAACAGTTTAGCATAATCAAACCCTAAGCACCTAACTATTCTTGTTATTTTAAAGAATAAAGGAATAAAGAATAAAAGTCTTTTGGGTAATCTTACATGCTCCAAGGAAAGTCCGTCTGGATAACGCACCCATCAAAGGTCAGCAAGAAGCAGCCCTCTCTTCCACGGGGAAGAGTTTTTATACCTTTCTACGCTAAGCTAATCTAAGTAAAAGTGTAATTTTCTGCTGAAATCGGAGTCCAATTGGTTGAAACGTGACAAGCTTCGTGTCACCACATTTTTTAGAATAACAGTTCCGTCACTTTCTTAGACTTCATTGTCTCTAGCTTTCAAACATCGCGGCTTCCTCCAGTTTGCAACATTAAGCGAAGAAAGTTATATGCTTCCTCGGATATGAAATCATGTCACAAGCCCTGCTGCCGGTTCCTGGCCTGGGCCTTGCTCGACTAAAGAATAGTCAGCTCATCACGACAAAGTTGTTTCAGCAGGAGGAAAAATTCTTCCATCATGGACTCTCTTTTTCCTGCTCCTAGCGGAATTTGAGCAAACAAGAGTGCACTAGGCCCAGAACCACTTTTTTATGAACTATTATATAAACAAACACAAAAGAATAATTAATGCGAGTAATACAGTTCGTTCTGTTGCCACCTTCCACTGCTAATGATTAACCCATTAGTCCAAATTACCTAGCTGAGCACACAAATAAAGCAGCATTTATATCTACCATTCTTCCTTTAATCCAGCAAGATTATTTATGCACCTGTAAAGAGTAAAGTGACACCACATAGACAGGAAAGCAAAATAAGCACATGCCATTTATTCTAAACAGCTGCAATTAATTATGACACAACAATAGACAAGTTTAATTTATTATTTTCCACATACAAGGAAATGCAACATAATGCACGTTTATGAGCACACATGTTAGTAGCCCTCGTGTATTTCTTGTGTATGCAACTTAAAACTAGGTTGAAATAATTCACATATAGCACAAATTGTTAACATTATTAATTCTTGTTATGGAAGTGTGACTTCACGAGCTGAAATAAAAATATTTCTGAATCTCGCTCCATCAGGCTGACATCCCTGTTATTGAATCTCATACTTCTTGCCATTTCCTGCCACCTCCTGCTGCACTCACAGTACCTCAACTATGATGTTAAACTGCCTCAAGAATCAAGAGTTGCCAGTTCCTGCTTCCACGATGTCTAGCTGTGTGCGCTACAAAGGAGTGCCTACATGACATTTTCACGTGCTCCTTGCGTCTAAAGTAGGAACAGAAATTTCTACATAGGATCCTGCAATAAAACAGACCTGTCAAAATACTGTCAACTATGAACATATTCGACGAAGTAAACATCTCACGAAGCAGAGCTGTGCACATTTACAACGGTGATACTTCAAATCAGGCAGGTATGCAGTTATCCAGTTGTGAACTTATGGGGTAAGTCTATTTTTTCTCAATTGTGGCCCAGTCCTCTCCTCGACTTTTGGGCAGTTCAAGCAGTCTGAAGAAATGGCAATATTTTTTTTGTAAAAGTCCCAACCTTCAAGATGTCTCTACAAACTACCTAGTACATTTGATCAACGGTGGCATCCGGATTTGTTGAGACATATTTTTGTCTTTTACGGTCTCAGGCACTTGAAATATTGTACATGTCAACCGCTGTGCATATTTTTGAATTCAAGCATGAGTCTCACCCGGCACGTGCACACTCACCGGCATTCTTTTTTCATGCTCAGCTATTCCAGTCTGATCACTGTTCTCGAGGCTCCGTTGCTACGGAACCCGAAGCTCTGTAATGGACGCATTGCAGCACGCCTTCACCAGGAGCCATCCGGCGCAACGTACAATGCGTTCGCCACACTGTGATTGGCAACGTGCTCCTCTTGTGCCTCTGCCGTTTTCATTCTATTTACTAATCACATGCAAGGTACGCACTTTCAATTATTGTTGTTTGGGAATCACCTGTCATTCCCCAGTGTGGATGCTCCCCAGTGAAGACACGTATCTACCCGAACGTTACTTCAATATTTCAAAGGTACTTTTCAATTTCCACGCGCTAAGTTATCTTTGGGACCCTTCAAGATCTCCTCTTGTGTTTTCTATTGAGACTGTTTCTAGTGCTATATAAATGGCGTTCTGCAAAACGCTGAGGAAAATAATTCTCTTTGAGCACAGAGACTTGTCAGTTCTCAAAGCATCACAGGAAAGCACAGTCAAGTCAAAACAAAGTCTCTTAATGTATTGTTAACAGCGACACTTGGTGGATATTGGTAGTATTTTGAGTGCTTCCATTTCTCAATATGGATTTCTTTCCAAAGGCAAGCAGAACGAATGTCTTGAAATTATTAATTGAGGATAATAAAACCTTCTGTCGCACCTCTAGTAACTGTCAAAATGTCGGAAACAGTATATCTGAACAGGCTGATACATTAATGAAACACCAAAGGGAGTTCATCCGTCTGATGGTGGTTGAATGCATAGCAGCAAAACCAATCGCATTTTAGAATTATATTCTCAATGTATGGTAGACTGTGAACTCCATTTTAAATTCATGTACATGCTCCTTGTTGGAGTTCTTGGTGTTTTTTTTTTATTCTTTCCAGTAAAGGGACGCCTTGACTCGAAATCAACTACAAAGACCACGTTTTGCTGTCTTGAAAGGTACTTTTGGAAGTCATACCATCTTCAGGTCCTATCAAATTTCAAGTTCTTCTCAATTGTCAAATACCATATTACCCAAATTACATGCTCTCAAGATTTCTATTACTCTACATTCTCAATGTATTTTATTTATCAATGTACTTGCATACTTTCAATTCATCAATTATATCAATGGACATGCATGTGATAGTTCTATTACTCCATGGTTTAAGTTTATTTGCATGCATGTTTGCAGGTTTCTCTATTTGGGATTGCGCATTTCAAATTTTCTTTTTCTATGTGCACGGGTGTCTGTTGCATTTTCTAGTTGGACTGTAAATTTCAATTGTTTATTTATCAATGTGCATGCATGTGTTCATTTACTCAAGTACGAGGTTCAATTCTATTCTTGTTTTCAAGTTGTGCAGTATTTTTCTGCCAATGTCTGTACAGTTCAATTTTCAATTCATTTACTCAAGGACGGGGTTCAATTCTATTCTTGTTTTCAAGTTGTGCAGTATTTTTCTGCCAAAGTCTATATGTCTCAATTTTCAAGTTGTTCAGTAGCTCCCGCCTTCCAGAATCAAAGCCTATTGAATCAAAGTTTTCACTTCCTTGTACCTGATACTCTGGAAGTTCCATCTCTATTTCACCTGTCAAGCGTGTCAATTCAACCTGTGCTGTGCCTTTGGTGAGGGCAAGCCTGTCTCGAAGTGCTCCTGCACACATCCATTGTAACTTCCTCCCAGTTACTTTTACAGTGCCTCAAGAATCTACTATTCTTCCCATTTTGCAGTACCTCCTCCCGTCTATCAACCAGTGCTCCAAGTTTTGACATAGGACTTTAGATCAACTAGATTAAAGACATGTTGGGGACACGCACCTTAACTTGTACTTTAAATGTGCCAGGGAGGGTGACGACTCTATTTGTAGACATATTTTATACAGTGGGTAGACAGAGCCATGAACTTTTACGACGCAGATGTTTCATTTCAAGCACATTTGCTGCACTGAGCCAATTTTAAGAGGTTTTGGTGTGTGGTTGACCTTACAGCCACCCGGCACAACAGTTCGGTAATGTGTCGCCATCTCAGTATTGGCGCCTCACATCAAGATTTTGGTCCTCTTTCTCATTCAAGATGTTCACCCTCAATAAAGTTTTCTTCAAATAATGGCAGTGTTGAACACGAGTTCTATCTCGTGTTTCTAGCCCTAATTCAAGGAAATATTTTACGTGCCTTGCTTTCTTCTATGTCGTTGTGGTGCATGTCTAGTCCACTGGTCATGCGTGTTTACATGAGCACGACTTTGACTCCCTGGAATTATTTTTGCCTCAACATTTACTCTATTTCTCTTCATGTGCCTTTTAAAGAGAATTTCTTTTTTCTCACGTGTCTGACAGTATGTCTAGGACATGCTTTACAAGCCAGGGTGTTTACCTCATGTTCTTCCACACCGGCAAAGTTTTGTTTTCCTGCCATGATGTTCTTGTTAACTGTATCTACCTTGGACTTCAATGCTTCACTATGTGCAGTGTGGTGGTATACTTCTTAATTTCAAAATGCTATTATTTGCCAATGTATGGTTTCAAATGTTACTGCAAATTGTTCTACTGTTATTTTTTGTTTTTTAATTCACATGCATGCCTGGACTTGACTTTCATTTTTCAAGTCAAATGTTTTCTCAAATTGTTTTCTTACAAGATTGCATGTGTGTCATTTTGTTCAAATTCAATGGTATATTTCTATTTGAGGTTTTCCAGGTTGCACTTTACTCAATCCTTTATATTTTTCGATTTGTGCATGTCAGGTGACCTCTGCTTGAGGTTTTCCAGGTTTGCACATTCTCAAACTTATACATTTTCAAAAGTGCTATTACATACTGTTTAATGCCTTCATCCCTTTCATTCTTTTGCATGCCTTTATCCTCTAATTTCTATTTGTGCAACGCTTCTCAATTAGCCTAGCATTTTCACGAGGTATTGCAAAGTTCAACTCCTCGATGTTTTCAATTTCTATTTGTGCTGTTTTCTCTATCTATAATTGCACATTTCAATGTATGTCTCGTTGGGAACATTTGTCAAGTTTTTTTTTTGCTCCAAGTTTTTCAGTTTGTACATTCTCAAAAGTCTTAATATCAATTTTGCAGTATTCACTTGGTGGGATTGCAGTTCAATCTAGTTTCTAGTCTATTATATGAGTTCTCGCTTATCTAGTCTTGTTATTTTACATCGTTGTTTACAGGAAAGGAATGGGTCAATTTATAATATTTATTCATTTCTTTCTCTGTATCACTATGAGTTTTGTACACTTCAAGTCAAGTTGTTTTACATTATATTTAACTCTTCTGCTGTATGTTGCCTCCTGTCGCTCCTGCCTGATCAGTGGGTGTGTCAGTAAGGAAAGACCAGTATTCTCTCCACGCCTTAAGTTTCATTGTATATTGTTGTGATGGTAGAAGGCGGTGCCTTCTGCCACATTTGTCTGGCCAGTGGATGTGTCAGCGGGTATCGATTGGTACATTTTCTCCTTCTTTTAGTTTCAATGCTCCTCTGTTAATTGTTTTGTTTTGGAAGAAAAGGAGGTATGTTGTATTCTATCTATTGCATATTCCCATGTATGCCTTTACCCACTTAATTCCCTACTTATGGAATGTCTCTGCACTGTGATGCACTACGGAATGTTGGGTGCTGGTTGAAGATAAGCACAGTTATGATGGGGCTGAGCTGACTGCTGGCTGCTCCTGGTGTGGCTTATTCCAGGATACTTACCATCTTACAATAAATCTTCATGAAATACCTCAGCCAGCCTGGAGTCAATTACTACAGTATTGGGCCTCAATTGGTACGGATGGGGAGGGCAGACGGGGGTGCTTGTAGATGGGGATGCGACAAGTTGGGAACCTTTTTCAATATAGTCTGGGAATGTGAATTGATCCAACCCTACTGGCGACATTCATGATATCATTAATACTATTTTGTCCGTACAGCTCTGTGTGGAAGCCCATAGGTGTCTGTTAAACATCTAGGAACAGACCAATATAAACGTCTGCTTGACACAATGGGTTACGTTGGTACTAATGCTAGCCAAGAGAAATATTGCCCAGTGATGGGGGGCGTTGCTCCCACTTATAGTCCGGGATTGGGAAAAAGTCTTGGATTGGGCAATGTTCAGGGAAAAAACTGTGCATGTGTCCCGTGGATGTCCCAAAAATGGTCTCAAGTTTGGGGCTTATGGAACTCCTATCAAGGAGATATATGTCAACCTCCCCTGACCCCTATTGTTGATGATTCCCCCTCACCCTAGACCTTCCACTCTCTATACCTGTATACTGTGATTCACCTACTGTACCGATGATGCCTAATGTGTTACTCCCTCTAATATGTCATTGTATTGCTGATGTCTGTTTCTCATTAATAAAAAATGTTTTACAAAAAAAAATTGTAACACTCATGCCACATTCTGCCTAGGAGGGAATACACCTTTGCCCTTTATTTCAGCACAACAAACTAAGTGCACCCTAACCGATGGCCAGTACAACACAATTACTTGATGGGTACCACAGGCCATCACACTGATTACACAACACCCACTCAACGGCACACATGCATATCTGGTCCATTCTCACCCCTGCCCCAACAGGGGGCGCACAAGCAGAGAGAACCACCTAACACTTATCGGATCCCAAAGGTGCCAGGCTGTGATCCCTAGAGCCTTTCGACAAATGCCATTCTTTAATGAACAGGGTCCTATAAGTGTGTATTTGTGTTAGGGTTTGGTCCAAATCACAGCCAAAGGCCTTTCATCTGCACATCTGGGGGCATATGTACAAGGAGTTAACGCCGCCTTAGAGTCAATTTTCTGATGCTACGGGGGCTCTTTTATTATCGCCTTATTTACAAGTTGCAGTTAGCTGAACATTTCCTTCGTAAATGTGCGATTTCCAGATCGTCAATTCTGTTAGCAAGACTTAACGAAAATGATATGCAAGGTAGGAGCGCCACTGTAAAATGTGCAGCTATGCCCACTTTGCGATATTTACAATGAATCCTCTGTCCTGGGATACTCTCCAAAAAATGCTGCTAAGGCCGACTAGTGGCTGGTTTTTAAGACCAGAAAAAAGCTGTTCTAAACAATTGAGCACAAAACATAGAATTCAAGGGAGACAAACCAAGAGCCTCATTTGCAAACCAAATGATGCCATGGAGGTACTACTCCTGCAGCTTGGAGCCCCAAGAAAACCTCAACCACCACTGCCACCACCACCAGGACCAGCACAGAGGCAGCACCAAATAAGAGAGTGGGTCTACCACCAAAGCATCACCCTGATAGACCTCCGACCAAGGAACATGATATTGATGAAGCAAAGCTTCGCATATTTTGCGACTTGCTGTATTCATGAACCTCGTCTGTGTGTAACAAAGTAATAATTGTATGTCTTACTAATGTTTAGTTTATGTTAAACGAGGTTTCCCAACGCTTGCATATGTGTTTTACTAAACTAATTTACTCGAGTCATTTAAAATGTCCGCCGCTTGTATTTAGTTACTGCGCATGCGTCAGCCACACTCACGTGTCCTGATGTGTCTGCAGAGTTGGAGGGAAAATTATGCGCATGCGTAATACATAGCTTTGCCTATAACGTGGTACTGCTCGTACCACTGCTCTTGTGACTGTTGATATGTAGCTAACATTTAGACTGCATAAGTATATTTCTTAGTGATAAGTTGAAAGTACAAACCCTGTGATGGGTTTTCATAATGTTATTTTTATGTATTAATTTGTTTTCGCTTGCTTTTCATGTACCGCGGGGAATGGGGGTCTGACGGCACCAAAAGCCATCTTGGAGGTCCCTTCTACGCATGTGCGACTTTCTGGGGCACCGACAACCTTGGCTGATGGAACACCGCCAGTTGGCAGTGATGGGCAAGATGCTCCTGAGAACTGACCTGCGAACTCGGCTGGACGAAGTCATTTGTCCCTGTTCCGCTACATTGTACAATTGTCATTGTATTTCTGCGCAGTTTCTCATGGGAACCCCAATCTCGCTAGGCGGTACCCAAATATGTAAATGAAGCATCCAAATAGTGTGTTATGATTGGTGTGTTACCCAAAGCCTACCTTAGGACCAATCCAAATTGAGGGATTCTGACACTTTGCAACATTGGGGGGTGGTACACCGTCCCAAAAGAGTATATCTACCCTGGGTTCACCTAGGGAATTTGTCCGACTTGTCTGGTTTAGCTGACCTGTCACTGACCCATCGTACTCAATAGGTGACTGAAGATACAGAGCGCTGTGGAGCACTCTGTCCGAAATTGACCATAGACTAAGGTTTTACTGAACCTTAAAGTGCTGGCGAAGCACTTTGCTGGGAGTTCGCTGACCCAATCGGGGTCTTGATCGATAGCTGCAGAGAGGGTGGAGCGCAGGCGTTGCTTCCAAACTGCGGGTGCGGTCCTGTCCTGAGCGGTCCTGTCCTGAGGGTTTGCTGTCCTGTCCTGAGGTCCTGTCCTGATTCCTAATCCGAGGGTATCCTGTCCTGTCCGGGGTGTCAATTCTGCACCTGCTGTCCTTTGAGGGGTGTCCTTTCCTTGAGGGTTTCCTGTCCTTAACTGACCCGTGGCCAGGGTTTGGTTTCCACACCAGTCTAGGTAAATACTGCTCTAAGTTCTTTAAACTTGCACCTTTCTATATTTCTGACTTTTGCTTTAATAAAAGACATACCTTTGCATATGGTGATTTTTCCATGCTTTTGCCGCAACTATTGAAACGTAAAGTCATTTGCATATTTTCTTAATATGTTCCCATGTTACCCTACCTTTTAGAAATCATATTTTGCATTGCAGTTTGTCATTTTCTGATATGGTCTAGAACGGCCTTACTTAAATTGTCTAAAGATTCTCTGCCCTGAATGCATAGCGTTACTTGTTGCATCTCATATTAGCGTTTCTATGATTACCCTGACTTTATTTCTCTATAGTTATGTACTTTTCATTATCTTGGTTATTGATTGCCTTACTCTTGTAAGTTTGATGCTTGATGAAAACGAACTTTAGATAAAGCTTTAAAACTTCCAGTTGTCCGTGGTCATTTTACAACAGTATTGAATGTCATTTGAATTTGCATTTGCTGCCTTCCCTTTTACAGCTAGGCCCCTGATCCGTTGAGGTCATAGGTACCCGTGTCGGTGGATGGTAAGTCGGGTACACTGAGTAATAACGGTAGGGAACACACAAATTGGTAGCAGCCCGTGACGTCGCCTGGTCAATGAATAGTGTGAATTAAAGTATATGGGCCCTGAAGCCGGAAACGGCGAAATCATTGGCTGGGTGACCTCGCGCGCTCTATCAGTTTTTCTGGTAGATCAGAGGATGGTTAGGGACTAGCTAAAGGTTAGGTAGGTCTAGTTAAGACTAGTTAAGTCAGTAGCTGCTAGTAAATTTTATGCTGCTATAAGAGCGGCTGTTCCGAGGGACCCGATCACTCTCTTGTGAATACGCTGCTGAAATTCATGAACTGTTTTATTATTGTTATTTTTGTTCTTATATTGTTATATGTATTAATCCATGCGTTTGTAAACCGTATTGTTTCTTGTTGTCCGAACTCCCCGGGGAATTGAAAGGGCAAGTGGTGAATAGAATCCATTGTCCTGAGGTCACAGGCTTAAGGAAAGTTAGGTGCAGGTTAGGATAACCGGGAAGCACTAACTAGGGTTTTTTCTGAATACATGTGTGAATAAATGTCAGTAACGAGGTTCATTGGCAAAATTCCCATAGTGGCGTAACCTAGTAAGGGTCACATCGGAAGAGTAGCAGGTTCATCGGAGCTTGGGTGAAAGCAGAGGGGTCCGCTGGGAAACCTTAGACTCGGATATATCCCGGAGAAGTGGATGAGTTTAGGGGAATAACAGGTTCACCGATGCTAGAGTGAAGGGTAGGCGGAAGAGATCTACCCGCAGCGCGTGAAAAGTAAATGGAAGTAGTTTACTTGCAGTAAAACAAAGCTATCCTGTCTAGACACTTGAGCACTGTGGCGAATGTGTATTTGTTGTAAAATAACCAAGCACTGAGCACTTTAGAAAGAAAGAAAGTTTCCGTTACCTTGTGAAGGGAGGGAGTCAGCCGCGAAGCGTCTCTGACGTCACTCCGTGCCGCGCTGGGATTGGTAGAAACAGCGGGCGGGTAGCGGGGCTGGAATTGTAAAGGAGGGGTGAAGCGCCGAGGAGTGAGAACTGTCTCACGAAGGGGCCGCTCACCCATTGGTCGACACTATTTGAACGCGTGCACCCCATTGGTTGCACAGAATTGCAAGGCGCGTTCTGATTGGAGGTAACTTTGTAAACAGAGTTAAACGTAGAAATCGTATGTGGCACTCGTACTGTCCAGAGACTAGACCCGATCCGAGAAACCAAGGGTTTGAAAGGGATCAGTGGAAAGCCAATAGATACGATATTATGTACGGAGGCAAGAGAAAAATGTCCCTTGTAAATAGGGTAAAGAATTATTTCAAAACGGACAAACCGATTAAGTCTAGAGAGGGTGTTATTGTCCCGCCACCGAATACTCCCGCCTCATTCATGATGTTTGACCGAGGGTACAATACCTGTGTGTGGTTGGAGAATTGGGTGAAGTACACAAAAGATGACGGAATATTGGCTTTTCCGTTAGACTGTGGTAAATAAATAATTTATTACCGGATCTATTTTTCAGAATAATCAATAAACAGGTAGCTCAATAAATAAGAGTCAAGATTCGAGGTAGCTGGAGTTTACAGGCTTTAATCAGGCATAAAGGATTGGAACAGGACAGCCTGTACGGGAATAGGATGGCAGCTGCCGGGGGCAGGATCTGGGAATCGGAGCTCTAACTTTTAATAACAGTGCACAATATATATAGTTAAACAAAATACATTACATTCAATACAGTAGGCGTAGCAGTAGGCGTGGTTCGTAACAGTCGCGAAAGATAAGAGTAAAATGATGTAACAAGAAGGCGTGTACAGGGCGTATACATAGACATGCGATGCAAACGTAACAGAATATGTCATAAAAGGGGCGGAAACATGGAGGGGGCTACCTGAGCAGCTGGGACCTCTAACCTAGTGGTGCGCGCAAACTGACAATGACGTGTTACCAGGGAAAACTGGAGGCTATGACTTCTGCGCTAGAAGAGGAGACTAAAGTCTGGAGTGTCAGAGCGACATGTACCCAGGCATATCTAGTATCTGGTGTTTATAGTACATGTTGATAGAATCCAAAAGTTATCAGGGCAAAGGCTAATAGACACTAAAACTGGTGCATGCATTATTCTACATGTAGTGCGTGTGCTAGGAATATTCTATGAATATTAATACAGTATTTCTCTTACATGGAGACATAAAGGCTAGACCATGACGGAAACTATTGATGCGATTCAGTAGCTTAGGAATGCAGAGAAGGAGGGCTGGACTGATAACTAGAAACATAACATATTCTTGGCAGACTGGGAGGCAGAGCCAGGCCGGGCCGGGCACTGCGTGGCAAGAAGTAAGCTAAGGGTCAGGGATGCAGGTGGGGGCTGTATCGCTCCTCGGAGAGGGTTCAGGAGACAGGAGCTGAATCTGAGTCCGGGCCCTTTTGAGGCCTAGAAACGGGGACAATTCAATGAATTAACGTGCACACTGTAAAACGTGGCAACGTAGGGTTACACAGGTCTAATACTCGTAGCTTTCACGAGGACTGGAAACTGGCATACTAGAGATGGACACAACTGTAATTGCGTCTTTAATCGATCAGAAGGGAATACATGCATATCGATCATGCACATATAACATAAGATGGGGAACATGTAGGCACATATAACATGGCAAAATTTACTTTTCCACATTCCCTCCTTGTGCCCTACGTTTCCATCAGGAAACATCAATATTCATGATACCATCTATCATTTCATATAGCATCATTTGCTCGTCTCGAATTGTCCTGGAACGGGACTTAGGACTAGGAATACAAGAGGTAGCGCACATGCCGCAAATCGCAGGGCCACATTGTATACAGAGGCAGCAACTGAATACGATCATTACTGCAATACCTAGGAATGACAATACTTTCCATCCCCAGGCAGATATGATACTCCAGAGCCAACCGGACCATGTCCAGGTGCCTGGATTCTGGTGTAACTGATGGGCAATTTTATGAAGTCTGGTTATAGCTGAAGAAACAGACGGCGCGTTATTAGGAATGAAAATGCAGCAACTAGATCCGATGACTCTACATGCTCCTCCTCTATCGGCCAGTATGACGTCAAGAACGAGACGATTTTGGAGCACGACAAATCTCATAGCAGATTGCTCTTCAGTTAAGTTACCTAGAGCAGAAGTAGTCTCATTCACTACTGCTTCAAGGGTTCTGGTTAATCTACGTATTAACTTACTATTCTGGACAGGGCCTATAAAGAAGAAAAAACCTTTATTGAAGTCTTGATACTGTTCTAGAGTAGTTTCAGTTTGATCGACAATTGGGGACTCGATCTCCCTTCTATGTCTGACGTGTACTAGATGTGTATTTCTGTGATAATCAGATGGGGCTAGAAAAACTGGTGGCAGTAGGAAGGCAATGTAACATGTTCCATCCCAATCGAGGGGCAGACGAACATATGCGGTCTGACCACAAACAAAATAAGAATGACGTGAAGCTTTGAAAATAGATTTCCCACTGTCACCATACTCGACAATAGTAGTACAATCACTATGTCCTACATGTGCGGAACCATTCTTTATGACACATAATTCGCCTTTGACTGGTAGTACTGAAATAGCAGGTAAATCTGGAGTAGTATCAGACTGAACATTCAGGACCATAAAATTCGAAGAATAATTACCTGAATTGTATACTTCATTTTCTAGATCTAACCCTGTTCTATGGGGGAGACCTTGCGTGTCTTGAAAACATGTTCTATTCAGAAGGGACATATCATTGGAAGATGACGTTAACGTGGACCATGCTCCACACGAACCATTATGTGAAAATGGATATGGAAAGAGTGGCAGAACTCCCTTCGGTGTCTGGAAAGGGGGGAGTCGACCACACACCGAACAATTAGTAGCATTGCTGGTCTGGTGTGAATAGTGTAACATTCTAATAAATGTATTATTTCTCATAGCAAGACGATAGGATAGCTCGTGAGGAGGCAGATCACTAAATGTGTGCTCTACTGTAGTATTAGAAAACTTGTTTACACGAGAACCTGGAAAACATAAATGTAATGCATAACTTGTGCAGGTAACCATTAGGCTCACGTATAATAAAAAACTTAGAATGATGATACATCTGATAGAGTTTTGACTAACTCTCTCACTATGCGGGTCTATCTCATACATGTCAGAAACCTGTCTAACCGTTTCACCCGAGAGGGACTTAGACAATTAAACTGGCTGACTTAATTTGCTAGACCGGAGTTTTAATTTATACTCCTGCTGCGGGGTTTTCTCTAACAAAGGAACTTTCTGTTCAGAATTAAGTTCAGAGTCTGGTTTCAGGCAGTCCTTAGAAATGTCCTTTGAAAATGTTTTTTCACGAACTCCATGGAACTTCTTTATATGGGACAGATGGACCCACCCCTTGCGGCCTTCTAACTTCACGGCCGTGCGGGTGGTCAGGAGAACAAGTCGCGGCTCCTTCCAACGAGGCTCCAGCGGACTTGAACGATCAAAGTTCCTTACTAATACTAGGTCGCCTGGAATGACCATGTTGTTTCACTTCAGTATTGTCTGGAAATGCAGCGGCAACCTGTGAACGACAAGAGTGTAGGGCAGACATCAAGGAAGCTAGGTAATCTGTCAACATATTACTGGAAACATCTGTAATACTGCGGGGTCTAGGTGTACCCCACATATTTGGAGGGCGGCCGAATACGACCTCATACGGGGACAGACCTGATCTGGAATGTGCAACCATCCTCATGAAAAATAAAGCAACTGGCAGGGCAACTAGCCAGTCTACACCTTTCTCTTTACATGTCTTGGCAATACGGATTTTCAGGGTCTGATTATGTCTCTCTACGAGACCGGCTGCTTCAGGATGGCGCACACAATGGAACTTCCACTGGTACCCTAACAAAAGGGAAACATGTTTCATGAGTTCAGATGAGAATGGCTGGCCGTTATCAGAATACACGACCCTAGGGAGTCCATAGCGGGGAAAGAATTCACGAACCAACTGCTTGGCAGTGGTCGCTGCTGTGTAATCTGGGACTGGATATGCTTCTGTCCACCTGGACAAAGCGCATACAACTACGAGGACATACTTGAAACCTCGACATCGCTCCATCTGAATATAATCCATCTGGAGGACTTCAAAAGGGTGGTCAGGAGGTTGGAATCCACCTTGTTCCACCGGGACACTTTTACCTGGATTGAACTGGCAACATATCATACAAGTACGGACTTTCTGCTTGGCTGCAGCTCGTAAGTGCTTGTTGAACCAAAGGTTCTGGATACTATCTAACATAGCTTTCTCTCCTAGATGTGCTGGACTATGTGCGGTATTGATAATGACTTGAACCATAGAGTCGGGGAGAAACCATGTGGCTTTTCCCTTCGTCAACCATCCCTGATCTGTCTGGACCCCTCCTTGTTCGGACCATTTCTTGATTTCTTCGGGAGTAGCATGTAACTGTATGTCTATGACATCTTGTGTAGGGTCCTTAACTGTCATACATGTAGTCGGATCTGGAGTGAGTGTCTGTGTCGGAATGTCTGGGGTCTGAGCTGTAAGCTTGGCTGTTCGATCTGCTAGATCGTTACCTTGGGAAATGATGTCAGTAACTTTCGTATGTGCCTTGCACTTCATGATAGCAATAGCTGTTGGTAAATGTATTGCATCTAACAGAGCTTGAATGAGGAGACCATGCTGAATCTTGGTTACATGAGAAGTCATGAAACCTCGCTCCTGCCAGAGCACTCCGAAGTCGTGTACAACTCCGAATGCATAACGTGAATCTGTATATATGTTTACTTTCAGGTCCTTGGCACGTATGCAGGCTTGGGTCAGAGCAACTAGCTCTGCTGCTTGAGCAGAGAGGGTGTCAATACGGTGTGTTTCTATAACTTCAGTTTCAGTAGTCACTGCATACGCGGCTACTAGTTCTCCTGTACTTATTCTCATACATGAACCATCCACATAAAGTGTCAGGTCGGGATTAGGTAATGCAATGTCTGTCAGGTCTTGTCTCGGCTTAGTCATAGTGTTAATAACTTCCACACAGTCATGTGTGGCAGGATTTGAAGTAACTGACGGTAACAGTGTAGCAGGATTTAGAACGTTGCAGCGTCTGATTTCTATGTGTGGCTGGAACAGTGTCAGTTCATAACCTGTTAAACGTGCAATTGTCAAGTGCTGAGTCTGTGTTCGGTTTAAAAGAACTTCCACGGAGTGTGGAACTTGTACTGTCAGGGAGTGTCCTAATACTATGGAATCACTTTGTCTGATAGCTAGAGCTGTGGCTGCAACTGACTTAAGGCACGCAGGCAGAGCCTGGGCTACTGGATCTAATGTGCTAGAAAAATAAGCACAAGGCTTGTACTGTCCTGCTTGATCTTGTGTGAGAACAGATAATGCAGTACCATCACGTTCTGTGACAAAAAGTGTAAAAGGCTTACTGTAGTTCGGTGTTGCTAGAACAGGTGCTTGGCATAAGGCTTTCTTTAATTCATTAAAAACAAGTGTATGTTCAGATGTCCAAGGGAGAACAGTCGATACGGCTGCCTCCTGTATCAGTGGCTTGGCTAGAAATGCATACTGAGGAATCCATTGTCTGCAATAAGAAGTGAGGCCAATAAAAGCTCGTACCTCCTTCTGTGTCTTGGGCTGTGGAAGACTCGCTATCAACTGGATACGGTCTGGTGTCAACTGCCTACCCCACTTGGACAGTAAGTGGCCTAAGTAGATCACTTGCTGGACACAGAATTGTAATTTGGAAGGGGACACCTTGTGCCCCTGCTCGGCCAGAAAATACAGAACTGTAAGTGACGCACGCTCGCAGTCACGTTCAGAACGGGCTGTGATCAGTAGATCATCGACATACTGGAGCAGGGCAGTGTCAGTTGGCATGTGAATATTGTCTAGTTGTCTTTTAAGTGCTTGACTGTAAATGCTAGGACTTTCTGTGAAACCTTGAGGAGCTCGTGTGAATTTATAGCTCCTTCCATTTAAACAAAAACCAAAAAGGTACTGGCTGTCTGGATGAATGGGGACACTAAAAAATGCGTTCTTGAGGTCGATAACAGTGAAGAATGTAGCTTCAGAATCAATAGCTGTCAATAGGGATGAAATATCTGGGACTACTGGATACTGGGGTATGATACATTTGTTAAGTTCTCGAAGGTCAATCACTAATCGATATACTGGAGGTGCATTTGGATCAGTACGTTTCATGACTGGAATGATAGGAGAATTACATACATTGGAGTCAGTTTCTACAACCACTCCTTGAGCAATGAGCTCGTCAATAATTTTGGATAAGGCTGCTACAGCCTCAGGTGGCAATCTGTACTGTCTGATTCGTGGCAAAACTATACCTTGTTTGAGAGTCACACGATGGGGTGTGATTTGCATAAAACCTACATCAGTTGGACCTTGCGCCCATAAATGCTGCGGTACATTCAAGAGTCTTGGATCAAAATCACGTAATACATAGTGACCTTTAAAGTCACGCAAAAACAATCGGATTCCTTCTGGGGAGCAGCAAATAACTGCACCTAATTCTTTCAGTGTTTTAATACCTAACAAATTTTCTGGACATGATTTCGTAAGTAACAAATCAGTAGTTCGGGACAATGGACCGACTTCTAGGGAAACTGGTTTCGAAATTTCATTAACAATAGGCTTTCCTGAAAATCCAAGGGAAACATTTTTAGAGCCTGAGAGCGGAGCCCCTGGTACCTCGTCATGACTGATAGTAGTCCTACTTGCCCCTGTATCAATCAGAAACTTTCTGTCTTTCCCTAATACTTGACTGTGTACATAGGGACCCTCTTGATCTACAGGTATCTCGATGAGAGGCAAACCTACCCCCCTCTCTAGGCTGTTTCATGAATACTGTTGATACTCTGGATACTCTGACTGGGCATACTGGTACATCTGCTGTGTAACATGCTGTGTTGCAGCGATAGGCTGCGGTGCTGGAACTGTCTGTTGTGCATTCTGTGGCGACTGAGAAATCTGTGGTACTTGTTCTTGTCTAGGCGGACGTGGTCTTTCTTTAGTCTTACCAGTAGCTATGTTGTGTTTCAGAACTGCACACTCGTTTATAAAATGACCTGGCTGTTTACAATAATTGCATGTCCCTTTAACGGGAGATGCAGGATGACTGGCTTGATTCGGACCCCTCTTCTGACCGTCTTGTGGAACAGATTGTGCAACTAATACTTTCATTTTCGTATCTTTCATACGTCTCCTTTCATGTTCTTGCTCTTCCCTGATTCTGTTCTGGTGATACTGGAGCATCTGGAGCATTTGTGACGGGGTACTAGCTTGCCAGGTACTTTCGACTTTCAAAACTCGATTTTTAACTTGTGGACTTGAATTCTCGACTAGTTTGGTAACAAAAAGATGAGGGTATGATTCACTACCTGTCTTCAAACCACTGTTAATAATAAAACATTTTTCAAATCTAGAATAAAAATCACTAGTGTCTTCATCCTGTTTCTGTTTACATGCTGAGATTGCATCCCAATCTTCCTTTTTCGTGGCTAGTAACCTTGGCAAAACTTGTATCAATAACTCGGGCAATTCTTTACATTTGTCCCCAAGACCGGTACCTGGTACTCGTATATTATCTTCAGCTTCTAGAGCTGTCCAATCAATCTTTTTCTCTCCCACCTCCCATTCTTTTTCCTTGAGTTTTTCATATACCCCTGCGGGCAACAGGACCTTTAGCATTTTAATAATATCTGGATACGTGTATTCTCCCATACGGAGCATGTCTTTCAATTCTCGATGGAACCCTGCTGGATCTTTGTCGTGACAGGGAATTAACTTTTTCATCTCTAAGAGTTCCATCTTTGTGATAGGGGTGTAAACAAATACTCGTTGCATTTCACCACCCGCTGTCCTAACTGGGTGTACTTCTCGTAACGGATGCTGTCTATCTATGTAAAATGATTTACTTTCTGGAGGTGAGACGTGAACAAAATGCGGATTCAGAAACGTTCGATATTTGTGGCGCTGTTCTAGAATGACACTAATTAAATCTGTACCTAAACCTCTCCATTTATACTGGAGTAACTCGTTCAGAACATCATGTAGCGGTCCTGGATCAGAATGTTGACCCTCATACAGTGTAATGAGGTACTGGATCATATACATACCCACCAGTCGCTGCTCGGCTGGGGGCAGTTTCAGAAACATTTGTGCCACTATTTCGTCTGGAAAAGTGGTAGAATCAGTAGTCCATCGGACTGCTGATCGGGCTAGTTCTTGTTCATGCATGGTACTAAGTTCACTATAACCGATTCGTGATTTCAGAATGTGATCGGTAGCTTGAAATACTTGCTCAAGAGAACCTTGTTCTGGTGCTGGAAGAGGAAAAACTTTCTTGTGTTCTAGACGTGAATGTCGGTCGGGAAGTCTAGTTTTACCTACATACGCTATTCTGTTGGGATTCTCGTCGTCTACCTCTTCGGTAGGAGAGTCGTCTTCTTTCTCGCTTACTTGTGCTGCTTTGCGTTTCTCGTGTAACCTTTTTATTTCCTTACGAATTTTCTTGTACATACTCTCTATACTACCTAGTGTCTTGTGTCTTCCCTCGGCTATATGATCACTCCACTTTGTCAGACTCTCATTTCGGTCGGATCTTTATCTGGATAATCTTGTTCCCTTATTAAACAATTAATTAGAAACTTTAAAAGTATGAGCTGAGTCTCAGCTTTCCTTTGAGACATGGCTTCGCCAATACTTTCTGGATCTACTCCTGTACGGATGAAACGATATATTCTGTCTAGATCTTCTTTCATATTCGGTAGGGTGTCCAAATACTCGGTCACCCGTCTTACACGCAATGAATATATGACCATATCATTATCACCTGGGACTGGATCATAACGGCATTCGGTGAGAGCTCGCTTGATATCTGCAACGGACTGCTGTTTGGGCGTACGCTGTAACACACGTTCATGTAACTCAAGTAACGTTATACGTTTGTGTTGGGGCGGGGTACGAGGAGGACCTCCCCCCCCCCGCGGCTCCTAAACTAGAATCGTCGACGGGTACTGTACGGGCTGGCAGAGTGACTGATGTAGCGGGTACTTGTACTGTGGGCTGGACCGGGGGTACCGTAACAGGTGCTGTAACAGGTGCCCCAGTGGCTGGAGGAACAGGAATTACATTATTTACAGGAGCTGGCGGAACTGTATTTGCATATTCTGGGACTGTGTCGTCCAAATAGGACGAGAGAAAAATATCAGCTGCGGTCGGTTTGTGACGTAGTTTAATCGGAACTAATGGCGGCGGAAAATTACATGGTGCTTCCGGGGTTGCTTTCGGCAAGCCCTCGGCAAGAAGAGGATACATACCCTTAATAAGGGCATTTCTTTGTCTGTCTGACTGTTCGGCTTTAACTCGTTCACCTACTTCGATTAATTCCCTTTTTTGGGCTCTTTCTGAGGATTCCCTACTTAATTCTGTTTTTCTGATTTCTTTTTCGGTTCTTTTATGAGATTCTTTGCGCCATAACTCGATGGCATCTTTCTGGGACTGTCTGGATTTCTTTTTCCATAATGCTTCTTCTACTCGCATGATGCACTCGGCATCCCACGTACCTGATACGGGCCATCTATATTTCTCTTCTAATTCCTTGGTGTACTCCACCCATAAGTCTAGATATAATATGGCACTTATGCCATGCTTATGATACATAAAATGACCTGGACTGTCCCTAGGCGGGACAGGAACTGCTTCCTCGAGCAGACCTTTTCTAGTTCTTAACTGACGTAATTTCGAGAACAGAGGCATAATTTTGGGCTGGAGTCTGGACACAATACAATACACGATAAACACAATAATAACTAAGAACACAAATCATTCATACCACGACATTGAAAACACATGAAATAACATTTATAATAACAGTTCGGACAGAATACATGAATTTCCTGGAGAACAGAACTTACTGGAACAGAAACTTACTAGAATGACTAGATGCACTGCTAAAACAGTACGAAACTTACCGGTCCCATAAAGAGACACGTCAGGACCCGCGTCCACCTAGGTGAACACTTCGTGTTGGATCTGTGTACCCAAACCCACGGACCAGAGACAAATTAATTGACCCTGTCTAGATACTACCCCAGCAACGGTACTCACCGGGCAGCAAGAACGGAAGGCCTCGGACTGGACTGGACTGCTACGGCGACGGACGGACGAACTTCGGACTTCAGTTACAGGTGGGCCTCTGGATACCTCGGACCTTGGACTCTCGGCTTGGGCTCTGGTCGGGACTCGCCGCGTTCCTCCACCGCCTCGTCTGGATGCTGGACCGCAACCTCCGTCTCCTCCGTGGGCCTGAGGGATACTTGAAGCAGAAATATCTGCACGTGCACGGTATGGTTCCGTCACGGCTGCAGAGGATCAGGGGGCCTGCGTAGCTTCTCCGGTGCGTGGGGAAAGGGCAAGTCCCTGTTCGGGCGCCATTATGTGGTAAATAAATAATTTATTACCGGATCTATTTTTCAGAATAATCAATAAACAGGTAGCTCAATAAATAAGAGTCAAGATTCGAGGTAGCTGGAGTTTACAGGCTTTAATCAGGCATAAAGGATTGGAACAGGACAGCCTGTACGGGAATAGGATGGCAGCTGCCGGGGGCAGGATCTGGGAATCGGAGCTCTAACTTTTAATAACAGTGCACAATATATATAGTTAAACAAAATACATTACATTCAATACAGTAGGCGTAGCAGTAGGCGTGGTTCGTAACAGTCGCGAAAGATAAGAGTAAAATGATGTAACAAGAAGGCGTGTACAGGGCGTATACATAGACATGTGATGCAAACGTAACAGAATATGTCATAAAAGGGGCGGAAACATGGAGGGGGCTACCTGAGCAGCTGGGACCTCTAACCTAGTGGTGTGCGCAAACTGACAATGACGTGTTACCAGGGAAAACTGGAGGCTATGACTTCTGCGCTAGAAGAGGAGACTAAAGTCTGGAGTGTCAGAGCGACATGTACCCAGGCATATCTAGTATCTGGTGTTTATAGTACATGTTGATAGAATCCAAAAGTTATCAGGGCAAAGGCTAATAGACACTAAAACTGGTGCATGCATTATTCTACATGTAGTGCGTGTGCTAGGAATATTCTCTGAATATTAATACAGTATTTCTCTTACATGGAGACATAAAGGCTAGACCATGACGGAAACTATTGATGCGATTCAGTAGCTTAGGAATGCAGAGAAGGAGGGCTGGACTGATAACTAGAAACATAACATATTCTTGGCAGACTGGGAGGCAGAGCCAGGCCGGGCCGGGCACTGCGTGGCAAGAAGTAAGCTAAGGGTCAGGGATGCAGGTGGGGGCTGTATCGCTCCTCGGAGAGGGTTCAGGAGACAGGAGCTGAATCTGAGTCCCGGCCCTTTTGAGGCCTAGAAACGGGGACAATTCAATGAATTAACGTGCACACTGTAAAACGTGGCAACGTAGGGTTACACAGGTCTAATACTCGTAGCTTTCACGAGGACTGGAAACTGGCATACTAGAGATGGACACAACTGTAATTGCGTCTTTAATCGATCAGAAGGGAATACATGCATATCGATCATGCACATATAACATAAGATGGGGAACACGTAGGCACATATAACATGGCAAAATTTACTTTTCCACAAGACGGTACTTTCAATGGCAGGATTTTATTTAATTTGAGAACCCGAATGAATGAATTGCATCCCAGACCGAGACTAACGCAGTATGAGGCATTAGAGGAATGGGAGATTGAGGCTTTCGAAAGGGAGAAACCTCGATTGGACAAAGGTCTGACCAAGTGGTACCCAAGGCTGAAACAGGAGACTAGGGATAAGAGGATGAAGCAGTGGAGGCAGAGCATGATTGTTGAGGGTCTGTTTCCCATGATGCCAACAGGTAACCCTTCTGTGGGGGAGAAAAGGACAGAAAAGAGTAAGCATTGGGGAGCCCTTGGGGAGTCAGACGATGAGTTGTTAGATGACATCTTTACGAGAAGTCCGCCACCTTATAATGAGGGAGCCCGACCTTCCAGTGCAGGAGAAAATCCCCAGCGTCCATCTATTAAGGAAGAGGACAGATCCCTATGTAGGGGGGGAGGTGGCCAGGTACTGCCCTATTTTGAGAATCCCGGACCCGCGGAGGTACGCGATATATATCCTAGAATGCCCGTGAGCTCGGAGGAAAAATGTTCCCGTGAAAGAACATTTTTCCCCAGACCACGTTATGAAAACGAAGAAAAGCCATTGAGTTCAGGAATGCCCTTTTTGCAGCCTCCATATGGGGAGGAGCGCAGGTCATTTGGCACAGGAACTTTTTTCCCGAAACCAAATTATGGTGGGGGACCGAGTGAAACGCATCCTACTGCCCCGAGTTTTACGCCTCAACTGACCCCACAAATAATGCCTGAACGAACATTAGGAAGGATATTGGAAGAGAGGGAGCAAGAAGTTCTGGCTAGACAGAGAACAGAAATAATTCAGAAAATCTCCCAGTTGAACACCAGTCCTGAAGCTTTGACTATTCCCGTAACTATTGGACCAGTGGTTCCATTGTATGGGAATAGTCAGGGAAATCCGAATCCTCCAGTTATGAACCCAATTATGGTACCACCCAGACAGGAACCTATAATAATAGATGATCAGTCCAGTGAGTGTGAGTCTGAAGTTGCGTTCTTGGACCTGCCCAACAAACAGACCGGAAAAGGAGTGCCGAAGCGGCAAAATCCTTTTGATGCGAAAGAAATTAAATTAGAATCAACGTCAGGTACTAGGAGTGTGTCTCTGGTAACTCCAGAAGAAATTGAAAACTGGAGTCGTGAGTTAGAAAAGCAGACTCCGCAAACGAAAACTTTGGACCTCTACAAACTAAGAGTAGAAATAGAGGAATTAATGGCAGGAAATGTGGGATTGGACAGATTGAATACCTATTCTGAAGAAGAGTTGCTATTTATGTGTAAAAGCCTTACCCGGTGTACTAGGGTGCTCCACGAAAAACTGACAGACACCGCAGCTAGTATGGGGATAGATATATCCAGATCGAAGCCCTTGCAGAAACCATACCGAGCTGAGTTCTCAGACAAGGATTTAGAGAACTTGAATGTGTCAGGGAGGAAGTTGCAGATTAAAGAGTTGCTTGCAGTTTTGCAAAAATGGGGAGACGTGGAAAGATGGAAAACGAGGTGGGCACGAAAGAAAGATGAGGCCCGATCCAGACAAGCTACCCCTGAGTTCCCTCTGAGGGAAGTAGAAAAGCCCGAAACGTTATGCCCCATGCGTGAAGTACCAGGTGGGAGGTATGTGCACGTTCCATGGTCCAGACAGGATATTGTGTCCTTTACCAACGATTTTCCGAAACTGCGCGAGAAGCCGGTTGAATGGTACCGGCAAGTGGAAAGGTTCGTAAAGGTGCAAAAATGCCTGTGGAAAGACCTGGATGGGTTTTTCGACATTGTGGTCCCGGTCGATCTATGGACCGAGTGTAAAATAGCCATAGCCTGGCCTAGTGAAGAGTACACAAGAGATAAAGAAACAGGGGAACCTTCGAAGGAAGTCATGAGAAAATATGAGCAGGTAATTCAGCACTTGAAAGAAAAGGTGCCCGCAAAGGAAACTGATTGGACCAGGATAGATAGAACAACGCAGGAAAGGGACGAGACAGTGCACTCCTATTATGAAAGGCTGTTGCAGGTGTTTAAAACATACAGTGGTATAGATAACATCGAGATGAAGGATATGACGCACTTTATTTACAGGTTTGTAAACGGTTTAAGACCTGAAATTTGTCAGTGGATAAAAGATAACAAAATCTGTTGGCACTCCAAAAAGGTAGATGAGGTCCTGCGGTACGCAAAGTACTGCGAGGACGAAATGGCAGAAAAGAAAAAGGCTCTCAAAGAGAAGGTCATGTGGGCTCAGGTGAAGCTTGCAGAACAGCAGGAAAAGCAGTTGAGTAACATGGTCAAAAATGCTAAGAACGAAGGTCCTGGGGGAGGGGGAGGCGGCAAGCCCCGGCCCAAAATGAGCAGGGAAGAGGCTATGAAGAAATTTCCCTGCCATCAGAGCGGCGAAATTGGACACTGGCGTAACGAGTGTCCTTATTTGCCAGATGATAACCCCAAAACTCCTGATTTAACTCCACAGACGCAGAAAGAAAGACCAAGAAAGACTCAACCACAGGTAAAAACGGTGCAGGTGCCCCGAGCTCCTAAGCAAGTGCATAGGGGGAAAGCGACAGAGGGTGATGAGATAGAAGTCTGGGAAAGCAATGAGAACAGAAATGCAGCAACTTCGCAGTATCTATTGAATGATACCTTCCTTTGTGATGACCAGTTCTGACGGGGCCTGAGAGGGGAGGACGAGGAGTGCGTACTTGGCGCCTCCTTGCCGGTAGACCAGTCCGGACCATACATTGAAGGGAAGGTTGACGGAAATGATGTCACCTTTCTGTTGGACACTGGCGCTACCCGTTCTACTGTGAGAACAGTGGACGTTCCAAACCTACCCCTCTCGGGAGAAGCCATCCAAGTAGTGGGTGTATCTAATCAATTGATTAGTACTCCCCTTACCAAGCCCATGGAGATCTCAATTGGAAACTTTAAGGAAATGCATAGATTTGTCGTTTGTGACACCAGTCCAGTAAACTTACTGGGACGTGATTTGCTGTGCAAAATGAACGGTACCATCTTTTGCACACCAAAGGGTGTTGAAATTCAGACCCCAGATGAAGACGGCATTTATAAATTAATGCTGATCAGACCTGACTCAGAAATTAAACGAATGACCATGCAGGATTTGCCCAGAGAACTACAAGAAGCAGTGAAGCCAGAGGTATGGGACTTTACTGGGAAAGATGTAGGGTTAATGAAAAACGTGGACCCCATACAGATAGCAATAAAGGACAATGCAGTATACCCCAATACTAAACCCTACAGAATGAATGCAGAAGTGAAAGCTGGTGTTACTCAGGAAATACAGAAATTGCTAGAAGGAAACATCATACAGGAGGTAATGAGTAGCCCATGTAACTCCCCGATTATGGGCATCAAGAAGCCTAGTGGCAAGTACAGAGTAGTGCAGGATCTACGAAAAGTCAACAAGATAGTAGTCCCCTGTTGCCCTATTGTCCCGAACCCAGCAGTGATTCTGTATCAGATTCCCTGGGATGCTGAATGGTTCACTGTGATAGACCTGTGTCATGCATTCTTTTCCATTCCCTTGCATCCAGATAGCAAATTTCTTTTCTCATTTGCCTTCAATGGTCACGTGTATTGCTGGAACAGGGTCCCTCAAGGGTACACAGAGAGCCCCTCTATCTTTAATCAGATCTTGAAAAAATGTTTGGAAACTTTGGTCTTACCTGGAAACTCTGTCTTAGTGCAATACATAGATGACCTCTTGGTGGCGTCTAAAAGTCATAGGGATTGTGTGATTGACACCATTGCCCTACTGAATCACCTGTGTGAGAAGGGACATAAAGTGGCCCCTGACAAATTACAGTTCTGTGCAAAATCGGTGAAATATCTGGGGCACCAGATAGAGAAAGGTGTCAGAAAAGTGACATCGGAAAGAGTGAGAATAATTCACCTTCATCTACCCCTCCTTCTGTCCCTGTAGTTGAGCCATCCCAAGACCTTTGTAATTCCCTAGCTGATTATTTTTCCACCAAAGTCACTAGTATCTATGCCACCTTTACATCGTTGGTTCAAACTAAAGGTCCTGATTCTCAACACACTTCAAATCCTGTTACTAGCCCTACTTTTTCTTTATTTCACCCTGTCCCTACGGAAACAATTAACAAATACATTATCACTACTACCTCAGGCTCACCTCTGGACCCGTGCCCTGCATCGGTATTTAATCAGCTCAGTGAACTTATTACATTTCCTCTTACCAAGATTTGTAATTCCATGTTCCTTACTGGCGAGTACCCTGAGATCTGGAAGAGAACTATAATTAAACCTTTGTTGAAAAAACCTTCTCTGGACCCTTTAGAACCAGCTAGTTATAGACCCATAGCTGCTCTTCCTTTCCCAGCAAAAATCTGTGAAGCAATCATGAATTACCAACTGTCTGACTTCATTGAACAACATCATTTGCTGGATGACACCCAATTTGGTTTCAGAAGGAACCATGGGACGGAAACAGCACTGATAAAGGCGGCTGATGAGATCAGAGCTATTTTAGATCATAATGGGGCAGCTGCTCTCATTCTGCTAGATCTCTCAGCCGCCTTTGACACGGTCGATCACTCTATTTTGATCGACCGTGTCTCAGCACTGGGGGTCAATCTTCGAGCCAGAGACCTAATAGCTTCCTTTTTGGCCAACCGTTCCCAAGCTGTGAAACTTGGTACTTTTTACTCGCCTACTACCACATTACCCTGTGGAGTACCCCAGGGATCCTCGCTAAGTCCGACACTATTTAACATCTATGTGTCGGACTTGGCGAGGGTCATAAAAACTTATGGACTGAATCTGACCACCTATGCAGACGACACCCAACTGGTGTTGGCGGTCCATAAGAATGGTTTGGCAGTTGCCTCAAGATTTCAGGAGGCTTTACTAGCCATAGGTTCCTGGATGTTGGGGAACTGCCTTAAACTAAATTCGAACAAAACCGAGGTGATGACCTTTGGCAACCTGTCTCCGGTGTGGTCTGACATCTGGTGGCCCATAGAACTCGGCCCCCCACCGGTACCGGTTGCCAAGGTCAGGAACCTGGGGGTCACGTTTGACACCAAACTAACTTTTATCCATCATGTCAATAATGTGACCTCAGCTTCTTTCTTCATCCTCAGGAAAATTAAAAAACTACTTCCTTTTTTACCCCTGGCTGCAGGAATGACATTGATCTCCACACTTATATTTTCGAAATTGGACTATTGCAATGCCCTCCTGCTGAATGCCCAACAGCAGGTTGTGGATAAACTGCAATTAGTCCAAAATGCAGCGGCCAGGGTACTTCTTTCCATTCCCAAGTATCAATCTGTTGCAGCTGCCATACGTCAACTCCATTGGCTTACAGTTAGAAGCCGCATAAAATTCAAGGCCCTCTGTATTGCATACAAGGCAATACATAACTCAGGCCCTCAATTTTTAAGAAATGCTTTCAGGATTTACACCCCTAGCAGGTCTCTTCGTTCGGCATCTAATTTTCTGCTGCCCCTTCCTCGCACCAGAACAGTTACTTGGGGAGACAGACGTTTTCTGGTAGCTGCGGCGAGATTATGGAACTCCCTTCCTCTTTGTATTAAAATCAGTCCAACTTTGTTTATTTTCCGAAAACAGCTCAAAACATGGCTTTTTGATCAATAAATACTTTTTTCTTTTCAGTTTACTGTTCAAATCCTCTGCGCCGAGACACCCTCGGGTATTTGTGCGCATTACAAATTGAATAAACATAAACATAAACATAAAAGATGCAGTTACCCCGTACTCAGAAAGAGATCAGAATGTTCCTGGGTGTGATAGGATATTGCAGACAGTGGATTCTGGGATTTGCAGTCCTAGCTAGGCCCTTGATAAAAATGACCAAGAGAGGAACTCCAGATATTGTAGAATGGGATGATGAAAGCTTAACAGCCTTCACCAAACTGCGAGATTGTCTGTGTACAGCCCCTGCATTGGGAATGCCAGACTATTCCAAGGAATTTGCCCTATTCTGTGACACTCGTGATAATTGCGCGTTGTCAGTCCTGACACAAAATCATGGCACAACGAGAAGGCCTGTAGCATATTTCTCTGCCACCCTGGATCCAGTGGCTGCTGGATTACCAGGTTGTCTGAAAGCAGTAGCTGCTACCTGTGCAAGTTTAGAGCAGAGTGAGTCAATTGTCATGGGACATCCTGTAACTGTGTATGTTCCACATGGAGTGGTAATTTTGTTGACCAGAACTAAAACTCAGTATCTCACCCCTAGTCGGCTGACTAAATACGAGAGGATTCTTGTGGGTGCAAATGTAAACATTGTTAGGTGCAGTATTCTGAACCCAGCCACCTTACTCCCCGACCCAAAGGATATGGAAGGGGGGGTGGATGATGAGCATGATTGCATTGATTTAACAGAATTCAATACCAAGCCACGCCCAGACATAAAAGAAACACCATTGCCTAGGCATGACAAAGAATTATTTGTAGATGGTTCATGTCTAAGGCACGAACAAGGAGGCCTGAGTGCTGCCTATGCGGTAGTCTCCTTAGACAAAATTGAAGAAGCAGGTTACCTGTATCACATAAAGTCTGCACAAGTAGCCAAATTGATCGCTATGATAAAAGCCTGCCAAATTGGGAAAAATCTACGCATAACAGTGTATACTGACAGTCAGTACTGTTATGGGGTTGTGCATGACTTTGGCCAGTTGTGGCTACAGAGGGAGTTCCTGACTTCATCGGGTACCCCTATTCGAAATGGAAAAGTTGTTCAAGACCTTTTAGAGGCAATCCAGTTACCAAAGGAACTGGCAGTGGTAAAATGTGTTGCTCATAAGAAGGGCATTGACCTTGTATCACTGGGAAATGATTTTGCTGATCGAGTGGACCAGTGGTGCGCCAGAGATCGGTATATCGTAAATCCAAAACGAGGGGGGCCAGGAACCAGCTGCCAACTTCAGGTGTTTGAAGAAGTGCCTACATGGGATGAAGTGAAAGAGTGGCAGCAGGCGGCACCCTGGCAAGAAAGAGAGAAATGGAAGGAAGATGGGTGTCGACCAAGACGTGTGGATGGTGTCATTTTGGGCCCAACTGGTATGCCTGTGTTACCTAGACACTTACTTAGCACAATGGCGAGGTTGATACATGAAGGATCACACATTGGTAGGGACGCCATGATTCTAGTGTTCCAACAGACTTGGTACAGTAAAAAGTTCAGGAAAGTAGCAGAGTCCCTCTGCCAGAGGTGCCTGTCATGTCAAAAGATGAACCCAGGCAAGAAAACGGTGGTAGAACTGGGAAAAATTGGGAGGTCCGGGGGTCCCTTTGTGAGGATACAGGTTGATTTCATCACCATGCCCCGGCGTGAAGGGAAGCGATATGTCCTTGTCATGGTCTGTTTATTTTCCAAGTGGGTGGAGGCTTTCCCTACTCCCCAAAATGACGCAATAACAGTAGCTAAGTGTTTACTAAAAGAACTGATACCTAGGTTCGGAATGCCAGTCACTATTGAATCAGATAGAGGCCGACATTTTCATAATGAAGTGATCGACGAACTCTGTAAGGCCTTTGGAATTTCACAAAAGCTTCACTGTGCCTACCGTCCAGAGGCTTCTGGAATAGTGGAACAAGTAAATGGAACTATCAAGAACAGACTAGCAAAACTGTGTGATGCATCTGGCATGAACTGGGTGAAGGTCCTGCCCCTGGTCCTGATGGGACTCAGAAGTGTTCCAGACCGCAAGACAGGCCTAAGTCCCCATGAAATCATTATGGGAAGAGTGATGAGACAAGCATGGGTGCCAGGAAGCAAACTGTTGAGTATGGTGCTTGAATACTGCAAGAGATTGGGTGACCAAGTGCGTTCTATCTCTCGCCAGATCGGAGAAGACGCCATCCTCAATCCAACGACTCCTCTCCACAAACTGGTCCCGGGGGACTGGGTGAAGATAAAGAAGCATACTCGGAAGAGCTGCCTGGAGCCAAGGTGGGGAGAGAAACGTCAGGTGATCCTGGTAGCTACCACAGCAGTAAAGTGTGCAGGAGTTCCACGCTGGGTACACGCCAGCCACACCCAGAAGGTATTACCAGACAAAGAGCCTGAAGAAGAAGGGCGTCAAGCAGAGGACTCTGCTGGAGCCAGACCGGAAGTAGCTGACGAGGTACAGCCCAGTACCAGTCGAGCTGCAGGATCAGCAGACATTGGCCCAGGAATAGTTGATAACGAACTACCAAGAGCCCAGCCTGCTGAAGGGATCCAAGAAGCTGAGCCGGAAGTAGCTGAAGACGAGCTGCCAAGCATATGGCCAGAGGAGTGGATTCCATTGATTGATCTCACTGAAGACCCCATACGAACAAGTGAGCGACTTCGGGAAGGTAGAGAGTGGACTAGAGAGGAAAGGCAAGGCACAGGCGAAGAACCTCAGAATCTTGAGATTCACATCAAGACTGAGGAAGGAGAAGGTCAGACAGGGACAGAGCACGTGATTGATATAGAACAAGTGGATGCTGCAGAGCCAGTGCCCGATACTGAACAGGTGAAGGATACAGAGCAAGTGTTTGATACTCCTCCACTGACTCCTGATATCGAGAAGGGACAGACTAAACATAGCGTAATAGTTCGAGCAGAAGAAAGTCCAGAGATCGAAGTGCTTGAACAGGATCAGATAGAAGTAGAAGAACGTGTTCAGGAACCAGAAACAGAGACATTTGAAAAGCAAAAACAAAATTCACCTGAACAAGGCCAGATTAGTACCCAGGCAAAGGAAATAGATGCGAGTCCTGGAATTAGTCAGATAGAAGAAGAAGAAACTGAAACAGAATTGCCAACCGTTAATGAGAACAAAAGGACAAGAGAAGGAAACGAAGTCCAAGTACCAACAAAAAGACTTAAGAAAAGGAAGCATCTGGAGCCTAGATTCGTGAAGAAATTGAGACTAAGGATAAAGACGGTGGAAGAAAAACGTGCAGAAGAAAGGAGAAGTGCTCGCATAGCTAAGCAACAAGAAGATACCTCCAATCGAAGTAGTGATCGAATAAAGAAACAAAAGTCACCTGAATGGACACTTGTGTTGGAAGAACTTGAAGATCTTGATATAACTGACGTAAGCGACTGAGAACCCGTCCCTGAGTACTCTGATGAAGAAGAAGAAGAACCACCGTGAATTTGCACAAAGTAAGATACTTGTGTAAAGACACAAAGAGGGGTCGAGAAACTTCTTTTGAGCCGAAATGTCTGATTCAAACGTGAATGGTAGACCTAGTCGCAGCTGTTGCAAAACATGCTGCAAGGTATGCGTCTGTAGTGTAGTTGTCCTGATATTAGTTTGGATAGGACTAACAATTTTCATTCCCTTTGCTGTGAGCAAAAATACTAACATTGTCGCTACTGAAATTGTAAATACTGACAGTGAGGAGTTGACAACACAGAGTGTAGCAAGACATGAAAGAGCACTGAGACAAACAAAACAAGACTTAGAAGCATCAGATGAGGGAGGACTACATTTTCATGGAGTTAAGAACAGGACACACTTAAATGTTTTCGCAAACTTGTTAATACACTATGTAGAGACTATGGAAATTGAAGATTGCTATGTCTGCATGAAGCTACCTACCTCTGTAGCTGAAGGCGTGACATACCATCACTTGCCGTTGACATATGGAATCTCCTGTAGTATTTTAGCTAGTTTATTTTACAAAAGAGGACCGTTACAGTACTATTACTCTAACAATGACGTGATCTTTTCTGAGCTTCCTATACGTGGGAACTTGAATCCTGTACATACCAAAAGTGACGTAATACGATATATGGGAGACTACTTTTGTAGTGTAGCTCCTATTTTCCCAATAGGCTCTGCGCATTGGAATAGTACCTACAGCAGTAAAGGCCTAGGCCAGACGTTAACTAGGTCTACTACTGTCGATACTAGACTTAATTTTTGGGTTTGCCAGCTAAGCTCAGAGTTCGCTAGAAACTTTCTCGAATGTTCAAGGAAGGATTAACTTCCCTGATTAGACAAGAAGGGATTTAGTTTCTGACAACCATAGAACATGACAACTTTGCTCTCCCCTAATCAAGAGTCAATCTCAAGAGTCGTGTGAGCACAAGGCAATTATTTTACTCAGTCAGTACGTGCATTCTTAGTCTCATCAGAATGTAGAGAAAAGGAAGAGACGGGCGTGTTCAATAAAAGATGTTATTTATTGATCAGTCTCTTTTCTCGTACAAGAGAAATAGATCGATATTATTGCGATACTTATAGTTAAGTAAAGTGCATACATTAGAAGCAATAGTATAAAATAATACTGTAAAAACATTGATATGGTTTCTGAGCCATATGATGTTTAAAATGATTAAAATATATTTACATACACATATACATTTGACTAAACGTACTCAACTGGTGTTTCTAAATACGCCTACCCCGTGTACCTGACCTAAGTCTAATACGTGGGCGGGAATAGAAAGTTACAGTTTAAGTTAAGTTTGTTTTTGCCAAGTGAATAACTAAAGAATTCTCTAGGAGGGGTTATTCAGTTCTGTACCTGGAATTTAGGATGAATGAGGAATGGTATCTCTTTCTCTGCTCTCGATATTCCAGGCTGCCTGCGAGGGCTGCCCAGAAGCGCCGGTGCTGGGTCTCTCGGCTTGAGATAGCAGCGCGTCTCTCAGCGCGTCAGGAAGGCGGGGCTGCTGCCTGCGGGGTCTGCTTCGGCTCTCTGCTTCGGCAAGTATGGCTGCTCCGTCTTGTCACCACGCGTGTGTTTTGCATAGGGCAAGGTCGGCAATATTTATACCTTAAAGGTGCCGGGATTGACGTAAGGATGGACATAGGTACGTCAATAAAGATGTCATACGACTTGCTCGTTAGCACATTCTTTACTAAAGTTCTCTGTGAAATCAAAACAATGGCCGCACGGATTATCCAGGTTGTCATAGGTTTGATTTGTTATGAGAACGTCGTATGCCTTATCAGGGGCTGGAGGAATATCGCTTGTCTAATTAGATCTCAAGCGTTATGACCTAATGAGATAACACGTTCCTGTGCCGTAGTGTGACTGCGTCAGATAACGGTATCTGCATCATGGGGGATTTCTTGCCTCATGGGCTGACTGTTAGTTAACTAGCTAGTAAGTTTAACCAGAATAGGGTCAGGAATAGGGGGATCGATTCAGAACCTATAGAAATACACGACACCCACTCCACGCTAACTATGGTCATATCTACTAATCTATGCATAGTATAACATAGTACAACATACTATAGAGTATAGTGTATACCTTTTCACCCCAAAATACATAAATGCATTTTGAAATTTTCAAATATACTGGAAAATTGCAGTCATATATATAGTATGCACTTAAGCTATGAATTAAATGCAAAAGTAAACACGCATTGTTATGCATTATTGCTTGTTGGTATATGAGAAATACACATGAAATGGCTCTTAATATGGCTATACAGAAAAAAAGTCGAAACCATTTCATCACATAAAATATATTGTGAACATACCAGTGGGCAGCTAAAGTCTATATAAAGTCTATAAAGTATCTAAAAAAATAGAAATCTTAGTTCTCTAGGAATAGTTTCTTACTTTAAGCAGAATATCAGTGTCCCGGGAAAAAATATATAGAAAAATATTTTAGGGGCTTGCTGAAAAAAGTTGCTGTCCGTGAACTGGATTGTAATTGTTCATGTGACTTTATTTTTAAAGTTGAAGGCCGAATTCAGGGAACGCCGTGTGCGAGTTTACTCAAAAGTCTCTATTTCTGTTCCGGAGAGAACATCATATCATTCAGGCTTTCGAAAAAACTGTCAACAGCTTCATGGGAAAGTTCCTCTAAGTCGGAAATAGGGGTAACCATGCATTCGTGCGCATGATTGTCTCCATTGACATTCTGATTTGCATTGCTGACAGAAGGTCGTACCTGTTCGATGCTGCTTTCATCTTGAACTTCACTACTCTTCAATCGCAGTGGTGAAGATTCCAGGAATGCCGTCATCAGAATTGGCAGCCTTTGAGGGCAGCACAGTGCGTGAACCTTGGTAGGAACCAACAGTGTATCTGCATCCACCGGCGCATCCGATTGTAGCGTCAGACAGGTGTCTAACACGCATTCTTCTCCGCATAGCAGACACCTTAGTACAGGTAAAACACACCTTTGCCACATTGGTCGAAATGATAGAAACCAAGTCATGTTTAGGTCTCTAAGCCGGGAGAGTCCCAGGATTTTTGATATCCGGTCCCGGTATCCAATGGCTAGGATCGTATCTTCCATTGTCGTGAGATTTTGTTCTGTGACATGGGTTGCCATAACGAAAAATAAGGACCAGGAATAGGATTCCTGCAATTAGTCCTAGGATCAGGGGAAGTCTGCCAAAAATCGAATGGACGCAATCTGGAAAGATACCCAGTATGGCTTTGAATGGTGTTAATGCCATCGAAAATACTGTCTTAAATACCTTTGAGACCCCAGTGGTATCAGAAATATTTAAGATTTCGCTCAGGATTTCCGCGAAATGTACGGGGGAATTGGTTGATAATAATGTATGTATCTCTGCAGTCGTCCTTGCGACTTGTAGATCATACGTTTCTTTAGATGACGTGAGCCTTGTAGGCGTCTGAAGAAGCACTGTTTTCATTCTGCTTAAAGTGTCTATTCGAATAGAAGTAATTTTCAGACCGGGCCATGCCCTTGCCTCCCTGTCTGGAAAGGAGCTGGGGAACAAAGAACGTCCACAGCACTTGACCTTCGCCGTCGTAGTGACGAGATAAGGAGTCCCGGGCATAAGACTACAGCATCTGCGGTCTACAATAAGAATGTAACTCCCATTATAGAGTCTTTGAAAGAATGGTTCTATTTCAGTTGCAGGTGCGCCTTGCTGGTGACATGAAAGGTTGTATGAATTCCCTTCACAGGCTCCGTGCAAACTAATACCGTTACACAGAAGCGTGCCGCTTAGTGACATAGCACAATTGTTGCCACTAAGAAACACTTTCTGTCCTTTGTTACTGACACATGCATGTGAATAGGGCAGGTTCCAAGTTGTTTTAAGGTCAGTCAGTCATAAGCTTTTATTCGATACTCAGAGATATCTTATAAGCACATACATAATACAATCAATACAGTATACAAAAAAAGTTTATGCCATAAGAAGTCAGTAAAAAATATTTAGAATGTTTAAGAGTGATAAAAGGATTTAAATCCGTTAATAAATTAGCTAAAACAAGAATTAAACAGCTACTGACAATCTCTTACATCGAATATGCCAAAACTGCTTTAAAAATTTAGCTATTCCACAGACTATTGGGGGGGAAGTGTCCGTGCTTAGGATACGCAAGGCTACTAAATAACTGCGTGTGCCCATGTTACGGCAGAGTGGTTTCAGCCAAGAGCTCCTAGGCCTTGCGTAATCCGGGCACTCAAATAAAACGTGCACAATAGACTCAATCTTAGTCGGGCAGCATGCACAGTTGGGAGAAGTGCGATCCGCTGTTGACCATTTCGACACCAGGGCACCCAACGGGAGGGAACCAACTCTAAATTTAAAATAAAGGGCACGATCAAAGGGGAGAGTAATCAAGTCCAAATAAGGTTCAAAGGCCACAATGTCTTTAATTTGTAAAAAGGTGGCAGTGGACCTGCAGTGATTTGGGCTGGAGATTAGGCGCTCAGCAATCCATTTCCAAAAAAGCGCCTTGACAACTTCTTTTGGAGGGGCTGAACGGGATGGCCAACAATCCCCTAGTCCTATATTCTCCAACAACTTTTTGGTGTCCCTTAACCATTTTATTTTGGCCCAACCCCCCTGGCTCATTATGTCTCTCAGTGCATCAGCATAGGATTTTAATTCTTCGCACCTCCAAATCCGTGTCCACAACAGGAGCGGGCGAAGCTGGGCCTGGTCTTTAATGTTTTTACATCCCGTGTCCATCCTCACAGGTACTGATGGTGTGCTCAGGGGGAGAGCAATGAAGGATTTTAATAGCTTGCTCTCAGCAGTAGCTAGGGCATCCAGGCGGCAATGACCCCACAGTTCTGCCCCATACAAGGCTGATGTCGCTACTTTAGCCTTGTAGATGTCAAGTACTGGGGTAAGTGATCTCCTAGTTGAGGCCCTATATTCCCTCATGAGAGCTCCTCCTACTCTCCTGTGGTTAAGGACCATTTTTTCAATGTGGTTTGCCCATGTCATCCTGTCCGTAATCCGAATGCCAAGGTAGTCAAATTCGGCTACTTTCTCCAGGGGAATAGAGTTAAGTGTAGGTGGGCGGCCCAATTTTTTAGGTGGATTGACAACTAGGTATTTGGTTTTGTCCACATTTATTGTAAGACCTTTTGCAACACAGAACTCCTGGAATCGTATTAGAAGTTTCTGTAGTCCTTGTGGGGTCTTGGAAATCAGGAGCGTATCGTCCGCAAAAAGCAGGGTTGGGATGCGGACACCTCCAAGACAGGGGGCGTCAGCTGGTTCTTGTTGGAGGTGTTTTACCACCCCATTCAGATATAACGAGAATAGGGTGGGCGCCAGGACGCAGCCCTGTCTTACGCCCCTAGACACTGGTATTTTTTCCGTGAGTTCTCCGTTATTACCCCAACGGACCTGTGCAAAAGTGTGGGCATGAAGGCTTATAAGAAGGGACAAGATGTAAGGTGGTAGCCCCATCTCAATAAGGACCCTCCAAAGCTCTTCCCTGGGAACTAGATCAAAGGCAGTCTTCAAGTCTATAAAGGCTAAGTAAAGACTGCCCTTGCCCAGCTCCACCACCTTCCACCCCAAGAGGGACAACCTAAACACCTGCTCTATAGTCCCCATACCAGCCCTGAAACCTGCCTGAAAGTCTGATAGGATTTTGTTCTCCTCCACCCAATGGAGGATCCTACCTAGGATAGCTTTACCAGCTATCTTTTGGGTGGAGTCTATCAGACTTATTGGGCGATAGTTTCCCGGGGTTTCCCTGCAACCTTTTTTGTAGATGGGGACTACCACCGCCCCTTTCCAGGATTCTGGTACTACTCCTCCCCTCATAATGTCATTTAGGAGAGCAGCTATGATCCTTCCCCATTCCCTTGGGTAAGCCCTCATCAGATCACCCGGAAGGCCATCCGGGCCCGGTGCCTTGCGTGGTGCCACCCAGCCTATAACCCCCTCAATCTCTAGAGGAGTGAAAAGGTCATAGGCATGAGGTTCGATAGCTAGCATGAGATCCATCCCCACAGACAGTTCCCCGTCTGGTGGGAGATATAGAGACCCAAAGTGTTTTGCCCAACTTTGAGGTGGAATGCTGCAGGGTCTCATGGCTGCATCGGGTTTGGTCCGTTTCCTTATGAGATTCCAGAACACCCCGGAATCCCTGATTTTGCTAGCCTGGAGTAGGTCCTCCCAGTATTTTTCTTCCCACTCCCTTCTAGCCGAATTAAGGATCTTTTTATAAGCCTTCCTAGCCTCATGGATCACACTTTGGGATTTAGATTTAACTGCCTCAACTAGCTTTGCCTTATGGGTCCTGCAAGCTTGGGTATACCACCCCTCACAAACTTTTTTTTTAGTTCCTGTCGTGCCCGGCTTTTTAGAGGACAGGGTAAAGACATTGGTTAGGTCTTCAATCAGAGAGAGAAACAACCCACTCACTTTACCAACCCCTTCTAGCGAAGATTCCAAAGATGTTACCGCGCGGTTTAAGTGGGATTGAATTTCCCCAACCTTCGCCTCGGATAGGACCAGTTTCGCCCATTTAATTCTTCTGCCACATGGGGAGACTTCAGATTCGTCTAGTGGTACGAGCGCCTCTTTAAAGTTGGCCTTCCATTGGGGTTGCCACCAGTGTTCCATTTCTAGGGAGAGAGGGTTGTGATCGCTCTCCGTCGAAGGGACCACCTGCATGTCCTTCACATAAGGCCATAAGCACACATCTATTAGGACATAATCCAGCCTAGAGGTGTGCCCTGGTCTGTTGTAAGTATGTGCACCCCCCCTATCCAAGGAAGTCCTCCCATTCGCTGCCCTTAGATTAAATTCGAGAGTAAGGGAGTATATTTGGAGCGCCACTTCTGTCCACTTTTTAATCGGTACGATATCCAGAGCCGGGATCCCCCACCTGGCATCCTCCTCATCCTGGTCGAGGGAAACATCCGAGCCCAAAGGCTCGAACGTGCAGTTCATATCACCAACAACCAGGGTGCGGGTCTTATTGGGGGTGTTATTTAGCAGGGTCTCAAGAAGAGCTATCACTGGAGACTTTCTCCCACCCTTTGTACCCCGAGCATACACGTTAAAGATGTTTAGAACAATTCTTCCCCTTTGGTCTATAAGGGTAATATTTTGTATGTCCGGGGAGCCTGTGGGATAGTCCACCACTCTACAATCTAAAGAAGCCGCGACCCAAATAAGAAGGCCACCAGCTGGGCGGCCTCTCCCAGATTCCGAGGCCCGCGCAGGAGAGGAGTATGAGGAAAAGCCCACCCTATGGACCGGTATCAAGCTCCAAGTTTCCTGAAAGAGGCACAAGGAGTGCTTGTCGACCCATGCAGTAAAATCTGGGAGGGCCAGTTTTCCAGCAATCCCTGCGGTATTCCAGCTGAAAACCTTAAAGACTAGGTCCGTCACAGCTGGAAAGTCGCTGGACGCTTGAAGGCCCCTATCCATGGGGCTCCCTCTATATAACCGAGGAGAGCAGGGATCTTGTGGGGTTATTGTAGACTCTCCTATTTCACTTACAAGGTTTATTTGGGTGGATGGTACTTCTTCTCGTTCTGCTCTCCTCACTGATTCCAGTCAGCAGGGGCCATTTGCCCGCATATATTTCTCCCTGTCGCCTCCTACAACCCCGGCCCAGTTTTGGCCCGAATTGAGAGGACTTTCACTTCCTCCAATAGGGCTCACAAGATGCCTTGGGTAAAAATACGTGAGGTCTACCAGTTTCACCCCCGGGGCCCCCATATTTTTAATAGGAGTACAAATGGATGGCACCATTCTATAATCTTGGAAATTTATAATAACACAGTCCCCTTCCAGCATTTTTTTCCCTTGCCCCACCCATCCCACTCTACGGACACTTAAGATAATACCGTCCATACCCGGGGGGATTGGTTTATTTGCCTTCAGCCAGTGTATACACTTGTTCTTAAGTGATTGATGGTTTTCCAACTGGCCATCCTTTAGAGGAGGCACATTAACCATGACTGCAACAAATGGTTGGCAGTCTGGTGGGAGATTAATTGGGGGGATCCGTCGTAGGCGGATACTGGGGGCCTGTGAGAAAATTGTTGGGGCAGAACATTGTGTTGCAGGCCTGGGGGCTTTCCTAGTCGTTGGGCCGCTGGGTTTACTGCTACCTTCTAATGTTTGTTGGACCGCCTTTTTGCCCTCAGTTGTCTGTTGCTGTTTTTGAGAATATGATTTTGGCTGATTTTTCTCTGACTCTTTATTTGTTGGAAGTCCCTTATCGCTTGGCCCTGGATTCAAAATCGGAGGGGGTTTCGGAGCTGGAATTACTCGATTGTTAAGAGCAGCTTTATTTTGGGTTATTTGGGGCTCAGGGCCTTTCTGCACTAATAAGTCATTCCCTTTTACACCCACATCCTTATTTACAGTCACTCTAGTTGCTAGTTTAATTGTTGTCTTGAGTGAATGTAACCCATCCAGAGTTGACTGCTCTAATTTATCAATCCTATCCCCTAGACTCTTCATTTGAGTTATTAATGGTTTCAAGAGGGTATATACCTTCTCCAGAATATTTTCGACCACTACCAAGTCAGCTCGCTTTGGGACTTTAGTTGTATGAGGGCCCTTTGGAGAAATCAGTACATCCCCTTCTGTATCAGTTTCGTTCTGCATAGGGGTACCCCTTGTAATACTTGGATTTGGCACAGGAGACTTCCATACTCTTTGGTAGAGGGCGGCCTGTCTCACTAGCTTACCCTTCTTGCGTTTGCGCAATTTTTTACCTACGAGGGGAAACTCCTGCCGAGTATCACAAGACACGATAATAGAAGATGCCCCAACTAGCTTTCCATCTGATACAACTGAGGTACGTACAGGGGAATTAGGGGACTCTGGGTCTCCAGTAACATCACTTAACAAAATAGGTGGTAGTGATGCGGAGCAATTACTACGGCCATCATCTTCCAGAGTATCTATAGAAGGAAGAGCGGCCTGGGATTCCAACCTGTCAATATTTTGCTCAATACCAGACCGATGAAGGGGTTCCAAGGGAGCACTGTCCATACTAGGAGGGGTACCTCCTTGAACCCGTGTAATGGCTGGTGTGAGCGGCTGGGCGTCTACCCCCAATAATGAGCGACTTGCGGGGAGATATACTTCAGATAGACGCCGCTCAGAGATGGCGATCTCCTTTTCAATCACCGCCGCCACCCTGGTAATGAAGCGGTCCATTGACCCTATCACGGGGCTCGCGGCATTAGATCCCCTTTCGACCTCACCCCTGAGAGGCTTACCAGAGCGTGTAGACATGGTTTGGGCAACAGGAGAGCAACAGGCACCAAGCGTGAGTCGTCGTGGAAAGGGACGGGGCCCAGCCCGGCCTCCTCCGGCCCCTGACGGCCACAGACGGTCCCGCCCTTGTCCCGGGCTTCTCCCGGTCGCTCCCGCTCGCTCCCGCTCGCTCCCGCGAAGCGGAGGGCCCACCCTCCTTAAGATACTGCTACTATGTGTTGATTTGGTGATAGGCGGGGGGGCGTGGCCAGCGGGGAGAGCAGCCCAGGTGTTCCTGGTTGGGCGCGCAGGGGCTCCTGGTCGCTGGAGTCCCCTGCCTAGCTCGCAACCCCGCTAGCACACTTGCCTGACCCCGCGCTCCTCCTCAGCTCCTCTGTGCAGCCCCCAGGCAGATGACGCGCTGCGGGACCCGCGGAGCGGGTCCGGCGAGTCGTAGCGCCGAGTACGGGAAGAATGGAGGGAGAAGGGTCCGCTGGGCAACAGGTCAACAGGTCCGCTGAACTCCTCCAACAGGTAACGCTCTCAGTGTAGTGACCCACAGGCGAAGGGATTGAGGCAGCTTTTGGCTCCGTTGGCGGGGGGCGTGGCCAGCGGGGAGAGCAGCCCAGGTGTTCCTGGTTGGGCGCGCAGGGGCTCCTGGTCGCTGGAGTCCCCTGCCTAGCTCGCAACCCCGCTAGCACACTTGCCTGACCCCGCGCTCCTCCTCAGCTCCTCTGTGCAGCCCCCAGGCAGATGACGCGCTGCGGGACCCGCGGAGCGGGTCCGGCGAGTCGTAGCGCCGAGTACGGGAAGAATGGAGGGAGAAGGGTCCGCTGGGCAACAGGTCAACAGGTCCGCTGAACTCCTCCAACAGGTAACGCTCTCAGTGTAGTGACCCACAGGCGAAGGGATTGAGGCAGCTTTTGGCTCCGTTGGCGGGGGGCGTGGCCAGCGGGGAGAGCAGCCCAGGTGTTCCTGGTTGGGCGCGCAGGGGCTCCTGGTCGCTGGAGTCCCCTGCCTAGCTCGCAACCCCGCTAGCACACTTGCCTGACCCCGCGCTCCTCCTCAGCTCCTCTGTGCAGCCCCCAGGCAGATGACGCGCTGCGGGACCCGCGGAGCGGGTCCGGCGAGTCGTAGCGCCGAGTACGGGAAGAATGGAGGGAGAAGGGTCCGCTGGGCAACAGGTCAACAGGTCCGCTGAACTCCTCCAACAGGTAACGCTCTCAGCTCTTGTTTTAAGGTACCCCTTTCCCAATTTCTCGTACATGCCAGCCTGTATATATTTTTGGCAGTATTGAAACCTGAAGGTTGAGATTGGAATATTTATGATTCCGTGGATTATCCATTCACTGACAGGTCGTTCTGACATTGTCATTGGTAATCTTTCTAGTTTTTCAATGCTCAAGATTGTATAATCAGCACCCTTCTGCGCCATACCGATTTGTCTATCAGTAAGGTTAAAGATTTGGAATAGTGACGTAGTGTTGATTAAACGCCAAGGCACGTAGCCTGAACGCAGATTTTGTAACGTCCAGCCAAGCTGTACAATAGAACGCAATTGTGACTGACCATGTTGTAATAACAGTAAGTCTTGCGATAATATATCGATTGCTGAAGACACAATGCTGTCCAATGAAAAAATTCTGGAGGACAGAGTCATTAACCCATTGTCCACTACAGAAAGTGATTTTTCCAAATTAATACGGTCAATTTCCCGTATTCTTTCTGCTGTCTCAATTTGAGTAACCTTCCAGGCCTCATTGTATGCTGCATATACAGAGGCTGCTATGAAATGCTTCTGACGCTGTTTGCGTGGTCCCAGTATGAAATCACGCAAGTCAGCACCATCAGTAAGTAAAGTTAGGTGTTGCTTAATTTCAGGCAGTGTGGAAGTTTGTAGCCATTGAAGGCATAATTTGCCCACACTGTAGGTTGTTATTATCCCTGGGTGATGTCTTTGGGGATATCTAGGGTCTGGCCTGTTCATTTTGAAACCCTGTGTTTTATTCAGGAATCTATCTTGACAGTTATTTGTATCTGTGGGCCAGATCAACCATTGTTTCCAATCAGGATGTGTTCTGTTTTGGTTAAGTATATGGTTTATGTCTATATCAGAGTTATTGCTAAACATTGTTGGCTTTGGAATAGACAGGTTATTTAAATCTTTGATTTTCGCTAGGCCAAGACAGGTGGTTTGTTGAACGGTGTCATTTAAAAATATCATTTGTTCTGGGATCATGCAGGCTCTAAACAAAGCTTCTAAACCCTGTACTTGCCATTCTTTTGTACCCCAAACACTTTTCAAATCAACATTTTTGTCCCAATAATCAAATCCAAAGGTATTCATTTTTTCAAAGAAAGAATCTGAATATATCAATTTTGTGTTGGTTATCATGGTTTTCATCCCTGTCTTGTTTGACAATTTGTAATAAAATGTTTCAGCATTAGTTATGTTAAAACCTGAAAAATATGAATATTTGTCATAAACGGTTCTAGAGCTCCCTTTTGGAGGTGTAGCACAATGTTCCCATTGATTATAACTTAAAACATTTCTAGGTTGTGCAGATTTATGCACGAAATGGTTACCATAATGGTTATAGCAGTACATGCTGTCATAATTTGTAGAACCCTGCAAATAATCATGTTTTGTAAATTTAGCAGACATTACTAAGTCAGACATCATATTGTTAATACTTTCAAAGTCCCAATCATCAGCAAATGAGTTTGGTTTTGCAAAGTCACTCAAAGAGATCTTAATTTGGTGTGGATATTTCAGGATCTCGACCGGACCATAAATTTCATAGTCAGTGTTGTCCCAGGCTACCCCACCAGGTATTGGAATTGCTGTGAAGTTGGCTGAAGAAAGTTCTGAAGAAAGTTCTCGTTTCTCGACGTGTGAAGATGTGTGTGGTTTGAGGACCAAGTTGATGTTCTGACTTGCTGTGTCCATTTTAGCATATTTTCCCTCAATGAAGCGTCCCAAGGTAAATACCATGATGAGCCAAAGTATGAGGATAAATGCACCAAAACCCACCCAAAATTCAATCCATGGAGAAATCAGATATGTTTCTTTTAGTTGTTTCAAAAGTTCCTTCGCTTTGTCTTTAAAGGATTTTGATGATGGCTGTGTCTTTTGTTCGCTGAAACCGTCGGAGGAATCATCGAAGTTGATGAAGTAACCAGATGCAGTTCTGTCAATTGTTCCAATTGGTTCAGGATTTTTGTTTCTTGCATTTTCACTTGGTACTTCTGTATAGATTGGTGTGTCTCTGCTAAATGTCTTTATTTGGGTTTTCAGAGGTCTTAGTTCTATTGCATTGTTGCATAGTCCTTGTTGTTCTTCTGTAGGCGTTTCGAATGTGATGAGCCTCTTTGTTAGGACCTCTGTACTGGTAGCAAACCTTGGTGTTCTGCTACTTATTGGGAGTCCACTTGGCCTACCGTTGGTTATCGGCCACATGTTGTGGTTTTACCAGGTCGATGGATACAACTCGGTTCTCCTTTTTTCCAGCAAGTGGCGGTAGTACAACTGATCTTGTCCCGTTGACAGACAATACAGAAACTGCTTTTCTGTAAGAAGGCCCAAATTCCTTCTTTACCGCGATCTTCTCCCTGACTAGATCCCCGACTTTTGGAATCCAGACAGGTCTTGCTGGGACAGGTGGTGATTCTTCAGTGGTTGTTGGCTGTTCTTTCAACTGTATGTTGCTCAGGTCTTTTCTTGTTTTGTTTAAGTCCTGCAAAATAGCCAAACGGTCTTTGACATCAAAGCTTTTTTCTGTTACCACTGAAGTCTGACTATCAAGGTCAGAGATCAACATCCTAGTTCCGAATAATAATTCGTACGGACTGAATCCCTTCAGAGAATTTCTTGGCAAGTTATTTAGACTACGTTGGACACTTATTAGATGTTTGACCCACCCAGCTCCCGAACCTAATACCTTTGCCGTTATAGATTGCTTTATGTCACGTTTTTTTCTTTCAACAATTCCGTTCCCCTCAGGGTGAAATGGACAAGAGTACCGCAATTGCACGCCCATGCTGACCATGGCCTCCTTATAAGCCCGAGAGCTAAAAGCAGGACCATTGTCCGAATGCAGAATGCCAATTGCGTATGTGCCGATAAAGACCCGCAAATCTTTTATAACAGTTCTGGCGTCAGCCGTTCGCTGGGGCCACATCCATATGAATCTCGTGCATGAGTCCACTGCGACCAAGATATATTTATAGTTACCGTCCCTTTGTAAGGGACCACAGTGGTCTAGATAAACACAGGCTAATGGTTTATCCGAGATTAGAAGGGGCGTCTGTGCTGGACGTCTCACAGTTGATACTTTCATTTTTTGACATATTTCACATGCTAGAACATAGTTCCTTGTTTGTCTTCTCATTTGCGGCCACCAGTATCTCTGTTTTAATAATGATACTGTGGCTGAGACGCCAGCATGGGTAGAAGCAAGCCCTTCGTGTGCCGCTATTATTAGTCCTAATCTGTGTTCCATGTATGGAATTGCCCTATCCCCCACTCCAGGGATTTGAGCAAAAGGAACATTGTTTTCATCTGTTATGTATGAGTACTTTAATGGAAAGCCTTTAGGGAGTGGTTCTATCGAATCCTTTTCAGAAGCGCTGACAGCTTGTAATATTTCGCTGTCTATTTTTGTTTTTGACCGGGTGATGGCAGCTACGGAAGCCGTTTGCACAGCTGCCTTCGCGGCCTCATCAGCCAATGAATTCCCTGCAACGTGAACGCCATCACGTTGATGACTCAGTGTATGTATCACGTGAGTCTTTGGTAGTTCTTTTTGTAAAAGAGCTACTTGTTCCCATAGCATTTTATGCTTGATTGTGCCTCCTTTCGCATCCTTGAAACCATTTTGAAGCCAGATCTGCAAGTATTCATTGTAAGATTGAACGCAATAATACGAATCGCACACTATGAGTGTGGGGAATTCTCGATCGGTATTTTCAAGCGCCATCTTGAATGCTAGTAATTCAGCTCGCTGAGCTGTGCAATCTCCTAGAGATTGGGTCTTAGTTAGGGTTGGTTTAAATTTCCCTTCGTGCCAACGACCTTTAACAATCGCGCACGCAGCACTGTAAGCTTGTTTACCCCCTACTGCGGGTTGTGCTGATCCGTCTGTATATATTATACAGCCGTATTGGTCTAGAGGCAGAATTTCGGTTGGCAGAGGACATTCGAATTCATATTGTAGAAATTCTTGTGTTTTTAAGTAAGGATCAAATTCGTACACCACGTCTGTTGCAGCAAGAGAGTTCGCCCATTGTATCCATCTCGGATGGAGTGCTTTCGCATTTGGAATGCTTGCCTTTGTTACCGCCTCTAAGGCTGGTATTGGTGTCACGATTATTATTCGTTTACCTTGTGCCAGGGCTCGTTCTTTTGCTATAGCTGTCTGTGTTGCTGTAAGAATTTTTTCCGTTGGGCTAAATTTCATTTCAGCCTTAGTGTACAAGTGCGATTTAAATGCAATTGGTACCTTATCTCCCTCATTAGAGGTTAGGTATGTGAATCCGCATCTCCCTGGGATGACTCGGATCACAAGGTTGCGTGTATTATCACGGGTTTCTAATTTTGTTTTAATTAGCATGTCTGTTTGTAAGGATCTCAAAATTTCTGTGTGTGCTTGAGTCCAACTGGATTTTTTAAAGTCTGGTTTAATTAGATCATAAAGGGGTTTGACCCTTTCTGCGTAATTTGCAATATATGTTCTTCCGAAATTTAGGAAGCCTAGAATTGACTGTAGGTTTTTTAGTGTTTTAGGAGCTTGGATTACGGCACATTTCTCTAGGAAATTGTCTGCCAGGCTTTTGCCTTCACTTGATAACTCATATCCTAAGAATAGGACCGTCAGATGGGCAATTCTGGACTTTTTGAAGTTGAATTTGTAACCCTCTGCAGCGAAACCAAGTATTATGGTGTTCACTCTTTTCAAGTGAGTCTCCAAGTCATCATCTGTTAAGTAAATGTCATCGACATAAGATAATGCTTCATCATCATATAGTTGTAGTAATTCTGTTACTCTCGCTGAGAATACACCCGGGCTGTTCTTGTACCCCTGGGCTAACCGACAGAATTGTTTTTGAGTGCCATTTACTGAGAATGCAGTTAAATATCTGCTCTCTGGTGCTATGTTTTGACAAAAGAATCCGTTGGAGATGTCCAAGGTTGTTTTGTATTTTTTGCGCACTATGTTATTCATTAGTGCAGCACTGTGTGAGTTTTGCACTGCAAAAGTTTTGCAACATGTGTTAAGGTGTCGGTAATCCAAAACTAGACGGTACGAATTGTCTGGTTTGGAGACCGGAAACAAAGGATTGTTCATTTGTGAGGTGCAAGTTTCAATCACCCCCTGGTATTCTAGCTGATCTAGTATTTCATTTACTTGTTTTTTAGCTTCTTGCTTAATTGGGTACTGCCTTTGTGCAGTTGGTTGTGATTTTAACTGGATTTTGTGAGGAGGAGAATCCTCATCCCATCCTACATGATTTTTATATAAAGCAGGTGCTAAGGCCACTGCCCACTTTCTAGCAAGTGTGTATTTTTTATGAATCGGTATTTGATTCGAGAAGGCAGGCATAATTACTTCTTCGCCATGAGGGCACTCCCTGACAAACTCTGGTGGCCAGTCTTTTTCAGCTAGAAGTATGTCATAGCCTTTGGATAGGTTATCCCAAAATAGTCCCCTTATTTTCCTAGTCTTATTTCCCTCTATACGTAATGTTATCTCGTATATTTTGTGGGGCTTGCTAACTCTGGTATCTGCAGTTTCCACTTGAAGGTATTCATTCGTGTCCACTGTCTCCAGATGATCCATAAGGACTTTGCGAGCTATGCTCACCTCTGCTGCGCTGTCTAGCATTGTCTGAGCCCATTCTCCGTTTTTCAGTTGTGTCCTCAGTATTCTCGGCATTGTTAACTACCTTGATACTGGCTACCTTCTTTTTTGGAAATTGTGATTTCTTTTTCAGTTGAGCAGGTTCCTTGTCTTTGGACTTGGCGTGCTCTTCTGATCGTCCTCTTCTTTCCGATTTTTGCGAGGAATTCTGAAAAGATTGAGAGGGACGTGTATCAATGTCTTGATATCTATCAGGTTTTTTAATATTATCCCTATTTCTAAGGTTATATCTATTCCCAGAGGGGTCACTCTGAGGTGACCTTTGTCTCGGGTTTGGAGATTTCTCTCTTCGCCTAGGAGACCTTACTCTGGACTGGAATTTCTTTTCTTTGGGATTGGATTGTTTGTTCCCATCCCAGTTCTTTTTTGGTGAATTATTATTATTATTAAAAAACATTTTTTCTGGACTTGTAGTCAGTTGCGGTTTTACTGGTATTCCACCTAGACTATCTCTGCCTAGTTCTTCATAGGATTTTTCTATGATTCTGGCAATTTCAGCTGGTTGGTCTGCTATATCTGTCTCTTTTAACCTCTGGCGGATCGCCACGTTTGCTGCTTCACCTTTTATGTTGGCTAGTAATATAGCCGAGACCTGCTTGAAGTCTTTCAGTAATTTCATACCAAGAGTTAAAGCAGGTTCTGGACCGTATTCATCTTGAATTTGTTTAAGCACATCTGGTATTACCGAAATGGATGGAACACCGTGTGTTTTTGTATAGATGGAAGCAAAGACTGTACCCCAAGTGTCACAGTCCTCAATGTGTGGTGCGATTCCCATTGGGAGACATATAGTCAGAATCCTGTGTTTTTCCAGCGGGGTGGTGTCAGGAAACACCGCCTCTATTTGGGTAATTTTCTGTGCCAACCAGAATGGTATCTGTTCCCGTTTAGCTGGAACTTTACCTAGGCAGGATTGGATGTTCTGTGGTGTAATTTTATTTGTGTTCCCCTGGTGAGGGGTCAGCTGTGGAAGTTTAATCGCTGGCTGAATTGTTGAAGTCCGCATTACATACTGAACTAATTGTCTGTGAATTTTTAGTAGTTGTTTTAGCTGTATTAACAGCTCTGCTGCAGGCATTCTTTCGATGTCTGGATGTGGTGTGTATCCGGCTAAGACCGGCCACGTTGCTCCTGGTCTTCCTAAAGGACCGAGCCTTGTAATGTGATTATTATGTTTTAGGGCGCCATCAAATAAGAGCAAATGCTCTTGGAATTTGAGTGGTACTTCCACCTCCTCGAAAGGAGTGTACTCATTAGGAGGTTCCTCTACTTTGTAATAGTGGAAGTACTTTGTTACAGCATTTGCTGCTGGAAAATGTATCCATGTATAGTATACCTCTGTCTGCCGATATTCGTGTGCCTCGATTACGAATATGACTGTGCCACCTCTAGGTGTCAGTCCATTTTCTATAAGTTTTAAGGTTATAGATCTTCTTTTGGTGACCGGAATGAGTATTATATCCGCGTCTGCTGCTTGCATGGTAGCATCAGCATCTGCTATTTCAGTAGCTAATCTAATTGCCTCTCTTTCTCCATCACTGTCTCCCATTTTACTGACAGGATGGTATTATTTTTATTTGCAGATCAGGTTTTTTATGGAAACAGAGATTAGATGCACAATATTCTGGAACTGTTTTATCCTTCAACGTTGACTAGACCAAAAACCATACATAGGAGTTCCCTCCTGCGAGGTTTTGGAGGATATAATAACCTTTCACCCACTCCAGACGTCTTTGGAGTATTTGGAAAAAGGGGTCTGAGTGAGAAAGCACGACTGAGTTACTCTAAATGTCTTACGTTAGTTTTATCGCCCTTTCCAAACGCGTTGGGCGCCATGTAGTGTAGCTCCTATTTTCCCAATAGGCTCTGCGCATTGGAATAGTACCTACAGCAGTAAAGGCCTAGGCCAGACGTTAACTAGGTCTACTACTGTCGATACTAGACTTAATTTTTGGGTTTGCCAGCTAAGCTCAGAGTTCGCTAGAAACTTTCTCGAATGTTCAAGGAAGGATTAACTTCCCTGATTAGACAAGAAGGGATTTAGTTTCTGACAACCATAGAACATGACAACTTTGCTCTCCCCTAATCAAGAGTCAATCTCAAGAGTCGTGTGAGCACAAGGCAATTATTTTACTCAGTCAGTACGTGCATTCTTAGTCTCATCAGAATGTAGAGAAAAGGAAGAGACGGGCGTGTTCAATAAAAGATGTTATTTATTGATCAGTCTCTTTTCTCGTACAAGAGAAATGGATCGATATTATTGCGATACTTATAGTTAAGTAAAGTGCATACATTAGAAGCAATAGTATAAAATAATACTGTAAAAACATTGATATGGTTTCTGAGCCATATGATGTTTAAAATGATTAAAATATATTTACATACACATATACATTTGACTAAACGTACTCAACTGGTGTTTCTAAATACGCCTACCCCGTGTACCTGACCTAAGTCTAATACGTGGGCGGGAATAGAAAGTTACAGTTTAAGTTAAGTTTGTTTTTGCCAAGTGAATAACTAAAGAATTCTCTAGGAGGGGTTATTCAGTTCTGTACCTGGAATTTAGGATGAATGAGGAATGGTATCTCTTTCTCTGCTCTCGATATTCCAGGCTGCCTGCGAGGGCTGCCCAGAAGCGCCGGTGCTGGGTCTCTCGGCTTGAGATAGCAGCGCGTCTCTCAGCGCGTCAGGAAGGCGGGGCTGCTGCCTGCGGGGTCTGCTTCGGCTCTCTGCTTCGGCAAGTATGGCTGCTCCGTCTTGTCACCACGCGTGTGTTTTGCATAGGGCAAGGTCGGCAATATTTATACCTTAAAGGTGCCGGGATTGGCGTAAGGATGGACATAGGTACGTCAATAAAGATGTCATACGACTTGCTCGTTAGCACATTCTTTACTAAAGTTCTCTGTGAAATCAAAACAATGGCCGCACGGATTATCCAGGTTGTCATAGGTTTGATTTGTTATGAGAACGTCGTATGCCTTATCAGGGGCTGGAGGAATATCGCTTGTCTAATTAGATCTCAAGCGTTATGACCTAATCAGATAACACGTTCATGTGCCGTAGTGTGACTGCGTCAGATAACGGTATCTGCATCATGGGGGATTTCTTGCCTCATGGGCTGACTGTTAGTTAACTAGCTAGTAAGTTTAACCAGAATAGGGTCAGGAATAGGGGGATCGATTCAGAACCTATAGAAATACACGACACTTTCTGACTATAGGTAGCATTGACATAGCGGACGCACACAGAGATAACTTGACTTGTTCTTTGCGTGAGCAGGAAAAGATGTTCCTGAACATGGCAGAGAAAAGGAGAATTAAAATACAAAAGAAGGCTAATGACGAAAGTCAGAATAGGCCGAGATGGGCAGAGAACATGGAAGGCACCTCATCTGGTGGGGCGGGTCCTGCTCTGTTGCTGGATTTTGAAAAGGAAGGCAAGCTATGTCTTCACCGCGAGAAGACTAGCTATTATAATAACATTTTCATTGGTTCCAGTGAATGCGAACATAATTACAAGGTAATTGGAGGTTGGGGTTTCAAAAATGGGTCAGAGCCTGTGTTTCCTGGAATTTATTATATTTGTGGGGACAAGGCTTATTTCAAATTGCCGGATCACTGGTATGGAAGCTGCTATTTTGGCATTGTCTTCCCGAAAATATACCATGTGAATGGAGTTGCTGGAAGCAGTGAAAATACTAATGGCTTAGCGCGTAGTAAAAGAGAAAGTATAGGTGAAATTATGGGTAGTATTTTCAGTGCACTGATACCTGGAGTGGGAGTGGTTCTGAACACTCACAGAATTTGCAAATTGTCTACTATAGTGGATGTGTTGTCTACTGACACAGCTCATGGATTTCTGCTGGTCAATACCGAAATGGTTGCGATTAGATCAATGGTTTTGCAGAATCGACTTGCTCTTGATACCTTATTAGCGAAAGAGGGCGGAGTCTGCCGGATGTTGAAGGCGCAACATTGTTGCACTTATATTCCGGATAAAAGTGTACAGCTCAAAAGATATGTGAAAAACATTACTAATTTGGCAAAGGAACTCAAACCACTCGAGGTTGATAGTGCCTGGAAGAGACTGGTAGATGGTCTCTCAAATGTAGGTCATTGGCTTCCTAGCGTAGGTAAAGGCTTATTGTTCAAGGTGCTGATGCCAATTGGAATTATAGGTCTCATCCTATTTTTCATATTTGTCTGCTGCAAATGTCGTAAGAACACCAGAAAGCATGAAGTGAATGCAAGAGGAGTAAAACGGAGTGTGGATGAGCTTGAATTAGAAGAGATGAACAATCAGATCTATAAAAAGGTGAAGAGTTCTCACCCTACCAAAACTGAAAGAGAAAAGCTGGAGCGATTGCTGGAAGAGATAGAGCTGTATAAAGTGTGAAAGAAAGTTGGCATCTGGTTCCATTTTTGTGATGATAGTAAATATTATCAAAGAGGGGATTGATGAAGCAAAGCTTCGCATATTTTGCGACTTGCTGTATTCATGAACCTCGTCTGTGTGTAACAAAGTAATAATTGTATGTCTTACTAATGTTTAGTTTATGTTAAACGAGGTTTCCCAACGCTTGCATATGTGTTTTACTAAAATAATTTACTCGAGTCATTTAAAATGTCCGCCGCTTGTATTTAGTTACTGCGCATGCGTCAGCCACACTCACGTGTCCTGACGTGTCTGCAGAGTTGGAGGGAAAATTATGCGCATGCGTAATACATAGCTTTGCCTATAACGTGGTACTGCTCGTACCACTGCTCTTGTGACTGTTGATATGTAGCTAACATTTAGACTGCATAAGTATATTTCTTAGTGATAAGTTGAAAGTACAAACCCTGTGATGGGTTTTCATAATGTTATTTTTATGTATTAATTTGTTTTCGCTTGCTTTTCATGTACCGCGGGGAATGGGGGTCTGACGGCACCAAAAGCCATCTTGGAGGTCCCTTCTACGCATGTGCGACTTTCTGGGGCACCGACAACCTTGGCTGATGGAACACCGCCAGTTGGCAGTGATGGGCAAGATGCTCCTGAGAACTGACCTGCGAACTCGGCTGGACGAAGTCATTTGTCCCTGTTCCGCTACATTGTACAATTGTCATTGTATTTCTGCGCAGTTTCTCATGGGAACCCCAATCTCGCTAGGCGGTACCCAGATATGTAAATGAAGCATCCAAATAGTGTGTTATGATTGGTGTGTTACCCAAAGCCTACCTTAGGACCAATCCAAATTGAGGGATTCTGACACTTTGCAACATTGGGGGGTGGTACATCGTCCCAAAAGAGTATATCTACCCTGGGTTCACCTAGGGAATTTGTCCGACTTGTTTGGTTTAGCTGACCTGTCACTGACCCATCGTACTCAATAGGTGACTGAAGATACAGAGCGCTGTGGAGCACTCTGTCCGAAATTGACCATAGACTAAGGTTTTACTGAACCTTAAAGTGCTGGCGAAGCACTTTGCTGGGAGTTCGCTGACCCAATCGGGGTCTTGATCGATAGCTGCAGAGAGGGTGGAGCGCAGGCGTTGCTTCCAAACTGCGGGTGCGGTCCTGTCCTGAGCGGTCCTGTCCTGAGGGTTTGCTGTCCTGTCCTGAGGTCCTGTCCTGATTCCTAATCCGAGGGTATCCTGTCCTGTCCGGGGTGTCCATTCTGCACCTGCTGTCCTTTGAGGGGTGTCCTTTCCTTGAGGGTTTCCTGTCCTTAACTGACCCGTGGCCAGGGTTTGGTTTCCACACCAGTCTAGGTAAATACTGCTCTAAGTTCTTTAAACTTGCACCTTTCTATATTTCTGACTTTTGCTTTAATAAAAGACATACCTTTGCATATGGTGATTTTTCCATGCTTTTGCCGCAACTATTGAAACGTAAAGTCCTTTGCATATTTTCTTAATATGTTCCCATGTTACCCTACCTTTTAGAAATCATATTTTGCATTGCAGTTTGTCATTTTCTGATATGGTCTAGAACGGCCTTACTTAAATTGTCTAAAGATTCTCTGCCCTGAATGCATAGCGTTACTTGTTGCATCTCATATTAGCGTTTCTATGATTACCCTGACTTTATTTCTCTATAGTTATGTACTTTTCATTATCTTGGTTATTGATTGCCTTATTCTTGTAAGTTTGATGCTTTATGAAAACGAACTTTAGATAAAGCTTTAAAACTTCCAGTTGTCCGTGGTCATTTTACAACAGTATTGAATGTCATTTGAATTTGCATTTGCTGCCTTCCCTTTTACAGCTAGGCCCCTGATCCGTTGAGGTCATAGGTACCCGTGTCGGTGGATGGTAAGTCGGGTACACTGAGTAATAACGGTAGGGAACACTCAAATTGGTAGCAGCCCGTGACGTCGCCTGGTCAATGAATAGTGTGAATTGAAGTATATGGGCCCTGAAGCCGGAAACAGCGAAATCATTGGCTGGGTGACCTCGCGCGCTCTATCAATATCACACTACAGGCTCAAGAGGAACTTATGCATACTCACATAGATAACACCCACGCTGCAGGCACGATACCAGCGCTGCACAAACATCCTTCCGCAAACAAAGCTACTTGCAGTGCTGAACACGTTGGCCTCTGGTTCCTTCCAAATAACCACTGCCATAGTGGGTGGAGCCTCACAGTCAGCCCTCTCCAGGTTCCAAAGTTTTGGATGCCACCATCAGCCTGATGCCACAACATCTACACTTCCCCCAACACTGCACAGGAACAACTGGAGAACAAACAAGGCTTCTACAACATTGCTGTTTTTCCGCATGTGTTGTGGCCAATTGACTGCACCCATGTCCTACTTGTGCCTCCTGTGGACACTGCACACATGTACAGTAACAGGAAGCACTAACACGCCATTAACATTCAGGCTATTGTGGACCACCTGAGCCTGTTCCTCAATTTCGCTGCCACGTTTCCTGGGAGTGTGCATGACATATATATTTCGCCGAATCGGTCATCATCCAACAGTTTGAGAATGGCACTTATGGAAATGGACTGCTCGTTGGCAAGTAACAACTGAATAACCACAGACCTATAGTACACAAGCACGTAGCTCAAATATGAGACAATGCACAGGTAGCAAATGTAATACGATATACCTTGGAACTGGTCCAAACAATGCACACAACCACACCCTGCAAATCAATCAAGACATGTGGAACACAGCCCTACAAGGGAAGAGCATTGAAAATATCACATAAACCACTATGGCATTCTTGAATTATAGACTTTGCAGAACACATCAGACACAAATTTCAATCATCCTATGCAGAACATGATACAGAACATATGATACTGCTGTGCTACATAAATATTCAATATAACAACATTCACCATATGTACAAATGGATGACAGATCATCCTGCCCTCACTTGTGAAAGTGCATAATTTGGTGACATGCAAAAACACAGTCAGCCATGCCCCATGTAGTGGGTAGACATGCATCATGGCTCTGCAAGTAGCGTCGAATGAAGGGAGCACCAAGTGAACACAAATGAAGCAAAAGTTGTTTTGTACATGAGTCTGTATTGGTACTGAATGGAGCACGCCTAGGAAGAGCATACAAACTATCCAAATCACATCCTCAACACAAGTTGTACACACACATGTCTTCCCTGGTGAGGTGTAGCAATCTGATGGCCAAAATCCAAATCCAGTATGTTGGAACCCGAAGGTCTCTGGTTGGCACAGGTAGGTACTTGTGACAAGCAGGGACCCTGAGCTCCAAGTCAGGGCAAGGGAACTACTCCTTCGAATAACCCCTGCTCACCCTCTAGGTAGTGTGGCGTGAGCAGACAAGGCTAATCCTCAGGGCGATAGTAAGTTAAGCATTTATGATCACACACAGTAAACCCACTGACCCACCACAAATGGACACCAGTCAAATGGTTGTATCAAAAATACGTATACTTTATATAAAAGATCTGTTCAAGCAGGATTATCACAAGACCATGTAACATGTAACGATTCGAGGCCACCAGATTATAATAGGCAAGAATTAGTCTTTCAATGTTCGTTGTTCAGCGAGGTACGATGACAGGGAAATAAGAACGTTGCGGACCCTGGATCCGATATGAACTCGGGACGGAGTTCAAGTGTACCTTGCTTGTGGAAGTCCGAGGTGTTTCAGGCGCGGCTGGTGAGGGCGGACCCCGAACGAGGCCGCCGGTTCTCCAGAGGATCTCTCCGGCTCAGGTCCCCCTCGAGGAGCGAGGTGGAGGAGCTAGACTGTGGAGGGTCGCAGCGATCCGGGGTCGATGCAGCTCACAGGGCGAGGCGCCGTTCAGGCCTGCGGGACGTACTACTTCTTAGCACGCCGGGTCGTACTCGTGGATCTGTGAGGGGCGTCGCGTTCTCGGGCAGACGGGTGCAACACCAGGCTTCCGGTACCACTGTACGGGGAGGCCTTTCTTGAGGTGCGGCATGGGTCTTGGTATGCAGGAGGGCAACGCGAGACAGTCGGGTACGTTACGACATACGGACCGTCCGAGGCTATGGAATGCTCTCCGTGCAGATTCCGGCGGGAGAAGATGAGAGGTGCACAACGCGCTCCGTTAGCGGCGAGGTGACAGGAGAGCAGGCGGCCCGGCACTGAAGCGGAGAGAGACTCAGGGATGAGCGGGGCTCTCTACGGGGGGTCGACCAGGCTCCGAGCTGTTGCGACCTGGGAGGGGGCGAGGGCACCCGAGTCACAACTCCGGCGAGGGAATAAGAACTAAGGCCCAACAGCAGACGGGCACAAGCAGATAGAACCAATGGTCCTGGGGTTCCGTCCAGGGGGCAAGCTCTCGATCAAGCCCTTGGAGATCGTTTCAGGCACAAGTCTACAAAGTCCTTTCTGGTCCTTTCCTCTCCGTTCTTAGCAAGGCACCACTGCAGGCCAGTCTTACAGGATTCAGACCGGTTTCCGTCCTTCAGCTTCTCTTGGTCCTTCTACTCAGGCAGAGGTTCGTCGTGGTCAAAACTGGATCTGATTTGTAAGGAGCGGAGCTCCTATATTTATACTGCGATTCTTTTGTCTTTGCAGGCCAGGGGGCCTGAGCCTAGTTCAACCCGGTTTTGGAGTACTCTATTTACAGGAAGCTGCCGTCTTCTTTCAGAGTGCGGGTAGGGACATCAGACGCTCCGCAGGGGGGTGGAGCCAGCATCGTGGTGGTGGAGCACAACCCTATTCAGAGTCAAGGACTACTCCGCCCACCCATCCTGGTGTAAGCACCCTATTCACCACCTGGGGGTCCCCACTGTCGCCGGGAATCTCCCAGCCCTGTCACTCACACAAACCCAGACAACAGATACACATCCTGGCAGAGGCGGGCTAAATAGTTAGGCACGCAAAGGCTTTCTTTCTAAAAGTAGCATTTGCAAACACAGGATATTAAAATAAACCTTACTAAAGGAAGTATTTTGTTATTCTGAGTTCAGGCATACTAAACTCGACATGCCGCCGTGTTCCCTGAGTCTGCCGTGACTATAGCGTGTAATAGTTCCGACAGCCCATCTTGGCCTAAGAGAACCGGTAGCTCTTCCATAGTGAAGAACGAAAAGGGCAGTAATTCACTACGAGGACATGCCACACTCTAGGCTTGTCCTACCTTACGCTACAATGCACCCTGCCCGTAGGCCTACCATAGGGGTGACTGATATGGAGGTTAGGGAAGGTTCAGGGACTGGCAAGTGTGGGCACTTGCGCAGTCAGCGTGACAGTACGGGACTGTACGCAGGTTCTGCAATGGCGGACCCGAGTCATGTCTTACGAGGCGGCTTCTGTGGGTGGCGCAACCAGCGCTGCAGGCCCACCAGCAGCATTTGTATCTACAAGCCCCGGCACTCCTCGTGCCTGTTACGGGGGACTGACAGTAAACCAAATAAGCCAATCGTGGAAATCAATTGCACATATACTTTACATTGGGAGCACTTGCACTGCGGCACGGGTTGGCCGTGGCGCAGTGCCCTGAGCGTCGAACACCAGCAAAACATCGGAGGCACATCAGAAAAAAGAGGAAGGGAGACTCACGCCAAGGTGCCAGGTCTAACACAGTATATGTGTTGTCTGTGAAGAGACACATACATGTGTACATTGACATGTTGTACCACAACATGCACACATAAAGAGTCCAAGTCAAACCATGCACAAGTACATCAATGCAAATGTATGTTTTCTATAATTGTACCAGTAAGTCAAGTGCACCATGTAGCAGTGCCTCTGTCAACTAGACTATGTATCACATTAGGGGCAAGATTGATGGGGCATCATCAGGGTACCTCATGGTTAGTCATTGTGCTGAAGGTGACTGAGAGTCTACATCTTGTCTGCTTAAGATTGGAATCATTGGGTTCTCTTTACATCGTCACACTTACTACCACCGCTATTCTAAAAGAAGGCGGGGCTCTCCTCACTTTAGTATGTCATTCACAAGCTATATAATCTTAAATTTGGTGCAAAATATTTATACAATTCTGAAGGGATTCCATTCCCCGCTCATTTACCATTATCCAAAGATTTTACCACTTTCTCTACCTCATCTTCTGAGAATTCATCCATCAACTCCTTTACTTGGCTGTTCTTCAACCGTGGAATTGGGAGCTTGCTTACAAATTGCTTCAACCGCCTCGTATCAATCTGATGATGCAGGTTATATATTTTTTCATGGTGTTCAAGTAAGGCATTCTGTATTTCTAAGAGATCTGTTAAATGTATCTTGGTTTCTGTATCTATTATAGATGTAATCCTATTGCTTGCTTGTCGATCTCTAGACTGCCAGGCAAGCTATTTACCTGCATATTTACTTTCTTCCTATATTTTTGGAAGATATGCAGAATTATCAGTGGTGCTTTGTGCACAGTAATATTCCTGCATATCTAAATTAGCTTGTCTGAATCGATCTTTATTTACCGCTGTCTTAACTTGCATAAGCATTGCACTTGCCTGATGCAGCTCAGTCTCCATCTTCAGCCTTTGCAGTGATAGCGCTTTTCATTTTTGCAATCTGTTGGTGGTAATATATCCTGTGTTGGTTGCCTTGAACGCCTCCCAAACATTCTCTACCTGGGCAGTATCAATATTTATCCTAAAATAACTCACAGTCTCGTTATTTAGCTCTGTGCACCATTCCTCATTCTCTAAATGGACTTTATTAAAAGTCATCTTCCCATTTGTCTTTCTATTCTAATCCCTGTAATTTCCATTTTGACCATAGCATGGTCTGAAAAAGCATTTTGTATGCTCTCGTATTTAATTAAATCCAGACTATGTGAAGATAAAAAAAAATCTAATATTGAGGCAGAGTTAGTCAGTCAGTCAAACAAGCTTTATTCGACGATTGTCATAAAAGCAATACATTTAAAACAATTCATGCGATAAAAATAGAGATAAAATTTACACAGAAATGCTACAAAAGCTAAAATTCATCAGGATAAAAAGATTTCATCAAGACTGAATACATCAAAGATCATAACATCGATCATAGGATGACTTATCCCTTTAGACATTTACTTCTGATGACCCATGCCCATCCTAAAAATGTGGCCGCTGCTATATATATTAAAGGGCTGGGGTTTGTGCAAATAATTCTAAGGGCCAGTAGTCCACTCCGAGTGCCCAACATTTTAGCCATTGGCCGTAACCATGCTCTTTGCGAAGAGTATGCTTGACATCCGAAGAGCAGGTGGCTAATTGTTTCCCTGGAATTCGGGCAAAATGGACATGAGGCATTTCCACCACTGGACCACCTGGATGTGAATGCTCTGACAGGAATACTGCCAAGTCTCAGTTGAAAGTAAAGCTTTCTGTCCTATGGTTTAGTTATGTCATCCCAGAATGGCTCGAATAACGTCTCATCCTTGAATTCCATAAAGACCCCAGTTAATGAAAGTGGGGGAGTGGTCCTAAACAATTTGGAGAATATCATTCCCCAATACATGCCCTTTATAGCTTTTTTTGACGGAAATATGGCATTCGTCGGGTCCTCCCATGTCTCCACCAGACCAAGCTCTCTGAGAACCGCTCCAATTCCAGTGAGCCATTTTATCTGATGGAAGACATCACTTTTGATAATATCAAGGAGGCCCCTTGCGAATATTTCCAGTTCCGGCGTGACCCATATTCGCCTCCAGTATAATACTGGGCGAAGATTTGCAATAATCTTAATTGGTTTTATACCTAGGTCCTGAAAAATGGGCCCCATGGTGGTACTCTGTGGTAGCATAGTAAGCTTACGCAAGAAACTATTTTCGGAACCTGTTAACTTACTTAGGTTCCCATGCCCCCAGATTTCTACGCCATAAAGTGCTGCACTTATAGCCTTCGCTTTATAGACCATAATTGCAGGGGCCACTGGTTTAGTCAAGGACTTGGCATGTTCACTGCTCAATACCCCTGCAAGTTGCCTATATTTTAGGGCTGCAAGGTCTACCTGTTCGTTCCATCGCAGGTCGTGCTGGATGGTTACTCCCAAATATAAAAATGATTTTACTTGTTCCAGGGGTAGGTCATTCATTAGTATTTTTCCTCTAAATGTCTTATGCTGGTTAAAAGACATGAATTTTAAAACATTGATTTCAAGCCCATGATTAATACAAAAGGCTTCAAAGATCCCTAGCGCTTTTTGCAAGCCACTCGGGGTCTTGGAAATAATAAGACAATTGTCGGCGAACATTAAAATAGGTATTTTGGCGCCTGCTAAGATTGGTGCATCAACATTTGCCTCGATCAAGACCTTTGCCACGTTGTTAATATAGAGAGAGAAAAGCGTTGGGGCTAACACACAGCCCTGGCGCACTCCTCTCTCTACTGGGAACTGATTAGTGACACTTCCAGGAGGACCCCATCTTATTTGGGCATAATTATGCTCATGTAGTTTAACAATCAGGGAAAGAAGGGTAGGAGGCATGCCCATATCATTCAATACGAGCCAGAGGTTTGTGAGCGGGACGAGATCAAAGGCGGCCCTCAGATCAATGAAGGCAGCATACAAACTACCCACCCCAGTTGGACAACCTTCCAATAGAGAATGGCAAAATGTAGGACTTGGTCTACTGTACTTATGCAGGCCCTAAACCCTGCTTGAAGGTGGGACAAGATTTGCATCTCTCGCTCCCACTCGAGAACTTTGTTTAGTACCAGTCTGCCATAAATCTTTTGGATGGTGTCGATTAAACTGATGGGGCGATAATAGATTTTTGGATGGTAATTTTATACATGCTCCTGGCAAGACGAACACTGGCACTAGAACCGGTTTTAATAGCCTGTCCTAGGTCTAGTCGAGCCTTCCTACAATCATTGTTATACCACCTAGGAGAATGGTTGGTTGGGGTTTTATTTGAGTCGTATGTTTTAAAAAATAAGCCCTTTATTTGAGAAAACAGAGTTTCGTGGACCTTAATGGCACTGTCTCTCCCTAGGGTTAAGGCATCAGGGCCAGCACAGGCGCTCAGTTCCTTGGTAGCTCGTTCTAGATTTTTTAAGATATAATCAAGGTTTGACTGGCTTTGGCTACTTTGGCCCACTTCAAGTGGCGCATATCATTTGTGAGGAGGACAGCTTGGGGAATTACATTGCTCAGTTCCTCAACTACCACTGGCACTTTCCAGTATGAAAAAGTCATGCATAGAGGGTTGTGATCGCTCTCAAGGCGGTCTACAACTATCATGTCGTCTAGGTAGTTCCACAGCTCAAGATGGACTAGTATGTAATCGATTCTACTTTCTCTATTGCCGCTCTTAAATGTGACTGCACCTAGCTTGTCTTTAGGGGTTCTACCATTGGCCGCCCTTAACCCTTTATTTAGACAGATGGAGTTAATCTGAATAACCAGATCAGTCCACCTCTTAACTGGGTCCAGCTCGAGCTTAGGAACCCCCCACTGGCTGTCCTGTTCCTCTAAAAGGTAAGATTCGTCACTTGACAAGGGTTCAAAATTTACATTAAAATCTCCTGCAACAATCAACCGTGAATGAGCGGAGTATTTATCAATAAGATCATCAAGTGCAGCAAGAGTACCAGACTTCTGCCCTCCTGTACTCCTTGCATAGACATTGTAAATGTCTAGTGATTCTGACTGATTATATGTAAGCGAAAGAACCTGGATATCCTTATGACTCGTCGGGAACTCCTTTACCATGATTCCGGAGTCCTGCTTGACCCAGATTGTGAGACCACCCGAGGGTCTTCCGCGGTCACTCTTTTCAGGAGGGACGCTAACATTTAAAAACCCCTGGAAATGTTGGGGGACAAGGAGCCAAGTTTCTTGAAATATACATATGGTAAACTGGCAAACAAACAAGGCCCACTCTGGGCTTTGCATCTTGGCACCGCAACATTCCATGACATTATGGAGCCAAATACATCAAAACCCGCTAAAATACCTGCTTCATAGCTTTAATCTAGAGACCTATTATCCCCTATATCTACCCCGGAGTCTGATATTGCAGGGGGTATTCCCAACAAGGGGCCCTGGAGCATGGTTATGGTGTCTAGTGCTATGTCACCGAGAGAGTTAGATTTAGACGCTTCTGGTGATAGTCAGTCATTAAGGTCCAAACTAGACCCAACCGCACTTGTACTTGGTATTTGGATTCCCCTAGGGTTTGACCACTGCTGTGGTAATGAAGATCTCATTTGGATGAGAGAATGGTCAGGGGAACAAGATCTGAACTCTAAAAATATAAGGTTGTGATCCAGGTTTTCATGTTTAAGTGTAAGTGTGACGCAGTCAGTTTCACATCATGGATACGAGAGCCTAGTAGCCCTGACGATATCTTCCCTTATCACGGTTCGGCATCCTCTAGTATGCCTGATCCAGTGAATAGCTTTATTTGTTAGGGAATCTTTAGTTTCTATGTCATTCCCTGTACTCAATTTTGGGAAATTTACCATATATACTTTAGATGGGTCAGGAGGGATGGGGCGAGGTAAAGAAGGGCCTCTACCTGTCATTGTACTAGGGGGGGTTTGTATGTGTTGAGGTATTGGTTGGTCTGGCATCAAGCTTTATTTTCCCAGTATTTTTTACTCGTTCGGGTGATGTATGTGTAAGGGTTCTTAGGTAGAGATTTCACTGGCACCTCCCTGCCTCTGACAGCTGCACTATACAGCGCATCCATCTTTCCCCTCGTGCCACCCCTAGATTGCTGCGACACAGGTTGCTTCTCAACAAGTACAGTGCTCTGCTGCTCTTTATCTAAACTACATCTTGAGCACGTATTTGGGTTGGAAATTACATTGAGTACTTTAGTTGTTAAATTATCAACTTTGTCTTGCATGCAATGAATAAAATTACACAGACGGTTCACAAGACTACATAAGTTAGTGATATCGTCCCTGGCACCAGAAATAGGTGTAGTCAAATTTGGTTTCAATACCAGTGTCCCCTCCCTAGGCCCAAGAAAAGCAGATGAGTCTAGCTGAATCAGGGGATCCGCGGTATCCCTGATTGGACAGTCAATGTCAGCAAGGGCAGAGAACCTGTTTGAGCAAAGCACAATCGGATCAAGCGGGGTTGGAATAACTCTGTCTGCCCCCACTTCTACACCCGTTCTCGCGGTGTTTGTAACCAGCCCTGGGCCATCATGGCTTCCATCTGAGCATTGTCTGTTTTTTCCATTTAAAAACATCCCAGGAACAACAATTCGGCCCCGTTTGTCGCATCTCTGTATAGAGTCAGTGACATTCTCCCCCTCTATTTCAATCAAACTATGGTCTGCCGGGGGTTTAGATGAAAGTATAATATTACAATCTTCAATCAAATTGTCAATACGTGACATTACACAGTTCTCCCCTGCGTGCCTGACTGCTTTACTAGCCTTCTTTGACTTTCTCCTTTTCACACGAGTAGTAGAACCCTCTGCTACTCAATCCATGTTTTTCCTCTTCCCCATATTGTTAGACTTTTGAACACAGTACCTTAGTATGAGGTGGGTAAATACAATTGTTAATGACCTGGCCCAGCCCAGCTACATCAGCCACGGACTGTCACAGACTGTCCGCCCTTTGTCCGGGCTTCGTCCGGCTCGTCCCGCGAACGTCCCGCTCTGCGGTGGCCGGATGTTGATTTAAAGCCGAAATTCCGGTGGTTACGGGGGCGTGACTCCGCACAGGTGTACTCACGCACGGGCTCCTGGACAATGGAGTCCCGTGCGGCGTGCAGATTGAGCCCTCCTCAGTGGTGACAACACTGGTTATAGATGCTGGCTGGTGGATTCCAAGCCCCTCCGGGGGCGGCAGCAGATCGAGTGTCAGTGGCAGAAAACAAACGAAGCGGGAGAGATATATTTAGCTGAAAAACACGATAATTTGTGTTTTTGTGGCTGTTTGTTTTGCCATGGGTCTTTTAATGCTTTATCCTTTCGTTGCCTGTTCTGCTTACAAACATTGGTAGAGGAATCTAATTTCATATTTTGCAATAGATTAAAGTCCCCTCCTATAATCACTAGGTCCGGGATATTGATTAAGGCCTATTTCAGCTCCCTTAGTTGGGTAGGGTTATCCAATATTGGGGCGTATATTGTAGCTAGCTTCAATCTTGTTTTATTTAATATACCACAAATTATACCCTATCTCCCTCCTATCGATCCTGTTGTCTCTGAACTCCCCTTTTGCTTCTCTTTTGCTGTGCCCCAACCCATCCCGTAACACCCTTCCATACACTCTCTTGTGGAAGTGAGCCTTAGAATGGCAGCACAGAGGGACCGCCAAAGCCCATTCATGCATGGCATGGACTGTTAAATCCATGGCGTTCAGGAACTGGGGTGCATGCCTACAGCATGAATCCTGTGGCCTTGAAGCAACAGGGGGCCATGTAGGGCCCCCTTATTTTCCTCACTGCCACACTTTTCTTGGGGTTGAGGAAATTTGTAATATGGTTGGCAGTGCCACAGCTGCCCTGCCAGTATATTGCGGTCCTTAGACCACTGCAAGACCTCCAGGGATTACAGATCCCTGCTGTAGTGGCGGTCCTTTGGTGGTTTGACTGCCAAAGTCATAATATAGTGGTCAGACCGAAAGTGCGACGGTTGCTGCACCTCCGCCGCTGCACCACCCCTGGTTTGGTGGCGCACGGACCGCCAAACTCGGAATCAGCACCTAAGTGCCAGGCACAGACCTTGGCTGTGCTGGGATACTTTTACAAAAATGAAATTTACCCTGGGGTTCAAATTATCCCTTTAAATTCAGGTTCCAATTTCTACGGTTTTCAATTATCAAACAGAATTACACATAGATTTCTTTTGTCCTGCATTTGGTTTTTAAGCTAGATTGTAAAGAGTTCAGCAGGTTATTGACTGAGATGTGTATGAGAAACTGTAGAGAAACAGACTGTGTGCTACTTACATAGAAAAAAGAAACATTGGAGACTGGCCTCATATTTTGGAAATCAGATGGAACCAAATTAAGTTCCTTTAGTAAAGGGAGCCATTTTGACAGATCTAAGGGTAGATCCAATCATCGTTTTATTCTGGGAAGAACTTAGCAATGCTAGGAATAAGGGGGCCTAGGCCATGTGGCCTATAAATAATTTTTATTGCACAAGCACAGTTACATTCTTAGACTACCTGTGGCATTTTCTTATTTACTCATGCTTACTGCAACTGCTGAATTCACTCTCAGCAACACCTGTTTGGAGAAGACGTCTCACAAGAATCATGAAAACAGATGTCTGCTGCATCGTGTTCTTCCATTGTATTCGTGGCTTCCAGGACACATGTACACTAGGGCACACGTTGGACACATTTTTCATGCAACTGACTTGATATTGAAGACCTTCTACATCATGTGCCATTCCCCTAACATTTGTAAAAAAAAGTACCTATAGAAAGCAAGATAAAAATGATGCACAATCACACATTGCTGGGCCTACAACGGCAAAAGCTCAGCTTTTTTCCATTTACAGTTGTTACATTTCATTTTTTGCTTATTTTATTGAAGGAACATGAGATCAAACATAGGTCATTGAAGTATGGGATTTAAATTATAGATTTAAATAAATACTGGGCTCTAAGAGCTGCCTTTGTTCATCCCTCTCAGGAAAACTAGACATATTATTTTTGTCAAACAGTAATGAAACCCTTGTTTTGCATTAAAAGTTACAGACATTTGATTAACTCGCTTAGGGCCACATGCATCAAGGTAGGCTTTTGCGATTCCTTAATTGCGATTATTAAGGAATCGCAAATATAGAACCGCAAAAGCCTTTGCAGGTTGGAATCATAAGAAAAATAAATAGTGATTCCTAATTATTCCTTAATTGCGAGTCGCAAATTGCGAGTCGCAATAAAGGAAGGCTTCCCATTCATTCCTATGGGCCTTCATCCCATAGGAATGAATAGGAATTGCATGCGCAAATTGCGATCACCCAATAGGTCCTCTCAAATTGCCCATGCAATTTCAAGGGTGTAAGGGTGCCAAAAGGACACCCTGTTGCACCCCTGAAATTGTAATGTGAACACATGTTGCACACACACATGCCCCAAGGGCATGTGTGTGTGTAACCAGGAACTTTGAAAAATGCACTGAAGTGCATTTTTCAAAGTTTTTGCAAATTACCATAAAATTCAAATTGATGGTAATTTGAGACCCCTATTTGCGAAATGGCTATGTGTGATTTCATCATGCATTGCATTTAGGGAATCGCAATATGCGATTCCCTAAATGCAAACGCAATTAAGTAATCGTTATTTTGGCGATTACTAAAATTGCGATTTTTGCTTTTGGGATGATGCATCCCAAGTGCAAAAATATCGATCCCAAAGGGGCAGATTCTGCAAATCTGCCCGTTTGCAACCGGTTTTTCAGTTGATCCATGGGGCCATTAGTCCATTGTTTTACATACATATGTAATATCAAAATAAGTGAACAAGTTTTTGGACACAACCATAAAGATATCCAGGTGCAGTCTCCTTCCAGTGGAAGTTGAGCTGCAGACATGCTATCAAAATAACAAGGAAAACAAAATCTGATTTAAACTCTGCAGTCAGTCCGATCATAATTAAAATGGTTGTATGGAATACTGGAAGATCAACCATTCCGAAGTTTTTAGTAGAAAGTAAGTCAGAAAAAGAACTAATCATTGTAAAACTAACAAAGTTATGTTATTGATCAACCCTTTTACATTTGGTATCTGGAGCATGCAACTAGTAAACCAGGCCTAGATTTAGTAATGCCCCATGGCCAAAGACTGCTGACCCATCTACAGGGATATCCATTTATATAACCAGGCTAACCGCTTGGGAGCCCACTGTGGCAGCAATCCTCCAATGAATCCATGAAAATCTGCTATAAAAAGTAGGTATGTTTGTTTGGGCAGAAATCTGCAAGAGAATCTGGTGTTGTTCTATTCGTGGCAGATTAGAGGTTGTAGCTCATTTGTAAATACGTTAACAATTCTTGGTATGTGATCCCAATTCCATTGCTAATTCCCAAATAAACTTTAACATACCTTGAGAGTATGCTTGATTAAAAAATGTTTTTTTTAAATTAGCCCATGTCGAATGTTTGTTGACCTGCAATCCCTCCAGCATTTCCAAATATTGTCTAGATGCCTTAATCTTGCAATCTGGATCCAAAAGGAGTGATGATAGCTTCCACAAATCTCTAAACATACATCGAACCTCTCATTTCCCCAAACCTACATCCAACCTTACACTATTGCGGTGCAGCTCAGAAGTAGACCCGGGGAAAAGGAAAGAGAAACAGTGGCTATCGTAATGCTGCCCAGATGCCAAGCTGGACCTAGTCTCCACAACAGGAATATTGATACCTAAAAAACAAGAGAAGATTTTTTGCGTGACTAGCGTGTGGAAGTTGGTGGTTAACTTCTGATATTGTACACAATATCCCTGCCACTACTCTTGATATTTCCCACTGCCTGTATTGGAATGATATTCAATCTTTCTCTTGAGCCATAATATAATGAAAACTGATATGGTAACTGCAACTCAGTTATTATACATTGTGTGCTAAAGAGTTGTATCTTCAATAGTATGGAATAACTTTCCATATTTCTGCTTACATTCAATCTGACATGTTTGGTACCTATATTATGAAAATCATTCATAAATCACATGATTCGACTAGATCCTTGGTAGTCATATACGTACTGTAATGAATACCTTCATACTATACTCATCTAATACCAACAAGTCTGTGCCAGTGGATTCGATGGCACTCTCTTATGAGAGCAGTGTCTGTGCAAAAAAAGAGTTTGTTATCCCAATGTTTAACTCCTTGTTAAAAGAAACATATTGAAAAATAGAGATTATGGTAAAAAAGTTCAAAATCTAAACATGGAGTTCAGAATTCTAAAGAAGTACAGCATATGATAACACAAACGTGAAAGTCTAGTTGCTTTTCAAGTCTGCCACTTCAATGGGTCTCTGATTCCAATGATGTATTTCGTCAACTTCCCAGAGTACCAGGCTATAAGGCTAATAAGAGCAGGTTGCTACCTATGGTTGTGAGTCTGGGGGATAAAATATTTTAAGGTCATACTGAGTGTTGAAAACAGTTGCCGGAAAAGGTTTTTAGAGGTTGCACGCTGTACAGCTAATTACTTAAGCCATGGAGAACGTGGCCTTGACTATGTTACTGATCTTATTAATATCCACCCACTTATTTTGTGGCTAACAAAGCCGTAAGCCAATTTCAGCTGTACTGTGACCAGGCACTGTGTGCATCTAGACAAGGCTACCCGTATACCCTGGCTAATGCACATCAAAGACATGAGTGATATATTGGGGTTTCCTGACTTTTACAAACGTCCTGTGGCTCTTTCGACAGCTACTCATTAGACCATCGAAGTGGGTCAGGCATACTAGAGCTTGCGCTGAATCAGACAAATGTTCAGTCTGGTTGTACAGTCCTTTGAATTCAACAGCTATCAATGAACCTCACCTTGTTTGGATGGGTAGCAACTACCTGCGGGGCTAGTTAATCAGGTTGAGAATTAGCACTTTGCACTATTTGGTGGTTTTTCCTGATTCTGTCAGGCAATGCTATGACTCTTACTCCATGTCCATCTGATGACTTTGCCCTTGATGTTTTTATTCACATGTTATTGTTCTTTTAGGAAAAATCTTCTGTTTTCACTTTGAAAGGACACTAGTATTATAAATCATAAAACAGCTATGAATTATCTGCAACCTCTTCCATCTTCAGTGTCTGTTTGCCCATTGTAAATTGTATTCAGCACAATTTGAAGCGTTAGAAATCAGGTTTGTCAAGAAGTGATTTTGTGTTATCTGAAAATGATGCTATTTTCTGTGCTCCTATGATTGTGGTAAGCTGGTATCTCCTACTATTGATGCACATTATACTTTAGGATGTTTCTTTATTTGGTTTTATACTAAACCTGCGAGGCACGATGATACACTTCCCTGGCTTATGCACGTGATACTTTATGATATTCTCACAATCTGCCATAAATTTGAACACTTTTTAATGTTCATGTTTTTTATGATGAGATCTATTCATGTATTTACCTCTGTATATTTTGTTTCTAACTTGTATGGCTTTTCGCAGAATACATGTACCAAAAAAATAGTCACAGGAGGAGCAACTATTCATCACAATTGCCTAACAAAAGCATTATGGACTGCGAGGAATTTATACTCTAGGCACAGAAGATGGCTGGCATCTTCTGAAAGTCCTGTGAGAGTTTAATGGTTTATGGGTCATGATGTCCTTCTTCTCTTTGCTCAGGCGTTCATCATAGCCGGTCTGATGCAAGGATTCCGTCCAAATGGTGACCCGCCGTCTTCTGCTCCTTATGATTTGCAAGCTCAGGTGACTTAGAGTAAAGCATCAACCAGGATAGGCAGTGCTTATTTTGTGAAAGTATTTTCCAGAGCTCAGCACTGGCACTTATTCATGATAGTCCGCCACATGATTGCATTGTCTGTCTATGTGTAGGCAGAGCACATCAGCATAGGCATAACAAATTTATATAGATTAAACATGATAATAGTGATGCCTCCATGACCATTCCTACATGCAATAGACCACATTGTTATATTACAATGATAGGTGGGCGTGGTTAATAGGTATTGGTGCAACTGTCATTTGGCAGCGTTGGCAAGGGTAGCTCATGGTGCTGGCTGCAGTGACATACTGAGAAAACTCTTGAGCCCCAGCACTTATGTTTTTCTAATCTTTTTACATATTAAGCACCTGCAACTAGCATGTAGCGGTAAGCACCATCCCTGCTGCATCCTAACATTATTTCGGATCCTCAGACACCTGTAGATATCCTACTTCACATACAAGCAGAGCCTTGAAGACCTTAAATTTCACGTTTTCAATGTTGCTTGCGATTAGAAAATGTTAGTAAAAATTGTGTTTGTGTGTGCTTTAAAATAAATCTCCATAAACTGAAACGTTATTGACACGCCTTGTACAAGGTTGGTGAACAGATTCTTTAATGCAGTTGAAAAATGTGAAAAAAATTTAAGAAGCTTCCAACCAGATGGCCAGTTGGGGTCTTTTATACCCCATAAAAAGGATCAATTTAACACTTCTAGTTTTCTGAGGGAGAAGAACTGGAAACAGAGCATGAGCGCATGAAATATGTAAAGTAGTTCAGGTAGCAGGATAATCTTATTGGAGTTAGTGTGCCCTAAATGAGTGAGAGTCAGTCTGTGTAGGGGCAGGATTGTCTCATTTGATAATGATGCATTAGTTCTTCACAAATCGTCATATTTGTAGTTTAACATATCTCCAGTGTTCTTTTTCTGAATTGAATATTCTTCAATTGGAGGCAATTGGTCAAAATTCTATATTTGAATTTTTTCTTTATTTAATTTGTATCCTGAAATCACCCCAGAGAAAGCAGCTTCAATTCCAATTGCTGCAATAACAGGCAATCAACAGATCATCAGCCAGTATTTTCATTTTGACTCTGAGAAGAATTAATGGAGCAATGTCTGGAGTGTTGATCAATTTTGCCAAAAGGTTTCCCTCTATAAGTAATAAAGATGAGAGGACAAAGGACAACCCTTCCAGGTACCAATTGTGACATTAAATGGGGCTAAAGCAACTATCACTCCTGGGACATGGCATATGACTTATATCAACCTTAATATTTCTACATTGGCAACCCAAACCGGTGCATAGTCTTCTCAGTACAAGGAGATATAAGAACCACTGGTTATTGCCTGTCCTCCACCCAAGTGAGCCCTGCGAGGTTAGTGTGTCCAATAGTATCCCTTCCTGGAATTAGACCATCTTGCCAGGGATTCACAAAGATGGGAAGCAAGCATGTATTTGAATGTATGAACATAACAGTGATATTTGGTGGTATAAATTCAAGAGGGTGCTTATTTTTTTAAAGACCTTATTACAGGCTAGAGTCCAGGAGGGAGGAATCGGTGGTACTAATATGATTTCACAGATTTTCTGAATGAAGAATGGAACTTATATAATTCCCTTAGGGGTAACATCAGTTCCTGCAGTTTTCATATGTGATTTAGCGCCAAACTTCTAGCACTACATCAGCATACCTGGCTGATGTACTGCTTCTTTTTGTTTCTCAGTCAAACAAAGTCTGAAAAACATATATGATCACACCAATGAATACAGACATGATCATCAATGCGGCTTCCTCGTGAAGCATAATAGAGTTGTTTATCAAGATGAAGAAACTAATGAGTTCAGAAGTGGGACAGCAATGCATTGTGAAATTGATCATTAACTTCTAGAATGGTTTGATAAGCTTGGCGGAAAGGGAGCTGGCATTTTCCCCAAAATGAACCAAAAATATATGGATGATGCACAACCTTAGACTGCAGTAATTTAATCTGAGATCAAATACACAATTCACATCAAATGATTTAGTTTTGTGACTTCTTAGAATGTATTGCCTCAATGTTTTTTTCCTCCTCTACTGACTTGCAGTAGAGATTCCTCCCTCTAAGCTGATTTATGCTGTTTGATAGAATATTGCAAAGTAAAGCCACAATATCAGCTTTTACTTCATCACTTACTGTAGAGTTCCTTTGTGATTGAAGATTATTTTCTAAAAAATTCTTTCACAAAGTTTTAAATCCAACTGATGGCTGCAGTGTTTGATTCTTTGAAATAGCATTCTTGGGTGATAAATCACCTCAATTACTTGCTTTTAAAGCAATGTGCCTTCTTCTGGAGAACATGGTCTGCGGTGGATTATTCTCAGGGATATAAATTCTTGTAGGGCACAGCTATCCAAACTGTGTGGCACGACACGTTACTGTGTCCCGCCCCATGCGTAGGTGTGTCGCGCGATCAGCATGCTGTTTAGATCACCCCGCGGGCCTTCCAGTAACAGACAGAGTGGCACTGCAGGGGCTCAAATATGAATAACAACAAAGTCTTATTAGCATGTTAAATTGTCTTTTAAAGACCTGTGAAGTGCTCAGGTGCGGCTGTGTGTGTGCCCGGGAGCCGTCTGAGCCGGGGCTGACACACACGACGAAGGGGGGCTGGGAGGGGGGAGGGATTCATTTGTGGATAGTCCATTTGGCAAAGGGCCCTTCAATGGGTGAATATGGAGGGTTATTGGGTCACGGGGGTTGGCCTGGGGTTCAGGGCAGCCCCAGGATTGCAGTGCATTGGAAAGCAAAGCTGCCAAGAAGCCCTATAGAAGCTTTCACATTGACATAATTCAGCACGCTGCGGCTTGTAACCTTACGAAAACAAAAACATAAGCAATTCAGTTCAATGGAGAATGCCATGGGCATGGGCATGGAGGAGTGCAGGGGAGGGAGTGGGGAGGGGCGCTGCACACCTGTGCACCACCAATACAGGAAAATATTAAAACGATTTAAGAATGAAAGCAACATTTTTTCCTCTTTGTCACAGACCCTTATGGAACCCACAGAATATGTTGGTCAGGGGAGAGGGAGGGAGTGAGACAGAGAAGGGGGTAGGGAGACAGAGAGGGAGGAAGACAGAGAGAGAGAGTGAGACAGAGGGAGACAGACAGGGAGGGAGACAGAGAGAGTGAGACAGACAGAGGGAGATGGAGGGAGAGAGAGTGAGACGGAGGGAGACGGACAGAGGGAGACGGAGGGAGAGAGAGGGAGACAGAGGGAGACAGAGGGAGACAGTCAGAGGGAGAGGGAGTGAGACAGAGAGGGAGGGAGACAGAGAAGGAAGGAGTGAGACAGAGAGGGAGGAAGACAGAGAGAGAAAGTAAGACAGAGGGAGACAGACAGGGAGGGAGACAGAGAGAGTGACACAGAGAGGGAGGGAGGGAGACAGTCGGAGGGAGATAGGTGGAGGGAAAGGCCACCTTCGCCACTGATTCCCTCACTAGTACCCTTTAACAGTGCCCCTCAAGTCTCTATAACCACTGTCTCTCAGATTTCTATGTCTGGCAGCTGTCGAATAGTCCTACTTTTATGTCGATGGTTAGTGCAAACCGTAGTCCTACTTCTATGTGGCAAGAATAGGCTTGAGTGTTGTGTGGAAAAGCAAACCCAGCTGAAGCCAGGATACTAGATCAAAAGTATGGCCATGAAGAGCAGAGTTTTACGAGACAGAATTCCTCCAAGAACATGCAACATTTTGGGATTCTAGACCACAGAGATTTAGTCTAGTGCCGAAACTGGTAACCTAGTGATCTGGAACTTTTGGTTTTAATTCCAGCTCTGGCACTTGACTTTAAAATGTGTGATTCTGGGCAAATTAGTTGACCTCACTGTGCATAAAATTGTAAATATGTGTGGAATGTAACGTGATTGTAAATATATAAAGTGTGTGTGGGAATGTGTGTGTGGGGTTGTGTGTGTGTGAGGATGTGTGTGTAGGGATGTGTGTGTGTGGGTGTGTGTGTGGGGTTGTGGGGGTGGGGTGGGTTGTGTGTGTGTGTATGGAGGGTGTTTGTGTGGGGTTGTGTGTGTGTGGGGTTGTGTGTGTGGGGTTGTGTGTGTGGGTTGTGTGTGGGGTTCTCGGTGGTTCGGGCTAGCTCGCTGCACTCGCTTGCATTACCGTGTCCCTGAAAAAAAATTCACAAAAAGGTGTCTCACCAACATGAAAAGTTTGGAAAGCTGTGTTGTAGGGCCTTATAGATATGTATTCTCTTCTAATGTTTTCTATATTTTATGTTGTTTTTTTTACTTTGGTTGAGCTCACTGATGTAGGAGAGAGTACATGGTTTTTCATGTAAATTTAGGAAAGGATCTTACTTGTTTATGATATTACCTGTGTTCTATTCATATCAGTTTTGAGAGCTCTTCAGTTGAGAGAACGTTTGTGGCATAGATAGAGCTTTGAATTCTTGTAAGGGTTTCTGGACAAAGAGGTGTTTTTAGTGGCTGCAGCATACGTTTTATTGGCCTTTTTATTGGTAGGTGCAAGATTTAGCTATGCAGATTTGGAATGCTGAACATGAAAATGAATATGTTTCATGAAGAAATAGTAGCCCACATTGAATTGAAAGTGATGCATGTTGAAATGAACATGAAATGTTTTGAAATAATCTGCACTTTTCATCAAGGCTTAATTAGTAAGCTAACATTTGCGAGGCCTGAGTAGTAAACTTACATTTATGAGGATCTCCCCATTAAAAATATTGATGAGGTGGAGATTTACAGTCATACAATGTGAATAGCGTTTCGTAGTACTTTAGTCATGCTATTGTAGTGCTACTAAACCTAAAACAAAGTGCTGTTTGTGAATAGGCCTCATAGAATACAGACCTTGAGAGTTTGAATGACATGGGCCTACAGTGACTAAGCATGGCACATAGGATGACAGTGAGGCTCTTAGACACATGTATACATCACAAATACACATAGCATGTACACATCTTAAATGCCTGGTTTAGTGAAGATCTAGGGCAGCATAAACTTCGCTGCAAACAAGCAGAGCGTACATGGAGGAGGGGTTACGGGGAACAGGATAAGGCGGCTTATAAAGCGGCCCTGCATGAATACAAGGCCCAGCTAAGAAGTGCAAAGGCCAAGTTCCTAGAAGACACTCTGGCGAAGGCCTCTAATAAATCACAGACCCTGTTCAGGCTTGTTAAGAGTCTGTCCGATCCATCTTGTATGGCGCCTACAATACCGGCCTCGCAGGAACTGTGCGATTCCTTGGCCCTTGCATTCGAGGAGAAAATCAGGAATATCTTGACTGGACTTACTAGATCTGAACAGTCTTTGTCGTCTACATCCCCCTTTTTGGAGCCTTCCCATACCTTGGGATCCGAGGGGGCAAATGTCGGAAATGATTTGCCTCAGCTGTCCTGTTTTCCAGTTCCCTCGCTGGAGGAATTTTGTACCCTGGCCAACGGCGTATCCTCAGGGTCGCCGCTCGATCCAATGCCTCATAAAATCTGGAAGGCTTTTCAAGACGAGCTATTTTCCCCATTGCATTCCATCTGCTGCCAATCATTGACAACTGCAACAGTTCCGGACAGTTGGAAGATGGCAATTGTAACACCTTTGTTGAAAAAGGCTTCTTTGGACCCTCTCTGCTCGGCCAATTATAGGCCGATTTCGCTATTACCATTCGCGATAAAAATTCTTGAGAGATGGGTGACAAGGGCCTTATCCAACTTCCTGGAAACTAATCTCTGCCTGGATGCTGTTCAATTTGGCTTCAGACCGGCTCACGGTACCGAGACTGCCTTGGTCACCGTGCTGGACGAGCTACGAACGCGGGTCGACAGGGGCAAGTCTGCATTTTTAGTGCTACTTGACATGTCGGCCGCGTTCGACACGGTGAACCATAAAGTACTACTAGGCCGTCTTCGGAGTGCGGGAGTGAGTGGTCTGGCTTTGAATTGGCTAACGTCCTATTTGGATAATAGGCAACAAGCTGTGGCACTACCACCTTTTCGATCAGCCACTCGGCTGGTGAATCAAGGAGTCCCTCAAGGGTCGGCAATTAGCCCAATCCTATTCAACATATATCTCCGTCCCTTGGTAGCACTGATAAAGTCATTCGGCATATCAGTCATCAATTATGCCGATGACACTCAGTTGCTTTTTTCTTTTGAGGGACCGGAGACAATATCAAGGGACTCTTTTCACCGCTGCATGTTGGCAACAGCAGCATGGCTGCGAGCTAACTCATTGCAGTTCAATGGGTCGAAAACGGAGGTACTGTACTGCTCCTCGGACCGAATTTCTCGTACACTACCGGCTGATTTTTGGCCATCTTTTATCCCGGGTTCGGTGGAGGCGGCAGAATCGGCTCGCAATTTGGGAGTTCTGTTCGAACCCAACTTGCAGCTGGATGCTTCCGTAAATAGGACGGTAGCGACATGCATGGGCCTGCTTCGTGCGCTTAGGAAAATCTTGCCACTTCTTCCCCGGGGCTCCAGAGCAGAGGTAGTGCGTAGTTCCATCCTCAGTAGGTTAGACTACTGTAACGCACTACTTCTGGGAGCTCCGAAGATCCTGGTCCTTAAACTCCAAAGGATTCAGAATATGGCCGCTAAATTAGCCTTGTCTCGCCCGCGTTCCTCTTCTTCATCGGCAGCGCTTGCCGATCTTCACTGGCTTCCGGTCCAGCAGAGAATTGCATTCAAGGCCTCGTGCCTTGTCTTCAGGGCCCTGCATGGACTGGGACCACTACCCCTTCAGAGTCTCTTTTCTTGGTATCAGGCTACCAGACCTCTGAGATCCTCCTCGGCGTTCCTGGTTAGGGTCCCCAGGATACATAGAGTGAGGATGGGCGGACGTGCTTTTAGTTTTACGGCCGCCAAGTTGTGGAATACTCTTCCTCTGACATTGAGGAGTAGCCTTGATCTACTCACTTTTAAAAGGGACTTAAAGACCCATTTGTTTCCAAGGGTAGTGTAGTTATGCAATAGATGGTTCTGGATCGATCTCAGCGCCAGGATGCCCTTTGGGTGACAGCTGCGCTTAACAAGCAATAAAATACATACATACATACATCATACATACACATGTATACATCATACATACACATAGCAGACATCATCATAAAACAAGAAGTAGACATAACAATCCTGACTAAAACCTGGCTATCTGAATCCTCATCGCCAGTCCTGGACCTTCTGGTACCACCGCGTTCGCATCGCTGTTTCGCATTGCATACAACTAAAATGTTTTTCTCTTCTCCGCTCTTTTTCTTTTTCTCTTTTTTTCCTGTTGCTGCTGTGCACTCCCTTGTCCTGTCCAGGCGGTGCCCACCGCCCTTCTCTGCCCCAGCGCCAAGAAACTGCATAGTGTATGCTGCACTTTACAAATGCCTTTCACATCACATCACATCACACCGCACTACAACATTTTAAGACTAGATAGACAGATAAAGACAGGAGGAGGTATTGCCTGTATCCATAGATCGACTCTAGAAGTTGGCCAATTTCAATCCGACCCTCTCGAATCATGTGAATACCTAGGGCTCAACATAAGAGCGGCAAATAAACAGATCTGCAATCTACATGCCCTATATCACCCACCAGGAAACAATATGAACTTCATTGACCAACTGATGGAGATCATCACTGCTAACACCAACTCCGACATTAATAATATATTCTTAGGTGATTTCAATCTTCGTTGGAATGACAACAACGATAAACAGGTCAACGCCTTCAAAGAATTTCTAAATGATCTAAAACTATCCCAACTAGCTCTAGTCCTGCGAGCAGGTAGGAACTTACCTCATGAGCTTTTGAGACATCACTAACAACATCTGAGCTTCATGCTAACCTCAGGGCGCTCTCTATTAACAGGTATACTCCTGTTTATCCCTCACTTTAACGGCACTGACCGCCAGCCCTCAATATAGGACTACCACGTATTCAACGACAGTGATAAGTCATAGAATATGACAACTGCTCATTTATAAGCAAATGCCTAATCTGAAGTCCGTGTTTAATAACTAATGTTTTGCTTTGCTTCCCGACAGTGCCCGGCTGGGTTCACTGTGAGTTAATTCATTTATTTCGTCACGCATGGGTTGCGTAATTTAAAGACACCAAGAGGTATAATTTTAGAATCTCAGTTCACATACAATTACCACTTAATGCGACGATACACATATTTATACACTTTTTCACTTTCCCTTTAGATGTCCCTCACTGTTTAGTCCTGACGAGACCTTCATCCAACAGGTCGAAATGCCGTCGACGCCATAGGGAATGAACCTCTCAAACACAGTGTTCTATGATTGCAGATAGTCACTGATTATAAATTGACTTATTATCGCGTTTGGTCATTTTCCCTTTTGTAAATATCAATAGCTGAAAATTGTACAGATCACCTACTGTTTTATGTTTTGTGTTTTTCGCTCACAATATCACTGGGGACACATTGCACTTTTTTGTATATATGTCGCTGATATGATTACAATACTATTTGTCTTACCTGAAATACAAAAGCATTTTCTATAATCTGGTATGAGCGTGCTCTTTTCTTTGCCAACCCCTCTCTGATAAATTAAAAGTGCTATTTAGCTGCTGTACTAAATATAAATTGTACAAGTAATTATGCCACAGGAACCACTGTTCTTTGGATAAACACATTACCCTGGTTCCGTCGTGAGTAGGGTCCCCCTTGTTCTTTCTTTTCGCTAAAACTATCCCAAGCATGTCTTCAACCTACTCATTCAAAGGGAGCCACACTGGACTGGATTATCTCGAAGAATAAGGACATCGCAATGCTCTCCATTGAACAGTGCGACTGGTCAGATCACCACGCTATAACCTTCCGAATACCTTCACGGGAGAAAATAAAAATGACTCAAACTACCAAAATGAAAAGATGGATTAGAGACACCAGGGACTCAAATTTGGATCTGCTAGCGGAAAGTTGCAAGAGAGACTTAAACCCACCTGAAAACTTGAAAGATGTGAACGATCTAACGAACAATTACTACACTACAGTAACGGAAATAGTCAATGCCACCATACCACTCAAATTAAAAAGAGTTACGTAAAAGAATAAAAATCCATGGTTCAACGGAATATTGAATGAAGAAAGACGCAATTTGAGAAGAGCAGAACGAAAATGGAGACAACACCCTTCCTCCCTTGCCCTGAAATCACTTAGAAATATCAGAAATGAATATAACAAGAAGATCATCAACACAAAAAAGGAATTAATCAGAACAGAATTAGATAACGCCAAAAACAGACCACGTAAATTATTCGAAATCATAAAACAACAATCCAACAAGTTGGCAAAATCTGTCCAAGAGGTCACTAAAACACAACTACGTTGCGATGAATTCTCTACATTCTTCATTAACAAAGACAATAAGTTGGGAGAAGAACTTAAGACCGCCGCAGATAAAATTAAAGACAACACGCTACCAGCACTATCTGACCCGAATTATGCAAACAAATTGACTAAAAACAATGCACACTGGAACACTTTCAAATTATTAGACCATAAGGAACTTGCTAACACACTTTTGACCACGAAACCCAACAACCATTATAACGACCCACTACCATCAAAATGCCTGAAAGAAATCAGCCATACTATGATCCCAATATGGACAGATATCATAAGTGCCTCACTATCACAGGGGTGCCTGCCAGAAAGCCTGAAGACTGGACAAGTAGTCCCGATCATCAAAAAACCCACAGTGGACCCAACAGATCCAAACAACTATCGCCCAGTGACCAACATCCCTTTACTGGCTAAACTCATAGAGAAATGTGTACAGAATCAGTTGAGCAAACATATCGACAACTTCTCACTGCTAGATGACTGTCAATCGGGATTCAGAGCAAATCATAGCACGGAAACAGCAATCCTACACATTGTCGATGATGCCCTTCAAGCTCTTGATCACAACCAATCCTGTCTACTCATCCTCCTAGACTTGTCAGCAGCATTTGACACAGTTAACCATGAAAAATTACTGAATAGACTTCACAACAGGATGGGAATCTCTGACATGGTACTGAAATGGTTTGAATCATTCTTAAACAACAGAACTCAGAGATTCCTAGTAAACCAAGCACTATCACCATCATGCCCTAACACACTCGGAGTACCGCAAGGATCCACCCTATCTCCTTCACTGTTTAACTTATACATCGAACCTCTCACAGAAATTCTGCGGAATTCAAAAATATCCTACCACATGTACGCGGATGAGACGCAACTTTACATCAATATTACTAGCCTGGAAGACATAACCACAATGAACGACGCCCTCAAAATATCGCTAAAACGGTTAACTAACAATCATCTTAAGCTCAACGCTAAAAAAGTGAATTCTTACTCATCACACCACAAAAAAAACAGGCCTTAGTGAAAGAATGGTCCAAAATGATTACTGCATTAAATTGCATCCCAACTCTAGTAGATTCGGCAAAATCTCTCAGAATCACACTAGATGAGAACCTTGACATGAAAACACACATTAAATCTATGGCAAAAAACGCCTGTTTCCATTTGAACTATCTGAGGAAGATGAAATCCTTTTTAATGGAGACAGACTTGAAACTAGCTGTGCAATCACTGGTTGTCTCTAGGATAGAATATGGGTGTACTACACTTGCTGGCCTTCCAAAAATCTCAACAGCGCCCCTAAAAGCTTGCCTCAATTCAGCGGCAAGGCTTATTACAGGATCATGGAAATTTGATCATATCTCGCCTCACCTGAAGGCCTTAAACTGGTTACGGTACGAAGCCAGAGTACAGATGAAAATGGCATTCATCACCCATAAAACGATTCATCACAACACACCTAAATATCTAGCCCATAAAATAGAAATCTCAGGAAGAAAAACACTTGTCAGGAGTGCCAATTATCTACTCCTGAAACCACCTATCTTTAAGAAGAAAAAAACATATGAGAGAACATTCTCAGGAGTAGCTCCCAAGATATGGAACTCCCTTCCTGCAAACATCAGAAAAGTTACAAACACTATAACATTCAAGACAGAAATCAAGAACTTTCTTATGAGCAAGTTCCTCCCATAGGACAAACTCTACCGAAGACATGCCGCTGATTGTATGACCGTATACCCAATATAGGAGTAGAATTTGACTCAACCTCAAAGAAATACTACCTCAGAACATTGTAACTTAAGTCTCAATTAATACCTTCCCGTTTATTGTTTTCCCCTATATCAGACTTTTACGATCTTGTTGCTTTATATATATTGTGTTTGTAACCCATACCATAGGATGTTACGCGCTCTGATACCCACGGGTCATGTTCGCGCTATAGAAAACTGTAAATAAATAAATAAATAAATGTATAAAGTCACTAATCTAGAATATGTAATGGGAGAAGCTCCTCACACCAGATACATATATCCTGAGGATCATACCGCTCCCAGATATTGGGACACCTGGATGTGCAGTACAGGAGATGTTGCATACATCAGCAGACACATGGACATGCAATATGGGAGACTTTACATACATCAGCAGACATGTGGATGTGTAGTACGGAAGATGTTGCACAAATCAGCAGACACATGGATGTGCAGTACGGGAAGCTTGCATATAACATTCCTAGGCAATAATGGCAATAAAATACGAGAAAGGTTGTAAGGACCAAGAACATACAAAGTTACACTATTAAAAAAACGTATGTTTTAATGTACATTTACATTGTAATCATAATTCGTAAAAACAAATTGCACAATAATTGTTACAGAAAGAATTAAAACATTGGAATCTAAAGACAACGATTTACACAGCTTAAAAAAAGCATATAATTATATAATAAGAATAAGTAGCTCGACGCGCGTTTCGGCGTTAGAGGAACGCCTTCTTCAGGAGCCACAAATGATGCTAAAAATAAAAATATAAAAAAGAACATATCAAATTTTATTCTAACAGATCATAATTGAACAATTAAAAACGAATTACATTTCACATAATTGTATGTTCATGAACCAAGAAAACAACTCCTTAGTAAACAACCTTTCTTCACAATTATTCTAATATACATATTATATACCTACATACCAGCAAAAGATAAAACATTATATTGGAGCAGCCACATTATGGATCCAAATGATGGAAGGTGAATTATTAATTCAATAAAGAGTGGTAATGGATTAATAAAAAGATCCAAGCCGTCATAGCCAAAGTCATAGCCGTTACGTGTTCGAATAATCGGTATGTGCATATCACGTAACTCGGCAGCTGAAGGCTCTTAAAGGTATAGTAACCTATACACAAGATTGTGACTCGGGCTTAAAGGTATAGTGACCTATACACAAGATTGTGACTCGGGCTTATCCTGCTAGCCTTAATAATTTAATAGATATCAGAAGATGGATTACAAAGGCGTGCAAGCAGCATAAAATACTCACTCTAACTTAAAATAATAAACTAATATAACACCAATACATAGGAGTGTTTGTCTATAATTTTTTATTCATTCAGAATGTCTAAATGTTAAAGACATACCAAATAAAACACCAATACATAGTAGTGTTTGTCTATATACGATTAAACCATCATTAAGAAAGAATATAGGATAACTATCTAATCTATATTATCGACTATATACTCAATTGGTTAGATGATCCATATCATGTTCAGAGGGACAGCAAGTGGGACAACTAATTTACTATCGTAATTTAGAATATCGCATTCTCCCAGGGGATTTCGCTGTTCAATCCTTGTTTAAAAGTATTAAAAAACAAAAATCCAATAAACCTCTCTTTTCTTGCGAATGGCGCAACCACCCTTGTCATCAGGTGTTCTAATCTTTTCTAAAACACGCCATTGAAAATCCTCCGGTTTGTGGTTCATTTCGACAAAGTGTTCCACCAATGGAGCTGCGAGTTTCCCTGTTCTCACAGCTGATCTATGTTCTGTAAGTCGAACTTGAATAGATCTGCTGGTCTCGCCAACATAGCCAAGGCCACATGGGCATAAAATAAAATACACCAAGTTGGCTGTCTTACAGTTCCAAATTTCACTCGCTCTAGTGCTGAAGCCATTATGTGTAAAATGCTCACCTCCTAAAATGTTCGTGCAGGATTTACTCGATGAGCATTTGACTGTTCCTCGAACTGGGAGGTTATTCAAAAGGGATCTCTGACTGCTTCCTAACCGTTCAGTATTCTTCCCAAATCTAGATTGCACAATATAAACCTGACCTATTAGTTAGATGTGCGTCCTTTAATAGGCATGTTTATGTTCTTTATATTTAGTTTATTTTTTCTCAGTAAATTTATATCTTATTGTTTTAGATTGAAAGATATAATATCATATATCTTACTACGACAGAATAAAAGCTGTGACCGCATCAGATTTTAAATCGTGCAACGTCTGATCTCACAAATAACTTTGAATTACCGAACCCCCTTGAGTGATTTATCCATCACGCTTGGCGATGTAAGTAAGGTTCACTGGAGATAACATCTCAGATGACGAATGTGAGGGACTACTATGGAACATTTTCAAATTAAATATGTGTTCCGTTTTTCTAGATATAAATCGTATTATCGTGGCAATACGGCTCACTCGAAGACACTGTTGTCACTATCAGAAAAATTGCGTTCATTTTAGAAGGTGAGCATGTACTAGCTCGATAATTTCATATCATCATTAGATTCACTTTTGGCTTGGATCTTTTTATTAATCCATTACCACTCTTTATTGAATTAATAATTCACCTTCCATCATTTGGATCCATAATGTGGCTGCTCCAATATAATGTTTTATCTTTTGCTGGTATGTAGGTATATAATATGTATATTAGAATAATTGTGAAGAAAGGTTGTTTACTAAGGAGTTGTTTTCTTGGTTCATGAACATACAATTATGTGAAATGTAATTCGTTTTTAATTGTTCAATTATGATCTGTTAGAATAAAAATTGATATGTTCTTTTTTATATTTTTATTTTTAGCATCATTTGTGGATCCTGAAGAAGGCGTTCCTCTAACGCCGAAACGCGCGTCGAGCTATTTATTCTTATTATATAATTATATGCTTTTTTTAAGCTGTGTAAATCGTTGTCTTTAGATTCCAATGTTTTAATTCTTTCTGTAACAATTATTGTGCAATTTGTTTTTACGAATTATGATTACAATGTAAATGTACATTAAAACATACGTTTTTTTAATAGTGTAATTTTGTATGTTCTTGGTCCTTACAACCTTTCTCGTATTTTATTGCCATTATTGCCTAGGAATGTTATTTGCAATCAGTTTTTCCCTGTCCTAGGAATTTGATTATTTCTGCATCAGGGGGCCCTTGTTTTTCTCGCATCAGTACGGGAAGCTTTGCATATATCAGTGGACCCGTGGATGTGCAGTACGGGAGGCTTTGCATACATCAGTAGACATGTGGATTTGCAGTACAGGCGTCTTTGCATACATTGGGAGACATGTGGTTGTGCAGCACGGGAGACTTTGCATACATCAGCAGACATGTGGTTGTGCAGTATGAGAGAATATGCATATATCAGCAGCCACATGGATGTGCAGTATGGGAGACTTTGCATACATCAGCTGACACATGGATGTGTAGTACAGGAGACTTTGCATACATCAGCAGATGTGGATGTGCAGTATGGGAGACTTTGCATACATCAGCAGACACGTTGATGTGCAGTATGGGAGACTGCATACATCAGCAGACATGTGGATTTGCAGTACCGGAGATTTTGCATACATCGGCAGACATGTGGATGTGCAGAACTGGAGACTTATTATACATCAACAGACATGTGGTTGTGCAGTATGAGAGAATTTGCATATATCAGCAGACATATGGATGACTTTGCATACATCAGCTGTCTACGAATGAAAAAAATATTTTACTTGAGGACATACCTTGCAGTAACCACACTCCTGAAGCATGACTCTGGTAGCTCTATGTTGTAATTTCTACCCCACAACCACTTTGGAGTGATGTATTTTATCATTATGTCACATATTTATGACATCCATGCATAACATGTGATCCCCTATAAGGTATAAGCCTTCAGGCTCTAATTAGCTTTGTTGTGTTCATATTGTCAAAACAGTCTGAAACAACATGCTTTCTTACAGAGACATATAAAGATGCACATTGTGCACACACACTATAATAATAAAAACTGATAATGTACAATTCACTAATGACTTATCAACTGAGTGGCCGCAAAAACTCTTGACAAGAGGCTGCCATACGACCTTCCTGGGCAATGAAGCACAAGGCCATTGATTACAGTAAAATGTTACTCCCACATAACAGTGGGTTATTATGCACACAGCCAGCAACTGCAACAACCCTATCCAGGCACAATCAATATACAACCCTGTCTCCTCTGTGACAGGTGGGAGAGCCACCTAGATTCCTGGGACGCATGCACATGCCAAGGTGTCACAATGTTGGCATGAATGAGAACAAATAGAAGATAGAAGTTTCCCTAACACACACTGAAGTTTAGTATTAATATTATATTTTAATATAGTTTTATTATAATTTGCAAATGTTGTCATTAAATTCATGATGATTCTAATATATAGTTTTTACAGTAGGTTAGTGTATAATAAACCCACACTAATATGACTTCTTGTTGTTTGTGTTCTGCTGTTGGGGTCCTGAATTATGCGCCTGATGTGTCTATGTCTTCCAGTCGCTTACATTCCTGATGTGTTTATGCCATACAAATGTTTACCTTCCAGATGTGTTCATGCCTTCCAAAACGCTTATCTTCCAGATGTGTTTTTGCCTTCCAGACACTTACCTTCCAGATGTATTTAGCCCACAAGGAGAGGTATTAGATGCCTGTTGGTTTTCCCTTTGTTGGTAGAGGACTGGCTTTATCCGAAACTCAGGGCTACGAGAATTTAACAGGGGTGCCCCAAATGAGGAGAGGGTACTTAACAGCTCAGTCAGTCAGGACTGGCTCTTCCACTTCTTGCGTCACAGCATATATTGCCTGCGCCAATTGCTGAGTTGGATTTGAAAAGCCAAACTCACGAACCTCGTGGTATTAAGATCTGTAAAAAAACCTCAGTAATAAATTAAATGTATTTCTGCAATACATGCTTTGAAAGATTAAAAAACATCTGTTTGTTTTCTTCTTAAACGCTATTTTGTATTCTTTGTCTTCCTCAGGGTGTTTTTAATCTCTGTGTTTTTCAGGCTGTATATAATTGGATTACATAGTGGAGTTAAAGCAACATATAACAAAGACAATACTTTGCTGTATTTTACCGAAACCGTTGATGCTGGTCTCATGTAGGTAGAACAGATAATTCCATAGAATAATATAACTACAGTTAGGTGGGAGCCACAGGTGGAAAAGCCCTTGCGTCTCCCCTCTGTAGACCGAATCTTCAGGATTGTTGAGATGATGTTGACGTAAGATGTGATAGTTAAAGCAAAAGGTGTTACTCCGAATACAATACCAAGGATGTAGCCTGTTGTATCAATAGCGCGAGTGCTGCTAAATGAAAGATTCATTACAGCTGCTAAGTCACAGTAGAAGTGGTTGAGTGTGTGAGACCTACAGTATGAGAGCCTAGATAATAGTACAACATCTGGTATTGGGTCTAAGAAACTAAATAGCCAGCATCCGCCAGCCAGCTTCATGCAAACAACATTATTCATGGTTTTCACATAGCACAAAGGATTGCAAATGGCCACATATCGATCATAAGCCATGACTGCAAGAAGGAGGAATTCTGTAGATACCATGGACATGAAAGAAAACACCTGCAGCAAACATCCATTTAGAGAAATGTGTGTTCCTGCCAGAAAGAAGTGAGAGAGCATGTTTGGGAAAATTGTTGTTGTAAAACAGATGTCAACAAAGGCAAGGTTTGTGAGGAAAAAATACATTGGCGTGTGCAATTGTATGTTGGAATAGACAATCGCCATGATGAGAAGGTTCCCGACCAGTACCAAGAAGTAAATAAGCAAAAAATTCAAAAAAAAGTGGAACTAGTAGTTGTGGGAACTCACTAAAACCCACCATGATGAACTCAGTCACTACAGTTTGATTTCCTTCCTCCATGTGTTATCAAGGATATCTGCAATAAAAAAGAAAGGGAAAGTCAATACGGAACATACACCATTTTGGGTGAGAAAGTGGATGCGGATGTCTGGCATTCTCAGTTGATATGTTTACTATTAGAAGAAACTTATTGAATTGGGAAAAAGAAATAGGGGAGAAGTAAACTGTTTGTGCTATTACTTTTTACATTTACATTTACATTGCAGCTGTAACTATTCAAAACATTTTATAGAAGACACGAGAAATCCAAGTAGCCACCAATAGGAAACGTTCTACATTACATGGCAGTAAACTCATGTAGTACTATAAGGGTTGACAGATTTTAAATTAGGGGTTCCTGGCCAATGTGTAGGTCTGGCAAAGAAAAGACCTTATGTTATGAGCAAATACACAGAGAGCCCTGTCACGTGTTTCAAGGTCCGACCATCTAAAGACCGTGGCCATGGCCTCTAAAAGACTGTAGTGTCAGTGGTCTTCTGACTGTTGTATTACGAAGTGACAGCGGTGTCCGCAGTGTTGCCATGACGGTCCTTGTTAGAAATGGGATCTCTGGATGGCTAAGGCTTGCGCCAAAGCCAGGCAGAGACCACCACTCTAGTGAAGGCAAGGGAGTTACATGCCAAAGATAACCCTTGCTCACCCCCTTGGTAGCTTGGCACGAGCAGTCAGGCTTATCCCGGAGGCCATGTGTATAGCATTTGTGCACGCACACAGCAACAACATCCCAGGCACACTACAAAAGGAACTCCACACAAGGTTATATCAAAAATAGCCTTTGTATTCTCATAACACATTAGAATAGTAAACACATATTATACATGGTGCCACCTGGCACTAGATCATATCTACAAGGTAATATTTACACCTGACAGGGCCCATTGGACCACTGTCAGAACCATCACAAAGCGAACTTAGTAAAATTAAAACATACAAACAGTAACCACTGGTAATCACTGTACTTAGCATCAGCCTGTAACATATACTACATTATGCACAGTATCACATTAGGTGCGAATTACATTCTGCGCCAACCTCACCAGCATAAATATATCATGCAATCATCTCATAAATCTAACGCATTAGACCCTAACCTCCTAAGCATAACTCACATTAGGGGCATAAATCTCACAGTGGAACATAATCTCACTAGCATAAACTATGATATGCAAACATCCTCATAATCCTAAAACTACATTTAGAAGTAAGAAAAAACATGGGGGCGTAAATCATACAACTTGAATCACATTTCCTAGCACCACATGAATCCCATTTAGAACATGGTCTCCTAAGAAAGACCATAGTAGAGGCATAAATTACATTAGGGCCTGACACCCTATTTACCTCCCAGTCCCCCTGGCCAACTGGCCATATCAAAGGGGCTCAAATGCACTCAGTCCAGAAAGTCAGAGCGTGCTGCCAATCTAAAAATAGAAGCGCTCTAAAAAGAAGAGTAAAGCGCTCCCCAAGCACTATCACCACAGTCCAAGGGAGAATAAATCGCTTCTTCCAGGATACAAGCAAAGTGTCATAGGGCAATGCAGGGCCCTGGGAGGCAAGCCCTCCCCTGGTTCCCAGCAGCAGCACGCCTCAGCAGGAACAGCAACCAAGAACTGAACAATTTCATGGGGTCACAGCCCCTATATTTATACTTCATTTCCCTATGTGTAAAAGCACAGGGCTTAGGGATACCAGTCAAAACTGTTTTAGAGGGGCTTTGGAGCACTTTGTTTTGCCCAGCTCCTCTCTCCTTTGTCAGGTGGGGGCTCAGTGATCAGATGCACCACAGGGGCGGAGCCAGCATTATGGAGGGAAGGCAACAGCCCTATTCAGGTCCCAGGTGCAACTCCTCCCTCCCATCTGCATGCAGATCTCTCTATTCACCACTGAGCTGACTCCCCCTGGCTCCTGGAGCCACCCACACCTCTCAGCTCCTGTCAATCACGAGCCAGATGTGCAATTCACATCAGGCAGGCAAACACCCAGTACACAGAAATGCCAACTTCTAAAAGTGGCATTTCTCCACCAGTCACTATACATCTGCGCACACCATTGCGCAGCATTTATTCTCACGAGTTCATGCATACTAAACTCGCCCCTGCACTCCCCTCATACCAGGAATTACCATGGACACACATATCCCCATCCATTCCTAATGGAGGGCAGGCCACTCTCAACACACGCACTCAGAGCACGCACGCACTTTACACTGGGCCACAGTGCTAAAGTGACCAGAGGCCTAAAGTCACTACCACCATGTCAGAGCTTCAGGCAAAAAGTTCTGGGGTGAACCTGCCAAAAAGAGCCAAGTCCAACAGTCCTACATTGGTGGTGAGTACTTTTCCATATGTATCAATGCAAGTGTGAGTATTTTGACTGCATACGTTTCGAATGCACACATATGAATGAAGCATGTGGAAACATTCCAACTACCCTTTGCCGGAGTCCAGCCCATATGTATCCAGTCCTGTCAATGGTACAAAAAGGACTTACCTGTAGATTGCTGCAGACGGGGTCCTATTCCTCGGGGTGAAGATGCTGCTGTGAAGGGGGGGGCTGGAGAAAGGGATTTACGTTGACTGCTGATGGAAAGAACAGGAAAGGGGTGAGTATGCACTTCAAATCATTCATTTCTGATGACTTTTTAACATTTGTCCCACCAGTGGTTAGCTTGAGGAAAAGTCAACTTGTAATACGGACGGTGATGTAGTTCCCCTGTACCGTGCTATGGCAGCTGCTTTCCCTCACCATGACCCTGGTGGTGTGCTGTTGGTGTCAGCAGTTAATTTGTGGCCTTTGCAAAGGCAGTTGGACCTCCGAACTTACTGCATTTGGACCACGGGTACGGCAGTCCATACATTTCTGAACTCGTAATTAGGCTCATTTATCCACTGGCTTAGTAGAGGAATCACCCTTCAACCATTGCTCACTTGAAATGTCTTTCACATTTTGTTTCAACCCACATTTTACATAGTTTTACATGTTTCATTTACCAGTGAATTGCCTCAGCAAATCAATCCAAACTGCTTTCTGAGTTGTTTTAAAACAACATCTTTCAAATGCCTTTCTTGATACACAATGATCAGGAACTGTCAAAGTGTTCCTCAGCACATAAAAAAATAGATTTGTCAGCTGGCATTGTGGCCTCTGTTTAGGTGGGAGCTCTGCTGTCAGCCAGAGGGCAAATTGACCATACCTTGTATTTGTGTTTTTACAGTAAAGCATTTCAAACCACATGTTATGCATAACAATGTGAAAGTACAAAACAAGAAAAGCATTGACAAGAATGCAGCTTACATCACTAGAAACAAGGTTAATTAAACAACCAAAGGAGATAGGACTGATGAACTCCACATGTGGACACAAAGATTATTCCACAGTGTGGATCCTGAAATAACAAACAAACTGAAACTGAATGAAGTACACAGAGGTAGGGTAGACATAACGGAAATAAAAAGTGAATGTTATGCTGTTATGGTGTGTGGTTTGGTGTTGTTATGATTTTCTACTGCTTTACTGCAATGCTATCATGTTGTGCTGTCCTGTACATATTGTTTCGTGTTCACACTTTGGCTGTTGTGTTACGTTGCATCTCGGTATGTTGTTTTTGTTGACTTCTACAGTTCATGTGACAAGCAAACATTTAAAACTTTCAAATGTGGTTAATAAATCACTGCTCTAGCTCTTCAAGGAGTCAGGCCAATACTGTGGCAGAGACCTTTTTTAAAGTAGAATATTCTGTGATGGGATCCCACAAGAGGCAAATCAATATGGCGAGAGAAGCAAGAACATTTATTTACCTGGAGCCTTACAACTCAGAATGCCAAAGGCCAGTAATTTCGGGGTTTGTTTTTGTGAATGTGTTTCTAATTTGAATGTGTATTTGGAATAGAGTATTAGAATGATCAATAATGGTGTGCAGGTAAACAAATGATTAATGATTGCAAATAAGGTGTTTATGGCATGGACATGAATGAATGAATATTAGCCTTATGAAGCCCGACCCTTGCCCAGATGTGTCAAGGCGCTGTGGAAAGGCCCATTAGACAAGAATGCAAGAAAGACTTGCAGTGATAAGCTGGTGAAGAGCCAAGTCTTCAGGGCCTTATGGAAGAGAGAATGAGACTCCAGTCTAGAGATTGCAGAAGGGAGGGAATTACAGAGCCTAGCCACAGCAAAGGAGAAGGCTCTACCCCCCATCTTGCTCTCTTAAATCTGGGGACTACCAGCAAATTTTTACTGGCAGATCCTAACTGCTTGGTAGGGGCGTATCTCAAAAGAGCCTTTTAATGCCTTCCGATCCTAGGAGGTGAAAAACCTTGTGAGTAAGACAGAGGGCTTCAAACAGGATTCTCTGTCCAAGTGGGAGCCAATGCAGCTTCCTAATAGATGCTGAGACTGGGTTGTATTTGGGAAGGCCCATCACCAGCCCTACCACTGCGTTCTGCACCAGCTGCAGAGGTATGCGACATTTACGACGCAACCATTACAACGCCGTTCCATTACGACGCGGTCATAACAACGAAAATTGTTACAACGAATTGCGCTGGGGGGCGCTCAAGGATAGTAAATCATTTAATTTACTATCCCAACACCTTCCCTATTATCTACAGGGACTGGTGTTGGAATAGTAAATTAAATTTTTTTAATTTGCACCCCCCCAACGCAAGTCGTTGTAACGACTTGCGTTGTTACAACCGCGTTGTAAAAGTGTGCGTCGTATTGCGTACATCCGCTGCAGACGGTGAACAAGTCCCTTGTTAATACGCAAATACAGGGCATTACAATGGTCTGGACAACACTAGGGCAACAACTGCCTGCTTTCGGGAAGAAAAAGAAAGAAATTGGGAAATCTTCCTAAGGACCCTGATAATTCCAAAGGAGGTGGACACCATTCTATTAATCTGGGGGCCCAGGGAGAGGGAGTTATTAACTATAACCCCAAGATTTTTTGCTATGGATCATGGGCAAGGGCATAGGCCAAGCACATCAGGCCACCAAACATCGGACCGGATGTATGACGTTACAACGCATGCTTTTACCACGCATGCTGTTACAACGCAAGTATTACAACGCAAACCGTTACAACGCATATCGCTTTGGGGTGCTGGATAGTGAATAGTTTAATTTACTATTCCAACTCCAGTCCCCGTGGACACTAGGGAAGGTGTTGGATAGTAAATTAAATCTATTCCCTATCCTAGGGCGCCCCCCAGCGCAATGCGTTGTAATGGTTTTCGTTGTAAAACCTGTGTTGTAAAAGCACTGCGTTGTAAAAATTTCATTGTAAAGGATGTTTCCCATCGGACCAGACGTCCTGTTGGTTTCCAAAGATCAACACCTTCGTTTTGTCTCCGTTAAGTCTAAGATAGTTCACTTCGATCCAGGAGGCCACTGCCTGCATGCAGCTATTAAAATTGGTTGTAGATGATTCTATGCTGTTGGTGATAGACACCATAATTTGGGTGTCATCAGCATAGGACAGCTCATCCAGCCCAAAGGTTCTAGCAAACTTGGCTTGAGGGGCACAATAAATGTTAAAAAGAGTCCGACTCTGTGAGGAGCCTTGAGGGACTCTACAAAACAAATGATTAGGGGCTGAGTGAAATTGATCCGTCTTAACTATTTGCGACCGGTCAGTAAGAAATGAGGTAAGCAGCTTCAGGGCAACGCCCCTAAACCCCTTTCTTTAAGCCTGCCCACTAGTCTCAAAAGTGATGTGGTATTGTAGGCCGCCGTCAGGTCTAGAAGGATCAGTAGTGTGGCATGACCAGCATCAACCTGACCTCGGCTATTGTTAATTACCGAGGTTAACGCCGTCTCAGAACTATGATCACTTCTAAAACCATGCTGCCAGACATCATTTAGAGTTCACCATGGTTCGCAGCTGCAATCTATCTCTCCCATAGGATATCATTGGAGGTGCCTTGTTACCTCTTCCGAGTGTAACTTCTAATTAGAAAGAGAGAGATTTTGAGTTTGGGGGCACGGAACTCACAATTTAAAAATACATCTTTAGTGAAGTTAACTTTTAAATTGCACGTTGAATGAATGAATGAATTTAGCTTTATTCGGTTTTCAATTTAACACACCAAAAAACATAAAAGCACAAGTTTACAACTACATATCACAATTATTATACAATATTTATTTAAAAAATTAATTTAAAAATTGGAATTGAAACAACATTTAAAAGTCTAAAAATGGTTAAAACTGAAGCCTAGCAGCATACTTTGAGATGGGGAAAAATTCATAGATGATTCCTACGTCTGATCGTACGTTTCAAAAATAGAGCAATGTGTCTCGTGAGACAGTCATTATCCAAAAACTGCAGTGCAAGATAGACCGGGCGACATTGTCTCAAGCCCCAATTTTTCAATATAGGCTTGATCCACCTCCTCCTCTGTTCCAAATCAAATTTACATAACACTACTACATGGATTGTTTTTTGAGGGGAGACTCTGTCACAAGGACAATTTGGTAGGGCTTTAGACCAGTCATTTATGGTCGGAAAGCTTACCAAACGATGGAATACATCAAATCTAAGGCGTGTAAGAACAATTCTATCAAACCCAATTAATGTGTGTGTTAAGTATAGTTGGATACCAATGGTGGACCGCATCATTTGGTTAGTTTGAACTGAAGGCCTTGATGCCTCGATGGCAAATCTATTTGCCTCCATATGGGTCATGCATTGTTTTTTATAAACCTTTTTAGAAATGAAGCCCATTGAAGCAGGATTATAATAAAATTCTGGCTGGCCCAAGTCGGTGATAAAATCTTTTATATATTTTACCCACCTGATCTCTAAAATATGTTCTAATTTACTACTATAGCCTAATACGTTCCGGTTAATGGTGCTTTTTATCGCGGACCAATTTTGGTGCCATAGGAGAACTGGTTGCACCTTTATTATGTCTGTAAAATATGGTAGCCCTAACTCACTAAGGAAGATATAGGTTGATGTACAAAGTGGGACCACCAAAAAATACTTTACAAATGCTTTCTCCACCCTCTGGATTTCATTTATGTTGCAGTATTCCCATATCCCGTGGCCATGCTAATGCATTTGACTTGATAGATTTGGATCAGCTCCACTGGAAGTCTCTTTCCTAACTTTTGGGAGAAATTCACTAAGGCTGTCGTTGTTATCATAAAAGGAAGTTTCCTAGCCTTAATGGCCTGATGCTATGAGCCCTTGTGATTGATTAGAATTCCTAAATAGGGATATATTATAGTAGTTTCCTCCTTTTTGCTTTCTATATAGATGTCCCTCTGCTTCCTTCCACCTATCCAATAACTCATTATGAAAGTTTTAGTAATATTTATTCTCAGACCTAAATTTTTCATAATCTTGTTGTAGCTATCGAGAGCCCGTTGTAGCCCCAATGGTGTTCGGGCCATAATTATGGCGTCATCCGCGTATAGTAGGGCAGGTATTGGGCGTGTTGACAGCTGAGGTAGGTCCCAGCACCTTTCCATCATGGCTTGCTCCAGGCCATTGGTATATAATGCAAATAAGAAAGGTGCCAGAACACAACCCTGTCTAACCCCCCACTCCCACTTGGAACGACCCTGTACGCTCTCCATTGGGCCCATACCGCACCCGGGCTCTTGCGTTTGTGTAGAGCTCTCTTAGGAAGTGGACTAAAGGTGCCTCCACCCCCATTGCCGCTAAGATACTCCATAGTTTTCCGTGGTGTACGCAATCGAATGCAGCAGTGAGGTCAACAAAGGCCAGGTACAATTTTCCCTTTCTCGACTTCGTACATTTTCCCATAAGGATGGTTTAATTAAGGCCCTATTCTATTGTGCCCAATCCCTCCCTAAAACCAAATTGAAGGTCTGATAAAATATTATTGTCCTCTGCCAATGTTTGGACCCGATTAAGGACTATGCGACCTGCAACTTTGCCCACAGAATCCAGCAGTGAGATGGGACGATAACATGCCGGATTCTGTCTATCTCCTTTTTTATAAATCGGTACCATGATGGAATCTGACCATGATTCTATTAGACCGATCGCACAGCAAGCCTCTAGCACTCATGTTAGTAATGGACCACATATCTCTATATTATGTTTAAAAATGTCAACAGGTACTCCGACTGGCCCCGGAGCCATTCCCCCCTTGCTAGCTTTTAGTGCACATTGTACATCTTGAAGAGTGAAGGCTAACTCTATTGGAAAATCTGTTGGTGAAGTTCTGAGGCTTACAGCGCTTACAAATATGCCATCCTCCTTCCTTGCCTGTCCAAAGATGCTTGAAAAATATTCCACCCAATATCCTTCATCAATGGCGGTCTCTATGGTAGGGATGTCTTCTGTTAGGAATGGGGATTTTACCACGCGCCAAAAGGCCGCACTGTCCTTGTTAACGCTTGCCTTGTGTAGGTCGGACCAGGTTTTATTTTTAATTTCTCCTTTTCGTATTTTCAGATCTGATTGTAAGCCTTTCTACACTGCTTGATTTCAGTTCTATCCCTTTCTTTTTTGCGTAGTGCGTGTTTTAATTCTGTGAAGGCTTATGTACATTTGTTATTAAACCAACCCTTGTTCTTTCCATTCCCCTTTTTTATTTCAACTTTCAGAGAATTCATAGTTGTTTCTGTTATTTGTGCATAGGTTGCCAATACTTCCTCATGTGGTGTAGAATCATTCCAGCATTTCATAATTGATTCACAACTTTTCTCTACAACTGTCCTAGTGATCTTATACGGTTCAACTTTCTCCCACTTTAGGGAGTAGCCATTTATCTTGTCAATTACCATATCTTGGGCCACATATATCCTCTTGTTATGGGGGCTACGAGTTTTGGGAGGTAGAGAAATAGACACGCTCAACGGAAAATTATCACTAATGGCATTCTTGTGAGTTTTATAATTCAGTAAGCAGGGCGCAAACCTATTCGGAATAATTATAAAGTCGATAATCAAGCTCTATCCTCTCCCATTAAAGGTCTGGCTGAATGGAATTGGTGGTGAACATAATACATTTGCAAAGCCCAAATCCAAGACAAATAGAATCTCGTTTAAAAAATCCCCATATACAGAATCGGGAAAGGGGGGTGAATTACAGTTATCTTCGTCTAACACTCCAGAAGCACAATTTGATAGTTCGGTTCTGAAATTACAAAAGATATTTTGTTTATCGTCACCAAATTTGAGGTATATATACTAAGACCTCCCTTAGCCCTCCCATGTGTGGATGTTATAGCAGGTGTATGATAGGTCTTATAACCATCAATATGAATTTCATTAACAGACCACATCTCTTGTAAGCAAAGAATGTTAAATTTCCCCACAAATTCAAACCAAAGATGATTAGTTAATTTGGAATAGACCCTCTATATTCCAGTATAGGATCGAAATACTATTCTCGTTGTCGGTTGGCACATTTTGCATGCCAAATGCTACAGCAATAGGTAAAGGAGTCTCTGGGCTCCTAATCATATTTATTCCCAACCCTATCTCTAGTCTGCAATAGGGGATGTAACCGAAGCCAGGGAGATTATCAACTAGGGTTCCAATCTGATTCTTCAACATGTCTTCTCCTCCTGGTGGAACACTCTTAGAGCTCGGGTCAATAGTTTCTAGTTCGGAAGAGGTGTGGGCCAATTGTTTGTTTATGATGATTTTGGGTGAGTGATCCAGTCAATCTGTATCCTCTAAGGATGGAAGTAATGCAAACCAATTTCCCACCGGTGTGTTATATATATATACTGATTTCTCGCCTTGGTGCCTTTGATAGTACTGCCTCTCTCGAACGCAAAAGGCAGTTGGTAAAAGAAACTGAGGGGCAGTTTTTTAATGCCCCCATAATAATGGTATTATTCCCTGACTTCCATAGAATGTCCTTCACTAACTAGGGTGTTTTAAATGTTAGAACCACACAGCCACCTTCTAGGGTTTTTCGATCTTTACCAACCCACTTAACTCTATGGGCCATCTTAAACTCTATAAAAAGTTGTTCCGTACACCCACCCTTCGTGCCTAACCAGTAAAGGGACTTATTTCTTGGAATTTCCCAGGATTCGCTATCTTGTGCCCTCAGCCTGGGGAGCATTCGCGAGTATAACTGTGTATAATGTAACAGCTGGTGGTAAATCTAGATAGGGTGGTTCAGTAGGAATTGCCTTAGCATATATGGGTGCAATAGGTTGATTACAGAGAGTCAAGTTAGAGCTATGGTCTTGTGTGGCTACTACCTTATTGCCCCTGTTTAGCATAGCATTTAGGTATTGGCCAATTGTGTTAAGTGTTGAAGTATGTGGGGGAAGAGAATGATCTATCTGGTGAGGTTTGATTATATTAGACCCTATGACTTCACTATTCTGGTTGATAGACTGCTGATCACTATGTATGTTGGTACTCATACGTATTTCGGGTTTGTCATTACCCTCTTGCCTGTAGTCCTTAGTTATATGTTTGACTGTTCCCTCCCTGAAGAAAAAGTTGGTCAAGCGTACCTCAATCTGATCTACTCTTTTTTCTATCTTAATTAGTGAATCTCTCAAAAAAAATCTAACTTTTCAACTATCGTGGTTAAGTTCCTTAGGTCATTACCCAGAGATTTTATTTTTGTCCTGTTACCTGTCTCTTCTATAGTTTTCTGAGTGCATTTTTTGAAATTCCGGTTGTTTTTTTACCGGCTTTGGATGTTCGGCACCGTGGTCTTAGTATTCATTTCCCCTCCTCTTTAATTTCCTCATTCCGCTTGTCTGTGTGTGTCGTATTTCTCCACCGCTTCAGTGGGGGCTGTGTGAAAGAGTCATGATCACTAAGTATTACCTGATCTGACACATTTTGGATGCAACCATTTTGGGGTAAGATGTCCTTTGAACCCCCCCGGGAGAACCAACCACCCGTGCATTTGCATTATTTGACCCTGTAGTCGTGCCTAGTGTTCCTGTTACCAATGTTTCTTTTACTGAGGATATCTGTTTCTCTATAACCCCCATCGCCCCTGTAAGGTAACTCAATAACATCTGTTTTTAGTGTCCCAAGACATTTTTTTACAGGTGGGGGCTGTGCGATTACCGCATTTCTTTTCCCCATTTTTCTATGGTGAAATAATATTCTAAGGATACCTGCTTATTAGATCTCTTAACACTGCACCAATATATGTATTACAGGGTCTTATTTACAAAAGCAATATAACATATAACATACGGTGCTATGTCGGTGATAACAATTGGTACCACTATTAAGCGGATTTAAACTGAATTAGATTAGTTCCAAGTCCTCGCTTACCAACGTCTTTTTAGTAAGAGTACATCTTCTCCCTTTGCTTAATGGAACGCCGCCTCTCCATATATCCGTTTAATAGTTCCATGTATCCAGGGCGCAGGGCCAAGGGAGTGGGCCCAGCACAGCCTCAATCGGCGTCAGACGGTCCCGTCTTCGCCCAGTCTTCGCCCTGATCTGCATCCCCACGCACGAACCGCGCAGTGGGATACCTTAGTGTGTTTCATAGTGCTCCTGCGCCCCTGACTCCTCCTCCTAGGGACCGGCAGGGAACAGGTGGAAAGTGCTATGTAAATGTAAATGTAAATGTATTGCGACTTATATAGCGCACGTATCACCCGAAGGCATCAAGGCGCTTGCCTTGGGAACCCGTCCTGGCTTTTCCCTGTGAGATAACCCCTACTGGGTATCCCCAGGGTGAAAGCCAGGCATCACGCAGCGGGTGGGCTATGTGCTGTAGTCCAAAGTAGACTAAGGGCTCCTGCTTCGCAGAATACCTCAGTGTGTTTTATGGCGCTCCTGTGCCAGTGACTCCTCCTCGTAGGGACCGGCAGGGACCAGGTGGAAAGTGCTATGTGCAGTAGTCCAAAGTAGAACAAGGTCTCCCACTTCGCCGGATACCTTGGAGTGTTTTATGGCGCTCCTGCACCTGTGAATCTTCCTCACAGGAACCCGCAGGGACCAGGTGGAAAGTGCTATGTGCAGTAGTCCAAAGCAGAACAATGGCTTAAAAAAATGCTACTTTTAGTAAGTGGCAATTTTCTTGCGTTACCACTCTGTTCCTCTGACTGCCTGTGAAATCCATGTCTGAGGTAGGGTGACAGTTGAGCTGCCTGTTCATTCACTCTATGCAGTCAAACAAAGGGAAATGATGTGTGCCCTGCCTATTTTGATGGGCCATCACCATACTGACTGGTGGGAGGAGTTGTCACTGACACCTGAATAGGACCGTGCCTGTCCTCACACAAAGCTGTCTCCACCCCCTCTGCAGTTTGTCTGGAGGCAGGTCAGGGAAAGGCAGGATCTTGTGCACTATAGAGACTTTCCTTTTGAGTTTGCCTACTTCAAAGGCAGAAACTGGTATACTTACTGTAACTGTAACAACATAACTTCAGAACACTTCTGGACTAAGAGGACTTTCTGCCAGGAAGAAGAGCTGGATGCTGTAGGAGGAGACTGACACTCTGCCTTTTGCTATGTTTGCTGGCCTGCTGCTTGCTGCTTCTGTCCTGGGAGAGAAAGGACTGGACTAGCTGGCCTGCAAGCAGCAGGCTAGCTATGTTTGCTGGCCTGCTGCTTGCTGCTTCTGTCCTGGGAGAGAAAGGACTGGACTAGCTGGCCTGCAAGCAGCAGGCTAGCTATGTTTGCTGGCCTGCTGCTTGCTGCTTCTGTCCTGGGAGAGAAAGGACTGGACTTTGCTTTCTTCATCCTGCTTTTCAAGGTTCTTCAAGGCCTTGTATGTGCTTGCCTCCTGTTAAGAAGTCTCAGGGACATCAAAGACATCATCTGCAGCCCCTGAGTTGTGCCAATTCCAGTCCTGGGCCATTGAAGGTGGCTTTGCTGCTAAGAACTAAGAAAATCCACGCATCAACACTCTGCGTCCGTTTTTCCAATGAAGCACCTACCGTTTGGCTGAAAGATAACTGCAACCCAAGTCCCGAGCTCTGTGTGACAGAGGTCTGCTGAACACGCTCTGTCTCCGGCGCAGGCTCTGCTGTGCCGCTGAAGAAATCAACGCATCACATGCTCCGCTTCTGGGAAATCGACGCAGTGCCTGTTCCGAATCTGGATTTTCGACCCATCGTCCCTGTGCACTACGTTCTTCATCGACGAAGGCCAGCAGTAAGGAATTGAGGATCGACACATCTCCTCCCCTCACACTAAGGAACCGACGCATCACCTCCCCTGAGAGTGAGGAACTGACTCATCACCTCCCCTGCACTGCAGTAAGGAACAGACACAACACCTCCTCGGGCATTAAGGAACTGATGCATCACCTCCCTTGGTAGTAAGGAACCGATGTTTCACTTTTCTTTTCCGGCACCTCACTTTCCCTGCGTCTGTTTTCGTCTTTGAATTTAATTCATCTCAGATACATTGTGCTAAAAGTAATGCAGCCATGGTTCTTATGGACTGATTTTTTGTAACCTTTTTAAAGTGATATCTTTACTTGTATATGGTGGATTGGTTATTTGTCTAAACTGATGTGGTGTTCTTTTGTACTGTTTTCACTGTGTTACAATGTGTGTGTATGTACAAATGCTTTACACATTGCCTCTGAGATAAGCCTGACTGCTCGTGCCAAGCTACCAAGGGGGTTGAGCAGGGCTTATCTTAGCTGTGTGACTCCCTTACCTTGACTAGAACAACTGTCCCTATTTGGACAGGGTGCAAACCTCTGTAACTAGAGACCCCATTTCTAATACTGATAGTCAGTGGTGAGGATAGGACTTGTGTTTGAACTTTGCATACAGTGAGTGGTAGACACTACTACCGGATTGCAGACCATTACACAACCACACACTTTGATGTTTCACTTCTTGACAACTCTTGAGTTTTTGATTCACCATTATGTCTCAGGCTGGGGGAGCCATCAGTTTTACTTGCAGATTTTGGTCTTGAGGAGGAGAAACTGGAGTCCAATATAGTGCCTCAACTTAAAAATATTTGCAAGTATTTCAAGTGCTCAATTAAAGGCCTCAGTAGAAAGAAGGAGCTGCAAAAGGCGCTGAGGGCCTAGTTGGCAGCAAGAGAGACTGGTGGGCATACTGTGAATAATGATGTGGAGGCGCAGGACCTGCCAGAGGATTTTGTGGATCAGGATCCTCCTGGGGGGAACAGCCCTCAAGGACTGGCAGCAGTGTGTCCTCTAAGAGCCTCTCCCCTGAGGAGCTGGAGGATAGGTGGGAAGCTAAAAAATACCAGCTGGAAAATTGAAACTGGAGCATGAAAGGGAGCTCCAGTGGAACTAGCTAAACTCAAGGGGGGGGGCAGAAAAGGATTCCCTGGCCATAGAGACAGATAGCTGGCCATGGAGAAGAGAAAGATGATTCTAGCTTAGGAGCCGAGCATAAAAAAGAGTTGGAGTTAAAGTCTAAGTCCAGCGTAGATGGTGGCAGTGTTTCATCAGTGCAGTCCAAGAAACTAGTACACTTGTGAAAGCACATAGGGAAAGAGTATACCAAAGGGGATGACACCCAGAGATGGTTTCGGGGCTATCAGGCAGCACTTTACATGAATAGGGTCCCAGAGAAGAATTGGGAGACAGGAATATAGAATCACTTCACAGTGAAGTGGAGGGATACACTGCTAGCCTTAGGGAGAACACAGGACCTTACCTACTCTGAGATGAAGATTGCCCTCCTTAACCGGCATGGTCTTCCCCCTAAAAAGTACAGGGTTTAGTTTAGGCAGAGTAAGAAGCTTGATTCCCTGTCATGAATTGAGTGTGCAGATTCTTGTTGCAGAGCACTGGATAGCTGGGTGAAGGGCAGTGAGGTCACAGATTCGCAGGGGCTGTACAATTTGATTGTATGGGAGCACTTCTCTGGGCTGTGTTTTCCAGAGCTGTGCCAGCACTTGATGGACGGCAAGCTGACTGACTCCAGGAAGCTTGCTAGGAGGCAGACCACTGAGTGAGTTCAAATGTCCACAGGAAGGTGTATGTAGGAGACTCTGCCAAAGGTGGGCATGGCCCCCAACAGCAGAAAGGAGGGGAAAAGGGTAAACAGAAGGAGTTGCCTAAAGCGCCCAATTCTAATTCCAGGGTAAGGATTCCGGTCAGAGAAACATAATGCCTGATAACTCTAAGAACTACAGGCAGTGGATGTTCATCAATGGACAGAGGTTAGAGGCTCTGAGAGACAAAGGAGCAAGTGTGACCACTCTCACCTGGTGCCTGAAGATCAAGTGTCCCTAACGTATTTCACCAAGTAGTTGTAGTAAACAACAGCTAGCACTTTTGTAAGATCAAGTTCCCTTTGAGTTGGGGGCATATCTGTTCCACTAAGAGTAGCTATGAGCCCATCCATGCCTGTGGATTTTATGCTAGGTAACGACCTGGGACACACCACCTGGAGGGGCGCGGGATACAGTTCACACTTGGAGATGCTGAGATTGCTGAGTGGCAGGGCCTGACCAACTGGTCTTTGGCAGCCTAGAGTAATCAGAAGGATCTGGTACCTGAAACAGTGTCACAGGTGTTTGCCAAAAAGAGGAGGGGCAAGGGGCATAGGAAACCCGCTCCTGAAATGTCCATGTTCCAAGGAGAAGACTGAATCTGCGGGGGCATCCTGGAATCTATAGGGGAAGAAGTGCCTTAAGTGGGAGACTTGCCTGAGCTGACCTATTCATATCAGCAAGGGGGCCCTACCAGGTAGGAGTTCACAAGTTTGCTACTCTGTTTTCACTCACACCAGGAATCACCCATTAGTGAACTCATGACATTGACACTAGGGAAGTCCACCTGTGAAGCACAAGATTTACAGGTTGACAGACAGAGTGAAGGCTAGCATCAAGAAGGAGGTGTCCAAGATGTTAGCTTTAGGGGAGATTGAGCCCTCTAGCAGTCCTCGGTCCGGCCCAGTGGTTTTGGTTCTAAAAGATGACGTGCCCGATGCCACCCAAGTACAGTACTACGTGGACTAGCATGGGCTCAATACTGTCACTAAGACTGACACACACCCCATCCTATGAGCTGATGAGCTCATTGATTGGCTGGGAGTTGCCAATTTCCTCAGTACATTTGATCAAATGTCTGGGTACTGGCAGATTGGGTTGGCCGAGGGTGCACAAGATAGGTCAGCGTTCTCAATGCCAGAAGGGCACTAACAGTTACGGGTCATGCCTTTTGGGTTGAAGAACGCTCCTGCCACCTTTCAGTGGATGGTCAAACAGGTCTTGGCTGGGCTTGATAACTTCAGTGCCGCCTACCTGGGTGACATTGCTGTGCTTAGCTTCAGTTGGGAGGACCACTTGCATCTCCTTTGGGTAGTGTTGAAGGCAGGCCTCACTATCAAGGCCAGTAAGCGCCAGATAGGGCAGGGGTCCGTGGTATACGTGGGACACCATGTAGGAAGCGGGGGTAGGTGGGACCCCTACAGACGAAGATTGACATAATTCTTGCTTGGGCACCCCCAAGATACAGACAGAAGGGAGAGCCTTCTTAGGTTTCCCCAGGTACTTCCACAGATTTGTCATGGATATAGCACCATTGTTGTCCCCTACACTGAGCTGTCATCAAGGGAGCACCCACATCAAGTGACGTGGACTCAGGCATTCCAGACCCCTTTTGATACCCTGAAGGAGGTCATGTGCACGGCACCCATGCTCAAGGCTCCTGAATTCTCCAAGGAGTTTGTGATGCAGACTGATGCCTAGGAGCATGGCGTGGGAGCCGTACTTTCACAGTTGAACGAAGAGGCACCAGATCAACCCGTAGCTTTCATTAGTAGGAGGTTACTGCCTCTGGAAAAGAGGTGGATTGCAATTTAAAGGGAAGCTTTTGCACTGGCCTGGAAACTGGAGAAGCTTGCCCTAATTATTTAGGATGCACTTCCTGGTTCAGACAGAACACATGCCTCTCAGATGTTTGATGGAAATGAGGGGTACGAGCCAAAAACTGTTAAGGTGGTCCATCTCCCTAAAGGGAATGGACTTTACAGTGGAACAGAGTCCTAGCAGAGAACACACCAATGAAGATGGTCTTTCAAGGGTTCTTCCATCCTAGTGAAGAGAACTCCCATGAGGTTGGGTAGCTCTCCCCACTTTTAGCTGGGGGGGACACATGTCAGATCTGGCATCTTTTATGTGTTTCTCACCTTTCTTTTTTGCTTCTGACCTCCTGGTTTTGACTGTGTACAGCATTTCATATTTGCTGTTGTTAGGCATCTGGGCACTTTACCACTGTTGTCCAGTGCTAAAGTGCAAGTGCTCCCTGTGTAAATGGTATCTGTAATTGGTTATCCTTGTTTGGCATATTTGATTTACTGGTAAGACCCTGGTAAAGTGCAGTGTGAGTGCCCAGGGCCTGTAAATCAACTGCTACAAGGGGCCTGAGCACTGACTGTGCAACCCACATGAGTAGTCCTGCAACCATGTCCCAGACCTGCCACTGCAGTGTCTGTGTGGGCAGTTTTGAACAACCATGTCGACCACTTGCAAACCCAAACCTTCCCTTTTACTATATGTGAGGTACCACAAGGTAGGCCCTCAGTAGCTCCATGGTCAGGGTGCAGTGTATTTGAAAGGTAGAACATGTACTGGTGTGTTTTACATGTCCTGCTAGTGAAATACTGCTAATTTCTTTTTTTGCTATTGCAAGGGCTATCTCTCATATAGGTTATCATTACAGGTGCATTTTAACCTCTTACAAGTGTAACTTCCAATTGGGAAGCAATAAATATTTGGAGCTTGGGGTCCCTGAACTCACAATGTAAACATGCATCTGTTAGTGAAGTTGTTTTTTAAATTGTGTGTTTGAAAATGCCCCTTGGGGGGCACCAGAGAGCTAGAAAGCAAGATGGTCAGCAACACCCTTCCGCCTATGAGGCCATGAAGGATTAATTTTGCTCCCAACTGATGCCGTATGTGACCCGATGCCAAACGGGTCGCTGCGGAGTGTAACGAAAAGCTGAGAGTTGGAACTTGCAAGCACGTACACTGTTGCGTGGTGGGGCCTACCAAAATGGCGTCTGTAGCGGTGTGTCGTGAGGAATTCAGAGCCTGCCCAGTTTATGGAAGAACCACACGTTGACAAGTGGAGCAGTAGACAAGAGAGCCACAACTGAGTCATTTATTGGCTCAAAGTACGGAGAGCTGAGCCACAAAGTAATGTAACTACACTGACTAAATGGCTGAAGCCAGGATGAAGACCAGTAAATAAGGCCTCGAACCAAAGCAAGTGTGGAGCTGCAGTGGTGCTATGCATCGGGAGACGTGAGCAATCTCCCCACCGATGTTTGGAGACAGCGACTGAAGACAGACAAGACTTGCCTCGATGCTCTGGAACTGCACAGGAGGGCTGTGCTGAACACTGGTGGCGCGGGTGGCAGTAAACGAGGGAGGTGAGTGGCAGCCCTGGCGGCGAGATCCTTGGGAGTCGGCCTCCTAGACCTGCAAGCACTGAGTCCCCCATATTGAATCTGAAGGTCAGGTGCTGTAAATATATAAAGGGCCAAGCCCTAGAGGCAAACTTCAGCGAGACAATAAAGGCTTAGCTTATATTGCAGACCTCACCCCCCCGGGAGAAAAGCTGTGGGCCCACACAGAGTTGAAGATAGTGAGCATTACGGCAGGAAGGTCTGCTCACTACATCAGTCCTGCCCTGCCTGCCCTGCCTGCGCGGCACCCCCACCAATAACAAGCATTTGTAATGCAATAGGTCTCGCCTTTATGCAGTTTGAGCTATTGGCATTGTGCATGACAATGCCCTTTATTTCTGTTTTTGTTTTTAAAACATAAATAAAAGGCATTGACATTTACAATGCCAATAGCCTAAACCCGCGTAAATGCGAGACCTATTGTATTGCAAATGCTTGTTTATTTTTTAACTTGTTTGTAGGCCAGGTCCGGTCCTCAGTCCTCGCTGTCAGTTGCAGCTGTCCTTCACAACTGGGCCTGGCTGTCCAGCCTCCGCAGCAGGGTGAGAGTTAACTGGGATTCTGGATCTGGTCAGCAGACTCCTTTGTTCAGAGCGCCTGTGGTGTAGATAAAATGTTGCCACTTGCCAGTGCGTGCTCTTTTTCCTTTGTGCTTTATGGGAGAAGAAATGGGTTTGTACTTTCGTACACCTGTTTCACGTCAGCGTACTTGCTTGCAGTGCTCGACACTGGGTGATGGTGAAACCAGACCACAGGACATGGCGGACTACTGATGTAAATGTAAATGTATGTGTCTTGTAAAGCGCACTGCTGCCCTGAGGCGTCGTGGCGCTGTAGACCGCTGGGGAACCCGTCCTGGCTATCCCTGTGAGATGGTCCCTACTGGGTATCTCCAAGGTGAAACCAGGCATCCCTGGCGAATGTGGGGGGCCGTTGTAGAGATGAGGCAAGCTAATGCCCAGAGTTGCCGAGTGTGATCCCTGGTTAGAGTAGGCACCGAGGCGAGATTTATCGAGTCCGCAGACCCTGGTCCACGACCCTGCCGCATCGGGAATTGAACCCTGGTCCCGGGCCGTTCTCTGCTTCCGGGTCTGCCGCCTCTAACCAGTGAGCCCACCACTCCACGTTACACTGTCAATGGCGCCAGCGTGCAGTTACACATGTACAGAAACTGCCTAGAGGGCGCATCACCATTACAGCGCATGCTATAGATGGCGACGAAAACTAAAACACAGCGTTTGATTTCAATGGAGAATCAGTGATTCGCACCACGGGGCTACTCGTTCACAAGTGTTAGACAGACAGGCGGCCTCGGAGCTGCCAAACAGCCCCTGCCAGGGGGCCACTTCTTCACCCACCACAGCCCGCCCTCTAGGGCTCCTAGGCCCGTAAGTACCCAGGTAAACGCGAAACTCTAAATTCCTGAATTCAGTGCTTCTGGCCACAGCGATCTGATTACGTCACAGCTATTAACTTGCCCGGGACAGAACATTGAACTTTGAACCCCTACCAATTCAGCTAGCATTTAATGTTGTCCAAGGCCCAATTGAGCAATATTAAACTGTGTTATACTTTTTTAAGCCGTTTTGTTACCATTTTTGGCAGCTACAATGTATTCCTTAAATAGCCTCAGGCTTTTTACAGAAAAGTTTCAGTATGTTTATTTTCACATCCGTTTTCTGGAGAACAGTTTGGGGTTGCTTTTCCTGGAATAGATGAATTAACATGTCTAACACGCACTGTTGAAATTGTCTCCGTGCTGAATGCCAAGGCTGTTGTATAGTAAATACAGAATTAAGCACAGTGGGCAAATGTATTGTTAAGACGTCTAATATCTAGCGCCACGAAAGAGCGCTTCCCTGCCGTCTCCCTCCTTCCTGTGGCGTTCCTGGGGTTGGCCCACAGAGCAGGCTCCTAACCAGGGCCCCGAGCATGCTTCTTCGAGTGTTGCCTGTCAGTTACAGAGGGCAAGCACCCATGTTTGTTATTCACGTCCCCGCATCTCAAAGGGAACCCCAGTGGCAATGAAGTATTCGAAGGAAACCCAGACCCCATTTGCTCGCTGTGTAGACAGTGAACAGCAGCGGCTGTGACCTTAGCCGGGTTAGCCCTGTCGTACAGGGTGGGCCTGTTCTGTGATCTCTTGGCAGGAAGTACATCTTTGTCCGGTGTTGTAACCTTTTTCAGGTGTCCTTTAATCGCATTCGTGGGCAGAGCACTGGTGACTGGCCTGTCATGTCAGGGCTCCTAACAGGCGGTGGATCTGAAAGGCTGACATTGCTGCGTAAGTGCAGCAGGTGCTGTGGGAGGAGGCCATACAGCTGTGAGGGGGGGGCCACTGCTCAAACAAAAGTATGGCTGTCTCTTACTACCCATCTGGGGAAGGGATGGCAAGGGGCAGATGGGTAATTTCCGTTTATCGTTTTGGTGCCCGTGGCTCGCTTGCTATGCCAATACACCCAGGTTAGTGTCAATCACATGTCGGATATACGTCAGTGGTAGTCCTGCATGACACTTACAAAAATAAAATGGGGATTGGCGTTGCATAGGCAGGTCATGCCATTGGGCAAAGGCGGGCGCATGTCCCGCCATGCGCCCGCCTTTGCCCAATTGCGAGCCTTTTTATTTATTTTTTAAACACACTAAAGCCAATGCCTGCCTGCGCAAACCTGATCACACGCACGAGAGTGGGGTCAGCTTTCAGAACCCCCTTACAAGAGGTCTTGCGCTGCACGAGCAGTTCTGCTCACTGCAACGCTAGGGGCGAGACCTAAAAAGGTGATAAGGCTATGGGGAACATGGAGGTCAGAAATCTGCACATGTGCCAGTTGGTGACAGTACTGCGAATATGTCAGAGGGGCAACTATCAAAGACCCAACCTGAGGATACTGACATGCGCTCACTGCTAGAAACTATGCGCCAAAGCATAACTTCAATAGGAACCAAAATGGATTCCATGAATATGCACATGGAATTATTACCCAGAGACTGGAGACACAAGATAGGCACATTGGTGAGGCTGAACAGAATATAGCTGGCATGGAGGCTATATTCATGCAAAGAGGAGAACAGTTATAGGAACTGCTTAACTTGCTTAACTTGCCAGTTATAGAACATGGACCGCCTCCTGAGAGTCATTGCAGCTAAGAACGAGAAACGGGAAGCACACTCGCGCAGATACCACATCCACATTCTTGGGGTTGCCGAGTCCACAGCGACCGTCTGGATGGAAGAAAATGTGGAACGCATGCTGGTGGTCCTCTTCAATGCCTTTTTCCTCTCCAAGCAACTGGTGGTGTAAAGGGCACAATGATCCTTAATAACCTGTCCCCCTCCAGGTTCCCAGCCCAGGTCCTTTATTGCAAGGCTGTAAAATTATTGCAAAACTGTTCTGGGACTAACCAGAGAAAAGCGCACTCTAACCTATGAGGAGAGCTTTGTGTCAATCTACTCCGACTTCATGATGGCAGTGCAGGAAGCTCGCAGAAAAGTTCTCCCAGTGGAAAGGAAGCGACAGCAAGCTCATATCTCCTATACCATGCTGTATCCTGTGAAGAATTGCATTATCTTTCAAGGCAAGCAACACAGTGTTAACACCCTGCAGCAAGTCCATGAGTTTCACAAACCAGAAACTTGACGATGGTCCCCAGCAAACGAAGATTGTGCATGCGTCCAGATCTGCATCCCTGCTGTCGGAGGTTGGCTGTTTGAGGGACTTTTTCAGTGACTGGAACTAGAGTTGGTCACAGTGACCTGCAAGCATGTCTTGACTCCTTGCCTCGTCTTGGCACATGTGGACTGCCTAGCCACATCCAAACTGCAATCATCTTACATTTTCTGTTGCTATATGCCTACCTCATTAGGGACCACAATGCTTGCATGCTTACCCACTGTCCTAGACACCCTCGTTAAGTCAAGGGGAACTGCCATGGTCCCTGGTGATACCCCCCCCCCCCAGAGGGAATTCCCAGTAAGATGTTACTAATTGTTAATGCTCTTTGCTATTCTGCATTACTCTACTACGCCTCATCTCTTATGTGCCCTTTGTGTGGCTTACTCTTTTTTCTGTTTCTACTATACTCTACTAGCATTCTTTCTCCGGCATCTTCTTGTACTCTGTATGATTTGCTAAACAGCTGCTTTCATACGTTTTTCGACTGCTACAAAAGGGTAAACAGCTCATTCTCTTTAGTTATAGTATTAATTTACAGTGGGATGGGATCCGCTGCAGGATTGGGCTGCTGGTGAAGGTGTGGGGAGGAATGGGATTGGAAACATTTTCAATTTTTTTATTTTCGTGCACTTCATCGCTACTCATTGCCATGTATGTATTATACATGCAGTACTCAATGCTACATATCCCATGAGACAGGGGCACATATGCAGCGCATGACCCACGGTTTTGCCAGACACCTCTGACAGCCCTACCTACAACTTGCTGACCTGGAATGTGCGAGGCCTGAGAGACCCCTGTAAGCATTGGAACATACTAGGATACTTTGACAGACACAACATTCAGCAAGAGATGCACTTTGACCCGGTCATGCCGATGAATTATGCGGCGGGATGAGCTACCCACAGACACTTTGCTTCATATTCTACTTATGCTAGGGGAACAGCTATCCTGATGAAAACAATGTCACAAACCACCCCTCCGGCTATATGCAAGACCCATAAGGCCGTTACTGAGTGATGTGGGCACGTCTAGCCTCATACTTCATCACACAGGTTAACTGTTATGGCCCCAACATCAATGATGCGCTGTTTTTTGATAGATTATGTGGAATCATCCTAAACTTAGGCTCCATGCACCTAATTTGGGGGGGGTTAATATAGTGTTAGACCCCAGCACAGATTGATTCCATGGCGTGTCAGGTCCCCAGAGTATATCCGAGAGACACATAGGGGGAATCATAACTAACCATCAACTATTAAATGCCTGGAGGATGCTTCACCCTGCATGCAAGAAGGGTTCATTCCATTCCAGTGTGAACTCCAGCTGGTTGCGTATTGACTACTGGATACTGTCAAAAGGACTCGGGACATGGCTTATCAAAGTGGAACACTTGGTGCACACATATTCTGATCACTCCCCAATATTGTTACAACTGCGGTCCCCAAGGTCAGCTGCCCCTTATCGGTCAAGGAGATTATCTGCCACTGCCATGCTAGATGCATGTTTCCGAGAAGAAACATGGCGAGAAATATATATTTTTTTTAACAGAACTATAGACTCAGTGTCAACGATAGCTGTGGTCTGGGAGGCCTTTAAAGTCACAATACAGGGAATCTGCATTGCAAAAGGGGGTGGTATTTTATAGGACACTAGCTTACCCGTCGCGCATTGCTGCGATCTTCAAAGAAAGGAAATTTAAGGAAACTTGTTATGATAACATTCAATTTATATTGTGTCATTTTTATTGAAACTTATTCATTTTAATATGCAAAATATTTTAAAGTGTTGTTTTAATTCTGTTTATTTATTTGAGTGCTTGTGGATACACGGTATTTTTTGTTATTCCGTATGGTGCGCACGCGAATAAATCAGAAGGTTTTCCGACCCGTGAGCTGGCCACATACAGTTGTCCATGTGAGAAGCACGGATTCTCCAAATCTAGTCCACACACTTCCAGCGATTTTCCTTGTGCTTTGTTGATGGTCATTGCAAAAGCGAGTCGCACCGGAAACTATAAACGTTCAGTATTGGAAAGATTATGAGGACCCTGGAGGGCCGGGGGGCCGATATTTAACAAATGTTTCTTTCTTTTTTTGCCAGAAACCCTCGCGGGAGTGTACTCAATAACTTCCCTAAGTTTCATGCCGACCGGATGAATGGTGTAGTAATGCATAAAGGACAGACAGACATAAATTAGTTTTTAGATATATAGATCTGGGAAACACTCTGGAAGGTAGAAGCAGATATTAAGGTAGCCATGGGTCTAATTCCGGGTGCGCCTCAGGGAGAGATACAGGCCAAACTCGACAAACTTGCCTCAGAATGGCAATTAGAGGCTGAGCGTGAGTGCCTATTCGGCGCTAAATATTGTCACGCTTGCCAATATGGTGAGAGGTGGGAAGAGATTTGGCTGAGGTTGTACATATCCACAGGTTTTCCAACTATGTGCTAGAGGTGGAGGATGTGAACGGGTCCATGCAGAGAGATACTGCAGATATCCTTCAGGCTTTCAGCAGGTATTACTCAATGCTCTAAAAACGTTGACCCAAGATGGAACCATAATTGTGAAGCCCGCGGATAAAGGGGGCTCCATTGTCGTTCAGGATATAGACACATACAGGACTGAGTGTCTCCGCCAACTGAGTAATAACCATGCATATCGACCTCTGACTATCGATCCCACCCCCAGATTGATGAATGAGATCAAAGTACTGGTTGAAGAGGCCTCAGGTGAGGGTTGGATTACTCCTTTAGAGGCACAATTTTTACAGGCTAAGCATCCGACTATGCCCTATTTTTACACCTTACCTAAGGTGCACAAACCCCAGAGACCACCACCGGGCAGGCCCATAATCTCTGGCCAGGGGTCACTTTTAGAACCCCTTTCTGCTTTTGCCGACTTCTTCCTCAAACCTTTGGTTCACAAAATGCCGACTTTTCTCAAGGACACTACCGATGTCCTTAGGGTAATCCCTGAAATAGCCTTTGATCGAGAGACTGACTATCTAGTCTCTCTAGATGTAGAGTCGTTGTACACCTCCATCCCCCAGGATGCCACTCTGGATACTATCAGGTGCATCCTGGAGGCATCGGAATGGGACTCCATCACTCCAGTTCCGTTCGTCATGGCCTTAGCAACTATGGCGATGAAAGAAAACTTTTTCAGGTATGATGACCAGATATACCATCAAGTCTCTGGGACGAGCATGGGCAGCATTTTTGCCCCTTCCCTAGCGAACCTGTATGTTCATGAGTTCGAACAAACCATAGTACTGCATCCCACCAATCCTTTCTTTTCATCAATAATTTGGTGGAAAAGATATATTGATGATATTCTTATGGTCTGGAGAGGGACAAGTGAATCGGCCCTTTGTTTCCACCAATGGCTTAATAATCAGAACCACTATCTTCGCTTCACTATGGAAATGAGCAAAGACAGGCTCCCTTTCCTGGACCTCTCAATCTACAGTACCGAGACTGGCCTAGAGAGAGAATTATATCGTAAGCCCATGGCAAGAAATTCGCTCCTTCTGTACGAAAGCCAACACCCAAAGTCCCTGCGCGATAATCTACCGTTCGGACAGTTTCTTTGTGTCCGACGGAACTGCTCTACTTCTGAAACTTTCAAAAACCATGCAGAGGATTTATCTAAGCAACTGATGGCAAGACATTATCCCAAGAAACTGGTACAGCGTTCATTCAAACGGGCAGCAAATAATCACCGAGCTGCACTTCTTGAACCACGAACAGTGAAACCACCCTTGGATCGCCTGACTTTGGTGAGCACTTTTAATACCAAGTCCAACTATGTTCAGAGAGTCATCAAGAAACACTGGCGCATTCTGAACAGTGGCAGAGACAAGATTGCATTTCCGCTTTTTGCCTTTAAACGTTCTAAAAACCTAAGAGACCATTTGGTACACACTCGCCCCAAAACTACACCCAGCAGAGAGTTAGGCACACTATGGGACTTACCTCCTGTAACGGGTCACCACCCCTGTGGAGGGTGTTCTGTCTGTCCACTTACCTCTAGGATTACAAGTGTGGATATTGGCACTGATCGGCCGTGGATACTTCGACAGTTTTCTAACTGTAATAGCGCAAACCTTATCTACCTCATAACATGCACGTGTAACAAACGGTATGTAGGTATGACTACGAGGAAGGTACGCGTGAGAATGCAAGAGCACAAAAGTACTTTTCGGTGCAAGAAAGATGTTTCACGACTCACGAAACATTTTATAACACAAAACCACACAGAAACAGATTTCAAGTGGCATGTTTTGGAAAAACCCTTTATTCCATCGCACATTACTGACGTGTCGAGATTCTTGTTCCGGCGTGAACAAAAATGGGTTTTCAAATTGGGCACAGATAAACAAGGGTTGAACGATGACATACCCTGGCTTAGCCTATCGTAATGGCACATGAATGTGTTGATAGAGTCATCATCTATTCGAGGTGCAGCATTGGCTTGGCCTGAATAATAATAAAAAATGTGTTGACTAAACCTTTTGCACACACTAATGAATAAGAGCAAGTGTACTTAAGATTGGTCACATAGTCTATGCCCCACCTAGTTGTGCCTATGAGCTCTTCAGTTTCTAATTTGAATCAGACAACCTATTTGGTGTGTTTTTCCTTAGTTTTCTCTTGAGCTTTAGGATAGTTTTGGGGTTTACTTGTTTACTTGGTTACTTGTTTCTCCTAAGGTATGACGAATAAACCTCCCTCTAGGGGTACCTTCTAACATTATCTAATTACAGCGTTACTTGTATAATCTTCTACACTGCTTTCTTACTCGCCCGACCACTGTCTAAGGCATTATAGGATTTTTCAGTTGATAAAAAAACGGAGTAAGCAGGCAGCAATACATTGGTTTGGCCGCATTCGGCATGGAACTACCGACGCCATGATTATGACGTCATCTGGTAGTTCTTTTACTAAGCCCGAGATTCTGCCTCAGAGTACGATAGACGGAATGAAAAGACTACACAGTCTAGATGTGTGACGTCATCCGGTAGTTCGGCCGGGCAACCTCGCGAGACTACGCACGCAAGTTATTTTTAATTAACAGACGCAGGGGTGACTGAGTTGTATACCATCCCGCTAGTTAACATCTTTTCAAATCAGCATGAATACAATGATTTTGTGATACTGTCCCATGCTACCCCTCCTGAGTAGGATCGCTCCTGCTGGCTCACGATTGGGCAGTCGGGGAAGGCAATTTGGTGAAATGGGAGCCACGCAAAACACCCGGTGCCTCCCACTGACTCAGAAACTAGTCTGAGACAACGACGGACAGGTAGGTGTCCTGCTCTACCGTCCTGTTTGTAATCTGTGCGTTTCTACTTGCCGTGTGTCCTATTTAACTAGCGGTAGAAACGCTAAGAGTGATTTTAATTGGAGTTAACAATAGAATGGCGAGCAGGTAGATTTGGGAACCTAGTGGCAATGTGTTTTAGAGTTCCAGTGACAGAAGACTTGGGTACTTCTTTTCCTAGTACATCGCCAGAGTAGATCTATTATAGATCCCTCTGTTCCTTTGTCCTTATGAAGTTGGCTTTTGTCATTGTAGAGCGGGGTCTCACATATCCTGAGCCAGGTCCAGGAAGAGGTGAGGTCCACTCCCCGGCTACTCTGGGTGAGTAAATGATTGTTTGAGCTTGGTACTTATTTAGACCTATTACACCCCTTGTAACAGACCATGATATCTGATTGTGTTTTACTTGTACGTTTGTTCCCTACATACAGTATTTAACTAACCAGATACCGAAGAGAGGAGTTTATACAGATGAAGGAACAGCATATCCTTTACTGGTATTCACTAGTGTGTTTTTTTGTATAGTTTTTCACACTTTAATTATTTTGAATCAGTAGCAGATATTTAGAACAGAGACCCTGACGAAAGCCTAGGTAATCACCCCGTGGCTGAAACATGTTGGTCTCCTCGCAGCTATTTGTGTGTACTGCGATTACGTTGTTATACTGTTCTTGTTTTTAAGGAGGAAGGGGCCAACTTCTATTAAAACTGTTTTTGTTGAGTTCCTATCCTTTTTTAATCACCACTTACTTATTTTTGCACTGCACTTTCCCATCATATCAACATCATGCGGTAGTACCAAGTGATTGTGGGTCGCTACCCCGAACTGGCTATCAGGGTATGCTGATCTCAATGATCAAGAGATACAATACCCGATAAGGACTACCAAATGAGAATATTGATCCATACAAGACCTTTGATGGGAATCCTTAACCAGGGGTGACTTACGTTTACTGGTACTTCACTTTTGGTGATATGGTTTGTTAGTCCACTGTGTTTGTCCTGATGTACAATTGACATGGGCAAAACAATTTAGAATCACTATTGGTTTCTTTACTAGACCCCTAAGTTTGTTGTTTATAAGTTTAGTCCTATGGGGGATAATACTTAGGCTTGGTCTTTAAACATCCCTCTAGCCCTGTGATAGTGCTTGGTTTTTCTATTACTCAATACTAAACTCTACATGCAGGAGTCATCCGATGGATGTGACCTCCTATCTAGAGGATACTGAGATTGGCTGGCTCAGTAACACAGATAGGGAATTCCTGGAGGTGTATCTAGAGGAGGATTATGCAGCTATGATCCGGTCATGCGTCAGGACCGGATGGACTTCCTTTGGACTTTTATAAGTGTTATACAGGGGCCCTTGTCCCTATTCTTAAAAAGGTTTAAGCAGAAGCAAAAGAAATGGGGATACTCCAGCCTTCAAAATGTGAGGCTATGATTATCCCCCTTCTTAAGCTGATAAAACTGCTACTAAGTGTGAGGCCTACAGACAGTTATCCTTAATTAATTGTGATACGAAAATATTGGCAAAAGCACTGTCAAATCAACTCAGCAAGCTGATGGTGCAACTGGGCCTACCAGACCAATCGGGATTTGTCCCAGGACGGGCAACTTCACATAATCTGCGCACGTTGTTTGCGTTGCTACAGGATATAGACCCGGTGCTGGCTGCGGTGGCAGTATTTTTAGACTCCACCAAGGCATTTGTTTCTCTAGAATGGGACTATCTATTCACAATATTACGACAGATGGGATTCCTCCCCTCCTTCGTAGCCAGGGTGTCCCTTTTGTACAATCGATTCAGAAAGGGGGGTGGTGATGGACAGAGTATCTGAATTAAGCAGAACACTCCTACCCAGTCAAAAGATCAGGGCTTCATCCATCACCGTTTTTTAGCTCACTGCACCATCCCAGTTCAGAACCTGGGATGGGGCAGTGAGCTAAATAACGGTGATGTATCAAGCCCTGATCTTTGGACTGGGTAAGAGTGGTCTGCTTAATTCAGACACTCTGTTCATCACCACCCCCTTTTCTGAATCGTTTTTGGCCACTATAGGTGTGGCAGGGTATACTCAGACATGAGTCCCTTGCTCACTGCTCCATCAGGATTCAAGCAAGCCGGGCCGAAGAGGCTGAAATGCCAGAAACCGGTCCCCAGTAGCTAGTCTCCTTTCTGGTGAAGAATTGGCTTTGTGGTTTGGTCTGCCCTGTTCCCATGATGCACTGGGCCAGGGACAGACTAATTTGCATATAGCCAGGTTCTGAGCTGGGATGGGGCAGTGAGCTAAATAACGGTGATGGATCAAGCCCTGATCTTTGGACTGGGTAAGAGTGGTCTGCTTAATTCAGACACTCTGTTCATCACCACCCCCTTTTCTGAATCGTTTTTGGCCACTAAAGGTGTGGCAGGGTATACTCAGACATGAGTCCCTTGCTCACTGCTCCATCAGGATTCAAGCAAGCCGGGCCGAAGAGGCTGAAATGCCAGAAACCGGTCCCCGGTAGCTAGTCTCCTTTCTGGTGAAGAATTGGCTTGGTAGTTTGGTCTGCCCTGTTCCCATGATGCACTGGGCCAGGGACAGACTAATTTGCATATAGCCAGGTTCTGAGCTGGGATGGGGCAGTGAGCTAAATAACGGTGATGGATCAAGCCCTGATCTTTGGACTGGGTAAGAGTGGTCTGCTTAATTCAGACACTCTGTTCATCACCACCCCCTTTTCTGAATCGTTTTTGACCACTATAGGTGTGGCAGGGTATACCCAGACATGAGTCCCTTGCTCACTGCTCCATCAGGATTCAAGCAAGCCGGGCCGAAGAGGCTGAAATGCCAGAAACCGGTCCCCGGTAGCTAGTCTCCTTTCTGGTGAAGAATTGGCTTGGTAGTTTGGTCTGCCCTGTTCCCATGATGCACTGGGCCAGGGACAGACTAATTTGCATATAGCCAGGTTCTGAGCTGGGATGGGGCAGTGAGCTAAATAACGGTGATGGATCAAGCCCTGATCTTTGGACTGGGTAAGAGTGGTCTGCTTAATTCAGACACTCTGTTCATCACCACCCCCTTTTCTGAATCGTTTTTGGCCACTAAAGGTGTGGCAGGGTATACTCAGACATGAGTCCCTTGCTCACTGCTCCATCAGGATTCAAGCAAGCCGGGCCGAAGAGGCTGAAATGCCAGAAACCGGTCCCCGGTAGCTAGTCTCCTTTCTGGTGAAGAATTGGCTTGGTAGTTTGGTCTGCCCTGTTCCCATGATGCACTGGGCCAGGGACAGACTAATTTGCATATAGCCAGGTTCTGAGCTGGGATGGGGCAGTGAGCTAAATAACGGTGATGGATCAAGCCCTGATCTTTGGACTGGGTAAGAGTGGTCTGCTTAATTCAGACACTCTGTTCATCACCACCCCCTTTTCTGAATCGTTTTTGGCCACTAAAGGTGTGGCAGGGTATACTCAGACATGAGTCCCTTGCTCACTGCTCCATCAGGATTCAAGCAAGCCGGGCCGAAGAGGCTGAAATGCCAGAAACCGGTCCCCGGTAGCTAGTTTCCTTTCTGGTGAAGAATTGGCTTGGTAGTTTGGTCTGCCCTGTTCCCATGATGCACTGGGCCAGGGACAGACTAATTTGCATATAGCCAGGTTCTGAGCTGGGATGGGGCAGTGAGCTAAATAACGGTGATGGATCAAGCCCTGATCTTTGGACTGGGTAAGAGTGGTCTGCTTAATTCAGACACTCTGTTCATCACCACCCCCTTTTCTGAATCGTTTTTGGCCACTATAGGTGTGGCAGGGTATACTCAGACATGAGTCCCTTGCTCACTGCTCCATCAGGATTCAAGCAAGCCGGGCCGAAGAGGCTGAAATGCCAGAAACCGGTCCCCGGTAGCTAGTCTCCTTTCTGGTGAAGAATTGGCTTGGTAGTTTGGTCTGCCCTGTTCCCATGATGCACTGGGCCAGGGACAGACTAATTTGCATATAGCCAGGTTCTGAGCTGGGATGGGGCAGTGAGCTAAATAACGGTGATGGATCAAGCCCTGATCTTTGGACTGGGTAAGAGTGGTCTGCTTAATTCAGACACTCTGTTCATCACCACCCCCTTTTCTGAATCGTTTTTGGCCACTATAGGTGTGGCAGGGTATACTCAGACATGAGTCCCTTGCTCACTGCTCCATCAGGATTCAAGCAAGCCGGGCCGAAGAGGCTGAAATGCCAGAAACCGGTCCCCGGTAGCTAGTCTCCTTTCTGGTGAAGAATGGGCTTGGTAGTTTGGTCTGCCCTGTTCCCATGATGCACTGGGCCAGGGACAGACTAATTTGCATATAGCCAGGTTCTGAGCTGGGATGGGGCAGTGAGCTAAATAACGGTGATGGATCAAGCCCTGATCTTTGGACTGGGTAAGAGTGGTCTGCTTAATTCAGAACCTCTGTTCATCACCACCCCCTTTTCTGAATCGTTTTTGGCCACTATAGGTGTGGCAGGGTATACTCAGACATGAGTCCCTTGCTCACTGCTCCACCAGGATTCAAGCAAGCCGGGCCGAAGAGGTTGAAATGCCAGAAACCGGTCCCCGGTAGCTAGTCTCCTTTCTGGTGAAGAATTGGCTTGGTAGTTTGGTCTGCCCTGTTCCCATGATGCACTGGGCCAGGGACAGACTAATTTGCATATAGCCAGGTTCTGAGCTGGGATGGGGCAGTGAGCTAAATAACGGTGATGGATCAAGCCCTGATCTTTGGACTGGGTAAGAGTGGTCTGCTTAATTCAGACACTCTGTTCATCACCACCCCCTTTTCTGAATCCTTTTGTACAATCAGCTGCTGCTGACTGTACAGATTAATGGTTGCAGCTCCCGAACGATTGTAATTTATCGAGGTACCAGGCAGGTGTGCCCCTTGTCACCCCTCCTCTTTGCATTGACAGTGGAACCGCTGGCGGCAAAACTCTGACAGCAACATAGGGAACATGCCCAGAGATATTCTACTCGGCACCTACTCGTCTTGCTGTATGCCAATAACATCACCCTTTACATCAGAGACCCACACATCAGCTTGAATTCTATCCTTCGAGAATTCATCAAATTCGGAGAGGTCTCAGGTATAGCAATTAATTGGAGAAAATCCCAGATGTTTCCTCTCACTCCAATTCTGTTAAATTTCCACTTCATATCCCACTGACATGGTGTGATTCAGAGATAAAGGGCCAGATGTAGGTAAATGTCATTTACCGATTCTTAAATACCGAATTTTACCGAATCGGTATTCAAGAATCGGTAAATGAGATGTAGATAAAAATTATTATTTCGCGTAGCTCCGCCCATGGCCTATTGGTGTCTGTTAAGCGCACCAAAGGCCATATATCTTCAATTATCTCGGCCAGACACGGCCGCCATAATTGAAGACATATGCTGGCAGTGGCGCGCGCGTGTGCACCACTCGCCGATGTTTTTCCCCCTGTTTCTAGGTCACTATTGATAAGCATTTTCTTCCGTTCTCTTGAAATTCTGCTACTAGCTTCAGTTGGAAACAGGAACAGACAATGCCTAATTGCTCTAGATCATACTCTTTTCTGTTAGAACTCAATTTTAGTACTTAAAGCACCAAAATTCACATGACATATTAAACACGTTACACTTTTGCCCTGTAAAACTCCGGGAGGTTTGACATGCCAACATTTAAGAAAACGTTAGGTATTTAACCCAACTGGAAATCACGAGATCCGTTACATACCACCCAGCGTGGAATTCCAGGTAGTATTCTGGGAAAAAGACCCCCCCCTGAGAGGTTGCCATGAGGACTCGGTGTAAGAGATCGTTGTAGAACCTCTAAGTTGGCAACTGTTTCCCAAAAATGTACTTTGACAGCGCAGTTCGCTGCACCTACCCACAGAGCCAATAAGGATACTGCTTTATTGCAATTGGGTGCAGAGTGAGAGTGACTGCAGAGTGGGAGTGACAGCATGAGTGACTGCAGAGTGAGAGTGACTGCAGAGTGAGTGACTGCAGAGTGAGTGACTGCAGAGTGAGTGACTGCAGAGTGAGAGTGACAGCATGAGTGACAGCAGAGTGAGAGTGACAGCAGAGTGAGTGACAGCATGATTGACTGCAGAGTGATAATGACTGCAGAGTGAGGGTGACTGCAGAGTGAGTGACTGCATAGTGAGTGTGACAGCAGAGTTAGTGTGACAGCAGAGTGAGTTTGACAGCAGAGTGAGAGTGACAGCAGAGTGAGAGTGACAACATGAGTGACAGCAGAGTGAGAGTGACTGCAGACTGAGAGTGACTGCAGAGTGAGTGACTGCAGAGTGAGTGACTGCAGAGTGAGTGACTGCAGAGTGAGTGTGACAGCAGAGTGAGAGTGACAGCAGAGTGGGAGTGACAGCAGAGTGGGAGTGACAGCATGAGTGATTGCAGAGTGAGAGTGACGGCATGATTGACAGCAGAGTGAGAGTGACTGCAGAGTGAGAGTGACTGCAGAGTGAGAGTGACTGCAGAGTGAGTGACTGCAGAGTGAGTGACTGCAGAGTGAGTGTGACAGCAGAGTGAGAGTGACAGCAGAGTGAGAGTGACTGCAGAGTGAGAGTGACTACAGAGTGAGAGTGACAGCATGAGTGACAGCAGAGTGAGAGTGACAGCATGAGTGACAGCAGAGTGAGAGAGACTGCATGAGTGACTGCAGAGTGATAGTGACTGCACGAGTGACTGCAGAGTGAGAGTGACTGCAGAGTGAGAGTGACTTCATGAGTGAGAGTGACTGCATGAGTGAGAGTGACAGCAGCGTGAGAGTGACAGCATGAGTGTCAGCAGAGTGAGAGTGACTGCACAGTGAGAGTGACTGCAGAGTGAGAGTGACTGCAGAGTGAGAGAGACTCAGCAGTGTGAGTGTTAAAGAGAGAGCAGGGTATGCTTGTGCGCTTACATGGTGCACTGACACACAGAAGCTAAAATAAAGAACAGCTGAACACGTGTCTTGGGAGCTTCATGGAGGCAGCCGGCCCTCTGTGAGGGGAGCAGCAAGGAGGGGACGCCCCAACCAATCAAGCGCAACTACTCACAACCTACTGTACGATTACAATACAGGCCAAAGGGCAGAGCTAGGTCTTTTCGCATTACGAAGGGTGAGCAGTGTGTGAGTGTGTAGCGTGAGCAGTGTGTGAGTGTGTAGGGTGAGCAGTGTGTGAGTGTGCTGGCTGAGCAGTGTGTGAGCGTGCAGGGTGATAAGTGTGTGACCATGCAGGGTGAGCAGGGTGTGAGTATGCAGGGTTAACAGTGTGTGAGCGTGCAGGGTGAACATTGTGTAAGTGTGTAGGGTGAGCAGTGTGTGAGTGTGCAGGCTGAACATTGTATGAGTGTGCAGGGTGAACAGTGTGTGAATCTGTAGGGTGAGCAGTGTGTGAGGGTGCAGGGTGAACATTGTGTGAGTGTGTAGGGTGAGCAGTGTGTGAGTGTGTAGGGGCAGTGTGTGAGTGTGCAAGGTATGAAAATGCGAACTAAGTCCACCACTCACATAACACCACACACATAAGACACCACACATAAGACCACGCACATATGACCACACACACCACCACACACACACACTCTCACCATCACACTCTCACCACCACAAACTCACCACCACACACACACAACCACACACACACACCACCAGCCGTCAGTGCACCCTTTCACTGGGCACAAACACCACCAGACGTCAGTGCACACTTTCACCGGGCACAAACACTACCAGCCGTCAGTGCACGCTTTCACTGGGAACAAACACCACCAGCCATCAGCGCAGGCTTCCACCAGGCACACACCACCAGACGTCAGTGCACACTTTCACCAGGCACACACAACACCAGCCGTCAGTGCACGCTTTCACCGGGCACACACACCACCAGCCATCAGTGCATGCTTTCACCAGGCACACACACCACCAGCCGTATGTGCACGCTTTTACCAGGCACACACACCACCAGCGGTCTGTGCACGCTTCCACCAGGCACACACACCTCTAGCCGGCAGTGCACGCTTCCACCAGGCACACACACCACCAGCCATCATTGCACAATTTCTACAGGCACACACACCACCAGCCATCAGTGCACACATCAATTGTTAACGCATCCACAATTAACTATTGTAGCAATCGCAGTATGCTGCACTTTACTTTTAAACATATTCATCTAAAGCGCAGCATGCCACCATTGCTACAATTCCAATCCAACCCACATAATTCCACTACACACCACATGCATACACTCCATAACACATGGCTAAAAGACATTGCCATTTACAATGACATTAGCTCTAACTCAAATAAATCCGAGACCTATTGCATTTCCAATGCTTGTCTTACTCAAACCTAACTCTTTTCTGGCTCACGAGTGGAATGTGGAACATACTTTCACATTGCCTCAAGTTTTTTTATATCTTTTTGGGCTGCACTCTGCGTACACCCAGCAGGCTTGGATGGCAGAGGCAGCACACGAGGCCCTGTGTGTGGCGTGCACGCGCACACTCAGCTAGCACGGAATATAACACTTTGAGAAATGAGTACACTGAGTACTCGGAAAACCATGTTTTTTAAACAATATGAACTAATTATTTCAACTTAAAATACATTGTCAAAACCAATAGATTCGGTTATAATTGAAAGTGAATGGATACTTCAGTCAATGCAGTCCCTAATCCATCCGTCCACAGTGGCGTAGGAAGGTGGATGAGGGCCGTCCCGGGTGTCATCACTGAGGTGGGGGTGACAAAATGGGAAAATCATGTGTTTTAAACACATATTTTTGCCATTTTGTCAAGCTGAGGATGACAAGACATTTCCCCACCGGGCACCACCTGACCTTGCTACGCCACTGTCCGTCCATACACTCATTCGCTCATGCATCAATTTGTCCACTAATTGACTCTTTCTTGTGATCTTGTTTCATATGCATAACAACTTGTTTTGACTCTGACCTGGTCATCTTCATTGAAGATCTTGGGAGGGATTTAGTGAGCCTTTCTGACAGTTCTAATAAGGAGACATTGATAGTTTGGCCGGGGGATTTCAAAACGAGTTTGTGTGGGAACATGGGTCACTCTGCCTGCTGTATGGAGACAACAGATGGTGAGGACTTCCAGCACACCCCCTTTGGAGAGACTCTGAATAGAACGATGACCACCAGCTCTTTAGTATTTGTTAAAGACTATAAGGCACTGGAAGACCCTTTACCCGCTACGTATAAGGGAGTAAAGGTGCTCGAAAGGTGAGATGGATTTTATTATGGTACCCCGTGATCTAACTAATTTGATTTTTGACTACAATGTCCCTGCCTTCTGTATCAGCGATCACAACCCACTATTTGTATTACTGGACCTTCATTTGTTGGGGGCATTGGGGAAGCAGGAGAGTTTGGCCCCCTTTCACTCGCGCAAAAAGGGTGTGAGGGTAAAATGAGAAAGGGTGGATAGGGATGCTTTCCTTGCGAAAGCAAGTGATGGAGAATAGTAAAGCTATATCAACACTCACCCTGGAGGAGGAGCCCCCCGAGATTATCTCTAATGCTTTTAGGACCTTATGTATCTCCATAGATAAGGGGTTAAGGCAGAATAAAGCTCCTAAAAGACGGTCACCTATTGGCTGATTTAATCACATCTGAACTTCGGACCATAGGAGACTGAAACTAGCCCTCTCCTCCAATCCACACACTAAAGGTGATGTGTTGTGCACTAGGAGAAGCTATAAATCTACCCTGTAGACCAGGATGTCAGAGTAGTTAAGAGCAGTTGCATTGGGGGGACTTGGAAAAAGCTTCTCACACAAAGGATTCTGCATTAATCTGTAAGGTTGTTAATGGGCATATTTCTCAGGGTTTGAAAAGTCCTCATTGGACACGCTCAGTGGCATAACTTACGCCCCCGCAGCCCGGGCGGTGTGGGGGGGAGGGAGCTCAACAAAAGTGCTAGATGGTGGGCCAGGGTTGGGGGGGCCTCCTCCATGTACTTTGCAGGGGGGGCCCCTCAAGTTTCGTTACGCCACTGGCTCTGCCCTCTGCTATTTCAGGTTCTCCCGTTCTGTGCGCATAGAGCATTCTCAGCTCCCGTCTCGACCCGCCGTGCAGTTTGCCAACGCCGGAGTTGCACCACAAGCCTTGCAGGGCCGACCAGGGTAGTTGATTTAATGTAGGCGCGGTCCGCTCAAGCCGGGCAGCTCTCTGAAGCAAGGGTTCTTGCAGACAGCCGCTGGCCTTTCATTACGCGCTGTAAGCGGTTCTCGGGCACTCCGCTTACCGCGGGACTCCTGACTCGTCTACGTCTCAGGTCGGGGCCTCCACGTATCCCACATATCTCACACGAGCAGCTCCTCCCCGTCCTTCCGGGCCTTGCGCTTGATCCTCCTCATTTTAACGACTTGGTGGTAAATTACATGTGGCAACGTCTCAGTCGGAGTAGTGTCTGCGTTGTAAAGGCATGCAGGGTAAATGCATGCAGGGTTCCGTCTAAAAACTGATTAAACAAATTGCTGTATTAAAATCTATTGAATGAAACTATCCTGATAGTTCAAGAAGTAATTCCCTTTTAACTGCACAGACACAACCACCCAGTTTGTTAACAATTGTAAATTGTGACTCACCATGATTGGATGCCTTCACAGGGATGATGGTCTCCTGAGGGCAGCAGATCACCACACCATGCCTGTGACCACATCTTCATAAAGTAAGTTTTGCTTTCTAACCTTTTCTTAAATGTTACTTACAGGAAACCGGGATACATTTAAAAAATATCTTTTTATTAAAGTTTACTTAAGTGTTGACAGCTGTTCCCTCGACCTCTCGCCACTCTTAAAAATGTTTTTCATTCTCAAAAGGGAAGCCATGCCAAAGAGTTTGCAGTTGCAAATCATTGGCTTTCCAGCTTAAAATTCTTCCTTTCATTTATGCCATTTGCAGGAAAAATACAAGATTTTGCCAAATATTTAAAAAAAACAATAATTTTGGACAATTTGCTTTTATTAATAGAAATCCAAAAAAGAAGTGTAAGTCCACAAATATGTGGTACCGTTACAATAACTGTGAAAAAAGGAAAGCATATGAAGGTTTTAACTCTAAAGTGCTCTTACGTCAAAAAAGGTTGAGCTTGGGGTCAGAGGCTTCAGAATTCAAGTTGTTAAATAAGTTGTCAGTAATCGAAAGGGGAACATTAGTAGGTTGCAAAGTCTATGATACAAATTGACTTGTTATCTAGGTAGAAAACACGCCATTGTTGATCATTGTGTCATTAATAACACACCGTATATACCTTTAAGGCTCCATCACTCCTTAAATAAGCATTAGCAAAGCTAATACGTCTGGCCTTTAAGTGGATGTGCAAACCAGACCAATTGGCATGTCTAATCCTTCTTGTCTTTAGCTTTTAACACATGTGAGAGCATGTGTTTACTTGTTCCTCATGCATACTTGCCCCTTTCTCTATTCCTTCTTTCTAACTAGTACTCCACCACACCCATTCCATTGATTTTCCTGTTTTTGGTTTGCAATGACACGCATACTCCCCAGTCCCACACCTTGTCCCACAATCGATTTTAATGGGTGCATTTTTTTATGAGGGCTCCGCAGCTGCAGAGCACTGCTGGGCCACTTATTATATTTTTTCACATTATTATGTTCTTTTACAGTAAATTAAAATGAACAAAATGGCTGCAAGTGCATCATGCCACAAGTGTGCATGCATCAAGACAGATGTGCACATCAGCAACCATCTGGGAATGTCATTTGTTATTACAAAACCCATTCCAGGTGGCTGCTCAAATGTCTGCATTCATATGTGCACTGGCGCACCCATTGTGATGCTCCGGCAGCTATTCCAAAGCAAACAAGAACTGGTAAAGCCAATTGCTTGGCATTTTACTACAGAGAGCGATTGGCTTTGCCAGTGCTTGTGACTCTGTATTGGAGGCCTTCTTTATGGTGACACATTGCTTATCGCACAGGTTGGTGCCCCCTGCATCAGAATAAGGTCCTTCTGTCTCTGCTCTTCTCAGGCCATCCTCTCAGGCCACCATGTATGGTTTCTCAATAATCTACTTTTGCCCCTAAATCTGTCCAAAAAAACATGTGGTTCAAGACAACTGACTGCCTTGGCTGCTGGGGAAACGTACTCCTTTGTCTGTCCTGCAAGGGCTCGACCCATCTTTGGAACTCTGTTGTTTTGCTTCTCAAATCTGATTGCATGAAGCCCATGAAACTGCCAGTGAAGATGCTCTGTGCATTAATTGGCCAAGAAACATACATTTGACACCAATAATCCTATTGAATCAAAACTCATTTTAATTTTTCCTAGTTTTAGGTAGTACTTTTCTTTCATGCTCGAAAGCAGCGCTTGCCAAACTTTCTAGTACCACGACCCCATTTTGAGAATTAAACTTTTATTTGTGTGACCCTAGTTTCAATGGACATTAGGCGGGTGATTTTTTAATGTAAGTAAAGCATTGCGAGGTATCACTGTCATTTACAGACAACATACTTTCCACTGACATGTCCACTAACTTTGCACGGACATGCAACTTTAATGATAAATCTGTATTGAACACAAATTATAATGTGTGGAAATCGGGTTTCAGTGAATATTTAACAAATGTACATCATCAAGTAAAGTTCCTGCATATGTTTTGAGCCTATTAAAAGCTTTGTTTCCATCACAGTTCAGAAATACGAACATACATGTCCTTCAGTTAGGTTTCCTGAGTGCTGAATGTGCCCAGTTCACATTTTACAGGTATTTACATTTTGCTGCGTTTGAAAAGAATGACATCCTCCAGCCTTTCATTTCACACTCCCTGTTCCCTGCAAGATTGTCACATTACCCACTTTTCTTTCTCTGACTGCAAGGTGAGGTGTTTGCAAACCCCAATCCCCATGTAAAGAAATAAGCAGCAATTTCTGTCTTTGAAACGCAGCAAATGTGACAAGTTAAATACAGAATTTAAAATGCTCAGCTGGTGACCCACCAGGGGGTCGCGACCCCAAGTTTAGAAAACACTGCTCCAGAGTCCTGGATGAAAGGAGTACAATGTACCAGGTGACAACTTACTGCTCTCATCCAAGAGACGGGAAAGGGAACAGAAAGAAGGATAATCTATTAGGAATGATTTATCCAAACTGACACTACAAGAGAGGTGTCCCTCATTTAAGATCAGCAGATGCCCGGCTGACAGAGAGGTTCATAGGGTTGACACAACAAGGGATTGTCCCCCAGGAGTCAGAGCTGGCCTGGACAAAGCTTCCGATACAAGACCAATATTTGCATCAGGAGAGAAGGAGAGTTCTACCTGAGGCAAAAGAGGTACTGCCCTGTGCTTCAGCCTGCACCGCCCCCTCCCCCACGTGACCCATTTAAACTGTGCCTACAGCCCCCTGTACTCATGTCTCGGTGGGCACACAGGGGGTAGCAGGTTATAGAACATACCTTTAACCCACTGGTTCCCTGTACAGCCAGTTGCCGAGTCCCATGGAACCTTTGGGGTCCCCCCTTCCACAGTAGCCCCGTGGGGTGCATTGGTTGTGCTGCCCCTGAGACCACAGTAGCCATCATCCTGCAGCTTATGGTTCAAGAGTTATTGAGTCAAGGAGGTCTGATGACTCAAGTGTGAACTATGACCCCTGTGGGGCTCCCACCAGCCCGGCGGGTGACCCTCCTAACTGAATACCATGACGGTCAGTAGATGTGTGTGGGTGTTTATTTCATGTCAGTGCCTGCACTGCGGGGTGACACAGGGAGGCATGAACCGGCTCCTTGAGGCCAACACTGCAGAGGAGCTGGGACAAGAGACAGGAACATCACGGTCCTTGAAGAGACATGTAACCTTCCGCCGGGCACTAGAGTGCGTACATCTGAGAGTACATCCGGGGACTCTGCTCTGTCTTCACAGCCCTGCTCTGTAAAATAGGTTTATTCACAGGGCACAGAATAAACACTTGAATAATATTTTCGAGTCATGGCTCCACGCCAAAAGATCGTAGGGCATTCTGCTTCCATTTTTTGTGCTTTAAAACTACGCCATAATGTAAATAAATAATCTGGATAGTTGTGTTATTGTGTTTATTTGGTTTTACTCTATTTTTGTCTTACTCTGAATCCCAAATCTGTTGCCCCCTACTGGAGTAATCCAGGACTTTTGCCCACGCTAACATCTGAGACAAACCCCCCAGATGGAGTATTTGGTTCTTCAATGGAGAGCCGTCCACCCAAAGTCCCTGAGACAACATCCATAAACGATAGCACCTGCCCCAGATAGTGCCCAGCAACATCTAGCTCCCACAGCGCCTTGAGAACAGGCTTCACGGAGTGATACATGTAGAGACAGTCTAGTTTATGCACGGCACGTCGGCGACGTGACGTGCGGGCGGCCAGGATTGGCTGCGCATGCAGTAGGCGTGCCAGGAGCGCGAGAGGCGCGAAAGAGCGAGGAGAGAGACAGCGCAGGAGCAGAGGCTCGGCGCTCTTTGGAAAACCTATAATAAAGAAGAAGTTAATGCAGCCAGGCTCATGAGTCATCTTTAGTGTGTGCCTGCATCATTACAATGGCGACGAGGGTGGGATGAAGACCCCCCAACAAGGCAGGACCACCGACTCGACCCCAAGGCGACAAGGAAGTACCAGAGACTCCAGGACCACCACACAAGGGATAAAGGAGCAGGACCACCCTGGTACAGGACAACAGGTACCCCAAAGAGCGCGGCAGAGCCCTACACACCGGAGGGTGTGGCGCATAGGAGCGAAAGAGGGGGACAGACCCAGGCACCCAGAAACAGGGCAGGATAAAGGACACAGACCCACGGGGCGAACAGCAGACCAGGGAACACGCGCTGGAGAACTCATAGGGACTGGAGGGGGCAGACATAGACAGTCCCCGAGCCCCAACGAGTGAAGAAGAACGAGACGACGCACCAGGGAGTCCCCGCAGCCAAGGAGGAACGCTAACTGCAGTAAAGAGAGAGAAGATGAGCGCGCAAGCAGGTTATGCGACGGCACCGGTACAGTTCTTACCCAGGCCAGGAGAACCTCTCATGAAATGGGAGGACTGGAGGGAGTACATAGACAATTTCATAGGTGTCCTGGAAGATGAGAACGAGGAAGAGTTCAAACCCCAGAGGAAGAAGCGCATTTTGCTACTGAACCTAGGCCCGGAAGGTCTCCGGATACACAAAAGCTTAGTTCCGAAACAGAGAACATCCACCGACGATGATGTGTACGCACAGGCGCTCGAGGACCTCAATGAACACTTTAGACCAGCAGTGTGCCTGTCGGTGGACAGGTTTAACTTCCAACAGAGGAAGCAGAAGCAAGGAGAGACAGTGGAGGAGTACGTGGCGGCACTGAAACGACTGGCAGCCACGTGCAAATACGCCAACTGGGAAGATGAGTTCATCAAGGACCAGGTGGTGATGCACACCACGTGCACAACGGTGCAGGACAAGCTATGGGCGAGCGGAGACACCACACTGAAAGAGGTGCTAGTCATCGTGAAGAGAGCGGAGCTAGCTCGTCGGTGCGCAGAAGCGACGAAGAAAGAAATGGCGCCTAGCACGATGGTGAACAAGGTGGATGAGGAAGGGCCTCGCAGAGAGTATCAGAACCGGAAACCAACGGAAAGGGGGCCCAACAAGTGGCAAAGTAACGCAAACACGACAGGAAAACAAGCGGGGAGCAACAGAAAGTCATGCTACAGGTGCGGAAGCTGGTCGCACGAAGCACATGATCGGAAGTGCCCCGTATTTCGCGCCAAATGCGCGTATTGCGGAATAATTGGCCACTATGAGAAGGTTTGCAGGAAGAAGGCCTCCAAGAGTATGGTGAGGTGTGTTGATCAAAGCAATGAGGATCAGGACGACGACACCGAAGCAGAAGAGGTCACGGTAATCTACATTGAGGACCAAGTTCTGAGCACAGAGGGTAAAGTCCTGGACAGAGAAAGAAGACGCACGATGAAACCGGTCTTGGAAATGGCCATAGGCGGTGTCAAGATCAACGTGGTGGCAGACACAGGGTCACCCTTCACCATCATCCAGAGAGCAGTGTGGGAGGAGAAATTTGCACCACGCCTTGGCCCGGAGCTAGAGAGACTAGATATCCGCCCAGTCACGTACAACGGAGACTGAATTCCAATGGCGGGGTTTAGGCCCCTGACCTTCGAATTTCAGGGGCGGTCGGCACGATGCAAGCTCTATGTATCGGAGAGGGGCCCGTCGGTCCTAGGATGGCTGGATCAAGGTGACCTGGGCATCAAGCTAGATCCAGGAGGCAAGGAGCAAATACTCCTGACGGACCAAGAAACAGAGCCAAAACTGGATAAATGGAGGAGCGAATACCCCAAAGTGTTTGGAGGCACTGTAGGGAAGCTGGAGAAATTCGCCCACAAAATCATCCTAAAGGCGGACGCTGTCCCGGTAGCCCACAAAGCGAGGAACATCCCGTTGGCGGTAAGAGAAGCGGTAAGGGAAGAACTCCAAGACTTGGAAAGGAAGGGGATAATAGAACCCATCACGTGCGCGGAGTGGCTGGCGCCCCTGGTAGTGGTTAAGAAGCCCAACGGAAAGGTCCGGTTGTGCGTTGACCTGAGAGAACTGAATAAATGCATAGTGGTGGAAAGATTCCCCTTGCCCAGGATAGAAGAAATGTTGGCCAGCACCAGGGGGATTAAGTGGTACTCAACCATAGACTTGACTTCCGCGTACCACCAAATTGTCCTCCATCCAGAAAGCCGCAGACTAACATCCTTCATCACCCCATTTGGGTGCTACCAATTCCGCCGGATGCCATTCGGCCTAGCTTCAGCAGCGGCGGTGTTCCAGAAGATGATGCACCAACTATTCAGGGACCTCACTGACGTCCAATATTTCCAGGATGACATTTTGGTGATGGGAAGAGACATTCCAGACCACGACGTGAAGTTGGGAAGAGTGTTGAAGATCCTGGAAAGCAAGGGACTCACGGTCGAATGGTCCAAATGCCGAATAGGAATGAACTAGGTAACCTATCTGGGCCACGAGATAGGAGTGCAAGGCATAACTCCTAAAGCAGAAAACGTCAGAGCGATCTGTGAAGCACCATCCCCCGTCACCAAGTAAGAAGTCAGATGGTTCCTGGGGATGGCAGAGTATTACGGAAAATTCGTGCAGCACTTCGCCTCAAAGACCCATCACATGAGGCAGCTCACGAAAGAAAACACAGAATTCAAGTGGTCAGAGGACACACAACAGGAATTTGAGATCATCAAGAAGGAAGTGGCTGGGGCTATACCCCTACAAGGATTCGACCCCCAATGCAAAACTGTCCTGACCACCAACGCCAGTGACAAGGGACTGGGTGCTGTCCTCATGCAAGACCGAGGACACGGACAGTTGGAAACGATCAGCTTTGCCTCACGCACACTGAGTGATACAGAAAGAAAATACAGTGTGATAGAGAAGGAGATGCTGGCGGTGGTGTGGGCCACCACACGCTTCCGACAGTTCCTGTGGGGCACCAGATTCCAATTGCGGACCGACCACAAGCCGCTACTGAGAGTGCTGACGTCGAGTGGCCATGCAGATGCAACGCCCCGGATATCAAAGATGTCGCTAAAACTTCTAGAATTTAGGTATGACGTGGAACACATACCAGGCAGCAAGAACAAGGTTGCAGACTACCTGAGCCGAGCGGCAGCTATGGAACCGAGTGAGGAAGACAAGGCCGGCACGGAAGAATGGGTGGCGCTAATGGAGGATCACGAAAGAGTCATCAGCCTCCAAGAATGGACACAGGCGAATGAGGAGGACCAGACACTGAAGGAGGTGAAAAAACACATTACCCAAGGTTGGCCGGAAAAGAGGCACGTCCAGAGAGAACTCAATCCATATTTCGAAGTGAGGGAGGAACTCTCCCTGGACAATCAAGGGACATTCGTATACAGAGGTGAGAAAGGCATTCCCCCCACGAGCATCATACCCAGACTGCTGGACATGCTACATGAAGGGCACTTGGGCATCGGGAAACTTAAACTGAGATCCAAGCAAGACTATTGGTGGCCAGGAATGGACATAAGGGCAGAACGGCACGTAAGGGAATGTGCGAGGTGTCAAGGTGCAGACAAGACACTCAAACCCCTGCGTCCAGCGTTGGGAACATTTGAAACACCCAGGAACCCATGGGAAGAGCTGTCAGTTGACATCTTAGGCCCCATCCTAGACAACCAAGGAGTCCAGAAGTATGTGTGTGTCCTCGTTGATAAATTCTCGAAATGGCCAGAAGTCATGATTGAGGAAGCCATGGACACGGAAACAATAGTGAAGTTTCTGGCAGACACTTTTGTAAGGGAGGGCATACCCAAGTCCATCCTCAGTGATAATGGGCCCCAATTCCGATCGGAAAAATGGGACCACTTCCTGAAAAGGAACGGCATCCTGGCGAAGCACACATCCATTTACCACCCGGCAGGAAACGGCCAAGTTGAACGCTTCAACAGGGTGGTGATGGGGTCGATTCAAGCAGCCATCTTGGACAACAAAGACTGGGAGAAGGACATATGGCACATGTTATGGGCATACAGGATCACTCCCACAAGCACAGGATATAGCCCCTTCCAGCTGTTGCGTGGTCGAGAACCATTCACCCAAGACAACCGGGTATGGAAGGAAAAGACTATAGTGAGTGAATGGTCCCCTGCGGTGGTGCGAGCCAACATAGAGAAAGCTCAGGCAGTATACACAAGACACTACAATGCAAGGAGAAACGTGCGAGACACAGAACTCAAAGAAGGAGAATGGGTGAGAGTGAAGTTGCCCACCATACAAAGAAAGGGAGAGAGCAAATACAGCAAGCCCATGCAAGTGAGGGAAATCAAAGGCAGAGCGGCCAGACTGAGTGACGGTAACATATGGTCACAAGACCGCATGGCCAGGTGCAATAAGATACTCGCTTGGGACTGTGGAAGAGCAGGTGGAGAAACAGAAGAGAGTGAGAGTGAAAGACAGGAACATCAGGGAACAGAAGTCACACTCAAAGAAGGAGAACAACGACAAGGAGAAGCAAGGAACACTGAGCAGGAGATGAGAGCCGATGAGACCGGCGACAACAGGAATAGACATGGCGAGGAAGAGAACAACACCACCCCGGTAAGACAGACTCGGAGTGGTAGAGTGGTGGTGAGGCCATCGAGGTTCAGAGACTTTGATTTGAGCGACGGACAGTAAGTTGATTGTGATTGTGTGGAAAAAAGGGAGATATGTAGAGACAGTCTAGTTTATGCACGGCACGTCGGCGACGTGACGTGCGGGCGGCCAGGATTGGCTGCGCACGCAGTAGGCGTGCCAGGAGCGCGAGAGGCGCGAAAGAGCGAGGAGAGAGACAGCGCAGGAGCAGAGGCTCGGCGCTCTTTGGAAAACCTATAATAAAGAAGAAGTTAATGCAGCCAGGCTCATGAGTCATCTTTAGTGTGTGCCTGCATCATTACAATACAGAACCCTCTTCTCGAGCCGCGCATTATTTTCTGCTGCAGAGAAATAAAGCTCCTGGTTCAGCGTCGAACCGGGCGAAGGGGGGGAGTTTGTTTTCTGTTTTGCTCTCTCTGTGTCACCTGGGACACGTATTACAGCATTTTCGGACCTGGCCTTCTTTGGAATCCTGGCGCAACCAAACCTTACAGCTAATAGGAGGGTGGTCGGGTGACGAGACAACGATTATAGTCGAGAGACAGAATTCCAAATAAAGGAGACAAAACACAGCAGTTTCCCTCGACTGACCAACTACAGCACGTCCCTGTGCTGCTGGAAGTGTTAGTGGAGTGAGTGTGTGTGCTGGTCAACAACATTAACGCACTGTAGCAACAGGGCACATGTGACAGTCTGCCTTTGAAAGTACATCAAATACTGCCAAAAACATTTAAAAGGACACTTTATTGATCATTCTCTTTCTAACCTTTCACTTTTTATGTGGGTGGGAGAGGGTCTGCAGCACCTCCCACGCCCCTACTGTCAGTGCCAGTGGCACATTCTTAATCAGAACTGCATTTTTATGAAAACTGTGTAAAGTCCGGCGAAAAAACAATGCAAAATTCCACGTTTACACGACTCTCAAATGATAAAACAGGGAGGCTGACCTGGTAGATGAAAACAGGCCCCAAAGGTGTTCAGCTCTCTGTGAAAACAGAATCCACGATGCTGCAGGAGCCCAGCAGTCCTAAAACAAGCCTCAGCAGCAGCGGTGGAGAGTCTGCAGTGAAAGCTGCTGAGCACAAACACAGAAGAGGAGAAGGAACAACACACCAAATCAGCATGAACACTGCTGTGTAAACGAAGAAAGGAAGAACAGGCCACAAATAACAGTTTTAAGACAAGTAAACATTTGGGGGTAAGAACGGAGTTCAGGCAGGATAATACTGAGTTTCACTCATGTCCCTTTCCCCTTAGTGTGGCACTTTTATACCTGTCTTTCTTTGTTTTGTCTTTGCCTTGTGTCTCCAGGGATGTGATCCTTAAAGGTGGACGTGGAAGAAGTTTAGCAGAGAGCCTCAGCTGCAGAACAAAAAGCAATTAGAACTTGAAGTTAATTGTGCCTGAAAGGTCCTGAACTTTGTACCCAAAGGTGAGAAGTTTTTGCAGTTGAAAGTTGCAAGTGTTTACTTATCACCCACATAAGAAAAGTAATTAAAAGTCCTTTGTTGATGAAACTTTCAACCTGTTTCACCCAAGTCGTGAAGTTTCTGCAAAGTAAGACCATGGTCAGGTATTATTTCTGCTCAACTTGTTTGATGTCCATTTGTGTCTTGAAGATGGAGCCCAGAGTGCTGGCTGCCTGCTCCATGCACTTCAGAGGCGACCATAATACTGACTGCACCTCTGATCAGTAAAGACAGAGAGACAAACTCGAAAAAAAATTCTATTATTATGCACGCACGCACTTTCTAAGCAGTAGCAAAATATATTCTTGGTCCTGAAGAAGCAGGAGATACCGTTAGTATCTGTTAACTGCAGAAACATGTCGACCTTTCCATAAAGGCAGTAGATATTTGTTTAAAACTACCGTTATTTTGCACTTCACGTTTTTAATCTTAGAAGTGGACTGCTTCTCATTAAAGTCATTTTCGCACCCACTATCCATTTTTAACTATATCACTTTCACTCACTGTTCTATGTACACTGCTTTTCGGTTACCACTATCGGTTACCACTATCCAAGTGTACTGTATGTATGTTGTGGACATACCACTTTGTGAAACTGGCCCAAATGATGACAAAAAGGGCGGTTCAGAGTGTGTAACTGATGGGAATCTATATCACACAGTGATGAGTCCTCATGTATCTTGTAGTAGTTTAGACATATTTTGAACACAAAGACCTGAGTTTCTTTAGACCCACAGTTATTATTGAAATATACAGAAATTAAAGTCACCAGGGGCATTGAGATAAGACATGTCATTTCATTTTTGAAAGCGGTGTTTAGGAGAGAAGGGTTGCCTGGTGTTTTATTAACAGATAATGGAGTTCAATTAATCTCTAATGAGATGTAAGAATTTTTGCAATGTTGCTCTTCAAACATAAAAGGTGTTCCTTATATCATGCCTAGACAAATGGTATGGTAGAACGCTTAAACTGAGTGTTAAAGGAAACTATTGCCATGGCCCAACAAAATAATCAAGATTGGAAAGAAGAAAAAAACAAGAAGGTGGAAGGTTATAGGGTTTCTCCACATGCCAACACAGGAAGGACTCCTTTTGCGTTGTTTAAGGGAAGGTACTCTAACACTTTTTATGCACCTCATTGGGTCAACAAAGCAGAATCCTAAAAAGGTTTACTTGTATCTGATGGTAAGTGGAGGATCAAAGAAACTAAAAGAATTGATGCTCGTAAGTTAAATTTTGATTGTAGAAAATCCATGAAAGTTACTCCTGTCAGAGTTGGTGATTGGGTTATGATTAGAGCTCCTTTAGGGAGAAAGCCATCTATTTGGTTTCAGAAACCGCATAAAGTATTTAAAGTCTTGACCAATGCCATTAAAACTGAAGATTCACGTATTTGGAATCCTAATAGAGTTGTTGAGAAGTATGTGTTAGAACATAATGAGTGTAATACTCGACTTTCAGACTCATCTTCATTTTGACAATTGTGTCATTGATGTTATAGATGACCTCCTGGTTGATTGCAAGGATATTTTGACTCAAGTTACACCACAGATTTCCTCTATCCTTTCGACTACAGACCCAACTGAAGCCACAAATATGCTGAACAATCTAAAATCAAAAAAGGTAAGAATACCCAATATGTTTGCAAACTTCAAGGGAAGATCTGAATTTGAGCAGCTAAACGTGTCCCCGGCAATTCACTTGCCTAATGTGATTGACATTTTCCCACCAACTCTGTCTAATATGGGTGATGTTTTTCATTGTAGTAACTGGTTTGCACTACTGACTGAGTTACATGAGGAATCAACACCCCCCTATATGTAATAAATCTATTGTCAAAGTTACCTCACCCATCCATTTTATTGATCTGATTATGGAGCTAAAGGCAGAGGTGGGGGAACTTAAAGCCCTCATATGTCAGCTATCAAACATCATTAAACAGCTTCAGCTGAGCAAAGAAACTGATGCATCAACTATTCAGGCTAATGCCTTGCTAGTGGGTAACAAGCCCCTTGTCCAGCAGCCCATATGTATCTTTACATCCATTAGAATACACACAGAAACAAATATAGGCCAGAGCTCCAAAATGGATACAGCCGTATTGCAGCTGAGATTTGACTTTGTATCTTAAACATCCCTAAAGAATGCTGTAAATAGTAACCATGGTAGGCTGGCAATGAGCTTTATGGGGAACACCAAGTTCATGTTGATAGGGCCTATGGGGGGAGGAGTCCTCAACCTGTAGGGAATATTAACTGTTAGTGTAATCTAACGACGAATCAAATTGATATGAACTAGGGTCCCAAAACTCCCACTCCATTGCAAATATGAGTCAGAGGAGTCTCCAATTAACAAGGTCATGCACTGAAATAGGCACGTAATGGCCTGCCTTTTGGTGATTAGGGGAGGATATCTTCAGCGTCCAAGGAGTCCTACGTGTTGCCCAGTGCATGACCTGATTGAGTTGACCCTGAAAGATGAAAGGATAGGTGATAAACTTGTGACTCTTGACATTAAGAGAAGTCCACCCAATCAATCAAGAATACAGTAGTATTACAGCCCTAGAGCCAGTCCACCAGGCATTCAGCCTCGGATGATACGCCACTTCTGATGGCCGATGTAGACTGACTTAAGAAGTCCACTAAACCTATACTATATCATGTATGTCCTGTCATGACTAGTGTCTTACCAGAATTCGACCCCATAGCCACAGAGCCCATTATTGTATCAGTTGGAGCAGCTCCCTCTCAAGGGGAACTCTACAAACAATGCATGTCCTACCCCTTGTCCATCCTAGAACAAGACATTTAGTTGAACTGCTGCTGCTTATTCCTCTTCCACTAACCGAATGTTGGCACCTAATAAATTCTGCTCTTCTAATGATATTCCTATATATCCAAACTAGGTTCACACCAAGTCCAAAGGCGGCAGCCTCTGTAGAAGCCACTGATCTGCCCATTATTTCTTGGAATGTGGCTGGGACAATACTGGTGGTAGACCATGAGGGAGGCATTACTGTTGTTACTGTGGCGCTTGGTACCCTGTTTAAAACTGGGAACCAGACATCTGTATTGTCACGAAAAAAGGCCGGAGGAATCCCATCGGGTCCTGGTGCCTTGTTCCGGGACAATCCCTCAATACCCAACCTAACCTCATCAAGAGTAAGGGTAATGGATCCAGCTCTAAAAAGGGGATTTACATCCTTCGTGGATTGCTCACTGTGTTCATGATTATAATTCCCTCAAAATGAGCCTTCCATTACTTAGAGGTAATGTTATAACTTAGTCCCGGTTTTTCCGGCTCTATAAAACAGGGGCTGTTGATGACCCTCAAGAAAAGGCTACACTCTCTTTGCTCACATGCTTCTATAAACTCCTCAAAGTCTTGTTTTTATAGCAAGAGCTTCCAGCCCTTGATGGCCCCTTATAGTTGCAGCAACAAGCTGCCACCCTGGATATGTGTAGTATTGTGCTTTATTTCTCTGCATCTTCATAGGCATGACATTCTGTTTATTCTTTTGAGTAGAACCATGGTGATGAAACCTGGTTATGCTAGTGTTGAATGTAAAATGACCAGTTGATCTGACACAGCCTACTAGATGTATGAGACCTTTGCATTTCTAAGAAAACTTACTTCTTCATCAACTCTGGATCCTCCTTTATTTAGGAATTACTTAATTTTATACTGGCGGCGAGCAAAGGAGACAAATCTCTGCGTATTTACAAGGATTTAAGGATTTGAAAATTATAAAGAATAGGAGTGGGATCTCAACATTTTCAAGAAGTTTCTAAGGAGAAGTCAACCCTGGAAAAACTTCACTTCATTCGCCACTTTACTTATTTTGAAGTGCCATGTGAGTTTGTCTTTTGACTCTTACTCTATGTTTATGTGACTGATTTATTTGGGCACTTATTGCTTTACTGTGGATTTAGAGCGTTCGCAGCACATCTCACCCTTACACGTACTTCATTGGGTTGGGAGGTTTCGGCGCAGGCTTGTCAATGCTTTGAACTGTGTTTTTATTTGAGTAATTCTTGCTTTGCTGTGGATTGGGAGCGTTTGCCACGCATCTTGCCCTTACAAGTGCCTAATTGGGTTGGGAGGTTTCGGCGCGGGCTCATCAGCACTTTGGACAGTGTCACAACAAGTTATTTGGGCATCTTCTTGTTTGCTGTTTTGGAAGCATTATCTTGGTGCAGCGCAGACTTTAATTCTTGCCCTAATCGATGTCAGGATTTAGCAGCGCAGTCTCACTTGGTTACCTAAAGTTTGAAGACTTCTGCACGTTATCATTTTTCTTTACGTGTTTGTGAACTGCTCAGTCTCGCTTGGTTGATTAAAGTTGAGACGCTTCAGTGCGTCATTTGTGATTGCTGTTGTTTAAAGATGCAACGTCTCACTGTCAGTTTTCAGATGCGAGCATTCCTGAGTGGTTGACAGCGCATGTCCTGGCGCGGACCTCTTACCATAATTTTTTACTTCTTAGCACAGATCTTTCTGACATCACAGCCCCACGTCTCTCACGTTACGTTTACAATGTGGCGGCCATTTTAGTAAAGCCGGAAGTCAGTGTAAAGACTTCAAGTTTTTTTCATTCACTGTTCTTGCGTTTCCAAAACTATTTTTGCTCCGAACTCTCGAGTTATCTTGAGTTATCTCAATAATTAAAAATTTGCAAACATTCGTGACAAGAATTTTCAATTCTATTAAGGACACGGAGGCGAGGATTATGCTTTCTTGATTTCTTTACTACCAACAGCAGCCAATAGGAAAATAGTAAAGAAAAACAGCAAACTACAAATCCCATGAGCCCTTAGGCAACCATAGAGACTACATGCTATAAAAGTCACCATAGAGGACAACACTTCCTCTTTCTTTGTCCAGGAAATTATAACAGTCAAAAGTCATTGAAGAAAGTACCGCCGACCATCCGGAAGGAAAAGTCTGAAGGCAAAACGCACAAGAGGGCAACAGGAAACAGGCAACCATCCAACAGCGAAGAAATTGCATCAGGAAAACACAGCAGATCCAGCCTCCAAGGAGCGGAAAACAGTGCAGCAGACCAAGATGAAGGATTATTTCTGGTCCGAACCTGAAAGAAAAACAGAGCCGTAACATATATCCCCCAAACCTTGGAAAGGTAACATCACATAGGGTGGGGAAAAAATCAATGCAAGAAACATTGCGGATCATAGCAAAGCAAAGATGCAATATAACAATGCAGTATAATACAAATGGGTGGGATAATCCTCGCCTCCGTGTCCTTAATAGAATTGAAAATTCTTGTCACGAATGTTTGCAAATTTTTAATTCTATGGCAGGACAGGAGGCTCAGATTATGCTTGTTCAAAGCTGTTCCACCACAACAGAGGCAACATTCACTATGGGTTTGAAATAATACGTCTTAAACACAGTATCAGAAGACCAATCAGCCGTCTTCACAATATCTTGCAAACTTACACCAACATGAAAAGCCTTAGAGGCCATGGCACCCCTCGCGGAATGAGCTCCAAAAATGGAGACATCAATTCCTGCCTCGGACATAAGCCAGCGCACCCAACGAGCCAGAGTAGCTGGCGCCACAGGCTTAAAAGGCTTTTGCAAAGCAATCAATAACTGTCCAGACAAATCCTGACGAAAAGGAGCAGTACTCACCTCATAAGCCTTTATGCAGCGGACCACACACAATTGTGGATTGTGAGGAAACGCTGGGTAAGTGACAGTAGACAGATTAGTCTTGGTACGTCTGGAAACCGTAAAAGTAACGCCTTCGGGGGAAAAAGAACGACCCGCTAGATCTAACGCGCGGACATCCGAAACACGCTTACAAGATACTAAGCATAAAAGCATTGTCAATTTCGCAGACAACTGCTTACGAGACAGAGAAGCGTTGGGAGGCCAAGCTTCCAGAAAACGTAACACAATGGAGACATCCCATAGAGCGACATATTTCGGACATGGCGGCGTAGCCATCCGAACTCCACGCAATAATGTAGAGATGAGAGGATGTTCCCCAATGGGCTTGCCATCGACTAAAGCATGGCCCGCAGAGAGAGCGGAGCGAAAAGAATTGACAGTTCTGTAAGCAGAACCAGAAGAAGCGATGGAAGCAAGAAAATTAACAACTAGAGAGACATCTGCTGAAGCGGGATCCAGGTTCCGTTCAGAACACCAATCACACCACCGACGCCAAGCTGACGCATAACGCTTGCGCGTGTTGGGGGCCCAAGCTTCACTGAGAAATCTCTCAGCGTCTCCAGATAAGCCAGGGACTTTCCAGCGTTCCCCGAAAGACGCCACGCCACCAGACGGAGCTGGCCCGACAGAATTAGAGGATGTGGATGGAGTAGAGGATCCAACAGCAAGTTCCACTTCGTTGGAAGCAGGAATGGAGTCGAGCAACTCATTTCCAGAAGGTCCGGAAACCACGCTTGAGCTCTCCAAAGAGGAGTGATCAGAATGATCTCCGATAGAAACTGCTTCGTTCTGGCCAAGACTCGCGGAATCATCGCGAACGGGGGAAAAGCATAACAAAGTCTGGAGAAAGGCATCCGTGGCCAGAGCCTCCGGATCCGGACGCCAGCTGTAAAACTTGGGCAGTTGAGCATTGAGGCGAGAGGCGAATAGATCGAGCCAAGGGCGACCCCAAAGGCGAGACAGGGTTCGAAAGACCCGAGGGTGAAGGTGCCAGTCGCTGAAGTCCAGCAGATGGCGAGAGTTCCAGTCGGCCACCTGATTCTGGCGACCTGGGAGATACTCTGCAATAAGAGTGATCTTCCTCTGAAGGCAGAAATGCCAGAAATCCTTCGCAATCTCTGCTAACAATTTCGACCATGTCCCCCCCAGTTTGTTCACATATCTCACCGCTGAGATGTTGTCCATGCGGAGCAAAATGCAACAGCTGGTGGCCTGAGGAGCAAGGCTGCGGATCGCAAATGACCCCGCCAGAAGTTCCAGGCAATTGATGTGAAGGGCTAACTCGTGTTGAGACCAACGGCCGCCCGTCGTCAAATTCCCGCAACGGGCTCCCCAGCCCCATAGACTCGCATCCGACTCCAAAACCAAGTCTGGAGTTGAGCCGAACAGGGCTTTCCCGTTCCAGGCTTCCATGTGATGGAGCCACCACATCATTTCCGACTTCGCATCCTGGGACAGAGGAACAAGGTCTGAGTAACGAAGTCCCTTCTGCAAGTGACGGATCTTGAGACGCTGCAGGGCCCGATAATGTAGGGGACCCGGAAAAATCGCCTGAATGGAAGAGGCTAATAGTCCGACAACTCGAGCGATCGACCGCAAGGATACGTTCGGTGCAGACAACAGTGACTTCAACTCCCTCTTGATAGACCTGATCTTCTGGGCAGGCAAAAGAAGTTGGCAAGAGATCGAATCCACAAGGAAACCCAGAAACTCTATCGATTGAGTGGGTTGCAAATGAGATTTCTGAGGATTCACTAGAAATCCGAGAGACTGAAGCAGATCGATCGTCCAAGATAAATGGGAACGTAGTTGCAGCGGGCACTGAGCCATCAAAAGAATGTCGTCCAGATACACTATCAGCCGCACCCCCCGTGCACGCAGCGATTCCATAACCGGTCTCAGGAGCTTCGTGAAGCACCACGGGGCGGACGAGAGACCGAACGGGAGAACCGTGTACTCGAACCACTCCCCTGACCATTGGAACTGCAGAAAACGGCGATGAGGCGGAAAGATGGGAACGGACAAGTAAGCGTCCTTCAAATCCAGGCGAGCCATCCAGTCGCCCTTGCGAAGAAGATCCCTGAGAAGATGGATGCCCTCCATCTTGAAATGTCGATAGACCACCCCGTTGTTGAACTCCTTGAGATTGAGCACAAGGCGAGATCCTCCCCCTTTCTTCTCCACCAGAAACACATTGCTGACGAACCCCTGTGGATGTAGGGTCGTTCGCACAATGGCCCCTTTGAGAAGAAGAGAATCGATTTCCGTGGAGATCACCTCTTGATCTCGTTGGGAAAAAACAAGGGGAGAAGGGACGGGACCCTGAAGGGGTGGGTGATAGAACTCGATGTGGTACCCTTGAACTGTCTGTAATATCCAAGCATCATTGGAGATCGAGCGTCAATTCTTTAGAAAAAACTGTACCCTGCCCCCCAGAACAACACTGTCGTAAGGAATCAAGCTCACCTGTAGAGGAGAAATCTTGTCGACCTCCTTGGTTGCCACCGTAGCCTCCTTTGTTGCCTTGACCACGACCTTTACGGGAGGGGTAGAAGGTCGTCTTAGAACCGGAATAGGATTGTTGGTGTTGCTGACGTTGACCGCCTCCACCCTGGTGGGACTGTTGGCCTCGTTGCTGACCAGAACCTCGGCCGAACGAACGTCCCCCAGATCGTCCGGCCTTGGCAAAAACCGGGCGGAACGCCCTGCGCAAGGAAGATTGCGCCTTGTCGAGGCCACTAAAAGTCGCCACGAACCTCGTCAACTCCTTTAAAAATGGTTGACCAAACAGGAGACCCTGAGCCAGAGCACCTGACTCAGACGTAGCAAGTTCAGACAAACGTGGATCCATTTTCAGCAATATGGAACGCCTACGTTCGGTGGAAAGGGCACAGTTTGCGTTCCCCAGAAGACAGATAGCCCGTTGGGCCCAACCAATAAGATCCTCGGGGTCAATGCCAGACGCCGACCCCTGGGCTTGATACCCCAGATCCAGGATTTTCGTCAGGGGACCAAGAAGATCCAGCAACTTGTCCTGGCACAGGCGCCAAGAATGGTCAATCCCCTTTTTTGGATCTTTATTAAATTTCTTAAGGTAGGTCAAAATCGTTGGGTCGACCTCCGGAGTGTCAGCCAATTTATCCGCCAACTCCGGGCGAGGGCACTCGGAACGTAACCGAGAACGCACCTCTTGATCGAAAGAATCACGGATATGGGCTTGGATGTAATCCGCGACCTCTGGAGCAGGGCACCAAATTTTGGAGTTAGGGTGTATGATTTCAGTAGGCTCAAAGGTCAAGACCGGTGGATGGGATGAGGCGTCAACAAAATGTTCTTTGCGGGATTTCTTAGCAGGAGGGGGACCAGAGGGACCTGAAGAAGACGAAGAGGAGGTATCCTCCGTGTCCGGAGGCGGAAGCTGGGAGTGGCCAACTTTAGTAGGAGCAGACAAAGACTTGGCCAAGTTCACAAAAGCAGACCTGTGAGGATTTTTGGGTGACTTAGAGGAGTGTTTTGAAGCAGAGGACGGAATCCAGCCTTGTTGCTGGGCATAGTCGGTCAAATGGCGCTTTAGCGGCCCAATTGCTCGGACTAGCGCGGTATTGACCGAATGTTGGACCCCCTGGTCAAGGGCATCGACCAAATCGTACTCAAACGATTCCTCTGGCTCCTCCTCATAATAATACTCCTCAGCATCGACATAGGCAGCCATGGCGTAGAAAAAACAATGCACACCACTGAGGAAAAAGGAAATATATAAATATATAGGTATATATTTAAATGCCCACAGAATACTAAAGCAAAGGTCACGTGGAAAAACCAAGCGACCCTGTCAGGGGGGGTGACAGCCCCACGCAAGCTAGAGAGGCAGAGCAAGAACTCGACCAAAAGTAATAAGAGTAGAATGTGGAGGGACCAGCTTGCGTATAAAGACACCCTAGGCACCGCCTCTATAGATTATACAGCCCAAAACCCTTGCGCGAGGTAGAGGGCGTCAGGAGGGGCTCTCCGGCAGGCAGGTGGGCAGAGGCAAGAAGAAAAACGCCGCCTCGCAGCGTGTCCGGGCTCCTGTCAGACGGAGCGTCAACAAATGCCAGCGCGCATGCGCGGTGGCGTGCCTGAACTCCGGAAGAGGAGCAACGCGCGACACGAGCGCGCGAGTCCCCGAGCCCCGGTCCCACTCCACAAAAACAAGACACGGGCACAAAGCGCCCGAAAGTCCAGAGAGGCGACACGCGCTCTCGAGAAAAAACAAAATATACAAAGTTCTGAAAACCGGAGAAAAACGCCAGCGGCAGCACAAGCACACGCAAAGCGGCTACAAGGCAAGCATACCGCGAACAGCGACGTACAGCAAAGGTAACAGAACAACAATGCAACTGGCAATAAACATGCAAGTAATACACCATAAATGTAGAAAAGCACTTAACTGGCTGCGAAGCAGCAAAGAAAGAGGAAGTGTTGTCCTCTATGGTGACTTTTATAGCATGTAGTCTCTATGGTTGCCTAAGGGCTCATGGGATTTGTAGTTTGCTGTTTTTCTTTACTATTTTCCTATTGGCTGCTGTTGGTAGTAAAGAAATCGAGAAAGCATAATCTGAGCCTCCTGTCCTGCCATAGAATTGTTTGCTACATTACGAATGTTTTGAATTATAGTGTGCTATTTTTTTTGTATGTTTTCCATATAATGCATCTTTACTTTTTGTGTGCTTAACATGATGTATTCCGTTTTACGTGTGTCAGCATTTATAATGTCAGCTCTTTATTTAAACATACATATTTTATCAATATAGGTCTTTTTCCCGCAGTCTTTTTCCCCGCATGGAATCACAACGTGTTTTGCGCGCCAGGAGGTGTTCAAAAGAGGGACAGGGCTCCCGCAGCGTGGGATGGGCGCGTGCGTGTCAGGGCTGTGCCCGGGTGAAGTGCGGGCCACGGGCCGGCCCATCAGATCCCGTCAGACACAGGAAGAGGTAGGGCTGGGCCACCCCCAAGAATTAATCTCCCACAAGGTGCAACTGGAACACTCCCATTGCGTGGAAAGGTACTGGGAACAACACATTAAATATTTACTATCATTCCGGTTGAGACAAGTGAGACTAAATGGATAAACGAAAGGGAGTGGCAGGAACATTGGATGCTTTTTTAGTGAGAGCAGAATCGCTATTAATCCATGAAATTTAGTTGACAGAGCGGCGCCTTTCTCTGGACCCGGTAAATCTTTCCAAGCGTTTATCTTCAGACAATCGCCAGACTAGCTTGGAGGACCTTCTAAACGCACCCTTGTCTGTAGACCTAACGAATGCTTTGCCAATTCCTTTTTCCTCTTGTGCATCCACCAAATCCCTGATAGCTACTCCAAAGGCTCAAGCTCTAGTCCCGATAGATGGGCCCGGTAGGACTAGGACACAAGTGTCTAAGAACCCCGTCACTAAGAAGCCGGTGGTAGAACCCACGACAAAACGGAAACGTGGAACTGCTGGGCAAAAGAAAAAACGTTCAAAGGGACCTATTGTGTTAGATTGCACGGACAGTCTGACCAATGGGAAGTGTGACATTTCGAGGTGCATCTCCGTTGGCACACAAACTGAGGCGGTACTGCCGTTCCCTGTTCAAGGGGATGTAGATAATGTGGATGTGATGGCCGAAACAGATGTTATTGATGTAGCTCCTGATAATTTGGCATTTGGAGGGATGAGAGCTCGGGTTCATGATTTAGTTGAAATAAATCTTGTAATTCTATGGGAAGAATTTAACCAGATAGACACCGCTATAAAACAACTTGGTCGTGTTAAGGGGGATAAACAGCTGAACTGTGTTGACATATTAGATCCAGGAGGCACAACAGATTCTAGAATTCAGGCCAAAAATGTCCATAATGTAATCCAAAACAGAGGAAGAGATGACAAAGGTGAAAGTTCCACTAACGCTAAACTAAATGAAATAAAAGGAGTAACGCATAGCATATGCCATAGACCAAAGATAGTAGATACACAAGGTGTACAAAAACCGGGACTACATACAGTTGCAGAAGCAAGACCTAAATAGAATATTACTCACAAGAATTTGAGAACTGACTTAAGTAATAATGGTCTAAAATCCAATGCAGATATACTAAACCTACCCACAGCCTCATGCCCACACGTCATAATCCTGGCTGGTGTTCCGGCCCTTAAGAAAGGTCAAAAGGAGACATGGAGTGAATTGATTAACAGGAGCGCTGACTGGTTGACAAAGCATAAAGGGTTTCACCCTTTATACATGAGGGAGATCCTAATGGTACGGAGAGTGGGGTGGCTAGGACGATCTAGTGGGTGCATTACCGGTGATTGCGTAGTGATCAGTTTCCGTAGAAAAGATTTGGTCCGCCATATACTGAACTATAATGACCCGAACCATCTTATACCAGTATCTGTGTACTCCCCTTGGGATATTTCTACAAATCACAAGTTGAACCTTTTGTAAATAGATCTCCCCAAATTTTTATGTCTAACAGATTCCAGGTATTGTCAGGACTGGATGAGCAGGAGTGACTACTAACTGAAACACATCAAAAGGTGACATTTACTTAGAAAGTTAAGCCCTGGAAGCCAATATTAACTGTTCCAGATCTAATTGTATGTAATACCACTTTTGTGAACGAAGAAATAGAGGCTAGCATTTCAATTGACGATGACACTTTGGCGGGGGACAAAGGCAAAATGAATGAAATTCTAAATACTTCAGTCATTCATGGATCTGAGTAAGTTAGGGTGATGATTGATGCCCTATATCTTATGCAGATCGATCAATCAATCAATCAATCATAGCATTTGTACAGCGCGCTACTCACCCAGAAGGGTCTCAAGGCGCTTTGGGGAGGGGTTTGCTACTGCTCGATTAGCCAGGTCTTGAGTTGATTCCTGAAGGCTAGATGGTCCTGTGTCAGCCGGAGGTGGATGGGGAGGGAGTTACATGTCTTGGCTGCCAGGTAGGAGAAGGATCTTCCTCCGGCGGTGGCTCTTCGGATGCGTGGTACGGCGGCGAGGGCGAGGCTTGTAGAGCGTAGCTGGCGGTTGGGCGTGTAGAAGGTCAGGTGGTCGTTGAGGTACTTGGGGCCCAAGAGACTTGTGTGTGTGGGTAAGGAGCCTGAACGTGATCCTTTTGCTGATGGGGAGCCAGTGCAGGTCCCTCAGGTGGCCGGAGATGTGGCTGCGTCGGGGGATGTCCAGGATGAGTCGGGCGGAGGCGTTCTGTATGCGCTGGAGTCTTTTCTGTAGTTTGGCTGTGGTTCCCGCGTAGAGGGTGTTCCCGTAGTCCAGTCGGCTGGTGACGAGCGCCTGGGTGACCGTCTTCCTGGTTTCAGTCGGGATCCATCGGAAGATCTCTCGGAGCATACGCAGGGTGTTGAAGCACGATGAGGAGACTGCATTGACTTGTCTGGTCATTGAGAGGGAAGAGTCCAGGATGAAGCCCAGGTTGCATGTGTGGTCGGTTGGCTTGGGTGCGGTGCCCAGGGCAGGGGGCCACCAGGAGTCATCCCAGGCGGAGGGCGATGGTCCCAGGATGAGGACTTCCGTCTTGTCTGAGTTCAGTTTCAGGCGGCTGTTCTTCATCCACTCGGCGACGTCATTCATCCCTTCGTGCAGGCTCGTTCTGACGGTGGCGGGGTCTCTGGTGAGGGAGAGGATCAGTTGGGTGTCATTGACGTAGGAAATGATGTTGAGGTTGTGCTGGCGTGCGATGGTTGCAAGAGGTCTCATGTAGACGTTGAAGAGGGTAGGGCTGAGTGATGATCCTTGCGGTACGCCGCAGATGACTTCGGTGGCCTCGGATCGGAACGGTGGGAGGCGGACTCTCTGTGTTCTTCCGGCGAGGAACGAGACGATCCACTCCAGTGCCTTCTCTTGGATCCCGATGTTGTTGAGGCATTGGACTCGAGTGCAGTGGCAGACGGTGTCGAACGCTGCAGAGAGGTCCAGGAGGATGAGGGCCGCTGTTTCCCCGTTGTCGAGCAGGGTTCTGATGTCGTCGGTGGCTGCGATGAGGGCGGTCTTGGTGCTGTGGTTGGCTCGGAAACCGGACTGTGAGGGGTCGAGGGTTCCGTTCGTCTCGAGGAAAGCTGCAAGCTGTCTGTTGACGGTCTTCTCGATGACTTTGGCAGGAAAAGGGAGGAGCGAGATGGGGCGGAAGTTCTTGAGGTCAGTGGGGTCCGCTGTTGGTTTCTTCAGTAGGGCGTTGAGCGCGGCATGCTTCCAGCTCTCCGGGAAGGTGGCTGTGTTGAAGGAGATGTTGATGACGTCCCGGAGTTGGGGTGCGATGATGGAGTCGGCCTTGTTGAAGACGTGGTGGGGGCAGGGGTCCTTTGGAGATCCGGAGTGGATGGTGTTCATCGTGCGAGCTGTGTCTTCGGTGGTCACCGTGGTCCAGGTGCGGAGGGTGGTGGTGGGGGGCACTGGTTCGACGGTTGGGTGCGTGGATGGTGCGTCGAAGCTGTTGTGGATGTCGGCGATCTTGCGGTGGAAGAACAAGGCAAGAGAGTCGCAGAGATCTTGTGAAGGAGTGATGTCGTTGTTGCCGGTACTGGGGTTGGAGAACTCCTTGACGATGCTGAAGAGTTCCTTGCTGTCGTGGGTGTTGTTGTCCAGTCGTTCCTTCAGTGATTTCTTCTTGGTGGTGCGGATAAGCTGGTGGTGCTTGCGGGTGTCTTGTTTGTGGGTGGACATGTTGTCTGTGGTCTGGTCGAGGAGCCAGGCTTTCTCGAGGGTGCGTCAGTTCTTCTTGGAGTCCTTGAGTTCGTCGGTGAACCAGGAGGCTTTCTTGCTTCTTGGTCTGCTGGGAGGGTTCTTTAGTGGAGCGAGGTCGTCGGCGCAGGCGGTCAGCCACTGTGTGAGGTTGCGGGCTGCTTCGTTGGGGTTCGTTGTGCTGGGGGTGGGTTCTGGCTGAGGGGGGTGGTGAGCTGCTCGGTGGTGATCTTGCTCCAGCTCCTGTGAGGAGCCTGTTGCGGGTGGCGGTGGGTCGTGGTTCTTCTGAAGCTGAAGTGGATGCAGCTGTGGTCGGTCCAGTGAAGTCCGGTGGAGTGGCTGAAGGTGATTTGCTTGCTGGATGAGAAGACGGGGTCAAGCGTGTGGCCGGCGTAGTGGGTGGGGGTGTTGACCATTTGCTGGAGTCCGAGGTTGGCGAGGTTGTCCAGCAGGGCGGCGGTGTTGCGGTCCTTGTTGTTCTCCAGGTGGAAGTTGAGGTCCCCTAGGAGGATGTAGTCAGTGGAGCGGAGGGCGTGCGGGCTGATGAAGTTTGTGATGTCTTCGCTGAATTGTGTGCGTGGTCCAGGGCGTCTGTAGACAAGGGTGCCTCTGAGGGTCGTCTTTGGGTTGGTGTGTATCTGGAAGTGGAGATACTCGGCGGCGGCGAAGGTGTTGTTGGAGTCGGTCGTGATGCGGATGGTGTTCTTGTGTACGATGGCGATGCCTCCCCCAGTCTGGTTGACGCGGTCTCTCCGGATGATCTTGTATCCGTCTGGGATGGCGATGGCGATGTCGGGCGCTGAGGAGGCGTTCATCCAGGTTTCTGTGAGGAAGGTGACGTCTGGTGAGGTTGTGTCGAGCAGGTTCCAAAGTTCGATGGCGTGTCTGTGGATGGAGCGGGTGTTGAGCAGAATGCACTTGAGGTGGTTGTTTCTGATGCTCGGCTTGGCAGCTGTGGTGCAGGTCCGGAGGCAGGTGAACTTGCAGGCTTGACAGGTGAAGGGTCCTAGGGTGCGTCTCGGGGTGGCTCGGTGGCAGGCTCTTGTTCGCTCGGGTTTGAGTGCGATGAGGGTGGCGGCGTCGTAGGTCCATCGGGATCCAGGGGTCCTGGCGCTGGGCGTGGTCCAGGCGCGGACGGGCGCAGACGGGCTTGCCTTTGGTGCGCCTTCGGCACACAATCGGCACGCCCACTGCGCGTCAACGCTGTGCGTATGCGAGGGCATCATAAGTAGGGAGCCGGTTGGGTGGATCAGCTGGTTGGCGGGAGCGGGGCGGCGAATGGGCTGGCGGGGGGCGGGGCCGCTGGGAGGCAGCGACGGGAAGAAGCTGGTGCGGGCGGGCGGCTCAGCGGCGGCTGGGTCACCCGATCAGGAACAGGAATCAGGAACAGGAAGCGGCAGCAGGAGGCAAGCAGCAGAGGAGCGTGGGGGCGACCAGGCCTGAGCACAGGCACAGGCACAGCAGTCGCTGGGACTCACATATGTAATGATGACTGCATAAACAGCAATAATATAGTTGAACCCCTGAGAATATCAAGTCCAGGTAAAGTAAGTACAAAGAAATGCCACACTGAGTTAAGGTTAGGTTCATGGAACATTGCAGGGCTGAAAAGAAATCTGTGGGATGAGGTATGACAGGAGTATATTGGCCAAAGGTAAATAATTCTCCTCCAAGAAACATGGATGGTTGAAATCCCACATAAGGTAGGGTATAAAGCCTTTAGTACAGCTGCTATCCAGTAAGTAGAGGAAGGCCCTCAGGGGGCCTTGTAATTTGGGTAAAAGTCTTCCTAAGTATAGAAATAAAACAACTAGAACTTCAACCCCGGATATCCTGGTGGTAAAAATTTTAACATCAAAGAACAAAGATCTATATTTAATACATATTTATAGTAGACTGGGGGAAGCGAGCAAGGAGTCTAGGGTTGTTGAACAATTAGATAATTTCTTAGCTTCTGTCACCCCTATGGCTGGGGTAATTGTGGGTAGAGACTTCAACCGTAAATTCAAACAAGTGTCAGGATTGGGAAATATCTTCGAAGATGAAGACGGGGCAAATAACATTCCCTTGCCTAACAGTAGTACGGCAGTATCTTGTACTACTGCAGTGGCGCAGTTGATTAGATTGATTTTGTGGCATGGTCTTCGATCTTGTAACAGTAGGTTGCCCTCTGATAGCCCGAAGGCCCCTACATTTAAAAGGGGTAATTCTAATAGCTGTATTGATTATATTCTGGAATCTATCACACTATGATTGCTCTCTATGATTTTAAAATCAATGATAGATCTGATAGTGACCACTTCCGATTGTGTTTGACACTCAACCAACTAATTTAAGGGCCAATGATGAGGTTGATGATGTGATAGAACCACTATTAACTAATAATCATAGAGCACTAAAATGGCCCTCAATAGGGGGAAATAAGATGGCAATAAAGCAGATCTATGATAGGTTTGTAGATTTATCTCACCATATATAGGGCTACAGGCTACAGAGATCCCAGCTATGAACACACATGAAGGACTGGTAGAGTCCCTCACACCAATTCTAAATAAGATACCAAAGTAATGCAAAAAAGGAACAACAGAGGTGAGCGATTCAGGTAACTTGTGGTATAATAAAGAATGCTGTGAAGAAAAAAAAGAGCATATCCTAGCAGCTAAAGGAATATTCCCATGGTTCTAAGGGTAAAATGAATATTTATAAGAAGTTATTAACCCAAACTAAGAAAAATTGGGATGATAATATATGGACAGAGCTAATCAATGCAGCAAAAGCGAAAGACCAATTAAGTTTTTGGTGCTTAATATCGAAAGGCAGAAAAAAGGCAGGACGCTCTAGAGATCTATATTTGGATGCAAATGCATGGGTAAACCATTTCTCAAGCCTCTACTCAACAGCTGAATGTGATACAGAGCTTAGTCCAACAGAAAATGCAAATTCCACAGTCCTAGTCCCATTACACTTTAGCTTGGAGGAAACCCTACCAGCAATAGATGCAATCAAACCTGGGAAGGCTCCAGTTCCAGACAAGATACCAGGTGACTTATGGAAACATGACAAGGAGGTCTGAGGGCCCTATAATAATCTTAGATGTAACTCAGTGACTGCAGGTGCAGTGATACCCGAATCATGGAAAGGAGCTGCGATTACAACTATTTTAAAAAAAGGTGACCTATACGATCATTCAAATTACCAACTGATTAGCTTGATAGATGTTTTACAGAAAATGTATGCTCACCAATGTTTAAGTAAAATGAACTAATGGATTGAGGAGAACAGTATTTTATCAAGATGCCAGGCAGGCTTAGGAGCTAAAACGAGTATGATTGACCAGGTTTTTAGATTCCTTTGTATTAACTGGAAATATTTATGAAGGGGCACTTGTACATTGTCTTTGTTGATTAAAAGGCCACCTTTGACCTCATCCCCAGAAATCTCCTGTGGAATTCTCTAAAAAAACAAGGTGTACTGGGAGAAATACTCACACAGATAATAAGACTAGCAAAATCTAAATAAAAACCTGACTGAAAATAAGACTGCATGAGGACAACTTTGCAAGGATTAGATGGGGACCGGGGAATGATCTTTCAGATCCCATTAAGATCAACAGGGGCGTAACACAGGGATGTGTACTGGCACCCACCTTATTTTCACTATATGTTAACGAAATTCCAAAATTTTTGTTGGGCTGCGAACACGATTCTCCCAAACAGTGTGGCGTGCCAGTACTGGCTCTTCTGTTTGCTGATGATACCAATTTAATTTCACAAACTGCCAAAGGTCTGCAAAGATTATTAGATACCTTTGGGATCTACTGGGAATCTAAAGGCCTGGAGATCAACTCGAGTAAAACTAAATATATGGCAATAAATCTACTTAAAACTTTTAAAAATAATTTAACTGTTAAAAATCCAACATTGGAATATGTTCATAATTTTAGCTCCCCAGGACACTAAAATGAACACAATTGGAGAAGAGCATGACAATTTTATATCAAAATGCTATACCTATTGTTAAGAAGCATAGACCACCAGGCGAGTTTAGGTCCCTTATTGTTTTGGGTTAGCCTGTGGTCTACAGCTGAACTTGCCCATTACAGAAAAGGACTAGAGGAAATTCTAAAGTTCAAAATTACTAAATGATTAGTGTGGTTGAAACACATTCAAGGCTGTTTCCATAAACTAGGACTCAAGCACTTTTGGGAACGCCCGGCAGAATTGACTATGGCTTCTAAAAAAAGTGTTAAAACAGGCATTTTAGGCTTACATCCAAGATGGCCAATCACATAGTTCAGCGTTAGGCACCTTGACATCGCAGTTTCTTTTAATGAAACCATCTTGGAATTGTTGGGCTGCGAACACGATTCTCCCAAACAGTGTGGCGTGCCAGTACTGGCTCTTCTGTTTGCTGATGATACCAATTTAATTTCACAAACTGCCAAAGGTCTGCAAAGATTATTAGATACCTTTGGGATCTACTGGGAATCTAAAGGCCTGGAGATCAACTCGAGTAAAACTAAATATATGGCAATAAATCTACTTAAAACTTTTAAAAATAATTTAACTGTTAAAAATCCAACATTGGAATATGTTCATAATTTTAGCTCCCCAGGACACTAAAATGAACACAATTGGAGAAGAGCATGACAATTTTATATCAAAATGCTATACCTATTGTTAAGAAGCATAGACCACCAGGCGAGTTTAGGTCCCTTATTGTTTTGGGTTAGCCTGTGGTCTACAGCTGAACTTGCCCATTACAGAAAAGGACTAGAGGAAATTCTAAAGTTCAAAATTACTAAATGATTAGTGTGGTTGAAACACATTCAAGGCTGTTTCCATAAACTAGGACTCAAGCACTTTTGGGAACGCCCGGCAGAATTGACTATGGCTTCTAAAAAAAGTGTTAAAACAGGCATTTTAGGCTTACATCCAAGATGGCCAATCACATAGTTCAGCGTTAGGCACCTTGACATCGCAGTTTCTTTTAATGAAACCATCTTGGAATTTTGAGCAATTTCTAAATGAAGTTCAGCCACAGTTTGCAAAATCGTTATATCTTAATTTTCGTTGTGGTGTGTTACAATTAAATGCCAACACATTGAAATGGGCTAAAAAAAATGGAAATGCAAGCTCTGAATGTTGTGATCTGTGTACCATGGGTTTAAAAGAAAACAAATCACATTTACTATTCTTCTGCCCAGCATATAAAAAATGTAGAAGGAAATGGATCAGACACAACTGTCGATTATTGGGCACAAGATCCTGTATTGAGGCAGAGAAAATATTGAGATCAGACACATCTCAACCTGTAGTTTTTAGCTTGAGTAGGTATTTGCTTGGTTTGAATCTAATAAGGAAGAGGGACGGCATGAAATTTTAATGGAAAGTATAATAATTACTTCTAGTCTTGCACTGCACTTTAGCTTGTCCATATGGAATTTATTGTTATTACCACGTAAACTGATCTTGTTCTTTTTATTAGTGGAAAATGAACTAATTGTACAGTTGATTTTGTATATACCTCTACTTGCTCTCTTTTTTATTCCAAATGTGTATCCCTTCTACTGTAACTCCTCAACATTTTAAATTATTTAAATATATTTATTATTTTTAATTGCCAATAAAGGTCCCCTTTGGTAATGTAATACCATTGGCAAAGTTTGTGGACAATCAGTACCTTTTGAAATGTTTTTATAAATGTGTGTATTATAATATGTGTACATATATCTTTTATGGTTTCTTAAACCGAAAAAAAGATTACTGAACTGAACTGAACATAAATAAAAAGTTATTCACCCCCAAACAGGGTGTTGAGCCCAATAAATATAAGTGTGAGTTACTACTGTCAAAAAGGATCAGTATTAAATGCAGCACCACAAATGGCCAACCAATCACATTGCAACACTCTCCTTGTAACCACAATTGAGGCAGGGACGTATAATATCACTACATAGGAAACAGTTTTAAATTAAATTATGTATTTCTGCTTATTTTATGATAAAACATTTTAACTATCATTTTTAAATAAAAAAAAACAAAGGACGTCTTTTAAATTGTTTCTATACATAAGGGCTGGTAGTTTTCAATACACAGTACATTAATATAAACATTTTCATTTCGGTGGGATTTTTTAAAATAGATCTTAATAAAAGTTAATGTTAATTTAGTATACATAAATCCATTAAATATTTAATTTAAAACTAAGTAAATATTATTGTACCATGTTTTACTTTTTTCTTCATTTAAAATAAATATATATTAATGTACATTAATATTTGGCATGACTATGTTTTACTAATTCTAAAAGGTTGGCTCAGTATATGATGTAGACCACCCAATATACGTCACCCAGAGCCCCCCACAGGCCGTGTATAGAGTGGCAACACAACCGGGTGATCAGTGCAAGTCGATGGGTAAGTCATGGTTGCAATTTTAAAAAAGAGGATCCTTCCCAGTGAACCCTAAAGAAACCTAGTGGAAGACAAAAGGTTGGAGAGCCACCTCACCAGTGGATACTTTAGAAACCAGGATACCTGCACCAGGGAAGCCGGTGCATAGGTGTGATGTGGCATTGGAAACTGTTAACTAACTCAATGGGAGACTTCAGCAAGATGTTGATGCTGGAGAAGTGGAAAGTGTCCTGTGGAACCCAAAGGTGGTTTCAAGATGTGAATAACCTGCAAGCAGAGGGGACAGAGTCTTTGCTACTCAGGAGTGACCAGGAGGCACAGAAGACAAATGCCCACCAATGTCCGGTGTTGCAGGAGAGATGACAGTGACCTTGAAATTGCAACACTGTGGACCTGTCAATGCTGTGGTTGGCCAGGAGATGAACATGAGCTGTCCCACATTGGATGTCGAAAGCTGAGGGGTCAGTGTCCGGCGGAAGTACTAACAACCCTTATCAACTGCAACCAACAAAGGAATAAAAAAAGGTACAATTTCGGGACCATCAAGGTACAGGAGTCTCACCCGAAGCAGGGGAGTGAGGGCAGGCCTGGAGCAATAAAGGGGGTCCAAATAATTCAAAATATGACCCCGATAGGACCCACTGGCCAGAGGCACTGGAGTCACAGAGGACCTCAAGCAGGTCACCAAAGATGCAGGCCCATGTTGCGACATTGGGTCTACTTGAACCCTAAAGATCTTGGTGGAAGGAAATCAATGAGCCTTTGCAATGTCAAGTTGATGCGGTGCACAGGGGTTCAGTTCCCGCGGCTCCGACGAGGGATACTGGTTTCAAACTTGGTGACAGGACAGGATGATGTGAAGACCTACCACCTGTATTGCTGAGCCTTTCAGAGTCCATGGTAGCCCAGGATCAGCAGACCGGTCAGCTTAGTTTTGCTGCCTGTAGATGCAGGGAAGTTACTCTTTCACTTCAAAAGAGATTACTTCAGGTATCTTGAATGCCCACAGGCCTTGAAAGTGTTCACGTATGGAGTACAGGCACGTATGTTGCAGCGGACAAGCAGGGCAAATAGATCAGGAGTAGCAGGAGTCTTCCCATTTGCAGTCTTGATGCCCAGAGCGAAGTCCAGAGTGCCTAGGTGGTCGAAGTTGTAGTGGGGTCTGAATTGGATTGTGTCCCATGACTAATCTGGGCACCCACCCTCAGGTATGAACTGAAGTACCCTACGGAAAGGGTTGGGATGATCCAGGGGTCCCTCCCTAAGGAGGGCTGGACACACAGGAGGATACTACCCTGTCCTTTGTCCAATTTTGCGCCAGAGTGGGAGCCAACGGTTCCCTGACCTGAATTGAACTGGACTATGCATGGAGGGCACCAAATGTGCCTTGCACGTAGACGTTGTGACTCTAGAGAGTGCACCCACTCTGTCCCAAAACACTAAACCCGGTCTGGCTGGTTGTGACACTTCCCTGTGACAGGATGCTATTGGTCTGCCTTCCACTGCTCAAGCTTGGCCCAGCAGGAGGAGGGTAGAATCGCGTCTTTGCTCGGCAGCTACCATGTTGTGCTGTCCGGGTCTAGAAGACTGGTACCTGGAGCCCTGAGGACCTAACAGAGGGCCTTTACAGTGCTCGGATTCACACCTCCCACCCCATTTACAGCATGGGAGGTATGATTCCAATATGTTTGATACCAAACATGACAGGGTTTATTACTGCCAGTTTTGAGATGGTCATTGCGTAATGACGCCTTGCCCCTCTATATGCTATATGACTGTCTCACCTACAACCCAGAAGAATGGACTCTGAAGGCTGTACCGGTGTCCTGCTTTTGCAGGGGAACCCTCACACTTAGAACCGAGTACCCAGCCTTCAGGAATGAAAAAGCCTGCTGTAAGGATAACTTATGGATTTTAGGAGCAGTGACCCTAGATATAGGGAAACCTATACTTTTTGTAAGTGATGCTAGCACCAGCTTACACAGGCAACAATGGCAGGCCTGTAGCAATAGTGTGAATGGTCTCCTATAGGAGCATAATACATGCTTCAGCCTATGGAGTATGTCTGGGGTACTTATGCCCTGGGTACCTTAGTACCATGTAATTGGGACTTATAAGGGTACCCCAGTATCCAATCTGGGATGCACCTAAGTATTACCATAACCAATTTAGGGGACAAAACACAGGGACTGGGGACCTGGTTAGCAAGGTTCCAGTCAGAATAGTCAGAAACAGCATTACATAAAACATAAATTGGGGGTAACCATAGAAGCAGATACTATTTTTCTACACTCATTTATTTCAAATTTCATAAACAATTCTACTTTTCCCTATATTATTCCTATAATTTCCCAAAGCGTATGTCTTATGGTAGACATCTCTCTATTGTACATGTATAGGGAAAGTTGAAAAGTCTATATATACTAATATAATAAAGAGAGAGCCCAAACCTTTGAGGCTGGTAATCTCACTAACCACAGCACCAATCACAACACCTAATACAGCATTGGAAAGGACAGTTGCAGCAGATGGACATAGGCTATACAGTTGGCCACCATATAAATTTTTTTTCTTCTTTTTTATAAAGCGCATGATTACGCCATCTCTGAGTGTCTCCGCGCTAAGTGAGAGGGGGGTGGCATTTACCGCAACAGTGGGCCAAAGAAAGAACGTTAGGGGAAAAGTAGTCTGTTGTGGGTGTGGGCGTTCTGCTGGAAAGCCATGGGCGTGTGCATAGAGCGATGGGCGCGGCATGCTGGGACTGCCATCCCGAAACGAGGTAGAGTTGCATTTACCATTTGGGCGTGTGCATGGGCATGTGCATAGAGCGATGGGCGCCGCCTGCTGGGACTACGAGGGGGCGTTGCATTTACCATTGTTGTAGGCGTTGGCCGTTGACGCGATGTGGGGCGTGTAATTTCCGTCGGATAGAGCCAAGCCGTCCTAATACGAGTGGACGTCGTCCCAATACAAGTGGGAGTTGCATTTACCATTGTTGTGGGCGTTGAATGTTGACGCGATGAGGGGCGTCTAATTGCCGTAGGCTGGAGCGGAGCGTCAGGTGGAGCGCACAAACACGTTCGCGTCTGCAGTGGACACAAACGTTCCCACATTGCATTGAGGACACGGCTTCACAGTGGACGCATTCTTCTGCGGGGGCTGAGCCGGGTGATGAGGCGATTCTGAGTCGCCGGGCCTGAGCCGGGTGATGGGGTGATTCAGAGTACGTTTTTTTAAAAACGCGGGGCCTGAGACTGGTGATGGGGCGATTCAGAGTAAGTTTTAAAAAAAAGGGGGCCTTAGCCGGGTGATGGGGCAATTCCGAGTAAGCTTTAAAAAAAGCGCGGGCCTGAGCCCGGTGATGGGGCGATTCAGAGTAAGTTTTAAAAAGAAATTGCCTTGAAAATTGAAAGCAATGCAGATATTCGATTTCATCCCCGGGCAACGTTGGGACGGGCTGCTAGTTCAACATATAAAACACAAAACTACATGTGTGTTATGTTAATAATGTAAATGAACTATATGTTTATTTTAAATCTAGAACAAAATGAAAAATGCTACAGCACTGTACATTTATTTACATTAAAATGTATTTATTTTGAATATTTAAAATCAAATTACAATTATTTTTTTGAAGAATAAATAAACCCCATTTCTCCCACATTTCCAGAGTGTTCCGAAGAAGGTGCCCTTAGGTGTCACATTTATGCATGGCAATGATCTGTGAATTATGGTAACTCCTGTCCCTTTCCTAGCCAGTAGAGTAAATGTTCCCAGGGTAACCCTGCCAACTTTGCTGTAATTCCACTGACTCTCTAACTCAAGATCAAGAAACCCTTCTTCCCTTGTGCAGAGCCTCTGTGCCCAACAGAGGTGTGGCCATGGTATCGAAAAATCTGATCCTCCTTGATCACTATAAACCAGTTCTGGGGGCTGCTCTCCCACCACTGGGTTTGTTTCCTGCCTAGCTGGGAGGCCAACATTTATGTCAAAGAGAAATACCTTTGAAGTTTATTGAGTTCATTGGCAAAGCCCAACTGATCCTGCCAGAGGAACAAAAACACCTCCCCCACATCCAGGCCATTATCTCTGCTCTAAAATAGGTTATCACACTTTCACCAGCTTGGGTGACAGTTGGAAGCTACTGCAAATTCGCCTCTAGGAGATGTGGGCAGGGAAACACAACTTATAAAAGTCCATTTTCCAAATGGTGTATTAAAAATCCCACTTCAATATTGAGTTGCGCTTTTACTGACCTCCAGCAGCGTCACGCTCTTTCCCAGAGCGAGGCCTTCAGATACCTCCAAATTAAACATGCTATCCTCACGAACGTGTCCGACCTTTCCTCCCTTCCAGAGGCCGCACCTTTCGAGGATAGGTTACTTTCGGAGCCTCTCCAGACAAAGGAAATATCTTGCACATACCTTAAATTATGCAACAACATGCCCGACTCCTTCCAGTCCCTACGGGACAAGTGGCAGGGTGATGTAGGACACCTAGAAGATGATGAATGGCGATCGGCACTGATGTCCCCCAGAAAAGCGGCGATTAATCACCATTTCAGGTTGATTCAACTGAAAGTCCTACACAGATCCTGTATCTCTGCTCCTCTCCTGGCCAGACTAGTTAGACGCACTGACGATGTGTGTCTTCGTGGCTGCGGCCTCACTGGCTCCTTCTACCATGTGTTGTGGGAATGTCCTATAATTCAACAGCTCTGGGAAAGGGCAACCCGCAAAATGACAGAGTCGGTAGGGAAACCCATCTCTCTTTCCCCTAAAGAAGGGATCCTTAACATCTGGGGGGCCACGGACCTCAAGGAGGTGGAGCTCCAGTGGGTGGCCCTGAGTTTTCTGCTGGTGAAACGTGCAGTGGCAATGCAGTGGGGTGCTCCCCAGAGCCCTCTCCTGGTGGGGTGGGTGGCTGAAATGGACAGATGCATGCTGGCTGAGAAATCTGTATTTAAAATCAGCGGATGCCCCGGAAAATGGGACAAAAAGTGGGGACACTGGAATATATATAGGGGCGAAATCTGTGCTTCCCCCACTGCCGATATGACTATGGATAAGGCTGGACCACGACGTCGTAATGATCCTTGATGTATTCTTCTTTCTGTTTTGCTCATCATGTATAATTCTGTATTGTATGAAATGATTATTGGATGAGGCTTTTGTTTTTTCAATAAAATATTAAAACAACAAAAAATATTGATTTGGGCTGTTTATAAATATTTAAAACAGTACTTGAGTTATTTATCTAGCTTATCCCTAGCCAAGGATAGGAGAAATAATACTTATTATTGCTTCCCAGTACTTCTCTACGGGCCAGCCAGCTTTCCTTCAAAATAACGTTTTAGGTACCTGTCACTGTAAGAACAGGTTTAATTAAAAATTCTAGAAGTTCTGCTTTAAAATATAATGCACCCTGCCTTCTGTGGTTCATGGCCTACATATGGGTGATGTATTATTAGTTAATAGAGATGGAGGTTTATTGTGGAAGGGGTTATTTTGACAGGCTGGGATGCTGTTAGAGAACTGCAACAGTGAGACTACAGTTGTAGACCTGAAATCATGTTTATCTTGTCCTACTAATGGATTGGTCTGTAATGCTATAGGGCATAGGTTACATATAACTTTACATGTCATGGGTGTACTTTGGACACTGGATACCATGGCCTTGTAGTAAAGGTAATTATGCCAATTAGGGTTTTAGCAACTGTTACAAAGGGTTGGTTTGCAGTATTTCAGTGCACACTGCCAAATAGAAACAGCAACATCTGTCCACAAAATTGAGGGTGACACAGAAGAAGCAGGTTTGAAAAGCTGTACTATCTTGACTTCGGATGGCAAACAATATCTGGATGATTAAGGGCGCATAGCCATAGCTCTAGGAGAACATGATTTTACCTGAGATCAAATAGAGATCAATTCTCACCAATTGATTTCTTGCTATGAGTTCTTATAATGTATGGCTTCAACATGTGTTTTTCAGTGTTATCTAGCAAGTTCAGTAGTGAAGATTCCACCATTTGAATTCATTTATGTTGTTGGTGGACAACATATTGCAAAGTAAAGCCATTCATTTCAGATTTTATTGCATTCCATAGTATAAGCCTACATAGTGATTAATGTTTAGCTTCTAAAAATTAATTCACACATTTTTTGATCAAGGCAATGAGAGAGAGAGAGAGAGAGAAACTTGTTTATTTAGACCATAGTCTTTTAGACAAAACGAAACCAAAAACAAACACAATCAGAGTCCAAAAAGTACGAATAGACAAAATTTCTACTACATCATAAATAATTAAAATTCAATACAGGTTAAAAAGAAAGGTTAAAAGAGGGTGACTCCCTCAGACACGCAATTCATTAAACCCAAATTTTACGAGTTCTCACATATCTAGAAGAATATAAAACAGGTTTAAATTTTATAAAAAGGCTTGAAAGGACTTAAGATCAATGTCCCTCCTTCAATAGCTCCCTTCTAAAATCTTTTATTGCCTTCAGGAATTTACCCAATCCAATTGCGATTTCTAACGAATGCATATCTGTAAGTAAGCAAATCGCCTGGGCACGTGAAATTATCTTATGTGATAGGAATATAGGACGTAAAAACAGTTTCCTTAAATCATGTACAAATGTGCAATCAAGCAATATGTGCAACATATCGTTTCTTAGGCCCCGTCCACAGTTACAGTTACCTTCTGGGCCAATCAGTACGTACTTTAATTTCCCATCTATCTTCCAGGGGTTAATCCCCATCCGGAACCTTAGTATTTCATATCTTAACCCTTGGTTAGGCAATATATCCAGATACAGGAACCAGCCTTCATTTACCCAAGAGTTCTTTGACCACTGGACCGATTTTTTCTCCAGCATGTCATCTAGGTCCTGTGCCTTTGAGAACGTCTGGCCTTGTTCCCTAAGTGTTCTCTTTGTAAAGTCGCCTATCAGGGCGTTCTGGGTAAATCTCACATTAAGGTGCCCAGATACTTTCTGGAGTGTTTTTCTCACATCCTTTGCCCAGCCAAGATTACTTATTTGGATTTCCTCTCCACACCATTGTGAGACCTTAGGTGTCAATCCTGGGTCTTGGCGCTTCCAAAATCTTACCAGGGACATTTGGGATTGTACACTCCAAGAAGTTAACCCTAGTTCCACTCTAATTGCTTGAACCATTGTACAATTAGGTAAAGACAATAACATGTTAAAGTTTTTTCCCTCTTCCTGATCCCACTCATGTTTACCGCTCAAGTATAACACTTCCTCCCCATACAATACTTGGGGGGGGATCATTACTTCAAATGCCTTTATCATTGGTTTGTGTGTCATGTCTCCATATTCTTTATTAAACTTTTTTAGCCCACATGTGGATGAAAAGGCTTTAGCTTTTTGAGCCTCCAGATGGGTATGCTATTTTAGCGCACTGTCAAACCAGAGGCCTAAGTATCTATATTCCTTAACTACCTCTAGTTTGTCATCACCCAAGAACCAATTAAAATTTTTTCTTACTCTTTCCAAAGCATAAAACCATTGTTTTTTCCATATTTACAGTCAGTATTTTCCTATCACAATAATGTTTAAAAGCAGTTAATTTCCTTTGGAGTCCTATTTCAGTTTGGTCCAGGATCACTAGATTGTCAGCATATAAAAGGCAAGGCACTTTATGCCCATTCATTCTTGGACTTGCGCTTCTTTCCACTTCAAGTGCCGCAGGAAGATCTGCCAAAAAGATTGAAAATAGCAGGGGTGCCAAGACGCACCCCTGTCTAAGACCATTCCCTACTAATATCTTATGAGTTAAAGCCCCATGCGTATCTCTAATGACCTGGGTCCAATTCCCACTATGAAGCTCTTTTAGGATCATCAACAAGCCATCCGGTAATCCATATTTTAACATATCTTCCCAAAGTTTATTACGATCCACAGAATCGAACGCTGCTCGAAAATCGACAAAACAGTAATGTAGCTTCCCATTTTGTTCTATCGATTTCCGAGCCAGGGCCCATAGGGCAAAGCAAAGATCTATTGTGGAGTGGCCTTCTTTGAAGCCACCTTGTTCCACTGGGATAATTGCTCTCTCTTCAGCCCAAATCTTTAACCTACCTAGAATATTCTTGGCAAAAAATGTCTCTCCAATATCGAGTAGATTGATTAATCTATGATTCCTTGGTGCGTTAACATCCCCTTTTTTATGGATAGGTCTAATTATCGCACCCTTCCAATTACTAGGTATTATCCCTAGTTCTAGGAATACTACAAACATGTTGGAGAAAAATTCAGCCCACCAGGGTGTACATAGCTTAATTATCTGGGCAGGCAGGTTATCTGGTCCAGCAGCTCTTGTTAGGTTAAGGGTCTTTATCGTATTAAATACATTTTCTACTGAGAAGTCTGGTTTTAGATCCTCTACTAGACCTCTCGAGTCCCCCTGCGTTCCTCTTCCATTTCTTTCCCCGCTGGGTATAGTTCTTTCAGGTAAACCTCCCAAGCACCCTCTTCTACCACACAGATCATTCAAGCGGCTGGGGCCTCTGATCCTGATCGGACTAGATTCCAAAACAGCCATATATTCTTTGATTCTATTGCCTCCAGCAATTTACCCCAACAGATATCCTTATGGGCTCTTCTTGTGCTATTAAGAAGCATGATATAGTCTTTCTTTAATTTGGCGAGGCAATGGCTGCAGTGTTTGATACTTTTAAATAGAAGCTTGGGTGATAACTTGCCTCCTTGACGTGTTTCTAGTAGCAATGTGCCTTCTGGAGAACAGGGTTCCTATGGTTTCTACTTAGGGAGAGCAGTTCCTTCGGGCTTTTCAGTTTCAGCTAATGTTTTCTTTATTTGTTGCTGTTTGATTGGCTTTGGTTGACCTCGCAGGTGTGGAGTGGGGATATGGGAATTTCTTGAGAAGCTAGGAACTAGTCAAACTTTTTATTGTTTTCCCTGTGATCTAGATATAGAATATTGGGGGACTATCCATTGAGTGAGCATGTTAGAAATGAGGCTGAAGATTTGAGTGCTTAAAAATGTAACCCGGCAGAGAAGTTTTTATAGTGATTTACCATAATATGTATTGGTAGATGCTGGCCCTAGCTATGAAAATTTAAAATATTAAAAATGAACTAAAATTAAATGAAAGTGAAAATATCTAAATGAACATAAAACTTCTTAAACTAAATATAGCTTTTGGTGAAAAATAGTATTGCACACATGAACTGTGAAATTAGACGTGTTGGAATGATTGTGAACAATTAAAAAAAATATTATTTGAGAAGAAAATCACAAATGCTGAAAGGAATGTGGAATGCAGTCAGATTAAGGCAAAACACATTGATGTATATAGCATGGTGTTACAACAGAGCATGTGTTCCAGTACCTTCATAGCATTGTTTCAAGGACTCTCCCTTTTTTTTTAGCTCTATCATCAGTAGCATATATCTGGTTCTTATGTTTTTTTCCATATGTATAATTTAGTCATAGGGATGTTGGTAGGATGTGGTGCTTAATGCTGGATGCTGAAGGTCTTTATCAAGTCTAGTATATGCAATCTAGAAAGATTAGCAGTGACTAAATAAAAATGACATAATCAAATTAATCTGGCATATGTTAACATTTATATGATACACATTGGACAGTACGAGACACGCAGTGGAATACATAAAATGTGCTTTGAGATTAATATGACAAGTGTTAACATTATGTTCTGTGAGCTGCAATGGATATGGCATGTTGCAATTGACAGAACATGTACTGAATATAATATGGAATGTGTTGAAATGAATATTGAACTAAGTTAAAATTACACAGTGATATTAATAAAAGAATCGTCAATGGAGTACTAAGAACTTTTTCATGGTATTGTGTCGCTCAAAATGTAATACTTCCACATGGAGAAGGAATAGTTTATGCCTCAAAACTATGCAACATAAGGAGTATGTGGCACAAAAAAAGAGGTGCAGTGTGCAAAGATCTGCACTACAAATGTGCCCCCGGTAAACATGGGTACACCTTGAGGGGTTTAAAGCATGGGGCAAATGGATGCACTGAGAGGAGCTTGAGACACCTGGAAAATGTTTCATGAGTTGCTGGTCACATCTTTACATGCAGCATGAGGCCATCAAAATATATTTCCCAGACAGTGAGTGGCACTTTTGCATGTAGATATTCAGAATTTGACCTAAGAGCAAAGCAGCAAATAGTATAAGGCGCTTAGGTACAATGTAGACATGTGGACATATTGCTGCTGTTTTAATACATTGGGGCACCAGCACAACTCCCACATGCACAGGTCTCAGATGCACCACTCCCAGTTGACAGCAGGCAGGAAAATGGAAGAAACGTCAGTTCCCTGAAGGCGGGGGCAGTTTTCCTGTTTGCTCTCACGTGGCGGAAGCAGTCAAAGCTCCAGCTAGGTGAAAGCAAACAACTAGATTCTGAAGGTACGTACGTCAGGACATAGGGAGCTGGCCCTGGGGGATGATGATCCCCAGAGCCATTAATGGTCCAGGAGATGAGCTGCGTGGCTCCCCTCCCATTTCAGTGTTTGGCCTTTACCCAGGGAGGTGTGGTTCCTGGGGCTGAAAAAGGCCCCTTTTACTAAATAGGCTTGGCCCTGGGGAGGTGGTGGGCCCTGGATACCCCAATGGGCCTAGGAGGGTGGTCCACATGGGTCCCCTGTATGTATGGGTTTAGTTTGCGGGAAGCAATGGTCCCTAAGGCCATAAATGACTTCCAGAGGGGGGCCATACAGCCCCCCTCCACCTCAAATCAAATTGGCCTGCCCCAGAGAGGTGGCTGTACTCGAGAACGAAATCAGCCACAGGATTAGGGAGCCACGAGTGTTCCCCTGCCAAACTCAATTACTAGTAATTGACCTGGAACCATGCCCACCCAGGTACCACGGTTTAAACAAGTGCAGGAGACTGTTTTGATTTTTTAAAGGAAATCTGCAGGGATTTGTGAATCCTGTGATTTTTGTGGCAAGCATTTTTTCAAAAAGGCTTTCTGAGCCTGGTGGGGAATTCCAACTCTGACCCCTTCTCTTTTATTTTACTTTTTGGTTGAGACTGGGCTGAGTCTGAGTATCAAAATCATTACCAACACTTCCTGAGTCCTTAAATATACTTTTTTTTTTTTACTTCGAACACTAATCTATGGATTTAAACCAATTTACAAAAAGGCTCTTTCTGGACCAAGAGCTAGCTTTCTGCTATATTTGGTTTAATTCCTTGCAGTTGTTCGGGCTGTAGTCGTTTTCAAAGTCCCAATGAGAAATTGAATGAGGAAAATATGTTTTGGGATGCTCCTTTCTTGACCCCCACTTGAAAAATTTGCAATTTTTATATAGCCCAGTGGCGGTCACATTTCTACATGATATACATTGCTCTTTTTTGCCTAGTTTTGCGGTGATCTGTCAAGTGTGAGCTGAGAAAAAAGTGGAGGGGTCCCTAAAACTTGTTTTCCCTATTAATTTTCCCATAGAAACTTTAGACACAGCTGCAACCTAAACTGCTGAATGGAATAACACCAAATTTGGAAAAAAATAGATCTAGGTCCAAAAAGAGTTAAGTAGTTTTTGAGCAAATAGTGCTCAAATACTTTGCATTTCTAATGACTTGGAGGCTCAGCGGTTTCTGACACATATCAAACTGAGATCTGATTGGCTGCCACCACCTAAACCAGGAAATGTTGGCAGCTATCCTAGGACTTGGGACTCTCCTCTAAAAAGTCTGCCTGTTAGTGATGCTCTCCTCATGGAACAGGACATAACGGTGGAGGAAGTCCTAAGGACCATAGGGAAACTCCAGGTAGACAAGGCACCTGGACAGGATGGCCTCACTTCTACTTTTTATAAAACATTAACTGTGCAGAAATCCCCCATCCTGACCCACCTGCACAACTCATTTGGGGAGCAGGGCACCCTTAGTGACACAATGAAGGCAGCTATTATTGCGGTCATTCCTAAACCCGGGAAAGACCCTACCCTCTGCACATTGTACAGGCCCATCTTACTTTTCAATGTGAACGCTAACATCTTCACCAACACACTAACCACTTGCTTGGGCCCATACTTGTCAGGGAGGATAGACACAGACAAAGTCGGCTTTAATCCTGGAGAAACTTCAGCAACAATACAAGGCAGATCCTCCATCTTATTGATAAAACAAGTCGCTCCTAAATCCCTGCTTTGTTAATTTTGGTCAATGGCTGAGTGCACTGGCCCTTTTTTCAGTTGGTCCTTGCAAAGGAAGGACTAGACACACACTTCCTCAAGTAGATCTGGCCCAGCTACTCTGGTCCTACTGCTTCAGTGTGGGTCAATGGTTTGCTGTCCAAGCCCTTCCCCATAACAAGAGTGACACAACAGGGATGCCCTCTGTCCCCACTTTAATTGCCCTCCACATGGCGCACCTTGCAGATCCGATCCATGTACACCCCCAAATCAAGGGTATTACTATGGGAAACCAGGTTCTCAAACCAACCCTATAGGCAGATGAGATCCTAGTGGCCATCACACAACCCTGACGTTCCTTGCCCCTGCTGCTGCAGGGACTAAAGATGTTTGGTAGGGTATTTATGCTTTAAGATTAACGTACGTTAGTCTGAGGCCCTCAGTCTCCCCACACTCTTGAGCAAGAGACCCCAGCTGGAGAGTCTTTTCTGCTTTTCTTGGGCACATCAGGGGTCAAATACCTGGGTCTCAAACTTTAGTCTACTATAGAAAAAACTGCAGAACACCACTATGCATCCCTGCTGGCTAATGCCCGCCCTGATGGCAAACCTGCACGTCTCGCTCGGGGACATGCCTACCTGTCTGTCGTGGAGGTTGGCTTGGGTATTACCCACATGGTAAGCTACTGTCAGGTGGTGCAACTGAGATATATGGTGGAATCTCATAGCCCAAGACAGAGAAGCATTGGTGTTTTATAGACCAAGCGATCACTGGTATACATTTATGGAAAGCACCCTGGCTGGGCAAAAAACACCATCTTGGACGGGTGTACATCTCCTCAGTTGTAAGGGGGGCTCCTTATAAACAAACAAACAAACAACTCCCCACTGCACATGGCCAAATCCAGTGTGTGGTGCTGGGTTGGCTGTGTTTGGGGGTGGTTGGCCACAGGGCCGGGTTGCAGGCAAGGCCTTGTGCCCAACCCCGCACTGCACACAGCTAAAGGCTGGGTGCACTGTGGGGCTGGCTACATACAAGGGTCTGCCCTATTGTTGGCCGCATGATTGAATCAAAGTTTGAATTAAATATTACATTACGATGAAAAACTAGAAATTCACTGCATAAAAAGGAAGGTAAAAGTAACGTTATGAATGGGTAAAATTTTCAGTAACAACATAACATTTGAAACTCTAAAAACCACTGAAATTCACAAGTTAGAGTTTCAGGTATCTCAAATAGCTATAATTCATGCAATAAAGTAATTATAACTCGCACCCTTCCCATGCATTGAATTTCCGACATCGTTCACCACACATGACATCTTCTTTGACATTATTGATAATATCACTATGCATTGCTAATATTTGCTTTAAAATCATAATAATCCTAGTGCATATTTTCTAAGGTACGGTTAGGATGTATTAAACCCACACTAATAACACTTTCTGTTAAACCTGTACTGCCTTTGGGCAAGGATCCTCCAATTCTCTGCTAGTCATCTACCCGGTCTGTTGTCTTCCACAAGCGTATTTTCCAAATGTGTTTAGCCCAGTTGCGTGAAAGGGGCATTGCATGGGTGGACACATTTCCAGATTTACAAGAAATCATAAATCTGAAAACGCATCTGAATGCTATGCCCAGAGACGCAACGAGGAGAAATGTATTCATTTCTCCTCGTTTGTTTCCTCATTCGATGCATGCTGCATTCTGCAGCACACATAAAAAGATAAACTCACCTCTGGTGATTGTTTTATGTACAGGAAATTGTCCCTTCCTGCACATAATACCCATAGATGCCTTCACGTTGAAACCTGTGTTATGCATACCGAAAGTTCGAAAATTGTGAAAATCACTCCCTAAAAAGTAGATAATGCCTTTCTATATAAATATCTCATCCCACTCATATTTACAATCAGTTTACAGAGCTTAGATCATCCCTCTGAGAGACATCTCTGTTCATCACAGATGTGTGTGGGGGCTTGTCCATGAGATCAAGCAGAAAGCTTTCTCAGCCTGCAGCCATCTTCCCCACCTGTCAGAAACCAGGCAGCAAGGACCAGTATAAACAGCCCCAGAACCACTTCAGTCAACCACATCCAGTTGTTATGGTGGCAATTGTTAAACATATTGTAAATAGTATATGCTAAATGTTGGTCATTTCAAGGTAATTAAGGACACCGGGCAGTCCCTTAACACATATCTCACAAATCAGCTATTCAACAGCCAGCTGTCCTGTGCCTTATGAATATTTGTAATGTACATATACATAGTGGGCTGTACATTGTTTTGCAATCTGTGTTACAGTTCCCAAGTAGTATGTTTAGTTGTATTCTTAACTTGTTCAGATTTTTATAAGCAATTTCTGATATGTGGACACAGATATAAAAATCACTCGATTAATTAAGCCAAAACCCAAACTAAATATTTGAATACTGAAAATTAACAATACCTATTAAGGATTCTTTCTGTTTCTCAGGATACAACGGATGACAAGTATGATGCCTTTAAACTATTACATTATACATAATAAGGTTTATATGTTATCTCTAGAATGTATCACAATTGCATTTGATCATATGAGATCACATGTATGCAAATATTGCCAGGATGGCCGAAGTGAATCGAACAACGATGTCATCTTTCTCTTAATAATTGAACACAAATACAATTGCATCACAACTGCTGCATGTGTGTCAACTATTCAAAATGTTTCTTCACAATTAAATTATAAGAATTGTGACTGTGTCTCACTCTGCCTCATATTGATGTAATTTGACCCTTTATTGGCAGATTTGCCTGGTATACCAACACCAAGACACTGTATTGCTGGAAAAATCAGGAAATAAGGTCGACATTCTAGCTTTCTTTGATCTTCCATTTCTATACGTCCCTCTCTTTGGTTCCCTATTGCTAATTTGCATGTTGTCGATGGTAGGGAATCTTATCATTCTTATCATGGCCATTGTCAATTTCAATGCACAATTCCACACACCAATATATTTTTTCCTTACAAACTTATGGGCAAATGTACAAGCCCCTAGCGTCACTTTTTTGTGACACACCGGTGGCACATTTTACTGCCACACATGTACAAGGACAGGAAAAGCCACCCTGCATGACATTTCCTGCACGCAGCACTTTGCGTGAAAGGGGCATTGCTTGGGTAGACACATTTCCAGATTTACAACAAATCGTAAATCTGGAAATGCATCTGAATGCTATGCCCAGAGACGCAACGAGGAGAAATGTATTCATTTCTCCTTGTGTGTTTCCTCATTCGATGCATGCTGCATTCTTCAGCACATATAGAAAGAGAAAATCACCTCTGGTGATTGTTTTATGTACAGGAAATTGTCCCTTCCTGCACATAATACCCATAGATGCCTTCACGTTGAAACCTGTGTTATGCATACTGAAAGTTAGAAAATTGTATGATGCCTTCAAACTATTACATTATACATAATAGGGTTTAAATGTTATCTCTAGAATATATCACAATTGCATTTGATCATATGAGATCACATGTTTGCAAATATTGCCAGGATGGCCAAAGTGAATCGAACACCTATGTCATCTTTCTATACTAATATAATAAAGAGAGAGCCCAAACTTTTGAGGCGGGTAATCTCAGGAACCACAGCACCAATCACAACACCCAATACAGCGTTGGAAAGGGCAGTTGCAGCAGAAGGACTTAGGCTATGCAGACGCCCACCATATACATTTAAAAAGTAAAAGAACCGTGCCAGCAAAGTAGTCCCTTGTGGGCGTGTCTGCGTTTTGCTGTGGGCGTGTGCTGGGGGCGTGACAAAAGCTGGGGGCATGTGGTATGTTCCGCCCTTCATGCCATGTCTCATATCGTGTGCTGTGGGCGTGTGCTGGGGTCGTGGGCGTGTGCGGGGCGCGGGATTACGGAAAAAAAAGCGAGCGTTTTGCCCAAGATTTCATTGTTTTTTCTTCCCAGGTTCTGTACATTCCAGCTCCGGGTGTGCTTGCCCCGCGCTCCCAGTGATGTGCACCTGCTTTACTGTATGGAGGTCAGGCATGGCGCTATTCCCAAGGGCCGGAAGGATCGCAAACAGGGGCCATTGTGCAGGAAATGTAATCTCTCCTTAACTACCGGTGACGCCTGAAGCGCACACTGGAGATTTTCCACTTCTGTTGTGCACAGGCCTCGCGCCACGCACATCCAGACACAAGGCCCGCCTCCACGGAAATAGCAAGGAAGGGACTATCCCTCCCCCGGGAATATGTGATGATATTCCGCAAACCAACATCCCGCATACCATCACTCCGCAATTTTTATAACGCAGGACTATTACTCCGCAAAGACATCATTTCTAAAACTTTTACAACGCATATGACTTTATCACGCATGCCATTATAACGCAAATGCATGTGTGGTAAAGTCATATACATTGTAAAAGTACATTATTAAAACATCAAATATATGTTTGTGTATATGTGTGTATATATATATATGTGACCAAGCTCCGTCCGCGGAGCGAAACGCGTCAGGGAGGGCACTTGCTCTGGTATCACTGAAAATAAATTACTGCACTGCTTACACTATCTTGGTGCATTGGCGTTTCTTACTTGACCAAGGCTCATCGGAGTAAGTAAGAGGAGAGGAGGTCCGTACCCGTTCATGACCGCAGCGAAAGGCGGTCGGGATCTTTTTTGATTTGATAAATATATATATATATATTACCTACTGGCGGTCGCCAGTAGGTATATATAGTTAGGATTTTTTCTCTATGGGTTTTTTGAAAATTCTATGTCTAATAACTTTGGCGTTTGTGGACGGAATTGGCTGAAATTTTCAGGAAAATGGCACATTTTGTTTCTGAGCAGCCCTTGAAAATTGGGGGGGGTTCGTCAAGGGGGGGCTGAGAAAAAAGGGGGGTCCCAAAACGTGTTTTTAACATTGAGTTTTCCATAGGGCGGTTGGCCTCACTTTTAGCCCGAACGGCTGAAAGGATTTGCACGAAACTTGGCAAAATTGTAGGGACTGGTAGCCCGATGTGCCTTTTGTAGGTCTCAATATATGTGCTACAGTGGATTTTGAGAAATTAACGTTTAAAAAAAGATATATATCTGTAACAGCGGACCGGGCAGCGCTCCAGGACGCGTACTTTTCGCGCAACGGAGCTTTGTGAAGCGAAGCTGATTGGTTCTCCGGCGTCTGTCAACATTCCAAACAGTCCGTAGCGGCCGCCATCTTGTCTCTCGGTAGGGTCGAGAGACAAGAGGAGGCCAAAGCGAAGGGGCAAATGACCATAAGGGGGAATAGTAGATCCTCGCTGACCCCCTACGTTTGATGTGGAGGTTTTAAAAGGGCCCCGCGGGGCAAAAAAAAAAATAATAATAATAATCGAACGGCTGAATGGATTTGCACGAAACTTGGCAAAATATTAGGGACTGGTAGCCCGATGTGCCTTTGCTAGGTCTCAATATATGTGCTCCAGTGGATTTTGAGAAATTAACGTTAAAAAAAAGATATATATCTGTAACAGCGCTCCGCTTCGCGTACTTTTCGCGTTACGGAGCTTTGCGAAGCTGATTGGTTCTCCGGCGTCTGTCAACATTCCAAACAGTCCGTAGCGGCCGCCATCTTGTCTCTCGGTAGGATTGAGAGACAAGAGGAGGCCAAAGCGAAGGGGGAAATGACCATAAGGGGGCATAGTAGATCCTTCCTGACCTCTTAGGTTTGATGTACCATTTTGCCAAGTTTGGTGTAATTCCGTTCAGCCATTCAGGCTGTAGACGTATGTAAATGTCCTATGGAAAATTGCATGGGGAAAACACATTTGAAAGTGTTGAAATTTAGAACCAATTAAAATGTTAGTTTGGTTTTGTATTTGTGTGTGATGAAAGTTAATTGGTTATGTATATATTTCAAATGAGAGGAAACCACAGCCATTTTGTGATACTACTGTCTGAGGTACATTTGTGAGGAATTTTTGGTGGTGAATTTCTGGTGTTTGATTTACACAGTACTAACACTTCTCCTACTTTTAAAAAGGTGAGTTGTTAATTTGTAAGGGGAACTATGTTGTACACTTGAAGATAATTTGAAAAATGTTTTCTGTTATTTATTTGCAGTCCTTCTGTTATACTAAATACTTGATAAAGTTAGTTTTATATTATGTATTACTAAAAACGATAAATGAAAGTGATTATTTTTTTCTGCAATTTACAGCAAGCAATTTCAAAATAAAATGGCTCACAATGAAGAGACCGTGGCAATTTCTTTTGAATTGTCCACTACATTGATTGAAATTGAGAGCACCAATAATGAAATATTGTCACAAGGAGGAGATGACTTGTATGATTCCATTAGATTGATTGAAATGGACAGCACCAATAATGAAATATTGGCACAAGGAGATGACTTGAATGATTCCACTACATTGATTGAAATTGAGAGCACCAATAATGAAATATTGTCACAAGGAGGAGATGACTTGTATGATTCCATTAGATTGATTGAAATGGACAGCACCAATAATGAAATATTGTCACAAGGAGGAGATGACTTGAATGATTCCACTACATTGATTGAAATTGAGAGCACCAATAATGAAATATTGTCACGAGGAGATGACTTGAATGATTCCACTACATTGATTGAAATTGACAGCACCAATAATGAAATATTGTCACAAGGAGGAGATGACTTGAATGATTTTTTTGATCAATCTCTTGATGGCGAATTTATCGAATGTTTGGAGACCATAGAGTTACAAGAATCATCATTGCAGACTTTTCATGAGGACATTGCTGATGAGGACATGTTACTAGTTCTTTCAAATTTAGAAAATTCTGAAGAATAAATTTATATTTAGAAATCAAAAATTGTTTGAGACATTATTCATTTTTATTTTTAATTTATGAGGTTGTAGCGAAGTGATTGTAGTATAAAATGAGACTTATAGTATAGAGTGCAACATTTTTATGTTACATGGTAAGTTTACTCATATTTACTTCCCTTCTGCCACTATATTATCTCCAATGTGTATTTGACATCTCTTCTTCATCTCCGGCCTCCTTTCTCTCACTGTGTCTCCGATGCATCTTATCGCTGCTATTTTGTGTAATTACAGAAGAGAGTAAAATAAAATAGTTCGGAACGTGAAAAGGGGGCAAAGTAGAGTACTGCTCACCCCCTAGGCCTTTTTAGGCGGTCCCAAAAGGATCAGTTTCTGCTTTCCTGAGAGATTATGGTATGAGTTCCATATACCACAATAACTTGCATTACAACATGCAAGATATCTATCTCCTTTTGGAGATATTCGCGGTAAGCGCGAATATCTCCAAAAAGTAACACCTGCCCTGAGCAGTTCTTAGCCATGTTATCCAATGGGAGGTGGATAACATGGCTAAGAGCATTAGCTCGGTAATGCATGAATATCGCTGAGTTTTTAGCGATATTGATGCATTGCGGCCGTTTATTATCGCATTTGCGATAAACCTTGATAATAGCAAGGTTTATCTTCGATAATTTCTGACGATGCTTAGCGGTAAAAAATTCGTTGGTAAGCATCGTTAGCGATAAATATCGCTTAACTTTGGTAATATGCCCCAACGTCTGTTAACGTTCGATTCGAAGGAAATGAGGAAGTGTTGAAAAACATTGTTTGCGCCATCTTGCCTTTTTTGAAATGCCACACTTTTGTCGTGCACGGCAGCCATTTTAGATGTCTTGACCAGACCCACTCTCTGCACGCTGTCGATTCGTAGCATGGCTCCTCACCCTCGCAAGCATCTTCCCCAGGCACTGGTCACCCCCGCTCTCTGTCTTATGCATGGGCAATAAACCTCCCCCCATCTGCGCTGCTCTTCCCTGAAAATCACACTCTGTGCCCGCCCGACACCTCCCTTTCGCCCTATTCACTATCGCACCCTCTGACACTCCTCTTCCTCTGTGTCCGATTGTCCAGGCTATCAGCTAGCCCTGCAGATGTAGTTTATGGCCCCAGCTGTAAAGAATCACCCCTCTTCAAAGGAGTTATAGTAGATGAAGGCCCACACCCGATGAGATCCGTCACACCACACGCGTTCCTACTATCTGAAAACCATCCTGTATTGTCATTGGGGAGGGGACCGAGCCTGAAGCGGAAGATTCCAGGAATGACTCTTGGTACATCAAAGTTTTTACAATTATGTGTCACATTAAAAATATGTAGCACTCCAACAAAGTAGTAGGAATATAAAACTTTAATAACATATAAATATATACAACAAAACAAAAACAGTAAAAACATTTAAACAACGAAGAGACCGTGGCAATTTCTTTTGAATTATCCAATAGATTTATTGAAATTGACAGCACCAATAATGAAATATTCTTGTCAGTAGCGGTCTGTTGTGCGAATAGTTACAAGGCAGCAGAACGCGCTGAAATCTAGATGGCACGAAAGTGATGTCTAGTAAGTTGCCGCCCAGCAAATAACGGCGTGGGGCGCCGCGGGGGTGAGTGAGTCCAGTAGGCACCACAGCTATTCTTACCGGCATCGCAGAATTACTGCTGGGGACAATGCCTGTGCTGTAGCAGGGTCACAGCAGAAACAAAAAGGATTTTGTTGAAGATGTTGTTGGTTTTAAATTTGAAAACAGTTCTGGTGTCAACTGCTATGCTAATGTAGTGGTTAATGTTTTGTTTTCTCTAGAAAATGTAAAAGAGGGGGAGGCAGTCCAAAGTTCCGTTAAAAGGGCAAAGGAAAGGATCGGTGGTTTGAACTATCAGTGAAAAAGGGGAGGGGGTGCAACAAATTTTCCTACCGGGTCACACTGTGCTTTCACCGGAACTGAGGTCTGCAGGATTCTAGTAATTCAAAGTGAGGCTGGCGCCAGCATGGGAGCGCCGACGTCCCGCGGATACAGTTTCGTCACTCCACGGGCGATCATGGCAGTCATTCCCCATCGGGGGTCGGAGACTCCCGCGGCTCCTCTAGAATCTTCAAGGTCGTGGAGGACTACGGTGGTGGAGTCAAGCAGTGACCGGGCCATTTCTTTATGCTGGGCCCGCTCTTGCCAGGTTGACCGCCATTTTGAGAGTTCGGTAGCTATGGCGATCGCGGGGTCAAATGAGCGGACGGGCTCCACCCTGCCGGGCGAGACGTTGCAGCATGGCCACAGTGGAAGAACCCTTTTCCGGGCGCCTGGAGCGCTGAGGGTGCAGCTGGGAAGCCTCCACCTGGGGAGGCGGGAGAGGCCTGTTCGCACCGTCTCTCCCTCCCAGTGCACCCCACGGCGTCTCGCTTGAGATTTGTTATGGCCGGACCAGGCGATGAGGACGAGGGGGGGGGGGGGTCGGAGGCATGTGCAAGAAATCCCCCCCCAGTGTTGTCGCAGCCATTATTCAAGAAAGAAGAAGTGTCCCGTCCGTCTTCGGGCCGGGCTTCCGGTAGATGTCGGCCGGACGCCCCTGGCTCTGGCCCCATGAACGGGTTTCTTGGTTTATCGGCTGCAGCCGGATCCCGTCGTCCTCGGCCCCCCGACCGTTGGTGGCCGGACCGGAAGAGCATGTGGCGGGAGTACCTGCAACTCTCAAGGGCCACCGCGGCCGGACTGGGAGAGAGACGGGAGGGTCGAGGAGACATTCCCCCCCCCTGCAACTGTTCAGCGTTGTAAAGGAAATCCCCTGGCCGGGTCCCGCTGGCCTCGGCCTCTCCTCCGGCTACACCCTACGTTAGGATCTCCTGGCCGAGGCGTGGCAGCAGGACCTGCCTTATATGGGCTGCTCCCGGCTGGGCGTAGCCGCAACCCTGCCCCACCTTGGAAGTTTCCAGAGTGGGGGCGGATGTTCTACTGACTTGCATTTTCCCTAGTCTATCGATTTTTTTGGCGTGGCAGGCGGTGGGACAGCGAGGGGTGATTTGGTTTCTCTTACTGTTTTTCTGGTCTCTCACCACTGGCATATTTTAACGTTTTCTTGTTTCTAGGACATTAATAGGTTTTATCATTACGTTATGTTATCGTTTCTTTGTTCGTTGTTTAATAAAAGTTCATGTTCATCAGTGGCCTACTGATTTTCGTTTTCCTATTCTTTTCTTTCCAGGTTGTTTCATGCTAAAGTTTCTGTTAACAGGATACAGTGATCACTTCGTTATTATTGCATATGTCCTTTTCACTAGGGGTGCTCTCTGGTCGGGCCAGATAACGTATCTCTAGTAAATGGTCCGGGTGAAACAGGTGCATCAATCAGTGGGGAGTAGATAGGCATGACAGATTACAACGGGGGAGAAAGGTCCGCATTACGTACCCTTTCACTACTTGCAAAGATTTTCCTACGTTTATTTGCAAACAGGGAATACCTCCAAAAAGAACTAATTCCCAAACAGTCAATGTTCGGACAATCAATCAATCAATGAGGAATGAAATAGGTACGACGTGTTAAAGGCTTGCGTTACCTACCCTTCACTATCTGCAAAGGGAGAGAGAATATTCCTATTCTTCCTCGTTTGCAGGCGGAGAAGATCCTTAAGAGAACCAACTTCGAACAATTCAATGCTCGATTGAAACAATCAACAAGGGGTACTGTGAACACAAATGAATGCCGCTTATGTACATACGCATTGCTATTTTCAACAGGTTGTTCCTAATGTTTCTATTTTAGCGAGGTCAAAATGAGATCCCATTAGTGGCCTACTGATTTTGTTCGATTCCTTTTGTTTTTTTACACGATTTTTCGCTATCTGCAAAGACTAAACAGAGTATTGCGACTCTGTGCTTGTTTGTAAATAGAGAATGAACCAAAGAGAACAATCAATCAAATGAAGAGAGAAGCAGGCACGACGGATTACAAAGGGGGCAAAGGGCTGCGTTAACTACCCTTCACTATCTGCAAAGAGAGAGTACTCCTAATAGAAATGAGGGGTGGGGGGCAGCATTCAAAGCAGATCAGTGTGCATAAACACGAAAATGTTTTTACTTACCACGTACTTGACATTCGACAGCTTATGATATTTGCTATTAAAAAAACATTGAAATTCACTGAAAAAACCATAGGTTATAGACCATATATAGTTAGGAATTAGCATTTACAAAACCTTGAAAATTCACTGAAAAAACCATAGGTTATAGACCATATATAGTTAGGAATTAGCATTTACAAAACCTTGAAAATTCACTGCAAAAACCATAGGTTATAGACCATATATAGTTAGCTGGACATTTTATTGACATAAAACCAATGAAATTCCATATATAGTTAGTTGCACTAACTATATATCGCGCACCCGCAATCCACTGCTGATGATGTCACATATTACATCATTCATGACATGGTCAGTGACATCACTGATGACATCACTGATGACATCTCAAATGACATCACTGATGACATCACTGATGACATCTCATTTGACATCAATGACCACATCACTGATGATATCATTCATGTGACAATACAATGCATCTCCTCACATTTTAATATAACCTCTGTTTCACCCAGTGTTAAAAAGAGTATAATTTTTGAAACCATTGACACACCAATACTAGTTACTACATACGCACTCACTGATTGCTACGTCTACACACACCTTCACTCATTCACCCATACAATCATTCATACATACAATCACTCATCTTTACAACACTATCATATGCACTCATACACCTATACAGACACTCACAGTCTGCCACTCATCCATGGAGTTACTCACACACCTAGTCAGTCCTGTAAAGAATCAATGAGACTTCCATTTTCTTGTCTATACAGTTAAACATAGAGCACCTTACATTTTCAAACATATACTAACACATACTTACCTTCTTATACAATCATTGATACAAGTACAGATTGATCTGCACAGAGTCACACACCTCCCAGCTAGCCACACACACACTCAGTCTCCCATACAAATACTTGGGCAATCAATCAATAACCCATATAGTTACTCATATAGCTACTGATCAACACATGCAGCAGTTTACAGAACAACAGACATAATGATGCACAAATTAAGACAGTTTAGTCACTAACCCATGCACTCAGTGAGACACATTTAATCACTCACTCATACAGTCAGTCATGCACCTACTAAATCCTTTGTCCAGACACTTACACATCCACTCATTCTTCAATATGTAAGACATATTTAAACTTTATAGAAACAAAAAATCACTGGATGTTGTTATCAGTGATGTCATCAGTGATGTCATTTGAGATGTCATCAGTGATGTCATCAGTGATGTCACTGACCATGTCATGAATGATGTAATATGTGACATCATCAGCAGTGGATTGCGGGTGCGCGATATATAGTTAGTGCAACTAACTATATATGGAATTTCATTGGTTTTATGTCAATAAAATGTCCAGCTAACTATATATGGTCTCTAACCTATGGTTTTTGCAGTGAATTTTCAAGGTTTTGTAAATGCTAATTCCTAACTATATATGGTCTATAACCTATGGTTTTTTCAGTCAATTTTCAAGGTTTTGTAAATGCTAATTCCTAACTATATATGGTCTATAACCTATGTTTTTTTCAGTGAATATATATATATATATACAAAAACTCCCATTCACGAAAGAAAGGGCGGAGGCCAGAGGGGGTTCAAAGGTAAGACCAGCTTTATTCAGCAGATTAAGCAAAGCAGTGTTTAGGTGGATGCATTTCGGCTAGATGCCTTCTTCAGCGCCCTGCGTTGCATGGCCAGCTTCACCAAATAGTTCCAAAGCTGCACCCCTTCAAATATATACACACTTTTTTTAAAATTTAATTTAAACATTTATTCTTTTAAATTGCATTATTTATATTATTTTTATTTATTATTTTATTTTATTACCCTTTACACCCTAAAATCCCACCTTGCTCCCTTTAAATACCCCTGCACCCCATAGTCATAACCCAACCTTACTCCTTAAAATACCCCAACACCCTTAAACACTAACCCATCTTAACCCTATAAATATACCGTGTACCCCAAAACCCAAACCTATCCCTAAACTCTAAAAATACCCCTGTACCCCAAAACCCAAAACCTAGCCCTGAACCCTATAAATACCCCTGTACCTCAAAACCCAAACCTGCCCCTGAACCCTAAAAATACCCCTGTATCCCAAAACCCAAACCTAGCCCTGAACCCTAAAAATACCCCTGTACCCCAAAACCCAAACCTACCCCTGTACCCCAAAACCCAAACCTAGCCCTGAACCCTTAAAATACCCCTGTACCCCCAAAACCCAAACCTACCCCTGAACCCTAAAAATACCCCTGTACCCCAAAACCCAAACCTAGCCCTGAACCCTGAAAATCACCCTGTACCCCTAAACCCAAACCTACCCATAAACCCTAAAATACCCCTGTACCCCAAAACCCAAACCTAGCCCTGAACCCTAAAAATACCCCTGTACCCCAAAACCCAAACCTAGCCCTGAACCCATAAAATACCCCTGTACCCCAAAACCCAAACCTACCCCTGAACCCTAAAAATACCCCTATACCCCAAAACCCAAACCTAGCCCTAAACCCTAAAAATACCCCTGTACCCCAAAACCTATACCTATCCCTAAACCCTAAAACTACCCCTGTACCCCATAACCCAAAACTATATCTGAACCCTTAAAATACCCAAATACCCCAAAATATATACCTCAGTACCCCAAAACATATACCCCTATACCCATACTTACCTTATCCAAACATTAAAAAAACATGCTTTTACTAGTCATGCATTTACAACGAATTTCGTTGTAAATGTATGCGTGGTAAAAGCATATAAAATGTAATGCCATGCGTTATAATGGCATTGCAGAGTCATGGTACTTTCGTAATGAAAGTATGCAGAGTGATGGTATGCGGAAAGAAAATTGAGGAATAATGGGTGTTTACCCTCCCCCGGTAAGTACATTGGTGGCACGGCGGCCCACATCTGCAGCAACATACTCATATTTTTTCACCACCCATTTGAAAAATGCACAGGTATCTCTCATTAATGGCCAGCACTGACATACACTTTTAGACACACCTCCCGCCACAAGTTCTAGAATTGCGAACTTTAGAGCTAGGGAGCTACGTTCGAATCTCGGCATCAGCTCAACATCCTGTGATTCCAGGCAAATCGCTTTGTCTCCCCGTGCCTACCAAAAATGAATGTGTTCTTCTGTAATGTAAATTGTGCTCATGCCATGTTGTCGAGTTCGCGCTATATAATATTGCAAGGAAAAATAAAGTAGGGAAACTCGAGTTCACACACTACTGAATGCGCACTCTTAAGTGCATCAGCAGTGCACTGTGAATCAGAGCGTTTCACAGGCCTGTCACAGATAAGACATGATATCAAAACGAAATCCTACAAACAATATAGTACTGGCCGGCAGCAATTCATACCCGGACAACGTCGGGACGGGCTGCTAGTCTCTTAATAATTGAACACAAATACAATTGCATCACAACTGCTGCATGTGTGTCAACTATTCAAAATGTTTCTTCCTAATTAAATTATAAGAATCGTGACTGTGTCTCACTCTGCCTCATATTGATGTAGCTTGTCTCTAAATTAGCAGATTTGCTTGGTATACCAACACCAAGAAACTGTATTGCTGGAAAAATCAGGAAATACGGTCATCATTCTAGCTTTCTTTGATCTTCCATTTCTTTACGTTCCTCTCTTTGGTTCCCTATTGCTAATTTGCTTGTTGTCGATGGTGGGGAATCTCATCATTCTTATCATGGCAATTATCAATTTCAATGCTCAATTCCACACACCAATATATTTTTTCCTTACAAACTTATGGGCAAACGTATAAGCCACTTTTTTGCACATTTTACCGCTATTTTACTGCCACATATTTACAAGGACAGGAAAAGCCACCCTGCATGACTTTTCCTGCACGCAGCACTTTGCGTGAAAGGGGCATTGAATGGGTGGACACATTTCCACATTTACAAGAAATCGTAAATCTGGAAATGCATCTGAATGCTATGCCCGGAGACCCAACTAGGAGAAATGTATTCTTTTCTACTCGTTTGTTTCCTCATTCGATGCATGCTGCATTCTGTAGCACACATAGAAAGAGAAAATCACCTCTGGTGATTGTTTATGTACAGTACATTGTCCCTTCCTGCACATAAACAATCTCCCCAAAACGCAGGCATCCTTGCACCATGGTGCAAGGATGCCTGCGCATGGCAGCAGTTTGTGCGCCAGTGCAAAGGGAAGCACAGAGATGCAACATAATTTTGTAAATTTCTCGCATCCCTGTGCTTTGAAAGTGACTTAGTGCGGCACAGCCAAATGGCTTGCGGCATGCACTGAGTCACTTTTCTTTTATGCCACCACTTACACGACAATATTTTTTCACAAAATGCTGACACACTTTTTGAGGCATTTACACATATTTCTCTGACTGAAGATATGTACTTTTTTAAGACAATGGTTTCTGCAGAAGTCCTCCTTCTTGCAGTCATTGCCCATGATCAGTACATGGCCATCTGCAATCCCTTACTCACATGACCATCATGAATAACGTTAAGTGCATCACGCTGACTGCTGCAAGCTGGATAGTTGGCCTCATGGATCCAATGCCACACACTGTCAATGATAAAGCATACAGCAGAGGTTTATTGGGTGAAAGTCCTTTTAAAAGAAGACAAATGTCTTTTTTAGTAGAAGACATGAGAAACCCTAAATGGCCAGAAAGTTTGTTGTAACTCTTGTACCTTAAATTTCTCTCTGTTTGGTTGTTACATATGACATTGGAAGTTGCGTGAGTCCTTTGTGAAACATATACTTCGTCCTCCCCTTTTGATCTTTGATATATTGAGCAGAGCACATCTGTGGGAGAAATCACTAACAGGATCAGCTTTTTGTTCTTAATCCCCTTTAAGCGGAGGGCTAAAAAAATGGAAAGATAATTGAACTTGAGCAACTAACCCACAGACTACATGGGTCCCTAACTAGACATAATGTCAAAACATCTTTGTTTGACCCTCTCAGAAGAGGATGTAAACTCTATTATTCAGGGTCCCTACTATTATACCTCTGACCATAACACAAACCGAGGATTGCTACATGCTAACAGAATTGAAACACACCCAGATATAAACTGCTCTACATGACATTATCTTGATGGAGTACCTATGAGCTAATGCACTCTCCCCACCGTGTACTCATTGGGGCATATTTATCAAGAAGTTGTGTCACCCTTGTGTCACGCAATATGGCGCAAGGAGGATGACAAAAATGTATTAAGCCACACAAGGCCACATTTTGTGGTCCTGCATGGTTTGATATAATTGGAGAATGCAATGCAGCCAAATCACTGCATTGAGTTACTCCCCCACAGGGAGGCATCCCATGGGTGGAGTGTGGGTGTACTCATGCATCTACCCATGGATTTTGTTGCATTTACAGATGTAGCAATGCTGCTAAACCTGTGAATGCATCAAAATGCTACGCCTCTCCAGGTGAGGCATAACAAGAAAAAATATATATATTTCTCCCATTTATTCCTATGTATATGGGTGTTGCACAGGCTATAGGGCCTTTAGCATGTGCCTAGGTGACTATGTTTGTGACCCAGGTACAGGCTAAAAGCACTAAGGCCTGATTACGATGCTGTCCTAAAAGGCTCCGAACATCGGTCAGAGCCTTTGCGACAGCATAGTAGTATGCCGGTCAGATGCCTTTACGTCTGCCTCATTACAATAGAGGCGGTCCTGACCGGTGATTCCGACTGTCTTCCAACAGGCTCAGAGCGCCCATCTGCCAGTTGGAATGCTGTCAGTAACCCAAGGGCGGCTCTTTCTGCCCTTGGGATTACGATGTCGGGTTTCGGCAGTCTTTCTGTACCAGCCTTTTCGACACAGAAAGGCCTTTTCGAGACAAAACGACACAGTAAAACAACGTTGTGGATTTTCGACACAGAAAGGCCTTTTCGACACGGAAAGACACAGTAAATCGACTTTGTAGACCCCCAGCAGGGCCCCCATGGAGACCGATGGGGCACCGAGGGTGCCCCTCTGTTGATCCCTGCACTCCTAGGCAGGTTCCTTGAGTGCCTGCCACGGGGTGCAGGGTTGAACTGCACCTCCTATTTTACAATGGGAGCATGTCTAACCGAAATGCATGCTCCCATTGTTAATTATAGGAATGCGACTGAACAGTGTTCGTTCGCATCCTAATTAGTCAGTCGGGATAGCTGACTGGGTGTTGGTTGGTCCCTTGATCTAGAGAATATCAGGCAGAGGGAACTCCACTCAACATTGTAATAGGGCCCTAAATGGCTAAGGCAGGAAAATGCAAAAACTACAAGGCGATGGACGGAATGCTTGAATTGATCTGAGCCACTGACTATCTTAAGTCAGCTACAAAATCAAGGAATCATAGTGCCTTGTCATTCTACAATGAGCATCCCTCTTTTCCAGGTCTTAAAACTTGAAGTATCATGAAAAAAAGCTTTGTACTATGTAAATTTAGACTCACACACACTCAAGCGCGTGCACACACACACACACGCACATGCTGCATAAAATGCTCATAGCACATGGTGTATTCTGTTTTAAATGATTACAGAGGGACTATAAGAATTCCTGGTTTATTTGCAAAACACATTATGGATAGCTTACACGATGATCCCAAGGCAATATTGACATTGATGACATTTACATCACACACAGAGACTTAGATCAGCACCTGGCTGGGGTGGGCCAGGTATTCATTACACTGACTACACGTGGTTTAAAAATGTACTTTAAAAAATCTGTAATCACGTGTTTGTGGCTTTCATCAGATATGAATTATCCAGCCAGTGTAGTGGTCTGGCACCTGACTTCTGGTACACTGTACCACATTATAGCCTCCAAATATGTACAGAAAGTTACAGACCCTGATGGGGTTTCTTAACTTCAGGAGAACTTACTTGACACACTGAAAGGACTCATACACCCAGATTCCTCCCATGTTTTCTGAAAAACAATAGACTGAAAAAAACACACCACTATCTTACGTGGGCTGTAAGCAGACATGTTAGAGAATGAATATTTACAGAATAGGGATAACAAGACAAAACTAGTTATTAGAAGTGTCACCAGTTCTTTGGCCTTACTTTACTTTGGGACTGATTTAGATCTTGGTAGAGGATATCCCTTCTGCCGGCTCACAATCCTACGATATTCTATGGCGATCGTAATTGGGTGGTTGGGATATATCTGTCACATTTGTGACTGAGTATTCCGTCCACCAGGATCTAAATCAGGGCCATAGATTGCAATAAACAACACACAGTTCCTATTGCTTAAAAATGATTCTTGCACTTCACAGATGAAGCAAGCTTTGCTTCATTTACATAGGGGCAGACAGCCATGTGTAAAGAGCATCCTTTTAGATGACGGGAACCCAATATAGGGGTCGATTAGGATGGCAGACGGAAGGACGACCGCCAGCCTGGAGTAGGCAGAAAATGCCTTTTTTCAGTCCGCCAGCCACGGCCAGTCCATCCGGCAAATTAGGATGGGAAGCACTGTCCAATTTCCGTACGCCGCGGAAGAACAAGCACCGCCGCGTAAATACACCCGACGCCATGGCGGACGTAATCAACCAGAGACACCGCCGTATGGAATGACGTCCCCGACCGTCCCCGTAATCACGATGGCGATAAGACACAGCAAATCGCCGCGGAAAAACCACCAGCCTGAACACGGCGGATTCACCACAGAGGAGAGGCAAAACACTGCAGAGAGATACCCACCACAGGCAGATCGCCGTCATGGACCCAGCTCTGCACGCATTTCCGATCCTCTTCGTGCTCCACCACCAGCAAGTCATGGACCGTCGCCAACGACGACGCAGGTACGCAAACACACCAATCACTGTTGGAAGGGGAGTACCTGCCGGGGCTGTGACGTGGGGAGGGGGAGGTGCATGTAGGGGAAACAGCATTTACGATAGCACCAATATATCAACAATGCAAGGAGACAACCAGGAATGCCACTGAGAAACCACTACACACGAATAACTTGCTTTATTGCACATATTAGTAAATTACTCCTAGAGTAGGCAGGAGCATGGGCACTGGATACAACAGAAAAGGTACATCTGAGGTAGCACATGAGAGGGCACAATGCAGTATCATAACAGCAACAGGGCAGTGTTCCCAACAGAGCAGGTACATCTGAGGCAGCACATGAGAGGGGCACAGAGCATCAACAGTCCATGGCAAAGAACAGGTATATCTGATGCAGCACATGAGAGGGGATAAGTGCATCAACAGTCCATGGCACAGAACAGGTACATCTGAGGCAGCACATGAGAGGGGCTAAGTGCATCAACAGTCCATGGCAAAGAACAGGTACATCAGAGGCAGCACATGAGAGGGCACAATGCAGTATCATAACAGCAACAGGGCAGTGTTCCCAACAGAGCAGGTACATCTGAGGCAGCACATGAGAGGGGCACAGAGCATCAACAGTCCATGGCACAGAACCGAGCAGGTACATCAGAGGCAGCACATGAGAGGGGCACAGAGAATCAACAGTCCATGTCACAGAGAAGGTACATCAGAGGCAGCACATGAGAGGGGCTAAGTGCATCAACAGTCCATGGCAAAGAACAGGTACATCAGAGGCAGCACATGAGAGGGCACAATGCAGCATCCTAACAGCAACAGGGCAGTGTTCGCAACAGAGCAGGTACATCAGAGGCAGCACAAGGACGTGTGTCAAGCGCCCCGTCCCATGGACATTAATAATGCAAGGGTGGTGACAATGGACTATCTACACACCAAGTACAATGCCATGTGAGGGATGGGAACTACACCTCACAGCACAGAAGATGGTGGACTGCTCGACCTAGTACCCTCGGACACAGTGGCAGGATCTGATACTGGATTGGGTGATACAGCCATAGCTCTAGTGACTGACACATGAGCCATAGACCCAGACACACTACCAGCACCAGAAACAGGAGTGTGAAACACAGCCAGAGCTCTAGTGACTGACACATGAGCCATAGACCCAGACACACTGCCAGCACCAGAAACAGGAGTGTGAGACACAGCCACAGCTCTAGTAACTGACACATGAGCCATACACCCAGACACACTGCCAGCACCAGAAACAGGAGTGTGAGACACAGCCACAGCTCTAGTGACTGACACATGAGCCATAGACCCAGACACACTGCCAGCACCAGAAACAGGAGTGTGAGACACAGCCACAGATGTAGTGACTGACACATGAGCCATAGACCCAGACACACTGCCAGCACCAGATACAGGAGTGTGAGACACAGCCACACCTCTAGTAACTGACACATGAGCCATAGACCCACATACAGGAGTGTGAGACACAGCCACCGCTCTAGTGACTGACACATGAGCCATAGACCCAGACACACTGCCAGGACATGTCCCTGTACATTGACCAACAAATACCATGCCAGCATCTGAGACATGAGAGTGGCGGACACACACATTGGCAGTACCTGAAACAGGAGAGGGCACAACTGACACAGTGCTACTACATGAGGCATGACAGCGAACCACAGACACAGTGCCACTATCTGACACATGAGAGTGAACTGCAGCTGACCCACTAGGACCACTGAAATTATGAGCCACAGGGCTGTATGGGCCAGGAGGTAGGGTGGCTCTGGGAGCTGGGGACAGCTGTATTGGAGCGACATTGGGGTGGGCAGGTGTCACTGGTGTGTGTCTCCGTTTCTTTGGGATATGGAAGGGCACACTGGACATGACTGTACTGGTAGGTGGTGCGGGCTCATCTGAAACATCACCCATCAAAGGTGGTTCATGTGCTGCTGGAGGTCTGCTCTGTGGGGGCGTGGTGGACCCTGCTTGACGTTTGCTGTGGCCCTTCCTTCTGCCCTCCACATAATGTATAATGGGGGATGCAACAACAGTGTGCTCCTTCCTCTGCTTCAGTGGGGTGTGGATGGGAGTAGAGGTATGGGGGGACTCCACCGCTGACACCTGTGTTTTACGTTCCTTCACCAACATCAGCCTCAGGGCATGCAGGGGTGATGTATGCCTGTCCTTGATGGAGCTCGTGTCCATGGGAGAACCCTTGACCCTGGGAGGTGCCTTGGCCGTAGGAGGTGTCCTGTCTCTGGAATGTGCCTGATCCGTGAGCGCTGCCCTGTCCCTGGGAGTTGGCTTCTCCTTTGTAGTGTCCCTGTTCTTGGGAGTTGGCCTTTCCTTTGCAGTGTCCTTGTTATTGGGAGTGTCCCTGGCCTTGGGAGGTGCCCTTTCCTTTGCAGTGTCCTTGTCCTTGGGAGTGTCCCTGGCCTTGGGAGGTGCCCTTTCCTTTGCAGTGTCCTTGTCCTTGGGAGTGTCCCTGTCCTTGGGAGTTGCCCTTTCCTTTGCAGTGTCCTTGTCCTTGGGAGCGTCCCTGTCCTTGGGAGGTGCCCTTTCCCTTGCAGTGTCCCTGGCCTTGGGAGGTGCCCTTGCCTTGGGTGTACCTTTTGAGGGGGATGCCTGTGTCACATGTGAATCCCTGTCCCCCAACACCCCTTGAGGATCCTGTGTGTCAACTCCAGATTAGCTGATGTTGTGTTCTGTGAGAGATTTCCCTGTCCTTGGGGATGGTGTATGTGCCCTCCGTGCCCTGCCTTGCTGCCTGTGGCTGCTTCTAGTGCAATACCCCAAAAATGAGGCCTGGTCAGTAATGTCACTATCCGCTGAGACATCAAGTGGTGTGGATGGGGGAACTGAAGTCGAACCTTGTCCATGCGACTGTTTAAAGGCTGAAGACACTGTGTTGGATAATGACTGAACTGTTCTGTGGAGACCAGCAACATCGCCATGCATCCCCTCCATGAATGCTACCACCTGCCCCAACTTCCTATCGTGGGCTAGGAATGCATTGATCATGTTGGTCTGCCCTACACACAGCTGTCGCAGCAGATCAACCGCCTCAGCACAAAGGGCACTTTGTGTCACAGGGGCAGGGGCAGCGGTGCCTGCACCGAAGGCCACTCTGCTCCCCCTACTCTGGTGAGCCGAGCAGTACTTGTTGCAGTTGGTGGCAGTGTGGGCCCTGTGTGCTGTGTACCGACTGAAGGTGTAGATTGCCCACTCCCTGTGTCTACCAACAGTGCTGACTCACCAACACTGTCTGAATATGAGGACGATGGTGTCTCCACATGTGAGTCCTATGGGACAGTTCCGTCCCCCTCTCCGGGGCTGCTCTCTTCAGTCTCAGTCTGCGTGTGTGTGATATCAGATCTGGATGCATTGCCACCACTCAGCTGTGTCGTTTGTGGGTCAGTACCCTCGGCCAAAGTTGAAAGAGACAGAAAAGAGGTATATGTAAGTGCCACACTCACGTACTGCAAATTACAAAAACAAAACTTCCTTGACTGCTGACCATGTAGCACCCATCCTGCACACGAACCACCCCTACCAGACATCCTCATTTCAAATAACCGGGGGTGCCTGTGAAACATGTACATCAAACAAACAGGGCAAGTGCATGCAGAACACCACACATGTGGTGCCTTGGGAACACAGACCTCAACGGCATGTCCTGGGACCCTGCACTACAATGCAACTGGTATGTCCACCTGGCTGACATGGATGCTAACGCTCACTCCGCTAATGGCACCAACATGCAATTGCAGCACAACATACACACCACGGATGTCACTACTGTGTGTGAGCAGCAATACATGCATGCACTCACAAGTCACAAACACATTCAGTCTGCTTACCGCTAGTTTGCAGCTGCTCCCCTCTCAACCGGGCGGATGTCACTACTGTGTGTGAGCAGCAATACATGCATGCACTCACAAGTCACAAACACATTCAGTCTGCTTACCGCTAGTTTGCTGCTGCTCCCCTCTCAACCGGGCGGACAGGTCAGGATGCGTCACAGCAATGATACGGAGCATTAGAGGGGCCATGGTGCGTCGTGCAAGCCGGGATGATCGTGGAATCTGCCCAGTGTCATCTCCGCCACATTCTTGCTGCGCTGGAGATGTCGTCCCAGCGCTTGTGGCAGTGTGTGTGTCATCTATTGCACACCCCCACTACCCGTACATCATGTGCTATGGTCCTCCACACGGCCTTGCGAAGGTGCAGCTTGACCTACCATGATGGGAGACAGAAGGGGAAAGTCAGTGGACAGTTGGCCATTCACACAGATAGGAGCAACACGTATCCTTCAGCAGCCATGCACAGTACAGCACATGTGAAGGTCCCACAGCACACCGCCAAAATTGCAGAAGCCAGGAGTCAGTGACCACCTCATGCACACCAACATGTCCCCCACTGCACTTACCACCTGTCCGGGGGCACCGTAGAGCCGTTCATAGTGGTGGAGCACACCGTTCACAAGGACATCCAGCTCCGCTGTGGTGAAGGGACGAGACTGGATCTCTCGCACTCTCGGCATGGCAAGGTACAGGACTGTGGCACAACAGCAGCAGTTGGTGGATTGCTCAGCAGCAGCAGGTAGAGGTGATGGGTGCAGGCTGCAGTTGGTGGATTGCTCAGCAGCAGCAGGTAGAGGTGATGGGTGCAGGCAGCAGTTGGTGGATTGCTCAGCAGCAGCAGGTAGAGGTGATGGGTGCAGGCAGCAGTTGGTGGATTGCTCAGCAGCAGCAGGTAGAGGTGATGGGTGCAGGCAGCAGTGGCTGGAAGCAGTGGATGTGTGCTGCAGAATTTCACACATTTATAGGGCCCTGAGCTGATATCTGTGGCACACGTCTGCAGCAATTGGTTATCCCGGGCTGTCTCATTCAAAATGAGCCAATGACTGGCCCTGCTGTGGCGGAGCACGGCTACCGCTATTTTTGAATTCGCTTACGCGCCCGCATTACTTGTTCCTATTGGCTACATGTGCAAGGCCCGTCACAGTCACACACCGGCAACCGCATGTGCGCGCTACCGCAACGGTGCATCATTTAAAATTCAACACTCACTGGCGTCGCAATGGCGGAGCACGCATTCCGCGGGGGCGGGGCAGGATAACACACACATTTGATTGTGCAAGTGGGAATGGCAGTGGGAACACCCCCTTTCAGTCACATTGCAGCACCCACAGCAGACCGCTGGGCCTGGCCGGTCACCCACCGCCGGGCCAGGCCTGTCACCCACTGCCGGGTGCGGGCGGTGGGTGACCGCCCTGTGTATTGATGTTAGCCTGGCATGGTTGGCCCTGGCCGGTCACCCTCTGCTGGGCCGGGCCGGTCACCCACCGCCCGGCCTGGCCAATCACCCACCGCCGGGTGTGGGCGGTGGGTGACCGCCCTGTGTATTGATGTTAGCCTGGCATGGTTGGCCCTGGCCGGTCACCCACCGCCGGGCCAGGCCGGTCACCCACCACCGGGCTAGGCCGGTCACCCACCGCCCACACCCGGCGGTGGGTGGCCGCCCACACCCGGCGAGGGCAAACCATGCCAGGCTAACATCAATACACAGGGTGGTCACCCACCGCCCGCACCTGGCGGTCACACGCCGCCTGCACCCGGCGGTCACCCACCACCCACACCTGGCGGTCACCCATCACCCGCACCCAGTGGTCACCCACCGCCCGCACCCGGCGGTCACCCACTGCCCGCACCCGGTGGTGGATGACCGGCCAGGGCCAACCATGCCAAGCTAACATCAATACACAGGGCGGTCACCCACCGCCCACACCCGGTGGTCACCCACCGCCCGCACCCGGCGGTCACCCACCGCCCGCACCCGGCGGTCACCCACCACCCGCACCCGGCGGTCTGCGGTGGGTGCTGCTATGTGACTGAAAGGGGGGTACCAACTGGCATTTCAACTTGTACATTCAAATGTATGCGTGCTCCACCATTGCGATGCCAGTGAGTGATGATTTTCAAAAGATGCACCGTTGCGGTAGTGCGCACATGCGGTTTGCGGGGTGTGACCGTGATGGTCCTTGACCAGGCAGCAAATGTTATGCACTGTTTCAGAATCAAGGATCATCTTATGTGTTGGGGGAAGGCGGACCCGGATGGCATGTGTACACACACTGCATGTCTCCGCACACATTTAATGTTCATAGTTGTACATGTGTGTCAGGACATGTCCGGAATGCGTCAAGATTGATTATGTCATGCCAATTGCCCATGTACACGTGTCTCATTTATGTGCATTGCTTACATGTGTGGTCATACTATAGACCTTGCAAGTGGTGAACAAAGGCCAGTGATGTGAGCCCAAGTTGCGTCAGATGTGCATGGCCATGTGTTGACATCTTGGTTTAGAGGTCACACGTTTCTATTGGTACACATCTACACAGTGCATCAAGGCTGTCTACCCACATTCTGAAGCTGTCGTGAGTGTGTGATTTGTGTGTGCAAGTAGCATTGATTGGGGTATACATGCATACTGTGCATGCGTATGTGTGTCGCCTGTTGTATTTCCATGCCTGTCATGTGAGGATGCAGAGCATTGTAGGTGGGGTCATGAGTGCATGATGACAAGGAGGGTGTGGTCCATGTTCGTGTTGTGTGTGCACGTCCATGTGTGTCTGTGGGGACGCTTGTCCACACTTGGGCACACAGTCATATGATGTTGGCTGTTCTTGCAACATGTGTGCACGTAACATTGGACATGTTTGCACACAGGATGTTGTTTGTGGGTGTACATTGTGTGTGTAGTCAGCTGTAGTGCTTTATATTTTGGTGACGTCACACATACAATCAGCGTCTGTAACATGTATTCTTTGTATTGTGTGGGTCAAGATGTGATAGTGTTGCACAGCTGTGCGTTGTTGGTCAATTGACATCTGCGCCCATCTTCTCCCACACAGGAGGGCTCCAAATGTGCATCGACCGTACACTGTGCTGGAGGACATGGTTGAAGAGGAGATAATCTGCAAATTCCGGCTGGACAGACGGAGATTGCAGGACCTTGTAGGCCAATTGTCACCTCATCTGCAGCCACGCAGGCCATATCCAGGAGCAATTACACCCACAGCAAAGGTGATGGCGGCACTACACTTCTTTGCAACAGGCACTTTCCAGTACACAGTTGGTCATGCCGGGGGGATGTCCCAATCCATGTTCAGCATGGTACTGCGGGATGTGCTGGATGCCATGATGCGGTATAAGGATGATTACATCCATTTTCCACGTTCGGCAGAGCTGGCTGCAGTGAAAGCTGACTTCTTTGCCCTGGGCCATATCCCACACGTAGTGGGTTCCATTGATGGCACACATATTGGTCTGATTCCACCCCATGCACGTGAAGTAGTCTATCGCAATCAGAAGCACTACCATTCTATCAATGTGCAAGTGGTGTGCCTGGCTGACAACATCATCTCCCATGTGTGTGCAAGATTTCCTGGGTCCGCACATGACTCCCACATCCTGCCGAGCAGCATTGTCCCCCAACTGATGGCTGATCTGCAAACTGATGGCTGATCTGCGTCAAGAATGTGCGTGGCTTATAGGTGAGTGTCCTGTGATGACTTCTGTGTTGTATATGTGCCGTGCTGTTCCCACCAATCCTGGTAATGATGTATGTGTCTGTCATCCCCCCACCCAGGCGACTCTGCGTACCCAAACCGACCATGGCTGCTGAGCCCCCTACGGAATCCTACTACCCCAGGTGAAAAGCGCTATAACGAGGCCCATGGGAGGACACGTCGGGTGGTGGAACGTACATTTGGACTGCTGAAGTCTAGGTTTCGCTGCCTGGATAGAACCGCAGGGGCCCTACCATACTCCCCCGGAAAAGTATGCAAAATCGTGATTGGCTGCTGCATGCTCCACAACCTGGCCTTACGCAATAATATTGCACTGATCATGGACCCTGCAAACCAACAGGTTGCTCTGCCTCCCATACCACCCATGTCCAGTGATGAGGAGAGTGGGGAGGAAGAAGGTGTGGACCAAAGGCGGCAGCTCATTGCTCGCTACTCTCCTTGAATGTGAGTAACTACCTCTTGTGCTGGTGTTCAAAGCGTGATGTATGTTTGCTGGTGATGTGTGGATGTGGTGTGTGAATGCTGCCTGTTCTGGTATGTTGTGTTCGCAAATGGGTGTGGGAGATGGTGTACATGCAATGCTCCCTGATGTGTGTCCTGTGATCCGCTTAATTAGTGATGAGTGTGGTTTGTGGGATGTTGCTGTACGGTGTGGTGTGATGAGTGTGATTCTGTTTCCTGACCTGTGCTTGTTGTTCTCTCATTATCCCTAGGTCACTCCCACAGAAGCATGATTCTCAAGAACATTGATACCTGCACCTGGTAATGACATCTACTAAGACAAACCTGTGTTTAAAACATGGAGGTCACACATCATTGAGTGTTTACGTGGTCTTTATTTAGAAGGTGTGGCTTACTGTTTGTTCATATTTACAAATAGGTGTTGGGGGGAAGTGAGAGTTGAAGATCATGTCAGATAAAAACACCGTGGGGACACCACATTGTGTGATGTACACCTAGTCCAACAGACGTGTGGAAATGCTTGACATTGTGGGGCAAGATAGTTCGCAGAGTGAATGCCAGGCTCAAGGAAGGGTGAAGTCAGTGGCGGCCCCTCTTTGAGCGGGTGGATGGTGCATTGCCACTGCTCTCAGCTGCATCCAGCCTCGGACGGCCCCTCTGTCTTGGAGCCGGAGCTGGACCAGCTGTGGGGGCAGGTTGTTCAGTGACGACATCCCTGTCAGTGGCCTCAGGTGATGGTGGCGGTGGTGTTGGTGCCCTGTCCCGCTGGCCACTTATGGGAGGGGGAGGTGGTGTGGCGCGGGATAACCACTCCCTCTAAAGAGCTGTTTGCTGCCCCATGAGGTCAACAATTTGTCCTTTTCGGGTGTCCACGGACTGCAACAGCTGGCAGGTCTGTAGCGAGTCTTGGTGTGCCCGATCCGCCTGTGCCTGCGACCGCTCGTAGGAGGCTTCCACTCTGGCAATGGCATCCAGGGTCTCGGTCCCAGGATGGGCTGGGTGTTGTTCCCGACCTGGCCTTGCACCTGCACTCCTGTTTGTGAGCTGTGGCCTCACCTGTGTCCTCACCCGTCCACTCTCCCTGCTAGCCTGAGATGTTGATGGCCATCAACGGCCGATGGGTCAGGCAGGGTGGCACAAGCAGGAGTGGTGGTGGTGGTGGTGGTGGTAGGTGCACAGCTCACAATGGCAGGTGTTGGTGTTGTGACACTGGCCAAGGTGGTGGAGGCAAGGATGTCCTGGGAGTCTGATGGCCCTTGGAGTGTGCTTGGGCCAGCATCGTCCTCTGCACCCGAGGTGCCCATAGAATCTTCACCGGAGAGTCCTGGCTGTGAGGGTGCGACTGGTGCTGGCGGTTGCTGGTTTCGCCTGTCAAGTTGTGATCACCTGAGGGACAAGAATTTAACAATCAATGCTGTGGACATGACAGGTTTGTTGTTGCTACATTACAATTTACTATGGAATCAGGACATGGTTGTTGGTGTCAACATGTTGGTGTGGTAGACAGTACTGGGGATTATGGTGGTGTGGAGGTGGGGAGACAATACTTGGATATGTGTGGTCCGGTCCTACTATTGGATGTTGCCACTGTGAAGGTGGCTACCTACCTGTAGGTTTGTAGGAGGAGATGCACAGGCCAGCAAATGGTGGGCAGACTCCATCTTGCTCTGGGATGGGACATGGGGGCCTGTTGGGACTTGTCTCAACCACCCCCCCACCCTCCCTGTAGACATGAAGGCCTGTTGGGAGTTGTAGTGCTGGACCCACCCCCCCACCTATCCCCACCCTCCCTGTAGACTGGGGGACCTGTTGGGAGTTGTGTTGTTGGCTGCTTTGTCAACATGCACGCCTGGGAAAGTAGGAGGCAACATTTGTGCTTGGTCATGGTGGGTGCATTTGAGCCCAGGCCTTCACATTTGGGTGACTGTGTGGTCCACATGCATGGATTGGTGCCTGGGAGATGTGTCTTGGCAGTTGTACAAGGCAGACCATGACAATGTGATAGTGGTCAGTGGTTTGTACTTATCAGCCTCAAGTCCCTCTTCTATTCCATCCGAGCTCTCAGGGTGCTGTATGCCCAGCACCTTCTCCTCCCATTCGGGAAATGGTATAGGCTCCGGGGGAGTGCCTCCGCCAGTGTGGTGTGCCCGCAGGTGGTTCTTGGCCCTGATGCCTTTCACCCTTGCCTTGAGGTCAGGCCACCGCCTCTGGATCTCGTGTTTGGTGCGTGACACGGTCCCTGACGCATTCACTCTGGTCACTATCCTGTCCCACATGCTGGTTTTGGTTGCCAAGGTGGTCTGCTGGACTAGGTTACCGAACAGATGTGGTTCCACACGGATGATTTCATCCACCATGACCTTCAACTCAGTGTCTGTGAACTTGGGGTTTTTCTTGGGTGCCATGGTGTGTGATGTGCAAGGTGTTGGTGGGGTGGGGTGGGGTATGAAGGTGTGTGGTATGTAGCGATGGTGTTGTGGGGGTTTGTGTGGTGGGTGTGTTGGTGTGCAGGTTGTATGTGTGTTTGTGTGTGTCTGTTTGTGCTATTCTGCCTCTTTCTTCCAGCTGTGCTGTGATGCAAAGGATTGTGGTAATGGGAGGGATTCCTTTTATACTCTGTGTGGTTGTTGTGTCCCAATGGTTGTTGCCAGTCAGGTGTTCTGTGGGTGTGGTGACTTGGGTGATCTTGTTTGTGCTGGGGGGGGGGGGTGTCATTGGGGCGTGTAGTTGTTGGGGGTGGGTGTTTCAGGTGGGTGTGTGTCCTGTTTCGTGTGTTTTCTATTTACTTCCGTTTCCCATTTTTTAATCAATTTGACGGCAGGGGTGATGTCCGTTTGGTCAGTCAGTCAGTCAAATGCACTTTATTCGATTTGGTAAAATCATAAAAGCAATAAAACATTTATGTGCAGTTAAAAAACACTTAATTAATACATATACACAGTCATTATAAAATCATTAATGTTACCTAATGAGAACAGGTGCAAAACTGGACATTTTATAGATATTTTCAGTGTTATTGCATGCATAACTGTACAGAATCCCTTAGTGGGCATTTTTTTGATTTAATTCTATGAGCTGCCAATAAGAAACCGGCCACACAAAAGATAACACAAATACTACATAAAGACTGTAAATAAACTAAGGCAGGCCTAACCTGGGTAAAACCTGCCTTTCTTAGTAGAGGTGCCAGATATTTCTTCCTCGGGGCCATGTACAGGCTGCAAAACATAATAAAATGAATAGAATCCTGTGAAGAGAATTCATCACAACTGCATGGAGGGCCGCATTCCAGTTTACACCATGAATGGTAAGTGCCTAGGGAGTAGTGTATCAAATTAAATCTAAATTTAGTTAATAAAAACCTATGGAAGGGCTTAGTTACAATTCTAAATAAGGCTCAAGGGAAGGTGAACTTAGTAACAAATAATGTTGTCTGACCATGGGTTTCATCAATTCCTGCTCTTCCCGAGCTACTCTTGCCACAGCCAAAAAGTTCTTTTTAATCCAGGATACGTCCTCCCGCCTAATGCTGGATGGGGCATTGTATAAATCCGGACGTCCTATCCGTGCAAAAGTATGTCTTACATATTCTAGCCAGGGAATATTCATTGCATGGTCTAGTGACATAACATCTTTCAAGATGGAGTGATTAAGTGTTAACTCGTCATTAAGCCATGTCTTTAGCCAGAATAAAAGGGGCCCATTCCGATTCTATCAGTAACATAGTCAAGTCCCACCCCCCCATGGATTGAGTATGTTGGAGTAGACTGGGGGTGGATAACAAGCGTCTCAAGAACTTATTTTCTGCTTTTTGTATCAGTTCTTGTGACACGTAACCCCATAGTGGGGATCCATACATGACTAAGGAAATACATTTAGAATCATAAATTTTTAGTAGAGCTTCCATGGGCCTGGCACCTAACCTTTTTGAAAAACTTAGCAAGGCTGAGGTTGCTCTCACCATTAACAGACTTTTAGCCTTTATTTGTGGGCCCCACATGCCCTTCTCATAAAAAATTACTCCCAGATAGGGGAACACTTCCACCCTCGACAAAGCTTCCCCCTTACAGAAAAAGGATATGGTTTTCCTCTTCTTTCTGTGTCGGTCCACCACCATGGTATGTGACTTGTTCGCATTAATCTTTAGGTCCATCTGGTCCATAAAGGTACCAAAAGAATCAAGCAAACGCTGAAGACCCACCCCTGTACGTGCTATCAGGAGAGCGTCGTCCGCATATAGGAGAGCCGGAATCTTCGTTTCTCCCATACGCGGAACGTCCCCCTCCACTGCCTCTAGATTTTGCCCAGGCCATTTATATAGATGGTAAAGAGGAGGGGGGGCCAGAATGCAGCCCTGACGCACTCCTCTTAGCGATTTAAAATGACTTGTACATCTCCCTTCCTTCGTGACTCTTACTTGGGAGAATAGTTCCTGGTGTAAAGAAGCTAAAAAATGAACGAGTGGTTTGTCCACCCCATCTGCACTAAAACCTCCCACAGTTTTGACCTGTTCACAAGGTCAAAAGCTGATGAGAGGTCCATGAAATCTAGAAACAAGGACCCCTCCTTGGCAACTGTATACTTAGATATTATCAAGTGGAGATTAGAACACTGGTCCGCCGTACCCCTTTTTTCTCTAAAGCCATATTGGGTGTTTATTAGGCCCCCACACCTTGCGATGTTATCTCTAAGTTTGTGCAATAAGACTCTGCCTAAGATCTTGATTGCAGAGTCTTAAAGCGAAATTGGCCTGTAACACCCTGGGTCATCCCGCTGGCCTTTTTTAGTCTAAAAGGGAAATTGGCCTGTAACACCCTGGGTCACCCCGCTGGCCTTGTTCGTTTGGTCCTTCCGCAGTCATGCTCCGTTTATCGATGTTTTTTTTCCACGGCGGTCGTGGGAGGTGGTGAGTTCCGTTGGGATGGCGGGGTTATCCTAATCGTGCAGCCGGAACCTCCGCAGGTCATGCGGCGGTTGGGCCTTTTTCCGCGGTGAATGCGTCCGCGGCAGAGCGTCTTTCTGTGGTACCGTCTGCTTGCGGCGGTCCTTCATGTAATCCGTCCGCCGCGGACGGTGTTTAATGTGATCCGTCCGCCGCGGTAGGTGTTTGCTGTCAATAATATCCTAATCGCTGCCGCGGATTATCCGCGGAGCGGACAAGAGTATTTTTGCCGCGACCATTGCGGACGGAACATGTTTCCGTCCGCCATCCTAATGACCCCCATAGTTTGAACTATTTCTTTGCTAGGAACAGCAACAAAAGCAAGCATTTCTAATGCATGTTTCTACATCTGCCTTGCATGCAGTGGGTCATGTCTTTAAGTGCAGTTGATGTAAAAAGTGAGTAGCATTTCACTCTCTGCACTCAAAAATATTTCTAATATACACACAATATAATACAAACTCCTTATATACCACCATTGAGGATTACAAGAGTGTTTTAACTGACAGCTCTGCACAGCCTGCAGTTTGTACTAAACAAAATTACAGCAAGACAGTGCATGGAATTTTTGCAAACAGCAAATCTAAACTGCAATATATACTCTCACAACAATTCTTGGTGATAACACTGCGTCGTTTGCAGAAATTCATGCTTTGCTATCTGCATTGCAGTGAGCTAATCCAGCAGTTCCCATATTATTCAGGTTGGATTCAGAATTCTGTGTGCATGGATACCATGTTAATTTAGTGCATTTATATTGAAAATGATTCAGAGATTCAAAAGGGAAACCCGTTAAAATAACCAGCTCCGGGGAAAGGCACCTGTGTTTATAGAAACACTTGTTTTGGTCAATGTTCAATGTAGTGTCTCCCTAATAATGAGGAAATTCACGTCTACTGCGTAGCTGTCTTAGCCACTAAGGAGGCACACTTTTAAAGTAACAATGGTAAACAGATCTAAAAACAATATTGATCCAGACATTTTTGCAGTGATTTAAGCAACAGCTAAAGGTGAAACGCCCCCAACATGACTTTCTCTGCAAATATACCTATACTCTCAACCAAGATATCATTTCGATGCTGTCATTACCTGTAGTGGAAGATAGATATATGTTCCCAGTATTTGTTATAGCCCTATAATGTGTCTCATAATATTCTAGGTTTTAAGTTTACAGTATTTTTTTTATCCACTGTATACAGCAAAACAAATACAACATGATCTAATAATAATGAATCACCAATGAGCATGCTGTATTAAAAACCTAGGAAACAACCATTAACGCCTTTGTAATGTTTTGAAGAAGGAAGGGAAAGAAGGCAGAGGGACATGGGAAAAACACAAAATAGGAGACAAGAAAACATTGTATATTATATCATAAAAATAATGGCAAAGAATAACACCATTTTCATCTAAAATTTGGCCTCCCAAACTAAACAGTAACTCTATACAAAAAGCAATAACATGTCACTTGAATATAAAAGAAAGACAGAGACAAAATAGTCAAGGAGGATAAAAGTTGTCAGACAATATGGGCATAGTGCTGAAAATATCACTGTCTCGATTAAGAGCTGTGGTAAGAGGTAACCACAACATTTGCACATTATGAAGAGATAAACATTGCATAGTATACATTTTATTACCTTGTCGGTCTGAGTTGCCTCCGGTCACCAGTTCTGACCGCCTGATTACTTTGCGACCGAACACTGTTCGGTCGCATACTCCCATTTCTCTTTGGGAGCTTGTCCACAGCCGTAAACTGACCTAATACTGGTTCCCATAGAGAAATGGGGTGTGTGTAAAACCCTGAACCCTGTGACAGGCACTCCATGGTGCCTGGCACACTGTGCAGGGATTCAGGGGGCACCCTAAGTACCCCCTTGGCAAACAACCGTAGGCTGCAGAGGCAGAGGGGCCCTGCCAGGGACCCCCAAAGCAGCTTCCCAACAGCATTTCTATGTTGGAAAGGCCAGCACAGAAAGGCTGTCAGAAACCATCATCCTAATCCAGATGGCAGAAAAACCATCCATAGGGGATTGCGGTGCAGTTCTGATTAGCCGGAAGACTCTGAGAGCAGGTTGGAACCACATCAGAATGACCAGGCAGTTTATGCTCCGACTGCCATTATCATAAATCGGCGGTCAGACCACAAACCAACTGTGTCAGTCAGAAAGCCTCTGCCTGTGGTCAGAAAGCTTCCGACTATCAGTCGGAGGCTTTCAGACCGACATCGTAATCGCCCCCTATAATCTAATTTATGATAAGAGCCTACCAAATCCCACCATACTTTATACGATAACTTAGGTGACATTTTCCAATTAAAACTAATATGCTGAAATGGAAGTGCTAATAAAATAACTAACAATTAGATTAGGAAGAAGAGAATTAGTCAATGTTCCTAAAAAATTTAAAGAATATTAAAAGAGTAACTAAAATAAAAAATCTTTTCGATTTAAGACCATACCTTATGCCAGAAACAAAGTGTATTTGGGCAATGAAACAAGATATGTACAAAATCTGCTACTATCAAAAAGAACTCTTGTCTGACCTATATCTCTTTATAGACGGCCTCCAATGGGCTCATACTCAGAGCAGATCCACAGCACAAAGCTAAACAACAACCAATTATTCAAAAAAGACATTTATTTTTATTTAGTACAAATTATTTTCCAGTCATTTTGAATTAATTTAATATCGTTTTTTTGTTCATATAAATTATTCTGGGAAAAAGCAAAACGATATACATGAATCAATAAATATATTTCTATATAGGAACAACCTTTATACAGACAATGTTGTTTCTGCACTTTTGATAGATTATATTTTATTTACCTTTTTTATATAAAATGGCAAAATAATGTAAAATTCTGTCAAGAATAAATTGGTATGAACAAAAAAATGATACAAATTTATTTAAAATGATTGAAAAATCATGTTCTCCTGAGAGCCAACCCGCAAAGCACATCATGAGCTGACCAAGAGGTATAATCATTGGACACAATATAGCAACCATACTCGACTAATCGGGATCTAAACGATTCCAAAATAGCCCGAGCTCAGTTCTTTCCCTGTAGACATTAACCTTCTAATCTAAATCCCTAAAATATCTCACTGAGGGGCATATTATGAAGACAGGCGATAAAATGATTGCCGTTTTAGCGGCAGAAAACTACAGCTAAAACTGCGATAATGGACTTGATAATATGATCTATGGAATTCCAATTGAAGCCCAAGTTAGATATCCTTCACATTTAACATGGGCTTCAATTGGAATTCCATAGAGCATATTATCAAGCCCATTATCGCTGGTATGCCCAGACATGGGTCCCTTGCTCACTCTACCACTGGATTCAAGATAGCCTGGCTGATGAGGATTATAAATCCGAAACCGGTCCCAGGATGCTTGTTTCCGGTCCAGGGAAGACATGGCTTGGCAGTTCGGGCTGGGCTGTTCCCATGAAGCACAGGGTCAGACTGATTTGCATGTGGCCATGTCCTAACTGGGGTGGTGGAGTGAGCTAAAGAATGGTGATGGATTAAACCCAGATCAGTTGACTGGGGGTGAGTGTTTGATTTGCTCAAACGCTCCGTCCATCATCCCCCTTGGTATCACTTTGTTTGCCCTAAGTTGGCAGGGTATGCCCAGACGTGGCTCCCTTGCTCACTCTACCACTGGATTCAAGATAGCCTGGCTGATGAGTATTATAAACCCAAAACCGGTCCCAGGATGCTTGTTTCCGGTCCAGGGAAGGCAGAATGCAGCACACATAGAAAAAGGAAAAACGAGGAGAAATAAAGACATTTCTCCCCGTTGTGCCTCCCTTATGCCTCCCCTGGGGTAAGCTTTTGGCACTGCCTCAGATTTACGATTTCTCGTAAATCTGGGACAGTGTCAAAAGGCCATGGATGTTGCTGGGAACGCCCCAAGCAACACTCATTGCACGCCCCTTTAACATAGAAAACTGCATTAAAGGGACTGATATTTATCAGGCAGCATTAAGCCAAAAAAAGTGGCTTAGTGCTGCCTGATAAATATCGCCATGGAACGTCACAAAAAGTGTTTCATTCTCTGTTATATCTTGAGTAAGTATTTTTTGGCTATCTAAGTTCAGTTTTGGAAGCTTTTTCCCAGCAAGCCATTGGTCTAATGCATCTTTATCATCCAATAAATCCTCCTGATATAAATCCTGAAAAAATTCAGTAAATGCCCGTTCAATATCCCCTTTATCCTCCACAACTTGGCTAACCCACTTTGATCTTACTGATATAATTGCAAGATCTATCTATTCTGCTCTTCATGGCAAGGAGTTTACCACACTTCTAATCGCTGGGTGTTGTTTAGCTTTGTGCTGTGAATCTGCCCTGAATATGAGCCCATTAGAGGCCGTCTATAAAGGGATTTAGGTCAGACAAGAGTTCTTTTTTGATAGGAATTGTCTTTCCCCCTCACTCTTGGACCTTGAAGTTTGTATAGAGGGTACCTTTCCTCATATGATGTACACAATCTGCAGCAGGAAACGGGCAAGACCAAGATTTAGCAGAAGCATCAGAGGAGAATTTGGAGCATTGCAAAGTAGTAAACTAAAGCCGGTGATAAATAAAAAATAAAGACAATGGGGCCCATTAGGATAGCAGGCGGATTGCCCCCAACAGGCTGGAGGTAGCCACCCCGGGCCTGGCGGGGGCAATCCACCCGCCATCCACACCTAAACTCACCCACCATATTAGGATGGCGGGGGGACCGAGGCAGACGGAAAGTCTGTCCGCCGCTTTTCCACCCCGGTCGCCTTGCGGCTGGGGCGGAAAAGGATCAATATGGTGGCGGTGTCTATTAGACACCGACAGCCATATTACAATGGGCTCAAGTGGATGCCTTTCCGTGGCGGCGATGCCGCCACAGAAAGGCATGCGGTCTTCACTCTGCGGGCCCCCTGCGGGCCCCCAGAGTGAAGGACATGTGGGGGGTGCACACGGGTGTACCTGTGGTACCCCCCAGCATTTGCATACACGAAGCAGCAGGCACCGCGCGCTGCCTGCCGCTTCGTGTATGCAAATGCATGCATGCATTTTTAGCATTGTGGCGGGCTGTGCAGAGAGCCCTCCACAATGTTAAAAATGAGGGATGCGCCCGCCACTGTGGCGGGAGCATCCTAATCCCGAGCACGGGATCCCAGCCCTTAAGGCGGGCGGTCCCATTCCAATGTCCGCCCGCCATCCTATTGACTTCCTAAATATTCCAAAAAGGAATAGTCCTAGACACACCTACATCCCTTTCCATAGGAGTTCAGACCTGGGCTTGGTTCAATAGGGATCTGGAAGGGAAAGACATTTATAAATAGCTGATGCTTTAGGGCACGGTTTATGAAATTCAGTAATACTGGAAGAAAAAGGAACTGACCTGGAGGAGTCCAGGCAGGAAAAATAAGCATCAAGACCCAAATTTATCAATGCCAAAAAGGTTCACAGAAAGATTGAGGACAATGAAACATAAGAATTGAGGAAAAGAGATAGGAGAATCATGAAAAAAAGTTGAGATACCCACATAAGACCCTTATCCTTCCAAGTACGCCAAAAAAGCAGGTCTAATATTAATCTTAATTAGGGAATTATACCATATCGGCATTTGCAAAAACAAAGACATAGTCAGAGTAGGTGGAAGGAACGTAGATCGAAGCATCAAAAAGAGGAGAATGAAGAAATAATTTAGTAGAAGATAGAGTTAACACTTCTTTAAGAGTAAGAGGAAGAAGAGAAGCGTTTTAAAAATGTAGCCACAAACAGCTGCTTGAAGAAAATCAAAGGCTCCATGATAACCAGAAAAATTTGGAAAAGTGACCCCTCCCCAGCCAATTTTGACTTTTATTAAAGTAACTAAAGCTATTCTGGGCCTTTTATTTCGCCAAAGAAATGTAAGAAGTGATGAATAAATTAAAAAACAATATTTGGGAATCTGAACTAACAATATGGAAAGGAGATATAACAATAAAGGGAAAATCATCATTTCAATCGAATTTAAACAACACCACCAAGATAAAATAAAGGATTCCAAGAGCAAAGAATTTTATCGAACTTGATATGAAGTTCTTTAAAGTTAAATCTAACAGTATTTAGAATGGAATTTGTAGACAAAACTCCTGAATATTTGATTTTAGCAGCTGTAGATCATTGATAACCAGTAATAGAATAGGAATGATTCAAAGTATATTTATTAGGCAGAAGAAACTCGGTTTTGTCGTTATTAAATTTATATCCTGCACCTTTCGAAAACTCAGGAGAAGAATTAAATGGAAGACTATCATCTGCATAAGCGGCAAATTTTAGATACTGTCACCATAAGGAAAACCAGAAATAGAAGAATTAAGTCAAATCCGATAGAGAAAGGGTTCTAGAGCTAAAACACATATTAAATGAGAAAGTGTGTAACTATGCCTTACTCCCCTATAAAGAAGAAAATATGAGGATATCAAATCATTTACCAGTATAGATGCTTGAGGGGCATGATATAAAATTATCTATAAAATGAGGAAAAAGGGATGACAAACAAAGAGCTTAGCTTAACATTTTAGAGATAACTCTGAACACTGTTGATGGTAGATGTTGCTTTGGATCCATGGAATAGCAATATAATTGATCATAATGAATTCACTTCTGATGAGGGAGATGGAGGGTTGGAATAAATAAATTGGAGGTGAACATAGAATATTTGACAACTCATCTTTGCTACTATTGTCTTGGTACCACTCAGTTACAAAGTAAAACGCAACTAGAGATGATACACCTGATTTTGAGCATTTACTTTCAAACCTGATGATGTCCTTTTAGAAAGAATTGCGTTGGTTTGGCTGAATTCATTTTCACATCTACAAAAAGAATAGAAGTAAATCAAGATTTGTTCTTCAAGGTTCTGCGACTCCTTTGAATTACTTATGTACACTCGGGGGATTAGGGCTTGGATAATTTATGTATTTGGTCTATATTATTTATGATGTCTGGGCATCGCCAATGATGGAAATGTGAAGTTTCTAAAAATAAATTATGATATTATCATTGATAACACGTGTAGATTATAGACACTCCTACCCTGTATGTGCTAATTACTATTGTGTAGTGATTCGTTGGCGGTAGAATCAAAATCCGTTGAATACTAGTGCGACTATCCTATAGCCCTACTGACTTTCTTTGTCTTATAACATTTTATAGAAAACATTCAGCCAAGAGATAGGTTGATAATTTTTATATTTATGAGGGTCTTCACCATTCCTGTGAACAAGACAAATTATGGCTTCTTGGAAGGTGGCAAAACTTGAAGAAGACACATTGAAATGACGAATCAAAGAATATACATAAGGAAGGAGAATATTAGGAAGTGAAGCTAAAACTCTACTGCAAAAGATGGCGGCCAGTACGTTGGTCGAGTGAGCTGGCCCTAGCAGTCTCTCCTCAGAATGAGCTGCCAACTGCTTGCATAGCGTGGGGTAAAGGTCCAAAGTGACAGGAGATGCTTCGTTTTCCCAACACTTACCGCTGCAACTCGTCGACCCTCTAGAATCTAACGCAGCGGTTTTCTGGCCGCGGCTGGCTCTTCACGCATCAGTGCAGTCGGCTCTCGCAGCGCTGCTTTTCCGACGTTGTAATGCCGCCGAAGCCTCAATCGAAAGCGCAGTCCCGGGCAGTGGTTAAACCACCAACGGCAGTGACAGCATCTCCTTCAGTGCAGGGTAAACTCTTGACTCCTGAGGGTGTGAAAAAGCCTCAGATAGACGCTGCTGCAGCCGCGATGCGGAAAACTACAAAGAAAACCAAGGTTCCTCCTCCTCCGGTACCTGCATTTTTCAAAGTACATGGAGGCACTACATCCAGGAATCAACTCAGCCCTGCCACGTCAATTACCCCCAACGTACCGGCTGTTACCAACGGGGCTCCCTCACTGCCTGCCGCCGGTAAGACTAAACCAGTATCTGTGACATCGTCCTCTGTTGTTGCCATATCGAAAGACGCTGCTGGGGGGGGTCACCACAAGTTCAATGGGGCAGAGGGGTGAAGAGGGATTACCTGCAGACTCTGAGGAAATAGCTGTGCAGAGCAACCTTACCCTGGTTCCAGAGGCACATTCCAGTGGGATTATGGGAGTTGTAGTCCCTGTACTGCCAATTGCTGAGGGCGAAGTTGAAGGGGATAATTTTTACTCCCTCTCAGAACACACGGGCTCCTCGGTTGATGACAATGGTTTGGATAAAGAGTGGTCCGATGACGAAGGTAGCAAGCTGGGGGATTGGCGCACTAATGATGCCCTGAATTCTGTTCCAAATGGGCTCTTTACAGTTCGTAAAGTACCTCAGGACTCTGGCTCAGGCGCAAACACGGGTTCTCTTGCCTGGGATTATTCATTTTCTGGCCCATCTGGTGCACAAGAGAATCCTCACCCCCCTGCTTCTACTGTTCCGGATTTCAATGCCGGTCTCCCCCCTGATGAGATGACTCTTGCAATTTTGTATCAGACGATAATGGCCCATCGGGAGGAGACCCGGCAGGAGAGTGCTCGAGCACAGGGGGCTGGTCGCAGAGTACAAAATTCTCTGCGCAGAGTAATTAAGACCTGCTCTGACATCGCATCCAGGATCACGGAAGCAGAGACCCGGATTTCCACTCTCGAAGATGACGTATTGGCCCAAAAATCCACTATTAACTCAATACAAGCTCAGCGACTGGATATCCAAGGAAAACTCGTGGACTTGGAGAATCGCGCTCGCAGAAACAACCTAAGGATCCTGGGAGTTCTTGAGTGTTTGGAAGGATCAGACACCCGGCAATTTGTTATTGACTTATTTACAGAGGCGTTTCCCGAGATCAAGGAATGGGACTGGCAGCTGGAAGTTCAGCGAGCCCATCGGTTCCCTTTCAAACAACGCCAAGGCCAAACACCTACCAGACCCTGCGCTATTTCGATTTGCCTGCAAAACTTTTTGGCTAGAGAAAGGCTCTATGATCTGGCACAACCTGATAAGCAAAGATCCGGAAAGGGCTGTAAATTCTTTGTTAGGCCTGATTTTTGTCCTGCAACGGTGGAGCGGAGGTGGCAGCTCCGCCAGCTTATTGCTCCCTTTCAGTCAAAGGGAGCCCAAGTTTACTTGCTTTTTCCGTCTAAGCTCAAGATAATTCATCAAGGCCAGGCTAGATTTTTTGATTCAGAAATTCAAGCAAAAGAGTTTCTGGACTCATTGTAATTGTCAACATGCATTAGTACGTGGCTACACCTTTCTCTTTTCTTCCTTTTTTTCCCGTACTTATTAGTAGGGGTTATGCTTCTACAGGGGATGATGTGTTTTTTTTTTGTTGTGAAAAGTATTATTTAATCTGCTTCTATTTTACATCCCTCTGGGGGGTATATCTATTATTTACAGGCCTTTCTTTTTTTTTTTGTGGTGTCTTTTATATACTGGTGGCAATTCTGAGCAGGAACTCTGCTTACACCAGCTTCTCCATCATTAGACCATGGTCCATTTGCCTAGTTTGGGGGATGGGGGTTCTAGGGGGTGGTGGGTAGGTGGCAGGGTGGGAGGGGGGATGGGTTGGGGGGGTAGGGCGCATCCAAAAAAACTGCTTGAGAATTTTTCTTTATATCACTACAATGGTGAATTAAAACAGACAGCTATCTAAATTCTGATGTTTTCTCACAAATTTTTTTACAAATTCTTTAATGGCATCAGGTAAAATACGTATAGCCTCATGGAATGTTTGTGGTTTAAACAATGGGAAGAAGTGGGCTTTACTTTCTCGTATTATCCAGGGCCTTCGACTTCAGATCTTATGTTTGCAGGAAACTCATGTGCCCTGGAATAATCGGGATTGTTTGAAAATACCTGGCTATGATTTAATAGTATGTTCCCAACAAACCTCAATGATAAGAGGGGTGGCCATCTTAATGAAACGGGGGCTGGGTGCTTGCGTAAGAGCTAAGCAAGATAGTTGCGGTAGATGGGCACTTGTTGAACTTGCAATTAATGGGACATCTCTTACGATTTGCACAGTTTATAGTTCAAATGTTGACGATCCTGCAGTTATAGACTATCTTAATGTCGAATTAGCATTATGGCCGCATCTTGTTATTCTCTGCGGCGACTTTAACATTAACTTAGCTTCAGATTTTAATTTATTAGGCGGGCAAAACTATTTGGGCCATAAATCTAGGGTCTATAGGGCTCTGCAAGCACTGGTCCAAGAACATTCAATGGTGGATTTATGGTTTCATCACTGTAAAAATCTGGATGGCACCACATACTTCTCAGCTCCTCACAAACAAATAGTCCTTTAGACTATTTTTTTGTATCAGATCAATTTGCAGCCACTACTTCAATTTCTAGTTCACCTAGAATCATATCTGATCACAATTTGTTGATAATTGGTTGCACTCTGAAAGATATGGCAAGATCCCCAAGTCTGTGGACATTCGGGAGAAAATTATTATCAGATCAAACTTATGTAGACCATATGAGGCCTTGGATAAGGGAATTTTTAGATATTAACAGAGGCTCAGCCCCTAGTAACATCGTTTGGGATTCATTTAAAGCTGCGGTTCGTGGAGAGACGAAAAGCTTTTCATTTTCGCGTCAGCGACTAATTCAGGAAAAAACCAAGGAGCGTGTCGACGAGTTACGTCGGTCAGAGGTCCAACTCACGTCAGCGATCAGGGAAGGCGGCGATATAGCCCCCATTCAGCTACATGTTGCACGCATTAAAGCCTCCCAGCTTGAATTTTTTGGCCAGGATCTAGCAGCCAAATACTTACAATATCGGTCAACAATGTTTGAATTCGGGGAAAAGTCTGGTAGGGTTCTTGCCAAGCGACTTCAGCAGCGTGGTATTCTAATCGAATTACTAGGATTCAGGACCCCCACGGTCATATTCACGATAATCCCTCAGGCGTACAAGCAGTTTTCTCTGAGTTCTACCAGTTATTATATAGCGAGGAAGTAAGTGATGTTACTATCAGTCGCGAATTTGAAGCTTTCACCTCTGGCCTCAACACGTCTAAAATCTCTGGGCATCAGAACTTAGTCCTCATCGCCCCTATAGAGTGGGATGAGGTGGTGCTAGCTTTAAATTCTTTGGCCAGTGGCAAGGCAGCTGGCCCGGATTTTATTCCTTTAGAATTCTATGGTATATTCCGGTCAGAGATTCAGGAAGATCTTTTGCTGACTCTAGAGATGCACAGCGGGGAACCATCCCAGATTCCTGGCGTCTAACAACAATTATTTTGATTAAAAAAAAATATAAGCCAGAGTTGGACCCTGCCTCATTTCGTCCGATTTCACTAATCAACTCGGACAGCAAAATATTTTCTAAAATCTTGGCTGCTAGGCTCGCAACTGTGATAACACCTTTAGTCTCTATTCGTCAACACGGATTTATTCCTGGAAGGGACACGGCGGATCATTTCCGCCGTGTTATAGCTTTATTGGATTGGGCTCAGCTAACAAATTCTCCCCTAGGTATAATCCTGTTGGACGCCAAAAAGGCGTTCGACAGGGTTGCCTGGGGGTTTCTGTGGAAGGTCCTTCAGTGGAAAGGGTTCTCCCCTTTTTTTTATACATGCTTTAAAGTCTTTGTATATCGCCCCTCAAGCAAAGGTTTCAATACCGGGTCTTCTCTCTAGACCATTGAATATTAGTAGAGGCACCAGGCAGGGGTGCCCCTGCTCGCCCTTACTATTTGCTCTATATATCGACCCGTTTATTAACACAATTGAGCTTGCTGCAAATATAGAACCTGTTAAGATTAATCCCTAGCCCTAGCGCACAGACGCACTTTGAAATCTACAGCGGCACTTTGAAAGCTACAGCGGCATTTTTTTAAGGACTCAGCCTACCTCTCGCCGCACCCGCTCCGCGGGTGCCGCATCGTTTGTTTGGACACCGGGGCACAGCTGGGGGACTGCAGCAGGTTTACCGGGTGAGTGCGGTCAGCGGGGCTGCGAGCGTGCAGGGGACTCCATTGCCCAGGAGTCCCTGCTAGACCATCTCCCAACTTCCGGTCCGCTCTCCCCGCTGCCGCCCCCCGCCTCCCTGCTGTACTTAAGACCCTTCCACTCCTCCACCTGTGGGACGCCCTAGCGCACAGACGCACTTTGAAATCTACAGCGGCACTTTGAAAGCTACAGCGGCATTTTTTTAAGGACTCAGCCTACCTCTCGCCGCACCCGCTCCGCGGGTGCCGCATCGTTTGTTTGGACACCGGGGCACAGCTGGGGGACTGCAGCAGGTTTACCGGGTGAGTGCGGTCAGCGGGGCTGCGAGCGTGCAGGGGACTCCATTGCCCAGGAGTCCCTGCTAGACCATCTCCCAACTTCCGGTCCGCTCTCCCCGCTGCCGCCCCCCGCCTCCCTGCTGTACTTAAGACCCTTCCACTCCTCCACCTGTGGGACGCCCTAGCGCACAGACGCACTTTGAAATCTACAGCGGCACTTTGAAAGCTACAGCGGCATTTTTTTAAGGACTCAGCCTACCTCTCGCCGCACCCGCTCCGCGGGTGCCGCATCGTTTGTTTGGACACCGGGGCACAGCTGGGGGACTGCAGCAGGTTTACCGGGTGAGTGCGGTCAGCGGGGCTGCGAGCGTGCAGGGGACTCCATTGCCCAGGAGTCCCTGCTAGACCATCTCCCAACTTCCGGTCCGCTCTCCCCGCTGCCCCGCCCCCCTATTTTACTTGTCCACTTATTTATTGCCCCAACACTCCCGCAGCGCGGGACGCAGCCCGGGCGAAGACAGGGCAAAGACTGGGCCGTTCGAGGTCTAAGAGGGCTGGGCTGGGCCACCCTCCTTTGGTCTTAGTTTTATTTTTTTATAGTGTGGCACATATTACAGTCTTATTGTTGTGTGTATATTTATTTATTGATCTGTACTCTGTAATATGTGTTCACGGGGTAGCCGGAGTAAAACCCTTATGGCTGCTAGTAACTCTAATAGGTCCATAGATGATTTCCTAGTCAAAACCAATTTGGCTATTGATGAGGAAATCAGCAAAATGCAGCATAAGGTCTCCCTAGAACTTGATGCTGCACGCAGGCTGTCGGCGCACATTGCCAACTCCAAAAAATCTTCCCTGGGGAATATTGCATCTGCCCGTACCCCTGATCGTTCTGCCACCCCACGACCCCTGTTAACATCGGTTGTAGTACACCCCGCTCCCCCCATTATCCCTTTACACTCCCCTCCAACTTCCCAACCTAACCCAGTACAACAAAATATTGGCCCTGCCCCTCTGTTTAGTATTGCTGGCCCCTTTCCACTTCCCAAAGCAAGACAGGCAGCCAGCCATTGTAGTGCTAAAAAAGCGGCAGCATACAAAAAGAAATGCCTTGCGAGAACCTTACATGCTAGGAAAAAAGCTAGAATAGCAAGGCTAAAGTTTTTTAACAGTAGGCGGGCCATGGGGTCTCCTGCGGCGAAAGATGTTAACCCTAAACCAATACAAAGTGTCTGTAATGGGGAAGCCACTTCGGAAATAGCTAGTTTGGTGGAAGATGATATTCTTATCATCTCTCCTAGCCAGAATAACATGAACACTCCGGAGGGTCGGGCTAGCGGTCCCGAGCAGGACAAGGAGGGTGATAGCGAATTCCTCCAACTAGTCTGGGGAACGCTAAAGCAGTTACTTTCCCCCCTAGAACTAAGGCTTTCCCGTATAGAGAATAATCTCCTTGAGATGGATAAGACTATAGTTACTTTGGCCAGTCTGAGCCTTAAGGAAATGGATGCTAGGCATTTATGTACGACCGCACCCACACCACAGCCCTTAGAAACAGAACATGTTCATCCACCCCCACAACCAGCCCAAACCATCCCTGAGACCCTACCTATTTCCAAACCTATCCCAAAACCCCGTACTACCACTGTAAAAACTACTGTACCTACCCCTAGTCCAGCGGTACCAAAACTCTTCCATCCGCATAAAGCAGCATATAGGCTGAACACTGACACTAGGGCACCAACCAACCACACCCCTAGGCTGCCTTTGACGCGCAATCCAACACGTCAGGTTAGTCGCCATAACTTTCGCGGAGGGTTTATCGACCTTCCGCCTGAAGCAGGGTCGTATGTCATTATACTAGCCGGTGTTCCAGAGTTGGGTCAAGAATCCCAGGAGAATGACCTTTCTTTAAAAAATAAAGTCATTCACTGGCTGAATTCCAACAAACAGCTCCCCGATCACCTAAGAAGTAGTGTACTCATGGTCCGGAGAGTTCCTTGGATTGGCCGCACCCATAAGTCGATAGCTGGTGACTGTGTGGTTGTTTCATTTTCTGATCCCCACACAGCCCAGTATCTTTGTGCATGGCCATCTTTTGAGGCCAATTCCACAATAGTAGTGAGGCCTCTTACTTTCTTCTATCCTCCAAGGCAACAACTAGTGAGTGAGGGGTCATGGACCACTGTTAGGAATGTTAGTCGCCCGACTCATAGTCTTGTTGGACAAAATCAACCTAATTGGTGGCAAGGGATTCCAACCTCCAATAGGTTTGGATGTTTGGAGGAGGTGGATTGACTCGAGAGGTCTGGAGACTCACCACCACCTAGGTTTACTCTCCACCAACGGAGGCCTCCATCTCCAAACCTATCCCATGTCGGGTCATTGTTATCTAATAACCCGGGCGTAATCTTAGACCCGGTATACACTCCTGCTCTGGCCAACAATGAAGTTAAGGGTGTGTCACTGCTACCATGTGCACTGACTACGGATTGCCCATTAAGAATAATTTCCTGGAATATTGCAGGACTACGGGGACGCCTGGAGAATGACGACTGGGTCAACTTTATCGACTTATATGATATTGTCATCCTCCAGGAAACCTGGTCAACTATCCCATTGTATAGGTTGGGTTACCTGAACTTCTCAAAACCAGCAATTAAGAGCCCCAAGGGTAGGGCCTCTGGTGGCCTTACTATTTGGATAAAAAATAACCTGGGCTTTCATGGTAGGGAAACACTGGTGGCGTGTGTGGACCTTTTATGTATTAGATTGACCAAACCTAACACCACTGATATCCTTTTAGTTGATGTCTATGCTCGTGGTCATCAGGGTGGGAAAAAACAAGCTGTCCTGGACGATCTGGATCTTCTATTTAAGAATCTCGGGACTGACCAGATCGTAATTGTAGCAGGAGACTTGAACACCCCCATTGAGCCCATCTCCACTTTGGCAGAGGATGTGGGCTCTGAGGAGGACACTATTTGGGCAATTCCCCCACTTACTATTGTAAAGGGTGTCAGGGGCACCGAGGCAGCCTTACATTGGCTGGGCTTTTGTTTAGAATGGGGCCTAAGGGCCGCCAATGGGCGTACACGATCTGATTGCCTTGGGTCCAACACCTTCGACAACGGTTTGTGTTCAAGCCGTATCGATTATATACTGATTAACATACAGTATTGGTCCATTGTACAAGACATGGTGATAGAGTCTCGACCAGAGAGCGACCATAATCCCCTCTCACTTGAGATTTTGGTCCAAGGAACGGGGGCACCTGTTAGGAGCACTAATAGTCTAACATCTGATGTTATTTTGTGCGATAACAGGCGCCGCGTGAAATGGCCTAGGGTGTTGGAGGATCCTATACTCATTTCAAAGATTGAGGAAGAGGTACGGGGCGTGTGGAGTAGAATGCTTCTGTTATCTCCTGCTGGTAACTCAGACTCCATAATTACCAATCTTCATGAGGAGTGTTTTTCGACCCTCAAAAACCTTCTCACGAAACCATCTAGGTCTGCTAATACCAGAGTATACAAAAAATGGTATAATAAGAAATGTAGAGCTGCCCACAGTAACTTACTAGCTGCCGTAAAGGCCAGGAACCTCGATGCCATAAGGATAGCAAGGCAATGTTACAAGCGCACCATCCAGGCTGCTAAGCGAGAGTGGGATGACTCCTATTGGCTTGACCTCCTTGGTGCATGTGATTCCCCTAACCTAACTGATTTCTGGCTGATTATAAGGAGGGGAAAGGATCCTGCCGCCCAGATTCCGGTAAACCATGTTTCCGCTCAATCGTGGGTGGATTTTTATACCGCACAATTTAATGATCCAAATGTTGCGGAGGTATGGCCGATAAAATCCGCTCCGCTGCCCCAACTGTCACTGGCAGGAGACAGACTCTTGTTTTCGGAATCTGACACCGCACTTGCTCTCGAGTCAGTTCAGTCGGGTAAAGCTCCTGGTATTGATGCTATTCCCGCTGACCTTTTTAAACTCAAACCTGACTTATGGATCCCTTATATCACCTTACTGGCAAATAACATAGCTTCAGGGGCCGAGATTCCTTTTTCATGGAAGGGGGCAGAAATTCTGCCAGTATATAAGAAGGGCGACCGCTCCCTTCCCAACAACTATCGGCCCATTAGTTTGATCGACTCAGTCCAGAAAATCGTGTCGAGAATGATCTTGGCAAGAATTCTGGACTGGATCGATTCGAATAATATACTTTCCCCTATGCAGGCGGGTTTTAGGTTTGGGACTAGTACTGTTGACCAAGTTTTTCGGTTTACACTACTTTTTTAGAAGGTGGTCCTGTTGGGCGGAGGTATGTTATTTGCTGCATTCGTCGATCTCAAGTCGGCTTTCGACTTAGTGCCAAGGAAAAAGTTGTGGGAGGCCCTTAGTCGCATGGGCTTTCCGCCTGAGCTTTTGATTTTAGTCCAGCGACTTCATGAGGACAACTATGCCCAGGTTAGGTGGGGTAGTCAGGGGCAGGTGACCAAACGATTCCCAGTACAACGAGGGGTGCGTCAAGGCTGTGTCCTAGCCCCCACGTTGTTTCTTTTATTTATCAATCAGGTCACACAATATTTTCTTAACACCCAGTCGGATGCTCCCAAGTTGGGTGGCCGAAAGTACCCCATGCTAATCTTCGCAGATGACACCCTTCTGCTTTCTAAAACTAGAGCCGGGCTTCAGGTAGCCCTGAACAGATTTTCCGAGTTCTGCACTACGAACGACTTGCAAATAAACGCGGACAAAACCAAATTTATGGTTTTTTGCAAGAAAAATCCCCCTAAGTGCACAGTTTCCTTAAATGGAGTCCCCATTGAGCAGGTTAGGACCATGACATATCTTGGAGTGACTCTAGATCACCGTCTCACCTGGAACCCCCAAGTGGAAACGTCCAAACTTAAATTTAATAGGTTGGCTGGCTGTTTGATTCATGAACAGAGGAACTCGTTAACTAGGTGTGTTACCCCTGCTTTAAAAATTTATGATGCGAAGGTTATCTCCGCTACCCTTTACGGAGCCGAAGTCTGGGGTCATAAGAATCTCTCCAGTTTGGTAACTGCCCAGAACAGGTTTTTACGGAATCTGGTTAGTCTCCCCCAGTCTACCCCTACTAAACCCCTACTGTTGGACCTTGGCTGCAGACCAATCGACGAGATGGCCCAGTACCGTCTGGTGGCCTTCTGGCGCCGTCTCTGGTCCACTCCCGAGCTTGGTCTGTTTACCCAAGAGTTGGAGGAAGTAAAACTCATGTGGGGGGCACACAAATTACAATGGTTTGGGGTAGTGAAAAATATATTGAACCTGATGGGTCTTCCGGAGCTTTGGTCTAACCCAGGGGGGTCCAGATTTCCATCTAAACTTGAGTTTAAGGCGCTCTTTTGGGCCTGGAGGAAATCTATTCTTGTAAACCAATCATTGGACGCTAATTTAACTGGCTCTTTTCTAGTGTACAAGGCTGTCCCCTCATTAGAACAGTACTGGGACCTAATCACAAGTGTATTGGATCGAAAACTATACCATCAGTTTCGAATTGGCACTTTGCCCATTAACTCTTTCATAGTAAAATGGGACAAGTCCATAGGAAACAAATGCCCCTGGTGCCCTGACCAGGAAGAAAGTGTTGGCCACTTCTTCTTTGGTTGTCCTGCCTATGGAGCACCAAGAAGTAAGTGGTTAAGACCGATCTGCTTGACCCTTAATAGTAGTGGCTATCAAGATGCACTCCTCAAACTCCGTATTATTAGATCTGAAACCGTAGTGGTATGTGTTGCCAAATTTTTGAGATGGGCTTGGCTGATCCGATCCAAAAAATTGGGTATCCCCGTATGTTGAATGCCCTTATTCAGTTACATATAGTATCCTGTATGTTTTTTAGTGGTATCTATCTATGCACATGTTATCTGCGTCCCATCTGTCTTATTATACACAGTCGTGAAGTATTTTTATTGTTCCTAGGAATAATCTGTGTATATTATTATCTTATTGTGAAATGCTTTTTAATATGTATGTATGATTGTACACTGTCTTTTATGAATCTTTTATTCGAAATAAAGACTTATCGAATCGAATCGATTAATCCTCATGTTTTTAAAAGATAAGTTTGGATTGAGTACACATGAATTCTTTAAGTACTTACAGCTAAGCAGCTATATTGACAAATTCTTGCGTGACACCCCAACCGCATTGGTTAAAAATAACCTTATGGAACTTATTTTGATAAAAGCTCGAATCGGGGCTCTTTATCAGAACCTGTTATCTGGTCTCCCAGATGATCTCTCTTCCCAGAATGCCAAATTAGACAATAAGTTGGGTAAGACTGGTATAGATGTTTCATTAATACTTGATTTGTCGAACTCAGTATTAACTTCAGGGAGTTTACGTTCCCAAAGCTACATGGCCCTCTTTGATCTTTATTTTACCCCCGCTAAGATTTCTAAATGGGGAGGGGTTAGTGGCCACGGTTGTCCACGATGCGGTCAAGCAGCAGCCAACGATGTTCACATGTTTTTCTCGTGTCCCAAATTGGGTCCTTTTCTGCAGGATGTTCAGCAATTCATTAATGTGGCTCTTAAGATATCGACAGATTTATCTTCTGAGTTGATAATAACGGGGTGCAAGTGTGATTCTCCGTTCATCAGATCCGATCATGAGTCAGCTCTTCTTTGTATTGCTATGTCAATAATCCGACTTAGCATAACTTCTGAATGGATTAGTCCTATCCCCCCTACTTTTATCAACTGGAGATCAAGGATGTTAGCACTTCATAATTTGGAATCTGCTGTGTTTCAAAGAAGGGGTAGGAGGAGGCGTGAGAGGGGATCTAAAATTTGGGCACCATTTGTATGTTGGTTGAATAATTAAATATTTGATGGGGGAACTTCTCCCTTTTTTTTTATGTCAACCTGGGTACAGTACTTACATGAGCTGGCTTACTCTTTATATTTCTTTCCCCCTTTTTTTCTTAGTATTTGACCTGCTTAAAAAAAACAAAACTTCTTGGACTAAAATGGACTTGCAGGCTTGGTGAACATGTACTTTAATTTGTGTTTAGATTTAATTGATTGAGCTAAAATGACTGCAAAGATTCTTTTGATGTTTTACTTTTAATTGGCTTATAAATTTTGTTATCAAGCTGACTAATAATTAAAAAAAAAAAAATAGTGAAGCCATCAGGGCCTGATGTTTTCCCCAACTTCAACGTTTGTATGGGTGAAGAAGTTTCCGCAGAAGTAACGTCATTCTCTAAGGAGCCAACGGTCAGATTTGGGAGAATATGATGAGAGATCTGATCTAAATATTCTACAATTGCTTAGGAATGAGAAGCTGACTCAGGTTCATAAAGTGATTTATTGAATTGAACAAATTCTTCTTATATAGCTAGATGTTTAGTAGTGGACTGTCCCAACGATATTGAAATTGAATCCATAGTGTGTCACTCCCGTCTTCTCTTAAGATAATTTGGCAATATTGTACTAGCCTTATGCCGTTAATGACATATCAGTAGAATAGACTGCATTATGAGTCTACGAGAATAAGCAAAAAAAAAGGATCCTGTAAACTCAGACCACATTCTGTATACTAAAAAATGGCAATCTAGAGCATTCCAAGATGGCTGCGCCCATATTGCTTGGTGCTTAAAGGTGAGCAAGAGCGGAGCATTTCGCAGCCTTCCACCCGTTCTTCCTAAAAGCAACGACCATCCACACATCTTCAGAAATGGCAAAAAGGCGTTTGAAAGTCCAGGCGCAGTAGAGCCCAGTCCCTAGGCAGCCAGCTTGCATGACACTGAAGCCCTGCCTCCTTGTAGGATTTGAGTATTTTCATTTATTTCCTGACTTTTTATATATACAATATCTAAGGAATTTGAGTAATGTATAATTGAGATTGATAAAAAATGTTTGAAAACCACATGGCACCTGGACACCTCGCTTGCCACTTGTCTGTGTCCTCCAATTCCTGTTTGTTGCAAACTGATCCAGTGAAACCATGGCTGCCTGGGTTTTCCCAATGGAGTTTTCATGACTGGGTTTTCTTGCTGACTGTTCTCTCTGTCCACAGAAGCCCTGCCCATCACAGGACCTACATAATGCAGGCCACAGCATGAGCCCACAGCATGCTGGTGGTACACTGAAGGCGCGCAAAAGGCAGCCTGTCTATGCCGGTAAATGCTGGGACCGCGCCCAGCGCCACAACCCCTGTCCCTCCCGCCCCCGAAGATACAACAGTGCTGAGCTTTACACTCTTGAACCTGGATGCCTCAACAAACACTGCCACTGCCCCAACCTGCACCCACTGCTACTTTAAACTCCACTGCACACACACCAGCCCACTGACCAGTCCCAGCCCAAATATGCTACAGACACCACCTGAACAAAAGAACTACTCACATGCACCCTTCTCAACATGATCACTATGGAAGTAGTGAATTGAATTATGGGACCTCACCCACCCGGGACCTCACCCACCCTTGCACCCAATATTCTCTTCCCCACTGAGAACTTGGTTAAATCAACATCCACCCAAGACATTGCGTCAGCTATCCCTAACAGATATAAAATCACTAACCAGGACCTCATCAACAAGCCGCGAGGAGGTGCAGCCATCATCCACAAAGAGACCCATAGTGTACCAACACCACGGACAATACAACCACCATTAAGGACCATCTTAGCTTCAAGCTCCACACAGACGACAAGACAACCATCAGAGGCACCCTCGGGTACCAACCCCCAGGTCTACGCTCCAGCTTCTGCAACACCAACGCAGACTTTATTGTACCCCTAGCCTTAGACTCCAAGGACTACATCTTCTTCAGTGACCTAAATTTGCACATCAGCAACCCCAATGACAAAAACACTGCACAGTTCCTCGACAGTATGAGCAGCTTCGGATTAACCTAGATTGTCCATGACTCTACACACACTGCTTAACGCATGCTGGACTCAATTTTCACATCAAGCAACTGTGTCAAACAGCCATGTCACAGAACTCACATGGGCCTATCACTCAATTGTCCACTTCAGCTTCTCCAGCCCCCACACCACCACCCTCAAGACGACCAGGGCCCCCTTCCAGAGGTGGAACAAAATCTCAGATATCAGCTTGGCGAATGCTTTCAAAATCTCCAACCCTTTTACCACCACCAACTTCGAACAGGGAGTAAAAAACCTCAACACCTGGATCACTAACTGGGCAGACAGCATTGTCTCCATCAAGGGCAATATCCAGAGAAACGCCTCCAAAAAGGCCAGCTGCTACACCCAAATACTCTGAACAGTGAAACAAGACAGCAAACAGTTGGATATGAGATGGTGCACCAGCAAGGACACCTCCAACAGGGTAGCCTTTAAGACCTCCCTTAACCTATACTACCGCCTGATGGGGGCAACAAAGAAGACAGTCCTTGCCATATGAATCCAAACCAGTGCCAAAAATGGCAACAAACTTTTCCACACCATTAAGGAATGCTCTAACCCGTCTGCCAGCGAAAACAACATCACGCACTAACAGGAGCTGTTCTACGAACTCACCCACTTCTTCCACAACAAGATCACAACCATATACAGAAACCTTAAACCCCAACCGGCACCTATGGACTTCCTCGACAGATATGCCACCACCGTAACCGACATGAACCACACACTGACCACCTGGACGATCCTTTACACCCAAGACACCACCTCCACCTTGAAATCCATCCACTCGGGAAGTACCACAGACCCATGCCTGCACCACTTCTTCAACCATGGAAACCAAAGGACCGGCCAGGAACGTACCACCCTACTCAACACCTCCATCACCACCACATTTCCCAATGGCTGGAAACACACTATTGACAATAGTCAATTATACCTGTAACTAAGTTACACATGTAAGTATACTCTTACGCATTTGAATAACTTTTCTACTTTTGGCTATTCACCATTAACCAAGTAGAAAGTAACTCAGAAGTGGAGACTTAAATGTCATTACCCCCACCCTGCAAAACAGGATGTGAAGGCCAATAAGTTACTACAGTCAAAAAGGAGCAGTTGTAAGGGCAGTAGCACACTGCAACATTCTCCCTTATAAAATAATGGAGGGAGGGTCTTAAAATAGCACCTAACAGGAAACAGTTTTAAACTAAATTAATTATGTCATCTCACTAATGATTTTGAAGAACAATTACCTTCTTTTATATTACCTATATAAATAACCTTTGTTAGGTTTTATTATAAACATTTTTCTTTAGGTAACATTTTTTTTAAATAAATCTTAAAGAATAATTTTAAAGTTAATTTAATATTTTTTAACTAACATTCTTTATCACTATTTACCTAATTTTAAATTAAATATTTAATTTAAAATTAGGTAATTAGTGCTAAAGAATGTTTCACTTGTTTATTCACCTCATATAAATATATTATATTATATTACTTTACATTAATATTTGCCATGAAAACAGTTAACTAATTTATTTCAAGTTAAATGGTCTACTTTTCCCCATAATTTCATCGCTGATGGTGGAGATATCCCTATGGTACAGGTATAGAATATGTTTAAAAGTCTGTTACACATGAACAAAATCAAATACTATTTGTTTGTTATGGCAATAATGTAAATAGATGTTATGCTTATTTTAAATCTAGAACAAAATAATGAATTGCTACTGTACTATAACCTCATTTTAATTTAAAATGTGTTTATTTTGAATATATTATATGTTATATTATAATTATATATTATTTAAAAATTATAATTATTTTAAAATAAAACCTCATTTAAAGCAAACAGTAGGTGCACTTCTTCTGTTCTTCCTTAGGTCCACAGTGTTCTAAAGAAGGTACCCAATAGTACCACAGTTATGCCTGACACTAGCTTGTGGAAGGAGAGGTCTCCTGGCCCCTTCCGAGCTAGTAGAGTAAATGTTCTTATGGGTTATCCTCACCCACTGTAATCCTGACTCAAGAATCCAAGATCAGGAAAACCTTCATCCCTTGTACAGAGCCTGTGTTCCCATCTAGAGGTGTGGCCATGGTTTTGAACAGTCTACACCCTGTTGATCAAAGCAGTTCTGTGGCTTCTCTCCCTCCATGGGGCTTGTTGCCTGCCTAACTGGGAGGATGAAATAGAGGTGATTTGCAGGTGTGAGCTACGTCTGTGTGACAGGGAAAGACCCTTTGAAGTTAATTGAATTGCTCGGCACAGCCCAACTAGCTTCCTGCCAGAGAAACTAATACACCTCCCCACAGCCAGGCCGCAATCTCTGCTCTAAAACAAGTTTGTACACCTTCTGTTACCACTTTCCCCTTCTCACACCTGATTCCTGCTACCACTTTCTGTCTTTTATCTGTTTTTATTCCCTTTCCACTGGTATTGGTTACAGCATGTCAGGTGGTGAGGGGAGGTGGCTATTAAAGAGCCTCCCATACCTGACACGGGTGCTTGGCTTTACTGTTACAGGATTCCAGCCCTGAGACAGAGGACGCAGGACCGTGCCTCTCCTTTTCAAACTTCCAGACTCCTAACCGCAGAGGGCGCAGGAGCGTGGCTCTTTCCTCTTTATCACATCACTCGTGTGCGGCAGGAGATACTAGAAAATGCCCTGACGTGGCAGGAGCCTCGACTGTTTCACCAATGCAGCAGGTGCCACGAGAGTCCCTTTATCGTTGCAGAAGCCGCAAGAACCTCCTGTGAGCGGTAGGAACCGCAAAACATCCCCCCACTGCAGCAGAAACTACAAATCATTTTCTGCAGCAGCAGGAGCCACAAATCATTTCCCTAACGCAGCAGAAGCTGCAAATCAATTTCTGCAGCGGCAGAAGTCACAAGCCCCTTTTCTGCAGCGGCAAGAGCCGCAAAACTTTTCCCTTCTGTGGCAGGAGCTGCAAGAACTTTCCCTGATGCCGATTGCGAGCGTAGTCGCCTGATCTCAATCCTTTCTTTGAGGCGCACGGCAGGAGCCGGCAGCACCGCCTCCAACGCGAGCACGATTTTGCCATTTTCATTGTTTATGCTTTCTCATTCTGGAATGAGCAGCATCAGGAGTTGCCAGTGCATGGTTCCGTACTTTATGAAACAAGTCCCCTGAGGTGGAGCATTTGTTTTTTTTATTTGTAGCACATGTCGGGTGTGAACAGTGCGCTTTCCTTTTTTATGTTTGTACCACTGTGCAAGAGTCAATTGCACTACCTGGTATGGAGTTCTTTTCCTTTCCCAAACCCAGCCATCCCTTCTGCGCAGCATCCATGGAAAATGCTTCCCCTAATTTAGGATGTCCCCCTTTATAATGTAATTGTATAGGCCCTGCAAGGTTGTAATGCCCTGTGTATTGTTAAAATCAATGTTAGGTACAGGTGCTCTACCTTCAACATTGCTGCCATAGGCCCCTGTCACTGCAGTGTGGTCTTGTTAAGGTGCATTCTAGTTGCCAGGAGCTGGCAGGGACTCCAAACAATGTTGCCATTCCAGCCTGCCTTGCCTGCACACAGTTAGAGTAGGGAAGCTCCTGGCACCTTTTAGAATAAGGGCAGAGCTTAGTTTTGCCGCCTTAGAGGGTGGTCACCTGACCTGGGCCTATATATGGAAAGGGAGGGAAACTTTCCAGTCAGTTGGGGCATCACTGACCTGGGGAACCCACGCAGGAGTTTTAGGCGGGAGGGCCTAGTTAGGAACCTATGCTACTGGGAGTGACAGGATTTAGGTGCTGCCTCTTAAGCTGGGTGAGGGGTCCTAGACTAGCCCCCTGATCTGGCCCGGCGGTAGGGAACCCCAGGGACCATCTACAGTGACCTGCAGAGGAAGCCTGCCTGCAGTCCCCAACTCAACCCCCCTTCAAGTAACAAGGGACTGATATTTACAAGGGTGCAAAAACCATCAAGCGCCAAGAAACAGAAGACCTTCAAGTTACCACAGGACTGCTGGGGCTCAACCAGGTACTGGACTGTGCTGCACCTGCGCCCCCCTACCTTCACCTGGGTCCCTGCGCTATTCTGCCGCTGTCTTGTGGTCTGTCCTGCATGAATTGCCTCATTTACTACAGCTGACTGAACTGCGGTGCCCTTTGATAAGCGCTATTACAGTTGCTGCCCTGAGCGCTATATCCTGTAAGCGCCTCGAAGTCCCTGTGTGAAGCGCTATATTGCCCAAGCGCTGTGTGTGTGCCTGGAAGCGCCGCATACCTGTGCCCCCACAGCGCCGTGAAGTCCGAGAACGCCGCTGCCCCGGTCATCGCAGGAGCCTCGGCGCATTCTGGTGTCCCCCTCGGCGGCCCTCGGTGCCAGGAGAGGGCCGCCGCCATGTTGCTGAGGGATGAAATCACCGCCGCCGCCGCCCGGGGGCTCACAAGGCCTTGAGCCTGCCGCTGCGGCCCGGCGTGCTCTTGTTGGCACCGGTGCCGCCTTTACCACCCCCCTCAGCGGCCCCCGGTGTGAGGAGAGGGCCACCGCGAAATTCCAGTCAGGCCCGACGATGCCTGAAGCCGAGGAAGCCGTTCTGCCAGCCTCACGTGACGGGGGCACGTCAAGCCACGCCTCGCCGTGCATCGATTGGCCACGTGGCTAAGCCCCCCTGCAGCCGCATTTGGATTGGTTCCCGGGCCATGAAGGCTGTGGAAGGCCCGGAGCAGCTTGTCATCGGGGAGGGCTCTGTGAGAGAGTCTGAACCCCCCCCACCTGCCGGTAGAGGCCCTAGAAGACCGGAGAAACATCGGGGCTGAAGGGAGGCCCCGGAAAGAGCGCCTGAGTTGCGCGGGCCTCCCCTGACCGGCCCACCATCTCTGAAGCCGGCTGACACTGCCGGAGGGCTCCGGGGAGAGTAAGAACCCCCGGCGCCAGAAAACTCCACAAGGGCCCTGGAAGGGCCGAAGAGAGAAGGTAACCCCGGGGAGGAGGGCGGGAGGCCCTGAGTTCAACCCTCCCCGGGGGAAAGTTGAAATTGGGCCCCGTTGGTCCCCTACATGGCCTAGAGGGTTAACGCTTAGTGGGACTGGCTGGTCTTACCTGCCCTTAGGCAGGTTTACAAAGAGTACTGTTGCTGAGCCATAACGTACCCTGGCTTGGAGCCAGTGCCAATGCTTGATAAGAAGCCCCTTGTCCCTGTATGCCTACAGTAAAATAGGGAAATGTCTACTGCCTGCTAATTAAATGGTGAATCATTGCCCTGTACTGAGTTTCTTGCAGGGGCGGGCTTCAAGGAATCCTGATGGGAGTAACCTCTGATACTTATTGAATTACTCCAGCACTATTTTGATAACCTAATGTCTGGTGTTGAACTGTTGATATGTACAAGGGGTAATATATTTTTATAACTGCTTCTTGAAATGTTAGGCCATGGTTTGTGAAAGTACCCTTTTAGCCTGCTTAAAAGTATAACGTGACAGGTTGTGTTACTTCAAGTTTTCTCCTTTACTGAAAGTATTTAATGAGATGTTTCATCATTTTACAGGAAATGCATTTTTAAAGGCGTCCATGAAATGCTTTAATGTGGTACTTTAAAGTAATGAAGTTTTCTCCTTTAATGAACGTATTTAATGAAATGTTTTACTCCTGGTACAGGAAAAGAGGTACTCCAACCTAATGTTGTGGCTAACGAAATGTTTTACCTTAATGAACCATTGATTCTTGATACCTAGTGTATCTATGCTCCTTTTACCTTAGGCACTCCTGCCTGCTGGAATTCCCCACAGATGGTAAAGGAAATGGTTATTTAGGATTAATGAAATGTTATTATTCCTGCCTGATTTCTAGTGAAATGTTGGTTCCTACTTAAGGAACTGTTTATTCACGGTGTAACCTGGCTAATGAAGTTTTCCTGCTACTGATAAAATGCTTTACATCTAATGCCAGGTTTTATCCTCATTAAATGCACTGTTTATTCCTGCTAAGGAGTTTTAGGTAATGTTCACCCTTGCTTGGTGAGAGATTAATTGTGTTACCTACTGAACAGGTTACCAACCTGAAAACCTGTGGACAATTGCTATAGAACTGTTCACCCGTGCTAATTGTTTTATCTACGAAACAGGTTACTTACTTGATGAAATGGAGATTTCTCCATACCTACGGAGATGTTTTGCTCCTGTTTAATGTGATGTTAATTCTTTCCTGAAAGGTTTTTGCAATGTGCTACATTGATTATTGAACTGCTCCCTTTTCTCCCCTCTAATGAAATGTTTTGATGTGTAACTGATACTGTGATTTTCCACTCCTGAACCTTAATCTTACATAAAAGTTATTTGATTTTTAATCAAACACACTGGAGTGGCGTCAGTCATTGCGTGCCTTTTATTGTCTCAGTGGATGTGTGCTGTGTAGTCACTTAACACATAAGCTTTTGGGTGCCCAACTGCTCATGCCAGGCTACCCCCGGGGAACTGGCGACCCCAGTTCCTACACCTCTGGACCCTTTTCTCTATTTTCAACTGGATTGTTCCATACTCCACCATGCTGTGTCAACCATGGTGAGTGTGTGTTCCTTTTTATTTTAATTTTTAGCGGGTGCCGCTCGAGTAAGGAGTTTGTGTTATTCCCGGTTTCTGCTCGCCACAGGAGTGGTTGGGAGCCAACGCCCTGCTGGGGATTCATTTGCTGCAAGTCCGGCCGCAGTGGAGGTGAGAGGCGGAGGCGAGCGGGACTGCGAGGACCAGCAGTCCATCTGGCAGCGCCAGCTGGTTCCTCTTCCCGCCGCGCCTCGCGCCCCCTCCCAGTGACACGCCCCCCCGCCTGAGTGAACTTAACTCCTCGCGGCCCCCGCTTCGCGGGTGCCGCTCGAGTAAGGAGTTTGTGTTATTCCCGGTTTCTGCTTGCCACAGGAGTGGTTGGGAGCCAACGCCCTGCTGGGGATTCATTTGCTGCAAGTCCGGCCGCAGTGGAGGTGAGAGGCGGAGGCGAGCGGGACTGCGAGGACCAGCAGTCCATCTGGCAGCGCCAGCTGGTTCCTCTTCCCGCCGCGCCTCGCGCCCCCTCCCAGTGACACGCCCCCTTGTTACACTTAAGAGAATCTCCTCACGCGCGCAGCGGGACGCGCGCGGGGCGGTCACCGGGGCGAAGACCGGGCAAAGAGCGGGCCGTTCTAGGCCGTTAGAGGCCGGGAGAGACCGGACCGGGCCCCCCCTCTAACGCCCCCGCCAAATTGCTCCATCATTTACCTCATTATGGCATCCAGAGCTTTAAGGAGTAAGTCGGTACAACATGGCACAAGCACTTTGGAAATTTTTTTTCCTAAGGCGAGCTCCCAAATCAGCAAGTGTCACTCATCTACGGACTCTCACCTTGAGATGGGACCTGAAAGTGTGTTCTTGGACCTTGGGGAATCTGCCTCAAATGATGCTAGTACACCCATCACCACGGACGCTACCCATATGTCTCTGCTGGACAGCATCGACCAGACTATTGAGTCGGTACTTCGCCAGTTAAGAACTCCGGTTACGCAGAGGGATCGGGATTCCCCACGGCCAATGGGGATTTCCGACCACTCTGCTGTCCTGGATAATATGGGTCTAAACACGTTGGAAGCGGGTCAAGCGGCCTTGTCAACAGTCCCTGTAGATAGTGGGGTGGCTCAGCCCTTAAAAAGGAAAAGGCCTGCGGAAATAAAGAGGGCAAAAAGGGCAAAAATTGTTGCATCTGAATCAACCCTTGAAGATAGTACAGATATTTCGGTCTCCCCTGAGCTCATTTTATCTGGGTCGGATCTTGTGGCCTCGCCAGCTCCTGTGTTATCACCAGCGGCGGCGGGCCCATTTATCTTTGGTGGGCTATCTTCTAATAGTACAGATGCAGTAATTAATTCCCTCACAGTTATTATCAAGAATTTGTTAACCCCCATCTCAGTTAGATTAGAGGCTATAGAGAATCTACTCCAGTCCCGGGAAAATATCCTTATTAGGAGAAGCCCTGGTGTAGCTTCAAATGTCCCCGTAGCCACCGGGGAACCACCTGGGAATAGCTTACCTCCTTCCACATTACCCTAGGCTTTCAGTAGGGCATTGCCTAGTGCAAATGGTGCGTCTATTTCTCAGACGCGCACTTTGCTACCTCCAGTGCCTGGGCCCCCTGTTCCGGCCCCCAGGAGATCTAAGTTACCCCCTGCGCCGCGGCTTGTGCCGCAGTCAAGGGCGACAGTGGGTCCTACAAATGCCCCAAGTGATGGTTGTGTCCCTCCCCTAGATAGACGCAGGGAGGTCAATCTGCCCCCAGAAGCTGTTCCATACACGGCAATCATGGTGGGAGTTCCTGAGCTAGCTGGTGGTGTTAGGGAGTCTCAAGACTCCCTACGCAATAAGGTCATAAGCTGGCTCAGTATCAATAGACCGTTGCCTCCAAACTTGAAGGGTGAGGTTCTGATGGTAAGGAGGATCCCGTGGATTGGCTCTACCAAAAAGAACAGGTCAGGGGATTGCATCGTCTTAAGTTTTAGGAGCCCACACGTTGCAAATTACATCTGCAACTGGCTTGTACGGCCTGATAAGTCCACAATAGAACTTGTACCCCTTTCTTATTTCTATCCTAGTGGTAGCAACACGGTGGGAGGGAGTGAGAAGGGATGGACCAGGGTGGGCTTTGCTGTAGATGGCTCCCGTTACAGACCAAGGCCCCCCTTACCAACTGCTCAGGCAAACTTCATGCATCACAACAGGTTTTCCTGTCTGGACCAGGTCGATTGACCACAAACCAGGCCAATCTTGTCTGGTCCTGAGAATAGGGTGCATGACGTGCAAAGCCATGTGGGCTTGGGTGTGATCCCTATGTTGGAACCAACCCGGCTCCAGGCCGCTAATGAGCGAGGGGCTGACACGATTGACAATCTGTGCCAACTGAGTCCCCCACTTAACACCGGGCCAGCCCATATTCCGCAAACAGGGGCAGTAGAGCGGGCTGGTCCTGCTGCTGCCGCTGTCGGCGGAACCGGTGCCCTAGACGTCGGTTTACCCATGGCTACCCCGCAACCTCCTGTTGGAGCTCAGGGCAGCCTGCCACTTGACCCAGGACTGAGAATTCTCTCCTGGAATGTGGCAGGAATTGCGAACAAGGAAGGCTCTCCTGAATGGGACTCCCTGGTAGGTGGATGTGATATCCTTCTCCTTCAGGAGACTTGGGCGAGGGCCGCTCAGACCAAGAGAGGGTTTGAAGTATTTGAAATACCTGCCAAATGGGCTGGGAGGGGGAGGCCATCTGGTGGCTTGGCAATCTGGATTGCGAGTCACACTGGGTGTCAAGCGGAGCAGGTTCGCACGTGTTCGCAGGACATCCAGTGTGTGCGGCTCACTTGGCCTGGCAAAACTCCGTGGGCCATTGTCAACGTCTACTCGCGCCCGGTTGCCTCGCCAAGTGAATCACCTACCTTAAATGATCTGGCTTCCTTCTTGGGCCAACTTCCGGGTGACTACAAGGTGGTACTTGGAGGAGACTTCAATTGCCACTTTGAACCTTTGGAAGGTTTACTCGATGGTGCCCTTACGGCCGAGGACGACCATTGGGGGGTTCCACCCTCTTCTTCTCCTCACCCTAAAGCCTGGTCCCCTCTAGCCTTACAACTCATGTCCCTTACCCTGAATAGCGCGCTGAGGGCGTGTAATGGTCGTACCCCTTCCGATACCCCCTCGGTGTGTACCTTCAATAGGAGGGGCCATGAGTCGAGGCTAGACTATATCATGGTGGACATTTCACTTTGGCCCAAAGTGCTGGACTTTAGGGTTATTAAGAGGACAGACAGCGACCACAACGCCCTTTGCTTAAATATTGTGTGCCCTTTGCCCTTGATGGACTCATCCCCAGCTGGCCAAGGGGTTGATATGGGGGATTTGCTCCTGACCACAAACAGGCGCCGAGTTAAGTGGGGAAAGCTTGTAAGGTCGGAAGAGTCCATCAAGAAATTATATGAGCTGGCGCTCCCAAGCTTTATGGAGGTGGAGGCCCTCCTGAACGAACCAAGAACCCCTGATTACTGTGAGAAACTGGGAAACATTCACCAGGTTTTAGTGAGGGACTTGGCCGAGGTATTCCATCCGGAGGTCCCAATTCGAAAGAAAAGGACCCCTCTCCCCACCTGGTACACCCCAGACTGCAGGGCAGCAAAATCTGACCTCATTGCAGCCATAAAAGAGGGGTCAGACAAGGCCAAAGTGCGTGACCTAAGGAACCACCATAAATCAGTGCTGGTGGCTGCAAGGACCGAGTGGGACTGGAAGTATTGGCAGGACCTCTACGATGCCCTCAAATCCAGGGACTCCCGGCAATTCTGGGCCCTTGTAAATAATGGGTCAGGGGAACTCAGTAAAGCGACTGAGTCTAATATAGCCCCTGCGGTCTGGGAGGCCCATTTTGGGGCTCTCTACCAAGATACCAGTCTCTGCCCGGCCGCGGAGCTGCAACTGCCCTTGGGTACTGAGGAGTTCGGAATGGAATTATCCCTGGGGGAAGTGGAGCTTGCCCTAGAACGTCTAGCAGTGGGGAAGGCGCCAGGCCTGGATAGGTTACCCGGGGATCTATTTAGGCACCACCCGGATATCTGGGGTCCATACCTTCTCGTTCTATTTAATGCCATTCTCGGAGGTATGGCGATCCCTGGGTCGTGGTTGGGGGCAGAGATTGTGCCCATCCACAAGAAGGGCTCTACTCTGCTCCCTTCCAATTACAGGCCTATAAGCCTCATAGATGTGCCCCAAAAGATCTTCGCGCGCCTCATCCTGGACCATCTCCTAGACTGGGTCGAGGTCAATGACATCTTGAGCCCTCTACAGGCTGGCTTCAGGAAGAACACGTCGACCATGGACCAAATCTTTCGCCTCCTTCTCCTGTACTGGAAGACGGTTACGCTAGAGGGAGGTCGACTATACATGGTCTTCGTGGACCTGAGGTCAGCCTTCGACCTCGTCCCGAGGGGGAAGTTATGGGAGGTTCTGCAGAAGCTAGGAGTTCCCCCCCACCTCCTTAGAATCATCATTAGACTGCATGAGAACAACTTTGCGGTAGTGAGGTGTGGGAGGGATGGAAAGCCCTCGGGTAAATTCCCGGTCCGCCGAGGTGTCAGACAGGGCTGTGTCCTGGCTCCGACACTGTTCTGTCTGTACATCAACAGCGTCATTCAACACCTTGACGCTGTTGGGGATAATGACGCCCCGGTTTTGGCAGGAAGGAGGGTTCCGGCAATTATGTTTGCCGATGATACCCTCCTTCTTTCCAAATCCCCCATGGGGATCCAGAGGATCGTGGATGGTTTTGGTCACTTTTGTCGACAACATGGGTTGGAGGTGAACACGGAAAAAACTAAGTTCATGATCTTCAACCCTCCGACCAAGACCAGACCCAATCCAAAACTAGGGGGAAACTAGTCTGGAAAGGGTTTCTACCTTTACATACTTGGTGGTCTCACTCCAAGAAAACCTGACTTGGGATTCCCAGGTGGCAAGATCTAGGCTGAAACTCTCCCAGCTATCGGGCGCACTCCTGAGGGTATCCAACAAGTCCACCTTCAAGCCTGTCAGTCCGGCCCTGGAAATGTACAGGACTCAGGCGAAGGCGGCTGCCTTGTACGGCAGTGAGCTGTGGGGCCATAAAGCTGGGAAGGTCATGGCAGGGGTGGAAAATTGTTTCCTCAGACGTCTTCTGGCTCTCCCGCAAGGCACACCACTCCTCCCCCTAAGACTTGACCTGGGCCTCCCGTCAATCGCAGAGGACTTGCAGTCGAAACCGGTGAAGTACTGGCACCGGTTATGGTCCACTGAGGAGCTGCATCACTATAGGCAGGATCTCATACACGTCTTGAGGCTGGATGTTAATGGTAAGATCCCTTGGCTGGCACTCATCAAATCGGAATGTTCCTGCCTGAATTTGCCAGACCTATGGGATGACCCAGCTCAGGGTTGTAGAAGGATTTCGCGCAAAACCCTGGCACAGCTCTATAAGAATAAAACCCTTGCTGATATGGACAGTGCATATGACAGTGGCACCCTGACGGGACGTTTTATAGTATCCAAAAATTCTTATGCTTTTGAACCTTTTATGGATTTTATTTACCCTCTTCTGGCGAGGAAATTGTTCCTGCAATGGAGGTTTGGTACGCTCCCTACTAAAGTTTTTACCTATAAGTGGTCGCTAGGGGGCGACAAGCTTTGCCCATGCTGTAAAGTTAAGGATGAAGATGATTTGCACATAATGTTCTGTTTCCATGTTTATTGGAGCCCGAGGAGGCGCTGGTTAGCCCCTCTTTGTCGGAATCTGGGCTTCAGTAACTATTTACAAGCCTACAGGGTGCTGAAAACTAATATCCTGGGCCACATTGTGTTTGCGGTTTCCAAATTCTTAATGGCAGCATGGATAATAAGGAAGAAAATGTCTGGTTAATCCATTTTACCATGCTTTTCTAAACACTGCAGGGCCAATTGGTTTTTATTGTATATAATGTCTTTTATCTGTATGTATTTTTATTGCTTCTTTTATGGCCTATGTGGCCGAAATAAAGAATTTTTGGATTGGATTGGATTATTGAACTGCTCCCTTTTCTCCCCTCTAATGAAATGTTTTGATGTGTAACTGATACTGTGATTTTCCACTCCTGAACCTTAATCTTACATAAAAGTTATTTGATTTTTAATCAAACACACTGGAGTGGCGTCAGTCATTGCGTGCCTTTTATTGTCTCAGTGGTTGTGTGCTGTGTAGTCACTTAACACATAAGCTTTTGGGTGCCCAACTGCTCATGCCAGGCTACCCCCGGGGAACTGGCGACCCCAGTTCCTACACCTCTGGACCCTTTTCTCTATTTTCAACTGGATTGTTCCATACTCCACCATGCTGTGTCAACCATGGTGAGTGTGTGTTCCTTTTTATTTTAATTTTTAGGACAACAATTTTGACTAAAGTGTGTTTCCCCATCTTTTTGTTCTCATCTTTAAAGTCCTTCTATCACTTCTGTCTTGCAGACCTGAAGTTGTTACTACCTTCTCTGAGGCTACCCTGCAGACGCTGTCTGCTTCCCTTCCGCCTGACCACGCCACGATCTTACATCACGCCTAGTACCTTTCCTTCATTTCCCAGCACACCAGGGTGAATTTCTCTTCCCTTTTTCCCTTGGGACCAATCACCCATACTGTGGTAGTCTGTGTGGCGGATTGGTCTAGAGGTGAGAGGGGTGGCTCACTTTGTTCCTGCGGTACCTGGTATTCAGGTGAGTGGGGGTTGTAACACCTTCACCAGCTTGGGTGACAGTTAGAAGCTAATGCAAATTAGTCTCTAGGAGCTTCAGACAGGAAATATTTACACTATTGAGTTGGGCTTTTAATAAATATAAAAAAAGTTCTTATATAACATTGCATGCCATGGGTATACTTTGGATGCCGGATACCACGGCCTTATAGAAAAGTTAATTTTGTGTATTAGGGTTAGCCAATGTTGGCATGTTTTAGGGTTCAGAACCTCTGCACGAATTTGTTTATTAGCGCTCCAGGGTATGGGTCTCAATCCCAGCAGCATCTGTCTACAAAATTGAGGGTGACCACAGAAAAACATGTAATTTATCATAATCATTAACCTGAACTGTGGTGTGACAAGCTGTACTATCTTGAACTTGGGTGGTAAAAAGGGAGCAGGCTTTTCCCCCCAAGCTAGAATCGAGAAAAATAACTGCTTAGTCATATTATAGTGATTTAAGCTGAGATAAGATAGAGATTAATTCTCATAAAAAAAGAAATTGTTGGTATGAGTTCTTATATTGCATTGCTTCAACATGTGTTTTTCACTGTCAACTAGCATGTTCAGTAGTAGAGACTCCACCCTCTGAGCATGTTTATATTATAAGTAGACAGCATATTGCAAAGTAAAACTATTACTATCAGCTTTAATTGTATCCCATACTATATTCCTACATTGTGATTGAATTTTAGCTTCTAAAAACATTTTACAAAATTCTTAATCCAGGCAATAGCTGCAGTGTATGATACTTTGGAAAAGTACGCCTGAGTGAAGACTTGCCTCATTAATCTGTTTCTGGTAGCAATGTGCCTTCTGGAGAACGGGGTCCTTGTGGATTTCCTTAGTGATAGCAGCTCCTTAGGGATTTTCAGTTTCCGCTAATGTTGTCTTAATTTATTTTTGTTCTTTTGCTTTTGTTGAGCTCACTGGTGAATTAGAGGTGAGAGGTTTTTTTGAGAAGTTAGGAACTTGCCAAACTGTTTATAATGGTATTTTTTTTCATTTTGTTAGCCATAAATATAATACAATACACCACAGAAAAGCACTGAAATAAATCCAAAATTACATAGGAACACAAAGGATAGAGCTTACATTGTACAGAGATAAATATGAAAAGAACTTTAAACATAACTAATTACAGTAATTAACACTAAACCGCAAATTCTAATCCCACTGAAGACTGGACCAAACCCCTTTGAATTTTGACCAGGAACGTGGGCCTCTGGCTTTGGCTAGCGCCAGTTCCATTTCATAAATTTCTCTGAGTAGGACCCAAAATTAATGAATACTAGGAATTGTTTTAATCCAAACTCGAGCAATACACAAAAAAGCACATGCAATTATGATTGAAACAAATGGTCCCGTAAGACAACACCGATCTAGTATTGCCCCAATACTATTTCCGGCTTTGCCATCAGAATAGCATGGCCGATGTTGAAAAAACATGATTAACATCAGACCAAAATGAACTCAGCCTTGAACAGGTAACAAACATATGTCGTAAATCAGCAGCAAGCTCTTGGCATTTTGGGCAATATGATTTAGCTGACGATTGGTTCAAAGCCCATTGAGATATAATCTCTGGAGTACAGCATGAATATGACCCTATCCTGCATTAGTTTCAAATTAATTGATGCTACTGCTGAATCTATGGTTTCCAAAGATTCATGTACTTCCTCTTTAGTTATAGCAGTTTCTAAAACACGATTTAACTTTGCTGCAATCTGTATGCCGTCATCGATAGCAGTAGCTAGAAGTTTCTGATATACTTTATCAAGAAGCCCTTAGGCTGAAATCTGAAAAAGTGCAGATAATACCTCGGATGGACTAGGCATCTGTAATAGACCCAGACAATGGGGAAAGTAGTCCCTAATTTACGAATACTTAAAAAATTTGTTCTGCGACAACCCAACCTCTTCTTTCAAAGCAACAAATGGCCGAAACACTTGTCTATTATACAACTTGCCAAGCTGTACTATACCCTTACTTTGTCACCATCTCTCAACGTAGTCGTGAAATATATTGGGTAATGTGGGGTTTCCTCATAACATAGTGTATGCATGCAGCTCTGGTAGTGAATATGCCTTACAAATGTCATGCCATATCCTAACCCTATCTCCTTAAATCGGAAGCTCTTATAGTAGTTGAGGACGGCATTTTTATATAGCAAAAACCCTGTGTCTGCCAATTGGTATGAGAACCAGACTATGCCAGTGTCAGATCCCTTGAGCAAACTTTGAATTCTACCAACAATTGCGGCCCAAAAGTATCATTTAAAATCTGGAAGCATAAAGCAGCCTTGTTTGTATGACATCTTAATGTATCAAAAGGCTCTCCTTGCAGGCCAATAGCCCCAAATAAAGCTACCTACGGCATCTAAGCGCCAATGGCACCCTAAATGGAATTGTACAATATAGGTACAAAAACTTAGGAAGAATATTCATTTTTACAATATTCCACCTCCCAAATATACTGAGGGGAAGCCGGTGCCAACCATGCAACTTGGCCACCACCTTCTTTAGCAATGACTCATATTTTAATGTAATCACCTCATCAACTTGACTACTGATGCAAACTCCCAGATATGTTGACGTTCTTGTAATCCCCAATGCAACAGGGACCATATCAAGTTGGTAATATAAAAATGTCTGTGTCCTATTTACATTTTATTTGTAGCCAGAAAAAGACCAAAACCGCTGGGCTTCTTGTGTGATCTCAACTATAGCGTCTTCTGGTCTGGTGGAAAAGACTGTGATATCGTCTGCATATGCGGTTAGTTTAAGTTCAAGACCATTAAGAGACACTGGAGGAATCCTAGCATTATGTATCAGATGTTTTATAAAATGCTCAATATAAAGGGCGAACAATAGCGGAGATATGGGACACTCCTGTCGCATACCCCTTTCAAGTGCAAAATAAGATGAGGAGAGGTCGTTAAGCTGAACACCAGTAGTCGGATTACTATAACGTTTCACGACTGCCGTAACACACCTCCGACCAAGACCTAGGGATTTCATCGTTGACTATAAAGATCGTCAGGCCAACCAGTCAAAGGCCTTCTCGGCGTCCAGCATCAGCATCCCAATATGCTGATTTAGTTCACCGGAGACATCAAATACAGCGATAGCTGTGTTGATGTGAGCCTCCATGTCTCTACCAGGTACAAAGCCATGCTGCTGCTCCAAAACAATACGTGAATGAATGGAGTCAAGGGCGAGGCAGGGACTTTTGAGAAGATTTTGGCATTGGCATTAATCAAAGATATAGGACGATATGAACTCATCTCCTCTACTGGTTTCCCCTTTTTGGGAAACACTATGATATTGGTAATATTCCAGGAGGAAGGAACATCCTGCCCCTGCATGATTTCATTACATAATGCAAAAATAAAAAAACGCACTAGCACATCTATAAAAATGTTGTAAAATTCCAACGGAATTGTGTCTTCGCTGACAGCCTTGCCAGCAGGCAGAGCGCTAATCGCTTCCTCAATTTCCCCAATATCAACATCATTTTGCAAAGGCTCGGAAAGTAGTGGGTTCAGAACTGGCATTGCGATCTCCTGAATGAAATCCGTAGCAGTTTTATGACTAAAAGAAGTTTAATTACCATACAAATCAGCATAGAATAGCCTGAATTGATCCACTATATCTACAGATCTAGTATAGGCTAGACGGTCGGCCCCTTTAAATAGTTTAATGCAAGATCTAGCCAAAACTGATTGGCCAAAAAGCGGCCAACTCTTTTTCCCATATTCATATTGTTTAAATTTGAACTTATAGTAATTATTTGCTACTTTGTCCCCTAACCTTCTGTTAAGTTTAGCTCTTACTTCGATAACGTGCTGATAAACCAGCTGTTTACTGGAGTTCTTTGTGACAATCGCTCTATCGTGTTTTTGCTCCAAATCTAAGTAAAGCTTATGTTCTTGCTCCATCAGGCATACCCCCTGCCGGTTCTGTTTCATAATGTATTGGAATGTAGCCCCTCTCACATAAGCCTTCATACAATCCCAGACAACTGCAGTGGACGCCGTGCCCCAATTATTCTCTATATACTCCTCCAGTGTTCCTCGCATACATTTCACATACTCTGGATTGCTGAGGAGGTGTCTAGGAAAAGAAAATTCCCTCACTAACTCTTCGTCCCCCGGCAGAACTCGCACTGTCAGCACCACAGGGTTGTGGTCGAAGGTCATTTTAGGGCAAACCTCTATGAATGCGTTTTCCAATGCAGTATTATTAATAAAAATCATATCTATTCTTGAATATGACTTGTGCGAATGCAAAAAAATGTGTATCCAGGTACAGTGCGATATAATCTTCTCCCGGCATCTTCCAGTTGATGTATGTGAAGAAGTTCTAAAATTGTTGCCCTAGTCCTGCCCATTCTGACATGAGTTGATATATTAGTAGCATCTATCTTGCTATCTAGGATACAATTAAAGTCTCCCATAACAATCAACTCGCCTGCCCACCCCGTTAAAACAGAACATAAGTATAAAAAGACATCAGGGCAATCAGTGTTAGGGCCATATACCATATATACCATAACCTTATGCCCACAAATCAGTAATTGAACAATTGCCCATATCCCTTTGGAATCGACCAGTGTGTGGAGAACAGTGGCCAGGTAGTTCTTAGACTTTAATATTACCACCCCTCGAATAGAGATTGGGTACGAAGTATTAACAAGTATGTCATATCCAATCCGTTTTAACTGTGCTCTGTCTTTAAAAGCTAAATACATTTTCGGGAGCCCCAATATATGAGGTTTGAATACATGAAGTTCCTCCATTACAAGCCGGCACTTTCTGGCATAATTGAGCCCAGATACATTCCAACACATATATGTAAAGTCCAGCATTTAACAATTCTTGTGAAGCCAATCCAATCATCTCCCCCCTCATTGCATGTCTCCTTCCCTTCTGATCTACCAGTGCTAATTTAACTAAACTATGGCTGTTTAAACTCCTCCCTGCCTGACCCTCTCCCCACCTGCCGCTCAAACAAATCAACACATAACGACAGACTACTATGATCTGTCCATCCCCCACCAAAGCAACCCACCGCCCAGTGCTTACAAAAAGGAATCGCCCCCTTCTTTGCTGTCCCAAAATGACAGCATTAGGAGGGCGCTCCCTCTACACCCCCCCACAAACCACAGGCCACCGCCTTACCATGCCCGCTCCTCCCCAAATGTGTGTACAATACCAGTCAAACTAAACAAAAACAGTGAAAGTATTGTGAAACATATTTCATAAGCAATCACAAAATATTCCTCTCTATTAACCCAGATAGGAAAAAAAATGTGCTGCTTTTAAACAGTCACCCCTTTCTTTGCTGCAAATCGCCACTCTGATAAGGCTTGTTAAGCATCATGTTCATTAAAGAAAAAATGTGATTGGCCATCCTTCATAATCTTTAGATGAGCAGACTTTTGCAGAAATACATCTGAACACACATCTTTGAATGGATCAATCAGTTGACGCAGCCTCCATCGCTTGTCCATTGTTTGTTTACACAAATCAGAATGCACAAATATAGACATTGCATTCAGTTTCACAGGGGCCGACAGGCGTGCCTTCAGATAGATTGCTTGTTGTAACAAAAAGTTGCCCATATACACCACCATTGGCCATACACAGTTAGACCTGGCTTGATTGCCCTGTGATATAAACAAAGGTAATATATGTGCACGCTGGACCTGGGTGTCCATATCCCAGTCTGGCAGGTCAGGAAAGGCTTTCTGAAAGAGACTAACAATAAAAGCCCGAGGATATGTGCCGTCCCTCCCTTCTGGAATACCAAAAACCCTTAAATTCTGGCGCTGTTGCCGGTTCTCAAGGTTTTCGATCTTTGCTTGTATAAGAGTTTTTGCAAGGTTCACTGTGTACTTGTTAGCCTCCTCCACAGCTGCAACCCGTTGCTGTAGATCCGTGACCTCAGAAGAGAGCTGGGAAACCTTAGAAGTGACATCCAGCAGTGCTTGCTTTATCTCTCTACTATCAGCTTTAGCCCGTTGAAAGTACTCTTGGGCCTCCGCTCTCTGAGTTACTAGCACTTGCAATATTCTAGACAATGATGGCTCCTCACGTTCTGCCGGTTGCTGACCCTTAGAATAGAGTTCAGTTTTTAGTGCCACCAATGATGAAGATACTGAACTAGGAGCCAAGGATAAGGATTTTGAAAGGACGGGAGGCACCGTTTCCACTATTTGTACTGCTGACTCTAATGGTAATACCGAGAGACTTAAATACCTGTTGTTTAATTCACCAGACAACCCACCGGGTCATCAAAGCCATTGTGAATAGTGGGTACAGTCCCATGGGTTGTTACTAGTATCAACTGCTCAGTGTCAACACCAGCTCCTGCTGCCCTTGCATCTGTTGCCATGTTGCCAGAGTTAGACAACCTTGAAATAATAGCCTTGACTTCACCCTTTGTGGCAACTCATTTGCGTAAAGGACTTGCTCCAGGACCGACTTTTATAGTGCTAGCCGCTGCCTCCTTAAACCGCCCCACTGTATTAGTTACTTGAAGTTTTACTCCACCACCCCAACCCTTACCTCCCTTACCAGACCTCGTCACTTTAGGACCTTTCCCCTTAGCACCTTTTGCCCCCTCCAGAAGATTGGCTTTTGGACAACTGAAAACCCCTGCATCATTAGTATAACTTCTCAAAGTGCAAATTGAAGTGTCCTGCTGTTTCGCAGATTCTGCTGGGCGGCTAAGTTGGCTGTTTCTCGAGATTCGAGTAGGGTTAGGTGACGCCAAATCTGTAGACTGTTCAGCATTTATTGCTACAATAAGCTCAATACCCAACGAGCTACAAGTCAAATGCTGCAATAGGTCCACTATTCCGTTGCTAGCACAGTTCCCATTTTCATTCCCTGTACCTTCTTTGGGCAGTTTTTCAGAAATCTGACTCATCTGACTAATAGTTACTGCAAGTTCTTCTAAAGTTGAGCCACTGGGTTATAAAGTAGCCACTGAATTAATTATTGGGGTAGCAGCCGTACAGACTAACAGGTCGCTGTGCACCTCCTGACTGCTAGAAGCAGCTGCCTCCATTCTTTTCCTTATCTCAATTGTATTAAGCGGAGTTTCTTTGGCCGACCCAATTTTCTTGCTAATTTCTTGACAGGAAATGGCAGAAAGTGTTTGAGCAGAGCTGATCTCTTTGCCAGTATATCCTCATTTCCAAGACCCTCCTGGACTGTTGCATTAAGTAACTCGGCAATCTCGGTCATGGCAAGACCTGAATTGGAAGTCTCTGTACCGCAGGACTGGAGCAGCTCCGCTGCCTCCCGGAGCGCAATAGCCTCAGTATTGGTTTCCCCAACCGCAAACTAGTGCTGTTGCCTGAGTCGAAAGTAGAAGCGTCTTCCAGAATAACCTTCCTTCCCGGCAGTTCACCTACAGCAGCTGCATCATTGCGGCTTCTTCCGTTGTTCCGGGACACCGCTGCTGCTCCGGCCTCAGTGGGAACCTCCACACGACCTTGTCCTCTGGCAGTACGCTGCGGGGCCATTCTCTCAGCTTGCACCACCTTTGATGATGCCGCCGGCCTCCACCTACCACCTTGGACCGCAAAGACACTTCCAGGCTCAGATAGCGGCGTCTGTGGTAACTGCTGCGTGAGCCACCACACTGCTCTACCAGCATACACTGCACTATGCAACTGCATGATCCGACACATCAGCAGTAAGTGCCTCTGTCAATGTTTAGTTTGTAAGGCTCCTGGGTATCTTAACAACAACTTGTGAGTTCATTTGTTGTGAGGGAGAGCTGGCGGGCAGAGATTCACCCAGGGCTCATGAGGTGAGAGCAGGGAAGAGTGCCCTCAAGCGCGGAATCAATCCGCCATCTTCCTGTTTATGATGCTACATGAGATCTGGTTATAGTAAATCGGGAGTGATTCCACTGATCAGGCCTACTTGTAAGGTGGCTGAAGATTTGGGAGCTTGAAAGTGTTGCTCAATAGAGTATTTTTTATAGTAGTTACAGAATAATTTTAAACATGAAACTTCTTTAAAATAAATATAGCTTTTACCAAAATTAGTATTACAGATAATAAATGTGAAATTAGATGTCTTGGAATGACTGTGACCAGTTCTAACATGAAATAAACTAAACATTGAGAAGAAATGACTAATGCTGAAATGAATTTGACATGCAGTCAGATAAAGCCAAAACACATTTATATAAATAGTATTAAACTGTCTTGGTGTTCCATCACCTTCTTACCAAGGTTTCAAAGACTCTTAATTATTCTTGTTTTAACTTTATCTTCAGTAGCATATATCTGTTTTTACTGTTCTTTCCATATCCATAATTTAGTCATAGTGAAGGTGGTAGGATGCAGTGATTAATGCTTGATGCTGTAGGTCTTTACCAATTATAGTAAGTGCTATCTGGATAGCTTGGCAGCAATTATTAATATTATTATTATATTTAAGTTTATAGAGCGCACAGCTACCCGGAGGTTTCCCGGCGCTAAGAACAGGATGAGGGCAGAGTACTGGCAAGATCAAGACTCAGAAAAGGGAAGGCCTATTGGTTAAACAACCAAGTTTTCACATCCCTGCGGAACTTGAGGTAACTAGGTTCAGTACGCAGGGGAGAAGGAAGAGAGTTCCACAGGGAAGTAGCCAGATATGCAAAGGAACGACCGCCCATTCTGGCTTTTTTAATCCTGGGGACCTGAAATTTGTGCTGATTGGATGAGCGAAGGGTGCGGGAAGGGCGGTATTGATGAACTCGTGTTCTGAGATAAGGGGGGGGCCTGCCTGCATTAATTCTGTGCATAAAGCAGAGGGCCTTAAACTTTGTACGACTTTCGATGCGGAGCCAATGAAGGCTTCGAAGAGAGGTAGAAGTAGAGGACTTATTGGACAGTTTGCAGAGGAGCCGGACAGCCATGTTCTGTACCGTCTGTAATTTACGAGTCACTTCCTTGCAGGCCCCCAGGAGGAGAACATTGCCATAGGTTTTTTTGTGTGTCCTGAGGGAGCATCCAGATGATCTTTCTGAGCCACTTGAGGATGGTGATGCAAGTGGAAGAGACTCTGACCACGTGTTACTTCAAAGACAACTGGTCATCAAAGATGATGCCAAGATTGCGAGCAGTTTTGGAGGGGACAGGGAGAGTGCCCATTTGTGGTGGCCAGTGATGGGGCCCCCATAGGGTGGTGTTATAACCAAACAGAAGAAGTTCCGTTTTCCCCCCATTTAGTTTTCATTTATTTTCATGCATCCAGGTGGCAATGTTGCTAAGTCCTGAGCAAAGGGAAGATGTCGTGGAATGATGGCCCGTGGAAAGTGAGTAGATGATCTGGGTATCATCAGCGTAGGAATAAATGGTGAGCCCAGCTTGCTCCGCAATGGTGGCCAGAGGTCTAATATACAAATTGAAAAGTAGGGGACTCAGGATGGAGCCCTGGGGGACGCCGTAAACAGATTTATGGACTTTGGAGGCAGATGTAGAAGAGAAGACTTGGAAAGTTCGATCGAAAAGGAAACCTGCAAGCCATTTTAGGGCTGAGCCAGTGATGCCGGAGGACTTCAGAGTGTTAAGAAGGATCAAGCAAAATAAGTGCCACGGTTTCCCCTTTGTTGACCTGGCATCGAATGGTCTCAGAGACCCCCAAAAGTGTTGATTCTGTCGAAAAGCCAGACCTAAAGCCAGACTGAGATTGGTGAAGAATATTCCATGATCCCACGTGTTTTGTAAGTTGTATATTAATGTGTTTTTCCAGAATATTGGAGCATACCGGAAGGAGTGAGATGGGACGGAAGTTGGATGGGTTTTTGGGGTCTGCATTCGCCTTTTTCAGTAGCGGTACTATCATGGCGTGTTTCCATGCGTTGGGGACCTTGGATTCCCTAAGAGAGGTGTTAAGCAGTTCTAGAATAAGATTAAGGGAGGAGGTGTCCAGGGTTTGTAAAATTTGAGGGGGGATAGGATCCATCTGGGAGCCGGATTTAATGTTGCTAATAATGTCCTGAAGTATAGTGATATTTAGAGGGTCCCAAGTAGTTATTTGCTGCAAGGAGGTGTGAGGAGTATGATCCGGTACCTTGGATACACAGGAGATAGCCAATGCGGGCCGCTCAGAGGGTGGGTGGGTGGGGGTAGGACCTCCGAAGTCGGCATAGATATTATCAATTTTGGCGATAAAGAATTCTGCCAAAGTATTACATTGCGTTGCGTCTAGACATGGGGCTTTAGGCTGGCAGGATGCACCATAGAGCTCCTGTACCGCTTTAAACAGCGCTTTGGGGCGGTTTTGTGCATTAAGTATAGTCAAGTTGACGTATTCTGCTCTAGCTGTGTTGCAGAGTGCATGGTATTTGGCTAAGGCCGTTTTTTACAGTTGCTTGGGGCATGAGTCATAGTGAGTGCGCCACTTCCGCTCAAGGTTTTTGCAGATGGTTTTTTCCCTTTTTAGCAGATCTGTGAACCAAGGGACGGGTGGGTGGTGCAGATTGTGCTTCTTCTTCCGCTGAGGGAGGCACGCTTTAACGGCCGAGGTGAGCCAGCTGTGAATAACCGCCTCCTCCTTTTTTTTTGTAAAATTTTTATTTTCAGTTTTAAAGAAACAGTTCACACAAAAAATTCACCAAGGTGCGATACAATTCCTCTCGGGGAGGGCCTGTCTGGGAGCATAAAGCATCAACTTAGTAATAACATAGGCAAAGTCAGTTCGTGGCACGTGCCTACAGCTGTAGTCGCTTAACGTAATAGATCAGCCAAGAAGAAAAATGTTACATCACATAGCAGGGCCGGCATGGCCATAGAACGACATAACCCAATCAACCAGACCATTTATCCTCGCCATGTACCTTGGTGAACCATAAACCGATAAACAGAACTCCCCCCCCTACCCATGCCCTCCCCCCATGGTGGCGACTCACTCAATCAAAAACTCCTTCCGGCAACCAGATTAGACCTGAAACAAATGAAGTGACCTCAAGGATGCAGGGCAGACAGCGGACGGTAAGCCCTTAGACAGGAAATTCACCAATGGACCCCACTGGAATTGGAAGTTCTTAAAGTTACCAAGGAATATGTCCGCCATTCTCTCCAAACTCAGAAGTCTCCACAGTGGTGCCTGCCACAGCGAAATTGCCGGTGCCTCCTTTTGTTTCCAGGCAGCTGCAAGTGTAATCTTGGCAGCACCCAGGCAAAGCCACAAAATCTTCTTGTCCGCCCTGGTCTGGTGCTCGAGGCCGGGTTCTCGTAAGCCTAGTAGGACGGAGGCAATAGAATCCTCTATGGGATACTGCAGAATATCCCTAACGTGCGAGAGAATCTCCTCCCAATAGGGCCGAATCACTGGGCAGTCCCACCAGATGTGGCGAAAGTCCCCAAGAAACCCACAGCCCCTCCAACATTTATCGGAAGTGGCCGGGTAAAAGCGATGGAGCCTGGTCGGGCATAAATACCATTGCATAAGCGTCTTAAGGTGGGCTTCTCTGATATCCCTCCACAATGCTGTCCATTCAGTGTCTGAGATATCTCTCCCCAGCATCTCTTCCCATTGCTCCATATATCTAGGCCTAGGCGAGACCGCTGATTTAAGCAATAGCTGATACAGGAAGGAAATGACCCCCCTCATTGCAGATGTCCGCAGTAGGAAAGCCTCGAATGGGGAAGGTGGTCTCGTGGCCGCCTCCAGTACCCCCGAAGACGTGGCCCAATGGAGCAATTGTGCATGACGATATTGGTCATTCTGGGGAACCCCATAGTCCCTCACGCAGTTAGCAAAAGTGAGGGGAACCCGACCATGGAACAGGTGGGTCAGGGCCCTACAACCACCCTCCCTCCATGCATCGAAGGCTCCCTCTCGTTGCGCCGGCGGGAAGGCTGGGTTGTAGTGCAAGGGCGTGAAGGGTGAGGGGAACGTAGTCCATCGTTCGTCACCAGCAAGGGTGTCCCACACCTTCAGGACAGTACCCGTAGGTGTACTTATATAAGCGTTCAAGGGACGGTCCTTCTTAGGCTTCCAAGCCAAATCCCACACCGACCTCCCCGCCACACTCCGGTCCATGTGCAGCCAATGCTTCTCCGACATTTGCTGTGACCATTCTACCAATATCCTCAATTGTGCCGCTTTATAATAAAGCTGGAGGTCAGGAAGACCCACTCCGCCCTCGGACCTCGGCCTACGCAGTAGTGCAAAGGACAAGCGTGCTCGGCCCCCTTGCCACACAAATCGCAATATCTGCGTCCTAAGACGCCGAAAATAGTCACCGTCCAAAGAGATGGGCAGGGCCTGAAATAAATATAAATATTTGGGAAGGAGAACCATCTTCACAGCATGGATCCTACCCAGCCAGGACAGAAATTTAGGTTTCCATCTGTCCAATTCGGCTCGAGTCTTTGTCAACAAAGGGGGAAAATTGGCCGCGAATAGTTTGCCCACAGTAGGAGTCAAGTGGACCCCCAGGTAGACAATCGAGTCATTAGCCCAGGCTAAGGGTGTCAGAGTGCGCACGCGTTCCATGTCCGTCGGCGATAGAGTAAGATTCAGGACGTATGACTTGCTATAGTTAACCTTGAAGCCGGCCACCTCTTCATAGTGCAGCAAGGCCTCCCTAATACAAGGCAGCGAACGTTCTGGGTCCGCAACGGAGAGAAGTACGTCGTCCGCGAAGAGCGTGATTTTATGTTGCTCTCCCGTGAACGGAATGCCCCGTATGCCCTCATGTTCCCTCACCGCCACCGCCAAGGGCTCAATGCTCAGCGCGAACAGGAGAGGGGAAAGCGGACACCCCTGCCTAGTGCCTCTGGTATGCGGGAAGAATGCAGACAAGTGGCCATTGACTCCCACTCGAGATCTAGGACTGCAGAAATTGGCCTTCACCATAGTGATGAACTTTTCCGAAAAGCCAAAAGCCGTCATCGTATGAAACAGGAAGCGCCAGTCTACATGGTCGAATGCCTTTTCGGCATCCAGCCCTACCAGGACCGCCGGAATGCGAAACCTGTCCGCCTTTTCAATGAGATGTACAACTCTGCGCGTATTGTCGTGCGTCTGGCGCCCCTTGATAAACCCGGACTGGTCAGGGTGTATGATTGCCGGCAACAGATCCTGCAGTCTATGCGCCAAGATCGTCGAATACAATTTCGCATCCAAGTTAAGGAGCGCTATGGGGCGAAACGAGGCACACTGGGTGGGGTCTTTCCCCGGCTTCGGTAGGACCGTTATAACCGCCTCGGCCAGGGAACCCTTCGAGGAGCCGGACTCAGCCATGCTGTTAAAAAGAATCACCAAAAAGTCACAAAGTTCAGAGGCGAATGTCTTATAAAAGACGGCAGTATATCCGTCCGGCCCAGGGGCCTTGTGGAGTTTCAGGCTCTTAATAGCCCCGAGCACCTCTTCCCTGGTAATTGGAGCCTCCAGGACGTCGTTCCACTCTTTGGACACCTGGGGAAGGGACAAGCGCTGCAGATACTCCCTCTGAGACCTCGCGTCCAGCTCGTCTCCAGCGTAAAGGTCTGCATAAAAACGGCCAAAAACAGCCGCTTTTTCCTCGTCCCGGTGATGCATCTCTCCCGCAGCGTCCCGAATCCCTCCGATATATTCACGTTCCCGCCTATCCCGTAGTTGTCGCGCCAGATGTCTCCCCACCTTGTTACCGCAGGAATACGACTGCCTGCCTAACCTCAATAGCGTCAATTCGGCCCTGTTATTGTAATGGGCTCTCAATTTCCCACGAATTGCGGTCAAAGGCCGGAGGGTCACTCTAGAAGGGTTGAGTTTGTGAGCCTGTTCAAGTTTCGCCAATTCGGTCTCCAAAGCCTCCCTGTCCTTGCGCCGCGCTCTATTAAGATTCGCATTGAGGCCCAAGCAAGTGCCCCTGATGGACGCCTTCAAAGCATCCCAAGTGTTAGACACCGAGGTGTCCGACACGGGGTTCAGCTCAAAAAATTCCTTGATAGCCTTACGTAGCGCCTTACTAGAGACATCGTCCCGCACCACCGAAGCCGGGAAGTACCATTTCCGCTGCCCATCACCAGGTGATGACCACCGGAGTCTAAGCACCAGTAGACTGTGGTCAGAGACCGAGAGCGGAAGAATGACGGAGTCAAGGACATCACCTCTAAGCGCCTGGCTAATAAAAATGTGGTCCAATCGGGAATAAGAATGATGGACATGTGAGAAGAAAGTGTAATCCCGGGAGGTAGAATGGAAGAAACGCCAGCCGTCCACCAGTCCCAGTTCACCCACCAACTGCTGCGAGGAGGGAGAAAACACCCCTGTATGTGCCCTATGGGTCCCAGAGCTATCCACATTCGCATCCCACACCAGGTTAAAGTCCCCCAGGAGGAACAGGTTCCCTTCCGCAAAGTCACCCACACGTTGCAACACACCTTGCAAAAATTGATTTTGACCAGCGTTGGGGATGTACACCACTACGAAAGTACAGAGCCTCCCTCGGACAAGCCCCTTCACCATCAGCCAGCGTCCATCCTTATCGCTACAGACATCATGAGGCTGGAAGTGCAGCGTAGAGCGGAACAGGAGAGCCACCCCCCTATGCTTTGTGGACGCCGAAGATCTATAGATAATGGGAAATGCCTTATGTCGAAGGTGCAGCTCGTCCTTACGCGCAAGGTGGGTCTCCTGGAGCCCCACAACATCCAACTGATGATCAGTCACATACTTCCACACCTTCTGCCTCTTCTGTGGTGAGTTCAGGCCCTTAACATTCCATGTCCCTATACTAACAGGCATGATGACCCCAGAAACCAGAGTTCTCTGTAGTCATCACTGGGGCCCCCCACCCCACAGTCATCCATCCTTCGTGCAAAGGTAACAGTGACAGGCGACCCAAGGACCCCTCCCACGCCTCACCAGCCTGGCCATCCGCCTCTAGTAAAACCTCCCGTGCCGCAGCCTGCTCCCCACACGCCACACTCACTCCCCACCAGTCCCACCACATGCACCACAAATCTCTCCAGTCGCCACCAACATTTCCCACCCCAACCCCCCCAACATTCAACCCCCCCCTGAAAGAACAAGGAACAGTGATACTGTAAACAAAACAGAACCATTGAGGATAATACTCATCAGTCCCAGCTGTCCAAAGTTCGCGGAGATCCGACCACTCCGGGGACAGGGTAAGGAGATCATCTCGGTATCTCCCAGGGTCATGGTCCGGGGAGTCTTCTCCAAAAGTACATCCATTCTCCCAGACAAGGGGGCCGATGCCCCTCCAGCGCCGATCCGCTAGTAATCAAGTACCGGTCAAGCCGCTCCCGAGCCTGCCTGCGACATCGGCAGCGTCGCTGAGGTCACCGAAGCCACTGCGTCCCCCCTCTCCTGCAAGCTGGTATTGCTATCCGGTCGCCCCCGACTCGGGGAGGACCCCACCCTGTGCCACGATGAGGATCGACGGCGCCGCCGAGAAGGGGACACGTTCGAACCCTGGGAGGGTGCATCATCATTCAAACCCAAGAGGTCCTTCGCCACCTGCAGGGAGCGTATCTGCGCTAGTCGATTCTGCCATCTAAAGATGATCCTGAAGGGGTGGCCCCAGGAATATGCGATGTTGCGCTCCCTCATGAAAGAAGTTACTGGCCGAAAATCCCTCCTTTTCTGGAGCGTAGAGGCTGCCAAGTCTTGAAAAAGCTGGGGACGATGGTCCCTGAACTGCAATGATGCTATGGCCCTGGCTTTACGAAGGATGCGCTCCTTTACTTGAAAATCATGGACACAGACGAGGATGTCAGGGGGGGGTCCCCCTCCCCTTCTGGGCAGACCTACTCGATGCACCCTGTCCATTCTAATTTCCGTCACATCCTCCTCGTTCAAAATCTGTAGAAACAGTTCCTGTACGTAGCCACGTAGGTCTCCCGCCTCGCCATCCCACGGCACTGCCCTGATACGGATGTTATTCCAACGGGATCGGTTTTCCAGGTCCTCCGTGTGTGATTGCAGGTCCAAGTTCTGTTCCGTGAGACGAATGATATCTTGTTGGAGTAAGTGCACATCATTGGCCGTACCCAAATCGTGGTCCTCCAGAGTCGCCACTCTCTCTCCAATCCCATCCACGTCTCTTCTTAGTTCCCGGAGGTCAGATGCCAGCTGCGCCCGAAGCTCGGAGATATCTTCCTTGATGGAGGCAAAAAGGTCGGTCATAAAAGCCTTGGTAGCCGGGGCCTCATCGTCCGACAATCTCGGCGAGCTACTGGCCCCCGGGGAAGCCGGCTGCTGTGAGGACTTAGATGTGCCCTCCTTCACCAAACGCCCCTTGCGAGCTGCGTTAGACATGATACCGTGTAACCCCTCCCGGGCGGACCGTCCACCAGTCACTCTCAGCGGCAAGCGATATGGGAGCACTGGGCCCCCAAGCGTAGCAACAGTCCCCTCCGGGTAGCACAGAACTATCTCCACTCTCCGCCAGGCAGGAAGCCCCCAGAGTGCCCTCGAGCCGAGACACCAGCCGACAGGGCCGCACCAAAGCCAAGGAACAAGGAGCCTGCCGCCTCCGTTGATAAGTCCCTGACGGGATAGCGCAGCAGGGTAACGCAGTCAAGCGTAGGCGAGGGCCACCCAAATCCAGCAGGAGAGTCGGACAAAACGGCCCGTCACATGCTCTGTTCAATTCACCGCTAGCCCTCCAGGCGCCGATCCTCGGTGTCGCCGCCAGACCTGCACCTGTCCGCAGTAAGGGACCGAGGCCTGCGCTTCCCAGCCCCAGGAAGAGTTGCGGGGTGCTACCAGTCCACCCAGACGCCCCTGCTCAGCAGCGCCGGTGCCAGCCACCCCAGGCCAGCAACTCACCCAGGCCCGTGTAGGCGGCCCGCCGCGATCAGCCGGGGGAGGTATGCCGCAGTCGTCACCAGTGCACCTCTACTCCGCAGGCAGCCGCGTCTTCTCCGAGCCCTCCTACCAGGCCCGGGCCAGCGGAGCGCCTCACCTGCTCCTCCTCCACGCCTGGGGGTAAGTTCATGCACCGGGTCCAGGCCCAACAGTGTATTTCCTATGCGTGCAGCGTCTGGCAAGCGCCGGAGCCCCCACCAGCCCTCCGGCCTGCACTGCGGGCCTCCGCGCTCCTCTGAATCCGGGCCCTCTCCACTCCTCCTTCCGAAGCGCCAGTCACCTCCTATGCTCTCCGGGAGGCCACGTTTCCACCCGCCGGTAGTGCGGTCTGTCCCAGGTGACCGGCGCAGGGGGAAAACCCCGGGCGGGTAGCGGGCGGCTCCTCTCCACTGCTGCGGTCACCCCGAGTCCCCGGTTGGCCCTCAGGTTACGCGAGGCCGGGGATCCCTAGGCCGCCCAACTTCGCCGCTCCTGCCGCCGCCACAAGCGTCCCAGCGTCCCGCTGACGGCACCGGACCACTCCGCTTCAAGTCGGAGACCTTCGCCGACCTTTTGGGGCCAGTCCGCACATGCAGCACCGAGCTAACAGAAGCTATGCAGGATCGGCGCTGGAGAGGCTCGGAGAAGCGTCCTACTCCGACGCCATCCTGGCCACGCCTCCCAACCGCCTCCTCCTTAATGCTAGTCACGGTGGTGAGGGGCTTGGTCTTCTCAAGACAGGAGTTAAAGTTATTGGAGTCCAGGTTTTTCCAGTTTCTGGTTACTCTTGGTTCTGTGGGAATTGCTGGAGTCTTGGGGGACTGATCAATTATTATAGTGAAATCTTCCAAGTAGTGGTCTGACCAGGGGATTGGTAATGGAGGCCTACATGTTATAGTATCCAAATGTGAAAGGATGGGATCGAGTAGGTTCCCTGACTTGTGCGTTGGGCCTGAGTTATGTAAAGTGATATTCAATGCTGCTAGATCCAGCATGAGGTTGGTACTAGTGGGGCAGGAAGTATCATTAAAATGTATGTTTAGGTCACCAATGATCAGGAAGTTGGTGGCGTTTAACACCATGGGAGCTACATGCTCCAGAAGGGCGGTAGCCCAAGAGCTGGCTGGGCCTGGGGGACGATAAATGAGAGTTCCGGAGAGAGTGTAGTTAGGGGATAGCAGTAGTTTAAACAGGCCAGCTTCACTGTTTGGAATATCTAGATCCTCCCATTTACAGGAGTATATTCTTTTAAAAATGATAGCTATCCATCCTCCCTCTTTTCCCATTCTATTTCTTCTGATGTAGGTGTAGGGAGGGCAGATGCTATATCCCGACCGCATCAACCAAACAGGAGGAGGCATCGCCATCGTCCATAAGAACACCATCCGCAACACAACCAGTTCCGACGATAACCTCGCAGCCGCCGAACACCTTCACTTCCAGATCCACACCGACCCCAAGACCACACTCAGAGGCACCCTCATCTACAGGCCACCAGGTCCCCGCACACAATTCAGCGAAGACATCACTGACTTCATCAGCCCACACGCCCTCCCCTCCAAGGACTACATTCTACTGGGAGACCTCAACCTCCACCTGGAAAAGAACAACGATAGCAACAACACCACCCTTCTGGACAACCTCGCCATTATTGGACTCAAACAACTTGTAGACACCCCCACCCACTATGCCGGGCACACGCTCGACCCAATCTTCACCTCCAGCAAGCACATCTCCTTTAATCACACCACAGCTTTCCATTGAACGGACCACAGCTGCGTTCACTTCAACTACAAAAAGACTACGACCCACAATCACCCACAACCAATTCCCCACAGAAACTGGATCAAAATTACCACTACCAGCTCTTCACATCGCTTCACCAAAACCCTCCTGCCAAATCATCGGACCCAAACCAAGCAGCCACCAACCTCCCACAATGGATCACCCACAGCGCTGACGAATTAGCACCCTTGAAAAACCATCAAATCAAGCAAGGCAGCAAAAAAGCCCCCTGGTTCAATGATGACCTTAAGAAATCCAAGAAGATCTGTCGCACCCTCGAGAAAGCCTGGCGAAAAAACCCTACCACTGACAACCTGGCCACCTTCAAGAATGCCACCCGCAAACACCACCAACTGATCCGATCCACCAAGAAATCTGCATTCGAGGATCGACTCGACAACAACGCCCACAACAGCAAGGAACTATTCAACATCGTCAAAGAGTTTACCAACCCCACCGCCGGCACCAACGACAGCACTCCCTCCCAAGACCTCTGCGACTCTCTAGCCTCGTTCTTCCACAACAAAATCGCTGACATACATAACAGCTTTGGAGACCAGTCAACCCCACCCACCTCCAAACTTAAACCCCCCTCCATCAACCTTTGCGCCTGGAACCCAATCACCACTGAGGACACCATCCGCCTGATGAACACCATCCACTCAGGATCGCCAACCGACCAATGTCCCCACCACATTTTCAACAAAGCAGACTCCATTATCGCACCCCATCTCCGAAACGTCATCAACTGCTCCCTCAACTCCGCTACCTTCCCGGAAAGCTGGAAACATGCCGAACTCAGCGCCCTCTTGAAAAAAACCACAGCAGACCCCACTGAACTTAAGAATTACCGCCCCATTCCGCTCCTCCCATTCCCTGCCAAAGTCATTGAGAAAGCCGTCAACTTTCAGCTCGCCGCCTTCCTCGAATCCAACAAATCCCTCGACCCTTCACAGTGCGGCTTCCGAGCCAAACACAGCACCGAGACCGCCCTCATCGCAGCAACAGACGACATTCGAACTCTACTGGACAACGGAGAAACAGTTGCCCTCATCCTACTTGACCTCTCCGCAGCCTTCGACACAGTCTGTCATAGCACCCTTATACAATGCCTCAGCAACGTCGGAATACAAGGAAAAGCATTGGACTGGATCATCTCGTTCCTCACCGGAAGAACCCAGAGAGTCCGCCTCCCCCTTTTAGATCAGAGGCCACCGAAGTCATCTGCGGCGTATCACAAGGATCATCACTCAGTCCCACCCTCTTCAACGTATACATGAGTCCTCTCGCATCCATCGCGCGCCAACACAACCTCAACATCATCTCCTACGCTGACGACACCCAGCTGATCCTCTCCCTCACCAAAGACCCAAACACTGCCAAAACCAACCTACACGAAGGGATGAAAGAAGTAGCCGAGTGGATGAAGAACAGCCGTTTAAAACTGAATTTGGACAAAACGGAAGTCCTCATCTTAGGATCATCCCCCTCCGCCTGGGACGACTCATGGTGGCCACCGGCCCTGGGAACCGCACCCATACCAACAGACCACGCACGTAACCTGGGCTTCATCCTGGACTCCTCTCGATGACCAGACAAGTCAACGCCGTCTCATCATCATGCTTCAACATCCTACGTATGCTCAAAAGAATCTTTCGTTGGATCGCCACCGAAACAAGAAAGACGGTCACCCATGCACTGGTCACAAGTCGACTGGACTACGGAAACACCCTTTACGCCGGAAACACAGCCAAACTACAGAAAAATCTCCAACGCCTCAGCCAGACTCATCCTAGACATCCCCCGCCAAGCTCACATTTCCGGTCACCTGAAAGACCTCCACTGGCTCCCCGTCAGCAAGAGAATAACGTTCCGTCTCCTCACCCACGCACACAAAGCCCTCTACGACCTAGGACCCGAATACCTCAACACCTGCCTGTCCTTTTACACCCCCACCCGCCAACTACGATCGTCCAATCAAGCCCTCGCCGCAATTCCACGCATCCAAAGATCCACCATGGGGAGAAGATCCTTCTCCTACTTAGCGGCCAAAACCTGGAATTCTCTCCCCACCCACCTCTGCCTTACACAGAACCACCTCTCCTTCAGAAAACAACTAAAAACTTGGATATTCGATAAGTGAAGTACCCCCCTCCCTCAAGCGCCTTGAGACCCTCTGGGTGAGTAGTGCGCTATACAAATTTCAAACTTGAACTTGAACTTGAACTATGTCGGGGCCGGAGCTATCATTTAACCATGTCTCCGTCAGGAATAAGGCAGCTGGTTGAGAGGATATAAGTAGGTCAAAGACATCTCTTTTGTGCTTAGGTAGTGACCTGCAGTTAAGGCTGATAAAAGTGAGTTATTGAGAGGAGTCTACGTATGTGTGCCTTGAGTGAGGTTGCAGAAAGTTGGATATAGCAGTATTAAGCGTAGAGGGAAAGGATGTGAGAGAAAGATTACAGACCGAGCAGGTCAATGGGGCTTGGTGACAGCTCAAGGATATGTTCTGCGAGCATTGAGGTGGCCTAAGATTAAAGAGAGTGTCTCTGGAATATGTGTGGGTTATTAGTTGACCTTTAGTAGCAGGGGGACTGGCCACTGGCCCCGTCAGGTCGCGGACGGGCGCAGATTGGCTGGACTTTGGCGCGCCATTGTCGCGCCCGCTGCTTGCGTCCGCTGCGCATCGGCCAGCACATCGGTTTGTAAGGGAGTCGGCGGTGTGTCAACTAGACCGCTCCCCCTTATCGCCAGAAGTGTGTCAAATGCGAGCAGAGAGATAGAAAGACCTCCCTCCACAAACAACGAGCTAAGCTCGGGGTGGAACGGGGAGTGTGAGGCGGACGCAGTTTGCAGATTAAAGAAAATGACAGTAACGTGATTTAAAAAATAACACCAGTGTAAGCACCTGAATCGTGCCCCCTGCTCTCTCACAGCAGCGCCGGAATTACTGAAGTAGTACACTGATAGAGTTAAAATAATGAGATTAAAAATAGCAGTAATACAGCAGTGCGAGCACCTAAATCGTGCCCCCTGCAGTGACAAGTATTAGCGAAGTAGATGGGTGTCAGCAGCGCGGCAAACATTCATACCCTCATGCGATTAGATTTGCTCCGTAGGCTCACTCCTGTGTTTTAAAGGGAGTCAGCGGTATGTCAACTAGACCACTCCCCACTTCCGCCGGAAGTGTGTCAAATGCGAGCAGAGAGATAGAAAGACCTCCCTCCACAAACAATGAGCTAAGCTCGGGGTGGAACGGGGAGTGTGAGGCGAACGCAGTTTGCAGAATAAATAAAATGACAGTAACGTGATTTAAAAAATAACACCGGTGTAAGCACCAGAATCGTGCCCCCTGCTCTCTCACAGCAGCGCCGGAATTACTGAAGCAGTACACTGATAGAGTTAAAGTAATGAGATTAAAAATAGCAGTAATACAGCAGTGCAAGCACCTAAATCGTGCCCCCTGCAGTGACAAGTATTAGCGCATTAGATGGGTCTCAAGCAGCGCGGCAAACATTCATACCCTCAGGCGAATAGATAAAGATTATATATAACCAAATTAATCTGGCATATATTGATGGAATATACATTGGACAGCACCAGACAAGCAGTGGAATTCATAAAATGTGTTTTGAAATTTAAAGAACATGTACTCGAAAGAATATGGAACGCGTTGAAATAAATATTATACTAATTTATGTAGATATGTATATATATATATAGATGAAAGCGCACTCCAACACCAGCTATTTTCCAGACAGAGCTGCATTTATTAATGTTCAAGATGAGTTCATAGCCTTACGCGTTTCAGGGCTCCTGTCCCCTTGGTCACAGGCACTTGGACATGCAAAGGGGCAGATTATCTAAACAAGCATTTACAACACGTGGCTTCTTCAGGCTCATCAATTGGCCACATTCGATAGTTGCAGAATGCTGCATGCTGGTAATGGAAGTCAGAGATGTTTTAGTAACATTTAAATTGTCTTGCTCACAGTATTACCTTTAGTAGGCTCAGTCCCTTTGCACAATTTTGGCCATTTCACAACCCCCCAGTGGGTCCTTGACATCAATCGCAGTCTTTTTACAAAACCAGCTGGTATTCCATAGGCTGGAGACTTCGAAGCATTTCCTGTGTCTCCAGATGGCCCTCAGACATTAGAGGCGGTGCGCTTTCGCGGCTGGAATGCCGCTGCAGCCATCATTTTCAAACCAAAACATCCTCGAGATGAAAGCGCACTCAAACACCAGCTATTTTTCCAGGCAGAGCTGCATTTATTAATGTTCCAGATGAGTTCATAGCCTTACGCGTTTCGGGGCTCCTGTCCCCTTGGTCACAGGCACCGGAAAAATAGCTGGTTTGAAGTGCGCTTTCATCTCGAGGATGTTTTGGTTTGAGAATATATATATATATATTTATATATATATATATATATATATATACAAAATCGCCACTTTCAGAATGCCGTTAGGTAGGCAAGGATGAGAAGTGGACCCAAATATCTGTGCCAATCAAATTTTCTTTATTCCTTCATATAATCGACCAGCCTGTCCACCATGACGCGTTTCGACCCCCAATCGGGTCTTGATCACATGATGCATTGTCATAGAAGGGGAGGCTACTTAAAGTGCGTACACAGGAAATGACGTTTCGCCCAATCCATCATAGACAGTAAAGAGTTACTATACACTGCATAGTGCAATGGAAATATGCAAAATACACTTGAATCAGTACAGAATATGTTGAATATATTTAACAACATTATTCTTCCCAGCGGCAAAATGATTATAGCAGCATAGTTTATGTTACATGTGCAAATATGGCAAATATAATGTAAACATAATGTGCAAATAATCAGCAGCAGAATATTTATAGCAGCATAACGCAAGTTTCATGTGCAAAATATAGCAAACTAGCTTACCGGTCGCGCGTTGCTGCGATCTCAGAAGAATGGAAATGCAAGGAAACTCGTTATGATAACCTTAAATTTACATTGTGTCTTTGTTATTGAAACTTATTCATTTTATTTTTTTTAAAAGTGTGGCTTGAGCAGTGCGTCCACGATTGGCTTGCAATCTTGATTCTGGTTGCTCTCCTGTTTCATTGGAGCGGGCTTGAGCAGTGCGTAATCGATCTGTTTCCAATCTTGATTCTTGATGCTTGTTTGTTTGAGAAGAACGGGCTTGAGCAGTGCGTACTCGATCGGCTTCCAATCTTGATTCTCTTTGCTCGTTCGTTTGAGAATTACGGGCTTGAGCAGTTTGTATTGGAACAGCTTCTAATCTTGCTTCCCGTTGCTCGTCTGTTTCTGAATCTCGTAATGCATTCTTCTTTTGTGCTTCTGATGTAGATTGACCAATCGTTTTCCGTTTGGGGGTCATAACTGTCGACGATGCTCGCAAATTTGCTGCCTATTTCAGTATTCGAAAGATTATGAGGGCCCCGGGGGGCCGATTTAAAAGATTTTTTTTTACATAAACCTTCGCGGGAGTGTACTCAACAACTTCCCAAAGTTTCATGGCGATCGGATAAATGGTGTATTAATGCATAAAGGACAAACAGACAGACAGACATATTTTCGTTTTTATGTATATAGAGAGACTGTAAACATGATATTAACAAAGTCACACATTAAAATGACGATAAAGACACAACATTTGCAGTTAAATAAATACATTTATAAATACTTATATAAATATCACAAGTTTTATAATTAAAAACAAAACTTGCTGTGCAAACATTTATCCTTATTGCATAATTAATTATGTAATACCATAATATGTCTGCTTGATTGCTAATACGTGTACTCGCAGCGCCGGGTGTTTGAGTGGGTGTCTGACACCAGGACTGCCAACCCGAGGAGAAATTGGGGGCAGTGTGTGACCACTCCAGCCCTCCCTTTCTGCCCGTAGCGTGTTAAAGGTGAATCGTAATTTCCGTCCCACGGGACGCGCCCGGACATGCGCCGGGCTAAGCCCGGGCAAAGGGCGGGCCGTCTGTGGCCCTCAGGGGCCATATGAGGCCGGGTCGGGTCACCCCTCTAAAACTTTTATCACGGACTAGTCTCCATTATCCCGTGAGTAAACCTATGGTATTTTGAATTGTGTAATTCCAGAAGGGTCTATGTTACAGACATTATTTGGGAACCTGATACTCACGGACACTTTCAACAATATTGGAATAGACTACAAACGGCTTATTGTATGAACACTAGACTTTACTTTTTAAGGACATCATTGCGGATATTTAATATTTGGCTTTGATACTTTTATTTTAATTTTGTAGCGGTACTTAGATATCATAAAGGTACAATTTGGTGTATCCATATTGAAGACTGGGATTGAGACCGTTTATTAACCCAGCCTAGTACTATCACGATCTATTAATTGCGCTAGCTCCTGTTTATGCTTGATTTAGGGTATCTATTGTTATAGAAACTTTTATTTGATCGTCCTGAATTGACCTAACTTTATAATGGCAAGACGGAAAGCAGGAGGAGGCCCGCGGATGGCTGGAACCTTGGATGCCTGCCTGACTAGGGCGCAGTCAGTTATTAATAAGGAAATCATAATGACGGAGCGCAGGTTATCCCTGGACCCCACATTTGGTAGGCTATCTACTACTCCAGCACTTTTAGATACTCTGAACCATTGTTCGCCCCCCCTAGTCCAAGAAAGGTTTCCTCAGTTAGAGGATGATGTATCTATACCAAACGGAAGTAGGCTATCTGGGACCCCGGAACTGATATCTAGCCCGGTTAAGTATAGACTACGGGGAAGAATGCAGAAACAAAAAATAGTATCGACTCGTCCTAAAAAAAACAGTGCCATTCCAAAGAAAACCCGGGTAATTAAACACCAGGGACATATAGCCCCAGGACATAAAGGGGTGACAGTTAAGCATGGGCGGATTTTTCGGATCCCCGATTCGCGGATTTGCGTATTCACGGATCGTGGATCCGCAAAATCCGCGGATTTTGCGTATTTGCGGATCGGCGGATTTGGGGCGGGGCTTCCATGCGAGTGCACATGCCTCTTGTGTGTATAAAAGGTCAGAGACCGATCAGAGCAGCAGATGAAGATACAGAAGCTCCTGGCCACAGGAACAGCACGAGGATTGCGCTCGTGAAAGTCAAGAATGCAAAGGCCTCTGTCCAGCATCACAGCTGATTTTCGATGGTATATTTGGGAAGAAGGCACATCTGCCCAGCCTTGACAACGCTCACGATTGTTTTTTGGGCCGATGAATGAGTCACTGAATTTGAGCTTCAACTAGGGCACATGCTTAATTGATATCTGTAAGTGCTTCCGGTTGAGGTTTAATTTTTGTGCCAGGACCATCGTGCCAGAATGAACCCTGCCCTTCATATTTATTCAAGAAGACGCCACCGTTTTGTGCCATACCTCTACTCAACTGGAGTACTTTATACTGGATAATCAGTAAGTGCTACCTCGTTGGGTAAATGTATAGTGCTTTTACTACACTACAGCTGCCTAAAGTGCCAGAGAGTTGTCTACAGCGACCAGGTGTGTGTTACTATGCAATCGCGCCGAAGGGCGCAGGGGTCCCTTGAGTGAGCTATCATAGTGGGTAAATGGCGGGAAGACGGTGCACACCGCGAGTGTGTGGGCGGGGCCAAACGGACGGGGCTTCCATGCGAGTGCACATGCCTCTTGTGTGTATAAAAGGTCAGAGACCGATCAGAGCAGCAGATGAAGATACAGAAGCTCCTGGCCACAGGAACAGCACGAGGATTGCGCTCGTGAAAGTCAAGGATGCAAAGGCCTCTGTCCAGCATCACAGCTGATTTTCGATGGTATATTTGGGAAGAAGGCACACCTGCCTGGCCTGTTGTAACTATTTTACGATGGCGCTGGCAAGCTGCCAGCGCCATCCTAAAATAGTTACTAAATTAGCTTCAACAGGAAGCTCTAATAGGTAAAATAAAGCAGGTGCTCGAGGAGGACCGTGGGAGGCCACCTTAGGAGCTGTAAAGGATAGGCCACAAAGGGAAAGCTTAAATAATTGTATCTCCTGGAATATTGCAGGATTGGCTGCCAAGATAGAGAACCCTAGCTGGACAACTTATGTTAAACAATTTCTGATAATATGCTTGCAAGAAACCTGGTCGGTTGAATGTGATCTTCTTTTGGAAGGTTACAAGGCATACTTTGTTCCAGCAACTGTATCTAACAGGGGGAGACCAAAGGGGGGATTGGTCATTTATGTCTCTGTAGCCTTGGCATGTAAACTTCGTGTAGTACGTTCCTCTGATCTGGGCATTCTTGCACTAACACTATATAGTGGGAACTGTATGCTCGGTCTGATTAACTTTTATAATTCACTCTCTCTATGTCCTGATCAAAGTCACATACTTACTCGGAATGTTTTTATTATTAATTCAACGAGACATAGTCTACATAATCTCATGGTTGCAGGTGACTTTAATATCCATCCTTGTGGTAACCCCCTATCCTCATGTATCTCTGAGCTGAGTTGTCCACAAATTCATGGATTTCATTTTGAGCACTCGGCTGAAGGGGAGTTGCTAAATGAATTAGAATCAATGAATTAGACATGACACCTACCTTGGCTTTGACGGACTCTTATACTAGATTTGTGGTGCCCACTTTTAAGGGCCACGGGAAAGGGATTTTTATTGATTTTGTGTTAATTTCATCCCTCATGCAAACATTTGTACACTCCTTTTTTACTGTTGAGAGCGAATTTAGTGATCATAACCCTTTAACACTACATCTAACTGGCCCTTTGGTAACAAAAATAGGATTAAACCCTAAACTGGGAGCACTAAGCACGACTGATGGGAACCGTAGATTAAGATGGTCACAAGTAACCCCGGAGTTGTTTTATAACGATATAAAAGCAGCATGTGCAGATGAAATAGTTCTCTGCACACAGGGGGGGCATCAATCTACGAAGGTGCTAGTGGCCTTCCAGATTACTACAAATAGGGAAATAGAGCTGCTGTCAGCACCAGTTAACAAACAGATTAATGTGGGCCCTAAATGGTTTGATCAGCAGTGTTCGAAAACAGCACGAAGTTTGAGGATAGCCTTAGCCTCTAGCCCCAGAGTGCAAGCTGATGTAATGGTATGTCGCAGGGCTTATAAAATAGTGTTAGCTAAACGCAATGTTTAAGAGAATAAGTATGTGTATGTTTCTGTAGAAGTAAGTGTAGTGGTGTTTGTATAGCTATATATGCAAGTATATGGATGTTTATTTGCATGTGTGAGTATGTGTGTGAGTAACTCTATGGATGAGGTTATAAATAAACATTGACAATTATGCACAGAGGCATGCAACCTACTTAAGGTTAATAATTGTCATCGCCTTCATGGACTACATTAACCAGCATTCCTGGTGGATAAAATCATGAAAGCCACACCCACTAAGGGCAGATTAATTCAATAAAAAACGTGTTTGAATTACGAAAGCGAGTTCGGTATGCCTCTATGCTAAGTCCATGAGGAGCGGGCGATGGCCAGGAAACGCGTCGGACCTGATAATAATTTTGAAGAGAGGCTGTGAAGCTGCATGGGGGCCAAGAAAACCGGATGGTTGGAGTGCCGTGGTGAGCCATTTCAAAAGGTTAAGTGTGTTTGCTATTTCATGTATATATATATATATTCACTGAAAAAACCATAGGTTATAGACCATATATAGTTAGGAATTAGCATTTACAAAACCTTATTTTACTCACACAAAACCATTGAAATTCGCATATTTAGGGGGTCATTAGGATGGCGGATTTCCCGCATACTCCGGGCCGGCGGAAGCCACCGCCGGCCCGGAGTATGCGGGAAATCCGCCGAGGAGGCCTGAAAGACCCACCGCCAAATCAGGATGGCTGGTGGGTCTCCCAATCCGTCCGCCGCTTTTCCGCCGCGGTCGGAAGGCGACCACGGCGGAAAAGCAATAACATGGCTGGCGGTGTCTGTTCAGACACCGCCAGCCATATTAGGATGCAGGGTGAGTCATGCTTTTCCGCGGCGGCTTTTCCGCCGTGGAAAAGCATACGGACAGTCACTTTGGGGGCCCGTTGCAGGCCCCCTGGGTGAAGGTTGCGTGGGGGGTGCACATGGGGGGTACCTATGGTACCCCCCTGCCCTTGCGTGCACGAAGCGGCAGGCACCGCGCGGTGCCTGCCGCTTTGTGCATGCAAATGCACACCTTTCGTTTTTTGCATTGCGGCAGATGCTGTTTCAAGCAGCATCCGCCGCAATGTAAAACATACAGGATGTGACCGCCAGGGTGGCGGTCACATCCTAATTGCTATGGAGGGACCGCCGCTGCCCATGCGGACGGTCCCTCCAACTCAGGGGTGGCGGACGGACGCAAGTCCGTCCGCCATCCTAATCGGCCCCATAGTTAGTTGCACTAACTATATATCGCGCACCCGCAATCCACTGCTGATCATGTCACATATTACATCATTCATGACATGCTCAGTGACATCACTGATGACATCACTGATGACATTTCAAATGACATCACTGATGACATCACTGATGACATCTCAAATGACATCACTGATGAGATCACTGATGACATCTCAAATGACATCACTGATGACATCACTGATGACATCTCATTTGACATTACTGATCACATCACTGATGACATCATTCATGTGATAATACGATGAACCTCTTCAGACTCTAATATAACCTTAGATACACTCAGTGTAAACAGACACTCACAGACTGTCACTCATCCATGAAGTTACACACACACCTAGTCAGTCATGCAAAGAATCAATCACACCTCCATTTTCTCAACTATACAGTTATACACACCTTACTTATTCAAACATATACTAACACATATTTACTCTCTTATACAATCCTGGATACAAGTTCACAATGCTCCATACAGCCACTCACACATTCACTGGCTCTTATGCACAGTCATTTATATATGTCAACTCTCACATGTACTGTTTTTTACATATGTACTTACTTTGACATGTAGCACTGAGATATCCATTCACTCACCAATACACTCATGCATACAGTCAACCGCCCATACAGCTGTTTCCACATGCACTTTTGAACCCATACATCTAGTGAATCAACTGCTCACACATCTATGCACAGAGTCATATACCTCCCAGTCACCCACACACACACTCAGTCTCCCATACAAATACTTGGGCAACCAATCAATAACCCATATAGTTAATCATATAGCTAATGATCAACACATGCAGCAGTTTACAGAACAACAGACATAATGATGCACAAATTAAAACAGTTTAGTCACTAACCCATGCACTCAGTGAGACACATTTAATCACTCACTCATACAGTCAGTCATGCACTTACTAAATCCTTCATCCAGACACTTATACATCCACTCATTCTTCAATATGTAAGACATATTTTAACTTTACAGAAACATACAGTCACTGGATGTAGTCATCAGTGATGCCATCAGTGATGTCATTTGAGATGTCATCAGTGATGTCATCAGTGATGTCATTTGAGATGTCATCAGTGATGTCATCAGTGATGTCACTGAGCATGTCATGAATGATGTAATATGTGACATGATCAGCAGTGGATTGCGGGTGCGCGATATATAGTTAGTGCAACTAACTATATATGCGAATTTCAATGATTTTGTGTGAGTAAAATAAGGTTTTGTAAATGCTAATTCCTAACTATATATGGTCTATAACCTATGGTTTTTTCAGTGAATTTTCAAGGTTTTGTAAATGCTAATTCCTAACTATATATGGTCTATAACCTATGGTTTTTTCAGTGAATTTCAATGGTTTTTTAATAGCAAATATCAAAAGCTTTAAAATTTATACTTCTTTAAATCGAAAAATATATTTTATATGTTTTTAATACAATTTTTTTATGTATTTTTTTTTTATTATTTTTTTTTGTTTCGCTCCCGGTCCGCGAACCGGGTAGCTTCCCGTTAGCTCAATTTGCTGCCGCGACCCAGTCCGCGAACCGGTAAACGTTCCGTCTGTGCAACTGCCGCGTTAGAAAACACCATCGTGACGCGTCGCGTAACCGCGACGTATCGCGTTGTCGCGTAATGCGTCATATGACGCGCCGCGTTAGCGCACCCGGAAGTGCTCCGGTGCGCGAAGCGAGGCGCGAAGCACAGCTTCCCGGAAGCAATCCGGGGCGCGGCGCGCAGCGCGTAACATAAGCATAACAGGTCATGTGACTTGTTAATAAAACTTTTCATTGGTTCATTTCACTTTTGGTTTCCTAATGATGTAAGTCTAGGTCATGTGACCTAAAAATAACACTTTTCATTGGTTTACAACTATTTTTTTTCCCAAATGATGAAAACCCCTCCTTGTTTCCTCACTCTGACTTTCAACTTTGTGAGAGGAAGACCTTTTTTGATTACTTAGAAATGGCAAGTCTTGTAGCTGCAGCTGGTGCACCCCCACCACCACCACCACCTCCTATGAAGAGAGGACCACCTCCTCAGGTTATCTTTCAGCAAGAGGAGGAAGAAGAGGAAGAAGAGGAAGAGGAGCAAGAGAGGCATTTTTTGCCTGAAGAGCCTAGGAGGTCCCATGTCAAGGAAAATTTCATTTGGCAATTTTTCAAATATCCCCAGGGCCAAAAAAAAGTAAATGCCCGCTATGTTACTTGCCTTATCTGTAAAAAAGATCTCTCCAGAGGGACAGATAAAAAATATAGCTATGGCAATTACACCATGCATCGTCATATGCAGAGGTGGCACTCTAATAATTATAGTGCTGCGCAGGTACGTGACCTGCAGGATAACCCCCCTCCTGTGGCCAGAACATCAAATGTAGAGGCAGTGACGGGACCAGAGGCGAGGGAGATGGTCCCAAACATCCAGCTAAAGTTTGGGATTGTCAAGCATGTCTGCATTTTTTGCGGCCAATTGATTTGCTACAGGGAGAGTAGCATCACTTTAATCAACAGAGCTATCGACAATCATAATAGTCCAAACCACCCCAGACAATAAATTATCTTATTTTTTTGTTGCTCCTGTTGAGCCCTTTATAATGAATCATTTTCGTTTCCCCCCCCCAAAAAAAACAAAAAAAATATAAAACCGTTCAAAAAATACAAAAAAAGAAAAAAAATGTTCAGAAAAATAATAAAAGAATATAAAACAACAAAAATAATTTAAAAAAAAGTTTTTTTCAGAACTACCTCCCCTTTATAAAAAATTGCTAGAATGTTCAGCACTCTGGCAACCTCTATTTCTTTTGATTCGCTTCCCGGTTCACGCGCCGGTACGCGAACCGGAAGCGAACCAGAAAAAAAAAAAAGAAGAGTAAGTATAAGGGAAGGAAAAAGAGAGTAATGTTAAAAGAAAGACAGCTAGAGGGAGTAACACAGAGATACTGTTTAATAGATCTATTTACCGAAGAGAAGATGGAAGAGGGTATAATTGTGAAAAACAAAATAGATAATGAAGTGAAAGAAAAAAAGGAGAGTAGAAGAATAATAAACAAGAGTTTCTTAGAGAATGTGAGTGAATGTTCAAAATAAGAAGAAAAACAGTAAAGGATGTGGAATGAGAGGTAGTGATAGAAACGGACTAAAAGAACTATCCTGAGGGAAAGTGTTAAGAAAACAGTGAGCAAAAGTAAATAGGAATAAAACAAGATGTATGATAGTGACTAAGGTTAAAACATGTGGAATAACAGAGAGAAAAAACAGAAAGCAGAAAAGAAGAAGTGACAGAAAAGGAATGATTGAAACAGCAAAGAAATGTAAATAACATAGGGGCATATTATCAACACAGGCGATAAAATTATCGCTGCTTTTATCGGCAGAAAACTGCCGCTAAAGCCGCTTTTGCGGCAGTTTTCTGCCGATAAAAGCAGCGATAATTTTATCGCCTGTGTTGATAATATGCCCCTTAGTGTGTTTGAACTACAGGGAGAAAGCATAATGAACAAGTAGTGAAAGAGTGATGAGTCAGAGTTAGTGAGAGTAATAGAGACGGAGTGAGTGAACAGGAGTGAGGAACTATGAGAACAGAGGGACTGAGAAAAGGAGTGGAAAGAATAGAGTAAGTAAGTAATAGAAAAAGGAATGAGGGAAGTAGCAAAGGCAGGAAACTGACGGTTAAAGAAATGAAGCAGTGGAACTAATAGAAGTTAAATGTGATAGAAATGTAACGAAAAGAGTACAAAACACTTACCTTATAATTGTCGTTAACTTAGTCACTTGTTATTTTTATACTTTCAATCTGTGAAAGAAACAACAAAAATTTGAAAAATATTAAAACATGTATTTAAAAATTAGAAAAGACAAGGGAAAAGAATGACAATCATCCAATTTTACAAAGAAATAAAGTTAGAGATAAACATGCAGAAAAAAAAGAGAAAGAAACGGTGATAGACAGTCAGAGACAAAAAGAAATTGAAATAGAGTAAATTACTAAGAGAAAAAAAAAGAAGATACTTTCAGTGACAGAAAAGAAGGATAGAAGAGAAAACTAAATTGAAGTTGTTTAAGCTACTAAAAGAAAGTGAGTAAGGTAAACTATATAAGGAAAGGGTGAATAAGGAAAAGAGAGTGAGGGAGAGAGGAGACAGAGGAAGTGAAGGAAAGAGTGTCAGATACAGACTGAGTGAGGCATCTACACAATGTGATTCATAATGTTAGGAAACACAGGTAATGTAATTGAAAAACGTTAAATTTTTGCTCATTCCACAATCACATCACTTGTGTTTCCTTTGCTTAGGTATCTAATTGTGCAGATGTAGTCTAGCATATGAAAGACTACGCAGAAGGTGAGCACTGTATGCAACAACTTTGACACTTACAGAAGCCTCAGCTTCTCCATGCCCCCTACACAGTCCTAAATATATACATTTTAAACTGACGGTATCTTGTTGCAGATGAAGTGAGGCCTATCTTGCAACATGGTGCATCTTTTGCACTGCTGCTGCAGCACAAAAGTGATGCAACGGCGGCGCAAAAGAGGCGCACGGCCATCATAAAACTGCCCCTAACATTTTAAATGATTGTTTCAGGATGCCGATAAGGTGTGGCCTATCCAGAGATTTGTTTAAGGTGAGGCCTACTCAGAGTTACAGATTAAATTTAGGCTTGTTGAAGAGTACAGAGGAGATAATACATGTGCAGGCCTACCAACGAAGTGAGTCATGTCCACTGCAGCACTCTTGAACAAAGGCCAGACCTCCTCTGTCTCCCTGGACAGGCCTAAACCTCATCTGCACAATGTGATTCGTAATGTTAGGAAACACAGGTGATATAATTGAAAAACGTGCAAATACTTTTGCTCATTTAACAATCACATCACCTGTATTTCCTCAGCTTAGGTATCTCATTGTACAGATGTAGTCTAGCATATCCAAGAGTACGCAGAAGGTGGGGACTGTATGCAACAGAGCAATGTACATTACTCACCTCCCTTGACACTTACAGAAGCCTCAGTTTCTCCATGCCTCCTACACAGTTCTAAATGTATATCATAAATACAAAAAGTACAGAATTAATTATACATATTAAATGGTTTATTTTTGCTGTTCTCAGAATATATCAAATTTCACTTAAAACAGTGACTTAAAGGTATTCATCATATAACAGCGGGGATAAAAAAACACAATCAAAATGATTGTGTTTAAAAAACCCATATAACATAACCAATCAGAAATCAGAACTCCTTAAAAGTAACTTACTTTCCATGACGTCGAAGGATGTCCTATGAACAGCTTATACTCTGTTGTGCTGTTATTATTTTCAGCCCGCCACTTTCTGAAAGAAAAGCTCCATCGTTTTGACAAATATGTTACATACAATAAATGACTTCTCGCTCTCTACCGCACTTCTCCTCAAGGCCAAATCGTGTAAGAGCCATTTATAACTCTTGGAACTCTTCTAAGCAAATCCCGTCATTTTCTTTTTCCGCAACTTTCAGAAAGAAAACGTTCAAGATCACTTTTTCAATCCTGTACTAGTAATATTATACCCTTCTTGCTCACTCATGTTCCACATTTCCTATGACACTTATACTGCTTACTATGAGGCACACTTACACTACCTCTATGACTACTACAATTATTTAATTCTCTACATCACTTTTAATCACAAAGCAATTTAAAACAGTACATAAAATTATATCAACTCCTAGAATCATTATAGGCCAGTTACCTACCCAAAATTCTTTCTTCTGAAAACAGAAAGTAAGAATATTTTTAAGTCAAAAGGCAACATTGTTTCATAGTCAAATGTGAATCATTTCCGAAACATCAGCTTTTTTTACATTTTCAATAAGCTGTGTAATAAGTGGATTTTGTCAAAGGACCATCATGTCATATAATAGCTCCAGTTAGAAATGTTCTTCCTAAAATCAACGACTGTGTAGCCACAACATTTATAATTATTGTTGAAAACTTACTTTCATCAGGTTTATATAGTTGGAATTTTTAAATGACATTATAACCAAAAGTTTGTTCAAAAAATGTGGACATCATTGCAGACTTACATTACCTCTACTCCATGTTTTGATTGCCTGCTTGAATTAGCTTATTAAAAGAAACAGTTTTTCTGAACTCATTCAAAGTGCAGTTATTTTTCCATGACGTCAAGTGTTATGGTAAAAATACCGTTTGCTTTGGGAAATACTCTGTTGTCCTTTAACTAATCCGTGCCCACCACTTTCTGTTAGAAAACCTTCTTTTTTTTCATGAACTACTTAAAACTCTAAAATAACTTTTTACTCTGTACTACACTTATCCTCAAGGTCAAATAACATATACGATCTGTGTTACCTCTAACTTAGAGATTGTTTTAGAATGTGTAAGATTGTGGTATGGTATGAGTGATATGTATGTGAGCTAGTGTGTGTAAAAGGGGAATGGTTGTGGAACAAACCAAATATTTTGGAGAAACTGTATAACACTGTGTTATTCACCTGTCACTTTTATAATTGTTTGGATTAACAACAATGTTAATGAATTTACACTGATTATGAAAAAAACTTAAAATGAAGGAAAAAAATTGTTTTAAATAATTTTGATAAAATTTATGAGGAAAAAAAGAAATAAAAAATAATCAATGAAAGAAAAGACATTGTCATTCCTGAACTGAATGTAAGGATAATTATTTAACTTTGAAGAGCAATGCCACAAATGAAACTATGAACTGACCATGGGGGAATCTTGCTTGTATTTTATGTGAAGTGTAGTCCTCTCTTTTCCCTGGTCGTAGAAGCAATTACAGAGGGGGTCCCAAATTCTATGTTAACAAATAGTGTAGGAGCCATTAGAACCTCTTGAAATTCCTCAGAGCAAATCCCGAGATTCTTTCCCTAAAATTGTGGTTGCAAAAACACCAGGTAAGAATTTTTAAGGTCAAAAGGCAATTTTTTTTAAAAGTTAAAACAGAATCATTGCAGAATGACCAGCCGTTTCTAGACTTCAAATAAGCTGTGTAATGTCCTGGTGTTGTTGAAGGACCGTCATGATATATAATTGCTGCAGTTACAAAAGTCCTTCCTGATATTGACAACTGCGAAGCCACAACATTTTTAATTAAAGTTGTCAATTTTGTTCCATCAGGCCTACATCGTTGGAACATTAAAATGATATACTGGCCATATGTTCGTATAAATAATGTGGACAACATTACAGACTTACATTGGCTACACACCATGTTGTGATCAGCTGCTTTTACTAGCTTATTAAAGGACACTGATTTACTGTCTGGCAAAGTTAAATATATATATCTTTCTGAGTCTACACTAGTAGTACTTGATACCCTACAGTTCTCGTAGTCATGCTGCCATTGATAAGAAAGGCCAAACAGATGATCTACATCTACACCTTCATCTTGCAATACATCAAGCATATACATTAAAAACTCCTGACAATCTTGCTGAATATTTTGAGAGAATTGCGTTTGACCTGAACATTTGTCTAACAGATTTCGAATTTCAGACACACTTTCTATTTTTGTTCTATCAGTGCTACATTTCTCTAACACAGAATTCAACAAACTGCAAAATCTTTGATCCGAATTGACCACAATCTCTTCTTTTAAAGTTTCTAGAGAAAAGACAACATTAACCACTACATTAGCATAGCAGTTGACACCAGAACTATTTTCAAATTGAAAACCAACAACATCTTCAACAGAATCCATTTTTTTTCTGCTTATAATTTCGGGTTCATCGACTTTTCGTCTTTTTGCTACAACCTCCCTACTATTGGTCACATTTCTTCGTTTCCGGCCTACCACACGTTTCTCAAACAAAGGATATTGAGGCAAATGTGGCGCATACTCTCTTCTTAACCTATTGTATTCCTTAACACAATCTAGATCCGCACAAATGTTTGTGACATCACACTCAATCAAGTACAATCCCGATAAAGTTCTGACTCGTGACAATGCCACATATGCCATACCCTCCTTGAACACAGAACTGCCAATATTCACCAATGCACTGTCTACACTTAAACCTTGCGATTTATGGATTGTCACCGCATATGCCAAGCAAACAGGAAACTGCTTACGGCGAACATATAAGTCTTTTACAAGCAAAAACCTAGCAGAGCAACAACCAATTAGCTGTACTTCCTCAATGCCATCAAATTTAATTTTTAAAAATTCAATTCCATCTCTATTTCTGTATTTCTCAAAATCAACAACACTACCCATTGATCCATTTACCAGACCTCTTTCAACATCTAAATTCCTTCTTAAAATTATACGGCAATTTAAGCACACATTCAGAGTCTTTTCAAAACCAGCAGTTTTAGATATAGTCTTCTCTAATGAATCCAATTTTGATTTCAAATTCTCAGACAAAATAATTGTTGCTCCCATATGCTCTATTCTGTCAATGGCTTCCAGTTTCACAATCTCTTGGTTTTCTAAATTCAACATTTTATTGTTGAAGATGGCACATTCTGCAAGAGTTGGCATCAAACATATTCCAGATTTCTTCTCAGTAATTTTCTGAAAAATATTCTCAGGCATAACGTCTTCTTCTGGATACAAATTTGACAGTAATCGTGCATGTAAAGCTTCTTTCCCATGCTCGGTCACTTTTCCGATTCTAACATCTTGTAGAATCTTCTTATAATCTTCATCCTTCGCTTGACGCATATTTTCACGCAGTTCAGCATAATTGAAGTTTAACCATATATTGACGTTGCCAATGCTCCCTAGGCACTTCCTGGTATCTTTATGCGTGAGCATTTTGAACACAGGTTGTCCTTTCACTGGTGTCAGCTGCAGAAGATCACCGAAAACAATGATGTGTTTGCCACCAAATAACACATCATACTCTGTTTTGAGAACTTCTTGCATTCTCAAATGCAGAAAGGCAAGCATGACATTGGAAACCATGCTTACTTCGTCAATGATAAGAAGTTTCATTTTCCTCAATACTCTGGAAACTTCACAACAAGCATCTCCAGATAACTTGTGGTATTGTAATTTGTTATCATGCTCCACTGGCAGCATCAGTAGACGATGCAAAGTAATACCTTTAATGTTATGTGCTGCCAGTCCAGTTGGAGCGGTGACAACACAAGACAGCGATGACTCAGTCCTTTTCTGCAAATAACATGAAATTGCTTTAATGAGGAAACTTTTTCCAGTTCCCGCTTCTCCACTCACGTACAGTCGGACAGGCTTCAACGACGTACATGAGCACTCTTTCTTCTCATGACTTAATCCATGATCAATTTGGTTGGTAACTTCGTCATATATTTTCCTCTGCTCAACGTTGAGTTGTCTTTCCAAGTCTTCTAAGTTAACCGCATCCTCCTGAGCATGTGCCATGGCTCTTTCCACTTCAATCATGGCAGTGGCAGCTTCATTTTCGATAACTGGTCCTCCTAGTGGATCCTGACTCAATTAAACAGAACTCTGACTGTCCTGAGAACTGTCTCTAGCAATCTCGGCTGCAATCGTTGCTTCCTGCTCGATTTCCGCATTCAACATTTCTATATATTTGGGAAAAAGAGGACATTCTATGGTCTCCTTGGTGGCATTGAAAGAGTCTTCGTAACAGACGAAATCTCCAAGCAGTTCCTCTTCTGCACGCCAAGGCTTGAAAAGTTGCAAAAGTGCTAAATAGAAAATCTCTTTTCTTTCAGGAGATTCGCCACTCAATTTTCGATGGTTTACCAAGTGGCATTTTCTTTGCTTGACCAGACATCCCTCACTTCCAATTACAGCATACACTCCTTTATCAATATCTTCTTTGATGTTCCTCTTCAATATGTAATTTTGTAGAACCTCATACAGACAAACATTCTCGAGGTGACTGCTTCTATTTGGATAATATGTATCCAACATGTTGGTCTTCAAAATATCGGTACTGTTTGGCTCCTTATCCGCCAAATACTCAATTTCCCGCACAGGTTTCAGAACTCGATTACGTATTGCAGCAAGACCAAGACTCGCCCAAATGATACTCCTAGATTTGGCATAGAGACTTGCTGAAGACAACCGGTCAGAACATTCGTAAGCTCCGATTTCTCGATGCGACAACATCTTCAGACTGAAACTGTACAACTTCTTACTGAGGCTCTTTTCATGGGAAATGTCCTCCCACATATCCTTCAATTCTGTCTTCTCTTTTTTGGTGATGTAAGATGTCACATACCGAGCCACAGCCATACAGTTATCAGCCACAAACTGTATATCCATGTTAGCATTCCACATGGACAAAATCACTGGGTTGTAGTCGTTGATGTACTTGGACTCTTCGTTCCTTTTCAAATTGTATGTATTTTTGGGTGATTTCCTCGTCACATTATGTCGCAGCGAAGACATCAAACTGTTCACTCTTCCTTTAGAAATCACCGGTCGTGGAAAGGCGAAACGACATTTTGTGTAGAACTTGTCCTTGTTTCTGCATTTACGACGACAGTACTTTCCACAACGATGGCTTTGGAAGCGTAAAACTTGTTCTCTTAGGCTTTTGTCTTCCTTTGTGTTTGGAACAGCACATGTAGAATACTGTTCTATGAAACTCATCACTAAGTCATCCGGATCTGTTCCAAATTTGGGTGCATCTTTGATCCATAGCAGCATATGTATATGAGGAGCACCTCTTGCTTGGTACTCCTTTCTCCAGAAGAAATCCAACACCTCTCCAAGAGGTGGATTCTTCTTGTTCATGATGAAAGACATCATAGCTTCAAATCTATGATTGAAGTACCTGCATACATTCACTGGATCCAAAGAGCACAGTTCTCCGGGTGTCTTGAATTCAATATTTTCAATGTTTCCATTTGCCTCTCGTAGAAATTCAAGTAAGTCTTCCCAGCCATACTCGGCACAGCTGAGAGTGAGGAACCATGTGGGAGTTCCTAAGTTCCTCAGCATACATTTTAAATCACCATGACGACGGTACCAGTACTCATTAGTACCACGCTGACACGCCATGAGATTAATCAGGTGAGAATCCAAAATACTGTCTTGCACATTGACTTTATCCATAAAGTCAGTTGCCGAGATATTTTGCATCTGTACACCACTTTTCAAAATGTGGTTCACTGCATATGACAGTCCAGACAGATCACGTTCAAACAGTAGATGAAACAAATAGGGAATGCATTGACGAAACCTAGGATCTTCTGCATACAATCGTAAAGTCCGGTATTCAGAAGCAGGAATTTGATGAGGTCGCTCATCATATCTTCCTCCTTGACCTGTTGGAAATAGCTGTGGGAAACACCAAGCTTCCAAACTTTCCTCCCAAACACTAATGGGACTCCCTTTGGCTTGTTTCATTTGAAACAACTCAATAGCATTCCCCATGACTTCCTTGGAATGCAAAGGATGAACACTATAATGTTCATATATTTCTTCATGTTTAGAGGCTTCTACTTTCTCAATTTGTCCAGCACACAAATCGCTGTCCTCTTCTTCACTTACTTCCTCTTCTGCAACACATACATTCTTGTAGTGCTGATTGTTTTTCATCAAATACAATGTTGCCTTTTTGACTTTCTTAACATCCACTAAATCTTGCCAAATTTTCTTACTCTTTGTCGGAACCCCGTTAACTAAGATAACCAGAGGTTCCTCTTCCACTTTCTCTACTCCAATTGTATTAATGTTTTTCTTCAAATCTAGAGGCAAATAAACAACTCTTCCCTTTAATCCTCTCTGTAAATCTGATGGAGGCAATTTCCCAGTCTTTGGCTCCATTCGTACAATAGCCTGAAAGGGATGGACACTTTGAATCAAAATAGATTCATAAGTATTTAAATCCTTCAATTCAGAAGGAATGTCAACCAATTCCAGATTATTATGAACCGCTCTAGCAGGCATCCGGTTTTGATTTAATTTGCAACAACAATAAGTACACACACGTAGATCCGCTCCCAAATCAAAACAATTTTCTACCATCAAGTATGTTGCGAAATCCTTCCATTCACTATTATTTTCCCTTTCACTTTTTGCATATAAATCCACTAACTTAGTCTGATTCTTATAATAAGTGCGTCGACAACACACACAAGTGAAATTAGGCCTCTCACTTGATTTCACCTGAAACGTGGAAATTTCCTTCTGAAAATTATCTGTACTGGAAATCTGTACACTCTCTTCCACATTACCTTCTTCTTCTGGGTTAATTTCAACATTCTCCTCTTTACTTGCAAAGTAACAAAACTCAATTTCTGCATAAATATTCTTCACATCTACTTCTGAACCATGCAAAAGAGCAGTGCATAATTGTTTAAGCATAATTGCTGGACTCTTAGCATAATACAACATTCTAACACATTTCCTCACTTTATTATGATGCACTGCTAGCATCCTAAAATGATGAAAAACACTCTGGCATACTCTCCTGGAAAGACAAGCCAATGAATGACCATGCAAACCTGTCACTTCTCTCACTCTGCAAGGATCTAATTCTTGCAACAACTTCATTTTCTGTTTCAAACTTTTCTTATTAAATGTCCGTAGAAAATCACAAAGCAAATTGATGGAATCCTGTCGCACACTGCAAATACTACTACACTTCCAGGTATACACTGGTCCCTTAGGACGTTTTCCTAAAACCTCATTACCTAACACCTCTTCTGCCTCTGTTGTCACAAGTTTTTCTTTTTCAACCGGACAACCATCTTTCACCTCATAAGCTCGACCACTGGTGTCAACTGCATGCACCAAATCATTATCCTGGAAATAACTCTCCTCATTAAAAAGTGCCTCACAACTTGAACTATGCATCCATTCTCCTGAAAAAACTTCACAAAAATGACTACGATTAACTGTTCTTTTCCATCTACTATTTGATTTGAAATCATAAATTGCCTTGTTTAGTTTCCTAATTCTATTGATTATCAAAATAAATACCTTTCGCTTAATTTCGAATGCCTGATCAATAATTTTCTCAATATTTTTCTTTCTTTTATAAAAAGCCACTTTCTGTTGACCTTTCTTAAAATTTTTAACAAATTGCCAATTATCCTGTTGCGGAACATTCGTCTACGAATGTCCCTAAACTGATTTTTCCTTCTACTACCATGCACAGATTTATCTCCTGCTCTAGCAGTAACATTTTTGATTGGCCTTTCCTTTCCGTTTAAATTGGCTCTCTTTTTCTGGACTAAAACATGTTCTGTAGTGATACTTTTTTTTCTGCAAATGTTTCTTAGGAATGATTTCGTTGTCTTACCCGGAGCTTTCTTGGTGACTTGACGAGTTTTTATTGTAGAGGACTGCTGCAAGCATGTAGTAAGTTGCTGTCTTTGACGTTTTGTAGCCTTTCTCCTTCTTTCCTTCGATGGCATTGTGTAATTTTGAAATGATCTGCAGTTGAATCTGTGGTAAAATATAATAAAAATGTTATTACCCACTATTACCAAACAGTAAATCAATAACAGTCGTCAAAACATTAACATACTAGTTGTCAATTCTACATACAATAATTTTTAGTGCATTGGCAAATTTAAAACTCACAAATAGTAGCAAAGAAATGGAATGCTTCTACATTTGACCTGTGCTCTTTTATATGTGAATCTGAACTAATTTTATTAGCATATTTCACTATTTTATTAAAGACACTTCACACAAGCTGTTTTTGAAGTTGTATTTAATTTTAAATAAAATGGTTAACATGGTTACTTTTCATTTCCAGTAACTTTTAAAAATAAGTCTTTATAGTTCCATAGGCTCGAGCAGGTCAGCTTCCCACCCTATGTCATACAATTCTGACAAATCGGCATCCTCATCATATTCTTCTTCATCCACAGGATTTAAATCATCCAAGGGATCTACTTCCACTGATGTTTCAATGACAAATTCAATGATAAGATCGAGATAAACAGATTGCTCATTATCACTCATGATTGATGTTGTCGTTATCTTTAAAGAAAGAGAACAACAATGAGATGTTGCAGAGTAAGAGACAAATCTCAGAGACTATAATAGTAAAATTGTTTAACAAGAGTAACATTTTGCAGATATTATTTAACCATGTCCAGCGATGCTGAGGAGGTGAGGCCTATGTCCAAGTTTTCAGTGAACAGGACTCATCTCTTCTTAACCTTGGATAAGCCTCACCGACTCTGTGTCCCCTGCTCATACTTAAATGTAAAGGGGCAGATTTATGTTAACTGGCGCATCCCCAGGGATGCACCAGTTCACGTGCGCCGCTGCTCTGCCACCCATGATGTGCCGCATTTACAATGCGGTGCACCATTGAGCAAAAACAGCACAGATGCGTCACGCATCTGTGCCACAAAAGCGGCGCATTGCAGGAATCACGTCGTAAGCACGACATGTCTACTGCAATGCACAGGGGCAAGCCACACATTGCATGGTGCGTCACTCCTTATGCCTGTTTCAAAAAGGCGTAAGGATTTGATTCAGCAATGCCATAAAGCTGACTCAGTGAAATCTTGTAAATTTCACTGTGTTACTTTTACAGGGCTTTCATGCAAGTGAATGTCCACCCTGCAACAAAACGCCCACATGAAACCTGACGCAGGTTTCATGTGGCACAGGACTTTACAGCGTGACACATCTGCCTAGATGCATCAAGTTGTAAATATGTCGCAACATAGTGCATCTTTTGCGCCGCTGTGCGTCACAAAAGTGACGCACAGCGGCGCAAAAGAGGCGCACACCCATCATAAATCTGCCCCTAACATTTTAAATGATTGATTCAGGATGCCGATAAGGTGTGGCCTATCCACAGGTTTGTTTGAGGTGAGGCCTACTCAGGGTTACAGATGAAATTTAGGCTTGTTGAAGAGTACAGAGGAGATAGTACATGTGCAGGCCTACCAATTAAGTGAGTCATGTGCACTGCACTCTTGAACAAAGGCCAGACCTCCTCTGTGTCCCTGGACAGGCCTAAACCTCATCTGCACAATGTGATTCGTAATATTAGCAAACACAGGTGATGTAATTGAAAAACGTGCAATTTCTATTGCTCATTCACAATCACATCACCTGTGTTTCCTTTGCTTAGGTATCTCATTGTGCAGATGTAGTCTAGCATATGAAAGAGTACGTAGAAGGTGAGCACTGTATGCAACAACTTTGACACTTACAGAAACCTCAGCTTCTCCATGCCCCCTACACTGTCCTAAATGTATACAGTTTAAACTAACGGTATCTTGTTGCAGATGAAGTGAGGCCTATCTTGCAACATGGTGCATCTTTTCCACCACTGCTGCATCATAAAAGTGACGCAACAGCGGCGCAAAAGAGGCACACGGCCATCATAAATCTGCCCCCAACATTTTAAATGAATGATTCAGGATGCCGATAAGGTGTGGCCTATCCAGAGGTTTGTTTGAGGTGAGTCCTACTCAGGGTTGCAGATGAAATTTAGAAATAAATAAATATATTTATTCAACCACATTCATGGGGAAGTGACTTAAAATGCCCTAACACACATGAAAGCATATTTTTAAGGCCCTTGCACCATTTTTGCGTCACTTTTAACATGGCTATGTAACTCAAAGAAACAAAATCTAAATTTGCCAAGCACACATGGGGCGTATTTACAAGGACCTTGCACCACGGGGAAATGACTTAAATTAAAATGGGGAAAATCCTTATGCCTGTTTCAAACAGGCGTAAGGATTTGATTCAGCAATGCCATAAAGCTGACTCAGTGAAATCTTGTAAATTTCACTGTGTTACTTTTACAGGGCTTTCATGCAAGTGAATGCCCACCCTGCAACAAAACGCCCACATGAAACCTGACGCAGGTTTCATGTGGCACAGGACTTTACAGCGTGACACATCTGCCTAGATGCATCAAGTTGTAAATATGTCGCAACATAGCGCATCTTTTGCGCCGCTGTGCGTCACAAAAGTGACGCACACCCATCATAAATCTGCCCCTAACATTTTAAATGATTGATTCAGGATGCCGATAAGGTGTGGCCTATCCACAGGTTTGTTTGAGGTGAGGCCTACTCAGGGTTACAGATGAAATTTAGGCTTGTTGAAGAGTACAGAGGAGATAGTACATGTGCAGGCCTACCAATTAAGTGAGTCATGTGCACTGCACTCTTGAACAAAGGCCAGACCTCCTCTGTGTCCCTGGACAGGCCTAAACCTCATCTGCACAATGTGATTCGTAATATTAGGAAACACAGGTGATGTAATTGAAAAACGTGCAATTTCTTTTGCTCATTTCACAATCACATCACCTGTGTTTCCTTTGCTTAGGTATCTCATTGTGCAGATGTAGTCTAGCATATGAAAGAGTACGTAGAAGGTGAGCACTGTATGCAACAACTTTGACACTTACAGAAACCTCAGCTTCTCCATGCCCCCTACACTGTCCTAAATGTATACAGTTTAAACTGACGGTATCTTGTTGCAGATGAAGTGAGGCCTATCTTGCAACATGGTGCATCTTTTCCACCACAGCTGCGTCACAAAAGTGACGCAACAGCGGCGCAAAAGAGGCACACGGCCATCATAAATCTCCCCCCAACATTTTAAATGAATGATTCGGGATGCCGATAAGGTGTGGCCTATCCAGAGGTTTGTTTGAGGTGAATCCTACTCAGGGTTGCAGATGAAATTTAGAAAGAAATAAATATATTTATTCAACCACATTCATGGGGAAGTGACTTAAAATGCCCTAACACACATGAAAGCGTATTTTTAAGGCCCTTGCACCATTTATGCGTCACTTTTAACATGGCTATGTAACTCAAAGAAACAAAATCTAAATTTGCCAAGCACACATGGGGGCGTATTTACAAGGACCTTGCACCACAGGGAAAATGACTTAAATTAAAATGGGGAAAATAACCTCAAAGTGACTCAAAGGCCTTGTAAATATGCCCCAAGCAGCCTATGAAACTCTAGAAGTACATATCAAGAAACTTAAATGACTTCAAGAAACGTTTTTAAACACATCAAGTAAACCAATTATTCAACCACATTCATGGGGAAGTGACTTAAAATGCCCTAACACACATGAAAGCGTATTTTTAAGGCCCTTGCACCATTTTTGCGTCACTTTTAACATGGCTATGTAACTCAAAGAAACAAAATCTAAATTTGCCAAGCACACATGGGGGCGTATTTACAAGGACCTTGCACCACAGGGAAATGTCTTAAATTAAAATGGGAAAAATAACATCAAAGTGACTCAAAGTCCTTCTAAATATGCCCCAGGCAGCCTATGAAACTCTAGCAGTACATATCAAGAAACCTAATTGACTTCAAAAAACGTTTTTAAACACATCATATAAACCAATTATTTTCCCACATTCATGAGGAAGTGACTTAAAATGCCCTAACAAACATGAAAGCGTATTTTTAAGGCCCTTGCACCATTTTTGCATCACTTTTAACATGGCTATGTAACTCAAAGAAACAAAGTCTAAATTTGCCAAGCACACATGGGGGCGTATTTACAAGGACTTTGCACCACGGGGAAATGTCTTAAATTAAAATGGGGAAAATAACATCAAAGTGACTCAAAGGCCTTGTAAATATGCCTCAAGCAGCCTATGAAATTCTAGCAGTACATATCAAGAAACCTAATTGATTTCAAAAAACGTTTTTAAACACATCAAGTAAATCACTTATTTACCCACAATCATGGGGAAGTGACTTAAAATGCCCTAACACACATGAAAGCGTATTTTTAAGGCCCTTCCACCACTTTTGCGTCACTTTTAACATGGCTATGTAACTCAAAGAAACCAAATCTATTTGTAAAACACTTGACACAAAGCAACAATTTAAATACACAACTTTCTTCATAATTTTCTCCTTAAAGCATACTATTCTCTATTTAAATTAAATGAATCTTTTCTCACCTTAGCAAATACTTTTTGAGTTTTAAAACAGTCTCAGACACACACCAATTTGTCTTTAGCAGAGCAAAGGGTATGCACTCCAGAGGCTGCAACCAACAAAGGCACAGAAATGCTGTAATTCATCACACATATCTCTCATGTCACCCAATCAAAACTCTTCCCTCACTTATTTCAAATCAACACCCTTCCCCCTTCTGCCCTTTCTGCCTTTTTTCCATAGCAACCACCTCCTGAAAGACCTCTGATGTTTGCAAGTTCACACAACAATGTTTCAATTGAACTCTGAACTCTCAGTACACCTGCGTATCCAGTGAAATCTTTCATAAAATTATTTTTTCTTGACCATTCAAATTACATCTTTCAAAGAACTCATCCATGCACCCTAACTTTCTGTTTTCAGCAATCAAAATCCACCAATCACTGCTACTGATTCATTAGCACAGAAACTCCACAGTTTTTTTCATTACATACTCCTACTGTTTCAACTGCCATTTCATTACCACACTTCATCTGACTGCAGCAGAACCTTCTCTCACCATGTTTTCTGTCTGGATTGTTGGACATAGTTACATCTACTGGGCTCAAAGGTATGCTGATAACAGAAATTTACACAACCTCAATTTTCAAAATGTGGAAATCAACTGGATTGGCCACAGAGGATTAAGATGTCACCAATTGATACCATTGGTGAAAACCTTTTTGCATTTGCCAAAACCTGACCTGTTAATTGTGCACTGTGGAGGAAATGACTTGGGCACTTTGACTGGGGTAGGTCTGGAAATGCTTTTAAAGGACACCTTTGAGCAATTGATGGCACTTTTTCCTCAAACTGCCTTGGTATATTCAAATATATGCCAAAGACAGAAATGGAGGTGGTCAAACGAATTTTGTCCACAAATTGAGAAATCGAGGAAGCATGTAAATAAGTCTGTTTCAGCTTACATGAGAGACCATGGAATGGGCTCCATCTACAACAATAACTTGCGTTACTACATGCAAGATATCTACAGAGAAGATGGAGTTCACTTCTCAGATGAGGGGAACAGAGTTTTCATCCTGAATTTAAGACTATGTATTGGTACCTACTTATAAGTACCTAAATCTACCACAGACCCAAAAGCTCTTCTCAGAGCTACCCTAACTATGATCACTATAACAAATTTTAAATGTAACTTTTTTTTTACAAATTTTCACGATTTACGCTTTCCGGAGCGCTACCCGGTACGCGCACCGGACGCTAACCGCGTGAAAATTTGAAAAAAAAATTGGTTTTTTTCCACACATATGGGCCTCCTCAACCACCCTCAGAAAACCTAGGGGGTCAGGATACGTGTACCATGCCCCCTTCTACCCATTCTGAACATTATTTGCCCTCCATCTTGTATCTCAATTCTACCGAAACACAAAATGGAGGACTCCCGTAACGCTGCCGGTTCGCGCACCGGGGCACGCACCGGGAAGCGCTCGGTTAAAAAAGGTGGGAAAGTAATTTACAGAAAAACCACTGGAGACACTTTCACCAAATATAGATTAGCTCATACTACATACCAATCCCTACCATTTTCACAAATTTGGTTGGAATTCCATTTAACCATTTAGCCTGTAGACCTCTCTAAATACCCTGAGGTAAATTACTTCACAAAACACATCTGAAGTGTTGGAATTGACAACCAATTAAAATGTTACTTTCATTTTCTACTTTTTTTACCTGACATTTGATTGGTTATGTACCTGAATATATATAAAAAAAGAGAGAGAAACACAGCCATTTTGACTACTACTTCCTGAAGTACATTGCAAGTGCATTTTCACTCACAACTTAAACTTGTTTTTAAAAGGTAAGATGTTATTTTATAAATTTGAAAGGAGAACTATGTTATGCACTTTAAATTAATTTGGGAAAACATTTTCAGATAGTTATATACTGTCCCTCTGTAAGAGTTAGACATTGAGAAAGGCTCGTTTATTATAATTATGGATTGATTTAGGTTTCTGTGCTATAATTATGAATTTACTTAGACTTCTTCACAGGCACTTTTTAATAGTACTACTTCACGCCTGAAACCATACAGTGCCCATAGATAACTTCTCTGTTATAAACTCACAAGTACCTGTCTGAACTTAAACCCAACAGTGCCCTATCTCTACTGATATATTTATTTTGTATGCAAAGTACAGCAAGAAAATGGAAGGAGAGCAGATTATTTCCTTCAAAATTGTTCTAGAGAACAACACAGAAAAAGTTATTGAGGACAATGATGACTCAGATTTCATGGATGAATCACGGGACCATGAATTAGTTCAATGTGTAGATGCAGTAGATTCGCTGATTGAAAATGAGGACATTTCCGACAATTTGTTGTTAAATGTTCTGTTAAATTTGGAAAAAGAATCACAAAAATAAATTTATATTTAATAATCAAAAATTGTTCGAGACTTTAATCATTTTTATATGTAATTCATAAACTAGTACCTAATTGATTATAATGTAAAGTCAGACTTATAGTATGCTGTGCAACTTTTTTATGTTACATAGTAAATTTGCTCATAGTTACTTCCTTTCTCCAACTATATTATCTCCAATGTGTATTTGACATCTCTTTTTCATCTCCTGCCTCCATGTTCTTTCTGCTTTCCTGACAGACTATGATATGGATTCCATATTCCACAATAACTTCTGAAACAACATGCAAGATATCTACAAAGGAGACGGTGTATATTAATTTTTTGACTCTGCATTGGTACCTACATATTGCTACTTAAATAAAAAAAAACAAAAAAAAAACAACAAAACGAACAATCAATAAACATACAATATTTGAAAAGTCTATCATTCTTTTTTCCTCATAGTACGCTCCCCGGACCGCTTCCCGGTTCGCGTACCGGGCGCTCCCCACGCAAAAAAAATGTTTTGTTTTTTTTTTTTGCCCCGCGGGGCCCTTTTAAAGCCTCCACATCAAACCTAGGGGATCAGGGAGGATCTACTATGCCCCCTTATGGTCATTTCCCCCTTTGTTTTGGCCTCCTCTTGTCTCTCGATCCTACCGAGAGACAAGATGGCGGCCGCTCCGGACTGTTTAGAATGTTGACAGACACCAAAGAGCCAATCAGCTTCGCTTCGCAAAGTTCCGTTACGCGTCCGGTAATCGAACCGGGTCGCTAACCGGAGCGCTGTTACAGATATATATATTTTTTTGAACGGTAATTTATCAAAATCCACTGGAGCACATATATTGAGACCTAGCAAAGGCACATCGGGCAAACAATATCTACAATTTTGCCAATTTTCGTGAAAAACCATTCAGCCGTTCGAGCTAAAAGTGAGTCCAACCGCCCTATGGAAAATTGCATGGGAAAAACGCATTTTGGGACCCCCCATTTTTTCTCGGCCCCCCCTTGACGAAACCCCCCCAAATTTTCAGGGGCTGCTCAGAAACAAGATGTTCCATTTTCCAGAAAATTTCAGCCACTTCCGTCCTCAAACGCCAAAGTTATTCGACATAGAATTTTCAAAAATCCCATAGGAAAAAAATCCTAACTATATATACCTACTGGCGACCGCCAGTAGGTAATACATGTGTATATATATACATATACATATATAAACCAGTCACAAAGTCAGCAGTTCCTCATCTTGCATCACAGCCTACATTAAATCCGCCTATGACTGCTGTGATCTATGCTAGAACCTCTTTAATTTCTAAAATCATAATATCAACTTTGGTGCTCTTAGTACTAGAAACATTAATGCTAGAATCTACCAAATTCCGGGATACACCCTTAGTTATAAATAACAAGTATTCCTGCAAAACATTATTTGAATGTTAAAAAAATCTGTCATTTTGTGTCTTAAATACTATTTTGTATTCTTTGTCTTCCTCCGGATGTTTTTAAACTCTTCATTTTTTAGGCTGTATATAATGGGATTACATAGTGGAGTTATGGCAACATATAACAAAGAGAATACTTTGTTGTATTTTACTGAAGCCGTTGATGATGGTCTCATGTACGTGGAACAGATAACTCCATAGGATAATATAACCACAGTGAGGTGGGAGGCACATGTGGAAAAGGCCTTGCGTCTCCCTCCTTTAGATCGGATTTTCAGGATTGTTGAGATGATGTTGATGTAAGATGCGATAGTTAAAGCAAAAGGTGCAACTCCAAATAGAGTACCCATGATATAGAGTGCTAACTCAACAGCACTGGTGCTGCTACATGAAAGCTTCATTACAGCTGCCACATCACAGAAGAAGTGGTTGATTGTGTGAGACCCACAGAATGAGAGCCTAGATGTTAGTGTAATGTGTGGTATTGGGTCAATAAAACTAAGTAGCCAACATACGGCAGCCAACTTCATGCATACTACATCATTCATGGTGGTCACGTACTGTAAATGCTTGCAAATGGCCACATATCGATCATAAGCCATGGCTGTAAGAAGGGAGAATTCCGTAGACACCATGGTACTGAAAAGAAACATCTGAAGTAAGCATCCACTTAGAGAAATGTGTGTTACCTCCAGAAAGAAGTGAGCCAGCATATTTGGAAAAATCATTGTTGTGCAACAGATGTCCAGAAAGGCTAAGTTTGTAAGGAAAAAATACATTGGTGTGTGCAATTGTGTGTTGGAATAGACAATCACCATGATAAGAAGATTCCCCACAAGTACCAGGGAATAAATCAGCAAAAAGGCCAGAAAAAGTGGAACTAGAAGATGTGGGAAATCATAAAAACCCACAAGAGTGAACTCAGCTGCTAAAGTTTGATTTTGTCCTTTCATGTGTCCTCAAATGCAGTTTGTCAGAGTTGGGATATCAAGAATATCTGCAAATAAAGAAAAGAAGGAAAGTTAATATGCAAAGCGCACTGTTTTGGGAGAAAAATCTATGTTGTGTTTTTGCCTTCACAGTTCACATATTTACTATCAGAAAAAAACAATTTAATTTGTAACACAAAATAGGTGACAAGTACGCCATTCCTGGTGTGTTCCTATTTAACTTTCTTTTTTCATTTTTCATGGGGCAATGATTAGGCTGCATGATGTTTATTGCTACTTTTGCTGCTTATTTGTGCTATAGATTTTAGTTGTAACTGTTCAAAACGTGTCTAGAAGATACTATCAGTTAGAGCATCCATCAATAATAACATTTCTAAATTTTTGCAAATTAGATGATGGCTGTAACCCTAAGTATTACTTTAAGGGCTGACAGATTTTGATTTACGTGTTCCTGACCAATGATTAGGCCTGACAAAGTGGTTGTTGAAAGCAAATACACAGAGAGTAGGCTCTGGGTCACCCCTGTCATTCACTGACTTATAGAGCTATCACCCTTCAACCATTGCTCACTTGAAAAGTCTTTCACACTTTGCCTCAGCCCACAACAAAGGGCCCGATTTAGAGTTAGGGGTACCGGTTACTTCGTCACAAACTTGATGGACATCCTGTCCGCCGAATTACAATTCCTATAGGATATAATGAGATCGTAATATGCCGATGGGATATCCATCTTGTTTGTGATGGAGTAACCCCATCCTGTAAACTCTAAATCAGGTCCAAAGTTTTTAAACATGACCTTAGTAACATTCCTGCCCAACCTTCCTCCACCCTGGATAGAATGGCATTAGTAAGCTAAGAGGCAAGTCAGTTGTCATGCGTAGCCTAAAAGTGGCCCAAATTCTTATCATAAATTGATCAACATTGTATTATAGTTAGTCAAGTACAATTGGTTTAAGGATTAGGGCACATCCTGAACTCACCTATCTGATGGTGCTCTCAAATGTGGAGATGAAGAAAAAGGAGGCTCAGTGAAATAAAATATTTGCCTACGATCACACAATTTGCAAGCATTGCAGCCGAGATTGATCACTGTTTTTTGTTGCACACTGTGCAGTTGAGCCCCTAGAGGGGTATATTTTTCTGTCTCCCATTTTACATCAACAGTGATTGTCTTCAGTACTTAGTGGATGAGGCCAGTCACATGAAACAGCTCATGTTGGACTTGACGGCCCACAAAGACCTTGAGCTGAGCTGGTGCCAGGGTCCAGGCAGGAGCCTGATTCAAGCTTTAAGTGTCTCGCCCACCTCTAGAGAGCAAGCTGCAATGAAACTCACCTTCACAAAATATACAGAGTGTACAAGTGCTGTGCAAACTTCACCCACAGTAAGGGCAAAATGTGCTGCAGCAGAGGATGTCTACCTTACAAAATAGATGCAAGACAGTAATTGATCAGCACCTCAAGTCTCCCTTACAAAACATGCACACACTGATGGCAGTGGTGAACGGGTAGGTGGTCAAACTTGACAAGGAGCATCATGGTATGTGTCAGATTTTAGAGCAGTCCTTGATACTTTTTGTGAAAAAAGGCAAAGTTATAATGGATAAACCCGTGTTACACATATTGGAGCCCACTGGTGCAGATATACAGTATGAAGGCAACAATTCTGAGGTAAATAAATTAAAACACCAATCAGTGTTATTGTAACAATGCAGTTGAATATTACTGTTGCGAAAATTACATTATAGCTCCAAGCTATAACAGAAAAGAAATTCAGGGATCTGGCCTGAGACTAAACTTGCATTTGAAACAATTATTTTGTTGTACAGATCTTTGCAATGTATCTGACTCAGGAAAGTTGTTCAGGGGCTTCCTTCCTGCTAGAGTGCATAAGTGAAGGAAATGAAAATGTACCTACACTACATTTTACGGAAAAACGTCATGATCTGGATGCAAAGAAAAAATCAGTAGCACTCCTTGCCATTTCTATTTCTCACATTTGAGAGACGCTGGCAGGTTACACACATATACCATAGATGCTAAATGCCCGATTCAGGCGGGAGACTACAGATTTCAAGGCTCTTTTCCCACCTCCCGATTCCTATTCAAATTTTTGTAAAACTGGCAAAAATAAAATGTTGATGCCTGTCAAGCGCCCTCCATTCTCCCACTCCAAGAATTACCTCTAACGTCAACAGTTAATGCGTTTTAGCATGCGCAATGAAATTCATTTTATTTATTTATTTATTTACTTACATTACTCCGGTTGTCTGTGAGCCTGAGTTTACTACCCCACACCCTGCCCCTCCCCCGCCCGCTCCACGGCACTCCCTCCACGAGCCACACTGCTGAGGCACTTTAATTTTCATGCAATGGTCTATTGTTGCTCACCCTCAGAGGTCAAATCCAGGTGAAGCTGCCCCTCTTCCTTCCTGCTGCAGACTGGATTTCTAAGGCCCCTTGTTGCTAACGCCCTGTCAGGGTCTCTGATCAGCCACACAAGACTCTCTGCACCAGCAACGTGCAGTTCGGCTTGGCTCCTGAGGATTCGCACTTAGCTGCAAGATAGCGCACATGCCCTGCCCAACTAGGAACTTTAAACCCTCGCAGCAGAAGAGTCAGTGATGCAGATTCCTTACTGTGTCCTGGAGTGCAATGTGTGAAATTAAATAAATACAATTAGATTTTCTTTTTATTATCACACAGTTGTTGTCAGACTGGCCCATCTTGACAGAAACACAAAGTAAACAATGTGTCTACACCCTTTTTTACTTACTGCTTTGCTGGCCTTAGGATTCTGTGTACTTTGCAGGGCTTTGAGTGGCTCCAAAAATATGCACTAATGCAATGCAGCACAAATCGCTGCATTGCCTTACTTTGCCTTGGTTAGACATTCCATAGAATTTGACACATTCTCAGATTTACAAGACCTTATAATACGGGGAATGTGCCAAAAAGATACACAGAGGATTACAATGTGAAATATGTGTTTTTCTCCTATTTCGTCCTCTTTCTATGTGTGCTGCATTCTGCAGGACAAATTGAAAGTGGAAAAAGCCGCTCAGGAATCTTTTTGTGCAGGAGGGTGGCACTTCCTGCACAAAAAGAATCCCCCTACAACACAGACACCCTGGCACCATGGTTCAAGAGTGCCTGCATCGGTGCTAGTCTGTATAACTGCACCAGCACAAGGGAAAAGGACAGGAATGCCACATATTGGAAAAATATGGTGCATTACTGTGATGTACGGCAGTGCAGCAAGGTGACTTCCTGTGCAGCCTTGCACCACTAAATTCATAAATATGGCCCTTATTGCCTGTTTCTGGGTCACATGAGTGGGAGTAGCTGACAGTTGGGAATTTGTGTATTCCTCATAGAGAGCCCCACACAGTAGAGAGCTTAGATGTTCCTGGATGGGCCATCACTGGCTGGATGGGAGGGCGGAGCCTTACTTACTTTTGAATAGGTTGTGTCCTGTCTCCACACAAAGGACTGCATATCCCCATAACTTCCTGCAGTTAGTTTGAAGCCAGGGCACCATTAGGGGAAACTTCTAGAAGCTTCTCCACTTTAAGGAAAAGTCCAGGTATAAATATTGGACCTCAGACACCAATTTCTATGTACACATTTAGACCTGCAGATACCCTGCTAGGTAGAAGGACTGCTGAGCTGCTGAAAGTCCTGACACTCTGCTGGACTGCTGCTCTGAAGTACTTGTGCCTTGCTGTGCAGACCTGCAACCTGCTGCCCTCTTGCTTGAGTGAAAAGGAATGGACCTGTTGATCCAGATGCAAGAGTGACTCTAAGGGCTATTTGGCAGGCCATCTAACCAGAGCCTCAGGGGCAGATGGCTACAACAACCTTGACTGCAGCACCTGGACCCTGCAATCTGGAAGTCCAATAATGCCAATTGGTGCCACCCCAGTGCCGGACCTTTGAAAGTGGGACTCTGCTGCGAGGCTTCTCACAGCATAAGGACTCTGCATTGACATCGCAACCCACATTGGAACCGTTGCTGGGTGAAGCTTCCCCAAAGCAGGTCCTCACAAATCTCTTGTCGACGGGAACCTCAACAATGACGCAGCTTCTCACTGATCTTTGGAATCAATGCATCGCTTCAACTTTGGCACTCATCTTTGATGCCAGACTTCACATCACAATCCCTCATTGATGGAATCCTCAAAGATAAAGCAGGACTTGTATGGCAGGTTCGCAGCTTCTCAGACCAGATGCATTGCCTCGGCTATGCACTGCATCCTCAATGCAGGGCCTCACAACACTCTGCAACTAGGATCTTAGATACTCTTGTTTAGTGGGAATGGCTGGGAATCTGAGGCTGGCCCATGCTTAATTGTGGTCGGTCTGACCTTGTGACTCTGTCCCAGTCTGTTGCAACCGGATCCCACAGTTGGCACCTTGCGTTCTTTGGTACTATTTTCACTGAAATCTTAAAATGTGCATATCTTTTGTTCTACTGATTGGATTCTTGTTGTTTTGGTCTCCTTTTATTTATAAACTTTTAGAAAATATGTTATTTTAATTGTTATGGAATTTTTCTTGTGTTGTGTTTTAACTTTATTAACATAGGGAGTGTTCATTAATACTTTACACATTGGCTCTACGTTAAGCCAGACTGCTGTGTGCTTAGCTACTGAAGGGTTGAGCACACATTAATTTGAGGTTTGCTTGTGCCTTACCCCGACATGTATTGTGGTTTCTACTTTAATAGGCTTTCAACCCCTCAACCAGCATCTAAATTTAGAGGTTTCATTTATTTACTGACTTAGTATACAAATAGGCATCATGTCCTGGCATATTAGTTTAAAAGAGCTCTCCTACTCTTAGCACAGATTTTTACTTGGTCATTTTTTGAGTGTGGTACATTTTATCAGTCATGTACGTTTTTTCTGCTGCACAAATATTTGTAAGACTCAATCCTCTTACAGGTGCATGCATGAACTGTTTCTGAGGAGAAATGTTCGTCTTGATTACTGCTGCAAAACCTTATTTACTGAAATATTTAATTACTCCAGACATTCTTCTAAAATACACTGCTTTTCACTTATACTTTTGGATAAAACATGTCTTTTGGGGAGGGAACAGTTAATTACTAAGATGCATAAATTGAATCCTAAGAAATTAAACAAGTAGCTATTGAACTTGTTCACATAGCCTCTAAATAGGTGAAGCGAATCTGTAGTAGCCAGCTGTAAGATTACATGACCTTTTTATTGAGAATTTTTGTTACTTAAAGGACACGGCATTATTACAAAAAAACAAAATGCAACACATTAAGAGAGAAGACATAAAGTACAAAAACAGCAAAATCCTGCTTAAAGACTAATCACAAAAAAGAAATCGAGACATGTTTTTCTACAGTATTCCATACTCTTACTTATATATCGTTTCTTCGATCTCCTATGTTTGCTCTCAAACTTTTATATCCAACATTGTTTTTTTTTATTTTTATTTATTTATTTATTTATTTTTCCCTTTTTTCCCCCCCCCCCCCCAATATCCATATGTACTATCGTTTACTAACTCTCATTTCATTCAAATGGGGTTTTTAATTTATTTCACCCTCTTTCCATCTTGTAATAGGGCCCCAGATTAACTTACCCAACTTCCTACCCTTTTTCCCTTTGCGTGCATATATCTCTTTCTCAACATTATATGTTCTTAATAAATTAGCCAGCCAGTTATGGAAAGTAGGTGGAATAGGATCGATCCATGCAGAGGCTATGCATAATCTCATGACTGCTAGTGCTACAAATAAGAATTCCCTTCCGGTTGGTAGTTGTTGACCTTCCTCCAGATTCACTCCTAATAATATGAATCCGGGAGTTAACACAATTTGAGTTCCTAATATGGTGTTTATAAAACGTTCTATTTCTTTTTTCAGTGTGTCTAGCTTAGGACAGGTTGCAAATACGTGTTTTAAATCTGCATCCCAGCTTCCACACCTGTAGCAAGTGGTGCCCACAGTGCCCCCCATTGTGCTCTTTTAGCAGGAGTGTAATATAAATGATATAACGTTTTGTAATGTTGCGCCTGCAATGGTGCAGAGCATGAAAGGGAGTATCCATATTGCAAAGAGGTGCCAAAGCTTTCCCCGATAATATTAAGGTTTGCAATCCATTTTCCCTTCCATTTATCATAATCGTCCTGCTTTGATTTTATAAATTCAGCGTATAGCCTCTTAATAGTGCAATCCTCCCCCAGTTGGATCAATTCCATAATCGGGTCTTGCATGAATCCCATTGAACCTCCCTTTTTGTTCTGTAAGAAGCTCCTAATTTGTAGATATTTAAATAATTGCCTGGTGTTTAAGTTAAATCTGCTCTGCAGTTCTGAAAATTGTAGTAGCCCCTGAGGTCCCATTATGTCCCTTATTCTTGTGATTCCCTTTCTTGCCCATTCACAAAATATCGAACCCGAGAATATCTCTTGTGGAAGATTTGGATTATCTGCAAGTCTGGTATATTTATTATATTTCCCCAAGCCAACTCTCTTACTAAAATTTTCCCAAATTGTATTTGCTGCTATAAGCGTCTTAAATTTTGTTTTTTTGTAGTAGCTTGCCTCTGTAAATTTCAAGAATACGTTCTCCACTTCTGTTCCAAGGGTTAGACCATATATTGCCAATGTTCCAAATTCAGACCAGCCATCTATTTCTGCCCCTCCCATCAAACCTATCATGTTTTGAATAACTGCCGCCCAGTAATAAAGCTTTAGTTCTGGTACTGCCCACCCTCCCCTCTCTATTGGTAATGTCATAAATCTAAGGGCTCTTCTGGTTTTCCCCTTAGCCCAAATAAATCTATTTATAATATGCTCTAGCTTTCTAAAAAATTTGAGATCAAATAACAAGGGTATGGCTCTAAATAAATATAAAAATTTTGGAAGGATCAGCATTTTTATTATATTCGTCCTCCCTACTATTGACATGTGTAGATTATCCCATCTATCTAAATCCCTTTCTACTTTCTTGATTAATGAGGAAGTATTCTTATCTACTAAAGATTCTATATCAGCCAGAATAGTTACCCCTAGATATGTTCCTGAATGGACCACTCGAATATCTGAACAAATAGTATAAGGGTTTTTAATTATCTGTGTTTTGGATGTGTTTAACTTGTAACCCGATATCTTCCCAAATTTTTCCGCCTCACTTTCAATGTGTACTATAGATTCAGTAGGATTAGGAGTGATTACTGCAAGGTCGTCTGCATAGGCTAAGATTTTACAGTGCCCCATAAGAATTGTTAAAGGTGTGATCCTCACAGACGCCTCTATTCTACGGATTAATGGATCCAAATATATCGCGAACAAGAGCGGTGAGCAGGGACAGCCCTGTCTTGTACCCCTTTTTATTTGAAATTGTCACGTATTACCCGTATTTACACGTACCGTTGCGACCGGATTTAAATATAAAGACTTTATTGCACTAAGGTATCCCTGTTTTATACCTATCCTCTCTAATACGCACCAAAGGTACTCCCAGGAGACCCGATCGAATGCTTTTTCAGCGTCTAATAACATCACTGCCATCGGGTCTCCTGTAACTGTTGTAACATCAAAAAGAGTTATTACTTTGCGTGTGTGATGGGTAGTGCCTCTTCCAGGTATGAATTCATGTTGCGCACAACTTACTATTTTATGTATTACTCTTGCAAGTCTTGACGCTAGTGCCTTGGAAAATACTTTTACATCTGCGTTCATTAGAGTAATGGGCCGATAAGATCCTGGTTCCTCCGGGTTTTTCTCTTTCTTTAGTATTACTACCACCTCAGCAGTTGCCCATGATTTTGGTACTGAGACACCCAGCTGAGCGCCCTGCATAGTCAACATTAAATCTTTCTCCAAAATATCCCAGAATACTTTATAAAACTCTATGGGAATTTGATCAGGGCCCGCTGCTTTCCCTGAGGGAAGTTTCCATACTGCCTCTTTAATTTCTTTTTCCATCATTGCCCCCTCTAAGCCATCGGCATCCTCCTCATCCAGTATGTCTGCCCTGGTCTGGAGGAGATACTCCTGTATATCCTCTATATTTCTATCTGTGTCTCTCCCTGATAGTTCGTCCTCATATAGTTTCTCATAGAAAGTCCTAAATACTTCCCTTATTTCATTCGAGTCTGTGTGCAGTCTGCCCGATGCATCTCTAATTTCTCTCACTGTTCCCTTTGCTTCTTCCTGTTTTGTTCTCGTAGCCAAGATTCTCCCTACTGACTCACTCAATTCATAACACTTCTCTCTTTTAGTAGTGTAGATTTTTCCTGCTTTGCTAGCTATATGACTGTCTGCCTCTCCTTTTGCTTTCACCAGATTTATCAGGGCATTTTCCACTGGAGTCCTATTTAATACACATTTTTCTAGATCCTCCTCTGCTTTAAGTACCTTTTCATATAATTCTGCATTCCTCAGTTGCTCCTGCTTCCGTTTATAAGAACTAAAGCTCTTAGTTTCCCCCGTACCCCTGCTTTAAAAGCGTCCCATACCACTCCCTGTTCTGCACTATCTCTATTAATAATGAAAAAATCACTAACCCACTTATTCATATGTTCTATATATTTATCCTCTTTTAATAAATCTCTTTCAAAGGTCCAGTTTGTGAGTTGTCTAGGATTAGTAGTTGTTGTTATTGTGAGTATTAAGGGATTATGGTTGCTGAGAATGCGTGGCAGTCTTTCAATATTTACCTTCGATATATTGGTACTTGAAACAAAGAAATAATCTAGCCTTACACAAATTTGATGGGGGGCTGAATAATATGTGAAGCCCTTATTGTTCGGTCATTTCTTGCCCCATACGTCTGATAAAGCATTATTCAAAATTAGACTATGTATTGCCTGATTCACACTCCTTTTTCGGCCTTTATATTTTCCAAAGGAACCCAATCCTAATCCGTCTGCACCATTTATATTAAAATCTCCAGCCAATATAATTTTCGGTGCCCAGGTAGCTAACTCCACATCAAGAAATTGAACAATTTCGGGGTCGTCTTCCGTTGAGCCATAAACACTTACAAGCGTTGTCCACTCTCCATCTATCAAACATTCGACTATAGCCCATCTTCCCCATTTATCCTGCGCTTTTTTCCTGGTTAAGATGTTTTTATCTCTAGCTAATATAGCTAACCCTCTTTTTTTTACCCCTTGACTTGAATCTATTAATAAATGAAATCCTAGATTTTTAAGAAAATGTATTTGTGTAGTAGTAACATGTGTTTCTTGCATACATACAAAATCCACATTCATTTGTTTTAAGGCAACCAATATTTTCGATCTTTTTTGGGCATCGTTCAATCCGCACACGTTCCATGTTACGCACCTAATACCCATAGCTTAGTTTATGATGTACCTTTTTCCGCAGCTACTCTCCAATTCACCCTAGCTGTCCACACTTTTGTGAATGCTCTATGATCTCTATTCCTTGTCTTTCTTTCTTCAGGTTCTTGCTGTCGACCCATACTCTCAATTCATTTATTTCTATTGCTACATGACCTACACAAAATGTTGGCAGTCTCAACTTACAAATCCGAATAACTTCCTTATGGGTCCGAATTAGAACTTGGCGAATAGGGTACTAAGTCATAAATGTGGTTGGAGTAGTCTGTTCATCAAACACATGGTCGGATATACTTTCTTTCTGTTTATCACCACCAAGAAAAATATTGCAATAACAGACAGAAAAAAAGAAAAATTATCACCACTCCCTGGGAGGAAACTCTCAAGGTGTGGGGATCATGAGTTTATTTTTTTCAATAACAAACTCTAACTTTCGGATTATAAAGGTTGGCCCAGATCTGCTGCTTAGGCTCCAATGAACACTGAGTAGGTCTTGCAGTTGTCTGCCTAAAAATCCAATTTCATCTGCTGCTGGACGGTGGGTGGTTGTGCTCAGGGATGGGAATGGGCCTTTGGGATTGTATTTTAAAGCTTGGCTGTTTCTTCTCTTCTTATTGATACATGCTGTGACAGCTACTCTATTGATACATTACGCGCTATCTCATCTTCTCCAATTGTAATGTCAAAGACAGTGAACAACTGTGATTGCTTTGTTAAGCTGCACTAAAATGGTAAATAAAGGTTTTTTTTAAAACATCCAATTTCATCAGCTGTCAACAAAAAGATAAGCAAACAAAATAAATTATCTTTTCTTGAAAAGTCATGGAACCAGCACCACAGCCACTTTCTCCTGTGCCATGTCACATGATCTGGGAGTCGTTGACAGTTGAGCTTTGTTTATTCCTCCAAGACAGTCACAAACAATAGGGAGCCTAGGTGGGCCTGGATGGGCCATTGCTGGCAGGATAGGAGGTAGGGGGTGGGCACAGCCCTACCTACACATGAATAGGCTTTGTCCTGCCTCCACCAAAAGGGCTGCATACCCTCACTTGTTAGTCTGGAGCCAGGACAGGAAGGGAAGACCTCTGCGCACTTCAAAGACACTTCTTCAAAGTATCCCCCACTTCAAAGAAACCACTGGGTCTCCTATTCTACCACTTTAGTGCACTTCTGGACCGGTGGATACTCTGCTAGGGAGAAGGACTGCTGTGCTGCTGAAGGACTGCTATTCTGATGGACTGCTTCTCTGGAAGAACTGCTTTCTTGCTGTGCTGGCCAGCTGCCTGCTGCCCTCCTGCTCTCGGTGAGAAGGACTCATCCTGCATCACTTGCCCCCCAGAACCGGAGTGACTTCAAGGGCTGGTTGGCTGACCTCCTGATTTGAAGTCTCAGGTACATAAAATGCTTCTCACTATCCTACTTCTGCATCTGACCTCAGCAGTCTGTGAGTTTGCCCTGTCAAGAGGTGCCATCTCAGTCCTTGGAAGTGGGCCTGAGGTGCTTGGTTCAGCAAAACCCATGCATCTTCTCTGAAAGTGAAGCATCGGTGCCATTTTCTTGATCGGAACCGGAGCATTGCCCCTTTTGCATCATCAGAACAGGGGCCTCATCCCTGCTGTGTGGCCGGACTCGACAAATCGCCTTCGGAACAACCACTGCTCGACTCTTGAGGTTTTCGCATCTCTGTTGACAGCAGCCTCGACAGCGATGCAGAGAACTCCACATCGCAGCCACTGTGAGGATCAACACTGACTTTCTGCTTTGATAACAATGCATTGCTGGGGCTGCATCCTGCTGGTCAACAGGATTTTCAATAGTTATGCGACTAGGGTAAAGTACTTTTGCTTAGCAGGACAAGCCTGTTTCCTGTAGCTGGGGTGCGCTCCATCACGATTGCCCTGAACTTTTGACTTTGTAGGTCCAGCATGACCAGATATCTCTTATTGGTGCTTTGTGCTTTTTGGTGCTATTTTTGGGATGTATCTTTTCGTTTTAATAACACATGTAACCATAGGCAGAAAGAAAATGCCCAACTTCTAGACTTTATCAGAAAAGAAAGAAGAGTGAATGCAAGTTTACTTTAAGAAATAAAAAGAAGTAATCACTATTATGACTAAATGAAAATAAAGAACAGTAAACAAAAACCTATTTATTTTCTCTTACTCACCTTTATTTTATTTTCGACCAAAGAACTGTCCTATTTTGCATTGGACCTGGGAGAAGGAGAAGAGAAGAAGATTTAAAAACACTCCTAATTCTGTGAACCCCACCCAACACTGACAACATTTAACTTCTCAAAGAAAGTTTTTCTTCAGAGAGGACTTCTGAACTAACTAATTAAACACATTGTGGTACTCAAATCCATTGGATAAAACTATCCTGGGAGAGGAAGAAGAAAATCCTTTACAACAGCACAGATACAAGAGCCCAGTTTGCTAACAGTCGTAAATTGTGACTCACTATGATTGGGCGCATTCCCAGGGCTGGTGGACAGCAGACTACCATGCTTGTGATCGCATTTTAACAAATAAAGCTGTATTTCTTAAACTGCAGCTCATTTTACGTAAAGGAAACTGGGCTACATTTAAAAAACATATATTTTTTCACTTTGTTTAAATGTTGGCAGTGATCCTCTTCTCAATGGGAAGTCGTGCAAAGGAGGTTCCAGTTAGAAACCATTTGCTACATAGCCCTAAGGAATGAATGTGCTGTCATCTCAGGCTTCCTGGTTTAAAATCCAACCTTGTGTTTATGTCATATGCAGAAAAAAAAATGTGTGTTGCACAATATTTTTTAAACAACATAAAGTTTGGGCAATTTGCTTTCATTAATAGAAATCATAAAAAAGAGGTGTCAATTCACAAATATGTACTACCATTACAACAACTCTTTCGAGGGAAAAAAGGAAAAGGATATGAAGGTCTAAATGCTAAAGAGGTATATGTCAAAAGGGTTGAGCTCAGGGGTTAGAGCCTTCAGTGGATTACAAAGTCTATGATTTAAATTGACTTGTTTTCTAGGTAGAACACACGCCATTGTCAATGATAACATCATTATTTACACACCATGTCTATCTTTAAGGCTACATTGCTCTTGAAACAAGCATTAGTAAAGTCCAATAGGTTTGGCCTTTTACCTGGATGTGCAAACCAGACGAATTGACATGCTTACTGCTTGGCTTTAATGTCTAAAGCTCCATGGGAGAGCATGTATTTCCTAGTTCCTCATGCATCTTTCACCCTTTCTCTATTCTTTTTAACTCAGACTCGACCACACCCATTCAGCTGATGCTCCTGTTTTTAGTTCGCAATGACATGCATGCTCTCCAGTCCCACACCCTGCCCCACAGTAGATTTTAATTATTGCAGAGTGCTGCCGGACCTCTCATGATCTTTGTCACATTATTCTGTACTTTCGCATTACACTCAAAATAACAAAATGGCTGCAGTTGCATCATCACACAATTGTGCATGCACCACAACATACGTACACATCAGCAGTCATCTGGGAATGCCATTTTGTATTACAAAACCCATTCCAGGTGGCTGCTCATATGTCTGCATGCATATGCGCCCTAGCACACCCATTGTGATGCTCAGGCAGCTATTCTGGCTTTCACTCATTCCAAAGCAAACAAGAACTGGCAAAGTCAAATATTTGACCTTTCACTGCTGAGAGCGATTGGTTCTGACAATGTTTGATATTCTGCATGGACGGCCTTCTCTATGATGACACATTGCTTATAGCATATGATGGTGACCCTCTGAATCAGAATAAGGTCATTCTGCCTTTGCTCTTCTTAGGCCAGTCCCTTAGGCCTACAGGTATGGTTTCTGACTATTTAACTTTTGCCCCAAAATCAACAACATGAGGTCCAAGACAATTGACTGCCTTGGCTGCTGGGGAAGTTTACTTCTTTGATCCAGCTAGAAACAGCTAGACCCAAATTTGGAATTCTGTAATTTTGCTTTCCAAAACTGGAAGCCATAAGAGTTTTCATTAGTGTTTAAGAAGCCAAGGAAATTGCCAATGAAGATGCTCTCTGCATTAATTGGCCAAGAAACATACATTTGACACCAATATTCCTATTGAACCAACACTTAATGGACATGAGAGGACTGATTTTTTTAATGTAACAAAAGCATTGCGTGGTAGCGCAGCGTAGTTTGGAAACAATACACTTTCCATTGAAATGTTCAAAAAATGTGCACATACATACAATTTTACTGATAAATCGGTATTGAAAAATGTATATTGAGTTGAAATCTGGTTCAGTTAATATTTATCATATGTGCATCACCAAGTAAAGTGTCTCGATATGTTTTGAGCCTATTAAAATCTTTGTTTCCATCACACTTCCGAATTACACGATAAATAAATGTGCTTCTGTTTTGCTTACCCGACAGCTGAATGTGCACAGGTCACATTTTATTGGTATTTACATGTTGCTGTGTCTGAAAAGAATGACACCCTCCAGCCTTTCATTTCACTCTCCCTGTCCCCAGAAAAATTGTCACATAATCCACTTTACTTTTATTTCTCTAACTGCGAATTGTGAGGAGTTTGTCAACACCAATCCCCACGTCACTAAATAAGCAGCAATTTATCTGAAGAGATAGCCCCACGATTGACCTCTGTCTTTGAATTGCAGCAAATGTGACAAGATAAATACAGAGGGCCCTATTCACAGAACTAACTTAAGACAAAATCCTAAACTTATTACCATTTTGGTATTCACAGAAGGTACTTACTCATTTTGGTATTCACAGAAGGCACTTACTCATTTTGGTATTCACAGAAGGCACTTACTCATTTTGGTATTCACAGAAGGCACTTACTCATTTTGGTATTCACAGAAGGCACTTACTCATTTTGGTATTCACAGAAGTTAGGACTCCTAACTCTAGGACTCCTAAATGCCTTCTGTGAATACCGAAAGTCTAAAACTTAGGATTCTTCACAGTTTAGGAGTCCTAAAGTTACGAGTCCTAACTTTACTACTCCTAAACTGAAAAAAATCCTAACTTTAAGACTTTCGGTATTCACAGATGGCATTTAAAGTTAGGACTCCTAATTTATTTATTTATTTATTTAGTGTTTTCCATAGCGCGAACATGACCCAGTGTAGTGTATCAGAGCCCTTAAGTAAGTGCCTTCTGTGAATACCAAAATGAGTAAGTGCCTTCTGTGAATACCAAAATAGTAGTAAGTTTTGGATTTTGTCTTAACCACTTGGGTGCTCATGACGAGGCCAGCTCGTCATGAGCTACGGCGCTCCGGTGCTCATGACGAGCTGAGTTCGTCATGACCGTGCCCGTTCCTTGGAACGCTCGCAGGCTGGGCTGATTCCCCTGCTGTGCTGAGCGTTCCATGAGAACGAGAGTGGCCATGACGAGCTCAGCTCGTCATGAGCACCGGAGCGCCGTGGCTCATGATGAGCTGACCTCGTTATGAGCACCGGGGCGATGTACGCGCCCCCTGCCCCCCAGCACAGCGGGGGAATGTGCCCCGCACGGAAGGGGTTAAGTTAGTTCTGAGAATCGGCCCCAGAATTTTAAGGCTTCCATGTTTGTGACCCAGCAGTGATCAGCTGGTGACCCACCAATGGGTTGCGGCCACCAGTTTGGGGTATACTGCTCTAGAGTCCCAGATGAAAGAAGTGCAATGTACCAGAAGACAGCTTACAGCTCTTATCCAAGAGACTGGATAGGGTATAGGAAGAAAGAGAATTCATTAGGAATGATTTAGCCAAACTGCCACTACATGAGGGGTGTTCATTCTCATTTAAGATAAGCAGATGCCCGATACATCACGGTCCTTGAAGAGACACTGTAACCTTCCTCCTGGTTCTGGAGTGTAAATCTGAGAGTACACCAGGGAACTCTGCTGTGAGTTCCCAGTCGAGCTCTGTAGAATAAGATACCTACAAACCACATAGTAAACCCCTGAATAATATTTTCGAGTCATACCTCCACGCCAAAAGATTTTAGAACATTCTGTTGTCAATTTGTGTTGGACTTTAAAACTACGCCTTAATGTAAATAAAACTCTGGAAAACTGTGTATTTTGTTTTGGTCTTCGGATAGGCACAACAGTTGTCACTCACTGCACACTAGTGTGCAAGAAGCCCAGGAAATTGCCAATGAAGATGCTCTCTTGATTAATTGGCTGCGAAACATCAATTTGAAGCCAATAGTCCTATTAAATCAACACTCATTGTTGTTGTTCCTAGTTTTAGGTGATCACTTTTCATTTAACCTCGAGAGCAGAGCTTGCCAAACTTTTTAGAATCACGACCCAATTTTTAGAATGACAAAGTTTTGTGACCTTCCTAGATTAATGGACATGAGGCGGATGAGTTTGTAATGTAACTAAAACATCGCGTGGTAGTGGACTGTCATTTACAAACAACATCTTTCCACTGAAATGCCAACTAAATTCGCACAGACATACAAATTTACTGATAAATCTGTTTTGCAAACAAATGATAATGTTTGGAAATCTGGGGCCTCATTTATGAGGCCTTGCGTCAGTTTTGCGCTTCCGATGCGTCACTTTTTGTGACGCATCGGCGGCGTAAAACATGCCTCCTGTTGCGCACTATTTACAAAGTGACACATCTAAGCAGATGCGTCACTTTGTAAACCCCTGCGCTACATTATACCTGCGTCAGGTATAATGTACGCAGAGGGGGCGTTCACCCGCAAAAAGCCTCGTAATAGTGACGAAGTGAGATTTCACTGAATCACTTTTAGGACGCTGTTGCATCAAAATCTTGCGCCTGCCTCACAGCAGGCGTAAGACTGACGCAGGCCCTTTCACATGGGGCTTTCCCCATGTGAAAGGATACATTCCTGGAGTTGCGTCACTTTTGTGACACACTCCAGCAATGCGTCACTTTTGCACTTACAGATACGTCAGAAATACTGACGTATCTGTAACTCCTTGCGACATGATGCGTCATACTGTAAATATGACGCATCATTGGTGTCGCAAGGAGGACGCAGTGAAAAGTGATGCATCGCTGTTTTCATGCAGCGATACGTCACTTTTCATAAATGAGGCCCCTGGTTTCAGTGAATGTTTATCAAATGTGCATCAACAAGTAACGTGACACCACTCTGCATCATACCTGGCTGCCTAACGGACCTGCGGACTTCCTTGCCGGAGCTACAGACCCACGACTCGCGGAACCCGCTGCGCGGGTCCCGCATCGGCCAGAGGCACAGACGAGCATTGCTGGGGCAGCGCTCTCACCTTCCATCTGGGGCTGCTGGCTGTGAGGGCTGCGAGCAGGAGGGGCTGGACTCAGTTTCCCAAGAGTCCCAGCCTACCTCGCGCCCGCAACACCTGGGCCGCTCTCCCTCATCGCCCCGCCCCCTAACAGGCAGTAGAAAGCGGACGGACTTTCTGCTCTTCGTGGGACACCACTCTGCATCATACCTGGCTGCCTAACGGACCTGCGGACTTCCTTGCCGGAGCTACAGACCCACGACTCGCGGAACCCGCTGCGCGGGTCCCGCATCGGCCAGAGGCACAGACGAGCATTGCTGGGGCAGCGCTCTCACCTTCCATCTGGGGCTGCTGGCTGTGAGGGCTGCGAGCAGGAGGGGCTGGACTCAGTTTCCCAAGAGTCCCAGCCTACCTCGCGCCCGCAACACCTGGGCCGCTCTCCCTCATCGCCCCGCCCCCTAACAGGCAGTAGAAAGCGGACGGACTTTCTGCTCTTCGTGGGACACCACTCTGCATCATACCTGGCTGCCTAACGGACCTGCGGACTTCCTTGCTGGAGCTACAGACCCACGACTCGCGGAACCCGCTGCGCGGGTCCCGCATCGGCCAGAGGCACAGACGAGCATTGCTGGGGCAGCGCTCTCACCTTCCATCTGGGGCTGCTGGCTGTGAGGGCTGCGAGCAGGAGGGGCTGGACTCAGTTTCCCAAGAGTCCCAGCCTACCTCGCGCCCGCAACACCTGGGCCGCTCTCCCTCATCGCCCCGCCCCCTAACAGGCAGTAGAAAGCGGACGGACTTTCTGCTCTTCGTGGGACACCACTCTGCATCATACCTGGCTGCCTAACGGACCTGCGGACTTCCTTGCCGGAGCTACAGACCCACGACTCGCGGAACCCGCTGCGCGGGTCCCGCATCGGCCAGAGGCACAGACGAGCATTGCTGGGGCAGCGCTCTCACCTTCCATCTGGGGCTGCTGGCTGTGAGGGCTGCGAGCAGGAGGGGCTGGACTCAGTTTCCCAAGAGTCCCAGCCTACCTCGCGCCCGCAACACCTGGGCCGCTCTCCCTCATCGCCCCGCCCCCTAACAGGCAGTAGAAAGCGGACGGACTTTCTGCTCTTCGTGGGACACCACTCTGCATCATACCTGGCTGCCTAACGGACCTGCGGACTTCCTTGCCGGAGCTACAGACCCACGACTCGCGGAACCCGCTGCGCGGGTCCCGCATCGGCCAGAGGCACAGACGAGCATTGCTGGGGCAGCGCTCTCACCTTCCATCTGGGGCTGCTGGCTGTGAGGGCTGCGAGCAGGAGGGGCTGGACTCAGTTTCCCAAGAGTCCCAGCCTACCTCGCGCCCGCAACACCTGGGCCGCTCTCCCTCATCGCCCCGCCCCCTAATAGCCATCCAATTGCTAGGGAAGACTTAAGTTGGACCATAAACACCGCTGCGCGGGAGCGCGCGGGAGCGTCCCGGGAGAAGCCCGGGACAAGGGCGGGACCGTCCAAGGCCGTCATCGGCCGGAGTAGGCCGGGCTGGGCCCACTCTCTTGGTTTCCCTTTTTGTGCAGGTATTTACCGGATTTTTATATATTTTTTGCACCCGCCCTGGGAGGCATATCTGACTGACCCTCCCGGAGCTTAATCATGCCCTCACCGATAAGGGAGAGTACCCCCCAGAAGCCGGGAGGAGTGAAAAGTGGGACTCTTGAAAACTATTTTTCACGGGCTGTGGGGGAGGTGGATAAAGAGGGAAATTTGTCAAGGTTAAGGGCGGAACGTAGACGTTCAGTGGACAACTTGAAAAACACCCCTATGGGAGATCAATCTATTACATTAAGGGAGGAGATAACTCGAATTGAGGATATTCCACTTCTGCTAAGGGAGGGTACGAACAACTCCCCAGTTGAAATAACGAGCACAGCTCTACCTATTAGTTCCAGTCCCGTTAGGGGGATTACGGATTTAACTTCACAACCGCCCATAGCACATAAAGATAGACATTCCAAACTGAAAGTAGTCACCACACAAGTAATCCCGGGACCACCCCCAAAAAAACGCAGGAGAATGGCAAAGGGAGTGCAGGGTGGTAGTAAATCCAAGACTCTACACCTAGATTTTGGCAAATCTCAAAAACATTCTATACCCACAGTAAAACCACTGGTAGCGTCACACCCTAAATCTAATGTTCAGGAAGCTACAGTTCCCGCCTTGAGCACAGATCCGGGAATTAGTAGTGTTAATGTCCCCCTCTCTGTTGTGCCGCTGGGAAACTTGGAATTTCTCTTAAGGTCACTGTTACTCCCGATCAGTGAAAGCGTAAAGAAGATCGAGATCAGACTAACCATACTGGAGGCCACATTGGGAAGTCTGAAATCTCGCGGTGGTCGACAGGAAAGCGATTTAGCACCTATCACCACCCCTGTTGCCTCGCAAGGGTCAAAACCCAGGGTAGATAACCCAGTGCCAGTTCCATCTCAGGCTGTAAAAGGGGTAGTCCCCCAAAAATCCCTAAAATCAAATCCTGTAGCTACCAATTTACTTTATATTAATACGCTTAACCCCCCCCTTGTATCAGTACCTCAGGCACATACGATAGACAATAACACTCCGGACTACCAACAAATGCCCTCTGCAAGACCCCGTCGTCCTAATCTACCCCCCGAGACTAATGATCTCACAGTAGTTATGGCAGGGGTCCCGCCACTTGATGAAGGAGAAGTAGAGGATTTTTGTGCCCTAAAAACCAGGGTTATTAAGTGGCTAAATAAAAATAGACCCCTCCCGAGACACCTTAACAATGAGATTATAATGGTAAGAAGGGTTCCATGGGTGGGGAGAACCAGGAAATCCATTACAGGGGACTGCATTCTGGTGAGCTTCAGGGACAGGGGCACGGTGTCGCATATATGCCAAGGGGAGAATATATCAAGGGAATCTACCATCCATACCCTCCGTGTGTCTTTTTTCTTCCCTATTACGCCAGGCCCACATCACCCACCCCCAAACCATGATAGATGGGAGAAAGTCAGAAGTAGTGGGCGTCACCAGTCTTCTCATCCCTGGCCACTTTTGGGTAGACCGGCACCTTTTCTCCCAATTTATAATCGGTTTAACTGTTTAAATGGCCTAGAGGGGGTGGATTGACAAATAGGTAAGGCCTCTAAGGTGATCTCAGAAAAGGGCGCCCAAGCAGAAACACCAGAGGGGCTAAGACATTCGGCCCTGCAATCCCATATAGATAGGGCGGAGGATCCTATGCTTGTAGCTAATAATCAACCAACACATACTCAGACACCGCCTTTAGCTTCCTTAGGGGAGGTGGAACTCATTCCATGTCGGTTCCTTAGTTGGAATGTGGCGGGCACTAGAGCCAAAAGAACAGATCCCACATGGTTAGACTTCATAGCCAGCAACCACGTAATCGCTCTCCAAGAAACATGGGACACCTCACCTACTTTCTGGTTGGACGGGTTCACAAGTTTTACTATACCTGCAACCCCAAGTAGTGCAGGAAGAGCTAAGGGTGGACTAGTTCTTCTCTTTTCACTTAAGCTGGCAGGGACGTTTAAACAACTAGAGTCTGGCTCCCCAAACATTTTAATGGTAGAGTGGACTATCTCACCAGGGCGGGTCCTAGTGGTCTCAAATTTTTATAATTCTTGGGTTAGACAGACAGACACAGCCCATGTGGATCACTTGGAAAATGTTCTTACCGATTACAGTCAAAAATCTTGCACTAATTTCGATCTCATAATTTTAGGTGATTTTAATATTCAAAAATGTGTTTTAAAATGTAACTTAGGCAACCTGGAGGGTCAGACTGAAAGTGGTAATCTGCACTTTGCTCACACCAAAGCGGGGGAGGCGCTTGAATTTTTTCTTGCTAGCCTTAATATGTTTGAACCCCTTAGCACTGGTAGTGACGAATCTTTGCCCACTTATAAAGGGTCTGAAAGTGGGTCGGTGATAGACTTCATTTTCGTTTCTCATGGTTTAACCTCTAAGATGGGGATATATGAGGTAACTGCCTCCCCACACAGTGACCATAATCCAGTCTCTGCTCAGGTTCACTGGAGTGACTTATGGAGCAAACACCTGGGTTCTCCTAGGGCTTGCACATCGACGGTGCCCAGTGACCAGGGCAGACGGCTTAAGTGGGGTAAGGTGGTTCAGGAAACCTTTATGGCTTCCCTGTGCCCAAAGATAGAGGAAGCCATGTGTATTTGTCTAGACCAAAATGTCACTAGTAAAGAGACTGTTTTAGCTTTTAATTCTATTTGCTCACAAATAGCTAAGGAACTCACAGTTCCCAAATCCAATTTGCCGCCCAAGCCTTATAAGTGGTTTGACAGAAATTGTTCTAAAGCCCATAAAGACCTGAAAAATGCACTCAAAGCAAAACCGAGGGATAAAACCTTAATCTCTAAATTAAGATGGGAGTACAAATTGGCTATTAAAAATAGGAAAAACACAATTAAAAAAAATGCCTGGAATGACTTGCTTGATGTGGATATACTACGCAATAGTAAGAGATTCTGGGACATTATAAATAACCAATTCTTCTCTGGGGAGATTAACACAATCTCGGACTGCATTATCAGTGATGAGAAATGGGTTGATCATTTTAATAACATATACGGCGGTAATGACTCTGTGAATGAAAACGATATAGGACTGACCAGTGGGCTAGCGGCAGTAGAATTCTGCGAGGAGGAGGTATATAAAGCTATAATGGACTCCACGAAGAATAAGGCTCCGGGACCAGATGGAGTCCCGGTAGACTTTTTTATATATGCCCCAACAACCTGGTCTAAAGTCCTCACAAATGTTTTTAGGGCAACAAATGATGGATGTTTCCCAGAAACTTGGAATACATCTGTCATAGTACCCATTTTTAAAAAAGGAGATAGGGAGAATCCGGGATGCTACCGCCCAATTTCTTTAATAGACTCTGCCTTTAAGATTCTGGGCAGAGTACTATTGACTAAATTGAGATCAAACCTGGAGCTCTGTGGGGGCCTCGCAGAGATTCAATATGGCTTTAGGGAAAAACGGGGAACCTTAGAGCAATGCTCAAATTTACATCTCCTGATATCTAAGTACACGGTGGCCGGGGAGGGTTCACTATATTTAGCTTTTATGGACCTCTCCTCGGCCTTCGACTTGGTTAATAGGGCCAAGCTCTGGGTTATACTCCGTGAGCTTGGTATCGAGGATTCCTTGGTGGCCCTCATAGCAAGCTTGCACCAAGGACTTACTGCGAAGGTCCGGGTAACTAGGGAAGGGCGATGTTCTGACAGCTTTAGGTCAAATAAGGGTGTCCGACAAGGCTGCATTTTGGCCCCACTTTTATTCACTATTTATATTAATGATCTAGGAAAGTCCTTGTTAGCAGGCAACGCTGATGTCCCGCGGGTAGGTGGGAAGCAGATTCCGGCTCTGCTATATGCGGATGACGCTGTTCTCATCGCCCGCACGGGCATTGGTCTACAGACCCTTTTGGAGCTTTTTGGTTCCTTTATGGCTAAATTAGATTTAAAAATTAATGTGACCAAATCGCACACAATGATCGTGGGTCCGCAGAAAAATAAATCACACACAAAAACCTTTTTCTGTAAAGGCGAGGTTCTCTCCAGGGTCCCTGTTTTTCCATATTTAGGGGTCCTGTTTGACGAGAAGGGCTCCTGGGTCCCGCAAATTAAGGCCAAGCATATTTCTTTAGCCCGGTCCACAGCAGCCCTGATGGATTTTACTAAAAGACTAGGGGCTAAACCAATGGAAGCCGTGTTAAAAGTTTACAAAAGTAAATGCATTTCGATAGCCTCATATGGTGCAGCATTGTGGGGTTATACCAACCTGGATAGTATGCAGAGGGTAGAGAATAAGATTATTAGAAGAATCCTGTCGGTTCCAAACTCCACACCTACTTACTCCATACATGAGGAAGTTGGCCTACCCTATATCATAGATGGATTGAAATTGGCCCCTTTACTTTTTTGGGCCAATACCTGGTTAAATACTGAGTTGTCTTTAAACCATACAATTCTTAAAGATGTGACTGCAAGGGAGGGGGCAATGAACATACCCTGGTTGAGATACATAAAGTCATCATTCACTGCCCTCGGGAGACCTGACCTATATTCAACACCGTCAATAATCAGGAAAGCAGATATTGCATGGATTAAGAAGGAATTTCAGGGGAGGACACGCTTAATGAGAGAGGAGTCTGAAGTTAACAAACCATCAGTAAGAGCACATTTGGTTTTGTCCTCTTCCTCCTCGATGGAACCATACCTGCAATATGTTTCTAAACCCTTGCACAGATTTTTGCTAACCAGATTTAGAATGAACTTGATCCACTATTTACTAGGCACCTTCCCTATGTGGGGTAAACCGGAGCATGCACCACCGTGTGAGTGTGACCAGTTTTCTAATCAGGACACTCTCCATTTTCTGTTTTTTTGTGCATTTCATGACACGGAGAGGAGAAAATATCTAATTCCCCTCTTGAAAATTCTTGGCTTCATACAAGTGAGACCAGCCTTGCTTTATCTCCAAAGATTACCGGATGCACACGTCACTTTTTGTGTAGCAAGTTTTCTAACAGCCGCTTACAGAGGAAGAAACAAAAGAATTCCTAGAACTGTATTGCTTTAACCCAAATATTAACATATTAACTGTAACTTTATTTTATATTTCATGGAGATTAATTAAGTGACTCTTTCACGGACACTGTGTAAAAACAAAATGAATTGTGGGTACTTTTGATATGTTTTTAATGTATGTTTTTCTCTTGCCTTTTATGATTTTAACAAAAATCGAATAAAGTGTATTGTGACTGACTGAAGTAACGTGTCTGCGTATGTTTTGAGCCTATTAAATGCTTTGTTTCAAAAATGCTTGAGAATTACAAAAGTAAATGTGTCTCAGTTTTGCTTTCCTGACTCCTGAATGTGCACAGTTCAAATGTTACAGGTATTTACCTTTTGCTGGGTTTGAAAAGAATGACATCCTCCAGCCTTTCATTTCACGCTCCCTGTCTCCTGCAAGATTGGCACATAATTCGCTTTCATTTACTTTCTCTGACTGCAAAGTGAGGAGTTTGCAAACACCAATCCCCATGCTAAGAAAATAAGCAGCAATTTGTCAGAAGATCACGGCAAATGTGACAAGTAAAATACTTAATTTAAAATGCTCAGTTGGTGACCCCCCAGGTGTCTGCGACCCCCAGTTTAGGAAACAGGGCTCCAGAGTCCTAGATGGAAGGATTACAATGTACCAGGTGACAATTTACGGCTCTCATCCACGAGACGAGAAAGAGCGTCGAAAGAAGGATAATCTATTATGGATGATTTAACCAAACTGACACTACAAGAGAGGTGTCCCTTCCCATTTAGGATGAGGAGAAGCCCGGCTGACAGAGAGGTCCATAGAGAGTGACACAAGAAGGGATTGACCCCCAGTAGAGAGAGAGAAAGTTCTACCTGAGACAAAGTTGCACTGTGCTGTGCTTCAGCCTGCACCGCCCCCTCCACGTGACCCATTTACACTGTGTCCACAGCCCCCCTGTACTCATGACTCGGTGGACACACGGGTGTAGCAGGAAGAAGGCCACAGAATCTCCCTTTAACTTCCTGGGTACCGTTAGAGCTAGTTGCAGAGTTCCAGAGAACCTTTGGGGTCCCCCCTTCACTGTAGCCCCATGGGGTGCCTTGCTTGGGCTTATATTGGTGGTGCTGCCCCTGAGACCACAGTAGCCATCATCCTGCAGCTTATGGTTCATGAGATATTGGGTCCAGGAGGTCTGGTGATTTTTAAGTGTAAACTATGACCCCGTGGGGCTCCCACCAGCCTGTCCGGTGCCCCTCATACCTGAATACCATGACGGTCAGCAGATGTGTGTGGGTGTTTGAGGTCAGTGCATGCACTGCGGTGTGGCAAAGGGAGGCATGAACCGGCTCCTTGATGCCAGCCCTGCAGAGGAGCTGAGACAAGAGACAGGAACATCACGGTCCATGAAGAGAACTCTGCTCTGTCTTCACAGCCCTGCTCTGTGGAGTAAACACTTGAATGATATTTTCGATTCATGGGACATTCTAGTTTCATTTGGGATTGCATTTTAAAACTACAGCTTAATGTACATGAAAACTCTGGTCAGTTGTAGTGTTGTGTGTATTTTGTTTTGCTCTATTTTTGTCGTACTCAGAGTTCCAAATCTGTTACTCTCTACTGGAGTAATCCAGGACTGTTCACCCGAGCTAACATCTGAGACAAACCCCACAGACAGTTTATTTGGTTCTGCAATGGAGAGCCCTCGTCCCTAGGACAACATATGTGAACAATAGCACCTACCACGGTTGGCAACTCCCACAGGCTCTCGAGAATAAGCATAACATTCAAAAACACAAAAGTGTTCCTAGAGGGTCCCACTACAGCCCGTCCCTGTGCTGCTGGAAGAGGTTTGGAGTCTGTGAGCTGCACAATAACATCGCCTCACCAGGGCACATGTGGCAGTCTGACTTTGAAAACACAACAAATAGGTTCAGAGAAAAACATTTGAAGGGACCCTTTAATGTTTATTCTCTGTCGAAACTTTTTTAAGTTTTATGGGGGTCTGCAACTCCCCCCACCCCCAGCCCCGCTTCCGATGCCACTGGCACGTTCTTAAAAGCATTCTATAAACTGTATTTAAAGAGGACTGTGTTATTTACAGATACCTGGCGATAAAACGATGCACAACTCCCAATTTACACAAAACTCAAACAGGGGGGTTGACCTTGTCGATTAAAAGAGGCCTCGTCTTCGGCTCTCCGTGCAACCTCCCTGACCTCAGGACACCCCAACGCCGCACGGCCATCCAGCTGTGTCTGTGCCCCCTCGTTTATTTTATTTATTTATTTATTTATGCATTTTTATATAGCGCGGACTTTACCCGAAGGCGTCAGAGCGCTTCACATTAGGAACAGAAATGAAACATAATGAGAAACATTACAAAAGAACAGATTGCAAAAACATACGTTACTTACATAAGGAAAAAGTGACAATTGTGAGCAAACAAAATACATGAGGTAGTAAAAACTGTGAGCAACCAAAATACATGAGGTAGTAAAGGTAATAGTGACAATCGTGAGCAAACAAAATACTTGAGTAAAAATTGTGAGCAACCAACATACATGAGGTAGTAAAGGTAATAGTGACAATCGTGAGCAAACAAAATACTTGAGTAAAAATTGTGAGCAACCAAAATACATGAGGTAGTCAAAAGTGAACAAGAGGAAATGAAAGTGACAAGTGTGCAGTTATAAGAGAAAAACAGAGTATAATTAGAGGTATAGTCCTGCAATAAGTGCTAGACACTCAGGCTCAGGAACAAGCGTTACGTGGGCAAGGTGGCACTTGTGCAAGTATCAAAGGTAAAGACATGTGAGAGGTAGCAGCCGTGTGTTGCAAGGGCAGAGTGGTGTGTGCATGTTACAAAAGGGCACCGAACACCAGTACATGTAAAATACTGCAAAAAGGCAGACCCTCCAATCACAGGCATACACTGGGAAGGCACTTCCATGGTCATGGAAAGTAGAAATTATCAGTAGTGGGAAGTCTTCCTCACAAATAGCAAGAGGACGTGAGCTACTTTTGGAGGTGTCTCTGGAGGAGGAGAACTTTTAGGTCCCTTTTGAAGGCCTGGGAGGAGGCGGTGGTCCGGAGCTGAGGTGGAAAGGAGTTCCAGATTCTCACTGCGTTGCCTGAAAAAGATTGGGCCATTGTTCTTTCCTTCTTGAAAGTGGGAGGTTCAAGCAGTAGATTCTCTGCATTGCGTGAACGTCTAGAGCCACCAGAGAGTTTCAGTTTATTCGCTAGGTAGCTGGGAGATGAAGAGTGCAAGGCTTTGTGGGTAATGCACGCAGTCTTGTAGATAGCTCTAGCCTCGAAGGGAAGCCAGCGGAGGGTGGATAACAACGGTGTGATGTGATCGCTTCTTTTGGCCCCATAAATGAAACGAGCTGCTGAATGGAAGACAGATTTAAGTGGGGACAGGTGAGATTTGGGGAGGCTAGTAAGTAGAGAATTGCAGTAGTCTAGTCTAGAGAGGACCAGCGATTGCACCAGGGTTATAAGGTCCTGCTCCGGGAAGAAGCGACGGATTCCCCAAAGAAGGCGCAGTTGGTAGCGAGCAGATTTTGCAATAGAATTGATGTGGGGAGTTAGATTGAGTTTTTTGTCTAGAATGACACCAAGGGATTTTGCACTGTCGACAATGATGGGTTTATTGTTTAGTAGATTCATCTGATCCATCCATGATTGAACCGGGGGAGGAGAGAGTGAGGAGGAGAAGAGGAGGAATTCAGTTTTGGAGGGATTCAGAATCAATTGATGAGTTGACATCCAGTTTTGAATGGAGTCAAGAGTAGATCTTAGGATGGAGAGATCATGAGTGGAGGCAACCTTGAGGTAGAGTTGAGTGTCGTCTGCATAGAGATGATAGTGGATCCCAGATTTGCTTAGGAGGTTTCCCAGTGGTTCTAAGTAGAGATTGAACAATGTTGGTGCTAGTATCGAGCCTTGGGGAACACCTTGACCCACCGCCACAGGAGAAGAGAGACTGTTCGCTATTTTGATCATTTGAGATCTGTCAGAGAGGAAGGATGCAAACCACTTAAGCACAGTGCCCTCCATGCCCATTCTCTGTTGAAGAATATTGAGGAGGGTGTTGTGATTAACAGTGTCGAAGGCTGCGGAAAGGTCAAGGAGAATTAGCAGACAGGACCCCCCTGAGTCGAGTATCCTCAGCGCATCATCAACCACTTGCAGAAGGGCTGTTTCAGTGCTGCAGTTTTGGATGAAGCCAGACTGACAATTGTCAAGAAGATCATTGTCCTTGATATGACGAGAGAGTTGTTTTGCTACACATCTTTCTGTGATCTTCGCAAGAAAGGGTAGGTTAGTGATGGGGCGGAAGTTGTTGAGGTCATTCGCATCAGCAGTGGGCTTTTTAAGCAGAGGGGTGACCTGCCCAGTTTTGAAGGAGACAGGAAGGGAGCCTTGCCAGAGGGAGAGGTTGATCAGGGTAGTCCAATAGGAAAGGGAATGGGTGTAGAAGTCAAAGGCAATGGCACTGGGGATAGGGTCAAGAGAATGGTTGGAGGCTTTGTTTCCCGTATGCACTTGAGAAGGGCATCTTCAGATATGGGGTCAAAGCTCTGCCAGATGGCTAAGGATTTGCGCTCCTCAGGAGGTGTAGGATGAGCAACCTGATCCACAAGTGCTTTCACTTTTCCATCGAAGAAAAAAGCGAAATCCGCTGCTCTCTTTGAAGAATCCTCCACCTTGGAGGTTGGGGGAGAGCAGCTCGGAGTCTTGATGAGATCGAAAAGTTTTTTGGGTCTATTTTTGGCGGAGTCAAGGAGGGTTTTGAAGTGCGTCGCTTTCTCAAGGAAGATGTGTTTGTGGTACTTGCATCTTGCTGTGCGAAGCATGGCTAAATTGTCATTGGAGGGCAATTGTCTCCATTGCTTCTCCAGGAATCTTAGCTGCTTCCTTTCATCATAAAGGGATTTGTTGAACCAAGGTGCTGAGGGAGTGGGCCTTATCCTTTTGCTTTTGAGTGGAGCGACGTTATTAATTTCAGCTGCAAGAACTGTGAGGCATTGGGAGGTGAGATCGTCAACAGCTATGTTCTGCTGCTCGTTGTGCCGTTTTGCCCTCCTGTGCCTCTGATTATTACTTTGTTACTTTGTTTTTGCAGTATATCTCTCTTGTCTTTTGGTAAACTGTACCTGTGTTTTCCTTTGGTTCGTTAGCTCCCCTGGTGTGACCCCCCCTCCGCTCCCTGCTTCCCGGTGCCGTGACATCGCGGCCCCGCCCCCTTTTCTTTCTGTGTCCTCCCCGCTCCCGCCTCCCAGCTGCCCCTTCATCCCACTTCGCCGTAAATGGAGACCGCGCGGACATGCCAATTGTGCGCCGCAGGCGCTCCAAAGGCAAGCCCGTTTGCGCCCGTCCGCGCCTGGACCGCGCCCAGCGCCAGGACCTCTGGCCCCCGCCGACGCCAGACCACACGACGGACCTACAACGCCGCCACCCTCAACGCACTCAACGCCGGCCGAACCCCCGCCTGCTACCAAGCCACCCCAAAACGCACACACGGACCCTTCACCTGCCAAACCGGCAAGTTCACCTGCCTCCGGACCTGCACCGCACCCGCCAAGCCAAGCACCAGCAGCAACCACCTCAAGTGCATCCTGCTCAACACCCGCTCCGTCCACAGACACGCTGTCGAACTCTGGAACCTGCTCGACACAACATCACCAGACGTCGCCTTTCTGACGGAAACCTGGATGAACGCCTCCTCAGCGCCCGACATCGCCATCACCATCCCGGACGGATACAAGTTCACCCGGAGGGACCGCGTCAACCAGACTGGAGGAGGTATCGCCATCATACACAAGAACACCATCCGCATCACGATCTGCTCCGACGACACCTTCACCGCCGCCGAACACCTCCACTTCCAGATACACCGACCCCAAGACCACACTCATAGGCACCCTCATCTACAGACCCCCGGGACCACGCACACAATTCAGCAAAGACATGGCAGACTTCATCAGCCCGCACGCCCTCCCCTCCGCTGACTACATCCTCCTAGGGGACCTCAACTTCCACCTGGAGAACAACAAGGACAGCAACACCACCACCCTGCTGGACAACCTCGCCAACCTCGGTCTCATGCAACTGGTAAACACCCCCACCCACTACGCCGGCCACACGCTCAACCCTGTCTTCTCCTCCAGCAAGCACATCTCCGTCAGCCACTCCACCGTACTACATTGGACTGACCACAGCTGCATCCACTTCAGCTTCAGAAGAACCGCGACCCACCACCACCCGCAACAGGTCCCTCGCAGGAACTGGGACAAGATCACCACCGACCAGATCACCACCTCCCTCAGCCAGAACCCTCCAGCCAGCACAACGAACCCCAACGAAGCAGCCAGCAACCTCACACAGTGGATCACCAACAGCACAGACGACCTTGCACCTTTGAAGACCCCTCCCAGCAGACACGGCAGCAAGAAAGCCTCTTGGTTCACCGACAAACTTAAGAACTCCAAGAAGAACTGCCGCACCCTCGAGAAAACATGGCGCACAGACCACAGACAACATGACTGCCCTCAAGCACGCCACCCGCAAACACCACCAGCCGATCCGCACCACTAAGAAGACAGCATTCAAAGAACGTCTGGACAACAACGCCCACAACAGCAAGGAACTCTTCAACATCGTCAAAGAGCTCTCCAACCCCAGCGCCGGTAACAACGACATCACTCCCTCGCAAGACCTCTGCGACTCACTCGCCTCGATCTTCCACCGCAAGATCACCGAAATACACAACAGCTTCGGCGCACCAACCTTGCACCCAATCACCGAACCAACGCCCCCCACCACCACCCTCCGCCTGGACACCGGTCAGCACCGAAGACACCACCAGCACGATGAACACCGTCCACTCCGGATCCCCAACCGACCCCTGCCCCCACCACGTCTTCAACAAGGCAGACTCCATCATCGCACCCCAACTCCGGGACATCATCAACGCCTCCTTCAAACCGCCACCTTCCAGGAAAGCTGGAAGCACGCCGAGATCAGCTCCCTCCTGAAGAAACCAACAGCGGACCCCTCCGACCTCAAGAACTTCCGCCCCATCTCGCTCCTCCCTTTTCTGGCCAAAGCCATCGAGAAGACCGTCAACAGACAGCTTGCCGCCTTCCTCGAGACGAATGGATCCCTCGACCACTCGCAGTCCGGCTTCCGAGCCAACCACAGCACCGAGACCGCCCTCATCGCAGCCACTGACGACATCAGATCCCTGCTCAACAACGGGGAAACAGCGGCCCTCATCCTCCTGGACCTCTCTGCAGCGTTCGACACTGTCTGCCACCACACCCTAGTGCAGCGCTTCAGCAACATCGGAATCCAAAAGAAGGCACTGGAGTGGATCATCTCGTTCCTCGCCGGAAGAACCCAGAGAGTTTGCCTCCCCCCGTTCAGATCCGAGGCCACCGAAGTCATCTGCGGCGTACCACAGGGATCTTCGCTCAGCCCCACCCTCTTCAATGTCTACATGAACCCCCTCGCAGCCATCGCACGCCAACACAACCTCAACATCATCTCCTACGCCGACGACACCCAACTGATCCTCTCCCTCACCAACGACCCAGCCATCGCCAGAACCAGCCTACACGAAGGGATGAAAGACGTCGCCGAGTGGATGAAGAACAGCCGCCTGAAACTGAACTCAGACAAGATGGAAGTCCTCATCCTGGGATCATCGCCCTCTGCCTGGGACGACTCCTGGTGGCCCCCTGCCCTGGGCACTACTCCCAAGTCAAAGGACGACGCACGTAACCTGGGCTTCATCCTGGACTCCTCCCTCTCGATGACCAGACAAGTCAACGCCGTCTCATCATCGTGCTTCAACACCCTGCGCATGCTCCAAAAGATCTTCCGTTGGATCACCACCGAAACCAGGAAGATGGTCACCCAGGCCCTCGTCACCAGCCAACTGGACTACGGAAACACCCTCTACGCCGGAACCACAGCCAAACTTCAGAAAAGACTCCAACGCATCCAAAACGCCTCAGCCCGACTCGTCCTGGACATCCCCCGCCACAGCCACATCTCCGGACACCTGAGAGACCTGCACTGGCTCCCCGTCAGCAAGAGGATCACGTTCAGACTCCTCACCCACGCACACAAGGCTCTCCACGACTTGGGCCCCAAGTACCTCAACAACCGCCTGACCTTCTACACGCCCACCCGCCAGCTACGGTCGACCAGCCTCGCCCTCACCGCCGTCCCACGCATCCGCAGAGCCACCGCCGGAGGAAGATCCTTCTCCTACCTGGCAGCCAAGACATGGAACTCCCTCCCCGTCCACCTTCGGCTAACTCAGGACCACCTCTCCTTCAGGAAGCAACTCAAGACCTGGCTTTTCGAGCAGTAACGTACCCCTCTCCCCCAGCGCCTTGAGACGCCTTTGGGTGAGTAGCGCGCTATACAAATGTCTTGATTGATTGATTGATTGAAACAGAATCCAAGATGCTGTCGGAGTCCAGCAGTCCTAAAACATGCCTCAGCAACAGCGGTGGAAAGTCTTCAGTGAAAGCTGCTGAGCACAAACACGGAAGATGAGAAGGAACCGCATATTCAGCAAGCATGAATACTGCTGTGTAAATGAAGTAAGAAAGGGCAGGCCATACAGAACAATTATAAGGCAAGCAAAACGTTGGAGGTAAAAAAGGAATTCAGGCAGGATAAATACTATGTTTCACTCATGTCCCTTTTCCAGTGGTGCAGCACTTTTATACCTGTCTCTCTTTGTTTTGTCTAGCCTTGTGTCTCCAGGGATGTGATCCTTAATGTTGGAAGTGGAAAAAGTTTAGCAGGGAGCCACAGCTGCAGAACAAAAAGCAATTAGATGTTAATTGTTCCCTTAGCATCCTCAACGTTGTCCCTAAACACATAACATTTTTGCAATGAAAGAACATGTTTCAGATTAAACGTTGCACGTTTTTGCTAATCAGCCGCAGATGAAAACCAAATTAAAGTTCCGTGTTGATTAAACTTTTTTTTTTAATTCAAACATGTTTTTATTAGTTGTTTCCAGACAGAATTACAAACAGTAAGTCATATAAAATGTACAAAGGGTATATACAGGAGGACATACATCAGTTAGGCATATAAGGAAGTAAAAAAGCGTGACTGTAACATAGGTGACAACAATGAGCAAATGGTACGGTAGAAAATCATGGATTTAAAACAATTTTAAAACATAATTAATACAGTTTTGAGATATATGTAGTGTCAGGGGAGGGTGCCTTAAGGTGAACGACATGACCGTAGCGACAGGAGATGGGACCAGATGCCCGGCTGGGGAGGCTTATGACTACGAGCGGGGGGTTAAGATAGCCTATATCGCTAGTAGGTCTTGGTGCGGTAATCAAATCTTTGGGGTGAGTCGGTGTAGCGTGTTTGAGGTGAATCAGGGTGGTTTATGTGAGCTGAAATATAAGTCAAGAGTGTCCCACATGTGTCTGGTAGAAGATTTCCATGGCGAGTTCTGGAGGGATATATTGTCGGCGCCTCTTAGATTGGTGACCCAATTTAACCAGCAGTTAAAGGTGGTTTTGCGTGTGTCTTTCCAGTTGTTGAGAATAATCTTTATTGCCGCAGTTAGAAGTAAGTCTATTAAGTCTTTTTCAGTCAGCACTTCTGCTCTAAGGAAACCGAAAACTAGAGACAATATATCTCTACTAGGGGAGTAAGAGAAAAGGTAAGATATGAATTCAAAGATCTTATCCCAGAACGGTGTTACACATACACACTGGAGTATCAGGTGATCGAGTTCACCAATTTTGTCTTTGCAATTCTAGCAAATAGGGTCTTCCCTAATTTTGTGTGAATGGAGTCGGGCTGGTGTCCAGAAGGCATTATGCAACAGCCAAAACTATGTCTGGGAGAGTACTGGGTTGATTTTGTTTCTCAGCATTGAGGCACAAGTTTTGGACCAGTCTACTTCTGAGATCAGGGAGGAGGACTGCGATTCCCAGAAAGTTATCACCTTCTTATTAAGGGATGAATATTGAGGGCGTATTAGTTTATAAATCCATGAGACCTGATGACCTAGCCTATTTAATCTTAAAAGATAGTGTGGGAGTGAAGGAGAGAGGAGAGGTAACTTCGCTTTATTTAGTGCTGACTTAATTTTTAAGAAGTTATAGAACTCAATTAGTTTCAGGTTATAAGTAGCTTGAATTTCGCTGGAACGAGAAGGGGTAAGCGCAGTTGAAGAGCGGGTGTGGAAAAAAGATGCCCTTTTCAACCCAGGAGTCATTGTATAGAGGGTTTCCTTTGTAGAGTATGTTATGATTGTTCCATAATGATTCAAGGTTGGAGGGTTTAATACTGATGTCTAGAAATGTATCGGTCTTTACTAGGGCCAATTTTGTGTTCTTGAAAAGGGACTATGAGCATGTAACCGCCTTGAGATCTGTGGTTAGCAGGGCCGCAGGGGAGAGATTCATGAGGATTGATTTCTCAATGTCCAGCCAAACTGGGGTGTAGTCCTCCGATTTAACGAGCCAATAGGAGCCTTGTTTTGCTAGGAAAGCCGTCTGATAGAGTTTGAAGTCTGCACGATTGACTACACCCAGCGAGTTATCCAAACTAAGTTTCTTCATGCTAATTCTCACTTTCTTCTCTTTCCACAAGAATGTGGAGAGCAGGGCGTCTAATTTATGGTGGAAATCCTCAGATAGAAGGAGGGGGAGCATAGTGATTATATAATTAACTAGGGGAGAGAACATAATTTTGATGGTCTCAATCCTGCCCCACCATGTTATGATTCTTGGGGACCATGAATCAAGGAGGTATGTAATTTTCTGTAGGGTGTTAGCTTCGTTGCGATGGAGTGTCTCTATGATCGTACTGCCAAATTCAATCCCCAGGTATTTTATGTACCCAGGCTGCCAAGCAAGTCCAGAATCACCTAACATATCATGGGTACCAAGGATGTTATGGGGTTTGACCTCAGATTTATCACGGTTAAGTTTATAGCCAGAGTGACTAGAGAATCTTTCAATTGTGGACATAAGTGCTTTGATGTATTCACGCGGGTTCTACGTAAACACAAGGATATAATCCGCGTAAGCTTCTAGCTTCACTATGGTATTGCCGACTGATCCACCCTTTATATCGTTATTACGTTTGATATCCGTGATCAACGGTTCCAGGGCTAAAAGAAATAATGCAGGAGAAAGCGGACAGCCCTGTCTGGTCCCTGTTCTAAGCGGAAGGGTTCTGACAGGGTGCCATTAATAGCTATTCGGGCAGTAGGGCAAGAGTATAGGGCCAGCACCATATTGATAAATGTCTCGCCTAGGTTGAAAGATGACATACATTGTTTTAGAAAGGACGATGACACCCTATCGAACGCTTTTTCTGCGTCTGGGGTAATGGCTATGGAAGGGACAGGCGTTATCCTAGCCTTTGCCAGGATGTGGCACAGTAATCTTGTATTATCGTTAGACAAGCGATGCTTAAGAAACCCCACTTGCAAATTACTAATCAACTTTAGCAGGATCGCATTTAGTCTACTGGGTAGGAGTTTTGCGTAGAGCTTGCAATCTAGATTGATAAGCTACATTGGTCTGTAATTTCTTGTTAGAAGGGGGTCTTTACCGTCTTTGGGAATAACGATGTTAGCTTCACTCATTGATTTGGTCACACAGCCTTCTTTAGCTATAGAGTTGAACAATTTTATTAAGGTGGGTTTTAGTGGCTTATCGAGTTCTTTGTAGAAAGAGGCCGTGAAGTCGTCTAGGCCTGGGGCTTTATTGCTTTTGAGGGATTTGATGGAGATAGAGAGCTCAAGGGATGAAAGAAGTAGCCGAATGGATGAAGAACAGCCGCTTGAAACTGAACTCAGACAAGACGGAAGTCCTCATCCTGGGATCATCACCATCTGCCTGGGACGACTCCTGGTGGCCCCCGGCCCTAGGCAGCGCACCCAAACCAACGGACCACGCACGCAACCTGGGCTTCATCCTGGACTCCTCCCTATCGATGACCAGACAAGTCAACGCCGTCTCGTCATCATGTTTCAACATCCTACGCATGCTCCGTAAGATCTTCGTTGGATCCCCACCGAAACCAAGAAGACAGTCACCCAGGCACTCGTCACCAGCCGACTGGATTACGGAAACACCCTTTACACCGGAACCACAGCCAAACTGCAGAATAGACTCCAACGCATCCAGAACGCCTCCGCACGACTCATCCTGGACATCCCCCGTCGCAGCCGCATCTCCGGACACCTGAAAGACCTGCACTGGCTCCCCGTCAGCAAAAGAATCACGTTCCGCCTCCTCACCCACGCACACAAAGCCCTCCACGACCTAGGCCCAAGGTATCTCAACAACCGCCTGACCTTCTACACTCCGACCCGCCAACTACGATCAAACAGCCACGCCCTTGCTGCTGTTCCACGCATTCGAAGAGCCACCATGGGAGGAAGATCCTTCTCCTATCTGTCAGCAAAGACCTGGAATTCCCTCCCCATCCACCTCCGTCTTACCCAAGACCACCTCGCCTTCAGGAAGCAACTCAAGACCTGGCTGTTCGAGCAGTAGCGGACCCCCCTCCCCAAGCGCCTTGAGACCCTCCGGGTGAGTAGCGCGCTATACAAATTCTTGATTGATTGATTGATTGATTGAGCTCCTTTTCAGAGATGGGGTTCCCTGGTGCTTATCTATCAATTTCTGCTGGTTTTGGTAGGTTCAATGTCTCTAGATACCCTGTGCAGGTCTCCAGATCTATCTTTTGTTTGTTTTTGTAAAGGTCCTCATAGAAGTTTTGGAATGCCTTTAGTATCTCGTTTTGTTTAGTTTGGACAATGTTCTTGGAGTCTCTAATCGATCGAATGGTGAATTGTTTCTGTTTGTGTTTTAGGTACGATGCTAACAGTTTACCTGCCTTATTTTCTTCACATAATTTTAGTGCTTTAAATTTATTAATCCACACCCCACTCGTTTACTCATTATCTTGTTTTATTCATATTTCTTCTTGATCAAAAGATCAAGGGTGTCCTTATCAACAGAGCTTATTTTCAGAGTGTTTTACCTCAAGTGATTTGATTTCTGTCTCTAGCGATTCTAGTTCTTGGTTTAGTTTTTTATTAATTTGCACCTTAATACTGATAATGACACCTCTAATGATCGCTTTAAGTGCGTCCCAAAAAGTGGATATGCACGCTTCAGGACGGTCATTTAGTTTAATGTTTTCTTTAATTGCGGCTTCAATCTTTATTTTGTTTGCTGGATCAGAGAGGATGTCATAGTTGAAACGCCATCTCTTTGGAGGGAGAATGGAATGTGTACCTGCGAGTTTGGCGCTAATGCAAGAATGATAGGAGACTAGTTTGGGGGCTATGTCCGTTTCGTCTATGAGCACTTGAGAGTATAATGTAGTCAATCCTAGAGTAGGAGTTATGAGGGGCTGAGTAAAATGTATAGTCTCTTGCGTCTGGGTGTTGGAGACTCCACAAATTGATTTAACTTTTAACATGTTTCACCCAATCCGTAAAGTTTCTGCAAAGTACGACCATAACTGGTGTTGTTTTTGCTCAAGCTGTTTGATGTCCATTTGTGGCTTGAAGATGGAGCCCAGAGTGCTGGCAGTCTGCTCCATGCACTTCAGAGGCGTCCATAATACGGACTGCACCTCTGATCAGTAAAGACAACCCCAAAAAACATAAAGAAAGGCGAGGGAAATTTCTTGAGCCACTTTGACGTATATATGTGAAAAATACCCCAAACCCTAGAACCAATGAGACTTTTTTCATAGCCGGTCATGAAATAACAGTTTCAGCTGAAGTGTATGGCAAGCAGTAAGGAACATGCTCTTTCTTATATGTGCATAAAGTGTCACTGATCGATATTGATATTGTATGTGAATCAAGAACACCTTACTGGTTGTGCATGTGTATGTATTTGTGTTAGAAGTGGTGTTTCTGGTTGGCTAGGGTATGAAGCTAAGAAAGTCAGAACCCACCACTCTAGTCACAGCAAGTAAGTTACACACCAAAGATAACCTGTGCTCACCCCCCTGGTAGCTTGGCGCAGAGCAGCCAGGCTTATCCCCAGAGGCAATGTGTAAAACATTTCCACAACACACTTACAGCAGTAACACAATAAATACACCACAAAATAGACTCCACACAACATAAAAAATAAACCAAAATTACATAAATCATGAATACTGTGCACCTTATGTGAATCCTGAAATATTACTCATTATCCTGATATGGTAGCACTCCAAACGATAGGTATTATACATCAGGGCATGAACTGTAGCAGGTTATAACATATAATAACCACATGAATCATAGCAGCTGTTCATACTATGCAATCCTGAAGTAGCACTCCTGGCAGTGCAGGAATGAAAATCGACATACATGGATACATCAGGGCATGAAATGCAGCAGATTCCTTAAAAGGAAACCACGAGTTACCACACATCACCAACAGTGCATAAATCGCCAAATAACACCAGAAGCCATAGGGTACAGAAGACCTGCACTCTTATTACATTCTATATATTTGTTGAAGCTCGCCACCAGGGCAAAGAAGCAGCTGTGCAACTGGTATTAGTAATACAATAATTACAAAGAAGAATGAGGAGGATCAGGACTTTCGTTGAGGATTGTTACCCTGTCCTGCTACCTGATTCCGTTTATCAGGGCCCCCAAGGTATTGGCAAACATGGGGGAGGGGGCCCACACACTAAAGATAAAAGTGGGAGAGACCTCACTGGGTACAAAAGGAGCAAAAGGCAGCTGCCCGTGAGCGAGCAGGGCAGCTGCTTCCTCCACAATGCCACCAGAGCTGTACCTTTCTCTACGGTCAAGGCCCCGGGCTCTTATCCTGGAAGGCGGTGTGGCGGCAACGCCTGGCTTTGGAGCAGCCCCTCCTCGACAGCGGCTGTTGTTGGATGTCATCGGGTTCACAGCTCCCCCTGGCCCCACTCACCCATATTACTCTTCAGCGGCATAGGAGAAGCTTCATTGGATCTTCTGGACTTCTAGGGTGCGGCTCAGTATCTGGCAGGCCTCAGGAGTGGAGACAACGATGTTCAAAGGTTGCAGTGGCCCACACGTCATGGTGGCATCCTCACAGCTCCAAAACTGTATGCCTCTGGCTAGTGAAGTTTAGCAGCAGCCACGCTGAGTTCCCCTCACATTGGCAGGGAACTTGGCTCAAGAAATACAGTGCTGGACACACCCGCTGAAGCGAATGTCAAGTAACACTGACTTTATCCGGTGGCCAGATGAGGAAGCGCTCTCCACGCATTACGTAGGCCCTTCAAAACAATTACCAGGGCACAATATGCACTATTATTTGATAAAAAAGATAATTGCAATCTGTATCACTCACCACGCCTGGGGGGGGGGGCGTCAAACAGCTTTCGCTGGCTGGACTCACAGGTCCCACTGTTTTTGCCATGCAATACTACTGAACCCCTCTAGAGGATGGAGGGAGCTAAGCCCACCATGCCCCCAGTGCTCCTGGAGAGCACTGGGGGCACGGACGGGAACTGAAAAGAGCTAGCGGCAAGCATAATGGCGCTGCATTCATGCGAGGACTTAGGCCCCAGCAGGAGATGTGGAGGGGAACTGTAGATTGACAAGCATTGAATTAGATATCAGACTCGTAGGAGTTGGATACATTAAAAACTATAATGTAGATAGAGGGTACAGGGATCTCTTTGCTCAGAGTAGTTTGAAGATTGCACTATATTATGATGCAACAGAAGGGACCGGGGTACTTAAGTTCGTAAAAAGTAGGGACGTGTACCAAAACCACAAAAATAGGTATTAATAACAATGGGCGTTATGAGCAGGTAGTAATCAATAGAGCCACCTAATCTGCATTATAATATGAATGTAAATACAATATTTTTTATTCTGTTTTCCTCCATTCATTAGAATTCTATACCGTCGCTCTTTACAATAGAGAGGAGAATTTGGTGTAAGAACTGAAAACAAATAAACACTACTGACCACCAGAAACAGTAATGAGAACCCCAGGAGGTTTTTAAAGGAATAGGTGAGAGTGAGTAGTAAAGAGTCAGGACTCATTACGATATGAGAGATGTGGGATCCAGGGCTAGTATTTCTGATGGGCATCCTGGATTTTATTTTACAGAGTACCTCTCTAAATAATATATTGAGAGTGGATGTTTAAGTAACACAGAAGATCTCTGAGGGTGTAAAGAAAGCCTCCTCCAGAAGGTAAGGGGCCATTACTGGGACCGATTCATTAGGTCGTGAGAGGGTAAAATAGAATTATAGTAAATAAACTCATTATGTTTTTATATTCTAGAATTGCAACACAATTTCAACATGTTGATTATTATATCAATGTGCATTCTGGGGTGAACAACAAAACAGGTATCCAAACATATCATATGTGAGGTCGTCATAAATAATGAAAGAAATTGACCCCATATCCAACGTTAACATAACAAAATAGTAGATCATATAAGAAAGCTACAGGATGAATAGTAGGTAGATGTAAGAAAATACTAGTACCATTAATAACGGATATAAGACTTTAGTCCATTCGTTTAAGAATTATTTTGTAATATTAGATGAGTGAAGAGTAGCAGCAGTGAGTAAATGTTTTAGTGAATGGATGTTTTATTGAAAACTGAACTCTTTATATGTGATGAGGTTATTTATAAATAATAGTAACTATGTCTTATACATTTTTCAATAGATGATTGTTGTTACAAAGTTAGAGACCTGAAGAAAGTAGTTTTTATAGAGTACCATTCACCAAGATGCCTCTTCGACAACTACATGTTTTTTATATTTGGGTGGCTATATGTCAGAAGTGAATATGTATCTTTTTATGTGATTATTATGATGTCTTTGTATTTTATCCGTATATATATTGATGTATGAATTGTATGTTTACAGATATTATAATTTGAGGGTGAATACCAGCACAAGATAAGGTCCTATTTTAAAAAGTGTAATTACTTGTTTTGACTTTTATGTGAGTATGATCCTTCTTCCTCTACTATCCTGTACTGTTTTTGTGTCTTCCATCATATCTCTTCTTCTCTCTCTTTATTATACTTGGTTCTCTTTTTCCATTCTTGCTCCTCTTCTTCCCTTCTTATTGCTCTTTTCTCAAACTGATTGTTCTGTTTCTTGTCTTCGTACTTAGTATAAAATTCATTCACATGACCTTTACAGTTCTTCTTCTTACCTTTATTACATGCTTCATATGTTATTCATATATTTACCGAATGCTTCCCATAATGTTATATTATGCATTTACTATATGTCTTCCATTTTGAAATGTATATGTTGCTTCTGGTTCAACTGAATTTTCATCGTATTTGGTTTATACATGCTCCTAAAAATTGTCACTTGGAATGTCAGAGGCTTACATTCCTCTATTAAAAGGCAATGAGTTCTTTCCCACTTGGCTAAAATGGATGGTAACATAGCCCTAATACAAGAAACACATTTCAGTGAATCAATAAAACTGAAGAGGAATTGGGTGGGTGATGTATTTTTTTCACCGGGAGCTGGAAAAAGAAATGGTGTCATAACCTTATGCCATAAAGAGCTAAATGTTGAACTAATTTCACAGGAATCAGACAACGAAGGTAGATGGTTACTTACTAACCTCTTGATAGGGAAAACTTCCATATCTAACATATATGGTCCTAGTATTGGGGATGCCTCCTTTTGGACTCACTTATCTCAAATACTCTTACAACACCCCACAGATAATCTCATTTTTGCAGGCGACTGCAACCAAGTAGTTGATCCCTTCCTTGATCGGAACTCTAAAGCTTCCTTCATCCCAAACAAGTCGCACAAAGCCTTCCTACCAACCATAGAACAGAGAAATCTAGTTGACGCCTGGAGGCTTTGCAACCCATCTTTGAGAGAATATTTTTCTCCACTGCATCAGACACAATTCAGAATTGATCACATTTTCATTACACGCAGTATATCTCAATCTTTGCTCCTGGCAGATATAGGACCCATCCTCATCTCTGATCACGCTCCTGTCATAATTCATTTAGATATTCTCCAACAACATGCATCCCCTAGGAAATGGTATTTTAACAACTCTTTATTCTTGACCCTAACTTTACAGCCTCTTTTACCACTTTTATTCACAAATTTTTTCAAACTAATCAGACCGACAATCTTTCTTTCAGCATAGTATGGTACGCTTTTAAAGCTACTTCTCGAGATTTTATTATTAGATATTCATCAAATAAACGTAAATCTTACCAAAATTAAAACATTAGAACATGCCTTCTACACTTCTAAAACAAAAAACAGTCTTGAAGATCTTCTACATGCAAAGATTGCTTTTAATAAATCTTCAACTGAGAGTGCCTCTTTATTTTTATTAAAGATAAGTGCGAAATACTACGGTGGCTAAAATAAATCAGGCAAATTATTAACGAATTATTTTAAGATTAAGCAAAACAGACTTCACATTGATTCCATTATAGCTGACAATAACACTCCAAAATACAAGGATTCTGAGATTCTTCAGGAATTTGTACATTTTTATGAATCTCTCTATATGCCAGAGAACATACCTTCGGATACAGCTATATCTCATTATTGCTCTAATTTTCAGAAACAAGACAACCCCTTTTCTAGTTTAGACACTTTGGAGTCTGACATGACGCAAGATGAATAACTAGTTGCACTCAAAACTCTCAAAAAGGATAAGGCTCCAGGTCCGGATGGATTCTCAGTTGAATTTTTCTTATATTTTGCCCAACTGCTTATTCCACATAATCTAGTTTCTTCTTTCACCTCTTCTTGCGGTTCATCAGGCTAATTTTTAGAGGCATTGATATGTTTAATAACAAAGGATGGCAAAGATTCCAGATACTGTAAAAATTATAGACCCATTTCGTTAGTCAACGTAGATTATACAATCTTTTCAAAAGCATTAGCTATGCGATTGGAACCGCATCTTCCTTTACTGCTTGGAGCAATCAGGTTTTGTTAAAGGCCGTAATATTACGGACAATACAAGATTATTTTTCAACATTCTATCTAAGATGTCTCACCACTCAGACTCACTAGTCGCAATTGCTCTTGATGCAGAGAACGCCTTTGATAGAGTTTCATGGACATTTATCTTTCATGCCCTTAAATGGTTTGGTTTTGGCCCAAAAAGTATTTCCTTAAATGCCTTACTCAAATCAGGACCCAAGGCAGCCATTTCATCCAATGGTCTTATATCTCCTTACTTTACTCTTCACAGAGGTGTTCATCAAGGATGCCCTTTATCCCCTTTTCTTTTTAATTTATCGTTGGAACCTTTTCTTTCCCGAAGTAGACAGAATCATTCTATTATGGGCATTACATCTGAATCCCAACATATCAAATTAGCAGCACATGCAGATGGTGTATTGGTCTTCCTTTCTCAACCACAATCCTCACTCCCTGCATTTTTACAGTAAGTTGAAGCCCTTTGGCTTAGTATCGGGGTATGAATTAAATACAGACAAGTGTGAAATAATGCATTTAACCAAATACACGTTCAATGAAGAATTTCAGGCCTCCAAGTTTACGTGGAATTTCAAACTTATAGAATATCTTGGACTATGGTTTTCTCCCTCCATTACAACGTCTATATCTCTTAATATGGATAAATGTATAGATACATTAAAAACTCTCACAGCAAGATGGTACTCGCTTCATCTCTCTTGGTGGGGTTGCTTAGACACCAATAGAATTATGATCACCCCTAATCCTTTATATTATTTTTAACATACCGTTGCCTATATCAGCCAAATACTTTCATAAGATTAATTCCATACTCACAACATTCCTATGGAATAACAGAAAACCACGGATAGCATTGCAAAAATTAATGCGACCAAAATCAGAAGGAGGCGTTATTTTACTCACTTCTCTAACTACCACAAATCATTTCAACTAAAACATTTATCGCACTGGCTCTGTGACCAATCACAAAACAGCCCACTATGGGTTGACTTTGAAGCCTCATTTATAGCACCCTTCTCATTTCACGAATATCTTTCTTTCACCCACAAGCTGCAAAAAACTACCCACCAGTAATTAAACATTTGTGTAAATTATTGCAGACCACTCTTTCTCTACTTTCCATAACCTCAACACTTTTCTTAATTCCACATTTTGGAATAATAAACTTGTATTAATTAAAAATAAACCTATATATTGGAAATTATGGAGAAGTAGAGGCTTAATCTGGGTACATCAACTATATGGCAACGGTATACCCCTTCAATTTACACAAGTACAGGATCTATACCACGTACCGACTTCCTTCAAACATAACTTTATGACCTTACAAACTGCTATCTCAAACACATGTGGTCAGTTTTCACAAACATCCTCTCCTTCCAACCTATCTCCTGATATCTGGAATACCTTTCTACGTATACACCACAAGACTTCTTCTATTTACTCTCGCCTAACACAATCTACGATAAACAGAGATAAATCCAAAATAGAACTTTCTTGGGAAATGGATCTTGATGTTGATTGGCCTATTTTCCTATGAAATAAAATATGGTCCAAGTTAAAAAAATCCTCCAGAGCGGCGAGCACCACTCAAACATTTTTTTTTTCATTTATAACAGACCGTTTTTTACACCTGCACAACTGCACAGAACTCACACTAGCTCTCTCAGGGCATGTTAGACTTGCTCTCATGACATTGCTGACTTGAAAGTAAACACATGCTATTTACACGCTCATATGTTTTTAAGTTTTGGGAACAGATTTGGGCTCAAATTAACACTATTTTTGACACTACAACTCCCCTTATAAATCCCTCACAATTGCAGATCATCGATTTATTATTAGCAGTTGCCTTCCAACAGATAACAAAGAATTAGAAGGACACATCGATACTGTCTTATCTTGACTGGTGGTACGCTATTTGCCATAATCACAGATTAGATACAACTTTTGTTTATCCAATTTCAATTGCCATTAAATGGTTACATTTATGGTCTCCAATCACACAATTCTTAGATAGTAGTGCGAAAAGATCCTTTCTTCCCCAACCTTCAAGTTGCCAAGCCTCCTTGACTTCCTTTATCTTGTATTAATATTGTTTAATATCCCTTTTTTGACAATGTATACACAATAACATATGCAAATAACATTGAATTTTCTTTTTTATCCTATGCTAAGTTTAACAGGAACCAGACTTTCCTTACCTTCAGTTTTGCATATTATTAACCCTTTGCTTGCTGGTGACGGAACCACTCCATCACCAGCCACGGACGCGCTGTGCTAATGACGGAGTGGTTCCTTCTCATTTCACGAATATCTTTCTTTCACCCACAAGCTGCAAAAAACTACCCACCAGTAATTAAACATTTGTGTAAATTATTGCAGACCACTCTTTCTCTACTTTCCATAACCTCAACACTTTTCTTAATTCCACATTTTGGAATAATAAACTTGTATTAATTAAAAATAAACCTATATATTGGAAATTATGGAGAAGTAGAGGCTTAATCTGGGTACATCAACTATATGGCAACGGTATACCCCTTCAATTTACACAAGTACAGGATCTATACCACGTACCGACTTCCTTCAAACATAACTTTATGACCTTACAAACTGCTATCTCAAACACATGTGGTCAGTTTTCACAAACATCCTCTCCTTCCAACCTATCTCCTGATATCTGGAATACCTTTCTACGTATACACCACAAGACTTCTTCTATTTACTCTCGCCTAACACAATCTACGATAAACAGAGATAAATCCAAAATAGAACTTTCTTGGGAAATGGATCTTGATGTTGATTGGCCTATTTTCCTATGAAATAAAATATGGTCCAAGTTAAAAAAATCCTCCAGAGCGGCGAGCACCACTCAAACATTTTTTTTTCATTTATAACAGACCGTTTTTTACACCTGCACAACTGCACAGAACTCACACTAGCTCTCTCAGGGCATGTTAGACTTGCTCTCATGACATTGCTGACTTGAAAGTAAACACATGCTATTTACACGCTCATATGTTTTTAAGTTTTGGGAACAGATTTGGGCTCAAATTAACACTATTTTTGACACTACAACTCCCCTTATAAATCCCTCACAATTGCAGATCATCGATTTATTATTAGCAGTTGCCTTCCAACAGATAACAAAGAATTAGAAGGACACATCGATACTGTCTTATCTTGACTGGTGGTACGCTATTTGCCATAATCACAGATTAGATACAACTTTTGTTTATCCAATTTCAATTGCCATTAAATGGTTACATTTATGGTCTCCAATCACACAATTCTTAGATAGTAGTGCGAAAAGATCCTTTCTTCCCCAACCTTCAAGTTGCCAAGCCTCCTTGACTTCCTTTATCTTGTATTAATATTGTTTAATATCCCTTTTTTGACAATGTATACACAATAACATATGCAAATAACATTGAATTTTCTTTTTTATCCTATGCTAAGTTTAACAGGAACCAGACTTTCCTTACCTTCAGTTTTGCATATTATTAACCCTTTGCTTGCTGGTGACGGAACCACTCCATCACCAGCCACGGACGCGCTGTGCTAATGACGGAGTGGTTCCGTCACGGCACGGCCCCCGCGCCTGGGCGGCATCAATTCCGCTCCTGCGATGAGCGTTCTATTGAGCGGGCGGGCCGTGACGGAACCACTCTGTCACAAGCACAGCGCGCCCGTGGCTCATGACAAAGTGGTTCCGTCACGAGCATGGCGGCGACGCGCGCCCCCCCTCCACCCTAGCGCTGCGGCGGATTTACCGCCGCAGCCAAGGGATGAGCCTTTCTTTTCAATTTTAATGCAACTATGTATCATCAATATTCTTTGTTTATTTATTTATGTATTTATTTATTGTCTTTTTGTGCAATAGATCATTTGTACAAAGTATTGTTGATTAATTGTTACTCTTAAAGAAACTTACTTTTGAACATTTTAAAAAGTGTAATTACATTGTTTTAAAGTTTTTTTTATTTGTTCCAACAAATAATCTTTTTTAGATGATCAGTACAATAATAAAAGGAAATATTGTCATATATAAATGAGTTGAGTAATTTAGTTTGTGAATGGTTGAGGAGTGAATAGGAGAGTGTCTAGTGTGTAAGAGAATTTAGTGTCACGTGGGGGGACACCACTTTGTTTTGTGCAACTGACCCTATCTCTACCTCCACATAGGTACTTCTAACATTTTGTGATCGAAATTTTAGTTAGGCCACACCTCTCCAAAAGTTTATCAATATGTGACCTATCTTGAGGAGGAGGCTTGCTATGTAAGGTTGAATTAAAATTCAAAAATTCATTAACTATTTCCTTATGGGAAATGGCTATTTGACCACTAGAACTCTCGATGGTGTTATTTAGATTTTTGTCTTTCTTGATACGAAGATAATTGGCGAGAAATTTTCCAGCTCTATTAGCATTAAAACACAATTTAGCTTTGTGTTAGATAATTGTATGCCTGCTGTTTGAGTTAATATAGATTTCAATTCATAAGAACGTTTTTTAGTGTGTCTTATATTTAATGTGATTATATCTAATAGAAAGACATTTATACTTTGCAATTTTATTTAATTCTTTAATTCTTTATTTAAATATGTATTATTATGAGCCATATTTGAAACCATCTCCCCTCTAAAATAGGCCTTGAAAGCATCCTATCGATTAACAATTTAAGTGGAACCATCAGGATTGAAAGAAAATAATCATGAACTGCTGTTAAAGGTTTTGGTCTGTTTCATCATTAAGAACAACATTTGTATTCATGTGCCACCGACCTTATGAATGTTGAGAGGAGGTCGGAAATAAAATGCATGACACAAGTGCATGATCAAAAATATCAATATTCTGGATTGTAGGATTAAAAACTGAAGGTATTAAGTGATGGGATATTATTAAGTAGTCGATTCTAGAGTAAGAAGTATGAGGATTAGAAAATAAAGTGATTTTTTTTCTGTAGGAAGATGTAAACACCAAACATCTACCAATTTAGTAGTTTAAAAAAGGGCTTTCAAAGCAATGAAAGCTTTTGGAGGATGCCATTTGGCTAGAGAAGTTTTATCAAGTACAGGATCACATATAAGGTTAAAAACACCACCAATAATAAGTGGAATATGAACCCGTTTTAGCACTTCTGACATGGAAAGAGACTAAAAATCTGGATTGTCATTTGTATGATCATACACATTGATTAGATTTAAAACTGATCTAGTAGATTGTTACTATGAGACAACGGCTTTCATATTCAGAACATTTACATAATATTTGAAGATTACATTTTTTTGCAGAAGGAAAGAAGGAATAGCAACTCCATTTTTCCAGAGCAGGAGAAGAGATAATATTACCAAACCATTTTTTATTTAAGTACACAAAAACATTATCATCTATATGGGACTCTTGCAATAAAAATGTATCAGCTTTATATCTGGCTAGATAATCTAGTACCTTAATACGTTTAACAGAATGATGTAAACCTTTAACGTTAAATGAAACAATTTTAATACCTTGAATATTATTCATTAATAGAGAGAAGTGAAGACAGTAAAAAGGATAGAACCGGTAAACACTGAGAAGATAAGAAGTAGCCCAAATGTAAAAAAACTGGAAGACACAAACAAACACAAAAAAGGCAACATAGAAACACAAATAATACTCTTGAATCGCACACATGCATGCCAAGATTGACCTGACCATAAATGTCCTTACGAAAAACTCTGCAAAATAGGCATATGCTCAAGTAGTATACTCTTTTGTTTCCATAACTAGTTAGGATTGTTGATTTAAGAAGTGATGAAGATCTTCAGGATGCTGGAATGACTTAGTAAAACCATATTTCCAAATACGCATAGTAGAAGGATCAAACAAGCCATATTTATAGCCATCGATTCTCAGTCTTGGCCGAAGATCAGTGAACTCTTTGCAAATTTTAACAGTCTCTCTGGCAAAGTCTTCGTGGATAAAAATATTTTTGCCATTAACCATCAAAGATGGAATTTCTCAGGACTTTAAATATAATTTGACGAGGTTTATTCTGTGGAGGATTACAATGTTAAGTAATTCTATTTTTTTTTATTTTTTTTATTGAGAATTAATTGGTACAGAAAAAATAACTTCATAGTACAAAAATAGATATTATCCGACATTAAAACCAATAAAACCACTTGCAGCCTTAAAAGAGAGAGACACCATATATACTTAATCATACATTTACAAATTATACAATGATCAGAGAAGAGTAAAAACCATTATATGCATTATTATGTAATTCTACGATGTGTTATTTATTACTACAGCCTTACGGCCCTCCATTTATCCAAGGGTGCCCAGATCTTTAAACCCATTTCCCGTGCTTTCCTGCCCTTAAGCTCATATAAGGCGGCCTCTAGATTATGTATGCCTAAAAGTCTGGTCATCCACATCTGGAAAGACGGTGCAACTGTGTCCTTCCAACTAGCTGAAATAAGAATGCGAAGAACTGCCACTGATATAAAAACCAAAGCTTCTGTCTCTGCCTTTAGGGCCAGCTTACTTTCGCAACCTAAAATCATCAAGGTTGGGGATAGACTTATCTTGATGTCTAGAAGCCCCTCCCAGAATGCCTCGATGTCACTTTTAATCATACTGAGTTTTTCGCACTGATAAAACATGTGCAGTAGATCAGCTGGGCCCTCCAAGCACCTAGGACACCTGTTATCCTCCCTCTTGCCCCATTCGAACAGCTTAGAGGGTGTATAGTATAGATTAAAGAGTGTTTTAAAATGTTGCGCTTTTAAATTGGAGGAACGTAAAAATCTTTTATCCAGCTGTAGAGCTTTGTCCAGATCTACATCAGGATCTTCCAGTTTTGTGGCCCATGAGACCTAATTTTTTCGATGTCATCCTGGATTTCATCCATTAAAGTTTTGTAGATGACTTTAATCCTACGTCCTCCTTTTATCAGGTAATCTAATACACTACACCTTTTACCTGAATCGATACACAAGAGGGGAAGTTCAGAAAACAGTTAAACAGTTAAAAACGTGGATCTTTGGGCTATCAGTTGATTGCTGCCAAAAGCTCATTTAGGCTTATGTCACCCTCTTGATCTGTTGTTGATAGCACCAGGAGACTCCGTTAGGAGTGATAGTTTGCGCTTTATAAATTCTCATTTCATTTCATTTCATACGTGGCCTCTTAAATTTTATTGTCTGGGTGACTTGAGCGAACTTAAAATCTTGGTTTCCAAGCAGGAGTTGTCTCTGTTGTAGATCTTCTAAGGTTCTAACCTCTTTCCCATCCATAATATCACCCATAATATCACCCACTGTCAAAATACCCTGTCGCTCCCAATGTTTCCACATACCATCATTACATAAATTTGGGAATAGCCCCGATATCCACAGGGGTGTATAGTGATTAAACTTTGGAATTCTCAGTAATTTCTGCACTGCCCTCCAGACCCCTAGATGCTTTCTATTGCTTGTGTCTCATTTTCTTGAACTAGCGTCGCTCTGTCCTTCTCAATAATACCCCAATGCCTCCCTCCCTAGTATTAGTTCATATATTGAAGGGGAATTTTATTTTCTGTAGGAAGCATTTAGTTCATTCACAGCAGGGTCGAATAGGACTGCCATTTGGGTTAATAGACAAGCCCAATGGTAATACCTTATATTGGGGATCCCTAAACCTCCCTTTTCCTGTGGCAGTGACATAAATTTTAGAGAACGTCTAACCTTTCCATATTGCCATATAAAATTCATGAATATGGCTTCTATTGATTTAATAAGTGTTCCGTCTACTAGGAAGGGGATAGCACGAAACATATATAAAATGTTTGGAAACATTGTCATTTTCAGGACGTTGGCGCGCCCTACTATTGACAAATGTAATGTGTCCATTCTTTATAATTCTACCTCCATTGATTTCAGTATTGGGGTAAAGTTGTCTCTGATGATATGTTCAGGTGCCGCATTGATTCTGGGAACAAATCACTTGGGTTTTCTCCTCGTTTAATCGATAACCTGAGTACCAAATGACTTAGTGATGTCAACCAAGGCCTGCAAATCTGCATCAGATTCCACAGAAATAACTGCCAAATCATCGGCATATGCCAGAATTTTGGTTTTGAAGCTCTTTGTAATGACCGGTTTTATTATTGGATTACCCAGTATCCGCTGTATCAAAGGATCTATGTAAAGCGCAAGAAAATGGGTGAGCAGGGACACCCCTGCCGTGTCCCCCTTGTTATATAGATTTTGACTGAGCTTTCACCCATCATCTGAATCTTAGCGACTGGGTCTGAATACATTGCTTGGATAGCAGTCCGAATTCTTGGTCCAAATCCTCTTACCTCCAATACGCCCCAGAGATAATTCCACCTGACACGATCTAATGCTTTCTCTGCATCGAGGAGGATCATTGCCATCCCCCCCTCCCCAGCAGCATGGATATAAAACAGAGTTATTACTCGTCTTATATGATCCATAGTACCCCGGTCTGGGATGAAACCATGCTGCCAGGGAGAGACCAGACTCCCAATAATCCTCCCCAATCAGTTTGCCATGATTTTTGCGTACATTTTATTATCCGTATTTATAAGGGATATGGGCCTATAGGAGCTGGGATTTTCTTTTGGCTTCCCTTTCTTATGGAACACCACTATATTTTTGTCTTTCCAAGATTCAGGTATTTTGCCTGTAATTATTATGCAATTAAATAGATCAAGAAGCAATGTAGCTGTCTCCTCAGACACCTTTTTGTATAATTCTAAGGGTATACCGTCCGGCCCTGCCGCCTTGCCTAGTGCCAACTCTTGTACGGCTCCCAGTAATTCATCCATAGAGATATCCTTTTCCAAAGTTTCCCTCCCCCGGTCAAATTTAATTCCTTCCTCCCCCAGCTCTCCCCGTGGTATCTTTAGGGCTGACTCCTCCTGATAGAGAATTTGATAATAGTTTTTAAAAACATTCAGAATATCCTGGGGTTCAACATATTCCTGGCCCTGCTCTGAGATACGGGTTATTACATTTTTAGAGGAAACCCGTCTGATGCGAAGGGCGAGCGCCCTTCCCTCCTGTTCACCTGTCTCATAGAGCCTGCCTCTCTGTGCTTGGTATTCAGAGGCTGCCTTTTTTGCCATTTTTTTGTGTATTTCCGCTTTAATAGAGCTAACTTTTGCTTGACTTTTTGTCCCCATGTTGTTACTTTGCTCCTATCAGTTGATCCACTAACTGTTCCCTCTCTATACTGATTTTTTTCCTGGATTGGGCAGCATAATGCTGCCTTGTAAGCGTCCCAGACTAGGTTTCTTGATGCGCTAAACCTGTTTGCATCAAAGTATCCCTGAGACAAGTTCTTGATATGTTCCACATAGGCACTATCTGCTATTAACTTTCTATCAAAGGACCAGGGCCTATACTTCCTAACTGGCCTTGGGGAGTCCAGAATCAGGGTTAGTGGATTGTGATCTGAGAGTATTTTCGGTAGTTTCGAATCTTTGCCTTGCTGAGCTCTGTAGATGAAATCGTAAAATAGTCTAGTTTGGTATACTTCTGAAATGGGCAGGAGAAGTAAGTGAACCCAGGGTTCCCTGGTTCCTTATTCCCCCACACATCCCTTAATCCATGTGATTGCATCATGGAGCAGAGAGCATGGAATACCCGGGGCTTACGACCAGAATAGGGAGTTTCCACCCCAAAATCTTCTGCGATATTCAAATCCCCACAGACCACAATAGGGGTAGGCCACCCAATCAGTTACTTTTCTATGAATTCAAACACCTCGGGATCGTCCTGATTTGATTTGTATATCCCGCAGATGGTGATGCCTATATTCATCTCGCACAGTGCCCATCTGCCCATAACATCAGCCCTAGAGGGTTTTACCCGACCTAGGCCAGCCTTTCCTATAATAGCCCCTCCCCTTACTGTTGAGGTCTGAGAGGAGCAAGACAGAATCTCATAACCGCTTAAATTCAACAAATGGTTTCTTGTAGACACAAGATATCCAGATGTTCAATTTTTACAAATTTGGCCAATCTCCCCCTTTTTTTCCAGTCATGTAAGCCCGCGATATTCAGAGAACATATCCTAAGTTTGGACATTCTTCTGTTTGCATTCTACCTTCTTTTTAACCCACACAAATTGAATGATGAAATCACGTTCAATACATAGGTCACATTTCAATTCCGGATTAGATCTACGTTTGTGACAAGAATTCTCTTTTTTGCATTTTTTCCTCTCCACCATAACACCCCCGAACCCTACCCCCCCCCAAACCCTCCCTACCTCCCCTCCAACCCTCTTCCCCCCTCTGCCCCCTGCACCCCCCTGGACCCTGCACCCTCCCTCGTGAAGTGCTCAGACCTTAGCCTGTGCATGTGATGGCTTGCAGTGAAGACAGTGAGGACTTCCATAGAAATTACTTCAAAACATGATACCCCTTATTACACTAGTTACCAACAGCAAGCCGTACTTTGCCGCCCTTACTATCCTTATAGGGCAAAAAGAATGGTTCACTGACTGCCTAGACAGTCCAGATATTCTTGTGCCTTTACTTCTGATGAGAAATACTGTGTCCGCCCTTCATTGATTATCTTCACTTGCTCCGGATTAATGAGGTAGGCTTGCATTTTTTTGTCCTGGAAAGGCTTGATCAACTGCCTCAATCTCCAGCGCCTCTCGACCGTCGTATGGCAGTAATCTGGACGGACAAAGAATGTAATTCCTTCACTAGACCTCTTCGCATCTGGTCTCGCTTTTTCCGCTATAGCCTGCCTCAAGATAAAATTGCCCAGGAAGATTAAGATTGCTCTTGGTTTGTCTCCTTCCCTTGCATTGCGGAGTATTTTGAAAGGGGTTCGATGTGCCCTCTGAATTTTTCCAGACCAATTCCAATTAGATAACTCTGGAAATGCAGACTCGAATAGCTTTATGACATAGGCTCTAACATCCGTCCTTTCAACTCCCTCAGGTACTCCCAGAACCCTAAGGTTGTTTCTTCTGAGCCTGTTCTCCATGTCCTCTAACTTCCATTGGATGTCGGTAACTTGGGCGCATTGAGACTCAACTTTACTGGTAGCTGCAGCCACCTCTGCTTCCGTTGTAACTACCCTCTCCTCGAGGTTCGAGACTCTATCCCCTACATTGACACAGGCTTTAGATAGTTTCCTAACCACGCCCTGCATCTTCCTCATTGCCGCTTTGGATTTGCGGCTATCCTGGCGGGTTTCCTCCCTATGTGCGAGGATTGCCTGATGAATCACCTCCAGGAGTGGGAGTTGGGTCATTTCCAAGTTACGACTCCCCTCGAGTGGCATTGAAGAGGAGTGATCCCAGCTTAGATCTCGTTGGAACTGCTCGTGTGTTTTTGGTAGAGTATTAGGTCCTATCACGGTCGCCGGGAGTTCTTGTTCAGGGTCACTCTCAGACTCCAAGTTGAAGTCCCCCATATATGAGCTTTGTTCATCCTCCTCTTCTGACGGTGTCTCTCTCCCCTGTCGGGGTCTGTCTCAACATTTTCCGCCTTCTTCCTGGCTGCCGCCACAGCTTTCGAGCCGGTCATTACTTTTGGTGCCATGGCGTCCCCGCTCCTCCCTCCACAAACTCTGCTCACTCTGCTCCTCGCTTCTCTCTTCCAGCCTGCTCCGTCTACTGCGCCTACCAGCACTACCAGCACCCGTATGACTCACACGCCAGGAGGAGAGAGACGCTCTGACGAGTACTGCTCCGACTGCCTGTCTGACAGAACTCGGCGTCCCCAGCCAGAACAGCCAACAAGTACATATGACAAGCATCAATTCCTTTCCCCAATTTTTTGCTGAGTTTTGGCCTATTACTTAGCAGCAGGCATATCGAACAAAATGGGGTTTTAGTGCCAGTCCATGTCCTCACTGCAGCGCTGCAAATGCCCACTACTACGCGGCTGCCATCTTGCTCCCTGTCTCTCCTCTGCTGCTTAAGAGATTCGATGCGCCTTTTCAATTTTAAGTTTTTCTGGAAACTTGATTTGCAAAAGACCAGGGGGTAGATGTAGCAAGCTTTTCTTGTAGATGTATCAAGCTTTTTTCTTGTCGCAAACGCGGCGATTCGCAAAAAAGGCAGCGTTTGCGACAAGAAAAACGGGAAATGAGATGTATCATGCGAAAAGTTTGCAATATTTAGGAATCGCAAATTTTGCCATTCCTTAACATTGCGCAAGCATTTAAGAAATCGCAAATTGCGATTTCCTAAATGCTATGTATGAAACATTTCATTGTAGCGAATTTTGGCTAAGAAATCGCAAATTACCACCAACTTGTAGTTGGTGTTAATTTGCGAATTCTTTTACAAATGCACTTTATGCAATTTGTAAAGGTGCCATGTGACGCTCATACAGGCCCTTAGGGCATGTATGTCCGCCATATGCGCACACATGTCATTTTCAGGGGTGCAGCAGGCTGCCCTTGAAACACCCTTGCACCCTTGAAATTATTCTCAATTTGCGATTAGCAAATTGAGAATCGCAAATTGAGAATAATTTCACATTCATTCCTATGGGCCTCCTGGCCCATAGAAATGAACGGGAAAATATTCCTTATTTGCGATTAGCAATTTGCTATTCGCAAATAAGGAATTTTAAGAAATCGCAAAAAAAAAGTGCATTTCTACATACATGCCATTTTGCAATTCCCAAATAGTGATTCCTTAAAAATCGCTATTTGGAAATCGCAAAAGGGAATGTTGATACATCTAGCCCTAAGTAGTAAATTTTCCAAGTACAATCTGCAGTCATTACCTTCAACATCTTCTGGTCAGTTATGATTTACTAAATCAAGAAGTAAATTACTCATTGGCTCTATTTTTGCTGTAAAGGCATTAAACTGACAATTTTGGCTTTGTTATCTTTAATTGTAATGGCATTGTCAGACACTTTCATAGAAAGACCAGCCATATCTTTATGACTTAACAGGTGGAGGAGAAATATTCGGCATCATATGTATATTTTTTCCTTCCATATCAAGAAATAACTTGTATTGAAAATAGGCGCAGTAATACTAAGAAAAAATGGCAAGTAGAAATAGCACTTTGAAAAATGTCGCAGTGCAGCAGCTAAAACTGGCTGTGGGAGTGTTCTAGGCCTCAGCCTTGCCCTATCCTGAGACCGACTCTCTCCTGCGGACAAAACAACACAGTAAACCCTGAGAGAGCTCACCATAGGAAGGCCAAAAGGCAGAGGCTCCTGAAAACAAACCAGGCAAGCTTCAACAAACAATGTCATGGAAAGCGCTGGCTATAAGCTGTCTCTAGAGGCAAAAACCAGCAGTAGGAGCAACCTTAATCAACAAAATTTTCATCGATAAAGGAAGGGGTTCGTGTTAGCTCTGCGGGAGTTGGCCACCTTGATTTGCATGATCGTGCGACTCCATGGAGAATGAGTAACAAATGTGTGAGAATGAGTGAGATTGCGTGAGACTAAGTGAGAATAAGTGAGACTCAGTGATTATGAGTAAGAATGAATGAGACTAATGTGTAAGTGATAAAGAGTCACAGTGAGGTTTAGAGAATCAGAATGAATGTGAATCACGCAGTGAGACTGAGTGAATCTGAGTTAATCAGAATGAGTGAGACTGCATATGAATGAGTGAGAATGAGTGACATTGAGTGGGTCAGAATGAGAATGAGTGAGATTGAGTCAGTGAGACCAAGAAAGAATGAGTCAGTCAGAGTGTGTAAAAATGAAGGCAAGAGAGAATGAGAGTGAGCAAATGTAACTGAGTGATAATGAGTGACTGAGTAAGGATGAGAGCAACCAAGTGTGAGAGAATCCCCTAAAACCTCTGAGATGAAGTCAGGCTTGCTCACTAGAATTCGAGCCAAGGACTAGCCCCCACATACATTCAAAGGTCTCTAGTCTGTACGGTAATGTTCTGGCAGTGAAGCCACCTCCAGTACCAATGAAGGAATTTATTGAAATTGCAATAGAATCTGAGGTAATCAGCAGTTTCAGTAACATAGTGGGCAGCATAACACCCCAAAACACAAACCTAGCCCTGAACCCTACAAATAAACCTGTACCCAAAACCTACCCCTGAACCCTAAAATACCCCTGTACCCCAAAACCCAAACCTAGCCCTGAATCCTTAAAATACCCCTGTACCCCAACACCCAAACCTACCCCTGAACCCTAAAAATACCCCTGTACCCCAAAATCCAAACCTAGCCCTGAACCCTACAAATACCCCTGTACCCCAAACCTACCCCTGAACCCTAAAATACCCCTGTACCCCAAAACCCAAACCTAGCCCTGAACCCTAAAAATACCCCTGTACCCCAAAACCCAAACCTACCCCTGAACCCTAAAAATACACCTATACCCCAAAACCCAAACCTAGCCCTGAACCCTAAAATTACCCCTGTACCCCAAAACCCATACCTATCCCTAAACCCTAAAACGACCCCTTCACCCCATAACCCAAAACTATATCTGAACCCTTAAAATACCAAACACCCCAAAACATATACCTCAGTACCCCAAAACATATACCCCATTCCCATACTTACTTTATCCAAACATTTAAAAAAAAACATGCTTTTACCATTCATGCATTTACAACGAATTTCGTTGTAAATATTTGCGTGGTAAAAGCTATAAAATGTAATGCCATGCGTTATAATGGCATTGCGGAGTCATGGTACTTTCGTAATGAAAGTATGAGGAGTGATGGTATGCAGAAAGAAAGTTGCGGAATAATGAGTGTTTACCCTCCCCGGTAAGTACATTGGTGGCACGGCTGCCCACATCTCCAGCAACATACTCATATTTTTTCACCACCCATTTGAAAAATGCACAGGTCTCTCTCATTGATGGCCAGCACCGACATACACTTGTAGACACACCTCCCGCCACAGGTTCTAGAATTGCGAACTTTAGAGCTGGGGAGCTACGTTCGAATCTCGGCATCAGCTCAACATCCTGTGATTCCAGGCAAATCGCTTTGTCTCCCCATGCCTAACACAAATGAATGTGTTCTTCTGTAATGTAAATTGTGCTCATGCCATGTTGTCGAGTTCGCGCTATATAATATTGCAAGGAAAAATAAAGTAGGGAAACTCGAGTTCACACACTACTGAACGCGCACTCTTAAGTGCATCTATTTATTATTTATTTATTTATTATAAAGTTTTGTATAGCGCGAACATGACCCGTGGGTATCAGAGCGCTTCACATAAAGAGCGGGTTACAGATTAACAGTATAGTCACACTAATAACAACACACAGATATGAGGTAGATAATTATAAGGCTTTGGGTGCATACAGATATATATCCTTTCCGAATGTGCATTATGCATTAAGAGGTAGGTTAAGGCTTAACTTATATCATATTCCATTTACGCAAACATGTAAGAGGTAGAGGATTATATGGCTTTAGGAAGTGAGATAAATATATAAGTTCAATTCAAAAGTATTTATTTCGATTATTAAATCATAAAAAACATTTTACAACAGCTAAGCTTGTTCCATAATAAAAAAAAATTAAAATAACCCTCCAGTAACAGCTAATGACAATCACAATGCGCCGCATCAATTATAGGCGATCCATCATAAATTTAAACACATAGATTAAATGCATATAATCAGATGTTCAATTATTAATTAAAACTGGTTAAAACATAAATATACAATTCATATATATATATATATATATACATACAATTCATTTCATTTTACAGGTATTATTTAAAAAAAGACCATTTATATTATTATAAAATTATAATTTTATAGATTCATAATTAAACACATTCTATAATCTTAGGTGACATAAGCCTGTGAGAAGCCTTTTTAAAAAAGCCACTAAAATGTCACTGTAGGCTCATTTTACTAACCCGGATGATCCACATCCAGTGGAGGAACTTAGCCACAGCTATAACCACAGCCTGGGAATTGTCAGTTCGAAGGATCCTGACAGACTCACAACCTGTTTTGAGACCTAACTGAACACAAATGGGTTTTAACCAAGATATCCTAGGAACTTTATATTCGGGGCAGGCAAATAGTATATGCCCAATGTCTTCCCGCTGAGTGGGACAGAAGGGACAGACAGAGCATTGTCCCCCTCGCCACCTTGCAGTGAAGGCATTGAGTGGTAGTGTCCCCACCCTGAACTGGTGATATTTCTTCCTGTCCCCTGGGATAGTAATCCAGTCCCAATAACCCTTAAGGGCTGGAGAATGTTTAATTCCCAGGAATTCCGCCGTTAGTGTTGGTTCAATAGAGCGGCCGAATCTTTTAACCTCAAGCATGTTCCAGTAGAGGTCTCTTAGTGTTTTTCTAGGTGGAAAGGAATTCCTTATTGGGTCATTCCACAATGTGGATAGGCCCATAGCCATATATATTGCCTTTACCTCCCTTAACCATAATATTCTGTGAGCCCTGTCAGCGTCTCTAACCTCCAGAAAGGCTCGAGCATACTGGGAGAGTTCTGGAGTGACCCATAATCTCCTCCAGTTGGCAACTGATCTATATCTGGCCATATCTTCGAGGCATTGAATTCCCAGGTCATAGCGGAGAGGAATCAGCGGGGTAGAAGCCGGGAGGCCTGTAATATTGCGCAAGAATTTACTTTGCGCGCCCGTCAGCTTCTTTAAATCACTTAAGACCCCACAATTCCGCCCCATAGAGGACTGCCGCGCCAACTTTGGCGTCATAAATCTTTAAAACCGGGGTAATTGGCCTGGTGTGTGACAAATAAAGTTCCTTAGTAAGTGCTCCCGTCAGATGAGCATGCTTCGTAACCAGCTGGTTAGTGTGATGTCTCCAGTCTAATTTGGATGATAGGGTAATACCCAAATAGGTAAAGACTTGGGTTTGTTCCAGTTGGACCCCATCCATAACCACCTTCCCTCTAACATGCTTACTTTTATGTAAGACCATGAACTTAGTCTTAGCTGTGTTAATGACAAGTCCATGGTCATTGCAGAAGACTTCAAAACATCAATGGCCTTCTGAAGGCCCTGCTGTGTTTTAGAGATTAGTAAGGTGTCATCTGCAAACATCAACGGGGGAACAGCTTACCATCCAACTTTGGTGCATCAGTCGGTTGCTGATCATAGTAGCTGATCACCCTGTTGATGTATAGTGAGAAAAGAGTAGGGGCTAGTACGCACCCTTGGCGAACTCCCCTTGCGATTGGAAATTTATCAGTAACACTCCCCTGCTGGTTCCAACGGACTCTGGCAACATTTTTCTCATGTAGTCTAATTAAGAGAGACAAATGGGATGCCCTGATCTTGTAAAACTGCCCACAATTTTGCACGTGGCACTAGATCGAACGCTGATTTAAGATCAATGAAAGCTGCAAATAGCATACCGCCCCCTAGTAGAACTACACGCCAGTATATTAAGACAAATCTAAAAACTTGGTCGACCGTACTGGTATGGCTGCGAAACCCGGCCTGGAGAGGTGATAGAACATTGTTGGCCTCTATCCAACCCTGTATACGCTGCAATAAGAGCCTCGCCACCACCTTTTGTATGCAGGCTATAAGGCTGATTGGCCTGTAGTTTCCTGGGTCCGAGCATTCCCCCTTCTTAAAAATTGGAATAATCTCGGCACCCTTCCAGGACTCCGGTATAGGTGAGCCCATAGCAATGCCATTAGCTAACAAGTGGATATAAGAAGCCCAAAGATCTTTGTCATGCATGAAGAGGTCCGCTGGAACTAAATCTAGGCCTGGAGCTCTAGCTTTAGGGATACTGTTCAAAGTCTTAATAACTTCTATTCTGGAGAAGGAGAGGTGATTTGTGCCCTGGGTTATATTGAAAAGGACCTCACACTCATCACCGTTTTTATCAGTAGACGCAAACTGGGATGCATAGTGGGCAACCCAGGCATCAGGCGAGACATAATAAATAGGTTCGGCCCTTTTAGCCCCCCCTTCCCCATTTGACCATATCCCAAAAGGAGCACATTGATCTTTCCCTCCAATATTCATCATCCCAGTCACGTTTTGCCTTATATTGGGTTTTCTTATACATGACACGGGCAGTCTTGATCCTGACTATATCTTTGGTTTTGACTGCATCGGATAGGGCCTTATACGCGACCCTACAGGACTTGCCATACCATTGGTCTTCCTTCCTCACTGGCCTACTCTGTTTTTTAGTCACCTTTTTAACAAAGTAACATCTTAACTGATTAAAAAATGTATCATGGGTCAGGCCAGTATTTGATACGACTTCCTCCACAGTGGAATTGTTCTGGAGTTCCACTATAGCCTGGACTGTTAAATCCCTCATTGCAAAGATATTTTCTTCATTTATTGCACAATTAGCCCATCTTACTCGTCTATAATCGTTTGAGAGGGCTATTTCCACACAATCATTATGGCCCTCGCTGTTAGATAATTCAAATAGCCTGAATGATAGAATTAATGGGTCATGGTCACTCTCTACCCTTGCCACTATCCGCATATCCTCAATGCTGGCCCAGTTCTCTTTGTTAGTGAGGATATAATCTATACGGCTGTGTGATACACCATTGTTAAATGTAGAAGCGGCCTGTTTGTCGCACCCCATTCTTCCATTTGTAGCACGTAAGCCGTGCTCTACACATAGGACTTTAAGTTGCAGCACGGCCTCAGTCCATCTTTTAATGGGTGGTATTATCAGTTGAGGGATATTCCAGATGTAGTCCTCTTCCACCGTTAGGTCTATGTCATAGCTGTCTAGAGGTTCAAAACAACAATTAAAATCTCCAGCTACAATAATATTACCCTTTGGGCAATAACATTTAAGAAGAGCGTCTAGTTGGTCTACTGCTTCAGTGGGTTTACCACCTGGCAGCCCCCTAGAGTAAATATTAAAAATAAATAAATCCTTATGATCTATACATTGAAGTTTGATTAACAAGATATCTGGACTGTTAGTATATATAAGTTCACATTTCCATGAGGTAGCATTTTGTATACAGCTTAGTCTCAGTAGAGTCGCCGGTCTCATATCGTCGAATGTCCTACAGTTTATTCCTGTCAGGGGTTCCCCTTCTGCCGACGCAAATGTTCAGTAGTAGGGCTGCACTTGCTCGTAATTGTGATCAAATAAGCCTATGTAGGGAATTTACTCATCATGAAGCTCTTCACTTCCCACTTAAATGTTACAATATTCTGAATCTTCTTAATGCTTGGAGGGACCGAGTTCCAGATTCTGGGGGCAGCTCCTGAGAACGCCCTGTCATAGGTTTTTTTCTTTCAGAAAAAGGCTGGCCTCAGCAGCAACTCCTTGGCACTCCTAGGTGGTCTGTTACCTCCTGATCGCTCAATTTTCTTGGCTAGGTATCTTGGCGTGTTGTAGTGGAGCGCTTTATGGATGATACATGCTATCTTTTTTTTTTTTTTTTTTTTATAATATTTTTATTGTTGCATTGTAATATTCATTGTGATATGTATCGATATGTAGTAGTGTGGCTTCAACATTCAGCCATAATCAATCATTACTGCAACTTACATTTTCTGTTTTTATAACTAGTAACTAAAAACGCTACTGATTGGATATTTGGCATCAGTTCTTACAATCATCATTACATTGTTTATTAGCTAAGCAGTAGTATAGGCTGAACGTTCTATGATTTTTATGAACTGTAGCCCCGTCCGGTGAACAAATATTGTTATAGTTTACCCATTGTCTGTACCCTATCTCCCTCCCTTCAACCTTAGTCCTCATCTTCATCCTCTCCCGAACTATCTATGTCTTTTTCCTCTGGTAGAGGCGCGCATATATCCCCCCATAGGTATTCCAGGGTAGCCATAATTTATTCCATTTGCGTGGGTTAGACCTTTGTTCATACACCGCCCTCTCCGTCACCATAGTTATGTCCATGTTCTTACACCATTGGGCCAGGGTAGGTGTTTCCGCTGCCCCCCACTTTTGCGCTATGTCGCGCTTCACCAGCATCATGCCGATCCCCACCCATCGCCTCCCATATATCGTCAAATCATTTGGGCCCCATATATTGAGTAGGCAAAGTCTGGGGTCTGGTGTAATGGTTAGTTGTAGAGTTTGAGCCATAGTGCGTGTTATTCTCCGCCAGTATATCATGATTTGAGGGCACTCCCAAAGAGTATGGAACAGGGTTCCTTGTGCTCCGCATCGGCGCAGGCAGTACGGATGTTCAGCTCTATGTATTTTGTGAAGCATAGTACGTGTATAGTAGACTCTGTGTAGTATCTTAAACTGCACCAGTCTAAATCTTGCTGATATTCCGGCCTCCCTGGGGGATGCCAGTGCGGCATTCCAACTATCTTCATCTAACTCCCCAAGCTCTTCTTCCCAGGTGTCTTTCAGTTTCTGTAATGGGTCTGGCAAGTTGTTTATTAGTTTACGGTAAGTGAGGGAAGTAGCCTTATTCTCTATGTAGTCTTTCAATAGTCGGTCTTCCAGGGGAGCCGACTCCGGTACCGTGGTATCAGGTTCTAATGCTGTCATCAACGCGTGCCGGATCTGTATGTAGCGGTAAGTTTCAGTTACCCTCATGTCGTATTGTTCCCTGAGTGTTTCAAATGGTACCACTCCTCCTCCCGCCCACAGGTCCCCAACCGTTGAGATCCCTATGGTGTCCCATTGGTCAAATCCCTTGCTGTGTCGTAGACTACCCAAGGCCTTGGAGTCCCATAACGGTGTCATGCGTGTGATCACACCCTCCCATTTCAGTCGTGTCTGAGCTTTATGCCACAGTGTCACAGTGTGCCTAGTGGGCCCTACCAGTTTCTTAAGTAGCCCTTTGTCATAGAGTGGGGCCAGAAGGGTGGCAGTGCCTAGTTGCTTTCTATCCGCCATCAACGCCGGGTCGTCCTGCGAGCCATGTAACCATCGGTTAATTATCTTAAGTTGTGCTGCCCAGTAGTACAGTTCCAGGTTTGGGAGGGCTATCCCTCCACTGTACCAATCCCTGATCAATTTTATATGCGCCACTCTCGCTGGTTTGTTCCCCCATAGCAGGTCCGATAGTTGATTAGAGACTTGTCTGAAGAACTGTGCTGGGACTATCGCCGGTGTATTTTCCAGGACATAGAGGAAACGGGGCAGCGCCATCATCTTGAATAGCGCTGCCCTGCCTAGTAACGTCAAGGGGAGGGTGCTCCAATGTCGCACGTCTGATTTCAATCTTTCGAGCAGTGGTCGAAGATTCAGGGTCCTGAAAGTATCATGTTCTCGTGCAATATGGATCCCTAGATATCTGAAGGAGTCTTCCTCCAGTAGCAATGGACAGCATGTGCTCAGGTCCGGCGGTGTGCCACTTAACATGTAGAGTACTGATTTCGTCCAGTTTATTTTATAACCCGACGTTGTCCCATGCCTCTCGCACAGCGCTAGTAATGCCGGTATACTCTCCGGTAAGTCCCTCAAGTAGATTAGCATGTCATCCGCATACAATGACACCCTGTCTTCCCATCCGTCTCCCCATTGCACTCCTTTTAGCAACCGGGTAGTCCTAATGACAGTAGCCAGAGGTTCTAGGACCAGGGCAAACAGTAACGGCGAGAGCGGGCAACCTTGTCTCGTGCCTCTCTTCAATGATATTTCTCTGGAGAGACGGCCATTTGCCAGCACTCGCGCCACCGGGTCTTGGTATAATAGTTTGATCCAAGCTATAAATTTCGGGCCAAAGCCCATGTGTTCCAGTACCGCAAACAGGTATCGCCATTCTACCAGATCAAACGCCATCTTGGCGTCCAGCGAGAGGATCGCCGCCGGTTCCGTTAACAGCGGCGCCCGTGCCATCACCCCATGCAGCCGCCTTAGGTTCATCGCCGTGCTTCTATGTGGCATAAATCCTGCCTGGTCAGGGTGTATTAGATGCCCCAGATGTGGCATCAGCCGATTGGCCAATAATTTTGCCAAGATTTTATTCTCGGCGTTTAATAGAGAAATCGGGCGGTATGAACCGCAATCCTCAGGTGGCTTGCCGGGTTTTGGTATTGTCACTATAGTTGCCGCTCGTTGGTCGGGCGGCAGTTGTCCCCGTTCCCAACTGTCCTGAAATATATTGAGTAGGGGTGTGGAGAGCGTGTCCGACATTGTCTTGTACCATTCTATCGGTATCCCGTTGGGACCCAAAGCCTTCCCCGAGTGCAGGGCAGTTATAGCTATATGAATCTCCTCAGTGGTCAATTCCACTTCCAGTTCATCTGTGTTGGCCTGCGACAGAGTGCGGGTGGGTATCCCCACGAGAGACGTCTCCGCCATCTCCTGGGTAACCTCGGCATCGGGGGTGTAAACTGTCTGGAAATGGTCAGCCAGAAGTTCGACTATTAGAGAGGGGTGGGTTTGCAATATACCCGCGCTATCTTTCAGATGTAATATGGCCCTTTGTCCGTCTTTTTTCCTGTCTAACCAGGCAAGGAGTCTGCCGGCCTTGTCGCCCACATCGTATATCCTTTGTTTTGTGGTCGTTAAACTATCTATCACCCTGCTGCGTAGGTGGTCAGTGTGACGCTGTTGGCATAATTGTAGTGTGTGTTGTGTGTCCGCGGTCGGGTTAGTCTCATGGATAGTATTGGCTTTGTCCAATTCAGTTTCTAGGTCTACAAGTTCTTGCTTTTGTGTACGTTTATGACTCGCTATCATAGAGATGGCCTTCCCCCGAAGGACCGTTTTATAGGCCTCCCATAGGGTGGTGGGAGACTCCACTGATCCCTCGTTTTCGGTAAAGTAGGACCTCGTACCCTCCCTCAGTTTTTTGGTTATCAGAGGTACTTTAAGGTACCCTGGGTAGATCGGGAAAACGCGTGTTCTGGTCCGTTCAGGGTTAGAGACAGTTAGTGTTAACGGTGAATGGTCTGAAACTCCCCTAGGTCTAATTTGTACATCAGTAATAGTGAGGAGTCCGTGTCCTAGTGTTAGGAGATAGTCAATCCGCGACAGGCTGTCATGGACTGCCGAATGATATGTATACTGTTGCGTCTGCGGATGAAAGTGCCTCCAAAGGTCCACCAATCCTTGTGCCTCCAGGAAGCCGTGCAGGCGGGAGGGCCCAGGGTCGTGTGTTCGCACCGGGAACCTATCACGTGTATTATGTGCCACTGCATTAAAGTCCCCCCCCAAGACTAGATCACCCTCAGGCAGTTCCTGCAGAAATGTTCCTAAATCAGGGAGTGCAACCGCGTGCAGTGCCGGCGGAATATAGACCGAGACTACATTCAATGGCCTCCCTTCCCATTGACCATGTGCAGCCGCAAAACGACCCTGCGTGTCTGTTTTCGTGGATTGAACGATGAACTCCGAGAATCGGTGCATGAGGATTCCTGTGCCCCGGGACCCCCTAGTGAACTCTGCATGGGTGATCATACGGTAACCTTTCCTGTCTAGGGCCCTGTAGCTGTGCCCGTTAGGTGCGTTTCCTGCAATAGGACCAATGCTGGACTAAAGCGTCTTATACTCTGCAGTACCAGCCCCCGTTTGATTTTGTCCACTAATCCTCGTACGTTCCATGACATAATGCCTAATTGCGATAGTCGCCTCATTCCCGTGTCCACCCTCTCGGTCTCATCTTGAGTTAGTCCTGCCATAGGTTCCTTTCGTGAATTTATTATCGCGGTGCTCCGATGGAGCTCGGTTGTGTTGCCTAATGCCTGCTAAGCGATATGTATATGCCATGTAGTTCCAATTTTTATCAGTGTAACCATCTTGAGAACGTAAAACCTCCCCCCCCCCCAACTCCTCCCCACCCTGCCCCCCTGCTCAACGGACTCAGAACTGCCCGCCCCCCCAACTCAGCAGAGTGCTTGAACCCTTCCCCAAACATAGTACTTGCACGCTGGGGTGAAGGACCCTCCGCAGCCAGCGACCCCCTTCCTCAGTCCCGGAGGCCCTTCGTCCAGTGTCCAGGGCGGCATGCCCGGCCAGCATAGCATGTGATCTGTAGTTGTGGGTGTGAGAAGTCTTTAGTCTTCCGTATCTTCCGTTTCCGGAAGGTCGTGCAGAGGTGAGTGGTGGTCCTTTTCCCCCCCGGATGCTTGGGAACTCGGACGGGCTTCATCGTTGCTGTGCATGGTCGTCCTGTTAGAACGGCGCGGGCGGGTCGCTGATCTCCACCCCTCTAGCCAGTCCTGTGCTGCCTCTGGAGAGTCAAAGAACCATGTTTTATTGTCCGCTACTATCCTGAGCTTAGCTGGGAATAGCATTGAGTAGGGAATTTCTCTGGCTCTAAGTTCTTTCTTTACTTCAAAAAAGGTTCTCCTTCTCCGTGCAACTTCCGCTGTATAGTCCGGAAAAAATGCCAACGTAGAGTTATGGATTCGGACCGGTGGGGAGTTCCTAGCCGCTTGTAGGATCGCATCCCTGTCTCTGAAGTTGAAGAGGCGAGCGATGATCGGCCTTGGGTTAGCTCCCTGTTTCGGGCGGCCTCCGGGAACCCGGTGTGCTCTTTCTACTGTGAAAAAGGTAGAGAGTCCTTTTGGTCGCAGGTGTTGTTTGATGAGTTCCTCTACGTACAGGTCCATAGCTCTCGTGCCCTCCGATTCCGGAACCCCGATGATACGTATGTTGTTACGTCTTGAGCGCCCTTCTTGATCATCCAGCTTGTCGCGTAGGGCCTTGTTCTCCTTCGTGATCCGTTCCATGCTAGTTTGTAGTTCTGCGACATCCTCCACTAACGATTTGGTCACTACTTCCATCGATTGCACTTTCTCTGACATCTTATGGAAGTCCGCTCTTATTAGTGTGATTTCCGTCGATATTGACCCCACCGTCACCTGTACCTGGGCGAGGGCCTTCATTACATCATCTATGGTCGCCTTTTTGGTTCCCGCTGCCTCCATCGTCTTGCCTGGCGGTGTTTTTGGATCTTGTGAGGAAGATGGAACTGTGTCATAGGCATATTTTTCCAGCCGGGCTTGTGCGGCTCCGCCTTTTGTGCCCTTGCCAGCCATCTTGGTGCTTACCCTCGACGTGGTGCGGAAGGGTAATTTTTTCCTTCCTCATGTAAGGTCTCCGGTGGTGCAGGGCCCAAAGGGATGTTACCCCCGTGTCTACCCCTGGAGACGTGTGGGTCGAAGTCGTGTTGTTGCTGCTTTGTTGAACCAGTGGTGTGCGTGATCTTTGCTCCTTGCCGCTTGCTGGTATTATGGGGGGGTATGTTGTGGATACCAAGTTAATCACGTTCTGAGGTCCGTCGCGTCACCCCAGCCTCAGTCCCCCTGTTGCATGCATTCAGAGTCGGTACCGACCTCTCTGTCCCTCAGTGGCGGGCTTCGTCGGAGGCACGAGCCGTGCGGGAGCTAGTGTCGCGTCAGTCGCATCGATGATGCCATCACGGGGCCACTCAGGCGACTCCGGTCCTGCCGCACAAACCGTTTCTGCACTGTGACCCACCGCACCCGACAGGACACGGGGCTCTGTGGTACTGGGTCCGCACTCAGGAGACAGTGTCAAGTCAAGTCAAGTCAAAAGATTTGTATAGCGCGCTACATACCCAGAGGGTCTCAAGGCGCTTGAAGAAGGGTGGGGAGTTACTTGTCGAATATCCACGTTTTGAGTTGCTTTCTGAATGCTAGGTGGTTCTGAGTAAGGCGAAGGTGAGTGGGAAGTGAGTTCCAAGTTTTAGCTGCTAGGTAGGAGAAGGATCTACCTCCCATGGTGGTTTTGTTGATGCGAGGTACAGTGGCAAGGGCTTGGTTGGAGGATCGAAGCTGGCGGGAGGGGGTGTAGAAGGATAGTCGTGTGTTGAGGCATTCGGGTCCGATTTCGTAGAGTGCTTTGTGTGCGTGGGTTAGGAGCCGGAAAGTGATCCTCTTATTGACGGGGAGCCAGTGGAGGTTTTTCAGGTGAACAGAGATGTGTTCTTTACGCGGGATGTCTAATATGAGCCTGGCTGAGGCGTTCTGGATGCGTTGTAGTTTTTTCTGGAGTTTTGCGGTGGTGCCGGCGTAGAGGGTGTTTCCGTAGTCCAGTCGGCTCGTGACCAGAGCGTGGGTGACTGTTTTTCTAGTTTCGGTAGGGATCCAGCGAAATGTTTTTTTGAGCATGCGAAGAATGTTGAAGCAAGATGAAGAAACAGCGTTGACTTGTCTGTTCATCGAGAGTGAGGAATCCAGGATGACGCCCAGGTTCCGTGCGTGGTCCGTCGGGATGGGTGCTTTTCCAAGGGCCTCTGGCCACCAAGAGTCGTCCCAGGCGGAGGGGGAGGTACCTAAGATGAGGACTTCTGTTTTGTCTGAGTTCAGTTTCAGACGGCTGTGCTTCATCCATTCGGCTACTTCTTTCATTCCTTCGTGTAGGTTGGTTTTGGCCGTGTTAGGGTCTCTGGTGAGTGATAGGATCAGTTGAGTGTCGTCGGCGTAGGAGATGATGTTGAGGTTATGTTGGCGTGCGATGGCCGCGAGGGGGCTCATGTAAACGTTGAAGAGGGTGGGACTGAGTGAGGACCCTTGAGGTACGCCGCAGATGACTTCAGTAGCCTCTGACTTGAATGGTGGAAGGCGGACTCTCTGGGTTCTTCCGGAGAGGAACGAGGTGATCCATTCCAGTGCTTTTCCTTGTATTCCGATGTTTTTGAGGCGCTGTAGAAGGGTGCTATGGCAGACTGTGTCGAAGGCTGCGGAGAGGTCGAGGAGGATGAGGGCGACTGTGTCTCCATTGTCCAGTAGAGTTCGAATGTCGTCTGTTGCTGCGATGAGGGCGGTTTCGGTGCTGTGCTTGGCTCGGAAGCCGGACTGTGAGGAGTCAAGGGATTTGTTGGTTTCGAGGAATGCGGCGAGCTGGTTGTTGACAGCTTTCTCGATGACTTTGGCCGGGAATGGAAGGAGTGAGATAGGGCGATAGTTTTTGAGTTCGGTGGGGTCAGCTGTGGGTTTCTTCAGGAGGGCGCTGAGTTCGGCATGTTTCCAGCTTTCCGGGAAGGTTGCGGAGTTGAGGGAGCAGTTGATGACGTCTCGGAGGTGCGGTGCAATAATGGAGTCTGTTTTGTTAAAGATGTGGTGAGGGCAAGGGTCTGTGGGGGATCCTGAGTGGATAGAGTTCATCAGACGGACGGTGTCCTCAGTGGAGATTGGCTTCCAGTCATTGAGGATGTTCAGGGGGGGTGGGGGTTCTGCAGGGGATTGGGTGGGTTAGTCTCCGGGTTGGTTGTCGAAGCTGTTGTGGATGTCTGCAATTTTGTTGTGGAAGAATGAGGCTAGGGAGTCGCAGAGGGCTTGAGAGGGGGTGATGTCGTTGGAGTTGGCTGAGGGGTTGGTAAATTCCTTGACGATGTTGAATAATTCCTTGCTGTTGTGGGCGTTGTTATCTAGACGGTCCTTGAAGGCTGCTTTCTTGGCATTTCGGATTAGTTGGTGGTGTATGCGGGTGCCGTTTTTGAAGGCGTCCTTGGTGCTGGTGGTTGGGTCTTTTTTCCAGGCCTTCTCGAGGGAGCGACAGAGTTTCTTGGATTTCTTAAGGTCATCGTTGAACCAGGAGGCCTTCTTGCTGCCTAGTTTGATTTGTCGTTTTTTCAGTGGTGCTAGGATGTCGGCGCTGTTGGATAACCATTGGGTGAGGTTGGTGGCTGCTTGGTCTGGGTTTGAGGAGTGGGCGGGGGGCTTTTGAAGAAGCGTTGAGGAGATCTGGTCGATGGTGATTTTGTTCCAGTTTCTTTGCAGAGTGGGTTGGGGGTGGTTGTTGGATGTGGGCTTGTTGTAGGTGAAGTGAACGCAGCTGTGGTCAGTCCAAAGGAGAGCTGTGGTGTGGCTGAAGGAAACATGCTTGCTGGAGGTGAAGATAGGGTCGAGTGTGTGACCTGCGATGTGGGTGGGGGTAGTGACAAGTTGTTTCAGTCCGAGGTTTGCGAGGTTGTCCAAAAGGGTGGTGGTGTTGCGGTCGTTGTTCTTTTCAAGGTGAAAGTTGAGGTCTCCCAAAAGGATGTAGTCCTCGGAGGGGAGCGCGTGTGGAGTGATGAAGTCCGTGATGTCTTCACTAAATTGTGCGCGGGGTCCTGGTGGCCTGTAAAGGAGGGTGCCTCTGAGTGTGGTCTTGGGGTCGATGTGGATCTGGAAGTGAAGGTGTTCAGAGTTGGCGAGATTGACGTCTGAGCTGGTTGAGATGCGGATGGATTTCTTATGGACGATAGCGATGCCTCCTCCTGTGTGGCCGGTGCGGTCCTTGCGAATGATCTTATAGCCTTCCGGGATGGCAATGGTGATGTCTGGGGCTGAAGAGGCATTCATCCATGTTTCTGTTAGGAAGGCGACGTCCGGAGAGATGGTGTCGAGTAGATTCCAGAGGTCAATGGCGTGCCTGTGGACCGAGCGGGTGTTGAGCAGGATGCATTGTAGGTGGTTGGGGTCGGATATCTGTTGTGTGTTCGTGGATGAGGAGTTGTTCTTGGTGCCGTCGAACGTGCAGGAGTAGCAGGAAAAGGGTCCATGGGTGTGTCCAGGAGCAGCTTGGACGCAGTTGAGGGAGCGGCCGGGGTTGAGGGCTAGGAGGGTGGTGGCATCGTAAGTAATGCGGGAGGGGTAGACTTTACGAGGACCAGGGGCTCTGGCGCTGGGCGCGGGCTCGGCGCGGACGGGCGTAGACGGGCTTACCTTTGGCGCACCTTCGGCGCGGCCGTAGCGCGTGGACGCTGCGCGTTGGGTCATTAGTCATAAATGGACACAGGAGGGGGCGGAGCGAGGGAGGGGCCGCAGGGAGGTGTGATCGGGGAGGGGGGCGGGCTTGCAGGCACAATAACAAACAAAGAAAATGGCCGCAACAACACAGCGCTAGCACCACGAAATCGTCACAGCACAAGTGGGGAAAGTTATTGCAAGAGTGGGCAGAGGCACCTCTAAATGTGTGAGCAGCAGTTAGAAATTATAGTAACACTTAAAAAACGCAGCAGGCAAAATAGCGAGTCACTCGAGCGATGTGGGCGGAGCTTACAGCTGATTAGCGCTATCGGAGTGCCGAGCACAACCTAAACACAGCTGGTGGCAAATAAATACAAAGCGCTACGATATCCAGAAGAAATGCAAAGCGCTACAATACCCAGATTTCAGGGAGCCTGGGGGAGCGACCAATGCTGAGCGAGGTCAGGTTGGTCACAGCGGACGATCAGGAGGGTCCGTTCTATGTTATCCGTGGGAGGGAGGGGCCGCAGGGAGGTGTGATCGGGGAGGGGGGCGGGCTTGCAGGCACAATAACAAACAAAGAAAATGGCCGCAACAACACAGCGCTAGCACCACGAAATCGTCACAGCACAAGTGGGGAAAGTTATTGCAAGAGTGGGCAGAGGCACCTCTAAATGTGTGAGCAGCAGTTAGAAATTATAGTAACACTTAAAAAACGCAGCAGGCAAAATAGCGAGTCACTCGAGCGATGTGGGCGGAGCTTACAGCTGATTAGCGCTATCGGAGTGCCGAGCACAACCTAAACACAGCTGGTGGCAAATAAATACAAAGCGCTACGATATCCAGAAGAAATGCAAAGCGCTACAATACCCAGATTTCAGGGAGCCTGGGGGAGCGACCAATGCTGAGCGAGGTCAGGTTGGTTCGATTGGCGAATGGGGTGTTTCAAGCGCCGGTTGACTGTGCCAGTGTTAGCACCGTCGTCGTCTGGTAGACGCTCCCGAGTTAATCCCCTCCCCCACCGGGGAGTCTGCTGTCCATGTGACGGCTTTTTGTTCCCGGGGGCGGCGGGGGACCACAGCGGTCCGTGCCGCTGGCTGTCTGTCCGATTCCTCGGCCTCACCGAGTTAGGCGCTCAGGGTAGTGTCTGTGGCTCTTACGCCCGCCTGGGCGTCTGCGCCTCGATCGTCTGATCAGGGGAGCTGTGTGCGCCTCGGGATCTCTCCGAGTCTGTACCTGCGGTCCCCCGCCCGCTACACCCGGGAAAGTCCGAACTGGTGTCGGTTCCGCCTCTCCGTCTCCGTTATTTTCTTAGTCCCGTCTCTGAGCGGGCACTTCCGGCGGCGTCTCTCCCCACACGATGTACTTCCGGCCCGAGCTTCACTGCAAGCGAATCCCCGGCTCCAGCAGTTACCAACGGCCCAGACTAGTCACTCCTCGAATTGACTTTCTCACCGTCGGATTTCGAATTCGCTGGTCTCCGTTTGTGCCGCCCGGTCCTGGGCTTCCGTACCCTTCCGGAGGCGACGGGTGTTGGACGGATTATTGCTCGGATTTCTTAGGAGGCCGCTTCAACTACGGAGCTCGCCTTCTACACTGCCGCCATCGTTGGCTGCTGGCCACGCCCCCATACATACTATCTTTAGTTGAATTCTGGCTTCAAAGGGTAGCCAGTTTAATGCTTTCAGGTGGGGGGATATATGGCCGAACTTTCTCGATCCCGTGATGAGTCTTGCAAGCTCTTAGTGGTGCGGTGGACGTTTTTGGTAAGCCGGCTAAGGTGGTGAAACCATATTCAATCCGAGAGATAACTAGGGATTGGATTGCCAGTTTAAGATCTGCCTGTGAGATGAATGGTTTCAATTTTCTTAGGTAATTCAGGTGGAAGCGGGCACTTTTAGCCATTGAATTAATGTGGGCTTTCATGTCAAGGTTTTCATCTAACGTGATTCCTAGCGATTTAGCTGAGTTGACTAGGGTTGGGGTGCAGTTTAGCGCCGTCACAAACTTGGTCCATTCTTTTATTTCTGCCTGGCTCCTTGTTGGTGAGATTAGTAGGAACTCTGTTTTGTGGGCATTTAGCTTCAAATGATTGGTAGTTAACCATTGCAATGCCATTTTTAAAGTCTCATTCATTAGCTCAATGTCTTCAAGGGAGGCGATCTTTATGTATATCTGCGTGTCATCCTCATACATGTGGTAGGATATCCGTGAGTTTTGGAGAATTTCTGTAAGAGGTTCGACATACAAGTTAAACAGGTCAGGTGATAATGTCGATCCATGAGGAACTCCAATTGAGTTAGGGCATATAGGTGAAATTGATTGGTTGACCAGGAATCGTTGTGTTCTGTGATTCACAGTGCATCAGCAGTGCACTGTGAATTGGAGCGTTTCACAGGATTGCCACAGATAAGAAATGCTATTAAAACAACGAAATCCTACAAAACAATATACTACTGGCCGACAGCAATTCATACCCGGACAACGTCGGGACGGGCTGCTAGTCCATAGATAAACTCAAGCATTCTTTTTTGCAACATTCAGCTAAGCTCAAGATTCTGTGAATTGGCAGGCACAGATTTGCACTTCAAATGTAGAAGCAAAGATACTGCTTTGTTCTGAAACCCCAAATAGATTTACATTACTATGTTTTGGGATTTAAATTCTTAATTTTTAGTTTAACTCTGTCTGCTAAAGATGAGGCATTTAATATCAGGCTCTGCTTTCCGTCTTCTTCGGGGCCGTGCTGAGAGTCCAATACCCGCCCCCTCTGAACTGCCTCAGAGTCTGAATGAAACGAAAACAGACAACCGAGACAGGTCCGAGGTCGCTGGAAAGGAAGGTGACAGCGGGGAGGGAGATCTGTAAATGACAAATAACAGAGAATTAGATCGCCCCACCTCCCTTACCTATAAGAGCCACCTTCTTTCTATTCCTCACAAGAAACCCCCAAATGAGTGTAGGCTATACCTGCAAAGGAAAATACAACGGACCAAATCCAATGGAGACAGTAGTTTGAGGAGGTATCAGGAACTATACCCAACTGTGAAGATAAAATAATACACATTCAAGATCTTTTGATAGGCAGATGTAATTCTCGACTATCCTGTGTAAGACTGTGCTACACATACCATTTACTATGCATCAATTTCTTAGTGTGGGCACTTCCTGTTCCAGTACTGCAATACCCCTCTTGTCTCCTAAATCAATGAGATAAGTAAAGAATAATGAACCCTGCATGCAGTAAGTATCCACAAAGAGAATACGGGGTGTAAGGTCCTTCGTGATAGCACCTTGATGAAACAGCACACAAAGGATTAACTCCCCCCTATGAACTTGAACACACAATAGTCCTGTATGCCCAGGTTCCGATTAGCGGGATAACGAGGCTCTGTGTTACTCTCACACATAAGAGTCCTATCGCTCCGTGCTCCTCCTCCTCTTTATGAAATAATGTACCTGGTATTTACAAGTTTGGGCAAAAGCAGTAATGCAGGGGTTAGCCACAAACACAGAACTCTCTATCCTTGTGGCCGGTATTTGCCCAAACAAACCCTTGATTAAGTTCAATGATCTCTGTTCCTCTCAGCCGAGAGAAACCTCCAAGACGTCAAAAGCAGGAAGGGTGCGCTGTTGGGATCGGTGGAACCAACGCCTCGCACCGTGATATAACAGGTTACTCACGGTGAAGTAGGACTTGGAAGAAACAAGTCGGAGTCCTACCGCTGTGTGCACCACGACCAAGAAAGCCTCCACGGGAACAAATTATCGGCGTTTCCTCGCCGTTTACAGCAGCCCTTTATTTCCCGGTCTGCGCGCGCATCCCACGTTGTTACGTGACGTATGCACGGCATGCCGGGAAATGTAGTCTTTTGCCTGGGAAAGCCCGTTTCTGTCGCAGACCCCACGTACTGAACCTGCAGATCGTGACAGTACATCCCCCTTCACCAGGTTGGCCGACCCCACCCGCGGTTTGTCCGGAAACAAACGATGAAACTGGGCCACCAACCGGGGTGCCCGCACAGCACCCGCAGACTCCCAGGAATCCTCCTCCGGTCCATACCCCTTCCAGGAGAGCAAATACTGTAGACGACCCCTCACCCATCTAGAGTCCAAAATCCGTCGCACCTCATACAATCTATCCTGTTGCACCCAGATAGGCAAAGGAGCCCTACGGATAGGACACCTGGAGGGTTTCAAGAGGGAAACGTGGAAGACAGGATGTATGCGCAACTGCGCAGGTAAACGCAGCCGAACTGCCACCGGATTTACATGCCCCACCACTCGGTAAGGCCCAATAAACCGGGGATTGAACACGCTATACTTCTTGAACTTGATATGTTTGGTGGATAACCACACCAAGACCCCTTTTCATAAACAGGATTGGGTCGCCTATGCTTGTCTGCCTGGAGTTTGTATCTTGCTTTGGCCTGTGTTAGATTGCTGCGCGTATCCAAAAGCACTTTGCGTACTCGCAACAATCTGTCCCTTACCTCAGGCAGCTTCACATTGTCATTCGGCAAAAGCATAGGGGCGAATTTAGGGTGATGCCCGTAGGAACAAAAGAATGGCGAGTGTTGAGTGGATGCGTGTTGCGTGCTATTATAGGCTACTTCTGCCACCCACAATCAGTCTACCCAAGAGTCACTGCTTTCCTGCACATAACAGCGGAGATACTGTTTCAAAGATTGGTTCAATCTCTCAGTTTGGCCATCTGATTGCGGATGGAAACTGGTGGATACCGAAGACGTTATGCGCAATGCGGCCCACCAAGTTTTCCAAAAACGGGCAGTAAATTGGGCCCCTCTATCAGATACAATGTCCCTGGGAAGGCCATGAAGTCGCACTATGTTCACAAGGAGTAAATGAGCCAATTGGCTCGCAGTGGGCACCTGCGTGCAAGCTATAAAATCGCCCATCTTGGTCAAGAAATCTACAACCACTATGATGGCGGTTTTGCCTTGGTCTTTCGGAAGTCCCACTATGAAGTCTACTGAAAACCTCTCCCACGGATGTTCTGGAGTGGGCAGAGGCTGCAGTAATCCCTGAGGCTTTTGTCTGTCTGGTTTCATCCGATTGCAGGTGACACATTCTGCCACCCAACGGCTTAAATCAGGTCTGATGGAAGGCCACCAGAATTGTCTCTGGGTTTTCTCCAGTGTTTTGATGAAACCCATGTGTCCGGCACTCGGGACTTCGTGGCACCAGGAGAATACAGTTTTACGTAACTGAATTGAGGGTATCAAGACCTGCTTTCCTTTCATAGGTATGCCATTTTTCATCTTCCACTCCGTGGAGAAGTGTGGCTCAGGGGTTAGAGGCAGCGGACCCGGAAGCTGAGATCGGTCCTGGACCAGGGTTCAATTCCCCGCCTCGGCGGGGTCTTGGGCTAAAAAAAAAAAATAATTCCACGGACTCGATAATTCTCGCCCCGGTGCCTCCTCGACTCACGGGTTCACACTCTGCGACTCTGGGCAATAGCTTGCTTAATCTCCACAACGGCCCCTCGCGGCGGGATGCCTGACTTTCACCTTGTGGATACCCTGCTATCTCACAGGGGAATACCAGGAAGGGTTCCCTAAGCAAGCGCCGGGAAACCCACTGCGGGTAGCTGTGCGCTATATAAGCTCAACTACATTTACATTTACATGATGTCTGAGCCATGTGCGCCACACACAGGTCTGCACTCCTCGCCTGATCTTCTCCAGAAAATCATTGGTTTGTGTCGCTCCTATGACGTTGGCCGGTTCTATGATAGAACGGATGGGCTTCTCTGAGTGAAGTGGTAGATTTTCCCTTCGTGTTAGTGCGTCCGCCTTCCTGTTGTTGGAACCAGGCCGGAAGGTAACCACGAAGCGGAACTCCTCGAAAAACATCATCCAACGGAGTTGTCGGGGAGTCAGATGTCTGGCGGCCCGTAGAAACTGCAGATTCCGATGATCGGTGTAGACTGTTACCAAGTGCTTAGCCCCCATCAGCCAGTGTCTCCATTCCACGAATGCATCTCGAATGGCCAACAGCTCCTTTTCTGCGATTGTATAGTTTATTTCCGCGGGACTGAGCTTGCGGGACATGTAGGCTATAGGATGGAGCATGCCTGTAGAGGCATCTTTTTGTGATAACACAGCCCCCAGCGCAATTTCAGACGCATCTGCTTCAACAATGAAAGGGATGTCGGGATTGGCATGTGTTAATACTGGTGCGGAGGAAAAAGCTCTCTTTAGCTCCTCAAAAGCAGTTTGTGCTTCCTCATCCCATACAAACCGTACGTTTTTTCTCGTGAGCCGAGTGAGTGGTGAAACCATTCCAGAGAATCCGGATATAAACCTTCTATAAAAGTTGGCAAACCCCAACAGGCTCTGGATGTCTTTAACGTTGGTAGGACGTGGCCACCCCACAATAGCCTGCACCTTTCTGTCCGCCATTACCTGTCCTGACGGAGTAAGCATTACCCCAAGGAATTCCACTGTTGTCACATGAAATTCACACTTGGTGATCTTGCAGAATAAATGATGCTTCTGTAGCGCTTGCAACACTGATTTCACATGCGTTACGTGTTCCTCGGTTGAATTTGAATATATGAGGATGTCGTCAATATAAACAACAACATGAAGATCCAAATATTCGCGAAGCACTTCATTTAAAAAGAATTGAAATGCGGCCGGGGCATTACAGAGCCCTAAGGGCATGACCAGATATTCATAAAGCCCGTACCGTGTCTTAAACGCTGTTTTCCACTCATCACCCCGTCTGATCCGAACAAGGTGATATGCGCCGCGCAAATCCAGCTTAGAGTATATGCTCGCGGCTCGGACCTGTTCCAGTAACACTGGGATCAAGGGTAGTGGATACTGATTTTTTACGGTGATGGAATTCAACGCTCTGTAGTCGATGCAGCATCTCTTCTCACCATTGGCCTTGGGTATAAAAAACAGAGGGGATGCTGCAGGGGATCGCGATGGCCTGATATATCCAAGAGCCAGATACTTATCCAAATAGGCTCGCAATGTTTCGTTTTCGGGTATGGTAAGAGCATAGATTCTCCCGTTGGGGATTTCAGAGCCAGGCATGAGGTCGATGCGGCAGTCATACGATCGATGTGGAGGAAGAACCTCAGCCTCCTTATCACTGAATACGGTTCCATACTCAGCGTAACACTGAGGAAGAGACACTTCTTTTTCTGCAGCTGTGGCTATCGTTTGCAACGAAGACAAAGTTTGTGCCGGGCTCCAGACCCCCGAGAGACAGTGTTTCAGGCAATAGGGAGAGAGAAACCGAATCGTCTTTGTGGTCCATCGTATCTCAGGATCGTGTTTTTGCAACCACGGAAGCCCCAATATGATCCCATAATGCGGCGCTTCAATGATGTTGAACTCCAGTAGCTCATGGTGGGTGTGATCATGAGAAATCTCGTACTCCAGTGTATGGTATGTGATGGGTCCTGCTTGTAGTTCGTTCCCATCAACCGCGTAGACCGTTTCGGGAGTTTCTTTGGGGACTAGTCGTACTCCAAACCGACGGGCCTCAGCAATATCCATAAAACATCCGGTAGCCCCTGAGTCAACCATAGCTCGAGTGTCCTTCCTCACCTTGTCGATCAAAATAGTTATGTCCAAAAAGAGGTGCTTCCTCTCATATTCCGTTTTCGGGGTAAGTGAAGGGATGAGTTGTGTGCTTGAGTGCCTCCCTTCATTTGCCTTCAAGCTTTGGAGTTTTCCGTCTCCGTGTCTTTGATTCCTGCCAGAGTTTGTCCTCCCCGAAACCGGTTAGCTTTGGGTTTCACCGGGCATTCACGTAGGAAATGACCTTTTTTCCCACAGTATAAGCATAGTCCTTGTTTACGCCTATGTTCCCTTTCACTGGCGGTCAAGGAGGTTCGCACCGCTCCTATATCCATAGGTTCTGAGGAAGTAACCGTCTTGTCTCCACTACTCGCCGGTTCATGTGGCAGAATGGCTTTTTCCTTCTTCTTATGTTCCCCTTTCCTTTCCTTCATGCGATGGTCCAGGCGTAGGGCGAGTTCTATCAGGGCAGAGCATGTACGGGGTTGGGGGTCTATTTGGGCCAGAACATCTTTCATGTCTTCACTAAGACCTTGATAAAATAAGGCAGATCTTTTGGCTTCAGGCCAATCCGTTTCGGCCACTAGTCGTCTGAAATTGTTCAAATAGGTAACCAGATCAGCATCTCCCTGTTTAAGTTTTAACAACTCCCTGTCTGCCGTGAAGGTTTCCGCTCTCCTATCAAAGGTTTTCTCAAATTCCTCCCTGAAATTATCCCAATGATATAAGAGTGGGTCATCCCTTCTGACTATCGGAACCGCCCACTGTGCAGCTTCCCCCCCTAGATAGGAGATAAGGAAAGCAACCCTCGCTTGGTGTGTAGCAAACATCTTAGGCTTACACATGAAGTGTAACTGGACCTGCGTCATAAATACCTGTACCTTTTTGTTATCCCCATAGAATCGTTCAGGAGGAGCTAGAGGTATCTGTGCAGGCATCTCCACAACCACAGAGGTAGCAGGGGATGTACCGCTCGTTGCCCCCCCTGTGTTGCAGAAGTAGTGGGTAATCTATCAACCCTGGCACGTAATTGGGCATTCTCAGCCCTGGAGGCAGCTACCTCTCTATTGGAAGCTGCCAGCTCCACCTGAACTAAGGCCAAAGCAGCCAAAACATCCTCTAAGGTAGTCATGGCAGAATCTCAGCACTGCCAAGAAGAGGCAAAATTCTTGGGCCGATAATTCTATCAGGCTCTGCTTTCCGTCTTCTTCGGGGCCGTGCTGAGAGTCCAATACCCGCCCCCTCTGAACTGCCTCAGAGTCTGAATGAAACGAAAACAGACAACCGAGACAGGTCCGAGGTCGCGGGAAAGGAAGGGGACAGCGGGGAGGGAGATCTGAAATGACAAATAACAGAGAATTAGATCGCCCCACCTCCCTTACCTATAAGAGCCACCTTCTTTCTATTCCTCACAAGAAACCCCCAAATGAGTGTAGGCTATACCTGTAAAGGAAAATACAACGGACCAAATCCAATGGAGACAGTAGTTTGAGGAGGTATCAGGAACTATACCCAACTGTGAAGATAAAATAATACACATTCAAGATCTTTTGATAGGCAGATGTAATTCTCGACTATCCTGTGTAAGACTGTGCTACACATACCATTTACTATGCATCAATTTCTTAGTATGGGCACTTCCTGTTCCAGTACTGCAATACCCCTCTTGTCTCCTAAATCAATGAGATAAGTAAAGAATAATGAACCCTGCATGCAGTAAGTATCCACAAAGAGAATACGGGGTGTAAGGTCCTTCGTGATAGCACCTTGATGAAACAGCACACAAAGGATTAACTCCCCCCTATGAACTTGAACGCACAATAGTCCTGTATGCCCAGGTTCCGATTAGCGGGATAACGAGGCTCTGTGTTACTCTCACACATAAGAGTCCTATCGCTCCGTGCTCCTCCTCCTCTTTATGAAATAATGTACCTGGTATTTACAAGTTTGGGCAAAAGCAGTAATGCAGGGGTTAGCCACAAACACAGAAGTCTCTATCCTTGTGGCCGGTATTTGCCCAAACAAACCCTTGTTTAAGTTCAATGATCTCTGTTCCTCTCAGCTGAGAGAAACCTCCAAGACGTCAAAAGCAGGAAGGGTGCGCTGTTGGGATCGGTGGAAACAACGCCTCGCACCCTGATATAACAGGTTACTCACGGTGAAGTAGGACTTGGAAGAAACAAGTCGGAGTCCTACCGCTGTGTGCACCACGACCAAGAAAGCCTCCACGGGAACAAATTATCGGCGTTTCCTCGCCGTTTACAGCAGCCCTTTATTTCCCGGTCTGCGCGCGCATCCCACGTTGTTACGTGACGTATGCACGGCATGCCGGGAAATGTAGTCTTTTGCCTGGGAAAGCCCGTTTCTGTCGCAGACCCCACGTACTGAAGCCGCAGATCGTGACATTTAAGGAGACAATAGTATTGTTAAACACAGTTTGTGGTGGGGGCTCCTTCAAACGGGGCGTAGCTTAGTCAAAAAACAGTAACATGGCGGACCCAACTGAAAAGGGTAGTGACATACTGAAGTCACTGAACGGAAATAATGGATGAGCTTTGGGAAATTCGTTTTAAGATATTCAGTAAAGCAAGGACATTCTTGGTGGCAATAATATCTTCTTAAGCCACAACTCACTAGCATAGAACTCATAGGGTCTACTATGTATGTCAAATCTGTACATTCTCAAAATAACCTGCAGTCACATAGTGAATCCAATTGTATTTAAAAATGATCTGTATTAATTCCCTTTTTTCTTACTGGGCTGAATAATCAAGTGTGGACTAACTTTGCATGGCACAAGCATGGAGAAGAGAGAGATATTGTAGATCTTCAAATGCGAACCAGTTCTGTGAAGCTCTATTTTAAGGACTGGAGATAAACATTGAGTGGTTTACGTTTTATCCTACATTCAGGTCACTGCGTCCCAAAAGGACAAAAAGTTAAAATTAAAAAAGCAGACTTTAAAAGGGATGATTCTCTTATTTTTTTCAATTTTCTAATATTTATGCAACTTATTCTGATGCCAGGGCCAGCTTTAGTGCTTGTGGCGAAGAGTGCAACAATCTTTTTTAGAACCCCCAATGACCTCCTCCTCCTCAAATTTCCTCACTACAACCATCCAACATTGCCCTTCATCTCTCCATATTCCCTCTCACAAATAGTATTATCCTGGGGCAGTGGAATGGCACATGGAAGGAGAGGGGTGATGGGGACAGGGACACCCAGGGAGGCTGTTGGTGAACAGACATAGTGGAAGTGCAAGACACCAAGGTTGGGGAAAGCTAGGGTAATGTGAGTGAAAATTAAGAGGACACTGGTGGATCAGCTAGGTTATGGGGGTAATGAAAATCACCAGTTGTAGCAGAGGGTTAGTGGCAAAAGAAAGGACCAGTGAAGGAGGGTTCTTAGATATGACACAATGATGGACAATAAAGGGTGTTGGCATCAGGGGCAGACTGGGAGCGTAGTGGCAATAGAGGAGTCAGGTAGTAGAAGGAAGCAAAGGAGGGAGAATGGTGGCCCGTGCATATGGACAGTGAGAGGAGAAGGGTGGACTGGTATGGGCAGGCATACAGAGGACGGGAAGTACAAGGTCTGAGGCAGTGGCAGCAAATAGGATGGTACGGGGCAGCATGGGCACACAGCATAGATGACAGGGGTTAGGAGGAAATAAGTGGTGGAAGAGATATCACAGAAAGCAGGTGAGACACAGGGCAGTAGGGGAGGCACAGGAGTATTTAACTTTGGTAATTGCAACACTTGGGAAGTTGGAGCACAGTTGTCCTCAAAGGGATGGAGCGGGAGCATGCCAGAGTGATAGCAACAAAGGAAGGGGCAACAAGAGTTCTCAGAATTCGCAAGGGAGGGCAGGGGTATCAGAGGACAGTGGGAGCACAAGCAAGAAAGCCAAGCTGGGTGAAGTCTGCAGCATACTATTGAGATAGGAATGAAGGAGTGTTACAGTGGTAGGTGCATAGCCAGGAAAGGAAGGGGGTATTAAGTGAGCAGGAAAAGAAGGGAAAGATGTAGCCAGAGAGGCAGATGCATTGACACCAGAATAGACCGGTGAGGAGAGGGAGCATGGACATTCTAAAAGGGCAGTGCAGGGGGATGGTTTTAGTGGTAGAGGTTTGGGGCAACATAGTTTAATCAAAAGGGTATTGCACTTGTTCATTTTCATCTTTCATTCCCCACCCCATCTATGAAGAAACGCAATTTAGGAGCCACTAAGGTGGGCAGACAATGGTCGAAGCTCCTGAAACATTCTCCATGCCCCACCTTGCTTTCAGATGGCATTAGGTTGGGTGATAATGTGGCGGCCAGCTATGAGACTAATTCTAACGTCTTTGGACTCACTGGCTCCCCTTAAAAAAACTAGAGGCAGAACAAAACAGGCAATGCCATGGTTCTCAGACGAACTCCACCAGCTCAAGCACCATTGTAAACGGGCTGAGCGGAAGTGGAGAAAGTTATACCTCTAATCTGATAGAGCTCTTTTTAAACAGGCTCTGGCGACCTATAAAGCCCAGATCAAGCAGGCCAAGGCCAGCTTCCTAGAGGAATCACTCTTGGCAGCGAAGAATAAGTCCCAGACCTTATTCAAAATCGTGAAAGATTTGGCATCTCCCGCTAGTACTGTCAAGAACATTCCCGCCACCCAAACTCTATGTGACGCACTGGCCTCGGCCTTTGAGGATAAGATCACAACGATCTTGAATAATCTTGCCACATCGCCAGGTTCCATCGCCCACACCTTGGACCACTCCACCTCTATGGCTGTTCCTGTGATTGAGGCCAGCTTTGCGCAATTGAACATTTTCCCTTCGCCGTCCTTTGAAGATTTCTGTGCACTGGCAGATGGGGTATCCTCGGGCTCGCCTTTAGACCCTCGTTCACCTAAATTCTGGAAACTTTTCCGGGAAGAGCTCTTCCCACCGCTCTTCTCCATCTGCTGTCAGTCCCTTGAGTCGGCACAGGTTCCAGACTGCTGGAAGTTGGCAGTGGTATCCCCTCTCCTAAAAAAGGACACTTTGGACCCTACCTGTCCAGCAAACTATAGACCCATTTTGTTGCTCCCATTCCCAATTAAAATATTGGAGAAACTGGTGACTAAACATCTTTCCAGTTTTATGGAGAGCAACGCATGCCTGGACGGGGCCCAGTTTGGCTTCAGACCTGCCCATGGGACAGAGTCTGCATTGGTGACAGTGCTAGATGACCTGCGGACGCGTGCCGACCAAGGTCGAGCTGCTTTTTGAGTATTACTCGACATGTCGGCCGCGTTCGACACGGTCAGCCATACGATCCTGATTAGGAGACTGGAGGAAATAGGGGTATCGGGACTGGCTCTGGATTGGCTGGTGTCCTATCTCGACAACCGACACCAAATGGTTGCCCTGCCGCCCTCCAAATCTAACACCAGAAAGGTGGGGCAGGGAGTGCCCCAAGGATCGGCCATCAGCCCGATCCTGTTCAATCTCTACCTCCGCCCCCTGATCCAGTTGATAAAATCCTACGGCATAGCAGTCACCAACTATGCGGATGACACCCAACTTGTCTTCGCGTTTTAGGGCAAGGAGGCAGTGTCGCAAGAGACTTTCCATCAGTGCATGTCCATGACGGCGGCATGGCTGAGCCGTAATTCTTTGCAATTTCAACGGTTCCAAAACGAAGGTGTTGCACTGTTCCATGTACCGTTCCCCTAGGCCTTTGCTATCGAATTTCTGGCCTCCAACTTTCCGGGACATCAGTATGCCGGCCCAATCAGTCAGAAACTTGGGGGTGATGTTTGACTCCAGTCTGCAGCTAGATGTGTCGGTAAATAAAACAGTGGCCACTTGTATGGCTCTTCTGCGAATGCTGCGGAAAATATTACCGATGCTCCCGGTACAATCTAGGCCAGAAGTAGTGAGAAGTATCATCCTAAGTAGGCTTGACTACTGTAACTCACTACTTCTAGGGGCTCCAAAGACCCTGGTGGCAAAATTGCAACGAGTGCAAAACCTCGCCGCCAAGCTGGCTCTCTCACGTAGTCGTTTTGACTCTTCAACAAAAGCACTTAGGGAGCTCCATTGGCTTCCAATCCCTCAGAGGATTGAGTTTAAAGCCCTCTGCCTGGTACATAAAGCCCTTCATGGACAGGGTCCCTCTTCCTTGCAGAACCTGTTTTCCTGGTATGTACCTTCCAGATCTCTCCGCTCGGCCTCATCATGTATGGTGACAGTTCCCAAGATTCTGAGGATTCGGTTAGGAGGCCGATCCTTTAGATTCACTGCGGCAAAATTGTGGAACACTATACCACTTGGCTTACGCCGCATAGACAATTTTACTTCTTTTAAGAAGGCTTTGAAAAGGTTCCTGTTTCCCATAACCTGTTAAACCCCCTTCTGTAAGCTATGCAACTGTCTGTATACTGTGTGTGTGTCATCCAAGTCTAAGCGCCAGGATACCCGATGGGTGACAGTCATTGCGCTATATAAAAGCACCAATACATACATACATACATACGTGTTGGACGTGGCCCTTTTTGCTGGGTCATCCCTGAACTTTTTGCCTTCCTCTTATATTTTTTCTGACCTGTTGTTGGCTATTTTATGACTCTGGGCACTTTACCACTGCTGATCAGTGCCATTGTACATTGATGCATGGATTAGTGATTCCATGATTGGCTGGTTTGGTTTACCTGTCAGACCCTAGTACAGTGTCCCAGGAGTGCCCAGGGCTGTTAATCCAAAGGCTGTTAGTGGGCTTGCATTTACAACAAGGGGTGGTGAGGGACAGAGTCTCTGAATTAAGCAGAGTACTCTCACCCAGTCAAGGGATCAGGGCTAGATCCAACACCGTTAGTGGGCTTGCAGCACTGGTTGTGCCAGCCACAGACGCAGCCTGTAAAAGTGTGTCTCAGGACTGCCATTGCAGAGCCTGTGTGCAGTCTGGTACTGCCATGCTGACTGGGCAAGTGCACCTACTTGCCAGTCCGTAAACCTTCCCTTTTCTTCATATCAGACACCCCTATGGTAGGCCCAAGGGCAGGGTGCATTGTAAGTATAAGGTAGGACATGCCCTGGTGTGTGTGGCATGTCCTAATAGTGAATTACAGCTATGTTTTCACTAATGTTAACTATTCTCCATAGGCCAGAATAGGCAGTTAGATTATTACATTTTATAATCCTAACTGACACAGGGAACACGGTAGAAATTCGAGTTTAGTATGCTTGAACTCAGAATGATAAAATACATATTTTAGTGAAGTTGGTTTTAACATACTGTGTTTGAAAATACCACTTTTAGAAAGTAGGTATTTTCTTGTCTAACTATCTAGGCCTGTCTCTGCTAGGTTGTGTTCCTTGTCTGGAGTATGAGTGACAGGGCTGGGGGATTCCAGGAGACAGAATGAGTCCGCCCAGTGGTGATAGAGAGAGAAGTGTGGCTCACCAGTTAGAGGCGGCAGACCCAGAAGCAGAGGTTGTCCCGGGACCAGGGTTCAATTCCCGACGCGGCAGGGTACGGAACCAATGTCAGCGGGCTCGATAAATCTCGCCTCGGTGCCTCTCTAACCATGGGTCCCACGCTGCAACTCTGGGCAATAGCTTGCTTAATCTCCACAACGGCCCCCTCGCTGCTGGGGATGCCTGGCTTCACCTTGGGGATGCCCAATAGGGATCATCTCACAGGGAAAGCCAGGACGGGTTCCCCAGCGGCACACAGCGCCAAGAAACCCTGGGGTGAACGTGCGCTCTACAAATTCATACTAACATAACATAACAGATGGGAGGAAGGAGTTGCACCTGGGACCTGAATAGGACTGTGCCTGCCCCCCACAGTGCTGGCTCCACCCCCTGTAGTGTGTTTGATGTCTCTGCCCTGCACTGTGAAAGGAGAGAAGGAATCATGTCAACAAAGTGCTCCAGGGAAGTACTTTTCCTCCACAATGCTGGCTCCACCTCCTGTGGGGTATCTGATGTGTCTGCTCTGCACTGTGAAAGGAAAGAATGAGTCATGTAAACAGAGTGCTCCAGAACTGGTTTGGACTAGGCAAAGGACCCTCTGCCCTCAGAGGACAAAGGATTTTGGGGTATAAATATTGGGACCCTGATCCCATGAAATTAGATCACTTTTGGACTACAAGAAGAAACCTTTGCTGAGGAGAGGAACCTGAAGAAAATGAGGAGAGACTATCCCTAAGCTGAAGTGCTGCTTCGGGGATTGGCCTACAGTGGTTGCCTGACTGACAAAGGAAGGAGAAAGGAACTTTGTGTGCTTTATTTTAATGTGTGAAGGATCTCCAAGGGCTTGGAAAAGAGCTTGCCCCCTAACCGAAGTCTCAGGACCAGTAGACTTCACCAGCCTTTGTGGATTGCTGCTGGGAATGCAGTTTCAGTGGCTACAGCGGCAGGGTGCTGTGACCTACTCTCAGGACCGGCCCGGTGTCCAGTAGGCACCACATTGAACAATGTCCGCATCGAACAGCGCAAGCTCTGAGCTCACGGACTCCGTCCTGATGCCATCACCGAGCCGTTGCCTGCACCGTGATTTGCAGACACCGTGACGTGCAACGCCTTGCTACACCAAATCGAAATGGTCTGACTGCCACAATCACTGTTGCTTACTTCGAGTCCTGTGAACGCATCGGAGGTGGGTACCGCTCGCACACTATGCAACGCATCGCCCAACTCATACCGCTGTCCGGACTGATCGACGCCAGCTCTGTTGCCCCACCTCAAGCTGCAAGCACCACATCGAATCACCGTCTCGCCCTGCAACATACGCCTCAGACCCACCGACTCTGTCAACGGGCCATTGCCTGCACTGCATCGAGGGACAACACGTCCTGCAATGCTTTCTCTTCAGCAACGCGACGAACACCTCAAGTAAAGGTACTGTGACTGAGTCTGTCGACATTTGAGTGGGCCCGGACCGACGCGGTCCATTGGACTTGTTAGACTCTGTGTTATTCAGCAACGCTGTAGCCGGACAGGGCTACCGACTCACACAGAACTTTGATTTAAGCCTTTTTAACAAGAACTCTTGATTTCTAATAGTATTGTAGATTATGTTTGTCCTTTATGGTCTTATGGTAAATCTATATACAAGATACTTATCTTTATAACTATACCACCTGTGTGGCATCCATTTGTAGTGTTGTCACTTAATTACTGTATGTGTTCACAAATGCCTTACACACTGCCTGTGAGATAAGCCTGTCTGCTCATGCCAAACTACCAAGGGGGTGAGCAGGGATGATTTTAGGAGTGTACCCCCTTACCCTGACTGGAGGCAAGGGTCCCTATTTGTCACAAGTACCTACCTGTGCCAACTAGAGACCCCCAAATCTAACAGCACGGCAAAGGAATAATTAAGAAGATGATTAGGCTGACAACATGGGTTGTGGGAGAGGAGGAGTGGAGAGGCAGTCAGGTAGGGTAGTAGTAATGCCGAAGGGGTGCATGTGGAACCATGGAAAGTAGGATGGTTCCGAGGTGAGGTGAGGAGTTGAGAATATGTCAAGGTAGGTAGGTAAGGTATAAGTATCAAGAAGCCGTTGAGCTCAACAGACTAGGGATGGATGGGACAAGGACATGCCACATAATCAGTGACAGTGGAGAGAGACAAGCACGCCTGAAGAAGATAGAAAGGAAAGACACTACAGAGGTGTTATCAAAGTAGAACACAGCAGAGAGTAATGACCATAGTATATGGAATACAGATAGTAAAGGGGGAGTTAGAAATGGGCAGGAGTAGAAAGGGAGCACATTTAGGATACATAGTGAGCTTGGAGGAGACAAGGGTAGAAGTCCAGACACCCATGGATGACAGTGCTAATGCAAGACATCACTGGTGGATTTGTACAGATGGAGGAGCAGACAGCGAGGGCAGTGGCAGCAGATGCACAGTGGGAGTACAATAGACTAGAGAGGGAGATGGTAGGGACAGACCACATAAAAAGTGAGGGGGAAGGGGTATGATGGGTAGGCAGGGAAAGTAAGTAGGCTTGGCAAGGGGCAGAGCTCTCCACAACAACCTGTGAGCAGCCAATTCACTGGGGGTGAGAGTAGGGAAAAGGTAGTTGCTCACTCCTGCTTCAAGAGTATTCTGATCCTGATACTCAAGTTCCTGTTCTCTTAGTCTTTCTAACTCTTGTCTAGTTTGCATAGCACTAGTCCCCCTATTCATGGTCCTCAGAAGTCATGTTGTTTTCTGCTTTTGTGCCTACTACACTTGAGCCTCTTGTTTTTAGTCCTCCTTGTTTGGATCATGTTATGCCTAGTTCTCTTGGTCCTGTTCATCCTAGCCAACCTGATCCTTCCAGGCCCCCTTCTCATAACACTTCCTTACCTTATTCATCTAATTCCTGGTACAACATCTCCTGATCCTGCTTGTTTCCTCTGTACACCTGGCATCTTGTAAATGCTCCTCCCATGCTTTGTTCTCTCAGCCCTGGCTTTCTTGGGTCAGATCATACTAGTCCTCCTGGGTCTGTGTCTTGTCCTAATTGTCTTTCTGGCACTGCACCCATAGGTCTGGTCTCTCTCGGAACTGGCTGTCCTTGTTTGGCTCCTTGTGAGCTTTGTTTCTGGTCATCCCTGGCCATTGAGAGCCTGTCCTCTTGGCCTTTCAGGAACTGGTTGTTCTTGCCCTGAACGTCCTCACCCTAGTCCTTCTACCTCCATCTCCTGGCCTTTCTGCTCCACTTGCTGCTCTGGTCCTAGGTCCTAAAGACAAGGTCTCCTTGGCATTCTTAGGTCTCTTAGGCCTGGTCTCCGTCCTTCTTAGTGCTGATCCTTCTAATCCACCTTGCTCTGACCCTCCTGTCTGGCTTTGGTACTCCTGATATCCTGGGTACTGGCACCCTCTTCATGCTTGATTAGCCTAGTCTCTTTGCCCTACTGGCCATAATCTACATGCTCATAAACCTTCTGTTCTTCCTGAACCTAGTCCTGATCACCAAGGCCCTAGTCCTCCTGCTCCTTGTCCTCTTGGCTCAACACCAATTGGCCATGTCCGTCCAGGTTCTGGTCATTCTGGGTCTGTTCATTATTGTCCGCTTCTTTCCAGCCATCCTGCTTCTAACCCTGCAGCCTGACCTTCCTGGCTGTGGTCATCCTGGTGTCCCGGGCTCTGATCCTTCTTTTCTTCCTCAACCTGGTCCTGGCACTGAAGGTCCCTTTCCTCTTTTCCTTGAACATCCTAGTACCCCATGCCTTTTGATTCCAGATCCTCTTAGAACTTATTGTTTTATCTCTGTTTGCCTGGATCCTTGGTCTTACTTTACAGGTCCTCCTGGCTATGGTCGTCCCATTCTTATTTTCATAGTCCTGGTCCTTCTTGTGTTTCTGTGCTCATTAGCCCTGATCCTCTTTGTCCTGGTCCTTATAATGTAGGCTCTTTTGGACCATGAGCTGTCCTAGCCTTTCCTTCCTTGATTCTGGTTGGCCTGGTCTTTCTTGTCCTATTGTGCTGCCCATCATAAACATTGTCTTTTGGCCATCCTGGCCCTCCTCGGCTCACACAGACTTGGCTATGTCCTTTCCGGTCCTCTTGGTTCTGGTCACCTTATCCTGGTTTTCCTCACCCTGAACCTTCTGGCCCTGGCACCGTAGATCCTTCTGATCCACTTGATCCATCTGGCTGCTCCTGTTGTGGTCCTAATGGTATTTGTCAAACTGGTCACAGACAGGTGGGGAGGGCGGATTCCTATGACTCTGAACCGGATTCTCTCACACCCCCATCAGGCGCCAGTTCTCATTTAACTAGGGGCTCTTGTCGGGAACACCAGGGGAAGGCAGTTAAAGGGGGTCAGAGTCGCAAGAAGAAGAAGGGGGGGGTGGCCAGGAGTTGAAGGTGCAGCAGCCTGTCCAAAGCTTGCCGCAACATGTTCAAGCCCGGCCAAAACTTCTTTTTTTCTTTTCAACAAGGTGAAGGCTAAACGGGCTAACAAGGGCAAAAAGGCGGCTAGGTCTCTGAAGCTAGTCTTGGATGCAGGCTCTAAGATAACGCCCTCTTTACTCTCTTATTTTAAAGTTGTCCACCAGGTGCTAGGCTTAAACTCTACCTCTCAAGCGGATAATCTCTTAGCGTCTGGCTTAGTGGATAACCTAGACTACCCAGTGGTCTTGGGCAGCGCGCTCCCCCCAGATACAGCATCACCTCTCTGCCCCTCGGTTTCTCGCCCAACTTTCAATTGCCAGCCAACTCCTTTTTCAAGTTTGCCACCAGTTCTTATTCTTGGGGCGGGTATGGAATCTTCTTTTCTCGAAGTAGGTGGCGAAGTGGGGTCACCCGGTCCTGTTTTTAGTGCTACCGAGCAGACTAGTGGCCCTGTATCCCCAACGCAGCTAAACACTCCACCCCCTGGGCTATCTGGGCCAACCGTGGATTCCTCTTCAATAGAGGTTTCAGTGGATTTCCTGCCTGAGGAAGTCGGCGTTCCGACTGACACCGCCAGCCCTGATGACTACACTTCTCCACTGCTCCTGCTCCAATCCCCGGCCCCTGTAATATGGTGGGTGGGGGTCAGCCATTACAGGAGCAGCGGGGCATTACCCAGCCACTGATACAGGAGGAGCATGTGAGTCCCAACATCCGAGTTTCCTCACAACAAATCTCCCCCGCACCAGAAGCTAGTTCTATCTCCACCATTCCATCTAGCACTTCAACACCTTCCTTAGAACAAATGTTTTTGACTTTGTCAGCCGATATTAAAGGGGGTTTCGAAGAATCGGCGGTGATCCAAAGAGAAATTAAAAGTTACTGCGAGGCTCTGGGCAACAAGTTAGATGGACTCACCTCAAGAACGGATGTATTGGAAGAAACCCTGGGTGGGTTATCCGTGCACTTAGACCATGCGAGAGAAGAAATCTTGAAACTCAAGAAGGAAGACATCTTAATAGCAGAAAGGATGGAGACTTTGGAAAATCACGCTAGGCGCAGCAACATCCGCATCTTAAATGTACCAGAGGGTAGCGAGGGCTCGGATATCAAAGGCTTCATCGTTCCACTGTTAGTGCAATCTCTAAAACTGGCTCAACCTGAAGAAGAAATAGCTAGAGACATCCAGCGCGTACATAGGGAGCCCTTCAGGCGAAACCCCCAGAGGACCAAGCCGAGAAAGATCCTTGTGAACTTCCACACCTACACCATCAAGGAGCAAATCCTCAACTTAGCGTTAAAGCAGAAGTCTCTTGAGCATAATGGCTTTGATTTTCAAATACGGTCTGATCTATCCAGAGCCACTCTTGAAAAACAGTGGGAGTTGGGCAGAAGAATGGACTCTTTTCGGAAACTCGGTGCCACGGTTCAGTTGGGGTTCCCTGCTTCTCTTAAGATAATGTTTAATAACAAGATGTTCAATATCCGCTCGGTCCAGGCAGCAGATGACCTGTTGATGACTTTTTAGGGGGATAAGGGCGCTTCCGGAGGCTCAGGTTGATCGCATACAAAGTTAGGTCTTTCAAGCTATAGTCCACCTCGAAAGGTCATAGCTTCATTTCTCAGCCTTCCCCCAGTTCTCCCTTTGCCTAGCTCAATGCTTGATTTATAATTCATGATTGGAGGGGTAAGGGGTCGCAACACCATCAAGGAGGCAAATGTATATAATGTTGTGTATATTTTCTTCCTTTCTTCTCCAGACACTTAAATAAGGACATAAGTAAGCACAAGTCACAAGGCATGCGGAGAAAAAAAAACAAAACCTTTAACTATAACAAGCACAATAAGCTTAAAAACATAAATAAATAAATGAATAAATAAATAAATAAATAATATATATCTCTATATCATGCACTCACTTTGCAGGGGTTGGGATAGGGTAGGGGGTACCACCAACCGGATCTGTTCCGGTTAGATAGTACAAGGGTTCCTCAGGGGAGGGGGGGGACGTTGGGTCACAGGGGTGTTGGGGTAGGGTTTTGGGTTAAAAAAACAAAAACATTTCCTCATTTTCAGATTGGTTCCATTTAGGTTCTGTCTTAAGTAGCAACGGTAGTCGTTTTTTTCTAGGCAGTTGCTCCAGGCGGAAGAGTTGGTCTTTTTCCCTTAGTGTTTTTCATTTTATAGGAGGGAATGCGAAGAATGAGTAATCTTTAGATCCTCTCCTGGAATGTTAATGGTCTGCGCACCAAACCAAGGGCAAACAGGATTATACAATATTTGCGTGACATTGATGCGCAGATCATTATACTCCAGGAGACACATTTAATTGAGACAGAGATACTCGATCTTGTGAAAAAGAACAGGTGGATGGAAATCTCAGTATCCACCTCCCAATCACTAAATATAAGGGGAGTGACTATTCTGTTCAAGAAACCTATTAGCACAAGAATATTAACACAGAAAGTAGACCCCGGAGGTAGATAGGTGATTACCACGGTAGATGTTGGTGGGGCACATCTGACGTTGGCGGGTTTCTATGGTCCCAACCAGGACAACCCTGCACCCTTGGAGCTCCTATTTTCGCATTTATTGCATTTTACAGAACCCATTATTATTGCCGGGGACTTTAATATTGTGCTAGACCCTTTTTTAGATAAGACCCCGAGTAGTAGACAGCGGATACCGTCTAAATCTAGAGCGCTACTGCATAGTTCTATGAATCAATACGGCTTTGTTGACATCTGGCAGGTAAGAGCAGGCAGTAAATCAGGATTTTCTTTTCGCAACTACAAATATCAGCATCAGTTAAAGATATTCGTTATCTTCCGTCCCATCTGTCAGATCACTCCTCTGTTTTTTTGGAACTCACAGGTGTAACTAAACCTTCCTCTAGTTCTTGGTCTTTTGACCGCTCCTTTCTTTCTTCATCGGAAGATGTGCTTGCTATTAGATCTGAAGCACTTGAATTTATGCAAGTAAATATCGGATCTGCAGAGCCCTGTATAGTGTGGGATGCGTTCAAGTGTTGCCTTCGAGGCATAATTAAGAGTAATGTTGTATACCGGAGGAGACAGTATGTGCAGGAGGTTGCCTCTATTGAGGCTGAACTTCTTGCAACCCAAGCTGAAATCGATGCCACCAGCGAAGTCTCTAGTATTATCCATACATCACTGCAAGCCAAATTGGTCTCCCTTAAAGATAACTTAGCTTCCGTGTTAAACCATCGCATTTTACAAAAATGGGAAGCGAGCAAATTGGCTCATTTAGAGTACAGCGAGGGGGCCGGGAAATGATTGGCCTGGAAGTCTAAGTCGGACCGGGCACATAACATCATTGATTCCGTAATAACCAGCCAAGGAACTGTCCCCTCAGACATTGATATTAGAACCTCTTTCAAAGAATTCTTTCAAAGTAATAGAGAGGTGGCTGAACGGCATCTCACTCCCAAGCCTATCTCCAGATCAAAGTGTCTTTTTGGAAAGTGAGGTCACCAAGGAAGAGGTAGAGATGGCCATACGGGCTAGTAAGGGGGCAAAGCTGCTGGGCCTGACGGGCCGGCCTGCCAGCAGAAATATATAAGATGCTTGCAGAAGAAATATCTTCCCTCCTTGCTACCCTGTTTAACCAGATTTTACGAGAGGGGGCACTTCCACCACCTACATGGAGCAACGCTTTTATCACACTCATATTAAAACCAGGTAAACCTGCTTCCAATTGTGGCTCTTATCGCCCTATATCTATATTGAATGCTGACTATAAAATCTTCGCATCCCTATTGGCAAAGAGGTTGGGCCAGATCGTCCCCGCAATTCTACATCCCAACCAGAAGGGGTTTGTCAGAGGTCGTCAGCTCTTCGAGTTAACATACGATTTAATAGGGGCAAATGACATGGCAACTTCAGAAGCAGCCCCATTGGCCATTCTCACGTTGGACGCCACCAAGGGCTTCGACAGGGTCAACTGGTTGTGCCTGTCGAGGGCCTTGGCAAAGTTCGGTGTGGGTGAGGGCTTTCGTAGAGCAGTGCAACTGTTATACCATAATCCATCAGCACGGGTACTTGTTAATGGGGGCCTGTCTGACTCTTTTGCCATCACCAGAGGAACTCATCAGGGCTGCCCCCTATCGCCCCTCCTATTCGACCTCTATATCGAGCCTTTTGCTAAAAAATTACGTGACAATTGCAATATTAAGCCTTTCATATATAGAGATTGGGAGAAGAAGGTCGCGTTATACGCAGATGATGTCATGATAATGACATCTGAGATTAGCACAGCGTTCCCTGCAGCTATTAGCTTGGCCGTGGAGTTTGGCGAAGTCTCCGGATACGAGGTAAACGCCTCTAAGACGGAAATAATGGTTTGGAATGATGATGTGACCTGCTTCAATGAAAGACTTAGCACGAGCCTGCAATATATTTGGGCTGAATATTGTTAAAGATATCTCTTTGATCGCGTCTTCCAACTTTTCGATAATTGCGAAAGAGTGTCAAAAATTAATGAGAGCTTGGATGCATCTTCCACTAACATCACAAGCCTCACCTTTTAACAATTCGCCAATAGGGGGAGGCAGTTATCTGGAATCCTTTTTAGTAGATGAACCACCTGTAAGAAAAGAGGTTTCTTTATGGTACTCATTAATAATGGACAAAATGGATGGGGAATTCTGTCTCCCAGAACAACTGTGGGGTACCCTGATGCCTGACTTCAATGTAAATGATCTCTGGACTATGTCTTACAAGGTGTTGTGGGACCTAGTTAAGCCTGCATGGCTTTGCAGGAACCACCTGTTTACCCTACATAGGGCATACTACTCTCCACAAAAGCTCTCCAAGTTTTCTGCAGGGGGCCATGTGGCGTGTGCAAGGTGGGGTCTCATAGAGGCCTCGGACTTGCATATGTTTTTTGAATTCCCCCAGTTAACTCCATTTTGGGACTCAATAAGCAGCAAGCTCTCGACCATCTTGGGATGCGCAGTAGTTATGGACCTGCGGTTAGTAAGTTTTTGGAATAGTGGATCAGACCCGTACCACGGCAGGGAACCTCCTGTTCTATTCCATCCTGGTGGCCCGTAGAGAAATATGCAAACGTTGGAAAGAGCCCTCTGCACCCACATTCCACGACTGGTACACAGCGCTTTTACAGATTTCAAAACTCGATCTAGCCAGGGCTGCGAAACAAGACAAGAGAAACTTTTGGCACCTACTTGATTGGTCTCATTGAGAGTGGTGTTTTTTTTTTTTCTCCCCAGTTCCGATGATTATGTTGCCTTGGTACAACCTCGCTGCTATTTCACTGGGCCGCTTTCCCCCCCCCACTCGGCACAGGGTCGGCTGATAGCATCTGGGGCAACCTGAGATTGGTTAACATCTGCTAACTGGACAGTGGGGGTTGGATCGGGAGGGTGCCCGCTGCTGCTGTTGGGATCTCGTGCAGATAAGGTATTTATTTCCCTACCAGTCTTGGCTGTGGCAGCGCGGCGGCACCCCCCATCGTCCTTCTCCCTTGCCTTAAGTTGTTAGTAGTTTGGAACCATGGCAGTAAATGAGGAATAAAAAAAGAAAATAGAAAAAAAAATGGTTTTAGTTTGTCCTCGTCCTCCCGGATCAATCCTTATCATCATAGTCCTACTAGAACTGCACCAGTACTGAACCCACTTGTGCTAGCCATCTTGATTAAGGTTGTTATTGTTCAGGTCCTCCTGAACCTTGTCATATTAGTTCTGGTCCTCCTGGCTAACATTGTCCACCTCTATTTGACTGACTCTGGTTGGCCTTCTTGCATAATATCCTCCTCATCCTGGTTCTGCTAACGGAAATGATTGCTCTGCTGTACTGTGTCATTTTATTCATGAACCCCTAGGCCCTAATCTTCATGGCCCTCTTACCCCTGTTTCTGGTCTGCCTGGTTCCTTAGCCTTTTAGTCCACCTAGTTGTCCTTCCTCTGGTCCTCAGGGTCCTCTTGTTCTGGGCAATACTGTTTGTCTTAATCCCGGTCCTGCTTATCCTGCTCCTAATGCCCATTGCCTCCCTGTTAGTGATCTTTTTAGTCCGCCTACTGCTCCTTGCTTTGATCCTCTAGGTGCCCTTGGCCTCCCTGTTCTTCCTAGTGCCTGTCCTGCTTATCCTGATACCCTGGCCTACTGGCCATTGCCCTCCTGGTCCTGATCTTTATGACCCTCCTCTCTTTATACTCCCTCTTAATCTGATCTTCACCCTCCTTGCCCTACACCTATACCTCCTGCTCCTTGTCCCCATAGTCCTGCAATACCTTGTCATAGCCCACCACAGATGATCCTTCCCCTCCCTTATCTAATTCTGATATTCCAGTACCTCCTATTCATGCTGGTGGTGGAATGTCCTGGCCCTGTACTTCCTAGTCCTGAAATATCTGGTTGTCATTCCCATGTCTTCTTGCCCCTGGTCCTCTGGATCCTGGATCTCTGTCCTGGAACTTGTCATCCTCCTTACCCTAGTGCAGGCCCTTTCTTGCCCTGGTTTAATCCATTCCCCTTGCTTGCCTGTTCAGTATCCTGCTGCTCCAGGATACTGAACCCTGGCCCTTTTAATCCTTGATTTAATTCTGGTACAGTTTTTTCTGGTCCTTCTTTATCAGGTCTTTTGGTGCCGGTCGCAGTTGCCTTCGCCTCCCTAGCCCTGATAGTCACCCTAGTCGAGCTCCCCCTTCCTGGTCTCATGTCTTGCCCGTCCCACTTTGTTCTTGTCCATCTGACCCTGGTCCCTTCCATTATGGTCCTCCTTGTAATGGTCCTCCAGTGTATCGTCTTCCTTATCCTTGTGGCAATGATCCTCCTAGCTCCCATGTAGCAGGTTGCAATGGTTCATGTAGGGGCATAACTTTGGGGGGGGGGGAGGGCTGTAAGGTGTAGAACACCCCACAAAAAATTGCTCTGTTGGTTACAAAGTTGCACAATCAGTTCTGATGCCCGTAATAATGTGTTTATTTTATTAAGATTACTGGGCCCAGGAGGAGGGAGTATGTGAGAGCACTGGCAGGTTCCTGAGCTCAAATCACACATCTGAATGAAACCGGCACCATGGCGCCAGAGCAATGGGCCTTCCTTTGCCTGTCACTCACTCCACTGTGCTGCTACCCCTCAGTGACCTTAGTCTCATCTCTTTGCGCCTTTATTAGGGTGTAGTGCGACATTTGGGTACCCATGCTAATGATTTTATCTTCAATAGGGTTTCTACTCAAGTGTGTTCTGGGAGTGCTGTGCTTGCTTGTGAGAAGGTAGGTGAACCAGGTATGTGGGGGAAACTGACGCTCTTCGGGTGTGAATGTTTTGCATTTTTGTGCACCACAGGCCACAAGTACACCTGTCATGTATATGTAGTCAACTTGTTCAGAAAATCTGATGTAGGAGTTTCATGTTTGTATGTATTGTCCTGTACGTTTAAATGTCTGTCAGTAATCAGCAGCACTAAATAAGTCAGACAATAAACACTGAATTCTAACATGATTTTGGGAACATGCAGAATTTGAAGTTTAAAACTTGAAATTGTCTGTTTGGGTGATCAACATCTGGGCATCGGACAGGATTGACTTTTACTGTGGGAACTGTCTGTGTTAGAAACTAACTTGGTTCAAATGCATCTACTGTCAAGATAACACTACATGCTTTCGATTAAAGTTATGTTGCCGCTTGAGAGAGACTGGATTTTTATCTAGAGGCAGTTTTGACTGTAGCGCAGAGGGTTAATGTGCCTTCCGTAAAGAATGTGTATCATGCAGATCATATCACCGAACTGTATTTATGTGGATAGCTCAGTGGGTTTCTGTTTCTGTCACAGAGATCCTTTGTTACTTGCTGTTCATACATCACAATCAAAAGTAATGCAGCACAGTGACCTATGAACTTTCATCAAAGAACTACATGCAAATAGATTGGTAGAGGTTGGAACGTTATGCTTTTTTCCAGTCTTTCATTACCCTTATGTGGCTAAAAAAGTGTTAGTTTGGATAGAAATACAGTCTCATTAGCATAGCCAATACCAATGGTATGATTTAAATCCTAAGTTTGTGTTTATTAAGACCTATCACTCTTAAAATATATTGCCTACTAGTATGGATGATGTGATTCTTAGACCTTGGAATCCTCATGTTTTAGGTAACATCTCCTACAGACTGGTTTACACACATATGATTCATTGTCTCTGCATAGTTTATGTGTGATGTGAAGTGCTTTGTCGCCCTACACTTGTATGAACAGCGCTATAAAACAAATGAAATGTAATTGCTAGAGTGGCTATGGGCAGATGAAGGGGAATGGTTGATGGCTGTAGTGAGGAAATCTGTGGAAAGTGAGGTCATTTGAACACCAACAAGAGTGTCGCTGTGGGTGTTCCCATGCAACACCCATAGAACCTGACACATTCCCTGATTGATGAGAAATCGTGCACCTGGGAAAATGTGACTACCTAGCGCCACCCCAAGGGTGTCGTTAGGGAGGCACAATGAGGAGGAATGTTTTTATTTCTCTTTGTGCTACATTCTGCAGCACACATAGCAAAAGGAAATTGCCTCTTGTGATTGATTTTGCACAGGAAGGTGTCCCTCCTGCTCAAAATCAATTAGCCCAACATTGCAGGCACCCTTGCAACATGGCAGCTTAGTCCAGGGGGGGGGGAAGGACATGATTGTCCTCATCAAACCTCATAAATGAGGCCCTCAATGTTTATCTCCAGTCATTAAAATAAAGCTTCACAGAACTGGTTCGCATTTTAAGAAATGGCATATCTCTGTCTTCTCCATGCTTGCGCCATGCTACATTAGTACACACCAGATGTATTCAGCCCAGTGCGACAAGGGAATTAAGTCAGATCCTTTTTAAATACATTTGGATTCACTATGTAACTGCAAGGTATTTTGAAAATGTGCAGATTTGTTTTACATAGTAGACACTTTGTGTTCCCTGCTAAAACCATATCACTTGAGATTGTAGTATTGCCACCAAGAATGTCCTTGCTTCACTGAATAACTTGAAAATGAATACCCCTAAGCTTGCCCGTTATTGCATTTAAGTGACCTCAACCTGTTGCCACTCTTTTCAGTTGTGTCCACCATGTTGCTTGTTAGGAAATATCTGACTCACATCCCCCTAATGTCTCAGGGTTCATGCAGTCTTTGCCAACCTCGTTTAGGGTCTAACTTTCTGATCCTGTTCCCACTGTTCCTGGATTTCCTGGTCCTTTATATTCCTCCTGGTTCTGTTGATCTAAGGTCTCGTGGTCTTCCTAGCCCTGGTCTTTTCTAGTTGTGGCCTTCCCAGTCCGAATCCATTTGCCTCTGGCCCCTTAGTGCTCGTTGATCTGATCTCTGTGGTTCTGCACCTCCTATCTTTGGTTGTTCCTCCCATTGTTCTCTAGGTATTAATCCCCTTTGGTCTGTCCACCTGGGTCAGGTACTCCTAACCCTGATCACCTTCATACTTCTGGTGAGTGCTCATGTATGTATGTACAGGATTTATAAAGCACTAGAATCAACCCCAAAGGGGTATCTCTGCGCTACCAAGGAGAAGGCAGAGGACATGCATAGATCAATCCCGAAATAGTTCTGTCTTCAAGACAAGTCGAGGAAGACTGGGGCGTTTGCGCAAGGCCTCCAGCAAGGTGTTCCAATATTTCGGGGAAAGATATGTGATGGTTTTACTGACTGTTCGTGTTTTCCTGTAACAAGGGACAACAAGTAGCACTTTACCTCAGACCTAAGCAGTCGGGTCGGGCAGTAAACCTTTAACTTGTCCGCCAGGTAACTAGGTCTAGTGCCATAGAGAGATTTATGTGTAAGGCAACCTATCCTGAATTTGATCATTTGGTGGATGGGAAGCCAACGGAGCTGTTTTAACAATGTCCCGAGGCAGTACAAGGCATTTTCTTTAGAGCCAAACGAGCAGACACATGCAGCACAATCTGTAATCTGCTTAGAAGGGATTCATTACTAGATGCCAGAAAAACATTGCAATACTCCAGATGGCTTATTATCAGAGATTGAATCAAGGATCTTTGAACCGGAACGGGCAGCCAATGGAACACTCTGAGAAAAAGACTCAGGGTCTGATAGCAGGTCCCAGAGGTGTTCATGATTTGATCCCTCATAGACAACGAAACATTCACACGGACCCCAAGATTTTTGCTACAGGAGAAGGTGACGGGGCGGGGCCCAAACCAGTAGGCCACTTCTTAGGGGACCAGAGTGCTTGAGCAGGACCAAACAGTGAAATTTTGGTATTGGCCGCATTCAGTTGAAGGAAGTTTTCCGTCATGTGCCCTCCTTGTCGTGCTGGTCCAGTTCCTTCTGTTTTTACCCTTGATTCTTCTGTTCCTTCATGCCCATGTCCACTTGGTCCTGATCCTCCTTTTACACATCCTCCTGGACCTCGTAATCAGACTTACCCTGGTCCAGTTATCCTAATTCAGTTTTTCCTTGTCCTATTCCATCACATCTGTTTATTCTTGGCCCCCTCTGGCCTTGGTAACTCTGACTCTCTTGAAATAGGTCTCCTGGTTCTTCTTGTTCTGGTCTTTGTGGATCATGTCATGTTAGCCTTCCTGGATGTCTATCTCCTAGTCCTTTTTTCTGACTGGTCACCTTGCCCTGCTACTGCTTCTAATCATGTCCCCAAGTTCACTCCACAATGACATTAGTCAGGTACAGCCTTTAAGCTCAGATTTAATTTTTTAGGCTTCTGCATATATTTTGCTGGCACAACAATTTCAATGACAAAAGTGAGGGCCCAGAGGAGCCAATACGTTACCCACTCAAAACACTGCTTTATATGTTAAAACTGTACTACCATTGAAAGGGACGGGTCCTCCTTGGAGGAGTGTAACCGCACCTGCTGCGAGTGCAGCACTAAACCAACAGATATAAAATGGTCTCATCATTACCCCAATGGGCGTTTGTAAGGGTGAGGGTGGGAGTGATTACTGTTTGAATAGCATAGCAGTGATGACACCAAGTGCGAAGTGTGCATGTCGGATTGGCCGGCATTCTTTCGACGGCCAACCCGACATACGCACTTCTGCCCACACCTAATCCAGTAGCTGTGTTAAACAGTTGAGGGATTGCACAGGCCCCCAGTCTCAAATGGAACGCTGGGTTAGCCTGCTCTGTCTAATCCTAAAAACAACATGAGAGCAGCTGTAGGATTGAATAGGTCAGGTTGGCGTGAACCAAAGGTTTCTTCCATCCAACATCACAGAAGCAGCCTCGGAGAAGGTAGAACCGTTGTTACACAGGTATATTAAGCATCTAACCATCAACTCGAATATTAACATTTAATCTCCAATAATGGACCTGCCATTACAAACACTTTGAAATCAGGGCCTGACTGTGAACCGAAACCAGCCCTTTCAAAGTGCTAGGCCACCCCCCTCCCCCTCCTCCCGAGGGGAGGGGGGCTTTGGGGGTGCGGCCGCGCTCTTTGCCTGGGCCGGTTTTCGTCCGATTTTGTTACAGGGCCGTTTTTGCAGAAACGGCCCTGTAACAAAAACGGCCCCCAGGGGCTCAAAACCGGCCCCCACCCGTGCGGCCCACTGGGGGATTGCCCGGTGCCCGCAACTGCCAGTCTGGGCCTGTTTGAAATACACTTAAATTTGGCACTGGTCTTTGTAGGACTTTGTGCTGCTAGGGATGCTACATAAAAGATGCACATCGCGGCTGTACTAAATGCTTTCTGGGGGTCAGTATGCTGACCACTAGTAAACACAAATCTTGTCAAGAGGCAAGATGGCTCCCAAGGCCAGGAAACAATCATTTTTTCTTGGTCCACGTTACTGGACTTCCCGTGTGAGATCTCAACAGATGGAGATGCTCCCAAACAAGGAATACCCACACTCACATAGTGTTAGAACCTGAGACAGTGCTCTGCATTGATATCACTGCTCCGTAGAGCATAGCGTCTGCCCTTTCCTGCTCCTTTCCATAGAGTGGAGCCCGGGACTGTGCAGTGAAGTACCTGAACCATTCCTGTAGCGTCGGTCCCCAGCAGTGGCATCACTAGGAGGGTGCGGGGGTGCGGACCGCACCGGGTGACACCAGTACATGGGGTGATGACACCAATCTGGTTACGCTGCATTGGCTGCTGGTCAAACTTTGCAGCCTCACCTCTGCCATTAAATAGGCCCTCCATTCCTTTCAGTAGACTTCCTCTCTCGCGCTCGGGTGGACTGTTATGACCAGAACCTTTGATTACTTTAGGGTGTATAATGTCACCCAGTATCTGCTAAATTTGATTGGTAATGGTTTATAATAGTAGCAGTTTAAGTTCAGTCATGATAAGCTGCCTGCCAGTGCCCCGACGTTCACACACAGTCTAGTCGCTTTGCGCGGTACACAGTACTTTTTAGGAGCCCTGCGCCAAGCTGCATAGTTGAAGTCGCAACACGTCACACATAAGCAACCTAAAACCTTGGCCATGCATGGAGCTAAAAAAGCGTGTTCCGTTCAAAGGAAAGAAAATACCGCAACACACCTTTCCTCAGCTGTGACAGAACTACGTGAAAGACTCAACGAGGCATCAGTAAACAACCACAGATTGGAGAGTGTGGTGTTGCGGTCTAGCTGCGTGTCACCCCGGCAGTGACTTGAGTGGATATCCGGCGGCGGACATTTTGTATTCATTGGCGCGCGGATTCCGATGCTGGCAGCAGCCCGTACCGGCGCTCCTGTAATAGAATTCAAAGTTAATGTGTGGATGGTTAAATAAATACCCACTTCACACAAAAGGTGTCCTGGCATCATTCCTAGGCCTGGTGTGCTCCGCAACATTACAGAGAGACATGCTAAACTCAAGTAGTGAAATGCGCCCGCAGTTTAACAGCCATGCCGCACCCTGCTCCCCAGAATCACTGTTAAGAGTGCACTCTGCAGCCAATCAGCACTTCGGTATGCGGTACAACGAATTTAGGTTGGCTGAGGTGAAAGGGATACTTCAATCCTAGATCACTTTACAAATTACGAGTCCCACCCACTCCTAAAATATGTTTAGCCATATAACTGGCTCTCTGTCGACCCGGAAGAAGTGACAATACGGACACATATTATTTAATGTTAAAAAATCAAAAATGGACAGCAAAGTGCCTTCACGGGCGGTCCTTGTAAAGTAAAGTTACGAGCAGCTGAACCGGTATTTTACATCAGCGGAGCAAAGCGGTTCTACCATGGTGTGCTTTAGCCGAACACTGTTTCCATGGAATTCTTTCCACTGCAAAATGTATTTTTCCCCACCTTGTGCACTTGCAGCACAGCCCGATCGACCAAGCCTGGTAGGGGAGTACTGTAAGGAAAAGGCCTTGAGGGCTTGTGCGGGAGCCCCCGGAGCACCAAGGAGTCCTGCTTCCTGGTCTCTTCCTCTGTTACCGGTGTAAGGGGAGGAGGGACTTTATATTCCAATGGCCCGGGACTGTGGAGGGAAACTCGGATACAAGGAGATGAGAGAAGAGGAGGACAACACGAAGGAGGACGCGGTAGCAGGATGACCACCAAGAAGGCGCGCCGGACAAGGTCGCCTTGACTCTGTCACAGACGAGGTCCATGGGGGTAAGTCATGAGGGGCTGACACCATGAGTTACTCGCACTGGGTGACACCAACCCTAGTGACGCCCCTGGTGCCCAGCCAGTTCTCATATAGATACCCTAGACGCCACTGTGGAATTCATCCTTTTTAGGAGAGCCCCCTCTGGCTTACCTGCGTTGGGGAATATTCCTATGCGGAGGGGGTGGGTTTGGTCCCAAAGCCCCAGCTTCCTCCAGATGTTCCCAGATGGGTTTGGTGCAGAGGGATTCCTCGGCACTGCAAGCCAGCAAAAAGCTCCCTCAAAGCAGTGGGGCAAAGGGACTTGTACTGAAGCCAGCATCTAGACAGCTCCTTCATTCCACTCTCTTGTTCTCTCCCCATCTTTCCTCCTAGTCCTCACTCCTGTTGTCATGCTAATTCCATCCTCTCATCACCTCTCTGACCCACATGCTGGTGCCCTCCTTTCCTGTTCTGTGACACTCTTCCTCCTTCTTTATCTCAGACTCTTTCCTCTGTCTCTGGCTCCCTAATCCCTCTCTGCATTTTAACATCCCTCGGCCTCTCTTTATTTTAAACCACTATCCCTTCTACAACTCGGCCAGAGTCCCATACCAAGGTCAGTATTGTATTTCTTGCCTACCCCAATCAATTTTTTCGGTATAGCAAGAAACGTCCTAGGGATCACCATGGTAAATAGTGGTTGCAATAGCGGAGCATTCTGATGGTGTAGTTTGCGAGAATCCTGTGATATTTTCAGAAAAATGTTTTCTGATTTTTATTCAGTGCAGCAGAATTCTAGTCTAATAGTTTGTTTAAGAAAACATGATACTTGATTATTAACCCTAAATGTAGCACATGCACTGTGAGGGTTTACATGGTTGTCATAATTATTTCGAGTTCGTCGAATTTTAAGAAAATGGGAAAATATGCTGACCAAACGTTTATTGTGATATCAACTGTGAGATAATATTATGCCCCTAATGCAAGGATAATGACTAGCGGCAAATAGCAATTTTAAGACTATCTGATGCCTAACTTCTGATGACTGTTTTCAGCTACAAGACAGTGTTATACTGAATAAGCAGTCATTATCATTTGAAATCTCTTTATTGATGTCATGGCTACAATTTCCCAGTTCTATATTAACCTTCTTGCTTTCTCAAATTTGCTTGAAAATGCACCATTTGCCCACTTTTTTTTCAAAGTTTCCCAAAGGGAGACCCCCCTTATGACAGTCGGCCTCACTCATTACGTTTGCTCGGCACGGAGCACTTTTCCTGAATTTTTATACATTACCACCAAGATACATTGTGTGGGTGGCCAAAATGTCAGGGAGGCTAATGGGGCTGCTCATGACATAGGACAAATAAACACCTATGCTTAAAACTGGCTCTGCCGGGTAAATATTATGAAAAGTTTTTAACATTTAGCTGGCATTGAGTGAACAGGCACTCGACAGAAGCTCCCTTACTTTGTCCCACTCAATTTACATCCTGCTAGTATCCAAGAGCACTGTGTCCCCAAACAACAACTGCCAACTGAATATGGCCCTCCTTCTGTGGCCCAGATACCACCTATCCCTTTCCCCTCCTGTATGCTGCTGCATGCCGACTGCTATTCTATTGTCAGGTCTGAAATGCTAGGCAAGCAACAGGGGCCCTTAACAAGAAGCTCACAATTATAACAAGGCCTTCCATAAGGCCTTCCATAAACAGCACAAAATAAGACTAGCCCTCAAAAATAATCAAAAAAGAAGATAAGATCCTGAAAATTAAAAATCCAATGAATTTCCATAAGTAATGAAAACAATTATACAACAGGTTTTAAAATGATACTCATTATTCTCAGCAGACAGTGAAATACTTCTAGACTGCAGGACAAATATGTATGCACCATATCCTGAAGTTCCTGAAACAGAGGTGTCATTCCTATGTGTCTTATTTGAATGTTATATAAGGATAAATATTATTATTATTCAAAATGGATTTTACTGTTTTTTTCATCTGCAAACAATGTAGCTTAATTAATGGACTTACCCTTGTACATGTGTTTATCTGCTTAATTTCGATGCTTCACACATGCTGCATCCCCATTACAAGATGGCCGTGACTCTACCATTGGCTGCAGTCCCTTTTTAGGTCGAGCTGGAGAAAGCAATGCATTGCGTCCAGCCCGACAACTAATGTTGCCCGTCTCCTGGTAATCTGAGACAGGGGTCGGGCACGCGCGTCGATTGGGATCTGTGGACGCGCATGTCCAGGCCGGCTCCGTGCCTATCTCCTGCCTCAGATTGCTAGGAAGCCGAGAACACATACACACATGCGCACACACCCCCCGGCTCACGCGCACACACACACAGCCACCCCCTCCCCCCCACCACTCACAGGTCACGCGCACACACACAGCCACGCACGCACTCCCCCACACTCTCGGGCTCACACGCACACATAGCCGCGCACACACATAGCCACGCACACACACACACCCCCACCCCACTCACAGGCTCACACACAATACTCACCACCCCCCACTCACCGGGTCTCTCAGGCTCCTCGCACGGGCTTGGTAGGTGGCGGGGGCAGGCACCGGCAATGTGCCTCGAGCCCCCTCCGCTTCTCTCCCCATGCTCCTGGCGGCAGCAGACCAGGCCCGGCAGCAGGCGGGGCTCTCCTTTAGCACGGGAGCCCCGCTGGTGTAACACACTGGCTCCCTCCTGCCCTCGGCACAGGAGCGCGGGGTAGGCTCCCGTCCGCTTCCTGTCTGTGCTGGTGGCCCCGCCCTCAAGCAGGAAGTCCCAGGCAGTCCTGCCTGGCTTCCTGTGTCTCGTCTCAAAATGCAGAGTCCTCCTTGTTCCTCCTGTAATACAGCTTTTGCTATTTTTTTTAATGGAATTATATTTGTTTTCGTATGCGTCTGGGGTTTAATAAAATTAATGGTGCCTGCTCCTTTAAATCCTTGCTTGCGTGCAGCAGCATTGTACTTTCACCCCGTCCATGCCTCCCTTCACTGGCTTTTACTTTTCTGTGCTTCAGCTCCTGTTGCTGTCATTTAAGTGCCCTGTGCCATCCACACTCCCCACGAACACTACCTCCCACCCACCGCTGCCTGCTCATTTTAGAGTTTCAGCTCCATTTCCGCTGTTTCCTGTTTATTTTAAAAACGGGTTCCATTGGCAGTACGGATCGTGTCATGTTGTTTTGTTTTTGTGCTACATTTCGATGCACAGGCTTCCAGTTGAGCGCTGTACACAGTGGCGGGCCTTCCAGGTGCTCTAAGGGAGTGTGTGCCGTCTACAGCCATTACTGCCTGGTTGCCCCCTTCCCTTTCCCACTAAGAATGTATATAATGGTGAACTGGAGACACCAGCATGGCATTGGGCATTCGGTAGTGGCAATATATGTCCGATGCGTACGCGTGTCTCTCGTCTGTCTGGGCTTCAGGATGTGCAACTGGTTGTGTAACAAGTACAAGTCGGACAGTGACTATCGCGGGAGCGTGTGTCTGAATATGTGTGTAAGAACATGTGTCCATCTGAAGGGGCAGAGTACCCAGAGGAGAGGCAAGGGAGCAAGAGAGGGGACCGTGCCAACAGGACGGAGGCTAGATGCAGACCTGAAAGGGTGCAAGGTGCAAACAGGTGATGGGGAGGGGGTGAGATGACGCTGTGATGTATCATGTGCACCAGTGATGGTGCACACGGGTGAGGTCAGCAGGGTGTAAGGGGGGCCGGGGGAGAGGGGGTTGCATACAGATGGAGCCGCCTTCGACACGGTCGACCATTCCATCCTTCTCAACCGTGTCAGAGGCGCCGGCATCCGGGGGTCCGCCCTGGCCTGGCTCACCTCCTTCATAGGGAATCGGACACAGGCTGTCCATTTGGACGGCTTTTCGGCTTCTCCCTGCCCGGTCACTTGTGGGGTCCTCCAGGGCTCTGCTCTCTCCCCTCTTCTTTTCAACCTCTATATCCACCCCCTTATCTTGCCTCTACAAAACATGGAGGTGTCAGTCTACAACTACGCAGACGACCTCCAGCTCATTTTCAATCTTTCCCCCTCCCACGATTCCAGCTCTAACCTCTGTTCTGTCTTTACCTTCATATTTGACTGGATGAATTCCAACCAGTTAAAATTGAATCCAGACAAAACAGAGCTGATACTCACCGGTAGCCTCCCTAGTCCTTGGTCTCCTGCTTTTTGGCCCCCTGCCCTTGGTCTCCCTCCTTCCCCTTCCGCTAAAGCAAAAACCTTGGGTATCTTAGTCAGCCAAGATCTGACTATGCGCCCTCAGATCAGCGCCGTTGTCTCATCCTGCTTCTTATCCCTACGCATCATCCGCAAAATCTCCCGCTTTTTTTCCGTTGAGGCCCTTAAGCTCATTGTCATGGCCATGATTGTCTCCCGCCTGGACTATGGCAATGGACTTTTCTTAGGGATTCCCGCGTATGAGCTCCGGCGCCTCCAGCTCATTCAGAACCAGGCGGCCAGCCTGATATACCAGCTCCCCAAGTACCATCGTGTCACTCCTCTTCTCAAATCTCTTCACTGGCTCCCTATCTCTCAACGCTCCCTATTCAAGCTGGGCTGTCTTACCTTCGTGGCCCTTGCAAGCACTGCTCCTGGGTTTTTTCAATTAAAAAAATCGGCCCAATCTCCCTAAGGGAAACCTTCGCTCCTCTACCCAAGTCCTTCTGGTAGTCCCTTGTTTCAAGAGGAAAAAACATGGCGGCCTCCGGTTCTCTACAATTGCCCCCACCTTTTGGAATGCCCTCCCTCTCTCTATCCGGTCCATAACTAATTATATGGACTTCCGGAAAGCTCTTAAAACTCATCTTTTTTCTTTAGCTTTCCCTTCGCAATAACTGTCCTAGTTCTTCCTCTACCTTTATCCTTTCCGCTTAAAATCTGATCATAGCGCCATGAAACCGCCTGGTGTTAGCGCGCTCTATAAATGCTTTTAACTTCAACTTCAACTTCAACTTCTGTATGCATTGGAGGGACCGATGCCAGCATGTGACAGCAGCTTAGGAGCAGTCACTACATCCGTGTGTGAGAGTGGGGTTGGGTGCTCACGAGAGAGGGGACCTCTGTGGTCCCAGCAGTCTCCAGTTCTTTCATGCCTTTCGGAGGAGCTGGGATGGCTCTGTGTAATCGTGTGAGAAGGGGTAAGTGCACACGGGTGAGAGTTCCAGGTGCATGCAGATGAGGGCTAGGCAAAAACAGGTTATGTGAGAGTGTCTGGTGGCAAACAGTGACAAGGGATAAGGCTTGTATGAGTCTGTAAGGTATAGAATTTCTTCTTGTTCTACGTTTACATGATGCTATTGTTATGCAATGTGTTCTAAGTGATGCACGTTCCGTTTCTTGCATCCTCGCAGAGAGTGTACTTTCAAACATGTTTGTGTTTGAAGGTGCATCTCTCGAGGATGCTCTTGCAGTTTAAACCCACAGCTGTTGTTACACTGTTTGAGCTGTTGCATTACCTGAGAGCCGGTGGCGCTCCCGTGAAGTGCTGGATTTACTTGGAATAAATCTTAAATGGATTGTCACCTGGACCTGTGTATCATCTGTATTGGATAACCTTTGTCTTCTTTACATTTGGCGACGGGATTTGTGAAGATTCAAGTATTTTTGGCATGTTCACAAATTTCTTGGGAAGTTACACTTCTTTGTAACGATCAAGTTCCAAGAATAAATTTTCTCCACTGTGTTCTTTTTATAAAGAAACGTGTGCGTTTCACTTTCTTTTTTAAACGGATCTCAAAGGTGGAGATTTCAGCCTGTTTTGCATTTTAAAGTGAATCCGTGATTTGAGACGGAGTTTAAGAAGCTTAAACCACGCGAGAAGAGTCCTTGTTTATGTCATCGCGCAACGGAGGTATTTAGTTTCTGAAGCCGATTTCCTGAGGAAAACGCTACACGCACGACTGATTTTGCTTTAAGGTAATATCTCATTTGAAAGTTGTTGCGCAAGCGTTCAGGTAAATGGAAATCTTTTAAGAGCTTCATTTCTTTGAAAGATCTTCATAATGGTATGTGCAAATTTTTAATTGACATTTCACGATTGATTTTCAATTCTTTAAAGCAAGTTGGGAATATTGTTTTTAGCATTTTAAAGACTTTGGAGTTTTAAAAGACTGCTTTTACTTAAATTTGAAGAAACAGGAACAGTACAAGACGCAAGAGTTGTATGTGATGACATCATCACGTAAAGGAGGAAATCACTTTTGAACCCTATTCTTAAGGGAAAGATTCTGCGCGCACGACTAATTTTTGTTTAAAATTTACATCTAAATTGAAAGTCGTTGCGTGAGCGTACTAAGTAAGAGGAGGTCTTTAAAATCCATCATTTTACAAACATGGATATGGAGAATGGTATATGAAAAATTTCATTTTACATTTCAAAAGTGAAATACATTTATGGGAAGGAGGCTGTAAATAGCTCCTTTGGCTCTTTAAAGACATTTGACATTTAAAAGACTGCAAAAGACTGCTGAAGTACATTTCTGGTAAGGAGATTGGAAACATCTTCTTGGGCATTTTAAAGACTTTCAGCATTTTAAAGACATTTAGCATTTTAAAGACATTCAGCATTTTAAAGACATTCAGCATTTTATAGACATTTAGCATTTTAAAGTCATTTAGCATTTTAAAGACTGCGAAACTTAGTTAAAAGCGAAAAGAAAAGAAGAGTACAAAAGTTATTTAAATTTGCTGGATAGTATATTGAAGCATATTTAATTACAAACTATCCTATATTTAAGGTAATTTTTTTTTTTTTTAAATGGCTAATAATCAACAGGTGATTATTCTGAACAAATTCTTACCTGTTAATGGAAAACCTGTGGAACCATGGAAAACTTGGTTTAGAAGCTTCGAGAATTATTTACGCCCACATGCATCAAGTGATTTTGGAGTCGCAAACGGTGCGATTCGGAAAAATCGGCCGTTTGCGATTCCAAAATCACTTTTTGGGATGCATTAAACAATTTCACAAAACTCGCAATTTTTTGCCATTCCTAAAAATGCGATTGCATTTAAGGAATCGCATTTGTGCGATTCCTTAAATGCAATGCATGATTTTTTTTTTTAAATGCGAATTCAGAAATAGGAGGTGCAAATTAACACGAGGTGGACCCTCGTGTTAATTTGCGAAATCTTTCAAAAATGCTCAAAAAAGCATTTTTGAAAGTGTCATGTTACACACACACATGTCCTTTGGACATGTGTGTGTGAAACTTGCACTTAAAAAAACATTTCAAGGGTGCAGGGGGGGTCCTTTGGACCCCCCCCAGCCCCCTTGAAATGCATCAACAAATTGCAAAAAGGCATTGATTCCTATGGGCCTCTAGGCCCATAGGAATCAATGTAATGCCATTCCTTAATTGCGATTCGCAATTAAAGAATCGCAAATACAGAAAATTAAGAAATCCTAAAAACTTCTAAGATTTCTTGATGCATAGGATTTTGCAATTCCTAAATTGCGATTCCTTAATTTTCTCAATTTAGGAATCGCAAAATCCTACAATGATGCATGTGGCCGATAGTGGCAATTGATGCAGAGGAATATGCTCCAAAGGAAGCTTGCTCTTCTTTATAGTCACTTGGGGAGAGCTGGTAGAGAAGTTTACGATAACTTACCCCCTTCAATTCCACCTCCAGGAAGAGGCGAGGGCTGGAATGTTGACAGAGATGCAGTTCAAAGACTTAATAGGAAATTTCTGGAACTTCCGAATGTCATTCTGGAGCGTTTTAATTTTAGAAAGAGAAAGCAAAACCTGGAGGAAAGCGTAGAAGACTTAATTTCAGTTTTGAGGAACATGTCAGCTGATTGCAACTTTGGGGCTGATCTAGACATTTACATCAGGGAACAATTTGTTTATGGTTGTTGCCATAAAAAAAAATCAAGAACGAATCTTAAGTTGCAGAGATCCAACATTGGCTGAGGTGGTTGATATGGCTAAAAGTATCGAAAGGAGTATTGTTTCTTCAAAAAGTATTATGGTTGAAAATGTTTCTCCTGTTAACTTTGTGCAGAGTGATTTTTCTGTTAATGCAGTGTCATTTAAGAATTGTATTAGTAAACCTCAGCAGAGAAGTAATAACACATTTTGTTTCAGGTGTGGATCAAGAACACATCTCAGTAACAGTTCCATGTGTAATGTTCTAGGTAAGAAGTGTACAAACTGTCAGAATGTTGGTCATTTTAATAGTGTGTGCAGGGCTAGGCCTACTGTACACGTTAGGTCAGTGGCAACACTTGAGAATGCTGATCAACATGAACAACATGATGTTTTCTCAGGGTTTGGTGTGGTTCCCTTAGAATCTTATATGCAACGTGTTAATATTAACACAGTAGAATTACCTTCAGTTTCAAATGAGTCTTTGCAGGTAGGAATTGTTCAACTATAGAAACATTAGTCTGTTCGGGGACGGTTGAGAAATCTAAGGGTTTTAGTTGGAGCACACTCTTTGTCTTATTGGGTGCCTACAAAATTTATGCCCAGGTTTTGAACTTATCATTGTAAGTAATATTTTGATGTGTGGAGATAAATGGATCCCACCTTTTTCTTCATGCATGGCATCAGTGGAATGTGTGCATGAAGTTTACTTGGGCTTAGGAAGCACCTTTGGTAAGCTTAAAGTATATTAGTGCTGGCCTCCTTTAGACAGGGATGTTATAAGGAAATGTTATTTTTTGGTTATTTTGTCCAGCGATTTCACAGTTAAAGAACTAAACTTGCAAAAGAAGTATTTTGATGCTTCTTTTCATTCTTTTCATTTTTCTATGAAGGACTATTAAGACTTCAAAAGGTCCGGTTTTTCTTGAAAAGAAGGGGTGGTGGAGTAAAAGGGCTTTTGTGAAAATGAAGGGGTGGTAGAGTAAAAGGGCTTTTGTGAAAATTGTCATGGTTCAAGCCACGCTCTGATTATCCTCATAACATTGTTTCTTTTCCTGTTTTACCTTCCATTTCGTCAGCAGGTATGGTTTTCCTTTCCACACCAATGTTTTCTCAAATGTCTTCTACTACAAGTGAAATGTATGAACCTGTTAGGCCAATTCGTAATTGTTCCATTCCAACAAGGTTTAAGGATTTTTATATGTCCTAATTTAATTGTTTTGTTTTGCATTTTTGTTTATTATAGGAAGGGAGATGATGTAAGGTATAGTCTTTCTTCTTGTTCTACGTTTACATGATGCTATTGTTATGCAATGTGTTCTAAGTGATGCACGTTCCGTTTCTTGCATCCTCGCAGAGAGTGTACTTTCAAACATGTGTGTGTTTGAAGGTGCATCTTTGGAGGATGCTCTTGCAGTTTAAACCCACAGCTGTTGTTACACTGTTTGAGCTGTTGCATTACCTGAGAGCCGGTGGCACTCCCGTGAAGTGCTGGATTTACTTGGAATAAATCTTAAATGATTTGTCACCTGGACCTGTGTATCATCTATATTGGATAACCTTTGTCTTCTTTACAGCGTCCAAGGGCCCAGGCACTCACCAGCGATAGTGGCTAGGGACTCACTCACAAATACGAGTGAGATCTGTAGACGACACGAGAGGGAAGGGGGTCATGACACACACAGTTTACACGTGATATCAGGTGTCCAGCATGTTCATGTAAAAAACTGATGGGATTCATCCAAGTGCGAGTCCGGATAGTCGGGGACAGTGCTTAATTTGTCAAATGAATGCTGGTGACTGAAGCTGCTTGGAAGCCGCAGCCGGCGGCAGGACATGTCCGAGCGCCACATACCAGGCATGCTTGGCCTGAGCCCACCTCGGGCCTCTCGTCTACTGCTCCTTGCTTTACTCTTGCAGGTTCATGCTTTCTTCCTTGGTGATGGGTTTTTCATTTTTGTCTTCCTCCTCCTTTCCCGTTAGGGTGTGTTTTACCTCTGCTGCCCTAGGGATGGGGCCCCCAGTGCCAACCATCCGCTCAAATGCGCACTGGTCAGGGTTACCCCAAAGGTCTGCTATGGATGCAGCACCGGGTGCTCCTGCTGTAGATAAAATAAAGACCTTGACAATTGACAGCATCTACGGTTAGGTGTGTGCCACACCAATACGTGCTTAAACTAAACTAGCTTTCTTCAGAATAGGCACCCAGGCTTTCTGTGCATGCAGACACTGGTGATGTCAAAGAGACCAGGATTGGGACTTGTGTTTGAACGGGGTCTGCATCGCTGCTGCGCTCACTTGTGCCTCGAGTAGGTCTGTGCAGATTGGTTCCGACAAAGATAACCTGCATGTTTGTACAACTCGGGGCAGGCAAGCCTATTAATAATGCTTATGCAACAGCACTGCGGCATGGCTGTGTGCTGGGCTGGGCATACATTGATTGGCGTAGCCATGCGGATATTCTGCTTGTGCTTCTTGGCACTATACCTCGGCATTCGAGGCTACACATTAGGATTGTGCCAAAAACAAATGAAAAGGGGGGCCCTCGGCCCCCCCGCACGCATGGCGGCGCGGCGACCGTCGCCCCCCCTTTCCCCATGGTTGTCTCTCGGCGGTGGGGGCGGGCCCTGGGGGCGCGACCCACCGCCGATTGGCCGGCGGCCTCCCTGACCCGGATGCAAAGTAGAAGGTCCGGGTCAGGGGGGGCGGGCTACAGGAGGGGCGGGCTGGGGGGGGCGTGCCCCCCCCCACCTGGCCCCTCGGGAATAAAGAGGTGGGGAGCGCCCAGGAGACCCCCTTGTCCCTGGACGCTCCCTCACTGAACGGTGTGCCCCGCGCTCGGGGCTTCTTTGTTTCTGTAATTTTTATCCTTTTATTTTTCAGGTCGCGGACGAACTGCCTACCTGCCCGAGCGGAGCCCAGCAGTGAAGAAGGGGAGGCGCGCGGGCGGAGTGCTTTCGAGGCGGCACTGCGAACTGGGGCGGCTGGGGAGCTGCGTCACACGGAGACAAGTCGGCAGTAGAAGAAGCCGGTAATACGCGGGAAGGACCGGCGCCGCATCGGGGAGCTGTGAGCGGTGAGCCAGACGAAGGGTTCTTTGTTCGGCGGTAAGTGCAGGCTCACTCTGCGGACCCGGGCAGCAGAGTAACGAGGGGGCTGAAACCTCTTTTGCTAGGCGGTACGAGGGATTTCCCGCCTTCGGGGGCATTTTTAAATTCGGGCGCCTAAGTAGAGGCGGTAAACGGAGCGGAAAAACGTGATTTCCCGCCTTCAGGGGGCGTTTTAGAACGGGCGCACAATCAGAGGGTAAACAATCATTGGAGGCAGGGGAAACAACAGTGGTTTGTGTAAAAATTCGGGTTCGGTCTAAGTGTGCCCTGATTAAGAGCGCGCTCCATAGAAAGCAGCGAGGCAGGGTCGACCAGGGCAGCACCTGGAGGGGAGACCCTTTGAGAAGTGTACAACACGAGGTGGCAGTTATGTAACTGTTTTTTCACGCTACATTGCAGTATTTAGTTATAATTCATTGTACTGATTGTGCCACAAAGTGTGCAATTTTTAAGAAAACGAGGTGACATTGCAGTGTTTAGTTATAATACATTGTACTGATTGTGACACAGAGGGTGCAATTTAAGAAAACGAGGTGGCATTTCTTTAGGTGTTTGTCACTACTGTATGGTATCAAATATTGTGTGAATTGTTGTCCAAGTATACAGAAGAGGTGACATTTCTTAAAGTATTTTCCTACTGTGGTATTAATTACTAAGTGACTTGTTGTTCAAGTAATGGCACAAAACAAGGATTAATTGCAAGTCTTTGCTCAGTAGTGTACCGGCCGTTGGCATAAGTGTTATTTGGAAGGTCGGTATTTAAGTTGGGTTTCCTAAAACCTGTTCCTGCTTTATTGCACAGTATTAATACTTTTTTCAATTCCAGGCAACCTTAACAACATTATCGGCACGTTTCACTCGCAGACAGGGCACGCAACGTGGTGGGGGCTGTGACCGCAGACCATCATCGCCGGCGAGGACGCAGGACTGGTCGGTAAGAGGGGTACGGGGGGCTAGCATTCATTGCTCCTGGTGGCCGCCGGGTGGGTCTACATTAGGTTTACTCATCCCTTACATAAGCGGACAAGCCGCTAGTGTTGCGGTCGCCGTTGCATGGTGCTGAAAGCCCCCTGGTGACCCTCCATCAGAAAGGTACACAAGGTCGGCCTGTCGTGATATTAGGAGAGTAGGCAGCTGTTTGTGTTTGTATCATGCCAGGTCCGCGAGGTGGTAAAGGTGGGTCCAACATGGAGGCGATGATGAGGGCCATGATGCGTGAGATGGGTGAAATTAGACAGCAGCTAGGGAAGGTAGATGAGCTGGAAGCACGTTTTAATGCAAGGCATGAGGATGCCCCTGGCACATCGGGTAGGCCTATCCACCAGAGGGTGGCACCATTGCCAAGGGGGGAGTTTGTTACCCCACCCAGGAAGTCTAAGTCCAAGAGACCCAGGCTGCCCCCGCCCCAGGGCCAGTAGAGCCGGTACCTGCCGTGCCGCCGGCGGTCGTCCCACCCCCACATATACCTATGCCGATACCCCCGTCCCCCGTGGTGCCGGTGCCTGCAGGTCAACCAGTAGACGCTGGGTCTGCTCCCCCACCGGTGCCCACAATCCCGGGTACAGGCTTGCCACTCCCGGCACCCGCCTTGCCTGCTGCGCCGGTACCACTGGGCATAACCCCAGTGGTACCTGTTGTCCCGGGTGGGAATTTAGATTCAATGCCCCCTGAATTGTTGTCCCAGATAACGGCCTTGATGCCATGGCTCCAAAAAGGGGGAGCTTTCCCGAAGTCTGCAGACCATGCAGCAGAGGCGGCGAGGTTTGTAGATAAAATCAAATCGGCAGCGGTCGCCGACAGTGTTGCATTGCCAGTATCTTCTTCCCTTGCAGGTCCAAGTCTTCCCCAGCTGGACGGAGCTAATGGGCAGCCGCCCCCGGTGCCCGCACTTGGTAAGGAAGTGGCATTGCCACTCTTGGGGGACGGTGTTTTACCTTCCAGGAGTGAGAATTTGGCTCAGCATGTGTCGTTAGCTGTGAAGGAGATGATTTGGGCAGACAAATATGTTTATATTTATTCTTTGTTGTTAGATAATAGGGAAATGGAGCATGCTAAAACACTGAAAGAGTGGATGCTCCCAAGCGAATGGAGGGTGCAGTGTGCTAGATTTAGGGTTGAGGAAACTCTGAACAACTGGATGAAAGCTTGGGCTGTATTCACTGCTATTAAAGCTGAGCGACCTCCAGATTTACAGGCACCATTGGCATGCTACTCGAGCAGGATTGTGGGGTGGAGTGAACAGTATTCTGGGGAGGCATGGAAAGGGTATGATGTCAATTTCAGGAAGGCATTGGAATTTAATAGAACATTGGCATGGGACACAGTGGACTCCATGTCTTGGCATAAACAGTTCGCGGATAATGCACCCCCCCCTCAGTTCTCCGGTTCAGTCAAGGTGTTCTCTGCTAGACCTCAACAGCCCTTTCGGCCACCCCAAACGAGTGAGGTGCCTGGGAAGTTTAGGGCCAGTGGGCCAGACAAAAAAGGGGTGTGCTGGGATTTTAATAGGCGCACCTGCACAAGGGCCGCGTGTAAGTTTAGACATGCATGTTCCTCCTGTGGTCACCCCTCTCATCCAGAAACTGCCTGTAGGTCCAAGCAGGGAAACACAGGTCAGAGGGGTAGGGGAAAGCCACTGTAAGACAAACAGGTTAGGCCCCCCCACTCCAGTGGATGTGGTGGCAATGATTCCATGGTTGAACAGATACCCGGACCACACATCGGCCACCCTACTCCAAGAAGGTTTTTCTAAAGGCTTTAGGATCCCGGCAGCGGGATACACAGGCAGCGCGCACTGTAGAAACCAAATGTCAGTCAAGCACAATCCGGCTGTGGTGGCCGCCAAAATTGACAAGGAGCTATCTTTAGGCAGGATAGCTGGCCCTTTTACTGAAGTGCCGGTACCCAATTTTGTGTGTTCCCCATTAGGAGTGGTCCCCAAAAAAGAGAAAGGGCAATTCAGATTGATCCACAACCTGTCAGCGCCTAGGGGGACGTCACTGAATGATGCCATTGACGAGGGTATCTGTAGTGTTAAATACGCCTCTTTTGATCAGGCTGTTAACTTATTACAGGCCACGGGACCCGGGGCGCTGATGGCGAAATCAGACATAGAATCAGCCTTTCGCCTCCTCCCGGTACACCCAGCGGATCAGCATCTCTTAGGCTTCACCTTTGGGGATATGTTCAACATGGACAAATGCATGCCCATGGGTTGTTCTATATCTTGCGCTTACTTCGAGATGTTTAGCTCTTTTCTTGAATGGGCCATGAGACAAGTGACGGGCCATCAGCGGGTCATGCATTATTTAGATGATTTCCTCTTCCTGGGTACAGCGGGATCTCAGGAGTGTGCACTGGCATTGCAGGAATTTTGCGTGCTCATGCGGGCTTTTGGAGTCCCGCTTGCGCCCGGGAAGACGGTTGGCCCGACCACCTGCTTAGAATTCCTCGGCATTGAGATTGATTCAATGGAGGGATGTTTTAGATTACCTAGGGACAAGGTGGACAAATTCAAAACAGCGCTACATTTATGCCTACGGAAGGATAAGGTCACCCTGCAGCAATTACAGGAGGTGGTAGGGCAATTGAATTTCGCACTGAGGATCATCCCCATGGCTCGCCCTTTCTCTCGCTCCATTGCTCAAGCAATGAAGGGGCTGAGGGAGAAGCACCACCGCACTCGGCTATCGTCTGAAATTCGCCAGGATATGCTTATATGGATGGCATTCCTGGAGGATTTTAACGGCAGGGTGGTCTGGCCCGGCCCGCTCACAACATCAGCAGAGTTGGGCCTGTTGACTGATGCTGCCGGTAGTGTGGGCTTTGGCGCCATCCTAGGAAACAGGTGGGTCGCTCAACAGTGGCCTGAGGTATGGAGAACATGGGGTCTGACCACCAATATTGGCTTCCTGGAACTCTTCCCAATATGGGTGGCATTGATGGTCTGGCCCGAACACCTATGTAATCAATCAGTGGTGTTTTGGTCAGACAACATGACGGTGGTGGAATGTATCAACCAGCCAGCAGGGAGCACGGTGTCCTTTCATACTCCGTCTGATCAAAGAGATTGTTTTGCAGTGCCTTAAATTGAATGTCGTTTTTAAGGCCAAACATGTCCCTGGTGTTCTGAACAATGCAGCTGACTCCCTCTCTCGCTTCAAAATGCAGGTTTTCAGGGAGCATCTTCCTACAGCAGACCCCTCGCCAGCGCACTTCCCAGCAGTACTTTGGCAGATTGGTGCCCCAGATTACAGGACCTCGTGGTCGTTAGCCTAGCCCCCAGGACCAAGACGGCTTACGAAGGGGCGTTTTTGTCTTACTGTTCCTTTTTGGGGCAACAATGGAAGGTGCTATGGGCGCAGGAGGATGGCTTTGCGGCCTATCTAGAATGGATGCATAAGGAGGGGCGCTCGGTGGCAGCGGCAAACAGACATAGGGCAGCGGTGTCATTTTACGCTCAAGCTAGGGGCTTGCGGGATCCCACTAATACCTTTATGGTGCGTAAGGCTTTGAGGGGTTGGCGCCGTATTCAAGGCCACCATAAAGATAAGAGAAAGCCTATAGGATTAGCGCGGCTGACAGCGTTACTGGGCGCGCTGGACACTGTTTGTAGCTCAGAGTGGGAGGTACTTCTTTTTAAGGCAGCATTCTCCTTGGCATTCTATGGGGCGCTGAGAATTAGCGAACTTGTGGCAGGTTCCAAGTCAGACCTACTGGGCGGCTTGCAAAGGGCTAGTGTGACGATAAGGGAGGACACCATGTGGGTGACGATTCAGAAGTCAAAGACCGACCAGGAGTCTAGGGGCCACACCATAGTCCTCCAACGGGCCCCCGCCAACCCTTGCTGCCCAGTGAGGCACGTAGAATTATTGCACGGGCAGCTGGTGGGCACAGCGGGCAGGGCACTGCTCTGTCATGCTGACGGTAACCCCTTGACCAGGTACCAATTTAGGAGGGTATTGGAGATGGTGGTCAGGAAAGCAGGTCTTGACCCTAAAGAGTTTGGCTCTCATTCCTTTAGGATTGGGGCAGCAACTGAGGCGGTGGCGGGGGGCCTCCCAGTGGAGAGAGTGAAGACAATTGGGAGATGGTCTTCTGAATGTTACAAACGTTATGTACGAATTGACATGCTGTGATTACAGGGCACTCACGCTTGGTTTGTCTCCGCTCTCTTACAGTTTCTCAGACCTGTTACGCAGGGGAGGAATTTGTCGTCGGGCACCGTCAACATACATCAGCACGGAGCTGCAGCCAGGAAACAAGGAAGAAAAGTGTTTGGATTGTGGGTCACTCTTATGTAAGACGAGCAGAATGTGTATTTATGTCAGGTGACAGGGGGAAAAGGGCGGCGCAACTGGGGTTGGACATCACGTTCTTCGGGAGAGGGGGGCTGTGTCTCAACCAGTTTAGGGGCTTCTTCCAGGGGCTTTTAGCGCGCCGGCAATCTCCCCCGTCAGTGGTGATACTTCACCTTGGGGAGAATGATTTGGCCACACTGGGAAGGCGCATTCTGATCGAGGAGATTATCTCAACGGCGGGGTGGATGGCCAGGACCTGCCCGGGTTGCACACTAGTATGGTCGCAACTCATACCCCGATTACAGTGGCGGGGGGGGGGACTCGGTCAGGGCGTTGAATCACTCGGTAAAGAGGATCAACACACGGTTGGATAGGTTGTTTCGAGCCCCCCTGTTACAGTCAATACCTCATGGGTGTATTTGGGGCGACAGGTATTACTTGAGGGACGGGGTTCACTTAAATGAGGAAGGGAATGTCCTGTGGTCTGACAATATCTGGGCCTGGCTAGAGGGATTTGCGAGTAGGAGGGTTTCCTAGGCAAAGGGTAGAGGGGGGAGGCCAGATCGTCGGTTAACAATGCTGGCCTGTGGCGGTAAGGTCATTATCGGTGAGCACATATTTGAGGTCTGAGGGGGCGGGCATCATCCTATGGAGGTTCCCGCCCAGGGGGAGGGGCCTGCGGGCCACTCCTAGAACTCCAGGGGCAAGGTAATTCATGCTGCAAAGGAGCGCGGGTAGGAGTAGTTCACGCTTTCCTTAGGCTGGTAGCCACCCCGCGCGCGTATACTCATGACGTCACCGGCTGGCGCAGAGTAAGGGCCCTCCTTCAGTGGGTAAATGGAGTTCAGGGCGTAGACCAGGCAATTCCCGGGGTAACACTGCGCATGCGCACGTCTCAGGGGGAGGCGCAGCTTGTAGGACCTGACACCGGTAGTGACCCTGCCATATGGCCAGAAATGTACAAAAATCAAGATGAGGATGTTTTAGACTCGGTTAGGAAACAACATGTATTAGAGTTTTGTTAAGGTCAGGCTCTCAAACTTGTTGATAATAATTTTGTAATTAATGTCCTGCTGATTTTTGTGTAAATTGTTGATTATGCAATTAAAACCTTTTTTAATTTCATACTTTAATAAATACGGCCGGGCGACTAGCGCCCGCCTTCCAAAAAGTAAAGATGTCTCGTGTCCACGTTCCTGGGTGTTGGGTGCCGGTTTGGGGGGGAGGCGGCAGCTAGTCGCTGACCATGTGAAAAGGGGGGGCCCTCGGCCCCCCCGCACGCATGGCGGCGCGGCGACCGTCGCCCCCCCCTTTCCCTATGGTTGTCTCTCGGCGGTGGGGGCGGGCCCTGGGGGCGCGACCCACCGCCGATTGGCCGGCGGCCTCCCTGACCCGGATGCAAAGTAGAAGGTCCGGGTCAGGGGGGGCGGGCTACAGGAGGGGCGGGCCGGGGGGGGGCGTGCCCCCCCCGCCTGGCCCTTCGGGAATAAAGAGGTGGGGAGCGCCCAGGAGACCCCCTTGTCCCTGGACGCTCCCTCACTGAACGGTGTGCCCCGCGCTCGGGGCTTCTTTGTTTCCCCACCCACCGTCCCTTGGAACAAAAGTCTTGTGGCATTCATATGTCTGGTTGAATGGTAAGTTTTGAAGGTACTGTCCACATGTCTCACATGGTAGTAGAACTGGAGCTGTTGGTATATCTTGTTGATGCTTTTATTTAGGAATTTTTCCCCCTTTTTTTAGCAAACTGTGTTTGAAGTGTATTTTCTTTGATGCCAAGTGTCTTTAGGCCTTTTTTCCCTTTGTAGCTGTACGTTGATACTGTCATTTATTAGCCAGTGTAGCTGTCCTTTAGAGTTTTTCCCATAAGTCGTCGTATTTATTAGGTATGGGGCATGCGGTAAGGTCATTATCGGTGAGCACATATTCGAGGTCTGAGGGGGCGGGCATCATCCTATGGAGGTTCCCGCCCAGGGGGAGGGGCCTGCGGGCCACTCCTAGAACTCCAGGGGCAAGGTAATTCATGCTGCAAAGGAGCGCGGGTAGGATTAGTTCACGCTTTCCTTAGGCTGGTAGCCACCCCGCGCGCGTATACTCATGACGTCACCGGCTGGCGCAGAGTAAGGGCCCTCCTTCAGTGGGTAAATGGAGTTCAGGGCGTAGACCGGGCAATTCCCGGGGTAACACTGCGCATGCGCACGTCTCAGGGGGAGGCGCAGCTTGTAGGACCAGTAGTGACCCTGCCATATGGCCAGAAATGTACAAAAATCAAGATGAGGATGTTTTAGACTCGGTTAGGAAACAACATGTATTAGAGTTTTGTTAAGGTCAGGCTCTCAAACTTGTTGATAATAATTTTGTAATTAATGTCCTGCTGATTTTTGTATACATTGTTGATTATGCAATTAAAACCTTTTTTAATTTCATACTTTAATAAATACGGCCGGGCGACTAGCGCCCGCCTTCCAAAAAGTAAAGATGTCTCGTGTCCACGTTCCTGGGTGTTGGGTGCCGGTTTGGGGGGGAGGCGGCAGCTAGTCGCTGACCATGTGATGTTGATGTTTTTGGATAGGGCGTCAGTCAGCTCTACCTCGGTGTCTGAGAGGGTGCTTGTTATCTCGGCTGTTGTGATTTTACTGTTAGTTCTTTGATTACGTGTATTATCAGCCATTACATTCCTTACATTGATATTTATCTCATTCTTACTCCTGTGTCCCGCTTTTAACATGCACTCTAGAGCCACTTTGAATTGTTTTTTTTATTGCAGTTTTATATAGCACTAACTCGACCCGAATGTATTGGAGCGCTTTACATGAGCACCGGTTATGTTACGTTCATTTTTTTGGGATGACTGTCATGATTGCAATATGAAAGTATAGAGGCACACAGTTTTTAAGTTGCAGCTTTCCCCTCCTCGATGTGCTCTTTGAAACTTCCATTTGCATTACATATGGCTGCATTTTATTACTCTTTTCAGACATTATCTTTACATATCGCATTCAACTTCAGTTTTCGTCTCCATTAGGGACACACCATTTGTCTGTACTATATTTGTCTTACAAGCCATCCTTTTCTCCCTCTTGCAATACATCACGTTGACTAGTCTGCTTGAGTGTAGGTGCATATTTACTCCCTATTACGTATTCACTGTGTTAGTGTGCCATCACTTTATTGCCTTGTACTTCCTTGTTCTTCTTTACCTGGGCACTCTTTACTCCTGCCTTTTCATTGTTTCTTATTCTGAGTGCGCTTCACTTAGTCGTGTATTGCCCTGCCCGCTCCTTGTCCAGTGTAGCAGTGTATGTGCACCCACCATGATGGTTACGGGGGGTGGACACACTCGTTCTATCCCCTTTACTCACGTTAACATCCAACAGGCACCCTTGCAGGAAGGGGGGGTGCATTTTATCTAGTTTTCCATGACTCTAAAATGGATTTGCGCCACATGCTATTACCAGTATTATTTTGGGCCACGACCAGGCCAATTGTATATTTTATAGCATGGGTACTCGCAAACATTCTCTCGGGGGCCAAATTTACAGTGTGGTTTGTGGCCGAGGGCCGCACCTGTGGGGGCGGGTCAGTGGGGGGGCAGGGCTACAGTAAAAAAACAAAAGCCCTCCCTTTATCTATCGCCCTGACTCTATCTATCGCCCTGACTCTATCTATCGCCCTGTAATGTAATGTAATGTAATGGCACATTTTTATAGCGTGGCTATCACTCCAGGGAGCATCTTGGCGCTGGTACCGTTGCCAGTTGGAGTGAGACCGGCTGACTGTTGGGTTATTGGGAGATCCTGCACATTTACACCAAGGCTTTACTGGCGGTATCAGTAAGTCTGAAAATCCAAGTTTTCAAGGCTTTCCTAAACTGGCTCTCTGAGGGGTTTTTGACGAAGCTGCAGTGGGAGCTTATTCCATGCCCTGGATCCCAATACAGCGAGGGATTTTCATCCCTTGGTGGCAAGCCTGAAGCTTGGGATCCGCAATAAATTCAGATTTGATGACCTAAGGCTCCGAACTGGTAAGTAGCGCCTAAAGCCGTTTGACAGATACTTAAGTCCTTGTAGATGGAAAGCCCTAAACGTGATGACCAGTATTTTAAACAAAATATGCTTATGTATTGGCAGCCAATGGAGGGCATTGAGTGCGGCCGAGGCGGATGACTTCCTCGACCAACCAAGGACAAGGCGGGCGGCTGCATGTTGGACCATCTGCAACCTGCGGAGTACAGATTTATTTGCTCCCGCATACAGGCTGTTGCAGTAATCCAATCTTGGTGTTATAAGTGAAACCGCCACCGTTTGCCTTGCTGTCAGGGGGAGAAGGTCGAAGAATTTTCTGAGGCCTCTGATAATGTTAAAACAGTCACTCTATCTATCTATCTATCGCCCTCACTCTAGCTATCGCCCTCCCTCTATCTATCTATCTATCTATCTATGTACCTCCCTCCCTCCCTCTATCTATCTATCTATCGCCCTCACTCTATTTATCTATCGCACTCACTCTATCTATCGCACCACCACAGCATCACTAAAGGGCACCACAACATCACTATGCACTACCACAGCATCACTGAACGCCACAGCATCACTCGTCGCCACCACAACATCACTCAGTGCCACCACACCATCAATCTGTGCAACCATTCAACAACAACTAGTTCAAATATGTTCTCTCAATGTTTTAAGCTTTATTACAAATGTCACAAAAAGATGTTAATATTTCACTTCTGTTCTTGGATTTACATCACAATAAAATACACTGAACATAATCTTCACAAAAGTTATTTACAAAAGTTTAAGCTATTGCCATTATAATTTACAATAACTTTTATTTCAGTATTAATTATTAAAAAAAAATTATAGGCCATTGTTATTTGTAATATCAATACATCTAAGTCACGTAAATACAACACATATTGCATTATAATGCTTATGGTGTCACATTTGCAAAACTTATAACTATTGGCATTGTAAATGACTAAGCTATTAATTTCACTATTTTCAAAACCAACAAATAAATAAAATATTTGTCATTTACAATACCAATAGCTCAAACTTTCCTAATGCGAGACCTATTGCATTGCAAATGCTTGTTTCTGTATGTCAAGCTAAATAAAGAGCTCTTTCGAGAGGTGTGGCGCCGCGGCCAGGGCGACTGACGCTGGAATCTGGGGATCACGGTTCGATCCCCGGCTCCGGCGGCAGATTAGCCCAGCACCATGTGACTCTGGGCAATAGCTCGCTTAATCTTCCCGACGGCCCCCAGCGCCTAGAGACCCTTACGGGTGATTGTGCGCTTTACAAATGTGGACTTTACTTTACTTTATACTATTTATCCCGCCTCCAGTCAAACAGTGTATGATCTCTACTACTTAGCCTCTAGCTGGATAAACAGTGAAGAATGAGATATTTAGCCTGCCGCTGGAGATTATGTGTGATGCTGCTGGGTAAATAGCAGAGGCTATGTACTATTTGGCCGGTTGCCAGATAAATAGCCAGTTCCCTAATATAACTATATGGTCTTACTCTGTTGTCGTTCCAGTGCCTTCATACCATGGTTTCATGGAGCTTTAGTTCTGCTTTATTGAGCTGTATCATTATTAGCATATATGTGGTTCCTCTGTTGTTTTAGTAATAGGGGTGTTGGTAGAGCGTAGTACTTAGCGCTTGTGGCTGGTGGTCTCAACCAACTCAAGTATATGCCATCTGGATAGATTGGCATTGTTGAGATGAAAATGAAATATAATCAAATGAATATGGCATATGTTAAAATGGACGTGAAACTCTCTGGAAAACATCAGATGAGCAATGAGATATGTAATATGTCTTTGAAATGAATAAAGTGTGAACATTGATTTTTTAGGTGCTCAAACCAATATGGCATGCTGACATTAAAATATCGTACTAAAAAGAATATAGAAACTTTTGACATGAATGTTACGCTCATTTTAAAATAATTAAATATTGATAATAATGAAAGACAAATAAACACAGTACTGGAAATAGATCCACAGGTGTGTAGTAAAGTAAACTCTTACATGGTCTTATCTCGCTCAAAATGGAATCCTGGCACAACGAACGTGAGGAGTTTGCATCACAAGAACATGCAACATATTCACATAGCACCAGAAATCAAGGATATAAGATATCAAATTCTGGAAAAAATCTTTGGTAATACATACAATGTATAAATGCAATATATGCCCCAGAAGATAAAAACACACATTCTGTCAAATGCTATTTTGTAGTCTGCATCTTCTTCAGGGTGTTTTTAAATTCTGTGTTTTTCAGGCTGTATATAATGGGATTACATAGTGGTGTCACAACAACATATGACAGTGACAATACTTTGTTGTATTTTTCTGAAGCTGTTGATGCTGGTCTCATGTACGTAGAACAGATAGATCCATAGAATAATATAACCACAGTGAGGTGGGAGCCACAGGTAGAAAAGGCCTTGTGTCTTCCCTCTTTAGACCGGATTTTCAGGATTGTTGAGATGATGTTAATGTAAGATGCAATAGTTAAAGCAAAAGGTACAACTCCAAATAGAGTACCCATGACGTAGTTTGCTACCTCAACAGCACGAGTAAGGCTGCATGAAAGCTTTATTACAGCTAGCACATCACAGAAGAAATGGTTGATTGTGTGAGACCCACAGAATGAGAGCCTGGATATTATTATGATGTGTGGTATTGGGTCAATAAAACTAATTAACCAACATCCAGCAGCCAGCTTCATGCAAATTGCATCATTCATGGTGGTCACGTACCGTAAAGGATTGCAAATGGCCACATATCGATCATAAGCCATGACAGTTAGAAGGAACATTTCCGTAGTTGCCATGGAAACGAACAAAAACATCTGCAGCAAGCATCCACTTAGAGAAATGTGTGTTGCCTCCAGAAAGAAGTGAGCCAGCATGTTTGGGAAAATGATTGTTGTGTAAGTGATGTCAGTAAAGGCTAGGTTTGTTAGGAAAAAATACATGGGTGTGTGCAATTGTGTGTTGGAATAGACAATAACCATAATAAGAAGGTTCCCCACAACTACTAAGAAGTAAATTATCAAAAAGGCCAAAAAAAGTGGAACTAGAAGATGTGGAAAATCAAAGAAACCCACAATGATGAACTCAGCCGCTAAAGATTGATTGTGTCCTGCCATTTGTAATGGAATGCAGTCTTCTGGTGTTGGTAGATCAACAATATCTGCAATCAAAGAAAAAAATGAATGTCAATATGGAACACCAAAGGCATATTTAGCAAAGAGGTGTGTCGCCCTTGCACAACACAAGGCAGTGAAAGGGCAACGTAACTACTAAGTTAGATTTATCAAGCCCTGCATGGTCCTGAATGGCTTAATAAATCTAGAGTAACACAAAGCAGCACACATTGCTGTGTTGCTTTACTCTGCCGCAGGGAGGCATTCCATGGGTGGAGCGTGAGTGTCCCCAAGCATCCACCCATGGTTTTTGGCAAATTCCCTGATTTACCATTAGTGGTAGACCTGGGAATGCGTCAAAATTGTAAACCTCCCCAGATGAGGTGTGATGAGGAAAAATATCTTCATTTCTCCCAGGTTTTTCCTCTTTCTATGGTGTGCTGCATTCTGCAGCTCAGAAGGAAATGCCTCAGAGGCAGGAAAGTGTCCCTTCCTGTACAAAAGTATTCCAGCTCTCCATGCAGGTGCCCTTGCACGCTAATACAAGGAAAATATATGAATGCACCATATAATTTTAAATATGGCGCATCCCTGCCATTTCACTCTCACGCAGAGCAGCGCAGCAAGGTGGCTTTCTGCGCTGCGTGATTTCTTGATAAATCTGCCCCTCACTGTTTTGGGTGGGAGAATGGATGCACATGTTTAGCAGTCACAGTTCAAATGTTCTCATTCAGAAGAAACCTATTGAATTGAAGAAACAAAATATAGACAAAGTCAGTTCTAATTGCAATTCTAATTGCAGCTTGTTCTTGGTATTCATCTTACCTTTTATTTTCATGGGACAATGGCTAGGATGCATGATATCTATTGCTGATGTATATGTTAGTTATAGACGTGCTAGAACATGGCTGTAACAGTTCAAAAATCATCAAAAAGACAATATCAATCCACGCATGCACTTATAAGAAAAGTTTTAAAGTGTTGCAACTTAGATGATGGCTGTGACCCGATGCATAATTATAAGGGCAGAAGACTTTCAAATAGGTATGGGATATTCCTAATCAATGTTTAGATCAGGCACTCCAAAGAACTTATGTTATGAACAGCTACACAGAGAGTAGGCTTTGGGTCACCTCCTTCATCCAGTACCTAGTAGTAGGTTTGCCCCCTCCAACCACTGTTCTCTTGACATGTCTTACACATGTTGCTTCAACCCACAACATTTTGCGCAGTTTTACATTTTTCCTTCACTGCTGAATTGACACAGCAAATCAATCCAACAATCAATCAATCAATCAATAGTTAGCTTTATTCAACCATGAAAGTTACAGTCATAAAAGCACCTATCACATTCAATAAATATTAGAGGAAAAGTTAATAGTTAAAATGTACAGATTAAAAAGAAAAGGTAAAATACCAAAGACACATAATCATTAAAAAAGTACATCATTTAAAATCCAGAACATTTCACATCCCTCTGCATCACCTAAGAAGAGGCCTCCCAAAGCTCGAATGACATACTTTTCCTCTGCCACAGGACCCTTTTCAAGTATTTGGATACCCTCCAGGCCACGTGTTCATTCTCTAAGAGTTGAAGACGGACGAGCGATGGACGGCATTGCCTAAGACCCTGCTGTCTTAAGAGGGAAAGTAGCCAAATTTTCCTTAGTTCTGAGAACAACTTGCAAAACGAAAACAAGGTGGCTGGTGGACTGCTCTGAATGGGAGTCATACAGACATGGGGGTAACAATCTTGACTAGTCGTTCATTTTGGGAGAAGTCACTAGTCTATGTACTGTGCCCAGTCTAAATCTCATCAGGAACATTCTGTCATAGCTACTTGGAACAAAATATAAATAGGGTTCCATACCCAAAGAAGTAAGCATTAACTGATGTTGAATAACTGCGGGTTTGGAGGCTTCATCTGCTATTCTAAGGGAACCCAACATTCCAAGGCCCTCTTTCTTCAGGGTTTCCCTCGAGACTTGAGCCATAGAGCTAGGGTTTGAATAAAAATCTGGGTGTCCAAGATCATTCATGAACCTATAGACAAACCTTAGCCAGGGAAACTTCAGCGCCCCATCCAGCCTAGTACTGTCATGCAAGATATCTCTATTTAGATGGGTCTGATTGCTAACCCATATCCTGTGCCAGAGGAGTATTGGCTCAAGTTTGATAAGGTCTGCTAGACATGGGAGACCCAGCTCCTCGAGGCACACAAAGGAGGACGTACCAGGGGGGACGGAAAGGATTTACAGGAGGAAGGCATTTTCCACCGTTTGTAAATGGAGGGAATTAGCGATGCCCCATACCCCTGCCCCGTATAACGCTGCTGAGATACACTATGCCTTATATATCTGCAGAAGTTCGCCGGGCGGCTTCCTGCCCAGTTTCTTTGCAAAGATAGCCAGGGCGCTAGTTGATCTTCTGAAGCCCTGTTTTTTCTGCTCAACTGCACGGGACCATGTATTTTTCTGATTGAAGAGGACACAGAGATACGAAAAAGTGCTCATAGATGCTAACTTCCTACCATCCAGGCAGATGTCCCTGCCCGTGTCCCTACGAGTCCAGTACCACAGCTCATTATGAATGTCTTGGAAAAATTGATATTTAGACCCAAGTCAAGCATAAAAACTGTCGAAAATCCTTTTTAAACCATTTCCAGTACAAGCCATTAAAACAGCTTCATCAGCGTATAGAAGGGCAGGAATGGGTCTCCCACCTGCTTGAGGAAAATCTTGTCCACTCTTTAAGAGTGCCTCAGCCAGCCCAATAATGTATAAGTTAGAAAGGAAAGGGGCCACTGCACAGCCCTGCCTGACCCCTCTTCTAACAGGAAATCCTGCTGTGTGCTGACCCTCCGCCCTGTATCTGGCAGAAGCTCCCTCGTATAAACGCTGCAGAAAGACAATTATGTTTGGGTCCACCCCTAGGTCTGCAAGGATCTCCCATAACCTGGCATGAATTACAGAATCAAACACAGCAAATCAATCCAATCAGTTCTTCTGAGTTTTTTTCCATGGAATCTTTCAAATGCTTTTCTTTGACACACATTGAACATCGTTCATTTCAGCCAATGCTTAGGTGGTAGGTCTAAGTCCAACCAGAGTGCTAATTGAACGTACTTTATATTTGGTGATTATTTACTAAAACACTGCTAAATAAAGTGTTATACGTATTACATAGAATGTATTATTAATAAGGACTACAGGATTTTCATAATATTAAAAAAAGTTGTATGGAGTAAGTAAAACAAAATAGCAAAGAAGAAAATAAAATTATATGGGAAAGTAACATTTGTTTTGATATTTCAACCTCTGTCGGTCTTTCATCCTTGAGAAGCCAACAGAGATCAGTACAATAGGGATGGGACAGGGCCATGCTCATTGGCAACAAAGAGCAGAGGGGAAAGAGGGGAAAGAGGCAAGGGCAGCAAGCTGACCATACTGGACAGACAGAAGGGATAATTGCAGCATAACGGACCACAAAGGGCAGAAGGAATGGGGCAGGGCTACGACAAAGGACCAGACAAGTCAAGAGGGAGGGGATGGGGTCTACACATAGAAAAAGGAGGCCGGGCAAGGTAACAGGGCAAGAGCAGCAGGCTGACCATGGAGGGCAGAAGGGATGGGTACTGGAAGCACAACACAACATGGAGGGTAACAGTGAGACTATAATGGCATACACCCAGACATTGAAGGAAAGGTGGTGGGGGTCAGAGGCAGCAAACTGACTATACAAGGCAGGTGGTAGGGGATATGGCTGCACAGAAGACCTAGCATGACAAGCAGGAGGGTTAGTAGCAGCACAACAGTCATGGTGGGTAAGAGGCAGGGCCAGGAGCATGCATAAAGGACCATGGAGGACAGAAGGGAGGACTAAGAGCTGGACACACACAAAAGAGGGCCGGAAGGGGCTTCATAACAGGCCATACACGGCAGACAGGAGGAGCTGTTGTAGGAAAACAGAGTATGGGGGCATAAGGGAGTGGCAGCAAAATGGGCCATGGAGGAAGGGGAAAGGGGATGGAGCTTAGAACCTGAACAGGCAGGGTGGAGTTGTTAGGGACAGGCGACAGCCAACTGAACACACTAGGCAGGTGGAAGGGGCAGTGGCAGCTCAACAGAGTAGATAGGAATGTGGGCAGTTTCATGGAATATGATGGGCAGATAAAAGGGAGAATGGACATGCACAAAGACATTGGAGGGCAAGTGGAAAGAGAGTAGGGGCAGCAAGCTAAGCACAGAGGTTAAGCAAGAGGGGAATGATCAGGCATAGAATTGGGCAACAGAGGGCAGGTGGAGTGTCAGGGGCATCAAGCTTAACGGAGGGCAGTGGCCACACATCACACCATGCAGGTCAGGAGGGAGGGGGCTCGTGCATGGACTCGGACCACAGAGGGAAGGGAGCAGGTGGATGGGCAACAAGCTAACTGTTTAGGGTAGGCAGTAAGGGTAGTGTGGCAGAGCAATAGCCACAAATGGCTGCAATGAGGGAGCAGGGTCATGGACTTGGACAATGGATGGCAAGGAGGAAGGGGAGCAGGAGCAGCAAGCTTGGGTGGGAGCATCGCAATGCCAGGCCAGGCCCTGTGTTTAACCCCCCCCCACTGAGCATTACAATGAGTACTTAACGTAAAAAAAATACTTAGAAATTCAGTGAAATTCAGGAAACAGAATTTAAAAAACCTTAGAAGCTCAATGAAAAAAACTAAGTTTACAGGAACGTTATAGTTAAGCCCAGACTTCACTTGTGCAAAACCAGTGAAATTCAGCAGTTATAGTTACCTGAGCTAACTATAATTTATTCCCCCACAATGCCCTGATCATGACCTCACATATTAGATCACTCATGACATGGTCAGTGACATTACTCATGACGTAACTGAAGACATCTCAAATGACATCACTCATGGCATCATCCAGTGTTTGATAGTGTTTTCTAAAAGTTTATGAGTTTTAAACATGTATACTAAGGTACTGCAAAGTACCAAATACACCCAGATATACAAATTTGGTTTCCTATAATAGCTCAAAAACTACTCACTGACTTATAAAGTCAGCCACGCATCCACTAAATCATCCATACAGGCACTCATACACTTACTGATTCATTAATACACTTTGGTGTATGTATATTTAACACTCATAAACGTTTTAGAAACACTCACAGTCACCCGGTTGATGTCATCAGTGATGTAATTTAGGATGTCATCAGTGATGTCGCTTACCATGTCATGAGTGATATAATATGTGAGGTCATAAGCAGTGCATTGCTGGGGCGCAAATTATAGTTAGCTCAGCTAACTATAACAGCTGAATTTCTCAGGTTTTGTACAAGTGAAATATCACCCTAACTATAATGCCCATGTAACCTTTGGTTTTTTCAGTGAATTTTAAGGGTTTTAAAAATTCTATTTCCTAACTATAAAGTCCTGGTAACCATTGTTTTTTTCAATGAATTTCTAAGGTTTTTTTAAATGCTCATTTCTAACTATAACGTCCCTGTAACCTTGTTTTTTTCAGTGTCTCTGTTTTTCTTAATTGTAAAGTCCATTTGTATTAATTAAACCTTTAAGATTTTCATACTTTCTTTCTATAATTAGATACTGGTTATTATATGTATGTAATACACCACTCATTTTTTGATTTCCTATGTGTTTATCATAAAGTATATTATAAGTCGGCACAACATTGTTGCATTTACTGTGGAGAATTTGTCATCAGTAAAAACATTTCACATACTGAAAAATACACCTTAAGACTACATATTCAGTAAAATATTGTTTTAACTTTTGTTTCTGTGACCAATTTAGAAGAAAGACACCTTTGCAAAAAAATAATGTATTCTTGTGGTGGTGCCTGAGTGATTGGACATGTGCATGGTTAGTGTCTGGGTGATTGCACAGTGAAGGGGTAGTGGCTGAGTGAATTGATGAGTGCAAGAGCAGTGCCTGGGTGCTGGCAGAGTGATTCAATATGTGCATGGTTAGTGCCTGGGTGATTGCATGAGTGCATGGTAGTGCATGAGTGAATGGATGAGTGCAAGTGTAATACCTGGGTCATTGGATAAGTGTATTGATAGTGCTTTATTGAATGGATGAATGCATGTGTACTGTCTGATTGAATGGTTGAGTGCAAGCATAGTGCCTTGGTCATTGGACACGTATATGGATAGTGCCTGAGTGAATGGATGAATGCATGTATGGTGTCTGAGTGAATGGATGACTGAAAGGGTAGTACCTGGGTGATTGAATGTGTGCATGTGTAGTGCCTGGGTGAATTGATGAGTGCATAGATAATGCCCGAGTGAATGAGTGAGTGCATGGGTAGTGCCTGGGTCATTGGATGAGTCTATAGGTAGTGCCTGAGTAAATGGATCAGTGCATGTGTACTGCCTGAGTGAATGGATGAGTGCAAGGGTAATGCCTGGGTGATTGGATGTGTGCATGGGTAGTGACTGAGTGAATGGATGAGTGCAAGCATAGTGCCTGTGTGATTGTGTGACCCCTGACCCTCGGTCAGAGAACAGCTCTCCTCGCACAGCTCCGCCTGTATGCCCTCGGCTTTGGTCCTATCCAAGGCAGGGTTTGAATCTCCTCCCTGCTGGGTCCTACTAATTTTAGTGCTTGGCTGGTTTTTCTCGCCTACTTCCCCCGCAAACCATAACGCTGTTCCTGCATTATTTTCCCGACGCATCCAGCCCCGCTCCCACCTCCCAGCCACATGCTACTCCCCCCTCCCCTACTTATACGGTGTCTGCTGCATTGAGCGCGAGCTAGACCCCAGACCCTCAGTCAGAGATCAGCTCTCCTCCTGCAGTTCCGCCTGTCTGCGCTCGGCATTGGTCCCATTCAAGGCAGGGTTCAAATCTCCTCCCTGCTGGGTCCTGCTCATTTTGGTACTTGGCTGGTTTTTCTTGCCTTGTTCCCCCACAGCCCATAACGCTGTTCCTGCATTATTTCCCGACGCATCCCACCCGCTCCCACCTCCCATATGCATGCCCTTCCCCATCTAATTTGGTGACCGCTGCGGGGAGCGCGAGCTAGACCCCTGACCATCGGCCAGACATCAGCTCTTCTCCCACCGCTCCGCCTGTCTGTGCTCGGCTTTGGTCCCATCCAAGGCAGGATTCGAATCTCCTCCCTGCTGGGTCCTGCTCATTTTGGTGCTTGGATGTTTTTTCTTGCCTGGTTCCCCTGCAGCCCCTAATGCTGTTCCTGCGTTATTTTCTTGATGCATCCCGCCTCACTTCCACCTCCCAGCCTCACGCTCCTCCTCCCCCCTCCCCATCTTATATGGCGTCAGCTGTATGGTCACGCTGAAGGCACGCCTAAGGCAAGCCCATCTGTGCCTGTCCGAACCTGGACTGCACCCAGTGCCAGACCCCCTGGCCCCTGCGAACGCCACAACACCTGACGCCACTACGACTCCAATAGCCTCCACGCAGTCAATGCCAGCCGACCCGCCACCTGCTTCCAGGCCACCCTGAAGCTCACCCACAGACCCTTCACCTGCCGAAACTGCAACTACTCCAGCCTGCGCACACCAGCATATCCTGCCCATCCTACCATAGCAGGCCACAACAGTCTCAGATGCATACTACTCAACACCCGCTCAGTCCACAAGCACTTCGTCGAACTCTGGGACCTTCTCGATTCATCCTCCCCGGACATCGCCTTCCTGATCGAGACCTGGATGAATGCCTCCTCGGTGCCCGACAAAGCCAGCCCCGACGGCTACAGAATCACCCGCAGTGACCGAAACAACAAACCAGGTGGAGGAATCGCCATCGCCCACAGGAACATCAACAGAATTTCAACCAACATCGAAGACTCCCTCAGCATGGCTGAACACCTACACTTCCAGATCCACGTCAATCACAACAACACCCTCAGAGGAACCCTTGTCTACAGACCCCCGCGACCTCGACCACACTACAGCAACTCCATCGCAGACCTCATCAGCAGGCACGCCCTCGCCTCCCCAGACTACAACCTCCTCAGAGACCTGAACTTCTACCTCGAGAACTCCAACAACAGCAAATCCACAACCCTGATCGACAACCTAGCCAACCTCAGACTCAAACATCTCATCACAACACCCACCCACTCCGCCGGACACATGCTCGACCCCATCTTCTCTGCCAGCAACCACGTCACCTTCAGCCACACCACCGAACTCCACTGGACCGACCACCACTGCTTCCACTTCTCCTTCAAAAAACACACCACGCACATCCAACTGCAATGAATCCCACAACGCAGCTGGAACAAAGTCTCCGAAGACCAGCTCCTCACCACCCTCACCCAAGACCCTCCTTCCAAGCCCTCTGACACCAACGCAGTGGCCCACAACTTCAGACAATGGATCGATGACTGCGCCAACACCCTCGCCCCAATCAGGAAACACTCTACCAAGGCTCACCGACAGGAGAGCCATCTGGTTTAACGCCGACCTCCAGACCTCCTAACAAACCGGCCGAAGAATCGAGACATAGTGGTGCCAAGACCAGACACCAGACAACCATGCAACACTCAATAACGCCAGATGCAAGCACCACCAACTCATCCAATCCACCAAAAGGACCTCCTTCAAGGAACGCATCGACAACAACACACACAACAGCAAAGAGCTCTCCAGCATCATGAAAGAACTCGCCTCCCCCAACTCCAGCGCGAATGACATCCCGCCGTCACAAGACCTCTGCGACTCCCTGGCCACCTTCTTCTACCGCAAGATCGCAGATATCCACATCAGCTTCAACATCCAGACACTGATGACAGACGCCGACACCCCTGACTCAACACCCACCAAAGACACCAACCTCCTGCTCTTCTGGAACCATGGTAACGTTGAAGATACCATCAAAATCATGAACACCATCCACTCTGGCCCTTCGTTCCGACCCCTGCCCCCACCTCATCTACAACAAAGCAAGCTCCATCATCGCACCCCAACTCCGGAAGATCAACAGCTCCTTTGAGACAGCCACCTTTCGGAGAGCTGGAAACAAGCCGAGATCAACGCCCTTCTGAAGAAACCTAAGGCGGACCCAAAGGACCTCAAGAGCATTTGACCCATCTCCCTACTCCTGTTCCCAGCTAAAGTCATTGAGAAGACCACCAACAGACAAGTAACCCACGTCCTGGAGGAGAACAACATCCTGGACTCCTCCCAATCCGGCTTCCGCAGCAATCACAACCTTGAAACCTCCCTCATCGCCACCACCGACGACATAAGGACCCTGCTGGACAATGGCGAAACCACTGCCCTCATCGTCCCGACCTTTCGGCCGCCTTCGACACCGTCTGACACCACACCCTACGCACACGCCTCCATGACGCAGGGATCCATGACAAAACCCTGAACTGGATCACCTCCTTCCTCACCTGCAGAACCTAGAGAGTCCATCTCCCCTCATTCAGATCTGAAGCTACCACGATCACCTGCGGCCCACGCCAAGGTTCTTCCCTCAGCCTGACCCTTTTCAACATCTACATGGCACCACTCACCAACATCGTCCGAGCGCACCACCTCAACATCATCTCGTACACCGACAACACCCAGCTGATCCTCTCCCTCACCAAGGACCCGGCCACCACCAAATCCAACCTCCATGAGGGAATGAAGGCCGTCGCAGAGTGCATGAAGACCAGCCGTCTGAAACTGAACTCTGACAAGACAGAGGTCCTCATCCTCGGCTCCACCCCCTCCGCATGGGTTGATTCCTGGTAGCCGGCCACGTTGGGAGCTGCCCTGTCACCCTCCAACCATGCACGCATCCTGGGTTTCATCCTGGGCTCAATGCTCTCCATGACCCAGCAACTCAATGCTGTCTCCTCCTCCTGCTTCAACACCCTCTGCATGCTCCGCAAGATCTACAGATGGATCCTCACCAAAACCAGAAGGATGGTCACCCAAGCCCTCATCAGCAGCAGGCTGGACTACGGCAATGTCCTCTACGCGGGAACCACAGTCAAACTCCAGAGAAGACTTCAACGCACATAAAACGCCTCTGCACGCCTCATCCTCAGATTCCCCCGCCACAGCCACATCACCGCCCAATTGATAGATCTACACTGGCTCCCGGTCAACAAGAGGATCACCTTCAAGCTCATCACCCACGCTCACAAAGCACTCCACGACACCGGACCAGCATACCTCAACAAACGACTCACCTTCTACACCATGAACCGCCAGCTTCACTCTGCTGACCTCACCCTTGCCACCATCCCATGCATCGGCCAAACGATCACCGGGGGCAGATCATTTTTCCACCTCACCGCCAAGACATGGAACACCCAACCCATCCATCTACGACAGACCCAGGACCTGCTGCCTTCAGGAGACTTCTTAAGACCTGGCTGTTTGATCAGTAGCTGCTTCTTCCCCCCTAGTGCCTTGAGACCCTCACGGGTGAGTAGCATACTCTATAAATGTTGTGATTGATTGATTGATTGATTATAAGTGCATGGATAGTGCCTGGGTGATTGCAAAAATGTATGAATGTCGCATGGGTGATTAGATGAGTACATGGGTAGTGCCTGGGTGAATAGATGAGTGCATGAGTAGTGCCTAGGTGAATAGATGAGTAGAGGGTTAGTGTGTGGGTGATTGGATGTGTGTATGGGTAGTTTCTGGGTGAATGGATGAGTGCATGTGTAGTGTCTGAGTAAAAGGATGAGTGCCTAGGTACTGCCTGAGTGAATGGATGAATGCAAGGCTAGTGACTGAGTGAATTGATGAACGCATGCATAGTGCCCAAGTGAATGGACAAGTGTAAGGGTGTAAGTGTAAGTGCCTCGATGATTGTGTGAGTGTATGGATAATGCCTGGGTAATTGGATGAATGCATGAGTTGTAACTGGGTAAGTGAATGAGTACATGGGTAATGCCTGAGTGAATGTGTGAGTACAAGGGTGGTGTCTGGGTGATTGTATGAGTGCATGGATACTACCTAGGTGATTGGGGAGTGTTTAGACAGTGCCTGAGTGAATGGATTATTGTGTACGGGTACAGTTTGGTTAATTGGATGAGTGCATGAGTGGTGCCTGACTTTATAGATGAGTACATGCGTACAGCCTGAGTGAATGGATGGGTACAAGGGTAGTGCCCGTCTGATTGGATGTGTGCATGTGTAGTTTATGGCTGAATGGATGAGTGCATGGATAATGCCTGGGTGATTGGATGAGTGCATGGATACGGCCTCGGTTATTGGATGAGTACATGAGTAGTGCCTACATGAGGGGGTGAGTGCATGGTAGTGCCTGGGTTATTGGGCGAATGCATGCATTGTGCCTGAGTGATTGAGTGAGTGTATGGATAGTGCCTGGGTGATTGGATGAGTGCAGGGGTAGTGCCTCCGTGAATGGACGAGTGCATGGGTAGAGGCTGAGTGAATGGATGAGTGCATGGGTAGTGCCTCAGTGAATGGATGAGTGCAAAGGTAGTGGCTGAGTGAATGGATGAGTGCATGGGTAGTACCTGGATGCACGGATGTGTGCATGGATAGTGCCTCAGTAAATGGATGAGTGCAAGGTTAGTGCCTGGATGAATGGATGAGTGCAAGGCTATTGCCTCAGTGAATGGATGAGTAGAATGGTAGTGCCTGCTTGATTGGATGTGTGCATGGTTAATACCTGGGTGAATAGATGAGTGCATGGGTAGTGCATGAGTAAATGGATCATTGCAAGGGTTGTACCTGAGTAAATGAATGAGTGGAAGGGTAGCTCCTTAGTGATTGGATGAGTGCAAGGTAGTTATGTTGTTATGTTATGTTAAAATAAATGTATAAAGCGGATGTACACCGGGGTGGTTTCTTGGCGCGACTTTGATTGATACCCAAGTCCTAAAGAGTTATTCAAAATGCCTGTCGAAATAGCCAAGTTTTAAAAAGGCTTCGGAAGCCCAGGAGATTGGTGCAGATCGGATTTCAGAGGGGAGGGAGTTCCACCAGTGCGCTTTAATTTAAAAGAGGGAATGGAAAAGAGTTGCTTATGGGCCGAACGAATATTGCATTAGGGAACATGCTTGTTAATCAAGTTGTTCACAAATGTAGGACTTCTTCCATTGAGTGACTTAAAGATAGGACACCCAACCTTGAAGGCACAGCGCTGATCCACCGTAAGCCAATGTAGTTTCTTTAGGAGAGGAGTGACATGATGGTGCCTAGGTTGATGAACAATCAGACGTGCGGCCTGATTTTGTACCATCTGCAAACGTTTTGATAAGTAGAGGGGGATGCCAAAGTATAGCGAATTAGCATAGTCGGTATGGGACATGACCATAGCTGGGTTATTGCATGAGTGCGAGTGTAGTGCCTGGGTGATTGTGTGAGTGCATGGATAGTGCATGGGTGAGTGGATGAGTACAAGGGTAGTGCCTGGATGCATGGATGAGTGCATGGGTAGTGCCTCAGTGAATGGGCGAGTGCAAGGTTAGTGCCTGAGTGAATGGTAAGAACATAAGCGCGGAGATACCCCTTCGGGGGTCGAATTCCTGCGCTATATAAGCAAATAAATAAATAAATAAATACATGGATGAGTGTATGGATAGTGCCTGGGTGATTGGATGAGTACATAGGTAGTGCTTGGGTGATTGGATGAGTACATGGGTAGTACCTCAGTTAATGGATGAGTACATGGATAGTGGCTGAGTGAATAGATGAGCGCATGCATACTGCCTGAGTGAATGGATGAGTACAAGGATAGTGCCTTGATATATGGATGAGTGCATGGTTAGTGCCACAGTGAATGGATGCGTGCAAGGATAGTAGTGCCTGAGTGGATGAGTGAATGGATAATGGCTTGATGGATGATTGAGTGTATGGGTAGTGCCTGGGTGAAGGGATGAGTGCATGGGTAGAAGCTGGGTGAATAGATGAGTGCATGGGTAGTACCTGGGTTAATGGATGACCAAAAGGGTAGGGCCTGGTTATTTGGATAAGTGCATGGTTAATACCTGGGTGAACAGATAAGTGCATGGGTAGTGAGTGAATAGACCAGTGCAAAGGTAGTACCTGAGTAAATAAATGAGTGGAAGGGTAACACCTGAGTGATTGGATGAGAGCAAGGTGGTGCCTGGGTAACTGCATGAGTGCAAGGTTAGTACCTGGGTGATTGGGCAAGTGCATGGATAGTGCTTGGGTGAATGGATGGATATTGCCTGCATGATTGGATGAGTGTATGGATAGTGCCTGGGTGATTAGATGAGTGCATGGGTTGTGCCTAGGGGATTGGATGAGTGCAAATGTGAAGCTCAGTGAATGGATGAGTGTAAGGGTAATGGCTTGGTGATTGGGTGATTCCATAGATAGTATCTGGGTGAATGCAAGGATACTGCCTGAGTGATTGGGTGAGTGCATGGATAGTGCTTTGGTGATGGGATGAGTACATGTGTAGTGCATGGGTGAGTGCATGAGTGCATGAGTAGTGCCTCAGTGAATGGATGAGTGCAAAGGTAGTGGCTGGGTGATTGGATGAGTGCATAGATAGTGCCTAGGTGAATGTGAGAGTGCGTAGATAGTACCTGAGTGAATAGATGAGTGCATGGGTACTGCTTGGGTGATTGGATTAGTGCATGGGTAGTGCCTGGTTCATTATATGAGTGCGTGAGTAGCACATAGGTGACTGGATGAGTGCAAGAGTAGTGCCTGGATGATTAGATGAGTGAAAGGATAGGGCTTGGGTCACTGCATACGTGCAAGAGTAGTGGCTTGGTTATTGGATGAGGACATGGACGGTGCCTGGGTGATTTGGTAAATGCATGGATACTGCCTGCATGATTGGGTGAGTGCCTGGGTACTTGCATGAGTGCAAGGGTAGTACCTGGGTGATTGGGCAAGTGCATGGATAGTGCCAGGGTGATTGGGTCAATGAATGGATAGTGCCTGCATCATTGGGTGAGTGTATGGATTGTGCCTGGGTGATTATATGAGTGCATGGATAGTGCCTTGGTGATAGGGTGAGTACATGTGTAGTGCAAGGGTGAGTGCATGAGTGCATTAGTAGTTACTCAGTGAACGGATGAGTGCAAGGGTTGTGTCTGGGTGATTGGATGAGCGCATAGATAGTGTCTAGGTGATTGTGAGAGTGCATAGACAGCGCCTGAGTGAATGGATGAGTGCATGGGTACTATTTGGGTGTTTGGATTAGTGCATGGGTAGGGCCTGGTTTATTATATGAGTGTGTGAGTAGCACATAGGTGACTGGATGAGTGCGAGATTAGTGCCTGGATGATAAGATGAGTGCAAGGATAGAGCCTGCTTCACTGCATAAGTGCAAGAGTAGTGACTTGGTTATTGGGTGAGTACATGGATAGTGCCTGGGTGATTTGGTAAATGCATGGACACTGCCTGCAGGATTGGGTGAGTGCATGGATAGTGCCTGGGTGACTGGATTAGTGAATGGGTGCTGCCTGGGTAATTGGATGAGTCCATTAGTAGTGCCTGGGTGAGTGAATGAGTGCATGGGTAGTGCCTCAGTTAATGGATGAGTGCATACATAGGTGCAGGGTGATTGGATGAGTGCCTGGGTAGTGGTTGGGTGATTGGATGAGTGCCTGAGTAGACGCTGGGAGATTAGATGAATTCAAGTGCAGTACCTTGGTAATTGGATGACTGCTTAGGTAGTGGCTGGATGATTGGACAAGTGCACTGTTGTGCCTGGGAGATGGGTGAGTACATGAGTAGTAACACAATGAATCCATCACTAGATCAGTGATTTGACACACATAATATATCTCGACCTCCAACCACTGTGAAAAAATAGGAACAGATGAAATGTATTTGAATTTCATTTAGAAAATGAGGCAACCAAACAGCATAAAATATTTTTTTACGAAAACTTTAATTCAACACAGACAAATGTTTTCCTGTTTTTTCCTGTTTTCAGATTTCAAACGTGTTCACTTTCAACAGTGATGTATATAAAGACTCATCATGAAACAGTGGGGAAGAAGCAATAATGCTGTTCACTGCACTCGCTACAAGTTTTTTAATACTGGCTTGCTGATAGGTTACTACCTAAATGAAATGAACTATATGCTGTTTCAGATATTTTTATATTTGGTACAAAATGTCCAACAATTATGAAGCAGTCTTCATTTTTGCATATCCTTTTGTAAACTGTTCTTAGTCCGTGTATGAAAAACATAACTCATAGTACTATGTAGAAATTGCTGTAGCAGAAACAAAAGGGGTCTTTTTTTTAGTGGTGAAGATACTTTTCACATGCAACATAAGGCTACTGGTATTATGGTAACTCCAGTAACATTTTATCTGTAGTAACACATTGCAGTCCGCAAATATTCATAAATCCCTTTCACGCAGTTAAAAAGTATCCTTAATTTCTAACAGCTTGCTGTAGATAATACACCCAATAGGCCGAATAACGTCTCAGAAACACATAATCTATACATATCAACACAATACCACATATTCTTATCCTAGATTCTCCTTAGAACTTCGGTTCTAGAAATATCAGATATGAGTTTGGTAACGTTTTAGGTAGTCTTGATTTGAATGTCACTTGAATGTCATTGCACTCTGTCCATTCTGTTTAACATCTTAAATAAATTGTGTAGTGTCCAGAGGTTATATTAACTACTTCATGAAATTTGATTGCTATAGTTGTGAAAATTATTTTTGAGATGCAAGGTTGTGCAGCTTTAAAGTTTGTCATTTCAGTTCCTATTTTACTACCACCCACTCTGCATCATTGTAGCATGACTATGATATATTTTCCATACCTCTTTAGAAACAATGTTGGCCTAAGTTCTGATCTGCACTTTAGACAGGTCATATCTTGATGGACATTTGTAGTTAAATCTTCAAACGGCACAGCTTCACAATCTGGTAATGTCAAGTAAATTCATAATCTTCACAATTATGGGTCCATTTAGAAGTTAAACCAAATAATTCATTGATAGTCACATTTTCTTCAGCTAATAGTCCTGCTGAAGATTTTGAGAGAACACTACTGATCCAGTACAGTTGTCAGTGAGTTTTCATATTCCAGTAGCAGAATGTATAATACTTCTATAACATCTAAATTCTTCCAGTAAACTACTCTGTTGTGAAGACATTCTTTTATCTACCTTTTCTTAAAGCAACATATGACATTGCTTCTTTGAATGAACAACTACCAATATTAACAAGACATGTATCTACACTTAAACCTTGTGATTTGTGAATAGTTACTGCATACACTAAAGACACTGGGATCTGCTTTCGCTGGACATACAAGTCTTTCTCAAGTAAGAAACATAGAATGATTCAACCAATCTGCTTAGCTTCAGCAATATCTAACATTTTATGGCTAAGTATATCACATCATTTCTGTTTGGATAATTAACAAATTTCATAACTTTACCCAATGCACCATTCACTAGCCCTTTTTCAACATTTAAATTATGATGTAACATCACATGACAATTTTTACAGAAATGTAACTTTTTTTCTAATTCTGCAGTTTCCAACACAGTTTTCTAAACTGACCAAATTCAATTGCAGTTTTTCTGTTAGTAGCACTGTACCTCCTTGATGTTCCATTTTATATTTTGCTCTATTTGCGACAATCTCTTCTTTTTCCAGTTGCAATAATTGTTCTTTGAATTTACTACACTCCTCAAGAGTTGGCACCATGAGACTCATTTGTGAGGACCCCCACTCTTATATCCTTTAGTATATCTGCATAATGCATATCTCCTGCTTAGCGCATATTTTGGATTAACTCTTTGTATTGAAAATGTTCCCAAATGCTTACATTTCCAATACTTCCTAGTGAATTCCTTGTTTCATTACATAGGATTTCCTTGAATACAGGTTATCCTTTTATGGGAGCTAGTTGTAGCAGGTCTCTAAGGACTATTAAGCGTTTTCTTCCAAAAAGTAAATTGTAGTGAGTTTTTAATATTTGCTACATTCTTAAATGTATAAAAGCTACCATTAGATTGCTTTAATGTATTTAATACTCTTGCCACTTCATGACAAGCATCACCTGATCATATGTTGTATTTTAATGTGTTGTCCTGTTGAACAGACTGCATCAATAATCAACGAAGTGTAACTCCTTTAATATTATGAGCAGCTAAGCCTGCTGGTGCTGCGAATAATCACAACAAATTGGAATCTATTGTCTTCTGTAGGTAACTTGTCATTACTTAATAGGATTTTTCCAGTTCCAGCTTGACCACTTATGAACAATAGAACTGGTTTATATGTAAAACATGCACACTTTTTATTCTCATGGAGAAATCCATGTTCTACCTTACCCTTTACCTCTCTAAACATTATATTCTGATTTGCATTCAATTGTTGAGTTCTGGATCCACAGCTTCCTGTCTTACTGGCTGTATTGCATTCTCCACCTCATTTATAGCTATTGCAGATACATTTTCAATGATTGGCTGTCCAAGAGGATCTTGACTTACAGGTGCTGAACTTTGACTGCTCTGAGAACTCTTGCTTGCTTTCTCAGCAGAAATTGTTTCTTCTTGTTCAATCTTATCTCTCAACATTTGAAGATACACTTGAAACACAAAGCATTCAATACTGTCTTTCACAGCGTTGAATGAGTTTTCATAACAGTCAAATTCTCCAAGTAGCTCACTTTCAGTTCACCATGGCTTAAACAACTGTAACAAGGCTAAATAGAAAACTCTATTTTGTCTGGAGTGTGGCATCTTAACTTTCGATGGTTGATTACTTTTCCTTTGTTATGTCTCACCAAACATCCTTCACATTCAGCCACAACAAATTAACCTTCATCTATGTTTTCACTGGCATTACTTCTGTAAGAATAATGCTGAAGTATTTCATAAAGACACGTCTTTCCAGATGATGAATTCTTCTTGGATAGTACGTATCCAGCATGTTACTCTTCAGAATATCTGTACTGTGTGGCTCTGAAAGATATTGAAATTCAGGAAAATACTTCAGAAAATACTTCAGTACTCTGTTACGAGTATTAGCAAGCCCTAAACTCACCCATAGAACTCTAGATTTATAAAACAAACTGGCTGAGCTTAACTGGTCTACATGCTCATAGGAGCCTATCTCTGTGGGAAAGCATTTTCAAACTAAAACTGCACAATTTCTTCATAAGACTCTTCCCTGCGAAATCTCCTCCTATATCTCTTTCATCTCAGTTTTCTCTGACTTTGTTATATAAGATGTAACGTACCGAGCAACAGAAATTGAGTTGTCTGCAAAAAACTGCACATTCATGTTTGCATTCCATATCTTCAGAATCACAGTATTGTAGTCATTAATGTACCTGGAGGCCTCTGTTCTTCTTAGGTTTATGTATTTTTCCGTGGTTTCCTTGTAAGTGTATGTCTGACTGCAGACAAAAAGCTGTTGACTCTTCCTTTTGAGATGAACAGGTCGTGGGAATCCAAAATGAAATCTTGTATACAATTTACCTTTTGTTCTGTATTTTCGCTGACAATATTTTCTGCATCATATTCGTAGAACTTGTTCCCTGACTAGGTAGTCACTACTCTCCTTTGGGATGGAGCAAATTACAAACTGCTCAACAAAACACAATACAGACTCATCACTGTCTGTTCAACACTTTGGGGCATCTTTCACACACAACAGCATGTGAATATGGGGAGCACCTCTGGCTTGGTACTCTTTATGTCAAAAGAAATCAATCACTTCACCAAGAGGAGGTTTTGTTTTTTTCAAGATGAAATCCCTCATTGCTGAAATATGCGAATAAAATATCTTCAAACATTTGCAGGGTCTAGTGAGCACATTTGCCTATGACATCTTCAGATGAATGTCTTTTATATTTGAATTTGCCTCCTTCTAGTAGGTCATCCCATATTATGCAAATTACTCCTGTTTTTACAATATGATTCATGGCATATGAGAGGGCAGACAAGTCACTCTCAAAAAATAGGTACAATCTATATGGAATATCCTGATGAAATCTAGGATCATCTGACTAAAGTCTACTACATCTAAACTCAGCTGCAGGTATTTGCACAGGCCAGTCGTCATACCTGCCACCTACTCCAGTAGGAGAAAATGTGGGAAACACTGAGCTTCTAAACTTTTTTCCCACATATCTAATGGAGCTCCTTTTGCTTCCTTCATTTGAAACAGCTCAATGGCATCACCAATCACTTCTTTAGAATGCAAAGGTCAGATGCATTAATGTTCATAAATTTCTTCTGTCATGGACTGATCCACCTTCTCAATCTGCCCTGTTGATGGAAATGTCTGATCATCTATATATGTGATATCTTGCAGGCTTCCCACATTTCTATAGTAAATATTGTTTTGTACCAGATATAAAGTTCTTTTTCACCTTTGGTAATATATACTAACTCCTGCCATATCTTCCTGTTCTTGATTAGCACACCCTTTACAAGAACTATTATTCTTTCCTCTAAATCACTATCTACCCCTACCTATTCAATGTTTTTTCTTGACATCTAATGCCAAATACACTGCTCTTCCTTTTAGACCTTTGCAGATGTTATGTTATACTGTATTTCTAAAGCGCACGGCTACTCAGAGTGTCCCGGCAATGTAGGAGCAAGTTACCTCTCTCTGGCTCCATGCGTGATATAGCCTGAAATGGATGTATAGTTCGGATAAGAATGGACTCATCAATATTTAAACCTTGAAGTGCTTCTGGAACGGGAGCCAGTTCTAACTTGTAATGCACAGCTCTAGCAGGCAGTTTATTATCCTCAAATTTATTGTAGCAGTACTTACATATAACTTTTCATGTGGACAAGTCAAATCTTTCTTCTACAAATATGTACGGTGCAAACTGTTGCCAGTTATCATTATTCTCTATTGTACTTTTTAAATATAACTCAAACGTCCATGTTTGGTTCTTGTAGTGAGAGCGTCAACATCATATACAAACATACTCTGGTTTTTCAGCACATACTGTCTTAAATTATGTAATCTCTTCTTCAAAACTATCAACTGAAGTACCTGTGTCCTGTTCTACAACTCCTCCTGTTATCAACTCTCCAATTTCCCTAGAGTGCTGTTCTGGACCAAAAAAACGAAACTGCACATCCTCACTAACTTTTGCTACCTCTGCCACAGTACCATGCAAAAGTACCCTATTCATTTTTCCTAAACATATTGCAGGAGATTTCACATAGTGCAGCCTCCTAACTAAAGTTTGCATTGTTGAGTGGTGTACAGATAACATCTTAAAATGATGAAAGGTGCGTTGGCAAACTTTCTTTGATAAACAAGCTAGTGAGTGTCCCTGCAAATGTGAATGCTTTCTCAACTTGCAAGGATCCAAACCTTGTAAAGTACTTATTTTGTGTTTCAAACTTCACCTTGAAAATATATGAAGGAATTTCCTTAATATATCAATGAATTGCTGTCTAATACCACCGACACTACTACAATTCCATTTGTATACAGGGGCCAGACTACGCCTCCCTTTTACGTCTTCTGCCATAACTTGTTGTACATTTCTAGGTACCATCAGGTCTGTTGCTAAAGGACTGCCATTCTTAATTTCATAACATCATCTGCATTCATCAAGAGCATGAACTAATCTGTTGTTCTGGAGATAGCTTTATTCATTATAGAAAAGCTCTGTACTAGAAGCATGTATCCATTCTCCACTAAAAACTGTACAAAAGTTACTTCTATTCACTAATCTTTTCTTCTGGTTCTGTCGCTTCATGCACAACACTATTTTGTCAAGACTCTTCATTCTATTTGCAATCAAAATGAAAAGCTTCCTCTTCAAAGCAAAAACCTTATCAACTCCTTCCTCATAGTTCCCTGTAGATTTATAACCACTCTACTACGAAACACTTTGGCTCTGATTTCCTTAAATTGCTTACGTCTGCTGGTTAAGGTGCATCCATGTCATTTACAATCGTTTCTGTTCTTGCAATGTACATTTTGTTCACTCCTATTGTTTCTCATAGTCAAAATTTTCTTTTCTTTATTTGTAATCTTTGCAAATGTTTGCATACATTTTTAAGAAATTACTTTGTCCTCTTACCAGTTGCTCTTTTTTCTTTCACCACTTTTTCTACATGTTTCCCCTTTTATAACTTATATCTGCAAACATACTGTAGTTGATGCTGTTACTTTTTCGTTCGAGCTTTTGTAGGCATTGAATCTTTGTGTAGTTATGTAGATATTGTTCTGTAAAAAAAAAGGACACTTAATTTTTACCCTAGCCAATCATCAAGTACTTTACTACTGACTTACACAAAATACAAAAACAGTTTTCATGTTATGCTGTAGTTTAAAATCTACAGATGAACCTAGATATATTACTAGATGCACTTACTTCAATATAAGAAACTCAGAGCAAAACACAAAACGTTATTTATTAGTTAAGATGTAACATTTTAGCATCCTCTTGTTCAACACAGCTACATCATAACTCATTTCCCACGTTTCAGTTATACATGGCGAAAAAACAGTTTATTCCTTCTGTAGTAAATTTTAAAATGTACATCAAGGCAAGTAGGCATATTTATCAACCCCATGCAAATTCCAGAGCATCACATTTTTTGACACACCGACTCCGTAATGTGGTGCTCCATATTCACAAAGCCATGTAAAGCCATTCTGCATAGCTATTCATGGCCTTATAATACAGGCACATTTCAGGCATCACTTTGCATGTCCAAATTTACAACAATTCATAAAAGTGGCAATGCTTCAGAATCCTACACCTCCCCAGGGGAGTTGTAGGGAGATGCAACGAGGATAAATACTTGTATTTCTCCTCCTTTTTTCCTGTGTCTATGCATGCTGCATTCTGCAGCACTAGTACAAAGAGCTAAATACCTCTTATAATTGTTTTTCTGCATGAAGGTGTCCCTTCCTACACAAATACAATCTTCCCCACTACACAGGCACCCTAGCACCGTGGTGCAAGGGTGTCTCTGTTGGCGCATGGTAGCCATTTGTGCACCAGCACAGGGAGACTGCATAGGGATCCATCATATTGTTGTAAATTTGATGCTTCCATGTGGTTTGAGAGAAATGCAACATGGCACAGCCAAATGGCTTGCAGCTCCGCACTGCATTACTTTCTTCAAAATGTAGCCCCAAGTGCCTGTTTCAACACTGTAAATGCAAAAACACAACATAAAAGCTATTGATGCCTCTCTACCACTGTGTTAGTGGTCTATTTACTATCTCAGTACTGTTGTACTTAAATTTATCAAATTTACATTTTGGGAAACAGTGCATATAACAATCTGCACGTTAATGTCTAACAAAGGGGAGAGGAGTTAGCCTAACGGCTAAGGCGCTTGACCTCGGACCTGGGGATCTGGGTTAGAGTCTCGGTAACGACGCCAAACCTCCTGTGATTCTGGGCAAATCACTTAATCTCCCCGTGCCTAAAAATGAAAGTGTGTGTCCTCATGTAAAAAAAAGAAAATGTAACTTGTGCTATGTAAAGCGCTCTGATACCTGATTCGGTTCGGGTCTAGTTCGCGCTATATAAAACTCTAAAAAAAAAAAAAAAAAAGCATATACCTGACTAATTCTTCCAACTACATGCAAAGAGTATGTTCCAGCTTGTATATATCATTCACCAGATAGTTCTAAAAGTCTGCATATTCCTCAGTAAAACTTGTAAAAACATGTGTTTGTGGTTGAATATTTGGATACTCCCTGGGTGATTGAATTGGTGCAGAGATAGTACTTAGGTGATTCTTTGAGGCTACAGGTAGTGCCCAAATGATTCCCTGAGTATATCAGAACTCCATGGGTTGTTCCTTATCTGTATAGTTACTGCCTACATGTTTCCATGAGTATATCACTAATATCAGGGTGTTTGGGTGAGTACATGAGTAGTACCTGAATGGTTAGATAAGTGTATGACTAATATCTCAATAATTCATTACATGCATAGATACTGGTTAGATGATTACATGAGTGCATGTTTTGTGCCTGGATGGTTGCAAGAGTGCTCAGATAGTATATTGGTTATTTATAGAGTGCCTGAATAGTGCATATATGATTGTTTCAGTACATGCATAGAACTTAGCAGATTGGATGTGTCCATTAGTAGTGTTTTAGTAATTTCATGACTACTTGGCTGCTGCACATGTGATTTTGGTTCAGTGAACATGTAGTGCCTGGATGTTTAGATAACTACATGGGTGGTGCCTGGATAATTAAATAAGTGTATCAGTAGTGCCTGGCTGATTACATGAGTGCATGGCTAGTGTCCGAGTGATTCTATGACTCCATTGTAAAACCTTGAGAGATTGAATGCAAGTAAGTGTACTACTGGGGTGATTGTATTAGTGCAAGAGTATTCACTCTGAAATTAAACGAGTCCATAGGTACTGGATGGATAACAGGTTTTCTACAATAGTACTCTCTATGTAATTAGATGAGCGCATGAGTAGTACCTGAGTTTTTGCATAAGTTCATGCATGTCCTGCAGTGTTTCAATGACTGCACCCGTTGTAAGTGTGTGCTTAGTTGACTGCATAGCTTCTGTGCAAGTGTTACAATGACTTCATAGTGACAGCCTTGTTAATTGCATAAGTAAATTGTTATTTTATTAGATGAATGTATAAGTAGTGCTTCCATAGTTCAGTGACTGCATAATTTCTGACTGCCTGATTCGACGAGTACATGTGTAGTATATGGGTAATTGAATAACTCCATGGATACTGAATCACTGATTTGATTACTGCCTCACTAGTGGTTGGGTGATTGCATGAGTATCTGAATACTGCCAGATTGACAGTGAAATTATCTTCATTACTGTTAGATACGTAAAGGTTGTAACTATATATCTGACTCATCTCCTTCTGTCAATATCAAACTCCCTGTTTTACTGTGTATATGCTTTTCTACTGAGCCATGTTTGAGTGAAGTCGAGATATCACACTTGGTATATAATTGCACACATGGCTCTCTAGGAGCATGCATTGCTTTGTTACTGAGCATGCACATGCATCAGTAAGTTTCTAAAATTGAAAACAACATTTAAAAAAGGTTCAAAAAACAAAACCATTTATGAATGGTATACCTACATAATTTCTCAAATACGCCTTCTGCTTCTAAAACATATATTCAGCATTTTCTAAACAGATGTTACACTCCAAATGAAGCTAAAACTACTACAACTCCCAGAATGCAAATGCCAGATGTATCTCTTCTGCACATGATATTTAGAAATTTTTAAACAATTCCTTGTTCATCATTGCAACTTTCCACAAACCTATACTATTATTTTTCAATACATTACACAATGTAATAAAGATGCACTAATTCATGTTTCTTCTACTTCCCAAAACATTCACCACTAACCTCTTAAACACATACCCTCTAATACATACAGTTAATCTGATATATTTTTTCATATCACTGTGATATTCTTTTTGATCAAACTCCCATTTACATCTTCATTTCTAATGTAATTTTTATAAAGGATTAAAAAGTTATGTACATACCAGTGAATTCAGTTTGTTGATGAAATTGTTGTTTTAGCTCTTTCTGGATAGTTTTGACACTGCTAGAATTTGTAAAAACTAAGCACAAGAATGATACACCACGCTCATGCAAAGCAACAATGAAATAGCAACCTCTTCAACTTTGCACTCTGTGATCATGAGAAAAGTAGCAAATGAAATCATGTCTTTCATTTTAGACTACACTATAGCCACTTGTTAATGGTTAGTATCTGTTAACCCTTTCCCTCCGTTTCAAAAAGAGATTCCTATGTGCATTCACAATATATTCTAGCTTCATTTTTTATTATTTAAATACTATACACAGTTTATTACATAGTCCTGATTTGGAAAATAAAGTGTGCCATTACTTAAATTGTGCATCACTCTTCAACTTTAAAAAAATAATGTTCTGTCTCTTTAACACCCTTCCCCCAATATACTCTTAGCTCAGTGAACTTAACAACCCAGTGCAACCAGTAGTTTACAAGTTCACAGCACATGGTAGAAGGATCATGCTACTTCCAAATGAGATACATCAGGTGTGGTTTACTCCACAGATTCAAAAGCATATCAATGTCTGTATAACAATTCTTTTTTTAAACAACAGCCAATAAGACTTCTTCTGGAGGCATCCAACATACTACCTAATTTTGTTCACTTTAATGCTGACAGCATCCAACGAAGAAAATATTTTATATATATATATATATATATATATATTTATTTTTTTTTCAATTAAAAAAACCATAGGTTTCCGGGCATTATAGTTAGTTGGACATTTCACTCGTACAAATCCATAGAAATTCCCCCGTTATAGTTAGTTCAGCAAACTATAACTCACGCCCCTGCAATGCACTGCTGATGGTCAGTAGCATCAATGATGACATCACTGATGACATCTCAAATGACATCATCCAGTGACAGTGTGTTTCTGTAAAGTTTAAATATGCTATATATATCTATGGAAAGGCGTATTTAAGAATGAGTGGGTGTATAAGTGTCTGAATGGATAATTTAGTAGGTGCATGACTGACTCTATAAGTGAGTCATTAAACGTATCTTACTGAATGCATGGGTTAGTGACTAAACTGTGTGCATGTCTGTACCCGTCTGTCTGTTGGTGTGTAAGTGGCAGCATGGGTTTGCGAATAGCTACATGAGTGTCTATATGGGTTATTGATTTGTTGTCTGATATCTGTATGGGAGCCTGAGTGTTTGTGTGGGTGGGGTGTGTGTGACTCTGTGCATAGATGTGTGAGTGGGTGATTCACTGGGTGCATGGTTTCAAGAGTGCATCTCTGATGGACTGTATGGGTGGGTGAGTGTATGTATAAGTGTGTTGGTGAGTGAATGTATATCTCAGTGGTACATGTGTGACTAACTACATATGTGAAAGGCAGTAAATATGTGTGTTGGAATATATAAATAGCTATAAGTGAGTGTGTGATTGTGAGATTGGCTGTATGGATGAGTCCGTGCTTGTATCAGTGATTGTATAAGAGCGTAAGAATGTGCTAGCATTTGTTTGAGTAATTGAGCTGGTTTGTTTATAACTGTATAGGTGAGTAAATGGGAGTGTGATTAATTATTTGCATGACTGACTAGGTGTGTGAGTACCTCTATGGATGAGTGGCGGTGTGTGAGTGTCTTTATAGGTGTATGAGTGCATATGATAGTCCTGTACTGAGTGACCATAAGTATGAGTAGATGTGTGTGTAGACCTAAGAATCAGTGAGTGGGTATGTAGTTATTGGTGTTGGAGTGTCTATGGTTTTGAGAATGGCAGTCTGTAATTTAGAGTGGGTGTATATAAAGTTATATCAGGGTGTGCGAAGATGCATGAAATTATCACATGCATGATGTCATCAGTGAGTCATCAGTGATGTCATTTGAGATGTCATCAGTGATGTCATAAGTGATATAACTGACCATGTCATGAGTGATGTAATATGTGACGTCATCAGCAGTGCATTGCGGGGGCGCGAGTTATAGTTAGCTGAATTAACTATAACAGGGGAATTTCTATGGTTTTGTACAAGTGAAATGTCCAACTAACTATAACGCCCCTGAAACCTATGGTTTTTTTCAGTGAATTCCTAAGGTTTTTTAAATGCTAATTTCTAACTATAAGGTGCCTGAAACCTATGGGTTTTTCAGTGAATTTCAAAGGTTTTTTAAATGTTAATTTCTAACTATGACGTGCCTGAAAACTGTGGTTTTGTCAGTGAATTTCAAAGGTTTTTCAAATGCTAGTTTCTAACTATGCCTACAGAGGTAGGACATGTGAAGAAAGAAGAAAAACACACAGAAAGAAGCAAAACAAATGTAGAAAGAAGCAAAAGAAGTCCCCAAAGACAAAGAAAAGTGCAGGAAAAAGCAAGACATGTGCAGAAAGAACCAACAGAGGAGCAGAAAGAGGCCTTGTTGCAAAATCATCCTGTGCCCACAAACCAGGCCTAGAGCCAGTGCTCTGCTAAAAGACACTTAGCATACAGTGAAAATACCTACACAAACTAGGGAACACTATGCGTTGGGGTACCCCTGTGATTAGCATGACCTCCATTGTAAGGCCCTAGTACATAATAGGGCAGGGGGATTAAAACTACCTCTTAAAATGTGCTATGGGGCGCGTTTGCACAGTGGTGAAGGTAGGCGTGCCTGAGGTGACATGCGTGCAAACACGCCCTGTGGCCGTTTTAAGTTGGGAGATTAAGTCCCCTTGAATCCTGATGGTCCCTGGGGTCCAACTAGCCAACCAGGTACATCCAGAAAGCGCCCCAGAACCGCATTGCTGAGAGGTGTAAAAAGGTGTAAAAAGGGGCGTAGCCTGGACTACCTCTCTGCAAAGCAGGCCTCTGGCCCTTACTGGAGGTACCTGGTGGGCTAGTTGGCCTCCAAGGGCCCTCAGGATTGAAGGGGAATGAATTCCCCAACTTAAAATGCGCCACATGGCGTGTTTGCATAATAGTGAAGGGACGGGGCGGGGCCTGAGGTGACGTGTGCAAACACGCCCTGTGGTGCGTTTTAAGTTGGGGTATTAATTCCTCTTCAATCTTGAGGGTCTCATAAGGGACTCATAAAGCGCGTCATAGCATGCAGTCCTGGAATAACACAATCCTTTCTAAGACACTACATGAGGTATACCCAATAGCATGTTTGACTTGCTTAGCGCTTTGGAAGGTTTGGCAGTTGCCAAGTGCTACCATTATGGGTAAGCGTTAGGTGGATGATTGGCCAATGCTGAGAATGATAAGACAATCAGGAAGTAGAGCAATACACTCAGCAGGGCTGTTCCATATGCAAAGGTAGAGCATGTGCTCCCACAAGACTGCTAGCAGGGAATGAGCGTATGCTCCTGCAAGACCGATAGCTCTCAGCAGCCATCTTGAAGACTGGGACTCTAAACGCCATGCCCCAACAGCACCCGCTTGCTAGGCAATCAGTACTCACCTGATCTGTTCCCATTTAGGGCACACCATTTGGAATGGTTCCCCGCATTTCAGCATCCAGACTATTTCCCCACATATCCAAACCAACAAACCTGCAAAAAAAATACAGAGTACAGTAAGGCACACATCAATGAGTGCATCCCCTGACTTAAACCTTGTCTCGGAAAAGGACTGTGTGCCTTTGTCTGGTTTTGGTGGGCTGACTCTGTGCCATTCTTCCTGAGAGCAGTCAAAGCATCAATATGCGCTCAATTCTAAACCTCATATTATGGTAGAATGTTACCTAATCTTAGTGCACCACGCTCAGCAGCAGCATCAGTGGCAGAAAAGAAAAAAAACACAAAGACTTTGTTTCTAATCACAAAGGACTAATCCCCCAAGACCGTTGTGACTAACCATGGCTAATATACATCTGTTATTGCACCTCCATTGTGCCTCCTAAGAGACTAACCACACATCTTGTGGCATATGGGCACAGTGCTTCATCAAAGATTTATTTGCAGAGGTGGCATGATCGGGCAGTATGTGTGTGCTTTCCATGCCGATCAGACATCAGATTCTGGAAGGCACTCTACCCAGTAATGAAACTGGTGTTGCAATTTGGGCTGCAATACTTGGACTCGAGCAGTCCGCAGCTATTATAGGTTTTATGTTGATCTGGCCATAAGAGAGGTAATGCTGAGAGAGTAATGTCAGAAGAGAGTGAATGAGGTGTGGTGATTAGTGGGTAACCTGTTTTATGTTCACACTACATCCTTGACACCCATCAGACAACCACATACGAGGGTTACCCGTGAAGTAATGGACCAGAACGTGTTTATTATTTTGTCCCATTCCCCAATCCCTTAATTGCGACTCGGGCCGGCAGCAATGCGGTCCATGGAGCTTTAGAGGGGGTGCTCGGACAGTCAACGAACATAACCGTGCAACTAAACAAGCACCTGGGAGAGACTCAGCTGAACCCCATCACACTATGAGCCTGGTTCCCAAAGAGCCTCTGCAGTCATGGCAGAGGCCCCACAGTCATGGGGACTCTCCGCAATTGGGGTGCAATCTTCGCAATGAGTATTCTGATTTTGGAGATTCCAACCCGAGTGCAGAGACTCCCCCACAACTGCGGGACCTCCACCACAAGTGCAGGGGCCCTTTATGAATCAGGCCCAGAGAGAGGGAAATCATCAGAAATTGCACTAATGCTTAAGCCAGAAAAGGGTCCATTACACTAAGCCAGTGATATGCCAACCATGATCTTAACCAACAATAAACTCAAAAATCTTGGCAAAAGTACTGGCCAATCACTGAAACTGGTGCTACCTTCCCTTATTCATAAAGACCAAGTGTGCTTTATCCCAGCATCACACCCCCACTCCCTGATGAATGTCCTATGGCATGTGCGGTCAGGCACAAATGAAAAAACAGTGGTATCTCTCAATCCTGAAAAGGCACTTGATAGAGTCAAGTGGGCATACCTTTTCCAGGTTCTACAAAAATGGGCCATAGGGGATATTTCATTCTAGAATTCAGAGGCGTTACACACTCATAATCACCAGGTTCACTTGTAATGGACACTTATCCGAAACCTTTAGGTAAGAAAGGGCACCGGGCATGGATGGCCACTATCCCGATTCTCTTCATATTAGCACTAGAGCCAGTGGCAATAGCAGCAGGGAAACACCAGACATCCAAGCGATATTGATGCAAGGACGGTTGCACAAGGTGTCTCTGCATGCTGCATTCTCAGGTTTTAATATTAACTGGGATAAATGTGGGCAGTACCATTCATGCGTCATACAACAATAGCAACCCTTGTAGGCCAACTGTTTAGATGGATGCCAGATGATTCAGGAAATGGAATATGGCTCAGGTTCAATAGGTGTGAAAGAACATAGGACCATGATCTGGGAAGTATTGGGAAATGGTAGAGTTCTGTTTGGAAAACATTAGGCATACACAGGTTTGAATGTAAAAGTGGATTTAATATGTATTCTGGTTGTTGACCACATGTAGCCTTACTAAACAGCAATAGAGAAATGTTAAACAGAAATACGTTTTACATAATTAATTAAAAGTAATGTAATGATATTTTGATTAAAAATGAATATACATAAAAACCTGTCAATTCCATATTATTTTTTAAATTCACACAAGGTTGTCAAATTATTTGAAAATTAAATAATCATTTTTTTTAAATCCTTTAAAAAGAATTATATTAAATGTATTTTTTTAATAGTCTAAATATTTTACTTCAGTTTAACATTGTTTTCTATGCTGTTTTATTATAAGTTCCTACTGCTATTGATTTGTATGCGAGGGTGTTGCAGTGGTTGGCCATGCTTGGTGTTGAACCTACTCCAGCTATGAGCTGGAGTACATTTACTGCTGCTTTTGGGTCAGTTTTGGGTGCAGCAATGGCCTTACCCTTTTGTTGATGGATGCATGTCCCACCTTAACACATGCCTAGCCCCCTTAACCACTTCATACTCTTTCCTTAACTCCTCCCCATTATTTGTATGTATTTTGCCTTTTCTAGCCACTCCCCTCTGTTCCGCCCACATTTATTAAAAAGGTATACTTATATATGTTGAGACTCCGCTTTCAGGATGGACATATCGGCCCAGATATAGATAGGAGAGGTGGAGAGTGAACCTCCACATGTAGGTGTATCCCTTCCTGCAAACACACAATCCAATATGCTACACAGGCACTCTTGCACCATGGTAAGGGTGCAGAATTGGCATTAGGCAGCCCAAAGGGAGCCAGTGCTGGGACAGGACAGGAATGCGTCCAAATGGGTGACTTGCTGAACTGCATTCCAGACCTCCTCATAAATGAGCTCCTTGATTTATAACAGCAGAGAGCCTGCTGCACAAGGTGGCGTTAGAGGCAGAAGAACAGTAATACCCACCAGAGGTAGGGTGTTGAACCCAGGATTTGTTTGAAGCTCAGGCCCTTTGCCAAGGGCCTGCAGTGTTTTCCCAAATTCCATAAGAAACAAGGATTGGGTGGCAATAGTCCACACATTTGGTATATTGGAAGGTGGGGTATTGAGAGCAAAGAGTCCTCGGAGCACAGACCAGTCAAAACATCTCCCTCTGCATTCTTCAGGCCAGCGGTGGGATACGGAGCATAGGGTGTGGCCTGTGGACATGTTCTGTGCACTGAGCCCACTGGGAATGGCTGATGGCCATGTCCTGTGGGTTCCAATGCTATCTTAATTAGACACAGGATGTTGCTAGATGCATTTCCGCGCAGGCAGATAAGATAGGAGGCCTGGGTATCGGGCATAGCCTAAAGCCACATACAACACTCGTGACCCTGTGTGAGTACATGGCTGCAGACCATTCCCAACCGCAGACCTTTCACTGTGTGCTCCTGAGCAGAAGGACTGTGTGTAAGGCATGAACAAAGGCCACATCCTGCATCCACCACCCACTAGACACGGCTGAGCCAAGGCATCAGGAGCTGGGCAGATGTCGTTTGCAAATGCCACACCCTGCACCCAGTGCTCTGAGTTCATTTAGCACAACAGAAGGCCTTGCAAGTAACTCTCATGGCAAGGCAGTTGGAGGGCAGGTGGGTGGATGCAGGGCGCTGCTGAAGCCCACTGACTGTGGTGTCAAGAGCCTGCAGAGCACAGCTTAAGGTCATTCACTGCGGGCCCTGTGGACCAAGACATGGGGTGCAGCACATTTCAAAAGACCACATCCTAGCTGGTAACCCGTGGTACAATGACTGCAGTCCATACCTCATCATCTCCTCTGTAATCTTCCCCACCTGGTGTTCCCTTAAAGAACCATCCAGGCTCTGAGACTGAGGTTAGGCACTACCGGGAAAAAAAACATTCTCACTCCTTCCCCTTAAGGACAGGACGTGAGGCCCTACACCACTCTCACTACTACAGGACCTAGCTGGGCTACTCTGCGCCACTTCCACCACTCCGGGCTGGAAGATACCTGAGCCACTCCCCACAGGATCACACCCCAATGCCTCTCCAGACCCTCTGGAATCCACCACAAGGCCTGCCTCCAATGTGAGCTCCCTGGGGTCAGAGAACTCACCCTCCAACAGGTGTTGGCATAGCTCTGGAAAACTGGGACTTACAATATGCTCTCGCACAATTGGATTACACAGCCCCCATTGCAGGGTTAACCAAACTATCCTTCACCTCACCATCCAGCACCTCACACACATACTCCACACCATTCTCCTGAGACTGGCCAGACAGTAGCGGACTGTCCCTGTCACACAGCCCACACTCTTCTGGGCGGTCCTTACACTCACCCACCAGGACCTCAACCATGGGGGAATCCCTCCCACCACTAGGATGATGAACTCCTACGCCAGCTACCCTATTCCCTTCAGGGACGCTGCGCACTACTGCGGCTACCTCATGCCCTTGAACCTCCTGGTGTATGTTAACCCCCTCCAAGTCAGGTGCCATATCTCTAGGTGCACGCACTATGCTGTCAGCACTAGCTACCTGAATGTTGCTGCCACCAGCTGAGCTGGACTCCACCTCCAACTCAGCAAAGCCTAATCTGCGAGCTACACAAATCTCTGGATGTTGGGTTGAAGCCCTCCTTGCTTCAAGCTCCTTGAGCTCCAAATCCAGTTCTCTCATTGTCAAGTAGTGATCTCTTTGGCGTTTTTGCGCCTCCATGGCTAATTTCTGATTTTCTATTGCCAGCCTTTGCTTTTCCATATCCATCTGTCCCTTTAATCTCGCCATCTCCATTTCATGTGCCCTGGTTGATGCCCTGTCTGCCAGCTCCTCTGGCGACAAGCATCTGGTTGCTGTCTTTTCCATCCTCACTGAACCAGGCATGACGTTTTCAAAAACACATGGAGATCTCCCAGCAAAATTAAGAAACAATAAAATCTGTGGCTGCGTTATTGGTCTGCTCTCACTATGTGGTAATCAGTAATTCACTGCATGTAAACTACAAATGCAAATTCGCAAATCCTCACCGCTGCGTCCAATGTTAGAATTGGGGGTCTCTGGTTGACACAAGTATGCACTTGTGACAAGCAGGGACCCTCTCCTCTAAGTCTGGGCAAAGGATGACCCCTTAGAATTACCCTTGCTCACCCTCTAGGTGCGTGGCGTGAGCAGCCAAGGCTATTCTTCAGGCGCTATGGAGTTAAGCATTTGTAATAACACACACAGTAAAATGTACCAATCCCCCCACAAATGGACACCAGGCAGGTATTATATATTAAAATACGTTCCTTTATGTAAAAATATATATATATATATATATATATATATAGATCAGACTTATCACAAGACCAATAATGTTTTTTTCAGGTTGGGCCACAGGTTGTAAATGGGCAAATGTTCTTTGCGCTGGTAGTTCAATAAAGCAAAGTTCTAGTCTTCTTTTTATGCCACAGTTCTCCCAATACTCTCCCTGGGGCCCCTTCACGCAGTTCCTGTCTACCCGTGCGCTTTCTAGCGCTCCTGTCCATTCCCAGCTCGAGATACGGGCCCGACCTGCCAAAGCTCACGCTTCTCGCGGAGCGCGCGGTCGGGTTGGGTGTACGGGCTGTACCGCGGTGTGCCGCTCACACGGCGAGGGGGGGGTGCAGGCTTGCGGATCTTCCAGGATCCCAGGGGGACACGGAGCGGTGCGAGCCTCGTTGGAGGGACGGCTAGTACCGCTGCTCGGTCTCCACACCTCCGAGGTCCTTTGTGAAGGCGGGGGCAGACGTACCGTAGCAATCACCACGCACAGTGTTCCAAAGGGGGAAAGAAGAACGTTGCGGGCCCCCAGCCCGTGGTAAACACTGTGCGTGGGCGAGTGGTAGCTTGTGCAGAGTTCCAGCGAAGGCGGGTGTGGGGTGCTCGGTGGCTCTTCAGGACAGCGAGGCTGATACCTGAGGCGCCCGTGCCTCACGGGGTCTGTCTCTGGATCTGTGTAGGTCCGGTGAAGATTTTCAGGCGGGAGCGTGGGGGCTCAACAGCGAGCCTCCATCAGCGATGGTTTCGGCGGTTTCCCTCGGCGGGGGGAGAGCGGCTCGGCAAAGCGGGGCTCTCCCTCGGCAGGGACGGGGAAATCTAGTGATCACGGCCTCGAGGAGGGGCTGGGGGCACCACGGCAGCGAGCCTTCCAAGGCGGGGTGACTCAGGGATCTCCCTCAGCGGGGGAAGAGTGGCGAGGCGGAGCGGGGCTCTTCCTCGGTGGGGACGGGAAGACACGGTCGGTCACAGCCTCAGGGAGGGGCTGGGGAGCACCAGGGTCACAGCTCCGGCGGTTGCAGAAATCCTTTAAAATACCGGCAGACGACCAGAAAGCAGGTTGAGCCAGATAGTCCTGTGGCTCAGGTCAGGGGGCAAGCTCAGACAAGCCCTTGGAGAAAGTTTCAAGCACAAATCAGCAAAATCTTTTCATCAAGTCTTTTCCTCTCCTTCCTCAGCAAGGCAAGCAGCAGGCCAGTCCTTCCAGCGTCTTCTTCTCCTTCTAGTTGGGCAGAGGTTCTTTGTGGGAAACATGATTCTGATTTACAAGGAGCAGGGCTCCTACTTTTATACAACATTTCTTTTGTCTTCTCAGGCTAGGGGGGCCTTTGCATAACTTTGTTGGGTGTACTTCTGGCTTCTGCTTTCAGTGTGAGGGGCAGGCACATCAGACGCTCCACAGGGAGGTGGAGCCAGCATTGTGTGGGATGGGGCAGCCAGGAGTACCTTGATGACAGTGCTTCGCCCTTCCTGGGCCAGGTGCAGGCTGAGTCATCAGTCGCTCTCCAGGGGGGCGGAGCCAGCATTGTGGTGGCAGAGCACAGCCTGATTAAGAGTCCAGGGGCACTCCTACCTTCCACTAAGGTGTAATCCTTTCATTCACCACCTGTCATCACCCAGCCCTGTCACTCACACATCCCAGACAGCCAGATACACATACCAGCAGAGGCGGGCTGAAATGGTTAGGCAAGCAAATGCTAACTTTCTAAAAGTAGCATTTGCAAACACAGGATATTAAAATTAACTTTACTAAAAGAAGTATTTTATTATTCTGAGTTCAGGCATACTAAACATTAATTTCTACCATGTTCCCTGAGCCTGCTGGTATTATAGAGTGTAATAATTCCAGCAGCCCATCTGGCCTAAAGGGAACAGGTAGCCTTTCAATAGTGAAAAACGAATTTGGCAGTAATTCACTATTAGGACAAGCCACACTCATCAGAGCATGTCCTACCTTACACTTACAATGCACCCTGCCCTTGGGCCTACCATAGGGGTGACTAATATGAAGTTAAGGGAAGGTTTAGGGGCTGGCAAGTGTGTGCACTTGCCCAGCCAGCATGACAGTACCAGACTGCACGCAGGTTCTGCAATGGCAGACCCTAGACACATTTTAAAAGGCTGCTTCTGTGGGTGGCGCAATCAGCGCTGCAGGCCCACTAGCAGTATTGGCATTCACAAGCCCTGGCACTCCTGGTGCACTTTACTGGGGACTGACAGTAAATCCAATGAACCAATCAGGAATATCAATCACATATACATTTTACATTGGGAGAGCATATGCACTTTAGCACTGGTCAGCAGTGGTAAAGTGCCCAAAGTCATTAAACCAACAAAAACAGGTCAGAGAGAGTATTGGAGGAAGGAAAAAAGTTCAGGGATGACCCTGCCAAGAGGGCCAAGTCCAACATGAAGTACATATTGGAGTACAAAGAGTAAAAAACTTTGCCAATGTTCAGTTTTGTGATCGGTACAAGATTTTCACAGCACCTGTTTTTTTTGGTAAAGAGACTAAGGACATCAAGTGGCACTGCTGCAGGAGGATTCCTCTTCAGTCAAGCTACGGGTAAGTGTGGGACAGCACATCTTTAGAACTAAAACTGGATTAGGGAAACTCTTATTGTGTAGGAAAACTTTATTGCTTGTTGTTCATGTTTTCTTTCACTATACAGCCAGCCTGACGATCCTCTGCCCTGGTCATCTCTTCAATTGGCTGGCAGCCAACTTTTGGTCTCTTCATTTTTTAGGGTGATCACCTTCTATGCTGTGTTCTGTAAAGACCCACGGTGGGTGGTACCTTGAGAAAAGTTGAGACATTAGCTTCGCTCCCGGGGAATTGGACTTCTGCCTGGATCAACCTGAATGCCCGACAATCACCACCACCAATACCTCAACCATCAATACTACCACCTATACCACCACCACCAAAACCACCACCACCAGCACCAATACCACCACCAATTCCATCACCACCAATACCACCACCACCAGTACCACCACCACCATCAATACCACAAATACAACCACCACCAATCCACCATCACCACTACCAATCCAATACCACCAATACACCAATCTCACTACCACCAATACCACCAACAACACCATCAATACAACCAATACCACCACCACCAATACCAACACCAACAATCCCACCACCCCCACCACTATCAATCCCACCACCTCCATCACCACCAATACAGCCAATACCACCACCAATACCACCACCAACAATACCACCTCTACCACCAATACCACCACCACAAATACCACCACCACCAATACCACCATCGCCAGTACAACTAACAGCAATCCAAAACCACCAACACCAATATCAAATCCAATACCACCACCACCACCAATACTACCACCAATACCCCCATCACCTATACAACCACTAATGCAACCACCACCAACAATAACACAAACACCAATACCACCACCACCAATACCCCAAATACCAATACCACCAATATTTCCAATACCATCACCAATACCATCACCACCACTAATACCACCAACACCAATATCACCACCAAATCTAAACCACCAATACCAATACCACCTCCAACAATACCACCACTAATTCCACCACCAATACCACCACCAATACCACCACCACCAATATCATCACCACCAATACCACCACCAGTATCACCACTACCACTACCACCACCGCTAATGCCATCAATACGAATACCACCACCAATACTACTACCACCAATACCAGCACCAGCAGCACCAATACCACAACCAATGCCATCACCACCAATACCACCACCTCCACCATAAATACTACAACTGCTACCAATCCAATACCATGGCCACCACAATATCAATGCCACTACCACCAATACCACCAAAAAGTCACCAATACAAACAATACCACCACCACCAATACCACCACTACCAATACCAATACTACCACCACCATAACCACCACGAGCACCACCACCTCGCCACTATAAATCCCATTACCTCCACCACCACCAATATCACCACCAATGCCACCAACACCAATACAAAATACCACCACCAATATCGCCACCCCATGACTATCAATCCCACCACCTCCATCACCACCAATATAACCAGCAATACAACCAATACCATCACTACCAGCAATCCCACCACCACCAATCCCACCACCAGTACCACCACCACCAATACCACCAGCAACACCCCCACCGACAATACCACCACCACTAATACTACCACCAATACCACCACCAATACCACTACCTCCATCACAACGAATATTGCCACCACCACCAATACCCCCACCACCAATACCACCACCACCAATACCCCACCTCCAATACCACCACCACCAATACCACCACCACCAAAACCACCACCGCCACCAATCCAATACCACCACCACCAATACCAATACCACAAATATCATCACCACCAATACCACCACAACCACCAATATCACCACCACCAATGTCACTACCAATACCACCACCAGCAATAACAACCACCAATACTACCACCAATACCACCAACTCTATCACCACTACCACTATCACCACCACCAATACCCAATCATCAATACCACCACCCTTATGGCCACCGCCAAAACCACCACCACCAGCACCAATACCACCACCAATTCCATCACCACCAATACCACCACCACCAGTACCAACACCACCACCAATACCACTGTTGGACTTGGGCCTTCTGGCAGGTTCACCCCTGAACTTTTTGCCTTAAATTAACCCCTTCGACGCTCATGACGAGCTGGGCTCGTCATGAGGTAGCCTCCTCGCACGCTCATGATGAGCCCAGCTCGTCATGTAAAGTGTGGTTTTAAAAAACTCAGCACAGGAGCGGAATAACGCTAGCGCGCATGCGGTTATAGTGATTTCTGGTCTTTGCGCACTTTGACACTGTGGCGCAGTGTAAAGTGCGTGCGCACTTGGAGTGCATCTGGTGAGATAGGCCTGCCCTCCCATAGGAATGCATGGGGAGTGTATGTGTCCCTGGTAGTTCCTGATGCGTGGGGAGTGCAGGCTCTAGTTTGCAATGTGTGAACTCGTGGGAGTGAATGCTGCGTAACGGTATGTGCGGCTTGTATGTGTCTAGTGGGGAAGGGCCACTTCTAGACATGGCTGTGTGTGTGCTGTGAGGGTGCTGGAGCATGATTGGCTGGAGCTGGCTGGCATGCCAGGCTCCAGGAAGTCTGGATGGGTGTGCCCGGTGGTGAGTGTGAGATTAGCATGCTGATGGCTGGGGAGGAGTGTACCTGTGTCCTGAATGAGGCTGGGTTTTCCCCTGACAATGCTGGCTCCGCCCCCCTGTGGTGTGACTGATGACCCAAGCCCTGCCAGTGAATAGAGAGGGTGGTTGAGCCATCAACAGTACTCCCAGACCAGCTGCGACTGGTTCTGCCCCCACCCTGCACCTAAAGACAAAGGGAAAAGGTGTATAAAAGGAGGCTGTGACCTCTTGTCAAATGTTCTTGTTTGCTGCTTGAATCTGCCAGGGGCGTGCTGCTGCTTGGGCCCAGGGGGAAGGCTTGCCTCCCCTGGGCCCTGCCCAGCCCCTGGACTCCTGAAGAGCTTTGCTGGACTTTGGTCCCTTATAGCGCCTGGGAGCGCTGTTTATTCCCCTCTAGCGCTGTGCTTGGACTTTTGCTGGACTTGTGTTCCCCTGAAGCGCCTGGAAGCGCTTTCTCCTGTCTGGTAGCGCTGGGAGCGCTTGACTGGTAGCTTCTAGCGCCTGGAAGCGCTTGTGTGTTGTCCCTAGCGCATTGGAGCGCTTTATGTCCCGCTAGCGCTGAGAGCGCTTTGTTTTCCTAAGCCGGTGCCCACCCGGCATTTGCCCCGTTCGGTGAAGGGGTCCTGGACCCCCAGCGAGTGCCTACCTCGCTTATTTCTTTATTATTGATTTTGAGGGTGCCCACCCCTCGTTTTGACCCCCAAGATTCACCGCCGCAGCCCGAGCCGCATTAGAATTGCCGTCGCATCCGCGGCCCGCCTGGTTGTGGGCGGGGCCGCTGGACGGAAGCGGAAGTGCGGCCATTTTGCCGGAAACGGAAGTCCCGGAGCCTCGCAGGCTCTATCTGCCCAAAGTCCCGGTCCCGAGATGGGGGACCGGGTGAAGACCGGTGTGTCGAGAAAGCGGGGCTCTCATGAGGTGAGAGAGCCCCGCCCGCTGCCCTGCTGACACCCGCCGAGGCTCCCTTGAGCAAGGGAGAGCCCCGGCAGACCTTGTGGAGCCCGGCGGAAACGGCGAGACGCCTCCCCAGAGCAGCCCGGTGAGTCAGGGCTGGACCGGGGGAGGGGGAAGAGAGGCAGCATTTGAGCGGCCCCGTTTGGTAGCGGGCCGCTCCTCCAGCTGGCTATGAAGTTGTTTTAAAGCCTCGTAGGCTCCAACAAAGCCCCCCCCAGTATTTGCAGAGCCTAGGTGGCTCAATGGGGCGCAGTTGTTCTGAGGGGCCCATGCTTCCCCACACAGCTCTTCCTAGGGGCAGAGCTTATTCCCAGAGCCCCGTGGCTCCAACGAGGGGGACATGTATTTCTTTAAGGAGCCAGAGTGCTCCCGTGCACACATTATGGATTCACAGCCTGTGAAGGGCTCCAACGTTTTGGGCGCAGTGTTCCTGAGGGGCTAGAGAGAGCCCCTGGCGATATTTGTTTGCAGCTGCCCAGCAAGTAGTGGACAGCTGCACCGTGTAGGTCTTTCTATTCCTAGGGAGATGTACTTTGGATCAGGAGTGGGCGCACTCCTTCACCCCTACCCTGGCCTTCCAGCTACGCAGCACTTTGTGCCAGCTGCAGCGTTTAGGCCCCCTGTTCTGTCCCTCAGCTGCCCAGCAAGTAGTGGGCAGCTGCTACGTTTAGGTTCTGGCGCAAGTGGCGCAACCTGGACTTTGTGAGTTCTGCGCTAAAGGTGATTTATGCGCTAACTGAGGTTTAGATGCTGTTATGATCTATGTCCTATTGCTTTTGGGTGTTAGGAAATGTACAATGTGTAGTATGTTTTGCGCACCCTGTGTTCTGCACCTCTGAATGTGTTGTTGATGCATCATGTGCCTTGTTCCTTACACCGCTGAACGTGTGTGGATGCGTCATGTGTTTCTCTTACACCTCTGAATGGGTAGATTATTCATCATGTGTTCTCCTGCGCTGCACCTCTGAATGTGTTGATAATGCATCATGTGTTTTCCTTCCTTACACCTCTGAATGAATGTTATGCATTACATCATGTGTTATGTGCTTGCTAGTACAGGTGGTGCTGGTGAGGTCCTGGTTACTAGTAGTTAATGGTTGTGTGCTCTATTTTTATATTGTGCTACAGTGATTTTCTGTTATGGTCTAAGTGATATTCCAAGGGTTTGATACTGAGCTCGCCCCCTGACCAGAGTCCCAGGACCAGTGGACTCTATTGTGCCTTCCCTGACAAATTGCTGGGACTTGTCTGATCTCCCTGGGCCCCTGGGGCCTCGCGGAAGTGTGCCTCGCTCGTTCCCCTCGGCAGCTCGTGCCCGGCCGCCCGTCCAAGCCTCGAGCCGCGCCGCTCTCCCCTGAGCCGTGCCGCTTCGCTGGGCCGCCCGCATCCTGCCTCCCCCTCCTCTTCTGAGCCGCACACATTGGTCGCCCCAGGGAAACGCTTGTAGCTAGCCGGTCGCCCGCTAAAGCCTACTAAGGAGATCACTCTCATTATCCTGCGCAACCAGGATGGAAGGTACTGTCCGATAGGCTCTATGTTCTAAGTTCTAGACCTACGAGTATTGTATTTTTACTTCTAAAAAGTGCTGATTCCTGACAGTGGTCCAGGTGGCCCTGTCTTGTACATATCCCCTGTAAATTCTGCCCGTGCCTCTGGCACATTGTAAAGTGTGTGTTTTTATCTAATGTGTTTTGGTGTAATACAAAGGCTATTTTTATATAACCTTGTGTGGAGTTTCCTTTTTGGTGGGTCCTGGGTGTTGTTGCTGGGGTGCGTGCGCAAATACTTAACTTACATCGCCTCCAAGTTTAGCCTTGCTGCTCGCGCCACGTTACCTAGAGGGTGAGCAGGGGTTATCTTGGCGTGTAACTCCCTTGCCCTGACTTGGGAGTGTTGGTCTCTGACTGACTTTGGCGCAAGCCCTGGCCAGCCAGGGATCCCATTTCCAACATTGGCGGCAAGCGGTGAGGATAAGGATTTGTGTTTGCGTTGTACCACAGTAGCAGCTGGCTGCACCACAAAACTCTGCATTTTAGATGACCACATTTTTGGGGATTATTTCTTTAAGTTTGCTGAAAATGTCATTTCTGTGGAAATGTGTTTCTTGTGCACTTTGAGTTAGGTGTCCCTAGCTCGGGAGGGTAGATCATCCCCCTAAGTGCAGTGTGTTTTCTGGATTCACCAGAAGGGTGGGATCCAGTGGTGGCAGCATAAGTGTGTTCAGTGCATGTGTCCCCCATCACTGCCCTGGAGTAATGGTACCTGTGTCAAGTGTGGTCAGGTTGAGAAGTCAGGGGTGGTAGAAACTGCCTTACCAGTCTGGGGAGGGGTGTGTGGATGAATGGTGTGTGGCACTAGACGTGTGTGTGAGTTCTCTGGATGGGGAGCTTGCTGAATGCTTGTTTTGCTCAGATACCTAAGTCCTGTGTGTTGAACTGTTCCCAAGAACGTCTGCAGACAGTGGAGCCTGCTTTTTGATTTCTGTGGTCTGTTTAGAGACAGAATTTTAGAGTTGGTAATGTTCCAGGTTCTGAGACTGAGGTTGGGCACTACCGGAAAAAAAACCATTCTCACTCCTTCCCCTTAAGGACAGGACGTGAGGCCATACACCACTCTCACTACTACAGGACCTAGCTGGGCTACTCTGCGCCACTTCCACCACTCCGGGCTGGAAGATACCTGAGCCACTCCCCACAGGATCACACCCCAATGCCTCTCCAGACCCTCTGGAATCCACCACAAGGTCTGCCTCCAATGTGAGCTCCCTGGGGTCAGAGAACTCACTCTCCAACAGGTGTTGGCATAGCTCTGGAAAACTGGGACTTACAATATGCTCTCGCACAATTGGATTACACAGCCCCCTAGCAGGGTTAACCAAACTATCCTTCACCTCACCATCCAGCGCCTCACACACATACTCCACACCATTCTCCTGAGACTGGCCAGACAGTAGCGGACTGTCTCTGTCACACAACCCACACTCTTCTGGGCGGTCCTTACACTCACCCACCAGGACCTCAACCAAGGGGGAATCCCTCCCACCACTAGGATGATGAACTCCTACGCCAGCTACCCTATTCCCTTCAGGGACGCTGCGCACTACTGGAGCTACCTCATGCCCTTGAACCTCCTGGTGTATGTTAACCCCCTCCAAGTCAGGTGCCATATCTCTAGGTGCACGCACTATGCTGTCAGCACTAGCTACCTGAATGTTGCTGCCACCAGCTGAGCTGGACTCCACCTCCAACTCAGCAAAGCCTAATCTGCGAGCTACACAAATCTCTGGATGTTGGGTTGAAGCCCTCCTTGCTTCAAGCTCCTTGAGCTCCAAATCCAGTTCTCTCATTGTCAAGTAGTGATCTCTTTGGCGTTTTTGCGCCTCCATGGCTAATTTCTGGCTTTCTATTGCCAGCCTTTGCTTTTCCAAATCCATCTGTCCCTTTAATCTCGCCATCTCCATTTCATGTGCCCTGGTTGCTGCCCTGTCTGCCAGCTCCTCTGGCGACAAGCATCTGGTTGCTGTCTTTTCCATTCTCACTGAACCAGGCATGACGTTTTCAAAAACACATGGAGATTTCCCAGCAAAATTAAGAAACAATATAATCTGTGGCTGCGTTATTGGTCTGCTCTCACTATGTGGTGATCAGTAATTCACTGCATGTAAACTACAAATGCAAATTCGCAAATCCTCACCGCTGCATCCAATGTTAGAATTGGGGGTCTCTGGTTGGCGCAAGTATGCACTTGTGACAAGCAGGGACCCTCTCCTCTAAGTCAGGGCGAAGGATGACCCCTTAGAATTACCCTTGCTCACCCTCTAGGTGCGTGGCGTGAACAGCCAAGGCTATTCTTCAGGCGCTATGGAGTTAAGCATTTGTAATAACACACACAGTAAAATTTACCAATCCCCCCACAAATGGACACCAGGCAGGTATTATATATCAAAATACGTTCCTTTATGTAAAAAAAAATATATATATATATATAGATCAGACTTATCACAAGACCAATAATCCTTTTCTCAGGTTGGGCCACAGGTTGTAAATGGGCAAATGTTCTTCGCGCTGGTAGTTCAATAAAGCAAAGTTCTAGTCTTCTTTTTATGCCACAGTTCTCCCAATACTCTCCCTGGGGCCCCTTCACGCAGTTCCTGTCTTCCCGTGCGCTTTCTAGCGCTCCTGTCTGTTCCCGGCTCGAGATACGGGCCCGACCTGCCAAAGCTCACACTTCTCGCGGAGCGCGCGGTCGGGTTGGGTGTACGGGCTGTACCGCGGTGTGCGGCTCACACGGTGGGGGGTTGCAGGCTTGCGGATCTTCCAGAAGCCCAGGGGGACACGGAGCAGTGCGAGCCTCGTTGGAGGGACGGCTAGTACCGCGGCTCGGTCTCCACACCTCCGAGGTCCTTTGTGAAGGCGGGGGGCAGACGTACCGTAGCAATCACCGCGCACAGTGTTCCAAAGGGGGAAAGAAGAACGTTGCGGGCCCCCAGCCCGTGGTGAACACTGTGCGTGGGCGAGTGGCAGCTTGTGCAGAGTTCCAGCGAAGGCGGGTGCGGGGTGCTCGGTGGCTCTTCAGTAGAGCGAGGCTGATACCCGAGGCGCCCGGGCCTCACGGGGTCTGTCTCTGGATCTGTGTAGGTCCGGTGAAGATTTTCAGGCGGGAGCGTAAACAGCGAGCCTCCTTCAGCGATGGTTTCGGCGGTTTCCCTCGGCTCGGCAAAGCGGGGCTCTCCCTCGGCAGGGACGGGGAAATCTAGTGATCACGGCCTCGAGGAGGGGCTGGGGGGCACCACGGCAGCGAGCCTTCCAAGGCGGGGTGACTCAGGGATCTCCCTCAGCGGGGGAAGAGTGGCGCGGCGGAGCGGGGCTCTTCCTCGGCGGGGACGGGGAGACACGGTCGGTCACAGCCTCAGGGAGGGGCTGGGGGGCACCAGGGTCACAGCTCCGGCGGTTGCAGAAATCCTTTAAAATACCGGCAGACGAGCAGAGAGCAGGTTGAGCCAGATAGTCCTGTGGCTCAGGTCAGGGGGCAAGCTCAGACAAGCCCTTGGAGAAAGTTTCAAGCACAAATCAGCAAAGTCTTTTCATCAAGTCTTTTCCTCTCCTTCCTCAGCAAGGCAAGCAGCAGGCCAGTCCTTCCAGCCTCTTCTTCTCCTTCTAGTTGGGCAGAGGTTCTTTGTGGGAAACATGATTCTGATTTACAAGGAGCAGGGCTCCTACTTTTATACAGCATTTCTTGTGTCTTCTCAGGCTAGGGGGGCCTTTGCATAACTTTGTTGGGTGTACTTCTGGCTTCTGCTTTCAGTGTGACGGGCAGGCACATCAGACGCTCCACAGGGTGGCGGAGCCAGCATTGTGTGGGCAGGGGCAGCCAGGAGTACCTTGATGACAGTGCTTCGCCCTTCCTGGGCCAGGTCCAGGCAGAGTCATCAGTCGCTCTCCAGGGGGCGGAGCCAGCATTGTGGTGGCAGAGCACAGCCTGATTAAGAGTCCCGGGGCACTCCTACCTCCCACTAAGGTGTAATCCTTGCATTCACCACCTGTCATCCCCCAGCCCTGTCACTCACACATCCCAGACAGCCAGATACACATACCAGCAGAGGCGGGCTGAAATGGTTAGGCAAGCAAATGCTAACTTTCTAAAAGTAGCATTTGCAAACACAGGATATTAAAATAAACTTTACTAAAAGAAGTATTTTATTATTCTGAGTTCAGGCATACTAAACATTAATTTCTACCATGTTCCCTGAGCCTGCTGGTATTATAGAGTGTAATAATTCCAGCAGCCCATCTGGCCTAAAGGGAACAGGTAGCCTTACAATAGTGAAAAACGAATTTGGCAGTAATTCACTATTAGGACATGCCACATTCATCAGAGCATGTCCTACCTTACACTTACAATGCACCCTGCCCTTGGGCCTACCATAGGGGTGACTAATATGAAGTTAAGGGAAGGTTTAGGGGCTGGCAAGTGTGTGCACTTGCCCAGCCAGCATGACAGTACCAGACTGCACGCAGGTTCTGTGGGTGGCGCAATCAGCGCTGCAGGCCCACTAGCAGTATTGGCATTCACAAGCCCTGGCACTCCTGGTGCACTTTACTGGGGACTGACAGTAAATCCAATGAACCAATCAGGATTATCAATCACACATACATTTTACATTGGGAGAGCATATGCACTTTAGCACTGGTCAGCAGTGGTAAAGTGCCCAAAGTCATTAAACCAACAAAAACAGGTCAGAGAGAGTATTGGAGGAAGGCAAAAAGTTCAGGGATGACCCTGCCAAGAGGGCCAAGTCCAACATGAAGTACATATTGGAGTACAAAGAGTAAAAAACTTTGCCAATGTTCAGTTTTGTGCTCGGTACAAGATTTTCGCAGCACCTGTTTTTTTGGTAAAGAGACTAAGGACATCAAGTGGCACTCCTGCAGGAGGATTCCTCTTCAGTCAAGCTACGGGTAAGTGTGGGACAGCACATCTTTAGAACTAAAACTAGATTAGGGAAACTCTTATTGTGTAGGAAAACTTTATTGATTGTTGTTCATGTTTTCTTTCACTATACAGCCAGCCTGACGATCCTCTGCCCTGGTCATCTCTTCAATTGGCTGGCAGCCAACTTTTGGTCTCTTCATTTTTTAGGGTGATCACCTTCTATGCTGTGTTCTGTAAAGACCCACGGTGGGTGGTACCTTGAGAAAAGTTGAGACATTAGCTTCGCTCCCGGGGAATTGGACTTCTGCCTGGATCAACCTGAATGCCCGACAATCACCACCACCAATACCTCAACCATCAATACTACCACCTATACCACCACCGCCAAAACCACCACCACCAGCACCAATACCACCACCAATTCCATCACCACCAATACCACCACCACCAGTACCACCACCACCACCAATACCACAAATACAACCACCACCAATCCACCATCACCACTACCAATCCAATACCACCACAACACCAATCTCACTACCACCAATATCACCAACAACACCATCAATACAACCAAATACCACCACCACCAATACCAACACCAACAATCCCACCACCCCCACCACTATCAATCCCTCCACCTCCATCACCACCAATACAGCCAATACCACCACCAATACCACCACCAACAATACCACCTCTACCACCAATACCACCACCACAAATACCACCACCACCAATACCACCATCGCCAGTACAACTAACAGCAATCCAAAACCACCAACACCAATATCAAATCCAATACCACCACCACCACCAATACTACCACCAATACCACCATCACCTATACAACCACTAATGCAACCACCACCAACAATAACACAAACACCAATACCACCACCACCAATACCTCAAATACCAATACCACCAATATTTCCAATACCATCACCAATACCATCACCACCACTAATACCACCAACACCAATATCACCACCACCACCAAATCTAAACCACCAATACCAATACCACCTCCAACAATACCACCACTAATTCCACCACCAATACCACCACCAATACCACCACCACCAATATCATCACCACCAATACCACCACCAGTATCACCACTACCACTACCACCACCGCTAATGCCATCAATACGAATACCACCACCAATACTACTACCACCAATACCAGCACCAGCAGCACCAATACCACAACCAATACCATCACCACCAATACCACCACCTCCACCATAAATACTACAACTGCTACCAATCCAATACCATGGCCACCACAATATCAATGCCACTACCACCAATACCACCAAAAAGTCACCAATACAAACAATACCACCACCACCAATACCACCACTACCAATACCAATACTACCACCACCATAACCACCACGAACACCACCACCTCGCCACTATAAATCCCATTACCTCCACCACCACCAATATCACGACCAATGCCACCAACACCAATACAAAATACCACCACCAATATCGCCACCCCATGACTATCAATCCCACCACCTCCACCACCACCAATATAACCAGCAATACAACCAATACCATCACTACCAGCAATCCCACCACCACCAATACCACCACCAGTACCACCACCACCAATACCACCACCAACACCCCCACCGACAATACCACCACCACCAATACTACCACCAATACCACCACCAATACCACTACCTCCATCACAACGAATATTGCCACCACCACCAATACCCCCACCACCAATACCACCACCACCAATACCCCACCACCAATACCACCACCACCAATACCACCACCACCAAAACCACCACCGCCACCAATCCAATACCACCACCACCAATACCACCACCACCAATACCAATACCACAAATATCATCATCACCAATACCACCACAACCACCAATATCACCACCACCAATGTCACTACCAATACCACCACCAGCAATAACAACCACCAATACTACCACCAATACCACCAACTCTATCACCACTACCACTATCCCCACCACCAAAACCCAACCATCAATACCACCACCCTTATGGCCACCGCCAAAACCACCACCACCAGCACCAATACCACCACCAATTCCATCGCCACCAATACCACCACCACCAGTACCAACACCACCACCAATACCACTGTTGGACTTGGGCCTTCTGGCAGGTTCACCCCTGAACTTTTTGCCTTAAATTATAGTGATTTCTGGTCTTTGCGCACTTTGACACTGTGGCGCAGTGTAAAGTGCGTGCGCACTTGGAGTGCATGTGGTGAGATGGGCCTGCCCTCCCATAGGAATGCATGGGGAGTGTATGTGTCCCTGGTAGTTCCTGATGCGTGGGGAGTGCAGGCTCGAGTTTGGTATGTGTGAACTCGTGGGAGTGAATGCTGCGCAACGGTATGTGCGGCTTGTATGTGTCTAGTGGGGAAGGGCCACTTCTAGACATGGCTGTGTGTGTGCTGTGAGGGTGCTGGAGCGTGATTGGCTGGAGCTGGCTGGCATGCCAGGCTCCAGGAAGTCTGGATGGGTCTGCCCGGTGGTGAGTGTGAGATTAGCATGCTGATGGCTGGGGAGGAGTGTACCTGTGTCCTGAATGAGGCTGGGTTTTCCCCTGACAATGCTGGCTCCGCCCCCCTGTGGTGTGACTGATGACCCAAGCCCTGCCAGTGAATAGAGAGGGTGGTTGAGCCATCAACAGTACTTCGCAACAATGGAGAGAGAGAGGGATAATAATAATGACAGGCACTATGTGAGGTGGGAACTCCTGGTCCCCCAAATAATATGAAAAAACAATAGAGGAGTAACCCCTTGAAGGCAGAGAGAAAATAACTCTCTAACAATGAGCACAAGTGCTCTGGTCAGCACATTTTGCCCCAACCTGTTGCTGGATAATGCATATCCTTATAGAAGACCCCTCACTCACCAACCTGGTTGGTGACATGCTTCATCATCGGGGTCCCACCCCATAGGCCGAGTGCCTACAGGGTGTGCTGCGACACCTGATTACAGTGGAGCTGGTTTCGTTTTTATGTGTTCAAGACTATCAAAATTGTGTTTAAAAAGGGCCAACACTACTCACTTCAAGTATTTTATTCTTGAGTGCTTGAACCCTTGGTAAAACTAAAGTGTGGCACCTTTGCCTAATTAGGAAGGCTTTGGTGTCAAAAGTCGTATTTAAAATATATAAAAATAGCGAAAGTGTGCTATGTGAATGTGAATATACAAAACTATTGTTTTAAAAGGTCTACATGTTTCAACCCATACATGGATTCAAGGGTTTTCGTCAGGACCGTGGTGATTTGAACTGGGTGGTCCGCCCACGCTAAGGAGCGTCCTGCCCTAGTTCAAGTTTAGAGACCATAAATAGTGATCTCGTGAAAAAAAGTGAATTTTTCTCTTTAGAAAAAAACCTGTGAAAAGACAGGGAAACAAAGAACAGGAAGGGGTCACACACTAGGGTAGACAAATTGGATTATACCACATATAACACATACGTTCATGGTCAGTAGCACAATCGTAACATCCACGTGTGGAGTCATGCCAGCATAACAATATCGTGAGTAGAACATATCTATTGCGTGGGTGGCAACAGAACTACTGTGATAAGTCGCCGGGTAGTGCCTTTCAATCGAAGGGCAGGCGCCAAAATGAGGGGTGTCGAGATGGTTTTGGGGTCTGGAATATGTGAAAATCAGGGGTCGGTAAATGGGAGAGTGACCTATTAGCGTGCTGCGATGTGAACGGCTGCCAAACAATTTGAGAGCAGTCGTGCAAAAAAAACGTCTCAATTGCATGGAGGCGGCTAGTTTTTTTAGTGCTTACGCTTAGAAGCGGAACTATCGCTTCATGGGCACCAGCGTTACCAAGTTGACAGGATTCCGTCTCCTGTAGGTAGAAAAACATGTATCTAGAGTCAGCTCTATGGTCACTGAGCGCTGACAATCGAATATTGCCTCAAGAGAAAATGCGGTCAATCATTACCGCATTACGATCCATCAAGTGTACTTACTTGTCGCTTCTGTTCATCAGACCGAAAAACCTACTTGGTTCCTGCTCGGCGTGCCCCGTGGAGTGTCTCCGGTACCTGAATGCTGCCGGTAATGTGAGCACTTCCTAGTTGGGCGTGGCCGGGTCACGTGTGTTAACCACGTGATCTAGTGATAGCCACTCACGATGTTTTGGTAAACATTGTAAAGGGACTACGCTTGCCCAAAGGAGTCATTGTGTACATCGCTATGGTAACGATGTGTTAAGATCTCGGGCGGACAGCGCTTTGTGAGCGCATAGACAGTTTGAACTGAGGCATCATTCTAGGGTTTTTCTAGCGTTTGTGGAGTCACAAACACAAATTCAGATTGGGACATAATTCCGAGATATTACTTTACAGAGAAAGCTGAGAATACTTCAGGACAGAAAAAGCGGGCAAGATTACCGCTTGTTTTGAATTAAATAAAACAGAAACGGGCACATAGTGATTCCGTGTGGAAAAGTCTGGATTCTGATGAACCCTCTTATGTCAACACATTATTCCACGGTATATTGTCGTTTAAACCGGTTTTATGCGTGGAAAGTCTGTAGACCCACCTCTGTTCCTTTTCAAATAAACGTTTGTTCAAGTTTGTGCCTGGTTGGACCTGTTCAATTATTGTCCATTTTATGTCATCGGCAGTGTGGCCTATGGACAAAAAATGTTCAGTGAGCTTGGTATTTGTCTTCCTGCACCTGATGGTGCTCCTGTGCTCTCCGATGCGTAGTTTTATTTTCCTACTGGTCATTCCTACATAGTGTAGGTAACAAGGGCATGTCAATCTGTAGATGACGTTCTCGCTATTGCAATTGGTCTGCCCTCTGATTGTCCACACTTTATTTGGTTCCAGCAGTAATGTTTTTGTATTTGTGGTAAAGGGGCAAACACTGCAACTTCCGCATTTGTAGTGGCCAGTTACCTTCGGTAGACCCCATAGGTTTGTTTGTGTTTCTTTCCTTGGGTGTACCGCTAGGGGTCTGGTATTGACCACTGCATCCTTTATGCTTCGTGCCCTTTTAAAAGAAAATAAGGGTTTGTTCCATCTGAGGTTGCCTGTGTTCAGAATGTTCCAGTGCTTTTTTATTATCCTTGACACATCATTGGATATTGTGTTATATGTTGTAACACACGTCAAGGGAGTCTCTTCCGGGACCCTTTCTTTTGGTTCCAATAAAACTGTGCGAGGTTGATTACGAGCTCGCTTCTGGCTTTTCTGGAGGATTCTGTTTGGGTAGCCTCTATTTTGAAGTTTTTGGGAGAGATCATTGGCTTGTCTCTTGTAGTCTTCTAGTTCACTGCAGTTCCTACGGATTCTAAGGTATTGCCCGTATGGTAGATTTTCGCGTAGGGGTCTGGGGTGGAAGCTTTCAAAACGGAGGAGGTTGTTTTTCGCAGTCGGTTTGTAGTGGGTAATAGTAGTCAATTTCCCATCTTTTTTTGTGATTTTTACGTCTAGGAAGACCAGAGTGTCACTGTTTTTTTCATATGTGAACTTCAGATGATTGTCTCGGGTGTTTATCCAGTTGAAGAAATAGGTTAGTGATTCCTCTGAGCCTTTCCAAATGGTTAGGACATCGTCGATGTACCTACGCCATATTAGGAGATTGGAGCTATAGGGGTTTGTATCACTGAGGATGTATTTCTCTTCAAAATCAAATACATACAAACCCGCTATGCTTGGAGCAAAAGAACTGCCCATGGATGTCCCACCCGTCTGTAGGAATATTTGGCCTTCAAACTCAAAATAATTCCTTTTGAGTGCTAGCCTCGCACACTCGAGGACAACATTTTTCGGTGTTCTTGATGTCCATGTTTCTTTCTCCAGAGCTCTTTCTAGTACTTCCAGGGTTGCATCCTGGGGGATGCTGGTGTACAGGCTCTCAATGTCAAAACTCACCAGGATGGTGTCACTATCCACGGTGAGTTGATCTAGAATTTGTAAAAGGCTCTTTGTGTCCTGTAGGTATGTGCTAGTTCTTTGCACCATGGCTTTGAAAAATACGTCGCAAAATTGCGACAGCGGTTCGAGGACTGATCCCAGACCAGAGACAATTGGCCTACCTGGCGGTGGTGTCCTGTTTTTATGTATTTTGGGGAGGGTATAGAAATAGGGGATTTTCCCTTCACTGTTGCAAAGGAAATTTGCCTCCTGTTTAGATATGAAACCCTCGGTTTCTCCGTATTCCACTAGCGATGTTATCTCGCTTTTCAGATCTTCTGTTGGATCCACCGGTAATCTGCGATAGCTGTTGTCATCTGCTAGAAGTCGAAGACATTCGTTTTGATAAGCTGTGCGATCTTGCACAACAATTCCTCCACCTTTATCCGCAGGTTTGATCACAATGGTTTCACAATTCCGCAGAGTTTCGAGGGCAACCCTTTCCTGGTTGGTCAGGTTCATGAATTGTTTCTTTGGTTTTGTGTTCTCGATTTCATTGAATACCGCTTGCTCGAATGTGGAAATTTCCACAGGAATCAGGTGTGGCGGAGGGGTGAAAGTGGCTTTGTTCCTCAGACCTGTTTCGTTAGGGTCTGGGTTCTCTTCTGTTATTGGTCTTTTTTCGAAGAAAGCTTTTAACCTGAGTTTTCTAAAGAAAGACGAGAGTTCGCAGTGAAGTCTGAATTTGTCCAGATTCGCTGTGGGTACAAATCCTAAGCCTTTATTCAGGACTGATTCTTCGTCTGTGCTCAGTGGTCTAGTTGCGAGGTTGGTTATCAGGTTCTCCGGTTGCTCGGTCCTGCCTGTTGTGGTCTGGACTTGTTCTGGTTCGCACTCGGATCTTCCGGTGCCCAGTGTACATGAGCTCCCTGATTTTGATTTCTTCTTTTTCCCCTTCCCCTTCCGCCCCGGTACAAAAAAGGCGGTGTGTAGGGGTTTGGTTGGAAAAATGGCTGCTGAAATGGTACTCCCAGACCAGCTGCGACTGGTTCCGCCCCCACCCTGCACCTAAAGACAAAGGGAAAAGGTGTATATAAGGAGGCTGTGACCTCTTGAATCTGCCAGGGGCGTGCTGCTGCTTGGGCCCAGGGGGAAGGCTTGCCTCCCCTGGGCCCTGCCCAGCCCTTGGACTCCTGAAGAGCTTTGCTGGACTTTGGTCCCTTATAGCGCCTGGGAGCGCTGTTTATTCCCCTCTAGCGCTGTGCTTGGATTTTTGCTGGACTTGTGTTCCCCTGAAGCGCCTGGAAGCGCTTTATCCTGTCTGGTAGCGCTGGGAGCGCTTGACTGGTAGCTTCTAGCGCCTGGAAGCGCTTGTGTGTTGTCCCTAGCGCATTAGATCGCTTTATGTCCCGCTAGCGCTGAGAGCGCTTTGTTTTCCTAAGCCGGTGCCCACCCGGCATTTGCCCCGTTCGGTGAAGGGGTCCTGGAACCCCAGCGAGTGCCTACCTCGCTTATTTCATTATTATTGATTTTGAGGGTGCCCACCCCTTGTTTTGACCCCCAAGATTCACCGCCGCGGCCTGAGCCGTGTTAGAATTGCCGCAGCGTCCGCGGCCCGCCTGGTTGTGGGCGGGGCCGCTGGACGGAAGCGGAAGTGCGGCCATTTTGCCGGAAACGGAAGTCCCGGAGCCTCGCAGGCTCTATCTGCCCAAAGTCCCGGTCCCGAGATGGGGGACCGGGTGAAGACCGGTGTGTCGAGAAAGCGGGGCTCTCATGAGGTGAGAGAGCCCCGCCCGCTGCCCTGCTGACACCCGCCGAGGCTCCCTTGAGCAAGGGAGAGCCCCGGCAGACCTCGTGGAGTCCGGCGGAAATGGCGAGACGCCTCCCCAGAGCAGCCCGGTGAGTCAGGGCTGGACCGGGGGAGGGGGAAGAGAGGCAGCATTTGAGCGGCCCCGTTTGGTAGCGGGCTGCTCCTCCAGCTGGCTATGAAGTTGTTTTAAAGCCTCGTTGGCTCCAACAAAGCCCCCCCCAGTATTTGCAGAGCCTAGGTGGCTCAATGGGGCGCAGTTGTTCTGAGGGGCCCATGCTTCCCCACACAGCTCTTCCTAGGGGCAGAGCTGATTCCCAGAGCCCCGTGGCTCCAACGAGGGGGACATGTATTTCTTTAAGGAGCCAGAGTGCTCCCGTGCACACATTATGGATTCACAGCCTGTGAAGGGCTCCAACGTTTTGGGCGCAGTGTTCCTGAGGGGCTAGAGAGAGCCCCTGGCGATATTTGTTTCCAGCTGCCCAGCAAGTAGTGGGCAGCTGCACTGTGTAGGTCTTTCTTTTCCTAGGGACATGTACTTTGGATCAGGAGTGGGCGCACTCCTTCACCCCTACCCTGGCCTTCCAGCTGTGTTTAGGCCCCCTGTTCTGTCCCTCAGCTGCCCAGCAAGTAGTGGGCAGCTGCTACATTTAGGTTCTGGCGCAAGTGGCGCAACCTGGACTTTGTGAGTTCTGCGCTAAAGGTGATTTATGCGCTAAATGAGGTTTAGATGCTGTTATGATCTATGTCCTATTGCTTTTGGGTGTTAGGAAATGTACAATGTGTAGTATGTTTTGCACACCCTGTGTTCTGCACCTCTGAATGTGTTGTTGATGCATCATGTGCCTTGTTCCTTACACCGCTGAACGTGTGTGGATGCGTCATGTGTTTCTCTTACACCTCTGAATGGGTAGATTATTCATCATGTGTTCTCCTGCGCTGCACCTCTGAATGTGTTGATAATGCATCATGTGTTTTACTTCCTTACACCTCTGAATGAATGTTATGCATTACATATGTGTTATGTGCTTGCTAGTACAGGTGGTGCTAGTGAGGTCCTGGTTACCAGTAGTTAATGGTTGTGTGCTCTATTTTTATATTGTGCTACAGTGATTTTCTGTTATGGTCTAAGTGATATTCCAAGGGCTTGATACTGAGCTCGCCCCCTGACCAGAGTCCCAGGACCAGTGGACTCTATTGTGCCTTCCCTGACAAATTGCTGGGACTTGTCTGATCTCCCTGGGCCCCTGGGGCCTCGCTGAAGTGTGCCTCGCTCGTTCCCCTCGGCAGCTCGTGCCCGGCCGCCCGTCCAAGCCTCGAGCCGCGCCGCTCTCCCCTGAGCCGCGCCGCTTTGCTGGGCCGCCCGCATCCTGCCTCCCCCTCCTCTTCTGAGCCGCACACATTGGTGGCCCCAGAGAAACGCTTGTAGCTAGCCGGTCGCCCGCTAAAGCCTACTAAGGAGATCACTCGCATTATCCTGCGCAACCAGGACGGAAGGTACTGTTCGATAGGCTCTATGTTCTAAGTTCTAGGCCTACAAGTATTGTATTGTTACTTCTAAAAAGTGCTGATTCCTGACAGTGGTCCAGGTGGCCCTGTCTTGTACATATCCCCTGTAAATTCTGCCCGTGCCTCTGGCACATTGTAAAGTGTGTGTTTTTATCTAATGTGTTTTGGTGTAATACAAAGGCTATTTTTATATAACCTTGTGTGGAGTTTCCTTTGTGGTGGGTCCTGGGTGTTGTTGCTGGGGTGCGTGCGCAAATACTTAACTTACATCGCCTCCAAGTTTAGCCTCGGTGCTCGCGCCACGTTACCTAGAGGGTGAGCAGGGGTTATCTTGGCGTGTAACTCCCTTGCCCTGACTTGGGAGTGGTGGTCTCTGACTGACTTTGGCGCAAGCCCTGGCCAGCCAGGGATCCCATTTCCAACAACCACAAATACAACCACCACCAATCCACCATCACCACTACCAATCCAATACCACCACAACACCAATATCACTACCACCAATACCACCAACAACACCATCAATACACCCAATACCACCACCACCAATACCAACACCAACAATACCAACACCCCCACCACTATCAATCCCTCCCCCTCCATCACCACCAATACAACCAATACCACCACCAATACCACCACCAACAATACCACCTCTACCACCAATATCACCACCACAAATACCACCAACACCAATATCACCACCACCACCAATTCTATACCACCAATACAAATACCACCTCCACCAATACTACCACTAATTCCACCACCATTACCACCAACAATACCACCACCACCAATATCATCACCACCAATACCACCACCAGTACCACCACTACCTCTACTACCACTACCACCATCACCACCGCTAATGCCATCAATACCAATACCACCACCAATACCAGCACCAGCAGCACCGATACCACAACCAATACCATCACCACCAATACCACCACCTCCACCATAAATACCACCACCACCACTACCAATCCAATACGATGGTCACCACAATATCAATGCCACTACCACCAATACCACCAAAAACACCACCAATACAACCAATATCACTACCACCACCAATACCAATACTACCACCACCATAAGCACCACGAACACCACCACCCCACCACTATAAATCCTACTACCTCCACCACCACCAATATCACCACCAATGCCACCAACACCAACACCAATACTACCACCAATATCACCACCCCATGACTATCAATCCCACCACCTCCACCACCACTAATATAACCACCAATACAACCAGTACTATCACTACCAGCAATCCCACCACCACCAATACCACCACCAGTACCACCACCACCAATACCACCACCAGCACCCCCACTGACAATACAACCACCACCAATACTACCACCAATACCACCACCAATCCCACTACCTCCATCACAGCGAATATTGCCACCACCACCAATACCCCCACCACCAATACCACCACCACCAATACCACCACCACCAATACCCCACCACCAATACCGCCACCACCAATACCACCGCTACCAATCCAATGCAACCACCACCACAATACCAATACCAGCACCAATACCACTAACATCTATACTACCAACACCACCACCAATACAACCAATAGCACCACCACCATCAATACAAATCCCACCACCAATACAACCAATACCACTACCAACACCACCACCAATACCTACACCAGTACAACCACCATTAATACTACACCACCTCCAATACCACCAACACCAATATAGCCAGTACAACGACCACCAATCCAATGACACCAACACCAATACTGACACCACTGCCAACACCAGCAACACCACTACCAATACCCCAACCATCAATGCCACCACCTATACAACTACTGCCAAAACCACCACCACTAGCACCAATATCACTACCAATTCCATCACCACCATTACCAATACAATCCTGACAGTTACAGACTGGGGACAGCTGCAAGGACAGCTGCAAGCTCAACTGAGCATGTGCGAAGCAGAAAAGGCTAAATATATCTTGTCTCTTGGCAGATTTCAAGAGCAGTTAACAGGAAGGTAGGACAGAGCACATGGCGAGCACATGGTAGCACATGGCAAACAAAATGGCTGACAGAAATACAAAATGGATTCCACAAAACAGACAAGATAGTCTCTAAATACAGGATGGCTTCTGCTAATGCTAACCTAATCGCTGCCAAATTACAACAATACCACAAATAACATAACCACCAATACCACCACCACCAATGCCACCAATACTACCTCCACCAATAACACCGCCATTACCACCAACAATACCACCACCACCGTAGTACCATCAATACCACCACCAGCAATACTACCACCAATAACAGCACCACCACCATTACCACCACCTCCATCACCACCAATACCACCACCATCACCAATACCAGCACCACCAATTCCAATATCACCCATACCAGCACCACCAATTTCAATATCACCAATACCAGCACCACCACCAATTCCACCACCAAGACCACTACCAATCCAATACCACCACCACCAAAATACCAATATCACTACCACCAATACCACCAACACCACCACCAATACAACCAATACCACCACCAATATCACCACCACCAATACCACCTCCACCACCACCAATACCACAAGTATCTGCACCACCAACATCAATATCACCACCACCACTATCACCACCGCCAATACCACTACCAATACCACTACCAAAAATAACACAACCACCAATACTACCACTAATACCACCACCAATACCACCACTTCCATCTCCACTACCACCCCCACCAATACACCCACCACCAATACCACCACCAGCACCAATACCACCACCAATACAACCTCCTTCAGTACCACCACCAATACCACTACCACCACTACCAATTCAATACCACCACCACCACCAGAAAAACAATATCACTACCACCGATACCACCACCAATATAACCAATACCACCACTACAATACCACCACCACCTTTACCAATACAACCACAACCAATACCACCAACTCCACCACTATGAATCCCACCTCCATCACCACCAATAGAACCAATACTACCACAAATACCACCACCAATACCACCATTGTCAGTATGACCAACACCAATCCAATGCCACTGCCAATACCACCACCACCAATTCTACCCCCACCAATACCACCACCAACTATACCACCTTCAATAGCACCAATACCATCACCATCAATACCACAACCACCAATACCACCACCACCACCAATATTATACCACCAATACCAATACCACCACCAATATCATTACCACCAATACTGCCACCAGTACCACCACTACTGCCATCAATACCAATACCACCACCAAAATAACCATCAGCGGCACCAATACCACCACCAATACCATCACCGCCAATACTACCACCAGCACTACCACCACCAATACCACCACCATCATTCCACCACCACTACCAACCCAATGCCACCACCACCGCAATACCAATACCAATCAATCAATCAATCAATCAAGGACATTTATAGAGCGCACTACTCACCCGGAGGGTCTCAAGGCGCTTGGGGGGGGGGGGGTGCTGCTACTGCTCGAACAGCCAGGTCTTGAGCTTCTTCCTTAAGGAGAGGTGGTCTTGGGTCAGGCGCAGGTCGGTCGGGAGGGAGTTCCAGGTCTTGGCGGCCAGGTAGAAGAAGGACCTTCCTCCTGTTGTCGTTCTTCGGATGCGGGGGACGGCGGCGAGGGCGTGACTGGCTGATCGGAGGTGGCGCTTGGGAGCGTAGAAGTTGATGCGGCTGTTGAGGTAGCTCGGGCCTTGATCGTGCAGGGCTTTGTGTGCGTGGGTGAGGAGACGGAAGGTGATTCTCTTGTTGACGGGGAGCCAGTGCAGGTCTCTCAGATGTCCGGAGATGTGGCTGCGTCGGGGGATGTCGAGGATGAGTCTGGCTGAGGCGTTCTGGATCCGCTGGAGTCTCTTCTGGAGCTTGGCGGTGGTTCCGGCGTAGAGGGCGTTGCCGTAGTCCAGTCGGCTGGTGACGAGGGCCTGGGTGACCGTCTTCCTGGTTTCGGTGGGGATCCACCGGAAGATCTTCCGTAGCATGTGCAGGATGTTGAAGCACGACGAGTAGATGGCGTTGACTTGTCTGGTCATGGAGAGGGAGGAGTCCAGGATGAAGCCCAGGTTGCGTGCGTGGTCTGTCGGTGTGGGTGCGGTGCCCAGGGCGGGGGCCACCAGGAGTCGTCCCAGGCGGAGGGCGAGGAACCCAGGATGAGGACTTCCGTCTTGTCTGAGTTCAGTTTCAGGCGGCTGGTCGTCATCTACTCGGCTACATCTTTCATCCCTTCGTGAAGGTTAGCTCTGGCAGCGGCGGGGTCGTTGGTCAGGGAGAGGATCAGCTGGGTGTCATCGGCGTAGGAGATGATGTTCAGGTTGTGTTGGCGTGCGATGGTCGCGAGGGGGCTCATGTAGACGTTGAAGAGGGTGGGGCTCAGGGAGGATCCTTGAGGGACGCCGCAGATGACTCCGGTGGCCTCTGACTTGTACGGTGGTAGACGGACTCTCTGTGTTCTTCCGTCGAGGAAGGAGACGATCCATTCCAGTGCCTTCTCCTGAATTCCGACGTTGCTGAGGCGCTGCACTAGGGTGTGGTGGCAGACAGTGTCGAAAGCCGCGGAGAGGTCTAGGAAGATGAGGGCCGCTGTTTCTCCGTTGTCCATCAGGGCTCGGATGTCATCGGTGGCAGCGATGAGGGCGGTCTCGGTGCTGTGGTTGGCTCGGAAGCCAGACTGTGAGGGGTCGAGGGATCCATTCGTCTCGAGGAAGGCGGCCAGCTGTTTGTTGAGGGTCTTCTCGATGACTTTGGCTGGAAACGGGAGGAGCGAGATAGGGCGGTAATTCTTGAGTTCGGTGGGGTCCGCAGTAGGTTTCTTTAGTAGAGCGCTGAGCTCGGCGTGCTTCCAGCCCTCCGGGAAGGTGGAGGTGTCGAAGGAGGTGTTGATGATGTCCCTCAGGTGGGGTGCGATGACCGCGTCGGCCTTGTTGAAGACGTGGTGGGGGCAGGGGTCGGTCGGAGATCCGGAGTGGATGGAGTTCATCATGCGGACGGTGTCATCGGTGCTGATCGGAGTCCAGGCGCGGAGGGTGGTGCTGCGGTCGTTGTGTGCGATGGTTGAATGCTGAAGCTGTTGTGAATGTCCGTGATCTTGTTGTGGAAGTAGGAGGCGAGGGAGTTGCAGAGGTCTTGCGATGGGGTGATGTCGTTGTTTCCGGCGCTGGGGTTGGAGAGCTCTTTCACGATGTTGAAGAGTTCCTTGCAGTTGTGTGCGTTGTTGTCCAGCCGGTCCTTGAATGTAGTTCTCTCGGTGGCGCGGATCAGTTGGTGGTGCTTCCGGGTGGCAAGCTTGAGGGTGGTCATGTTGTCCGGTGTTGGTTCCCTTCTCCAGACTTTCTCGAGGGCTCGGCAGTCCTTCTTGGAGCTCTTGAGTTCGTCGGTGAACCATGGGGCTTACCACTACCACCAATATGACCAACACCACCAATACAACCAATACCACCACCACCAATACCACAAATATCATCACCACCAATACCACCACCACCAATATCACCACCACTAATGCCACTACCAAACCTCCAATAACACAACCAAAACCCCCATTACCAATACCACCACCTATACCACCACCACCAAAACCACCAACACCATCACCAGCACCAATACCACCACCAATACCATCACCACCAATACCAGCACCACCTGGACCACCAGCACCACCAATACCACCACCTCCAATACCACCACCAGTACCAATATCACCACCACCAATATCACTCCCACCAGTACCCAAACACCAATACCACCAACAGCATTACCACCAATAACTCCACCAATACCACCACCAATACCAATACCACCACTAATACCACCATCAACACCAATACCACCACCACCAATACGATAGCACCAATAACAATACCACCACCAATACCACCACTAATTCCACCACCAATACCACCACGACCAATATCATCACCACCAATACCACCACAAGTACCACCACTACCACCACCACTAGTGCTATCAATACCAATACCAGAACCAATATTACCACCACCAATACCACAACCAGCAGCACCAATACCACCACTAATACCACCACCACCAATACCACCACCACCAATACCACCAACACCAACCCACCACCACCACCACCAACACTACCAATCCAATATTACTACCACCACAATACCAATACCACTACCACCAATAACACCAACACCACCAATACAACCAATACCACCACCACAAATATCAATTCCACCACCAACATAACCACCACCAATACCATCACCCCACCACTATCAATCCCACTACCTCCACCACCACCAATGCCACCTTTACCACCATCACCACCACCACCAATCCTACCACCACCAATACCACCACCAATACCACCATCAACGTAACCACCATCGATACCAACACTACCGCTACCACCACCAACAATACAACTACCACCCATACCACCACCAGCAATACCCCAAACACCAATAACACTAACAGCATTACCACCAATATCTCCACCAATACCATCACAACCACTAATACCAACTTCAACACCAATACCACCACCACAACCAATACTATACCACCAATACCAATACCACCACCACCAATACCACCACTAATACCACCACCAATACCACCACTAATTCCACCACCAAAATCATCACCACCAAAATCATCACCACCAATACCTCCACCAGTTCTACCACCACCACTACCACCACCACTAATGCCATCAATACCAATACCGCCACCAATACTACCACCTCCAATACCACCACCAATACCATCACCGCCACCAATATCATCACCACCACCAATACCATTGATACTACCACCACTACTACCAAAACCACCAATATCACCACCACCATCAATAACAGCAGAAATACCACCAACACCAATACTACCACCACCAATACTTCCACTACCACAATTACCACCAGCACCAGTACCACCAGCACCAATCCCACCACTACCAATACAACCACCACTAAGCATGGGCGGATTTTGCAGATCCACGATTCACGAATTTGCGAATTCACGGATCGTGGATCCGCAAAATCCGCTGATTTTGCGGATCGGCGGATTTGGGGGCGGGGCTTCCTCGAGTGTGTGGGCAGGGCCAAACGGACGGGGCTTCCATGCGAGCGCACATGCCTCTTGTGTGTATAAAAGGTCAGAGACCGATCAGAGCAGCAGATTAAGAGACAGAAGCTCCTGGTCACAGGAACAGCACGGGGATTGCGCTCGTGAAAGTCAAAGATGCAAATGCCTCTGGCCAGCATCACAGCGGATTTTCGATGGTATATTTGGGAAGAAGGCACACCTGCCCAGCCTCCACAACGCTCACGATTGTTTTTGGGCTGATGAATGAGTCACTGAATTTAAGCTTCAACTAGGGCATATGCTTTATTGATATCTGCAAGTGTTTCCTGTTGAGGTTTATTTTTTGTGCCAGGACCGTCGTGCCAGAATGAACCCTGCCCTTCATATTTATTCAAGAAGACACCACCGTTTTTCCCCATCGTAAATAATTTACGATGGCGCCGGCAAGCTGCCAGCGCCATCCTGAAAAAGTTACTTAATTAGCTTCAACAGGAAGCTCCAACTGATAAAATAAAGCAGGCGCTTGAGCCCCTGCTTTATCTTATCTATTAGAGCTTCCTGTTGAAGCTAATTAAGTAACTATTTGAGGATGGCGCTGGCAGCTTGCCGGCGCCATCGTAAATTAGGCTTTGAACTTTTGACCGCGGAATCCGCCGCTCGCGGATTGCGGATTTTCGGTAAATTCGCGAGAGTTCGCGGACCGCGAATTTACCGAAAATCCGCAAAATCCGCGATCGGAGCGGATTTTGCGCTCATGCTTAACCACCACCATCAATACCACCACCAATATTACCACCACCACCAATACCACCACTGCCACCAATACCACCACCACCACCATTATCAGCACAACCTCCAATACCACCACCACAACCAATACTACCACCAATTCCACCACCACCAAAACCACCACCAAAAAGACCACCACCAATTTCAATATCACCAATACCAACTCCACCACCAATAGCACCACCGCCATATCACCACCAATACCACCAATAATACCACTACCACCAATACCACCAGCAGCAATACCACCACCTCCAATACTACCAACAATACCACCACCAGCACCAATATCACCACCACCAATACCACCACCACCAATACCACCATCACCAATACCATCCCTACCAATAATACCACCACTAATACCACCAAAACCACCAATACCACCACCACCAATACTACCACTAATACCACCACCAATACCACCAACAACAATACCACCACAACCACCAATACTACCATCAGAACCTTCACCACCAATTCCAATATCACCAATACCATCACCACCACCAATTCCACCACAAATAGCACCGCCACCAATACCACCACTAATACCACCATCACCAATACGTGGAGTGGTGTGGCTCACTGGTTAGAGGCGGCAGACCCGGGAGCAGAGGACGGACCGGGACCAGGGTTCAATCCCCAACGCGGCAGGGTCAACGGACTCGATAATTCTCGCCTCGGTGCCTACTCTAACTAGGGATCACACTCGGCAACTCTGGGCATTAGCTTACCTCATCTCCACAACGGCCCCCCACATACGCTGGGGATGCCTGGTTTCACCTTGGAGATACCCAGTAGGGACCATCTCACAGGGAAAGCCAGGACGGGTTCCCCAGCAGTCTACAGCGCAGAGATACTCCTTCTGGAGTCGATTCTAGCGCTTTAGAAACCCACAATCAATCAATACCACCACTCGTACTACCACTAATACCACCACCACCAATATTACCACATCCACCACCACAAATACCATCACCACCAATACAACCACCAATACCACCACCAATTCCAATATCACCAATGCCATCACCATCACCAATTCCACCACTAACAATACCACCACCAATGCCACTACTAATACCACAACCACCAATACCACCACCACCAGTACCCCCACCAATATCACCACCAATATCACCACCACCAATATCACCACCTTCACCAGCACCAACAATAAAGCAAATACCATCACCACCAATACCACCACTATCACAAATACCACCACCACCAATACTACCACCAATACCCCCACCACCAATACCACCACCACCAAAACTACCACCAATACCACCACCACCAAAACTACCACCAATACCACCACCTCCAATACCACCAGTTAGAATTGGGGGTCTCTGGTTGGCGCAAGTATTCACTTGTGACAAGCAGGAACCCTCTCCTCTAATTCAGGGCAAAGGATGACCCCTTAGAATTACCCTTGCTCACCCTCTAGGTGCGTGGCGTGAGCAGCCAAGGCTATTCTTCAGGCATTTCTGAGTTAAGCATTTGTAATAACACACACAGTAAAAAAATACCAAACCCCCCACAAATGGACACCAGGCTGTGGTTATATAAAAATACGTCTTCTTTATGTAAAAATATATATGCAGGCAAGTATTTGTCACCAGACCATAAGTAACGTGTTTCTTAGCCACAAGGTGTAAATAGGCAAGTGTTCTTTTCAGTTACAGTTCAACAAAAATGTTCTTCTTAGTCTCACTGACTCCCAGAACTGTTCTTAGTTCCTTGATACCTTTCTGAGGCTTGCTAGCCGCTTCGTGGCGCGACTGAGCGCTTCTCCCGGTGTGAACGGGCGACACCCTACCGCGTCTCACGCATCGGGCGTGAGCACGGGTACGAAGCGTACCGCTCCTAGCTGATCAACACACAATGGTGCGAGCCGTACCCAGTTGGTGCGGCTCGTGCGGCGGGGAGAGAGAGATTACACAGCTTCAAGGGGTTTGGGTCTCTGGGTCTGGTGCAGACGTCAGGCGGGAGCGTGGGGGGTGCACCAGCGAGCCTCCAACGGCGGTGATGCAGCGATCTCCCTCAGCGGGGGGAAAGCGGCTCGGCGGAGCGGGGCTCTCCCTCAGCGGGGACGGGGGGACACAGTTTGATCACGGCCTCGAGGAGGGGCTGGAGGGGGCACCACAGGTTACGGCAGCGAGCCTCCCAAGGTGAGATGACTCGGTGATTTCCCTCAGCGGGGGAGAGCGGCTCGACGGAGCGGGGCACTTCCTCGGCGGGGATGGGGAAACACCATTGGGTTACGGCCTCACGGAGGGGCTGGGGTCACCAAAGATCACGGCTCCGGCGGGGCAGAAGTCCTTGTAATTCAACGACAGACGAGCAGAGAGCAGGTTGAGCCAGATGGTCCTGTGGCTCATGTCAGGGGGCAAGCTCAGACAAGCCCTTGGAGAAAGTTTCTAGCAAAAGTCAGCAAAGTCTTTTCATCAAGTCTTTTCCTCTCCTTCCTCAGCAAGGCAAGCAGCAGGCCAGTCCTTCCTCCGTCTACTTCTCCTTCTAGTTGGGCAGAGGTTATTTGTGGGAAACAGGATTCTGATTTCCAAGGAGCCTATTTTTATACAGCATTTTCTTTGTTCTCACAGGCCAGGGGGGCCTTTGCATAACTTCATTCAGTCTCTGAATACTTTGTTGGGTGTAGTCTGGCTTCTGCTTTCTGTGTGAGGGGCAGGCACATCAGACGCTCCACAGGAGGTGGAGCCGGCATTGTGTGGACAGAGGCAGCCAGGAGTACCTTGTAGACAGTGCCAGGGGGAAGAGCCAGCATTGTGGCGGCAGAGATCAGCCCTATTCAGAGTCCAGGGGCACTCCCACCTCCCACTAAGGTGTAATCCTTGCCTTCACCACCTGTCATCCCCCAGCCCTGTCACTCACATAACCCAGAAAGTCAGATACACATTCAAGCAGAGGCGGGCTGAAATGGCTAGGCAAGCAAATGCTAACTTTCTAAAAGTAGCATTTGCAAACACAGGATATTAAAATAAACTTCACTAAAAGAAGTATTTTATTATTCTGAGTTCAGGCATACTAAACTTGACTTTCTACCATGTTCCCTGAGACTGCTGGGATTATAGAGTGTAATAATTCCAGCATCCCATCTTGGCCTAAGAGAACAGGTAGCCTTACAATAGTGAAAAACTAATTTGGCTGTAATTCAAGATTTAAGACATGCCACACTCATCAGTGCATGTCCTTCCTTACACTTACAATGCACCCTGCCCTTGGGCCTACCATAGGGGTGTCTAATATGAAGTTAAGGGAAGGTTTAGAGGCTGGCAAGTGTGTGCACTTGCCCAGCCAGCATGACAGTACCAGACTGCACACAGGTTCTGCAAGGGCAGACCCTAGACACATTTTAAAAGGCTGCTTCTGTGGATGGCGCAACCAGCGCTGCAGGCCCACTAGCAGTATTGGCATTTACAAGCCCTGGCACTCCTGGTGCACTTTACTGGGGACTGACAGTAAATCCAATGAACCAATCATGGACATCAATCACTTATATATTTTGCACAGGGAGAGCATATGCACTTTAGCACTGGTCAGCAGTGGTAAAGTGCCCAGAGTCATTAAACCAACAAAAACAGGTCAGAGAGAATATTGGAGGAAGGCAAAAAGTTCAGGGATGACCCTGCCAAGAGGGCCAAGTCCAACACCACCACCACCAATAAAAGCAACACCAGCATTACCATCAATACCACCCCCACCAATCCACCACGACTAATCCAATACCACCACCAATACCACCACCACCAATACCACTACCACCACCACCACCACCAATACAACCACCGGCAATATCATTAACACCACCACCCCCAGTACTACCAATCCCACCACCACCAATACAACCAATCCCACCAAAACCAATACCACCAAAACCAATACCACCACTACCACCTACACCATCACCACCAATACCACCAACATTGCCACCAATACCACCACCACCAATACCACCACCACCAATACCATCACTACTACGAATACCACAACAACCACCAATACCACCATCACCAATACCACCACAACCGCCAATGACAACACCAATACCACCACCACCAATACCACCACCAGTACTACCACCACCATCAATACTACCACCACCAATACCACCACCACCAATTCCAATATCACCAATACCATCACCACCACCGTTTCCACCACCACCAATACCACCACCACCACCAAAAGTACCCCTAGAATACCACCACCAATATCACCACCACCAATATCACCACCTTCACCACCACCACCACCACCACCAATAAAGCAAATACCATCACCATCACTACCACCAATAACACCACCACCAATACCCCCACCAACCATACCACCACCACCAAAACTACCACCAATACCACCACCTCCACCACCACCAATACCACCACCACCAATACTACCACCAACACCACCATCACTTAAAAGAACAGCACCAATGCCAGCACCAATACCACCACCTCCAATACCACCACCACCACCACCACCAATACCATCAATACCACCACCACCAATCCACCACCACTAATCCAATACCACCACCAATACCCCCACCACCTATACCACTACCACCACCACCAATACAACCACCACCAATATCATTACCTCCACCACCACCAATACAACCAATACCACCAAAATCAATACCACCACTACCACCTATACCATCACCACCAATACCACCACCACTGCCACCAATATTACCACCACAAATACCACCACCACCAATACCATCACTACCACCAATACCACCACCAATACCACCACAACTACCAATACCACCAATACCACCACCACCAATATTACCACCAATACTACCACCAATACCCCCACCAACACCACCACAACCACAACCACCAATACAATCACCAATACCTCCACCACCAATTCCAATATCACCAATACCATCATCACCACCAAATCCACCACAAATAGCACAACCACCAATACCAATACCGCCAACAACAATACCACAACCAATACCACCACCAGTACTACCAACGCCATCAATACTACCACCACCAATACCACCACCAATACAACCACTATTACCACCACCACCAATTCCAATATCACCAATACCATCACCACGACCAATTCCACCACTACCAATACCACCACCAATACCACTACTAATACCACAACCACGAATACCACCAACACCACCAGTACCCCCACCAACACCACCACCGATAGCACCACCACCAATATCACAACCTTCACCACGACCACCAATAAAGCAAATACCAACACCACCAATACCACCACTACCACCAATACCACCATCACCAATACTACCACCAATACCCCCACCAACAATACCACCACCACCAAAACTACCACCAACACTACCACCTCCATCACCACCAATACCACCACCACCAATACCACCACCACCAATACTACCAACATCACCACCACCACCACTTAAATGACCAGCCCCAATGCCAGCACCAATACCATCACCTCCAATACCACTACCACCAATAAAACCAACACCAACAATACCATCTATACCACCAACACCACCATCGTCAGTATGACCACCACCAATCCAATACCACCAACACCAATACCGATACCACTGGCAATACCACCACCACCAATACTACCAATACCACCACCAATACCACCACCGGCAATACCACCTCAACCAATCCCGTCACCACCATTACCACCACCACCAATACGACCAACAATACCCCAAATACCAATACCATGAAAGCGAGACCTATTGCATTGCAAATGCTTCTTGTTGTAACCAATCGTGGGGAAGTTTCAGGGAGGGAGAGCCAGGCCTAAGTGAAGCCAGCTAACCAGTACACACACGTGGACCCCACCTGCAACCACGGCTCAACTTAAGCTCAGGATTGTTCCTATAATTGTCCCCCTCATTTACCTCTCTATATGGCTCTTTACTTTTACACTGGGCACCTATATCGATGCCTATAATACGAGCACACATCCTCACTGCTTATATGCTCCTGCGTGTTACAGCACGCAGCATCAGGACCAGCCTCTAATCTCCCAAGCATCTTACCCTGCGGGTACGCTAGTAGCGGTTGACAAACATGAGCCCTTACGGATGCCTATTCCATCCGTTTCAAACTGTATGAAGGAATTAGATCCTCCTTTGAAGGATGCAAGTTTAGCGGATGTGAACTTAAACGCTGAAAATGAATTATTTCCAATTTTCAACCTAGATAAAAAAGAGCCTGAAGCGAATCTCGATGTAAATGGAAAAGTAAAAGAAAATAGCAGAAAGAGCAAAGGGAAAAATAGGAAACCTGTTCGTAAGTACAAGAAGAAAAGACAGAGGCAAATTATTTTCCAAAAACATATAAATACAGAAGCACCTGATGATATAGATCCTGAAGAAAACTCTCTATTAGACACTTCTCCTAATCAGGCTGCTGTTTGTACCACTGCCTCTGCAGTCGAAGGTCATCTTGATGTGTATGCCAATGTTGGGGGAGTCCATTGTCAAGAGGATAATGGATTAGTGCCCATAGTTTCAATAGAAGAGGTGACAAGAACTATTCCTGGTGCATCAGGGACACTTAATCCATCAGCGCCTATTTTTCATCTGCCGGCTGTTGTTGCCATGAAGTCGCCTCCTGTACATTTTAAAGCCCCCAATTCTTATGTGGATACTTTGACTCTGGACTTTTTGCCCTTATTTGACTCTGACGTATACCTAAACAGGTCATGGTTGCTTAACTGTTTTAAGGATATTGAAAGTTTGAAACTTATTCAGTCGAGTGACATTGACTTGGTTTCTTCAGTAGGGTTTGAAAATGGGCTATGTCTACGGGCAACATTCTATTCTAAAATAATAGCTAACCTTGTACTACAACAGGCGGAATCGTTTCAATGTAGAGGGATCGATGTATTACCTTATTTCCATAATGGAAAGGATATTTACCATAGAGAAGGGGCTACAAAGTTGAGCTGTAGGCAGGAAGATCCGTCAACACACAATAAAGATTTAAAAATCTGGGTCTCTAGAGGTAAACGTTTGGTTTCCCAGGTACTACCTATCCCCTTGAACCTGACTGCTTCTATAACTGAGGATAATCATCGGTGGAATTGGCTTCCAGGAGTCTTATCTAATAATATATCGGATAACCCAAGACTGTTTCAACATCTTTAACAGTCACTTAAGAGTCATATCCTGGAATGCAGCAGGGTTACATAATAGACCGGAGAAACTTGATTTCTTATTTTCTCTGAATCCAGATGTGATATGCATTCAAGAAACCTGGTGTAAAAATATCCTATATGGGGGGAAAGATTAATTTGTGCTTGAGGCTGCAGCTACGCCATCGAAAAAAGGTCACGCAAAAGGGGGAATTGCCTGCTTCCTATCTAATTCATTACAATGGCAATTCTCCCATTATGTTGACACAAGTAACCTTTTTCAAGCAATAAGCATTAATAAACTAGCTAGAGTAGGTAGCCAGTATTCCCTGGTAATTATCAATGCATATATTCCGCCTGAAGATGTCTTTAATACTGTGTTGAAGCGAATGTTTTTTTATGTTAAACAGCTATTAGAGCTTGATCAGCCACCTTATATTCTACTCATGGGTGATTTGAATAGCAAAGTTTCTAACTTAAGCTTAAACTTGTTTAGAAATAAGTTTAAAGAAGAGGCATATAATATACCCCAATCCATCTTTCCAAAGAAAATAAAAACTAGCAAAAGAGGAAAGATGTTGTTAGAGGAACTTAGCTATCTAGAGGGGTTAATTGTAAATGGTAGAATGCCATCTGATATACCCGCTAAATTTACTCATAGGTCCCCTAAGGGTGAATCCATCCTTGACTATGTCATTACGGACTATGATACCTTCTCCTTTATTCAGGATATAATGATCTCTCAAACTCCCATGAGTGACCATAACGTAATCAGTATAACTGTTTCATCACAACCTCCGGTCACTGATCCCTGGACTTTAAGTAATAGAGGAGTCTCTTTTCATAGTAAGTCTGGCAGATGCTTCTGGAACCCTACCACTATGAAGGATGTGCAAATTATTCTTGCCCAAACCTTACTTGAATTAAAAGAATGGCAGGGTATGGAATTTTTTCATTTCGAAAACTTTATGAAGAAGCTTACTGCGACTGCAAAGAAGCCAAGATACACTATGAAAGAGAATTTTGTTCCTAGTTTATTGGTACCCTTAAATAAAGAAATTAATAAACTAGTGAGACAACAGTTTCTTTTTAGAACTAGGGAAAATGCTAATAAGTTATCCTTACTAAAAAGAAGGAGGACCAGACTGAGAACAAAACTAAAAAAAGAAAAAGCAGACTCACTCTGGATTAGTTTAAGGGAGGCCTCCGTCTATGGTAAATCTAGAGAATTCTGGTCCATAATTGGTAAGGGCTGTGGTGCTAGAATTTCCCCTATTCCTATCTCTATTCCTGAAGATGTCTGGATTTCATTTATATCGAATTTGTATGCGTCTAATGGCGTAGAGGGTGAGGATTGTGACCTTGTTTTGGACAGGGTGTATAATATGGAGCCTCCACCTGAGAAATTCTTTGCTTCAGTGATTAAGAGTATGCGCTGCTCCGGAGCAATGGGCCCGGACGAGTTGCCCATTTCAGTACTGAAGCAGGATGTCACCCATGGAGTAGGATTCTTTTTCCTTTGTTTAAAGCCTGTTTCTTAATGAGATCAGTTCCTACATCTTGGAGGGGAAGTATATTAATTCCCATATTTAAGAAGGGAGAGCGGGATAAACCCATTAACTACCGTTTAATAGCTCTACTGGATTCTATCGGCAAAGTTTTTGCTAAGTGCCTTTTAATATTAATCACTGATTGGGTGGAAGCAAATGGAATTCTACCTGTGGAACAAACTGGGTTCCGTAAAGAGCATGGTACACTTGACAATTTAACAGCTCTTCATGTGATTGTGGATAAGTATGTAAGAGTGCGAGGAGGTGGAGTATATGCGGCATTCATAGACTTCTCCACAGCGTTTGACAAGGTGGACCGTCCGACGCTGTGGAGAAAGCTTGCTGTACTGGGTATGCCACTACAGCTACTGGAACTAGTAAAATCCCTTCACTCGAATACCTGGTGTAAGGTGCTACAAGGCGGAGAAAGGGGTCTTTCACACACTATTTTATCCTTGAACGGATTAAAACAGGGGTGTATATTGGCCCCCATGTTGTTTTCATTATATACAGCGGACCTACCTGCTTCCATTCCTGCATGTGGTGGGTTAGCCCCGGTAGTTGGAGGTTCATCCATTTCGGTTTTAATGTATGCGGATGATATCCTCATTTTAGACCTAACTCCGAAGGGCTTGTCTAACCGCCTGCAAGCATTACATTTATTTGCAGAAGCACATTTTATGAAGATCAATGCTTCTAAAAGCAAAATCATGTGCATTTTTGGAAGGAAAAAATGTAGGTCTGAAAACTTCGGATGGGCTATAGGAGGCCAGACACTAGAGGTAGTTAAAACTTACACCTTTTTAGGTAAAATAATCTCGGCAAATCTAAGTGAGAAACCCCACATTGAACATAATTCGCGTAAAGCATTGGCTCATGGTATAGGGTTATGTTCCTTGTATTCTGCTACAGGAAAAAGACACTTTGCTCGCTTTTTGGAATTATATAGAGCAAAAATCCCTGCAACTCTGCTATATGGAATCGAATTGGTGGAGTTAAGGCATTGGGGGTTTTTGCAACTAATGGAAGGAAAGGTATTAAGAAGAATTTCTTCCCTTAATACAGCTTGCTCCGTGTCTGCATGCAGGCTGGAATTTGGCCTCCGGAGCTGTTGGGTACAGGGGTTGATTGCCCTGGTAAGGTGGGTGGCCTGTTTGGCCAGAGGTAAATCGGGTTCCCTACGAGCATATATTAAAAACTAACTACTGGGCAATCTAAACGAGTTCTCATTACTAGTAAAATTTTTTAGAAAAGTGGTAACAATGTTAGAGCTGGATGCAAGTACTTTGTTCCTACTTTCTCCTTCTCAGCTAAAGTCTCAGCTGAAATACGCATCTTGGGAACTCTGTTTTAAATTGGATAGGACAGCTCTACATGAAAAGAAGGGTGGTGAGTTACTCTTAAGCACGTACTCCGTAAAGCAGGCCCAGCAGTATGTTTCATGGAATATCCCGCATAGAGTCCGTAGGTTATGGTACCTTTTAAGACATGATTTGCTTCCTCTAAATTCACTCTTAGCAAAATGGTATGGGACATCTCCAGTATGTAACCTTTGTAATAAGGCAGTGCAGGACCAAAATCATGTTTTGTTTATTTGTCCTGCATTACGTCCATTGCGCTCTAAATGGTTAAAATCCATTTGTCTACAATTAGGAACCCTTAATGTAAATACTTTCTTCCATGCCCTTTATTGTCCACCTAATGAAATGTTTTGCTTTAAATTTTTTAACTTTTTTAAGGGTTTTTTAGATATTTATTAATGATACCTAGAGATGTTGTTTGATGATTGTCCGGCCAGTGTTAGAGATGTGATCCTTTATTCGGTCTCTTTTTTCTTATTGTTATTATTATTGTATGTATGTAGTGGTGTATAACTATGTGATTGTTTTATGTGGCCCTCTTTTGAGAGACAAAACATAATAAACTTAAACTTGTTACACGCGGTGTGATTGGTGAACAGGGATCCTGCCAAGATAAATAACTTTTCTCCAATAAATATGTTGCGCTTTGTTCAGAGATAAATCCTCTGACCCTCTTTCCGCACACAGAGCATGAAAAGATGCCAGCATGAAAAGATGGAAGCGACTGAAAACATGTGCCCACCTTCGATGACTATTCATCAAATGTCCTGAATAGCAGAGTGACATTACACTGGCCACGATGACTGATGCTCTCTCATCAGCACTACATCCTAAAAACTTGAGATACTGAGCGCTATCTTTGCACTGCTCTTGAGGAAGCCGCTTGTCTCCTGAACATGTGTCTCACTGCAGCAACAGGTGTTCTCACAAATCCGGCCCCCCTCATCGGTACTCATTAAATAGGAGGCAGATTGTGACTCCCTACAATTAGGTGCTTCACAGGAATGGTGCACCTATGTCCACCAGCACCTACACCACCACCAATACACCCATGTCTGTGATTGCATTTTACAAAAGTAAGCTTTTGTCCTTAAAATGCAGCTCGTCTTCTTCCTAGAAGGAAACGGGGCTGCATTTAAAAAATGGTTTAATTTGTGTTATTGTTGTTTAAGAGTTGTCAATGATCCCCTGCAACACTGCCCCCTACAGAACATATACAGAGCTACTGCACAAACAGAGGAAAAGCAGGATGGCTACTGGAGTGGCAGGTGAACAGGGAAAAAGGCAGCAATGAATTGCCAGCAATTTAGCCTACATAAAGTGTCACACTTACTGCACGGGAAAATACCCTCTGTAGATAAACCAGTTGAGAGCAGATTTATGCCTGTTGCAGAATAAAGCACCTGCTATTCGCACAATATTTTGACAACACATTCATTTTGGAAATCTTGAATTTATGAAGATAGATAATAAAAAGACGTGTAAATCGATAAATATGTGGTACCATTACAATACGTATTAGAGGATATGAAGGCTTAAATGCTACAGTGCTCTTAAGTCAACAAGGGTTGAGTGATGGGGTCGGAGCCTTCAGCATTAAAGGTGTTAAATAAGACAAGGTGGTGGTTTAAAGGCATACCTAAGTCAATTACAAAGTCTCAGACTTACATTGACATTGCCGTGGCAGGATACATGCCATTATGAACAATTACAAAATCAACTACACACCATATTATTAATATTGAACTCTAAGGCTCCATTGCTGCTTAAGCAAGCATTTGCAAAGTCAATAGTTCTGGCATCTATCTGAATATGCAAACCAGACCAATTGGCTTGGCTAATGCTTATTTTTTATCTTTCAGCACTCCTTCGGAGTGCATATGCTTCCTTGTTTGTCACGCGTCCTTGCACCTGTTGTCTATTCCTGTGTTTTAGCTCCCATGATAATTCCTCTCATGGTCCTGTTTTTAGTATTGAGAGAGCGCAAACTGACCTAAATGTATGAGTGCATCACACTTACCCGTAGTAAGCACAAATCATGAGGAGAAATGCCATGAGTGCTAGTAGTATCTGCAATTATATTCTGAATGTATAGCTAATGTAGAGATTTAAGTAGAAATGGAACTAATACAGAAATGTGTGACACTATATGATTTTATTAGATGTGATTATTCCTGAATCCATGTCGTGTAGCCGTTAAAATGTAAGATGGCATGTGGTTAAACGCAGAATGTGGTAGGCCTCAGGGCCAGTGCTAGAAGGGAAAAGGAAGGTGTTTCTTTTCACGACATAGATTGTACTAATGTTTTGGTCATTGCATTAATGGGCCATGATTTATAGATGTGTTTACTGAATAATAGAATAAGAGTATTAACATGCTTTAATTAATGAAGAAGTTGAATGCTATAATCATTATGAGAAATGCTGTAGGCCTGAAATGTTTTAACATTGATTTACACGTACATGTCTGGGCCGAGAAATGTTGCAAACCTTTTTGGAAGTCTATGAGAGTTGGGTTCTTGGCTGCAGATGTCTGTCTGCAAGAGAAAGGGAGGATCCGATTATAAATAATATGAATAGAGGTCTGTTCAGTAGACGGCCCAGACATGGAGGAGGGTTCTGGAATGTTTAAGGGGTATCAGCGGGCCGGAGAAGAGTCTGAGAAGCAAGGTCAACTCCAACGTATGAGGCCCAATACAAAGCAGCATGGAAAAAGCCAGAAGCTACACCACGTGAGGGGCGTCTCACGAGGGGCGTCTCAAATGTTGTTGACTGTTTTGTATTAGGGACAGCACCCCTGGGTGGAGTTAGAGCAGATACCTGAGGACCCTTTAGAGAGCGGATGGGTAGGCAGAGAGGGGTCATGACTGGAGAACTATAGGTTTTCACCAAGAGACTAAGAGTGAGTGACTTCCCTTGGGGGTCATTCACTGCTGACACCTTTGTTAGGTTGGGATTTGGTTAAGTAGGGATACCATCTAGAGCAGGGTAGGGACAGCCTAACCTGTGTGTTTTCCTCCAACTTAAATGAAGGAGAGATATGCGTCAATGCTGATAGCTTTATTATTCTTAGAACTTGTGTTAGTAATATCCGTTGCTCGTCTGAGGGCTTTCAGAGAGCACATGTATGTAGTTGGACCTGTGTATCTCGTGAATCTCATTCTGAGATGCCTGTATTTGCAGCTTATCCTATCCTTACAATAAACTTTTGAAAGCTAGAAGTTGTTTGTGATCTTTTGGAGCGGGGTCCTTTATTGGGTGAACTAGCTTGGTAACAGGGGCACTTTCTTCCTTCAATGACAGGCAACAAAGGTTCAGTCGACCAGATCGGGGTTTAGATCAATAGTGATAAGGTATCGATCAAAATCTCGCCCTTCCAGTTGGTAGCTATAGAGGATGGTTGCCTTCTTGAGGACGGTGACCTAGGCCAGGTTAGCTTACCCCAAGGCCCCTAGAAATCGATGATCGGAAGAACCGCCCGCCGAAGAAGATCCGGATGACGTGAGACAGAAAAAGCAGCAGTATCGGTCGAGAGTGAGTATAAAGGGTCATGCGTGTTAGATTGTGGTGTTTTTGTATTGTATCTATGTTGTAATGTCTGGCGGAGTTGGAATGTCTGTAGAGTGACTGTGGAACAGGTTGTGAGCGCGCGCAACCGGTGGAAATCTTAAGTTCAAGGAGAGCTTAAGTGGTTCGGGTGTATCGGACACCCAGAGTAATTGTCAAATAGTGTGAAGGGGGTCATGAGGTACCATTGATCACCCGAAAGACCGAGATAGGGGGAACGTAAGAGTGAGTGCGTGAGTAACGGACGCTGGTCGGAGGTTACTGTGTGTGTAAGCAACCTATCAGAGAGACGATAGACATTTCGTCAGTTGTGTTGACAATTACATATAGACTGTGGACGTACAGTCGAGGGAAGTGACCGCTTGGTCGGAAGTAGTCATTTTTCGGTGTATGAATGGGACGCATGCATGACCGGGAGACGAGTTGAGAAAGGAGGGGTGCTGCTGCGAAGCGGAGAAAAGTGACGTCAGGAAGTGTCGCGACGTGATTGGCCGACAGGAGAAAGACCGCGCTGTGATAGGCCAGCTAGCAAAGACGTCAGAAAGTGTCGCGACGTGATTGGCCGACCGGAGAAAGACCGCGCTGCGATAGGCCAAGTTAGCAAAGCCGCGACAGGATTGGTGGATTGTCATCAGGAAGTAAACAGAGTAGCGAGGCTGGATATTGTGCGTATAATTATGAAGTGTTTTAAATGGCTGAGAGCGGCGTTTAAAAAAGAGAAGCGGGGATCGTATGAGGGGGAAGAAGCCCCGCCGGAGGGTACGCCGGCTCGTTACATGGCAGTGAATGTTGGGTTGCATACGATCCTTTGGATATCAGAGTGGAGTAAGATTACGGAAGGAAATGAGGAACTGACGTTCCCGAAGTACGGGACGTTCAGATTAGAGGTGTTACATCGATTAAAATCAGTCATGACCTCAATGAGACCCTTGCCTAGACCGACCCAGTTTGAAGCTCTTGATGCATGGATTAGGGCAGCGCATGAAAAGAATATGAACAGACGACAAGAAAGGGTGAAACGATCGGTAAGGGCAGTGCAGGATGCCAGGTGGGATGCGGATGCTAAAAGATGGAGAGTGCATAACATGGAAGTAAATAAACTGTACCCGGTGTTAGAGGTGCCCGGAAATAAAAGCCCCCTAGAAGAAGATGATGAGAGCGAAACAGAGGACAGCCTGATAAACAGATTATTGACAGAGAGGCCACCCCCGTATAATAGAGCAGGGGGGGAGGTCGAGCATAGTGAAAGAGAAAAGGGGGGCAATGCAGGAGAGCATGGACCGCTTCCCAGTTCAGAGTGGGATCCTGAGGCGAAGAAAGAGCTGTCCCAGCCTAGTCAGGTGCAACAGGTAGTCGGGAGGTTTGTGGTACAAAGAGCGCCGGAAACGGAGAGCGCCACATCCTACGCATTACCAGATGCACTACAGGTACCTGTTACCATAGGTCCTATAATATCGATATATGACCAAGAGAGAGCAAGAGGGGAAGAACGGGTACGGAAGGACAGAGAAAGAGCAGGGACGGCAAGGAGGAACGATACGATTAATTCCCCAAGTCAGATGCCGATACCAAGAGAGTGGAGCACCCCGATGCACACAGCAGGGGATCCAGGAGGGGATCCTGGGGGCCCTAGATGGCCAGTGGATCTGAGGGGATCTGGACGAAAATCCTTTCAAGAGCTAAATGAGTACATGAAGAAGTGGGATGAGGCAGTGGAGGCTCACAAGAGCATCATAGCTGCAGAAGCTGAAAGGGAAAGTCAGGACAGCAGAGCTCGGACTCACTGCGGGGCTGGGGAGAGCAACCCGGAGTGGGACGGGAGAGAGAGAGATAGTAGGGGAGTCACCCATTGGGCCCGGAGTGGGGATAGAACAGACCTGGAAAACGGGGGCCCCGGGAGTGGAGGGGTGGCGCGCCCAATACTCAGTGAAGAGGAGAGGAGAGCGCAAGAGTACAGAAACAGCTTTAGGTGTCCACACTGTGTGCCCGGCACCAGAGAACTGAATGGGAGTTGTGAGAGGTCGCATCATAGTCCCTGTGATGACGGAAATGAGCGCAGCCCAGGGAATATGGGGAACCAGGAAGGATCGTATCGGATACTGAGCGATACTAGGCAAAGGGAGAGTAGCGATCAGAGGGAAAATAACAGAGAGGCGTACGGCGAAAGGAGAGATGTAGGAGATGCAGAAATGGTTGGAGATGTCTTTGGAGCTATGTTCCCTCTTTTGGGTCTAATCCTTAATGATGTTAAAATTAGACGACTGGCAACAGTCGTCGACAGGTTGTCTGCCAGCACTGCTCAGTCCTTAATGCTGGTAGAAGGAGAGATGCAATCGATAAGGGCTATGGTTCTTCAGAACCGTCTTGCGTTAGACGTCCTACTAGCAAAAGAGGGCGGAGTCTGTAAGGCTTTGAAGGTCCAGGAATGTTGTACTTACATTCCAGACAATTCGAAGCCCCTTGAGAAAGTTATTAGGAACATAACTGATATTCACAAGGAGATCGAAGACTTGAGTAGAGAAAATGTCTGGGAAAAGGTGGGCCACGGAATGAGTGAAGTTGGAGGGTGGATCTCCACCTTAGGCAAAAGCTTTGTGTGGTATATACTAAAACCTATCATCATAATATTGATCTGTGGGATCATATTGTGGGGATTGGTGAGGGTATTCAAATGGTACAGAGCAAGAAGGTCAGAAAGGGCCCAAAGAGAGCAGCTGCAGAGATTGGCTGCCATACAAGATAATCAGTACAGGAGTCTGAGGGCTCTGGAAGCGCAGAGACAAGTTATGCTAGCAATAACTGCAGTTTAAATGTTAGTGATGACCCCGAGAGGTCATCAAAGGGGGGAACTGAGAGAGCGCAAACTGACCTAAATGTATGAGTGCATCACACTTACCCGTAGTAAGCACAAATCATGAGGAGAAATGCCATGAGTGCTAGTAGTATCTGCAATTATATTCTGAATGTATAGCTAATGTAGAGATTTAAGTAGAAATGGAACTAATACAGAAATGTGTGACACTATATGATTTTATTAGATGTGATTATTCCTGAATCCATGTCGTGTAGCCGTTAAAATGTAAGATGGCATGTGGTTAAACGCAGAATGTGGTAGGCCTCAGGGCCAGTGCTAGAAGGGAAAAGGAAGGTGTTTCTTTTCACGACATAGATTGTACTAATGTTTTGGTCATTGCATTAATGGGCCATGATTTATAGATGTGTTTACTGAATAATAGAATAAGAGTATTAACATGCTTTAATTAATGAAGAAGTTGAATGCTATAATCATTATGAGAAATGCTGTAGGCCTGAAATGTTTTAACATTGATTTACACGTACATGTCTGGGCCGAGAAATGTTGCAAACCTTTTTGGAAGTCTATGAGAGTTGGGTTCTTGGCTGCAGATGTCTGTCTGCAAGAGAAAGGGAGGATCCGATTATAAATAATATGAATAGAGGTCTGTTCAGTAGACGGCCCAGACATGGAGGAGGGTTCTGGAATGTTTAAGGGGTATCAGCGGGCCGGAGAAGAGTCTGAGAAGCAAGGTCAACTCCAACGTATGAGGCCCAATACAAAGCAGCATGGAAAAAGCCAGAAGCTACACCACGTGAGGGGCGTCTCACGAGGGGCGTCTCAAATGTTGTTGACTGTTTTGTATTAGGGACAGCACCCCTGGGTGGAGTTAGAGCAGATACCTGAGGACCCTTTAGAGAGCGGATGGGTAGGCAGAGAGGGGTCATGACTGGAGAACTATAGGTTTTCACCAAGAGACTAAGAGTGAGTGACTTCCCTTGGGGGTCATTCACTGCTGACACCTTTGTTAGGTTGGGATTTGGTTAAGTAGGGATACCATCTAGAGCAGGGTAGGGACAGCCTAACCTGTGTGTTTTCCTCCAACTTAAATGAAGGAGAGATATGCGTCAATGCTGATAGCTTTATTATTCTTAGAACTTGTGTTAGTAATATCCGTTGCTCGTCTGAGGGCTTTCAGAGAGCACATGTATGTAGTTGGACCTGTGTATCTCGTGAATCTCATTCTGAGATGCCTGTATTTGCAGCTTATCCTATCCTTACAATAAACTTTTGAAAGCTAGAAGTTGTTTGTGATCTTTTGGAGCGGGGTCCTTTATTGGGTGAACTAGCTTGGTAACAGGGGCACTTTCTTCCTTCAATGACAGGCAACAAAGGTTCAGTCGACCAGATCGGGGTTTAGATCAATAGTGATAAGGTATCGATCAAAATCTCGCCCTTCCAGTATCTGGTGCCTTGCATACTCTATGTTTTACTCTCCCCCACTGATCTGCCAGCTGCCTAATACTCCTACATCCTACTCTCCTTATATCAATAGATTTGCATTTATTTCTTTTTTTTACGAGGACTCAGCAGCTGCTGAGTGCTACTAGGCTGCTCACTATATGTTGCACAATATTTTGCACTTTCTTTGATTACCTTCAATTTACCATTCTGGGAAGGCCATCAATCATATTGGCACAGTAAAGGACATAACAAATCTAATTCAATAACTAAAGGGCCGACAGAGGGCCACAGCTCAAGCACAAGCCTGCTCGGTATGCGTGTGCATCAGCAGCCATCTTTCAATAGCAGTTGTTTTCATTACAGATTCCATTCCACGCGGCTCTCCAAGTGTCTGCATGTGTGTGAATATGTGTGCATGTGGTGCAATGCTTTGGCAGTCATTTTAACAATACCTTATACCAGTACAAATAAGAACTGGCGAAGCCAATAGTTTAGCCATTTAATGCAGAGAGCTGCTGGTTTTGCCAGTGCTTGATACTCTTTATCAATAGCCTTCTCTAGCATGACACTTTGTTTATAGCATATGATGGTGGATCCCTACAGCACAATATGACCAAACTGGCTTTGCTCTCCAGAGGCAGTCCCTTAGGCTTACACCTTACACGTATGTGTTCTGTCTGTAATCTATGCTTAGCCTGAAATGTGTCCTGTAGCAGCAATATGTGGTTCTAGATATTTGCCTTGACTGCTGGGGAACCTCACTCACTTAATCTTCCCATCACTGTCTGGACACCTCTTTGGAAGCCTGTCAGCCTTCCTCCCAAACCAAATAACCAAGACAGTTTTCATTGACTGCGCCAGTGGGTGGGAGGCACCCAAGAAACTGGCCCTGAAGATGCTATCTGCGGTAGTAGCTGAGAAACATACATCTGAAGCCAGTATTGCTAATAAATCAACACACATTTCCAGACAAAGTTCTCAGTTTTTGATCAGTACATACCTCTGCGCCTTGCATTTACTTTGACATTTCCTTTAAGCTCGCGAGTCACAGTCAAAAGGAGGACAATGTACCATGTGGCTGTTATCCAAGAGGCTGAAAAGGACACAGGAAAAAGGAGAATTTATTGAGCATGGTTCAGCTGAACAACCATTGAGAGAGAGGGGCTCCTTTACATTTCAGAAGAGCAGAATATCCAGCTGAGGGAACGGTGCAGGGACGGGACACAACATGGGATCTCCCCCATGGAGTCATTGGTGGCCTGAAGAAGCTTGAGATGCAAGATCTGCATCATGAGACAGTGACAGTCAGTGTTGCGTTGCATCTGGTTTTGAGACTGACATGAACAGTATATCAAAAAAAGCCCCCACAGTTGTGGCGGACGATGCATGCTTGTTGCAGAGGGTCTGCAGTTGTGGCAGAAGGTATGCAGTTGTGTTAATTTTTGGTTGCAAGGTTTATTTGATGTAGGTTCATACGCTGCAGTATCACACAAGTCATTGTATGGACTCCTTCAGGCCAACCCTGCAAATGATTTAGGACAAGAGTCAGACAAATCACTGTCCCTGAAGATGCACTGCAACACTATTGAGTGCTACAATCTGAGAAGTTATCAGGGAACTCTGCTGTGTTTTCACTGTCCTAATCTATAGACTAAGATTCCCTGCAAACCACACTGTAAACACTTGAATAATATTTTAGGGCCATACCTTCACTGCAATGCATTCTGGCTTCCTTTGGTGTTGCACATCAGAACTACTTTTCCTCTTAGTAGATAAAAACTCTGGACAGTTGTAATATTGTGTGTATTTCGTTTTACTCTATTTTTCCTAATCTGTTTCCCTCTTCTGGAAATTCCTTAACTGTTCACCCAAGCTAGTACTGGAGAACAATACTTTAAATGGAGGACCTGATATACAAAAGTACTTTACATTCTTTGATTAATTTACACTTTAACTAATTTTACTACTTTTGGCTATTCACAAAATCCAAGTGTAATTCCCATTAAAATAAATGGTAGTAAATTCAGGACCACACGTGGCCTAGATTATTTGGTTTTGCAAAGGAGAGTCATCGTACCAAATTCCCTGGGACAACATATGTAAACAATAGTAGCGAACCCAGATAGCGACCAGTAACATCTAGCTCCTAGAGTGCCTTGTGAAAAGGCTTTGCAGAGTGGTAAAAAACTCTCTTCTCAAGCTAAGGCATTATTTGCTGCGGCAGAGAAATAAAGCTCCTGGGTTCCGCGTCAAGCCATGAGAATTTGTGGAATTTTTTAGTGGCGCTCGCTCACTCGCTGGGACATGGGACAAGTATTGCAACATTTTCGGAGTTTAACTTGTTTTCCATTCCAGCACAAGCAAACCTTGCAGCTAATATGAGGGTGGTCGGGTGACTGAGATGAAGATAATAGCCACGAGACAGAATTCCAAATAAAGGGTGCCAAAACACAGCAGTTTACCTCGTCTGTCCAACTACAGCATGTTCCAATGCTGCTGGAACTGTTTGTGTACTGTGTGCGTGTGTGTGTGTGTGTGTGTGTTTGTGTGTGTGCTGGCCAACAACATTTAACTCACTATAGCAAAAAGGCACATGTGACAGTCTGTCTTTGAAAACACAACAAATACTGCCAGGAAAAACCTTTGAGAGGCTCCTTCATTGATCATTCTCTTTCTAAACGTGTTTGCGCTTTATGGGGTGCTGCAGCACCTCCTGTCCCTTCCTGTACATAAACAAACCTAAAATGCCATTTTGTAACTTACATGTGTGCTGCTTCATGCAGCACACATGTAAGTTACAAAATGGCATTTTTTTTAAAAAAGGTCTGTTTATGTACAGGACGGGACACCTTCCTGTACATAAACAAACCTTGGCATTTTGATTTTTCCATGTTCATGTGTGCTGCACATGGCAGCACACATGAAAAAAGCAAAAACGAGGAGAAATGAAGCATTTCTCCCCGTTTCGCCACCTTAAGACCAAGATTTTCCTGGTCTTAAATTCGGCGCTGCCACCTATTATTGCCTCTCTTGATAAAAGGTGGCAGCGTCGAAGTGAATGGTGTTGTGGTGGAACGCCCGCTCAACACCCACTGCATGCCCCTTTCACGCTCATTTTAGCGTGAAAGGGGCCCTATTACCAAGGCAGCGTTGGATTTTAGCCACGTTATGTGGTTTAACGCTGCCTTGGTAATATTGTGCTGACCCTATCGCCACCACAATGTCACAAAAAGTGACGTTGTGGTGGCAAAAGGGGCTTGGTAATATGCCCCTACATTTTCATGGAACTGGGTTAACCCTGGAGGTAAAGCAACTCTCAATGGACACAACTCTCAAATGATATAACAAGGAGGCTGACCTGGTAGCTGAAACAGGCCTCTTCGGGTAATTGGGGCTCGACTCTCTCTGCAAACAAAATCCACAATGCTGCAGGAGTCCAGCAGTCCTAATACATGCTTCAGCAGCAGCGGTGGAAAGTCTTCAGTGAAAGCTGCTGAGCACAAATACACAAGATGAGTAGGAACAACATATCCAAAGAGCATGAATACTGCTGTAAAGTGAAGTAAAAAATAACAGACCATAAAGAACAACTATAAGACAAGCAAAAATGTGGGCATAAAAACGGAATTCAGGCAGGATAATACTGTGTTCTGCTCATGTACCTTTTCCAGTGGTGCAGCACTTTTATACCTGTCTTTCTTTGTTTTGTCTATGCCTTGTGTCTCAAAGGATGTGATCCTCAAAGATGGACGTGGAAGAAGTTTAGTCGAGAGTCACAGCTGCTGAACAAAAGCAATTAAAACTTGAAGTTAATTGTTCCTTCAAAGTCCAGTACGTTGTCCCCAAAGGTGTGAAGTTTTTGCAGTTGAAAATTGCAACTGTTTAATCATCACCTACAGAAGAAAAGTAAATAAAAGTTCTATGTTGATGAAACTTTTAACCTTTTGAACCCAGGTTGTAAAGTTTCTCCAAAGTAAGACCATGGTCAAGTATTTTTTCTGATAAACTTGTTTGATGTCCATTTGTGGCTTGGATTTGGCAGCCTGCTCCATGCACTTCAGAGGCGTCCATAATAATGACTGCACCTCTGATCAGTAAACTCCAAGTGACAACCACAAAATATGTAAAGAAATGTGAGTGAAAATTCTTGTGCCACCGGCACCTTTATGTGAAAAATATCAAAAGCTCAGCGCCAAGGAGACAAATAGCATGCAAAGTAATGAAATAATTGTTTATGACAACTGGCAAGTAACAAACTCATTCCAGTGTGTGAAGTGAGCATCACTGAATGGTATTCTCATGGCCTGTGCCCCGAGAAGACTACCCTCACCGGTGCTCAGGTATTCGTGACCTAGGAGCAACCGCGATCACTGAGTCTCATCAAAGGCTTCTTCTCCTCTGTGCATGGATGTGGGTGAAGGAGGCGCTGACCATAGGGCTTACTCCTCACCGCTTACCATATGGGGAAGAACATGGTGGTGCGACACCTTATACAAGCACAACTGACTGTCACTATCACAAATGTACAGTGTCAACCACCAACGACAACACAACAGGTACTGCAGTACGAGTCATGTAGTCACCAGGTATACAAGCAAAATTAATTGAAATGCATCTGGAATGTAGGTCATGTTTTACCTTAAGTTAAATAGATTGTGCAATGTTAAAAGCAGGGTCAATAATATATCCTAAGTAGTATGGGCCAACATGTTCACTGTTATAAAACACACTAAACACTCTTAATGTGACCAACTAAGAAATAAGACACTACACATACAATCTCTATTTTCAATCAGCTAACCAATGACAAGGGTCATTGAAAATCAGCAATGTGGGAGGCTCTCAAAGGAGGGACTGTACATTTTCGGGACCCCATTTCCAATTCTCAGATAAGGGGGAGTAATGAAGGACTTTGTGAGTGATGCCGACAGTCTTAAAATATAATCCTGTTTCATTGAGGAGCAAATAGAGAGTGAAAAGGACAGTGGACACATTTCTTGTACCAAGAGCCGGTTGTCCTGTAGGGGACAGCTCTTGAGGAGGGTCGGGTGAAATGTCGAGAGACTGGCGAAGAGAGAGTTCCCTTAGACAAGTCTGGAAACAATTATTGCCTGCACTACTGATGTTAAGTCCTGATTAGAAATACCCAGCCTCATGCCACAAAGTAGGATGAGATGGCAGCGAGCACTTTTGGTGATAGTTGTGATTGTATCTATGTTGGATAAGACAGTTGACAGGAAAAAACCTCAGCGATATTTCGTCAGCCACAATGGTCTATTCACAGTCCATGTGGAGCATGACCCTTGGACAGGAATCATTTATTTTTTCAGTAAAAGTAATAGAATCCATATTTTTGGGTTTTGTGTTTTAAGTGGTTCTTTGGCATCCATCTTGGATTTTGGAAAGGGTGTTGGAGAGCAGGCAGATGTCGCTGGAAGATTATATCTTAAGGAGGGTCAGGGTTTCATCTTCATATTTATGATAAAGCATATGAGAGTTTCAGAGCATCTCTCCAATGTGGTTTCAGATACAGATGAAATAGAAATTGGGAATGGACTGAGCCCTCAGAGACCCCTTGTAAAAGGCTCACTTTGTTTGATATGGAGATTTCTCTTGTCACCACTTGAGTTGGGCCGGACTGACTACCGGACAGTTTGGAATGCTGCTGAGCTGGGGGCTGATATCACTGCAGTGGGGGTGGATTTCATTCATGGAGACCAGCGTGTGCTTCGAAATAATGAAAGCAAAACAAATTTCGTTTAGTACACGCAGGTCCCCATCAATAAACTCAGCCCCCAACTCAGCAGCATTCCAAACTGCCCAGTAGCCAGTCCGGCCCTGCACTTGGGATATGGTTTGAACCAGTTTAGAACCGTGCCTCAATTCCCATCCTCTCTGTGAATATATTGATGTGAGAGATGTGGTTGACTGTATCAAAGGCAGTCAGGAGATCTAGAAACACAAATAGGCAGGTGTCACCCTACTCAAGGATGTGGAGTACTTTGTCAACAGCTCCTAACAGGGTGGTTTCTGCTTCATCTTTGTTAAAATCCAGATTGGAAAATGTAATGGTGATTGGTAGTCTGAACATGAAGAGAAAGTTGGTTGACTACACAGCTTTCCATCACTTTTTTAAGGGTAGATTTGAGACAGCCTGGAAGTTATCGAGATCACTGGCATCAGATTTTAAAACAATTGGGGAACGCACCTTCCATAAGTGAAGAATTCACCACAGTGGTCCAATGGTGTTGAATCCACTTGGCAAAGTTGTCAAGATAAGAAAGATGTCTGCTAGTACCTTGGTGCACTAGATCTACTTTGCAATCTCATGAATGAGGGGCCTCAAGTAGAAAATACCTTTGCAGTTGCAAATCCTGAAAACTGAGAAAAACACAGGATTTGCGACACAAAAAAGTATACTAAACCTTTCTTTTGTGAATTTGAATTGTTTTTCCAATTTTGAAAAGGGATACGGTGGCTCATTAAAATTTGCAATATAGTGAGGCATCAAAAGTGGGACGTCTGATAAGTGCAAGCTATATCAAATATTTATATGGTTTCTGACGACAAAACATTGATCCATTGACAATAATTAGCCATTTTTCTTTGGGACTTTCAGTGGGGAATGTTAGACTATCAGGTCCCTCATGCACTTATTGTATTCAGCAGTCGCAACATTAATTGCTTGCTTACAACAGGGAGTGGGAAAGTTCTACTGAGCTTTGTTGGAAATAGTAATACTATCAATATTTATTGTGTCTCACAACTGCATCTTTGATTTTTTCTGTTGCATTGATATTTTTATGGACAAATGCCAACTTGAAGAATTTATAGCGAATAGTTGGATGTTTTCTACAGGCTATTGAATTGTTGTTGATAACAGTTAGTGGGCCAGTGTGTATTTCTTTGTGATCATTGCAGAGTATGGAATTATGGGGGAAGACATGAAGGTCGAAAACACTGTTTAAGGAGTCATTGGATCAGGTTTTTATTAAAACCACGATCATGTTGAGTTTCTTAATAATGTCAGAGATATCCAGGAAGGGGTTCACTACAGAATGGTAGCTATGTAGTTGGCCCATCAGTGAGAATCGGACAAACTTAGACGCCAGGTTTTTTGGGATGGGGAAGTGGAAGGGAGCATGATCTCACAAAGTCAAAGGGGTGGTATTTATGCCTTCATAACGAGCAACCAGATTACGAAAATCACAACCTTTGAGAGAATGGATAGATCTATTGGATCATACATCAAAGCCGCTCCTAGTCAATCTGTGTCACCTGGGATTATTCTTCAAGACAGGATCTTTAACTTGGAGATCAGGATGTGAACAAAATTGAGAATGATCAGTAAATTTGACAACTGAGTCACTACCTATGATCAGGTGTCAATTTTCCTAGTTGTGTCATAGAGAAAAAAAGCTCAGAGTAGGGAGATTGGATTGTTTAGTTGGGAGAAGACTTGAGCTGGTAATGATACAGCTGGAAGTTTTAAATTGCAGATTCAGGTATTAGGTGCCGAAGGCCAGAAGGTTGAGAGGGGAGAAGGGAGAGGGGAGCGGCCTGTCTTAGTTGGGGGATCAGAGGAAAGGCTGGCAAAGTAGATACGTGGGAGTAGTTTAAGATGTAGGTGAAGAGAGGGAAAAAGGAAGAAATGAGGGGAGGAGACAATTAACTGGGAGAAGCAGGGGCTGGTTTCGAGCCCAGAAAAAGTGAGGACTGGCAGGTTCAAAACTAGTGGATGTGTTAGATTGGAGTGAATACTGAGTGAGGAATGTTGGAGTGTGAACACTGAGAAGGTCGAGGATCTGCAGGGGTATTTTCAGGAATGGATGGAGCAGGTTAAGGACTGGTTGAAGCATGATCACTGAGGTAGTAGAAGGTCAGTAACTTTATTTCTAGGTGTGGACGAACAAGCAGCATGAGAAATCCATAGAACAACAGACAGTGGATTGAAGGAAGTGAACAGAGATTACCATCGACATGTGATGATGGAGAAACCTTTCATTCATTGGGGATGCTGGTCATCAGGGAGTTAAACAGGCTCTCTAGCATTGAGTCTGTAGAGAGTCTGTCCATTTCTCAGTATTGAGAGTTAGAGACAGAAGGTCAGTTTTAAAGGTCTCATTCCAGGAACAGTGATATATGTCTGTAATCAGCATTTCCAAATATTCTCTCAGATTTTGTGTTTGAAATAGTGGGATAAATATGGGAGGGAAGTGGGTTTAAAGGAGCTAGGGTAGGATGTACTAAACTGAAAGTTGACAGATTTTGCAAGAAATAAAAACTCCTAGAATAAGATTTTTAAAGTAGGTATGCTCAGGTACCATCAACAGCAAAGCTGAATCATTATGATCCTCAAGAATAAAATACAAAATCACAATTTTTGAATGGGTAAAATGTGCATGTTGCAAATTTTGCAGATGCTAATATGATCAAAATAACAAAAATTGAGCCATGTACAGGTGCAATTCTCCCAGAATGGCACATCAAGATTCAGTATAGGGCAGAAGCAGGAAATGAAAGAGAATGTTCAGTGACACTGGATTGGAAATATAGATGGAGGAGTGTGTGGCAAAGCTTGATACACTTTTTAAAAATGCACTTGACAGAAAGAGAGAGCCACCAACTGCTGCTGTAACTTTGCCTAGAACTACAGTCCCTAATGCTACGATTAGTGTCACTCATTAATGCTCAATGAAGGGTCTCCTCACTGTCATTGGACCTACGTTGGAATAACTGCACTGTGAAGGTCCTGCCACGAATGGAGCCCCCAGCCATGACTGCGGGGCATCCACCACGAGTGGAGAGGGTCAAAAACATTAGTGAATCTGCAGAATAAGATCAAAAATCCAGCTGTGTACTTTACAAACCAGTACTGTCTTAATTGCTTGTTTCTGTGCCCACTACGACCTCTTACATCTTGATTTCTCTAATCTCACCTCAACCAAATCTATTACACCATGCCGTTCTAGGTATAAATATCATGTTTGTGAAATATTCCTACTGTAATATATAATGGTATATATAAGGCTCTACACTCCTCTTCACTGTTAAGACCACATATATGGGATAAAGTATCCCCCTTCATACATTATATGGATATTTCAAGTCAGTAGGAGCTTGGTGACCATATATACGGAAGTTAGGGACAGGCTTTCACACAGTGATTGCAGGCTCCCGTGTATTCTATAGCAAATACCTACATTCTTTATAAAATGTTTGCTATCTGTGTCATTAACCCAGAGAGGACCTGCTTAATAGGGTTGGGGTAGGTTGGTTTTACATGACTGATGGGAAGCATGAGTACTATGCTCAGTATGTTTGGCTACAAAGAGAGTTGGCTCTCCTCTCCCAGAACATTTGTAACTATGAGGAATAACACTTGCAGATAATGTTAGGAGAATAAAGTTGTAGTCCAGTATTCCTGTTGATATTTGCTGTGAATACATCACAGAGTGCATGACATAGATCTATTGAATGTTTCATCATTTCCAATTAGTGGTTCAAAGAGTAATATTCCAATGAAGGGTGGCTGGATGGCTGGGAATAGACTGAGACAGGAGACTGGTATGCATCCTAGCTGTGGGACGCCCACATTTTCAACTAAACCCTCTTCAAATCAGATATGCAGGTACACAGCTCAAAGTTAGAGAATAATGTGTTGCTCTAGAGGGGGTATTTCTGCCATTTCTTCCCTCTAAATTGTAACTGGACCTTCCCTTCTCTTGATGCTGCTACCTGCACTTTAAAAAGGAGGATATCTCAGATATAGGAGTAGCCTTGGCGGAATGGAATTTTCTCTAGACCCTAAGATCTGCTAACATGATAAGGGCCAGGATGTTAAGATATTATCTCCCTGGATGTCCACATTGACTGGCAGAAAATAAAAACACACCAGCTTATCTAGGTTTCATGAGTGTTAGATCTGGGGGTCTCTAGTTGGCAGAGGTAGGTACAAATGTCCAAATAGGAACTCTTGCTTCTAGTCACGGTAAGGGGGATTCACTCTTTAGATAACCCCTGCTCACCCCCTTGGTAGCTTGGCACGAGCAGACAGGCTTATTAAAGGCAATGTGTAAAGTATTTGTACCAACACTCACAGTAACACAGTGAAAACACCACAAATGGACTCCACACCAATTTAGAGAAATTAAGTATCTTTATCTAAACTACACAAGACCAAAACAACAAAAATCCAACATACACAGTTTAAGAATATGATCTTCAAAGAGTTCTTTGGTTTGCGTTAAAATAATCCACAGTTGCTTCACGTTTAGCCCAAAGTACATATAGACACGACAAAACATCCAAATGGAAGCTGCATCGTTGAAAAACAAGCGATGCGTCACTCCTGAGACCCTGGGGAGGCGATGCGACAGCCCCTGCTGGACGCAGCAGGCGTGTTGCGATGAATCCGGTCTGTATGGGAAGGGATGCGATACCTTGTATGGATTCCGATGTGCAGGTTCTGTAAGAAGCGTCTCGCACAGGCACGATGCGACGATCGTCGGGACGGCGATGATCTCAGGTGTGGTGGCAATGCGCAGCGCAGTGCCAATCTTCTCCTCTCGCGGCCCCTCGATGCGATGGCTCTGCGACGATGTTCACAGCGACGTAATGCGGTCCACAAGCAAGCGGTGCGACAATCTCACCCAGCGATGACAGGCTCTGCGACAATACTCGAAGCGACAAGAAACTTCCCGTACCGGGGCGATGCGTTCCACAAGCGAACGATGCGTCTGTTCTTGCAGCAGCAACAGGCGCTATGACGATCTCGATCTTCGCAGCGGCGGGAATTTCCTCGCACTGTCGGGGATGCGCTCCCCAAGCAAGCGATGCGTGAAAATTGCAGAGTGTCTTCTTTTCTCCTTGTCCAGCTCCCAAACAGCAGGCACAATTTCCAGAGGCCCCACAATTGGATTAAGCACTCTAGGAAGGGCAGAATTCACTCAGCAGAGTTCAGGGGGAAGCTGGAGGTGAAGTCCTTTTGTTCCTGGGACTGCTTAACAGGAGGCCAGCTCTCCTCCGGCCCTTGGAGATCTCTTCAAGCAAGGGGACACAGCACACAGCAAAGTCACTTTCCTCTCCTTGGCAGCAAAGCAACTGCATGTCAGTCCACAAGCACACAGCAGGACAGTCCTTCCTCTTCAGTCTTCCAACTTTCTCCTTGGCAGAGGTTCCTTCTTGATTACAGGATGATCTAATTTTCTGTAGTCTGGGTAGCCCTTTTTATACCAGTCTTTCCTTTGTTCTCTGGAGGCAGAGAGGCCTTGGCTTAGTCAGAACCAGTTCTGGTCAGTCCTGGAGCACTTTGTTTTCCTGTTGCCCAGCCGGAGGTGGAGCTAGCATTGTGGAAGGCAGGCACAGCCCTATTCAGGCCCAGGTGCTATCCCCTCCCACCACTCCAGATGCAGATGCAGCTATTCAGCCAAGGGCTGACTGAATACAGGGGGTAGAGGAAAAAAGTCAGGGGAAACCACGCCAAAGATGCCAGTCCTAACAATGAGAGTTTTTGTATTCATGTCAATCAGGGGTTCATGTTTTTTATCAGGTTGGTAATGGTGGATGAGGTACAGTTGCGGTACTGAGATGAGCAATTTCTCGACCCTTATAGGCTCTGTTGGTTCTCTGTTAATCTCGGTCAGCCACGTAGTAAGATGAGGGATTTATAATGTGGCATTTGCTAGACCTAGCAATAGTATGAATTTTGAATGATCACTGATAGCTGACCCAGGACCATCAACTCTTTGTGTAGCCTTCCCAAATTGATGGTCAGGCCTGCCCAAGAATCTGCTAGATGGGTGTAGCTCGGTACATCGTGGGAAGTTGCCCATCTTTTAAAAGTTAGACTGACTCAATTAGGAGACATACTTGACTGCACAGTTTCTGTGCCTTCAATGGATGCAAAACAGTTGGGTAGTTTAGGAAATTGGATTACTGATTGAGGGTAAGAAACCACATTTATTGTCAGAATAAAACACAAGCAAACCTCAAAATTAACCTGTGCTTAATCCTCTGAGAGGTAGGCATGAAGCATCCAGTCTTAAATTTGAGGCAATGTGTAAAGAATGTATGCAGCACATCAAACAGTAATTTATTAAAAAAAAGAACAACTAAAGAGAAATGTCCCACAACAGATTAGAAATATAGATAACAATGCAACAACTTTTTTGTGAGAAAAATGACAGGAATCCAATCTGTAGAACCAAATGTATGCATCTTTAAAAATGCCAGTGCTTAGAAGCGCAAGGTGCGGACTGTGGCTATCTGTTGCACCGAACCGCAACTAAGTCACAAGTTCAGGCTGACTGCGATGGACCATTTGCCGGAGACAGGGACCAAATTAGGACGCTGAACAAAGTATCTTATTTCCTGGTTGTGGAGCTCTGTGAGATCCTGTGCAGAGAATGCATTGTGCAGCAGTGAAACCAATGGGTTGCATTGTGGTGATGCAAGGCTCTGAATAAAGCTGCATTGCACAACAGCGGCTCTGAGGAGCTGTGGTTCTGGGAGGTGTGGTCCTGCATCAATATGTGTTGTGCGGTGGCAGTTCTGAGGAGCTGCATAGCAGCGATTTGAGGTCCTGCTTCAAGATGCAGAGCACAGAAGAGGTGCTGAGGAGTTCTAGAGTTATGCTTCACCCTTTGTCAGTTCTGCTAGGACCTCAGCTGGGATGGCCTTTGCTCTTTCAGGAATAATTCCCAGGGTCCACTACTGGGGTGCCACCACTTGTGACAGGACACACAGCAGGCAGAGTCCAGGTGCTGGACTTAAGGTGGTTGGAGCTTTTTCTGTCCATGAAGCTCTGATCTGGAGGTGCTCCAATAAGCCCTTGGAGTCACTGGGTTCACGGTGCAAGCCTAGTCCTTCTCACTCATACAAAGTAGCAGTCCTTCTTGTAGAGCAGCACACCAATCTATCTAATTCTACCACAGGTCCAAAGGTGTTTTGCAGAGTTGGGTCTGAGGATCCAATATTTATACCTGGAGAAAATACTAGAGGCTTCCACCCTCAGAAGTGCTTGACATTTCCTGCCTCTCTGCCATGGCCCCAGCTTATCTGAGGACACTAGTGTCAAACCCTTTGTGAGTGTACTGAGGCAGAGGCTTTGTGATCTGGCCCCCAAAAATCAGAGAGGGCCAATCCTGTCAACACCCATTTCCCTCTTTGTCTTAGTATGAGGAAGCATTACACAAAGACCAACTTTCAGCCACATCATGTCATGTGACCCTGAATACCGGGTGCAGAAATCAAAGGATTAAGACAAGATAATGCCAGTTTTGTAAAAGTAAAATTTTCAGAATTGTGACTTAAAATCTGATTTTGCCATTAAAGAGAGGTTTAAATTACAATTCTTTAAACACCAAACTCAATATCTCTATCTGATCCCAATTGAAAGTTATCATTTATGTAATGTAGTAAGGTAACCTAATGTTATTCTACTGGGGAGGTAGGTCTCACAGAAGTGAAAAACAAATTGAGGATATTTCATGTATGACAATTGTGCTGCAATAGCCCTAACATCATGTGTTCTAAAAGTTTGCTTATACACAAAAGTGAACATCAATAACATTTGGTTTGACCAAAGCTGACACCTGCACTTCGTCCCCAGTGTGTCTGTTGGCCCCTGGCCAACACTAGGGAGCATTATAAAGGCCCCTCTGGTGCAAATTACCAGAGGGATTCCTTTATTTTATGTTTAGCTCAGGCCATTTTAGCACAGTGTGCGCTGACGTCATTACAGTACAGTGAAAGGGAAACAAGCTGATGAGCTTGTTTTACTTTCACTGAGTCAGTGCTCGGGGACATATCTCAACTCGAGCACTGTTTCTCTTAGGAGAGCTATCATTGGAAACGGGAGGCTCTCCCCTTTTCAATGATATCTCTGCCCATTGGATTCCTTTTTGGGGATCACAATAGAAGAGAAATTCTCAAGCAGTGACTCACCAATAGACACCAGGGATTTTGGGGGAACGGTCCAGTAGGTAAGGGCTTGAGCCCCCCCTCCACCCATTCCAATATCAGTTTTTCTGCCCCCTCCGGGGATAGATGGGGGTAAATATCCATGGGAAGGAGAGAGCCCACAAGACACTGGGGACATTTTTAGTAAGAAAATATAGGGGTGGGGACTGCCCATGACAGGCACGGTCATGCCCGCCCTACAAAAAGGGGCAACAATCTTTCTGCTCCATGGGGGATTCAGAAAGCCCACTAGACATCTGGGAAATCTAAACAATAAAATGTATAGGAGTGAGGTCTACCTGCCTTAGGCATGCCCATGCCCTCATCCCAAAAATGCTGCAACAGTCTTTCTGTCCGCCCTACCCAGAATGGATCAAAGCAAGGTCAATGGGAGTCCGTCGCAAGGGCTCCCACTGATCTTGGTTTGATCTGTTTCCTTTAACTGGCAGTAGGCCCAGCCACACAAGTGGTGCCATGTTTGTATTGGCACAAGTGGGGTAGTGGATTCCTGCAGATTTTGAAAGTTTCAATTACATAAATATAAGGAAAATGTGTGATTTCAGGCAAAGATTGAGGTTTACAAGGCACTGTGGGTAAAAAAATCTCATTGGATTCACACAAGGCACACCACCCTGGAAACCCCTGGTTGTCTACTTTTCAAAAATGTCTTTGGCTTGTAGACATGCAAAGGTGGCCCTACAGCACAGCCCCAAATACTGCACCTATCCCTGTTGGTTATTTATCAATGGAGGTGTTTTAGCATTGTTTATTTTGTGGTATCTTGGCCCATTCCTATAAGTTTTTATCAGGAGGACAGGTGGGAGCTCACAGTGGTATGACACTTTCAGCTCCCCACAGTTTCCAGAACTTTCTGTGACAGAAATTTGAGAACAATGTCTATTTTTTTACTAAAGTTTAGGGTTTGCAAGGTTTTCTGGGTAAAATTACCTAGTGAGAGTCACACATGGCATGCATCCCCAGACTTCCCTATTTGTTATGCTTTCAACAGCCATTCACATTGCACAAAAAGGGTAAATTTTCTGTGTCAAAATGTCATATGTCCATGTTCCGTTTTGTGCTTCTTCCTGTTGCGCGTTCTAAGGCTATCCATACAAGTGAGGTACTGTTTCTATTGGGAGACTTTATGGAATGCTGGGTGGAAGTAAGTTTGTGGCTCCCCATAGATTCTAGAACTTTCCATCACAGAAATTCGAGTGAAATGTGATTTTTAGTCAAAGTTGGAGGTTTGCAAGTGGTTCTGGGTGAGCAAACCTGGTGAAAGCCCTGCAAGTTACCCAATCCTGGATCCCTCAGGAGTATAATTTTAAAAAATGAGCAGGTTTGCTAGGTTTCCTTAGATGCTGACTGGCTTAGGGCCCAAAATGCACAGCTACCCACTTTGAAAAAAGGGTCAGTTTTGAGGTGAAACATATAATGCATCCATGTTACGTTTTGGGCCATTTCCTATCGCAACCACTAAGCCTATCCACAAAAGCGAAGTGCAGTTTTTATCAGGGGACGTGGGGGAATGCTGGGTGGAAGGAACTTTGTGGCTCTTCACATATTCCAGAACGTTCAAATGCATAAATGTGAGACAAAAATGTTTTTTAGTCAATGTTTGAGGGATTTTAGGTACAAAAACCTGGTGAGATTCATGCAAGTTTCCCCACCCTTAGATTTCTCCAGGGGTTTACTTTACAAATATGTGCAAGTTTGCTAGGTTGCCAAGGTGCTGGCTGAGCTTGATACATCTTGATATGTAACAATCTTTCAATGTAACTGCTCTGTTAAAACATGATATGATGTTATTTATTATCATGTTCTGCAGTTATGAGATGATCAATAGTTGCTCAATTTAAAATTTGCTAACATTCGTGGCAAGAATTTTCAATTCTATTAAGGACAGGAGGCGAGGATTATGCTTTTCTCAATTTCTTTACTGAAACAGCAGCCAATAAAAACACAGTAAAGAAACAAAAAACTACATTTCCCATGAGCACATAGTAACCATAGAGTACATAGAAGGTATAAATAACGTCATAGAGGTCCCAACTTCCTCTTTCTTTGTCCAGAACCAAGAACATCAGAATTCAAAAACCATTAAGAATGTCCAAAGGAAAAATCATCATCCATATGACGGGACGGAGGCACCTCCCAGAGCCATAGGAACAGAAGAAGACCCACGAGGAGCAGGAACTCACAGCACATCTCATTTAAGGTCGGAGCCTGGAGGAAAGAAAAACAGAGCCGTAAAGGCCGTTCCAAAGGATAGAGTTCAAAAATTCACAATAGGGCGGGAAAAAAGTCATATAATAAAGAATATTACAGTATAGCAACATGCATACATAATCCAATGCATAAAAGTCAATAAGGGTGGGATAATCCTCGCCTCCTGTCCTTAATAGAATTGAAAATTCTTGGCACGAATGCTAGCAAATTTTAAATTCTATGTCAGGACGGAGGCTCCGATTATGCTTGTTTAAAGCTCCTCCACCACCACAGAAGCAACAGCAACAATAGGTTTGAAGTAAAACGTTTTGAAAACAGATTACGAAGACCAATCTGCGGCCTTCATGATATCCTGGAGAAAAAACCCCAAAGGAAAAAGCCTTTGAATCCATAGCTCCCCGAGCAGAATGGGCCCCAAAGACGGTAACGTCAATGCCCGCTTCTGACATGAGCCAACGTACCCAACGTGCCAAGGTGGGCTGGAGACACAGGCTTAAAAGGCTTTTGCAAAGCTATAAGCAGTTGACCTTGCAAATCATGACGGAAAGGTGCAGTACTCACCTCATAATCCTTGATACATTGTACTACACACAGCTTGGGATTGTGTGGAAAAGAGGGATAAGACACAGAAAACGTGTTACTTTTAGTACGGCGAGAAATGGAAAAAGAAACACCCTCAGGTGAGAAAGTGCGACCGGCAAGATCCAGTGCACGAACATCTGACACTCGCTTGCAAGACAAGAGGCACAGCAACATTGTCAATTTTGCGGACAATTGTTTCAGAGAAAGCATTGAATTAACAGGCCAGGAGTTCAAGAAACGTAACACCACAGAGACATCCCACAATGTAACATACTTAGGGCAAGGAGGTTTTACCATCCGGATGCCTCTGAGCAATTTGGAAACCAAGGGATGTTCCCCAATTGGTTTAGTATCCACAGGAATGTGACCCGCTGAAATAGCAGAACGAAAATTATTTACCGTTCTGTATGCTAAACCAGAAGAAGCAAGAGAAGCAAGAAAGTTCAGAACTAAGGTGACATCTGCCGAAGAGGTATCCACTGACCTCTGAGCGCACCAATCACACCACCGTTTCCAAGCTGAAGCGTAACGTTTGTGGGTGTTGGGAGCCCAAGCCTCGCCGATAAATCGGGCAGCGTCAGAAGAAAGGCCTGCGACTTGCCAGCGTCCCCCGAAATCCGCCACACCACAAGACGGAGATGCCCCAACAGAATGAGAGGGTGGGGTTGCAGAAGAGGGTCAAGCAACAGGTTCCACCTGTTGGGGAGAAGGAGCGGCGGAGAGCAACTCATCTCCAGAAGAACTGGAAACCACGCCTGAGCCCTCCAAAGAGGAGTGATGAGAATCAGATCCGAGAGAAAATACCTCGTGCGGGCCAGAACCCTGGGAATCATCATGAAGGGAGGAAACGCATAGCACAGGAGAGGAGGCCAAGACTGGAGAAAGGCATCCGTGGCTAAGGCCTCCGGATCCGGGCGCCAACTGTAAAACAGTGGAAGCTGTCTGTTCAGGCGAGAGGCAAAGAGATCCAAGTGGCATTGGCCCCAAACCCGGATCAAGGTCCGAAACACTCGAGGATGGAGACGCCAGTCGCTGTAATCGCGGAGATGACGAGAGTTCCAATCCGCAATGAGATTGTCTCGACCCGGAAGATACTCGGCAATAATCGTGATCTGCCGCTGCAAACAAAGATGCCAAAAGTCCTAGGCAATCTCCGAAAGGAGTCTGGACTTCGTGCCCCCAAGTTTGTTGACATATCTCACCGCTGAGATGTTGTCCATTCGGAGGAGAATGCAACAGTTCGTCGCTTGAGGGGAAAGACAGCGGATCGCAAAAGAGCCCGCAAGAAGCGCTAGACAATTGATGTGGAGGGATAATTCCTCCTGGGACCAACGGCCCCCCGTCGTCAGAGAACCGCATCTGGCTCCCCATCCCCACAGACTCGCATCGGATTCGATCACAATGTCTGGAGTTTTCCCGAACAGCGCTCGACCGTTCCAAGACTCCATGTGGTCCAGCCACCACAACATTTCCCAACGAGCGTCCTCCGAAAGGGGAATGAGGTCGGAGTAACGAAGGCCCTTCTGAAGATGACGGATCTTGAGGCGCTGAAGAGCGCGATAGTGTAAGGGACCCGGAAAAATGGCTTGGATGGAAGAGGATAAGAGGCCTACTATCCGAGCCACTGTCCGCACAGAAACCATTTGCTTGGACAAAACCATGCGCAATTCTCGTTTGATCGCCCTGATCTGCAGACCAGGAAGAAGAAGCTGACAAGCCACTGAATCGATGCGGAACCCGAGGAAATCCATCGCCTGCGAGGGTTGAAAGTCCGACTTTAGAGGGTTGACAAGAAACCCTAGCGACTGTAAGAGCTCTATGGACCAATGTAAATGAAGCTGCAGAAGAAAAGGGCACTGAGCCAGCAAAAGAATGTCGTCTAGATAGACAATCAAACGGACTCCCCGGGCCCGTAAAGATTCCATCACTGGTCTCATGAGCTTTGTAAAGCACCATGGAGCGGAAGAAAGACTGAAGGGGAGTACAGTGTACTCGAACCAATTCCCCAACCATTGAAACTGAAGAAAGCGACGGTGGGGAGCATAGATTGGCAGAGAAAGATAGGCGTCTTTCAGGTCCAAACGGACCATCCAGTCCCCTTCTTGAAGAAGATCTCGAAGAAGATGGATACCTTCCATCTTGAAATGACGGTATATAACACCGCCGTTGAACTCTTTGAGGTTGAGGACCAGACGGGAACCTCCACCTTTTTTCTCCACTAGGAAGATATTGCTGACGAAACCGTCGGGGTGACGGGAAGATGGAATGATGGCTCCTTTCGCCAGAAGAGACTCGACTTCTTCGGAGATGAAGTCCTGATCTTGTTGGGAAAAAACGAGGGGGGTGGGAAGGCGGTGTTGGAGAGGGCGTTCGTAAAACTCTAGTTTGAAACCCTGCACCGTCTCCAACACCCAAGCATCGCTGGAGATTAGCTGCCAGTTGTGGAGAAAAAATTTTTGTCTGCCCCCCAGAACAACCTCTGATGCTAGAATCAAGCTCACCTGAGTTGGAGGAATCATGACGTCCTCCTTGGGCACCTCCATAGCCGCCTTTGCCATGGTTATTTCTGCCCTTGCGAGAGGGATAGAATCGAGACTTTCCAGAGCCATAGGTATCTTGGGCTCCTCCACGCTGGGACTGACCTCCTCGTTGAGTAGGCTGGGTACCTCCCCGGCCGGACGAACGTCCCCTTCGTCCGGCCCGTCCGAAAACCGGACGGAAGGCTCGACGTAAGTTCGATTGCGCCTTGTCAAGGCCACTGAACGTCGCCACAAAATTAGTAAGTTCTTTTAGAAAGGGGGGACCGAAGAGCAACCCTTGTGCTAGAGAACCGGATTCAGAAGATGCAAGATCTGTTAATTTAGGATCTAATTTCATTAAGATGGAGCGACGCCGCTCGCAGGAGAGGGCACAATTAGCATTCCCTAAAATGCAGATGGCTCGTTGAGACCATCCTGCTAACTCATCAGGATCAATGAGAATGTTAGAATGTTTTGCAGTGTATGCCAAATCCAAAATCTTGGTCAATGGTCTCAAGAGATCTAGTAGTTTGTCCTGGCAGGACCTCCACGATCTATCTAAGCCTTTCTTCGGGTCTTTAGCATATTTACGCATATACGTTATCATAGAGGGATCAACCTCGGGAGTGTCCGCTAACTTGTCCGCCAGATCGGGTCATGGGCATTCAGAGCGCAGTCTAGCACGTACATCCTTCTCGAAAGGACGACGGATATGTGCCTGAACGTAATCAGTAACCTCAGGAGAGGGAAGCCAAACCGAAGAGTTTGGATGAATAATGTCATCCGGGTTAAATGTTAAGACTTGCGGAACAGAAGAGGCATCGACGAAGTGTTCCTTACGAGCTTTCTTTTTGGGAGGCGGAATCACAGGATCTGAAGAGTCAGTAGAGGAAGAGTCATCAGTGACGGTTGAAACTGGATGCGTCTGAAAAGACGAGGCAGATCTTTTGGAAGGTTTGGAGGCGGTTAGATTTTTAGCTAATTTAACAAAGTCTGCCTTATGAGGATTTTTTGGAGACTTCTTAGATCGACCTGTAGAAGGTAACCAACCCTGCTGAGTGGCGTAATCAGCCAAATGTCTTTTCAGAGGTGCTATAGCCTGATACAAGGCTTGGTCCATAAACTCAGCCCCCTCAGAGCCCGCGGGCTCTTCCTCAGCGTAGTAGTAAGATTCATCATCCTCATAGTATTCTGACATTCTGCCTGAAGGTAGAATTAATGCCCGAGAGGAGAAGTAAATTATCAACACCCAAAGGGCACTTCAGAGGGAGTGTAACCCCAAAGCAAGCCAAGAACAGGCGGCAACCTGTCCAACAATAATGTTCAAAAGTGGAGGGAGGGCTTGCTTGACACACTCTAGGCAGAGCCTTTCAATAATTTTACAACCCCAGGTCTTTTTCCAGAACTCTAGGGCGTAAGGGGCCTAACGACAGGAAATGCGGGTGTTGGAACTGGCCCTTTTTGCAGGGTCATCCTCAAACTTTTTGCTTCTTCCTCCCTTATTTTTCCTGACCCGTGGCTGTTGGCAATAGGACTCTGCGCACTTTACCACTGCTGATCAGGGCTAAAGTGCATATGCTCCCTGTGTAAATTGCTATTCTGATTGGATATACATGTTTGGCATATTTGTATCACCATGAAGTCCCTAGTAAAGTGCACTGGGTGTGCCAGGGCTGGTGATGACAAATGCTACTAGTGGGTCTGCAGCACTGATTGTGCCACCCACATGGGCGGTCTTTTAGTTGCAGAGCCCCCCAGCTTTGGAATCTGCTTCCACTTCCTCTCCGTAGCACTGCCAACTTGCTCCAGTTTAGGAAGGGCCTGAAGACTTGGCTTTTTAATTCTTAGTCTGTTTTACTGCCTACTGTTTTTTTGTTTTTTTCTGATGTTTGTTTTTAGCTGTGTTGTGTTATTTCATTATGAGTTGATGGTGGAAAGCGTCGGGACACTCCTACCGAGTAGCCGTACGCTATATAAAAGCTATATAACATAACATAACATAACATAACATAACATGAGTAGCCCTAAAATGGTGTCTCAGGCCTGCCACTGCAGTGCCTATGGGCAGTTTTAGAACTGCCATGTCCTCCTGGTCAGTGTCCCCACTGACCAGGCCTAACCCTTCCCTTTTCGTGCACATCAGTCACCCCTATGGAAGGCCCAAGGTACCCCCCTGGGCAGGGTGCAGTGTATGTGAAAGGTAGAGCATGTACTGGTGCAGGTAACATGTTCTGGTAGTGAATTACAGCCATTTTCGTTTTTCACTATTGTAAGGCTATCTTGCTCCATAGATTAACATGGGGGATGCTGGCTACAGTGGTTAACAGCATTTCTTCCCATAGGAACAAGATAGGACATAAGTATCTAGTATCCCTGAACTCAGAATTTAATAATACATCTTTTAGGAAAGATTGTTTTTAAATCCTGTGTTTGAGAACAGCACTTTTAGAAAGTTGCTGTTCTCTTGTCTGGACCTTCTGTGTGCCTGGGCCTGTTTGTGTATTGACTGTCTGGTTTGTGAGTGACAGGGGCTGGGGAATTCCCCAGCAGGATGGATGAGTCAGCACTAGGCTGAATGACTGCAGTTGCAACTGGAGTGGTGGGAGGAGTTAGCACCTGGGCTGAATAGGGCTGTGCCTGCCTTCCACAATGCTGGCTCCACCCCCCTGCTGGGCGGCTGAGGACCCTGCCCCTCACTCTGAAAGGAAAGATGCAGCCAGCAAAACAAAGTACTCAGGATCCACCCAGAACTGGTTCAGACCGGGCACAGGGCCCACATGCACCAAGAGAACAAAGACTTTAGGGGTATAAGTACAGGACCCCTGACAACAGAAAATTAGATCATCCTGGAAATCAAGAAGGAACCTCTGCCAAGGAGAAAGCTGACTCTGAAGAAGGAAGATTGTCCTGCTGTTGCTCTGCTGGACAGACCTGCTGTTGCTTTGCTGCCAAGGAGAGGGGAGGACTTTGCTGTGTGCTGTGTCCCCTGTCTTGAAGGAATCTCCAAGGGCCTGAGAAGAGCTGGCTCCCTGTTTTTGAAGTCCCAGGAACAAAAGGACTTCACCCCCAGCTTCCCTGAACTCTGCTGAGTGAGTTCTGTCCCTCCTAGAGTGCTTGATCCAGTTGTGGGGCCTCTGGAGGTTGGACCTGTGCTGGGAAGCTTGAAACTAAGCTTGAGTGACTTTTGAAACTTGAAAAGTGTTGCATCGCTCGCTTGCGGAGCGCATCCCCGACAGTGCGAGAAGTTTCCCACCGCTACGGAGGTCGAGATTGTCGCAGCGCCTGACGCCGCTGCCAGAGACGTCGCATCCTTCGTTTGCGGGACGCACCAGACCGGTGCGGGAGAATCGAACATCGCTGCGAGTATCGTCGCAGAGCCTGTCGTCGCTGGGTGAGAACGCCGCACCGCTTGCTTGCGGACCGCATCACGTCGCTGCGAGAGTCGTCGCAGGATCATCGCATCGAGGAGCTGCGAGAGAGAGGATCACCGCTGGACCGCGCATCGTCGCCCCGGAGATCGTCGCAGCACCTTCGAGATCGTCGCATCGTGTCTTCGCGAGAACAGACTTCCTACGGAACCTACGCACCGGAATCCATACAAGTGGCCTTCCTCCCCATACAGACCGGATTCGTCGCCACACGCCCGCTGCTGCAGCGGGGCTGTCGCAAACTCCTCCCCAGGGTCTCAGGAGCAACGCATCGCTTGTTTTTCACCGTACCAGCTTCTGCTTTTGGAACTTTGTTGCAACTAAAGGTACTGTGAGTAAACGTGACGCAACTGTGAACTTTTCACGCAACTGTGGTTATTTTTACCGCAACTTGAAGAACTTTAAAGCAACCTTAAGAACTCTTTGAAACCATATTCTTGAACTGTGTATGTTGGATTTTTATCGTTTTGGTCTTGTGTAGTTTTAGATTAAATACCTTTATTTTTCTAAACTATTGTGGAATCAGTTTGTGGTGTTTTCACTGTGTTACTGTGAGTGTTGGTACAAATACTTTACGCATTGCCTCTGATTAGCCTAGACTGCTCAGGCCAAGCTACCTAGAGGGCGAGCAGGGGTTATCTCAGAGAGTTATCTCCTTGTCCTGACTAGAAGCAAGGGTCCCTATTTGGACAGTGGTACCTACCTCTGCCAACTAGAGACCCCCATTTCTAACAGCGGGCAAAGGCAAAGCCTAAATTCACTTAGCTCCGGAGAGACACTCGAGCGCACAGCTGTCCTGTCAGAAAATCCCACGAGCGAGTGCGCAGTACCACCGCCGACCACTAAACCGAACAGCCGGTGTACTGCGCATGCGCTGAGGAGCAATGTCGAAAATGGGAGACGCGCGAGAAGGACGCGCGTCTCTCAGCCCCACTCCCGCTCCACAAACAAGAACAGGCGCAACAAGCAAGCCTGCAACCGGGGGGGTGAGCCCACGCCCCTGTAGCGACGCCGAAAACGGCAAGATACAGAGTGCAAGTGTGAAAAACAAAGCGCATACAGTAACAGCGCAAACACATGAACCAAAGGTTCGAATAAGCATATAACTGAAGCGCAACAGTGCAAAATACAAAGCGCTTATGATATAAACATTAAACAATGCATATAATTCATAAGAATAGGTGAAAACACTTAACTGGCTGCGGAGCAGCAAAGAAAGAGGAAGTTGGGACCTCTATGACGTTATTTATACCTTCTATGTACTCTATGGTTACTATGTGCTCATGGGAAATGTAGTTTTTTGTTTCTTTACTGTGTTTTTATTGGCTGCTGTTTCAGTAAAGAAATTGAGAAAAGCATAATCGGAGCCTCCGTCCTGACATAGAATTTTAATCATTACATTGTTTGTAAATATGGTTAATTGAATATACAATGTAATTTTATGAAGTAATGACAGACATGCAGAGATGGGCATGACTGACATTATGTGGTAAATAATGAAATCACTTTTTTCAAATGTTGAAATAAACAGGGAACTATTATTAAGTCGTGCCCACCTAGCTTTAAGGGTCTATACACAAGGGACATTAGGTCTCTTAATAACATGATTTACGTATAAAGACTCTTTTATGAATTGGTCCTGAAAATACATAATATAAGTAGGTACCAGTTAATAATTAACGTAAGCACGGCACCATTAGTTTAAATGATGATATGAAGCATACTATAGGTCGGAATCTGTAGATAGAAATAAAGTACATACGATGTGGTACAACAACTGTCGATCGTTTAAAGCCATTTGGTGATCGATACAATTGAAACATGTATAACATAGCAGAAACTCTACAGTATAATATATATCAACACCAGGCCAAGATGGCTGCCTATGTTGACAATGATATGGACACAAGCAAGACAGTCCTCTTTCGCGCTCCAAACTATAAAACGAACGACACTCGGCGTACATGAAAACGTTGATGCGCTAACGGGGGCTCGTCAGCTTCAATTTTCAAAGGAGATTACATGTATATGTACACCAAATAGAGCCAGGACACTATAGTCTGAATATATATTTTGTATAAAATCCTTAAACACTTGTTTACCTTTGCTTTAGTTTAGACTCTAAAGTTGTTCCAGTTGAATTTTCGTCGGGCAACAAATAAGGACCCCTAATCAGAAGACGTTTTAAATCAGAGCGAAGATGTCCCTTTTTCGTATGTTTGCCTCTATAAAAAACTACGGTAATTTACGTTTAATCATGTTTAAAAATGAACATTCTGCAATGTACTAAGTAGTTACTAGAAGAATAAAAATCCCTCTTTGACTCACGCAGGGTCTTCCACTATTGTCAAAGCAAATACGGGCGATATTCATGATTCTGCTGAATTTTCTTAAACAACAGAACCCAGGTAGGCTCTTTTTATTGTACTTGAATATAATAACGGAAATAAACTCCGGTTGGCAATGAGTTGGTTCATTCCCAAAGGTTTAAATGTCAATGATAATAATGATGGGGTTATCATAATTACGATGATGGAATATCGGTCAGTTAACATATTGAGATGCACTGACCAAAAAAAGATGTATCTTCTCTTTGGATAAAATATACCTGATTACTTTTGAAAGAGTTCTCTAGATGTATGCAATACAAATAGATCTAATATTAAGTGCAAAAAGACCAAGATAGATAGAATAACCACATTACATCGAGATAAAATGTTTATACCAAGGATGCAATTACTCCTATTAATAATGCTCTGTTGTAATAGGGAGAATATAATACTCAAAAAAGAAAAATGTAACATTGGCTGTTGAATCCATGTAAATGTCATAGCCGTAGTCCCAATAGGTATGATCATGAAATACAATGATGGAGCTTATTGTAGATACAATCATATATCTGTCCAAACCAAATTCGGCTCATAAATAAGGCTGGCAAAACAGGTATATTTTACTCCCTTGGACTATATGCAAAATGCAATAAGAATGGATATATATTTTGTGCATTAACCAAATATGCTGAATGAACATCAGTAGAGACACAAGTATGATATCTGGATATGATATACAGAATGTCATAGAACAAAATATGATACTACTAAAAGTTTTTCAATTACTTAATATGATTTTGCTTTTTAAAGACAATGTTGAAGGATAGAATTCTGTCATATTTACACGGGTAATATATTATAACTTGATTAAAATATATGGTAATTATTGTTTGTTCTATAATTCACTAGGGGTCAACCACTTTAAAAAATGTTAGTCCTGAAGATGGTCCCATCGATCAAAGCCTAGAGACCGAAACGTCGACTTGCACACTTCTTTCTTAACAGTCATCGACTGTGATTATGAAAAATTGTATACAACTGTAACAGTAAAGGTTGAAATATTAGGTTGTTTCCTTCTTGTTTCATTGTATGTGTTTCATACAAGTACCCTTTATGAAATTTGATGATAAAATCCATTATGTTTAGATACACCTGTGTTCTTTGCTTCTTTTTGTTGTATAATATATATATATATATGTAATGTATATTCTCTTTGATATATATCTCTATGTGATTTATTCAAAACTATAAGAAATTGTGCTATTAGAAAACAGAATGTCAAAAGAAATCAATTAGCAAGCTAATAACAAACCTTGTAATTAACTGAGATTTAGAACAACATAACTGAGTATTTCAATACATCCCTTGAAGGCACCTTTAACCGCTTAGTAACTTTGCCCGAGCCCTTAAGGGTAGATTGGGTTCTCCATTATACCTACCATTGTCTAAAAAAGGCACACTCAATGAACATGCACTGTCATGAACCGACGGTGACCATGGAACACCTCCACTTCCTGATCCAAACCAAAAACACCCTCCACTGCACCCTTATATACAGGACCCAAGGACATGAACCCTATTCACTGATGCCATTGTAGACCTCATTGCATCCCAGGCTCTCACAATTACTGACTGCTTCCTACTTGGAGACCTCAAGTTCCATCTGATCAGCCCCAGTGACCAGACCACCACCCCCTTCTGGGAAAACTCATCAACCTCTGACTCAAGAAGCTAGTCATCGCACCAACCCACATAGCCTGACACATGCTTGAGCCCTTCTTCTCTACCAGCTGGAACTTCAACTACAGCCACACCACAGGACTCTCCTGTACCAACCATCATTATTTACATCACGCCATCACCTCACCCACCGTACATCATCACTATCATTGCCCTCCGTTGCAGCTGTATCAAGGCCACCAAAGAACTTACTGTCAACTCCCTCAGCACCACCCAGATTTAAGACTGCATTGAGCTCTTGAGGCGGAAGCCAAGAGCGTTTTTACCTGTTTTTAAAAACAAACTATTGAAATTTGATTGTCACTTTAACTTGTTGCACTCGTCACTTACTGAGCTCTGGTTGTGCTTGCGCAGTGGATCTAGCGCTGCTGCGGCCCCCAGAGCAAACAATCTCTTCCTGCCGCCATCTCGGCGAGGCCGCAGGCCAGGCCCCCTTTAGAGGCCACGCCCCCCTACAAATAGACGCTGAAAACTAGCGCCGCTCATTAAGACTGCATTGAGCTCTTCAGGCGGAAGCCGAGAGCGTTTTTACCTGTTTTTAAAAACTAACTATTGAAATTTGATTGTCACTTTAACTTGTTGCACTCGTCACTTACTGAGCTCCAGTTGTGCTCGCGCAGTGGATCTAGCGCTGCCATGGCCCCCAGAGCAAACAATATCTTCCTGCCGCCATCTCGGCGCGGCCGCAGGCCACGCCCCCTTTAGAGGCCATGCCCCCCGCCGCCCTACAAATAGACGCTGAAAACTAGCGTCGCTCATTAAGACTGCATTGAGCTCTTGAGGCGGAAGCCAAGAGCGTTTTTACCTGTTTTTAAAAACTAACTATTGAAATTTGATTGTGCAATTTGATTGTCACTTTAACTTTTTGCACTCGTCACTTACTGAGCTCCGGTTGAGCTCGCGCAGTGGATCTAGCGCTGCAGCGGCCCCCAGAGCAAACAATCTCTTCCTGCCGCCACTTCGGCGAGGCCGCAGGCCACGCCCCCTCCCCCTCCCTCCAGACCTATAAATCATGTGCATCCCCCGGACGCGCAGCGGACGAGCGCAGCGGGCGCGCCGTCAGCGCGCCAAAGGTAAGCCCGTCTGCGCCCGTCCACGCCAGGTCGGGCCCTAGGGCACACCATGTCGCCCATCCCATCTCATACTCTTTACAATCTCTCAGAGAGCTACAGCACCTTGCCCCCCCACTGTCTCCCAATTCCTATAGCCGTGTACACACTGCCGGCCTCTTGTGCCCTGCTCTACAATCTCCATGTGGCCACACACCATCAGTTAAACCGATCAAGAACGCTACTTCCATCAGGGTGTCATATCTGAACACCCGTTCTCTAGTAAAGCACTGCGAAGACATTTTTATTCTGTTGTCTAATAACAACCCTGACATACTCCTGCTAGCGGAAACATGGTTAACGTCAGAGTCCCTCCCAGATATTTTGGCGGCCCTCCCCCCTGACTACTACATTCTTCATGCCGATCGCCCTGGTGACCGGCCTGGGGGTGGGGTGGCAGCCATCATATCGAAGCGCCTGAACTCGACTTCTTCTTATTCCCTCCCTCTTCCTGAGGTGGATAACTTGCTTGTTAGCCTGGAAATTTATACCGGCGCCTTCACGTTCCTTCTTTTATACCGGCCTCCACACCCTATGCCTTCCTTCCCTACCATTATGAGTGAACAGCTGTCCAATCTATTAACGCAGCACTCTAGGTTCGCCCTTTTTGGTGACCTGAACTATTGGTTCAATGATACCAACGCCGACCCCCATGCTATTGAGCTCTTTGAGACTCTCAACAGCGTGAACCTCACCCAACAGGTCACCCGATCCACTCATATCAAGGGCCATATCCTGGACCAGAACTGGACCTGTAATCTGGCTCTGTCCCAGCCAGCTATATCCCCTTGCATCTGGTCAGACCATCACTTAGTTGACACTTCCATCACTGTCGGCGGCCGGATCCTTGCTCCTCTGATGGCTGGTGGCTCCTCACGAAAATGGAGCACATATGACTCCCAGGGCTTTCTCATGACCCTGGCCGACACCCGCCCAGTCTTTAATTCCACTGATAATATCGACGTCATAGAAAATGACCAGCGACCAATTCGCCCCCCCTTACCAAATTTCCCCGCACTAGGCATCACAATTCCCAATGGTGGTTCTCTGATGACCTCAAGCAACTTAAGTTAAAAACGCGCCAGTTGGAACGAATCTGGAGACGCGTCTATTCTAACTCAGCCAGGCTGTCTTACACGGCTGCACGCAGAGTATACAAAACTGCCATCACCCTAGCAAAATCGGAACATTTTTCCAATAGGATCTCGTCTGCGGTTAATAAATCAAAGGAGGTGTTCAAAGTCATGAATGAACTTACCACAGATGACAGAAACCTCCCAGCCCAGACTCCTACTCAAGAGACATGCGACACTCTCAACCTCTTCTTTGTGGAAAAGATCATAAAAATCAAAAACTCTATCCCTTCCCCACCCCAGCCACATCTATCGGACACCGCCTCTAATAACCCCCTGACTCTTACTACCTTCCCTGCCCTGAACCCCACCTCATTAGCGGAACTCGCTACCCGTGTCAAATCTGGCTCCCCTAATGATTGCTGCCCGCCATCTGTCTTACGGAATATCTGCCTTAATCTACCTGATTGTATTTTACCCCTGCTGAATGGTTCACTCAGCAGCGGCATCGTTCCTAGTTCTCTTAAGGAGGCCATCCTAGTGCCCCTCCTCAAAAAACCTGGCGCCGACCCCGTGGAACCATCCAATTAGCATCCCATCTCCCTCCTTCCCTATTTTCCCAAATTAATGGAGGCCCACGTCACACGATGCCTGTCAAATTTTATTGAATCCTCTTGCTACTTTGAGCCCAACCAAGCTGGCTTCAGACCTGCCCACTCTACTGAAGCCGTCATTCTGGCAGTCCTGGACACGCTTAGGAGTAACGCGGGTGCGGGGATCCCCCAAGCCCTTGTACTCCTGGACCTGTCGGCCGCGTTCGACACGGTGGACCACAACATCCTTCTCCACCATGTCGGACAGGCAGGCATCCAGGGTACCGCTCTTAAGTGGGTCGAGTCCTTCCTGATCGGAAGAACTCAGGCCGTCCGCCTGGGCCCCTATACCGCAACAAAAACCCCCACGATCTGTGGAGTCCCTCAGGGCTCCTCCCTTTCACCGCTTCTGTTCAACTTATACCTCCGGCCCCTGATCCACTCACTTCAGAAATGGGACATTATTGTTTACAACTATGCCGACGATTTACAGATTGTCCTCCCTCTCAGTTCCCCCCATGCCATCAATACGTTTCACAGTGTCATGATTCACATCCAACACTGGATGAACCTGAATCAACTCAAGCTAAACCCCGGGAAAACCGAGCTCCTCCTCCCTGGACTCAGTAATGCTCACTGGGGTCCGCAGTTTTGGCCCTCTGAGCTAGCCCCCCCCAGTCCCGGTCAAATCAGTGAAGAGCCTGGGTGTGATTATCGACACCGAACTGCCCCTCAAAGCTCAAATGGTTGCGGTCATATCATCTTGTACGTACCAGCTCTGGAAGATCCGCAAAGTTCGCCACTTACTTCCACCCGCAGCACTTACCCAAGTTGTCATCTCGCTGGTACTTTCCCGTCTGGACTTCTCCAACTCCCTCTACCACGGTCTCCCACAATCTCTGCGCACCGCCTTCAGGTTGTCCAGAACCAAGCGGCCCACCTCATTCATAAAACCCCAGATGGCAATCGGCAAAACCTTTACTTCACAGACTGCACTGGCTACCAATAGGCCAAAGGGCAGCTTTCAAAGTGGCCTGCCTCACATTCAAAGCCCTTCACTGCACTGGTCCCGCGTTTCTCAAATCCCTAATCATCCCTTATCGACCTACGCGCAACCTTCGCTCAGCCCACCTCCATCGGCTACTCACCCCCAAAGCTAAAACCAAGAAATTCGGTGGCCGTCGCTTCTCCCACCTAGCCCCCGGACTTTGGAATCTCCTCCCTCTTTCCATCAAATCCAGCCCTTCCCTCCTGAACTTCAGAAAATTGCTTAAAACTCATCTCTTCTCACCCCTTGGTTAATATTCCGTCACTCACGCTTCACCCTCACTCACTCTGTCTTAAAGCGCCATGAATCCTATGGTGTTAGCGCGCTATATAAGTTGCACTTAACATAACATAACATAACATAACACCACTCCACCAACGCTTGCAGATGGCAAGACGGCAGCACGCAACCTCCACCTATGGATTTCCAATTGTGGCAACACCCTGGCACCCCTCAAGAAAAGAGCTATATTTATTGATCTCTTTTAAAATATCGGAATTAAAAAATATTTTTTGATATCATTACAGTTTATTGCACTATTTTTTGTCTAATGTTTATATAATATGTTCCTTTAAATAGCCAGCTCCTTGTACTCGAAGTCTGCCTGGGCGTATACTTTTTCACAAAAAAAAAAAAAAAGCCCTCAAGAAAAGACCAGGCAAACAACACTCCAAGAAGGTCAACTGGTTTACTTCCACCCTCCACTAGTCCAGCCCCACCTGCAGATGTCTAGAGAAGAGATGGAGCCACAACATCAGTCAACTACACAATACAGTTCCCCTTGCACCAGGGCACAAGGGTGCCTGCGTTGGCACATGGAAGCATTGTGTAGGGGAAAAAGACAGGGGAGCCTATTCATGAGCCCCTTCTCACAATTTAAATCTGCTGGTTTGTCATTTTCTTAACATACTTGCAGTGTGACCTGTGAAGACCTATGCCACATTATACCTGCATCAGGTATGATGTATGCAGGGTAGGCATTCCCATGCAACAGAGCCTCATAGGAGTGGCACAGTAAAATCCATAAGATTTCACTGCAACAAGTAGGACACCACTGCATCTGAGCCTTACGCCTTTAGTGACTTTAGTGCTGACAGATATGCAGGATTCCAGAAGTGTCTGTCATTAATTGTGGCATGGAGCGCTATACAGTGAATACAGCACATCCATGGTGTCACAAGAAGGGCGTAGTGAAAAGCGTTGCAACACTGTTTTGTTGCAGCGATGCACCACTTTTTAGGTTGATGGTGACAGTTCCTGCCCTGTAGTTTTGTTGCAGGGCACCGCAGCAACATTCCTTGCAGCACTGTCTAGCAACAAAACCTTCTGAAATGAGGCCCAAGTGTTTGCACCATTATTAAGACCAGCTATTTTCTAGTCTTGAAAAGTGCCTCTAACTGGAGTTAGAGGGAATGTTTTGGGGTTTTGCAGTATACAAGGAATTCCTTGTAAATATCACAAAGTGGGATTAGCTGCAGTTTTTGCACGGGAACCCCTACCTTGCATCTCATTTTTGTTAATCCCATTAACAGAAGTAGCGATCTTAAAAATTCCAGTTTTCACTGAGAAAGTGATGCTAACTGCACTTAGCAACAACTTGTAAATACGGCAATAAAAAAAGCCATAACGTCAAAACATTGACACTACGGCAGCATTAAGTCCTTGTACTTATGCTCCCTTGCATTTAGGAGAACCTACAAACCCTGTATATCACTGCAACCTAAGCGGATCTAATGGTACATTGCTTTTGTAAATTGGCCATTGTGACAAAAAGTTATAGATGAAAACATTGTCACAAATGGCAGTTTCATTTGTACTCGTTTTCAATATTTCTCTATTTCAACAGTTAGTTCTTTAACCTTGAAGTATCTACACATACTGAATTTGGATTACTTTTTACCTTTTTGAAAACTCTAGAGTGCCTAGATCACCCATGATTTTATACTGGTTTTATTTATTACTTGAGTTTTATATAGCTCTGGCTAGACCCAGAGGTATCAGAGCGCTTTACATAAGGACACAGCGAGTTACAAGTTACAAAAGTTTCACAGTTGTTGCATAATGGATAAATAAACATTACAGGAGTAAATTAGCGAACAAGAAAGTCAGGATAGGAAAGACCAGGGACAGCAAGTAATCCACAGGGAGGAGACAGCAACGGGGAAGAAAACTAGACAAATGTCTGTGGTCAGGCTGGGTAGGTGATGTTCATAGCGGTGTGCCAGGGCCAATCTCCCCTTTAACTGTCGGTGCAGCTCCACTGGAAAGCGGCCATGTATGCGTTTAGGGCTCTGCCAGAGAAGAGTGAGGATCAGAAGGGGATCAGAAGGCTAGAAACCAAAGATGGGCGTTAGGCGCTGGCAAGGATGGAAAGGTAGGAGAAGGAGTGTGGGTTTGGCAGCCATCTTAGAGCCAGGCACGTCGAGTCTATTAATTTATTGGTTTTCAACACAAACTGGAAGCAGATTGAGAGCACAAAAAAATACGAAAAATGGGCTATCTTTTTTGAAAAATTGTAAAAGTTTGGTAAAACAGAGTTTTTTGTATTCTGCTCTGTATGCAAATGAAAGCTGTGAAGCTGGTGACTTTAGCACAGCATTGCATTGATTCCATCTTTGCGAACTTTTATCTAGGGTACCTTTTTGTATTTGTATCCTAAAAAAATCTAGATTTGATATATTTTGTTTACTTCCTCAGTCCCCTCATGAGGAATTCACAAACACTGGGTACCATTAGAATCCCCAAGAAGTTGGAAAACATGGGTGCAAATTTGGCATGGATACCTTTTGTGAAAATAAAGAAATGGAGCCCTAAGTGTGAACTACCCCAAATAGTCATAAAACAGCTTGATATGTGGGGGATGAAAGCCCAGCAGTTAAGGGGTTTCTGGTGTGTTTCTATTTGCATTACTTCTTAAAGTGGGCACTAGAATCTTTATATGGAATGTATTCTATGTTCAAGCAGTGAGGTTCAGCGGTTCGGCAGTTGCTCTGTGACCTCCGGAACTGACTAGTGGTCTTGATCTGTGCTGTGTGCTGACAGAAATAAAGAAGACTTAAACCTTTCATCAGATGACTCCTTTTTAATTTATTTGGAGCTCACCGGATACTACACTTGGCGAGGAGGATGGGATTTTTCTTCAGCACCTTTACAGCACTGACTGCGTGGGTGAACATAATTTACTTTCTGCTTTCCTGCCTTGGAAGAACCTCTTAGTGACCGGAATCCCGCCGTTAATGTTTGAAGACATCCCGCGGCAGGTTGTATGGATTTTCTGTACCATACGTAAATATTTCAAGTTGGTTTTCTTTTGAAATCCTCAACCCCCATGCCGCCCTTGCCCGAGCATTGGCTTACCTCGCACGATCCTTGGAATCTTCATCCAGCACGGCATTCTCTCCTGCTCACTGTTCTCCAGGCTACGTCATACTACGTTCGCACGCAGCTACAACAGGGTCATGTTTACGTGACCTTAGGTGCCGCCATTTTACAAGGCACCAACTTTATTTACAATTTCAGCAAGGTAACGCGCACCCCATTTTATACGCCCACTAATTCATTTTACATGCAATCGCTCAAAAACAGTGCATGCAGTTTTCTTCGCACATTCCAGTTTTCAGCTACCTCGGTGATGTGCACACCATGAAGGTACTTTAATGATTTTACTCACCACTTTTAACTTATTGAATCCTATACGGTGATGTGCACACGTTAAATTCACATTTTTTGCTTTATACTTTGAATCACTAGTACTCCTCACTATCTTAAGGATTACGTTTTACATTGAATTCACCTTTCTGTTTTTACTCCTCCTGCTTCCTCCCCTTTTCATCTCCTCTCCTTTTTCTTCTTTCCTTTTAACCCCTTCCATGAGGTAGCCTCCTCGCACGCTCATGACGAGCCCAGCTCGTCACGTAACATGCGATTTAAAAAAACTCAGCATACGGGCGGAATTCCGCCCGCACGCATGCGGTTAAAGAGGGAAGATGTGTCGTGTTTCCATTTGCATTACTTCTTAGAGTGGGCACTAGAATCTTTATATGGAATGTGTTCTATGTTCGAGCAGTCAGCTCCGGAGTTCGCAGGCCAACTGCCGAACCTCCGAACCTCACTGTTGCAACTTTATTTTGACATTTTCCTTCTGTTTATTTCTTTCATATTGTTACCATGCAAAATATTACGTGTCCTCCTAATTTTCTACCTGAACCTGGATTGGTAAAAACCAAATGGAAGCAATGGTTTAAAGGTTTTGCAAGTTATAATATAGCTTCAGATGGAGCAAAATTGGATCCAGTCAGAAAGTTAGCTTTCCTCTATAATAATCTGGGTTCTGAGGGGTATCATATCTTTGACCATTTACCAGTCATGATCCAAACTAATGAAACTGATTGGGATGTTTATAAGGAAGCTGTTTGTAGACTTTCCAATAATTTCAAAGATGACACAAGTTGTTGAAAGACATACATTTTACACCAGACGTCAATTTGATTTTTAATCAATTGATACCTTTTTAACTGAATTAAGGGTATTAATAGCCACTTGTGACTTTGATAGGAACATTGATTCTTATTTAAGGGATCAATTAGTTGTCAATTGTTTTAACAAAAAAGTACAAGAAAGGCTTCTCTGTTGTAGAGATACTTCCTTAGATGAAACTTTAGAACTGGCCAGAGGCATTGAGAGATCAGTTGTTGCACAAAAAGAATTAAACAAAAATAAAAATGAACTAGTTATTGAACCTGTTGTTGCCATAAGTACTAAACCTAAATCTACAATTTATAAAACTCAAGATGTTAAGAAACAGAATGTTTGTTATAGATGTGGTTCCTTTACACATTTGGCTTATGCAAAAAAATGTGCAGCTTTGGGAAAGTTGTGTGTAAATTGCAACAAAGTTGGCCATTTTTCTCGAATGTGTAAGGTCCCTCGTGAAATTGCAACTATTGAAAATGTAGAAAAACTTTCTGATTCCAATGTTTGTGCTATTAGAAGTGCTAGCAAAATTATTCTTTCTGCTGATTCTGATGCTACTGGTGGTGGTCCATTATGCAATATAATAATTGGCAATGGTAATTTACAAGTGACTGTAGACTCTGGATCTCCCATTACCTTCATTACCAATGAATTATTTTATAAACATTAGAATCATATTCAACTTGATCCATCAGATATCCGCACCATTGCTTTTGGTGGACACAATATTGACATGTTTTTTTTTCTCTGATAACATCAGATTCAAAAACAGACTGATCTTCATAAAAATGTATGTGGCAAAGAAAGGATATATTATATTGGGATGGAAAGACCAAGGGAAATTCGGCATGATTTTAACACCAGGCACCACTTGCCCTATCTCCTTGGTTGATCTTCCTAATTCTAATCCTACATTACAACAGCTATCGCTTGAGCATCACACTCTTTTTGAAGAAGGACTTTGTTTAGTGCATCATTTTGAACACAAGATTATATTAAAAAAAGGACGCAATGGGGGCGTGGCTAGCGACCAGCCAAGATGGCCGCAGTCTGAAGGAGCTCTGTGACTGAAGAGCACTCCTCCACTGATCTGATCATTAATCCGGCATCACCGCAGTTGCTAAACTGAAGAACCAGCAGCGGCGGACCTTCCGATGCATGACGATCCCACCCGTGTCCCTGTGCGTGGTCTGACTGAGAAGCTACACCGTGGGGAAGACTGAGGCCTGCTTTGGCGCCGGAAGCCGGGGACTATCGTAAGTGGCAAGCCCAGCTGGAACCGAGCACTGCAGCAGACGCCAACTCCGGCACTCAATAAGCCTCCTGGAAGAAAACGACGGGAGCGCTTACAGAATATCGGAGCACATGGCTGGACGTCCCGCTAAACCCTGACCGACTATTCAGGCAGGGAGGAATATACGGCGGGCAGTGCACCGGTGACAAGGGCGGCCTCAGGGGGCTGAGGACACTGTCCATTAAAGAGCCACAGTGAATTCCCGCTTGTTAAACATCGCAACGCACGGACTCTGCACTGTGGGACATATAAAATAAAACTGTCATTGCTGCTGCGCAATGAGCCATTGACGCAGCGGCCTTACCATCACTACTCGGAGGGCAGAAGCCACACTCGTGCACAGACCATGCTGAATCCGACCTGCTAGCCCAGTGATTGGAGGGCTAACGCTCTGCTATAGCGTCTGGTTGAAGATACTCTGAGCAACCCGACCACCAGGCTACGCATCATATCCTGTGGCTTTCAAAATGAGCGGCAGGGGGCCAAGAGGCCAACAGGCCTCGAAATTGGACACAGTTGTTTATCACAAAGACCCACCAGACACTGCAAGAGGGAAGACGCTGCGAACACCGCCCCAGCCCATGGGTGATACGAATAACGCCGATAGGATCACCCTCCATGATGTCATGGCAACGCTAAAAACGATGCAATCCTCCATGGGCGCAATATCAACAGATGTCTCACTGATTAGAGCGAACTTTGCAAAAATGTCGGACCGTCTCGTGGATGTGGAGAAGATAACTATTGAGCTGGTGGTAGACACGTCAGACCTGCAGCGCAGAGTCCAAAGGCTAGAAGATGACAATGCCACGCTAAGGGCTAAGCTGGACGATCAGGAAGGTCGCTCGAGACGTAATAACGTACGCCTGATTGGTGTACCAGAATCTGAAGGCAGCCCGGCTCTAGACTTATACGTTGAAGACCTCATACATAATCAGCTTAAGCCCAAAGGGTTGTCGAAATATTTCTCGGTGGAGCGAGCCCACCGGGTACCCGGAGGAAAGCCGAAACCAGGGGCTCCACCACGGCCCATCTTAGCCCGAATCTTCAACTTCAGAGACCGGGACGCTATTTTGCAGGCAGCGCGCACACGCCCGCAGCTAAAATTCGATAACTCTGAAATAAATCTCTATCCAGATTATACAGCGGCCGTAGCTCAGCAACGAAGAGGCTTTACGGATGTAAAAAAGGAACTACGAGCTCGGGAACTCAAGTACTCTATGCTTTTTCCAGCGAGGCTCCGAGTCGAATCGGAAGGAAAGACATGGTTCTTCGAATCACTGCGAGAAGCCCAGGATTGGATAGAAGGATGGAGACCGGCAAGAGGCCCTTGCAAAGCGGAACATTGCTAGGAAGTGGGGTTCCGGACTGATACCCACGAGCACACAATGGGGGAATGATATGGATGCAGCGATGGTGGCAGAAGGAGCTGTATATGTACATAGGGGCTGCCCCAAAAAATGGTCCAAGATCTGGGGGAAATGGAACGATTATCGAGGAAACCTATGTGAACCTCCACAAGATGTGTCTGAACCTGAAGCAAGCCCATGATGGAAAGAACTTGAACTATTGAAGATGTAATGGATGTGTGTTAGGGTATTAAGGAAGGAGAGGAAGGACTACTATTATTACTATTAGCTGGGTCATAATAAAAGCGGGTGTGGTCATGACGAGCTGAGCTCGTCATGAGCGCCTGAGAGGTATATGCCATGATCGCCGAAGGGGTTAGAGACCAATTGAAGCTACACTTGGAGAAGTTATGTTCTGAGAAAGTGATAGAACCAATTGACTCGTCAGAGTGGATTTCTCCAATCGTCTCTGCATTGACTTAAGATCTCTAAATAAGAACATTTTGATTGATTGTTTTCCTTGTCCAAAGATCCAAGAAATTATAGCTTGTTTAGGTGGTGCCAAATTCTTTTCCTGTATTAATCTAAGATCAGCATACCACCAAGTGGAGCTCTCTGAAGAATCTCGCTCCCTTACAGCATTCAACACCCCATTTGGAGCTTTTCAATTTCTGAGAATTCATTTCGGCCTTGCTTCGGCCGCTTCGGTCTTTCAGAAGTTAATTTGATGAATCTATAAATGTGTTTGCTTACCAAGATGGTATCCTTATCTTTTCAAAAATGTCTGATGAACACATTCAAATTTTACGTGATGTTCTAAATGTTCTTGAGACTCAGGGCTTTACAGTAAAGAAAGAAAAGTTTAAATTTCTTCTTAATAGTATTGACTATTTAGGGCACCATATTTCACAATCTGGTATCAAGCCTAAGTCTGACCTTGTAAAGGTAATCTTGGACAGTCCTGCACCTGATAATAAGGATCAACTCTGGTCCTTCCTGGGACTGTGCGAATGTTATTTGCAATTTATTGATAGTTTTTCTTTGCAAACTGAACCTTTGAGGAAACTTCTTAGGAAAGGAGAACAATTCAGCTGGAAAAAAGTTCAATCCTCAGCCTTCTCCAATTTAAAAGAAGTCATTTTAAAAGCGCCTGCTTTACATTCCTTTAGGGATGATGTCCAATCAATTGTTACTGTCGATGCCAGTGGTGTTGGGCTAGGTCCTGTCCTTACACCGTTGATTGAAGGTACAGAGCACACCATAGGTTTCGCTTCTAGATCCCTTTCTCAATCTGACCGAAACTATAGTACAATCAAAAGAGAAGCTTTGGATTACGTTTGGGCTACCAAACATTTTGAAACTTTTGTTTGGTGAAAAAAAGTTTCATTTGATTACCGATCACAAACCACTTGTTTTTCTTTTATCAAAGAGTGATCATGACAAGGTCAGCCCTAGACTTGTAAGACTACTCTCCAAAATGTTTGAATTTAATTTCTCCATTAAGCACATTCCTGGAGGGAAAAACACTTATGCCGATTTTCTCTCACGATGTCCCTTACTTGAGGAAAATTCTACTGTCAATGATGACAATATTGAATTTGTGGTTGGTTTAGTTGATGGTTTGGTGGTGTTAGAAGGAGCTATCCCTTAATCTGAACGGATTCAATGCTCTAAAACAGACAATTTACAAAATACCATCAAAGGGTTTGTTATCAATGGTTGGCCTGAAGAAAGGACTTTGTGTGAAGGTTTACGGCCTTTTCACAAAATCAAAGATGATCTTACCATTGAAAGTGATATCATTTTGAGAGGTAATTTATTAATTCCTCCTGGGAAGGTCAGACTAAGACTTAACAATTTTGCTCACCAGGGTCATCTTGGAATGACTGGTACAGTTGTACCATGTCTGACAAGTCTTTAAAGGTGCGTAATACTCCCCTTCATCCCATTGATTTTCCTAAGGGTCCCTGGGAAAAATTAGGTATTGATTTCATTGGTCCTATGTCTAATCTCCACACTAACTTAAGATAAGCCTTAGTTGTTGTTGACTATTTTTTCAAATGGGTGGAATGTAAATTTCTTTCCGAACCCTCTTCTACTGCTGTGGTTAATATGCTCTGTGATCTATTCTGACGTGGAGGAGTCCCCAAAACCTTGGTGTTGGACCATTGGGTTCAATTCAAATCTCACTTTATGCTAAATTCTCTGGAAAACATGGGTGTTAAGCATTTAATTGTTGCTCTCTATAGTCCCCAGGGTAATGGCATGGTAGAAAGGGTCAACAAAATGCTTAAAGAAACAATTCAACTAGTATCCTTACATTGGGAGGTAATTCTTGAAGCTGTACAAGAAAGACTATGGAGTTATCATAACACTCCTCATTCTTTCACAGGTATTCCACCTTTTCTTCTTCTTAAAGGGCGTTATGGTTCATCTAAACTCAGCCCCATCTGGGTTCCTGAACATACCAATTCTGCCAATAACATCCCTGATCTCAAACAAGTGCGTTCCTCTGTCGAAAAAGCTCAATCTAAAATGAAATTGACATATGACATAAACAAAAAAGACTTTCAATTCTTTGTTGGAGATTTGGTAAAGATAAAGAGACCACCTGGTATAAAGGGTGGTAGATCTAAATGTTTTCCTCTGACATGCATTGTCAAAGTCTCCAAATATGCAGTGTTAGTGGAAAATGGAAAATGGTGGAGCAAAAGAAATGTGGTTCCGGCAAATAATAGTGTATATGCCAATTCTAACCTTGAAAATTCTAAACAATCTACTGTACCTCAAAATACAGGTTATGGTGATGCTGTTGTTTCACAAGACATTATCAATAATGATTAATCCATTGTGAATAATGTTACTGATCTGTCCTATTCGGAAAGAGGGGGTGGATCCAGTAGCTCTGCCTCTCCTTCTGGTAGTGCAGCTATTGTATCTAGGGAAAACACAAGAATCACTCATGCTCCTCACTATCTTAAGGATTATGTTTTACATTGAATTCACTTTTCTGTTTTTACACCTTCTGCTTCCTCCCCTTTTCATCTCCTCTTTTCTTTACTCCCCTCTATTCTTTACTTCTCTTTCTTCTTGTTTTTTAGTTTTTCTTTTTTCTGTTGAAACAGGGAACATGTGTTGTGTTTCCATTTGCATTACTTCTTAGACTGGGCACTAGAATCTTTATATGGAATGCATTCTATGTACGAGCAGTGAGGTTCGCAGGTTCGGCCGTTACGCTGTGACCTCTATAGCTGACTGCTGGTCTTGATCTGTACTTTGTGCTGACAGAAATTACCTTTCATAAGATGACTCCTTTTTAATTTATTTGGAGCCCAACGGATACTACAGTTTCCCACTCAATGTTTTCTAAACGTTTTCCATGTGGAACACAGGTGTATAATGATATAACATTTAGTGCACACAACTGAAGTCTTCTACAGTGGATTGTAACTCAATGAGGTTGTGCAAACAATCTGTAAGACCTGAGGTGAATGTGGATGCTTGTTTCACCAGAGGTGCACAGTAGAATTTATACAAATACCCGCATTTTAGGACTTTGAACTTTGGCCTGACATTGTTCTGCGGTTGAGTTGGGTTGGGTTTTAAGTATCTTGGAAACCTGGTGCAAATGTGGTCATTTCTGTTCCATTTGTGTTCAAATGATTTATTCATGTAATTAGTAAACATATTGTTTTCTAAAATCTTCCGTGTTCACTAGTGGGAAGTTTTTCTATTGTGCGCATGTGTTGTGCAGCCCTAGATGTTCCTCAATTTCATGCTCAGGCATGGATTAGTGAATGATGATGATTGGCCCACGTTTATCAGCATTCTTTAATGCGATGCATGGGTTCTATTCATGGCATTGTAGAGCCACTTTTTTATAACGTCACATATTTTGTCTAATCATTTGTTTTCTGTAATTGATGGTTGTCAATCTTTTAAGAACAAAAACATCAAACAGTTCTATTATACTGTGACTTATGGGCGGAATAAAATCAGACGTAGGTTTGAATTCTTTAGCTCCATGCTTCCTGACCTTGAGATGTATACATTTACTATTGAAATATGCAATATATGCAATCCTATGCATAGTATAAGGTTTACTTGTGTCCCCAGTTTGCTTGAGTTGGGCATGGGTATGCATGTTACGGCATTTTTAAACTAATTTTCTTTATTAAGATTCAGTGTGTACTTAGAAAGTTTCACTAACATGAATTATTGGTCTTGGGTTCTTCCTACAATCTGGGTTTTTATCTGGTGTGTAGTCAATCTCCAAAAATGTCTATTGCCCTTGTTGTTGTGATGGGGTACAAAAGGGGGTGGTGGTGATGGACGGAGAATCTGAACCAATCAAACACTCACACCCAGTCAACAGATCTGGATTTAATCCATTACTGTTCTTTAGCCCACTCTGCCACCCCAGTTCAGACATGGCCATATGCAAATCAGTCTGACCCTGTGCCTCATGGGAACAGTCCAGCCCGAACTGCCAAGCCATGCCTTCCCTGGACTGGATCCAAGCTTCCTAGGACTGGTTTCTGGTTATCTGGTGTGTAGTCAATCTCCAAAAATGTCTATTGCCCTGGTTGTTGTGATGGCACTATTGATTTGGATGTTGAAGCAGTTAGATTGGGGTCTTGTTCCTTTGGTTTAAAATGTTCTTTATTCAAACTGCTGGAGTCTGTGGTGATGTAATTTTTATCCTTTAGGTACAGCTGTTCTATTGTTAATCTTCATAATGACTGTTTTAAAGGAATGCACAATCCTGCAAGGTGTGTGTTGTACTAGTATGGCATGGGAATTGTTTGTGAATAATGTTCTTTCTTATACAATATTGTTGTAATATGTAATGCCCTCCATAAGCAACCACATTGAAAGATTCCACACGACCATGGGTGTTATTTAAACCTCACACACAAATCATCTCTCCTTTTTCTGGTTTGAAGATAGCTTTTAGAGCTGTATCCATGTTGGCATAGGTAGGTGACTTTCCATGGTGCCTGCCATGCCCATCATGGTCAGAAGCTTGTGACATCAGGTTTAAATCCATAACCCCTAAATATGAGTGTAGTTAATTGTGCAAGGTATCGCAAGGCACATTAGTCTTCAAAAGAACACTTTTGTCAGTCCTAATGGTTTCAGAGCCCCGAAGTATTGCCATTTGGCAGAAAAAGAAATGGCAATATTTCATTGATTCACTGGGTGTGTTTTGCTTATCCTACATGGTAACAAACCATTTCATCTATAATGACTGCTTCTCCTCTTTTATAAAACTCAATGGTGGCGGTAATTGAATTCCTTTACCCCCTCCTCCTCTCCCTTTCCCCTTTTTCCTTCTTTGTTTGCTTTTCGCTTCAGTCACTCTTTTGTTGTTTGATTATAGTATTTCTAAGGGGTATAAGAGTGGCTTACCGACCCTTTCTCTCTTGTTGATTAAATATATATCTCTTAGCCCACTCATATTTGCAACCAATTCACAGAGCCTAGATCATCCCTCTAAGAGACAACTTTGATCATCGCAGATGTGTGTGGGGGCTTGTCCACGAGATCAAGCAAAAAGCTTTCTCAGCCTGCAGTCATCTTCCCCCCCTGTCAGGAACCAGTCAGCAAGGACCAGTGTAAACAGCCCCAGATGCACTCTGGTCAACCGCAATTCGGTTGTTATGGTGGCAATTGTTAAACATATTGTAAATTGTATATGCTAAATGTTGGTAATTTCAAGGAAATCAAGGACACCGGGCAGTCCCTTAGCAGGTATCTCAAAAATGAGCTGTTCAACAGCCAGCTGTCCTGTGCCACACTTCTGAATATGTATAATGTACAGTGAAAATATAGTGCGTGTAGTGGGTACATTGTTTTGCAATCTGTGTGACAGTTCCCAATTATTATGTTTAATTGTATACTTAACTTGTTCAGATTTTTATAAGCAATTATGTAGAAACAGATATAATAATCAATCACTCAATTAATTAAGCCATAACCCAGTCTAAATATTTGAATACTGAAAATTAACATGTATTTTTAATCATGCTTTCTGCTTCTCAGGATACAACAGATGACTAATATGACACCTGTAAACTATTGCATTATACATAGTAGGGTTTAAATGTTATCTCTAGAATATATCACAATTGCATTTGATCATATGGGATCACATGTTTGCAAAAGTTGCCAGGATGGCCGAAGTGGAATCGAACAACTATATCATCTTTCTCTTAGGGATGGGCGGCAAATTCTGTTCTGCTTGCGGAACTCGCGAAATTGTGGCATTTCCACGGTCCGTGTGGAATGTGGAAATGTCGAAACTACCGCGATTCGCGGCGAAATGGAATTCGGGGCCATGAGGTATTAAATAAGCCTCACCAGAAGCACTTCCAGATATAAATAAAACAGGAGCACAAATTCTGTAACGCATTAGTCAGCCCAAAAACCTGGTGAGCTTGATTGAGGCTGGGCAGGTGTGTTTGCTTTCTCACCATATCTACAGTAGTAAATTAACTGTGATCCTTGATGGAGGTCCTTGCATACAGGACTTTCTCGAGAGCAGTCCCTGTGTAGTTCCTGTGACCAGTCACTGGACCCGTCCTAGGTTGTGCGTGGGTCAAGGGCACGGCAGGACTGCACTGAAACTACGCACAGCACCATTTTGTCCTCAGACTGTCGGTGTGACACGTAGGTGAGTGGAAGGAAGGGGCGGAAGGATGGCTGAGGGGGAGGGGCGGTGCCAGGTATGAGCTGCCACGGCGAGATCTGCTGATACATTAGTTGCTTTAAGTAAAGGCCTGCATGCCAGCGACAGTGCTGAAGTGGCATCATAATTTACCCAGCTGGTTTCATTACCCTTTCTCTCTAAAGTCTTCTTCAATGAATTAACATTTTATGATTTTTCCAAAGTGCAATTTGCAGTGAATGGAAAAAGGGGGAGGAAAGGAAAGGGTGAAGGGAGAAAAAAGTACTAACCGCAGCATTTTGTTAGCATTTTTATATCTCAGCAGTACAAGGGATTACGGATAAGGTCACGCTCAATGACAGGCACCATGGTGCAAGGGTGCCTGCGCCCGTGCATGGGAGCAGTTTGTCTGCCAGTGCAGGGGGAAGCACAGAGATGCAACATATTGTTGTAAATATGTTGCATACCTGTGCTTGGAAAGTGACTTAGTGCAGTACAGCCAAATGGCTTGCGGCATACACTGAGTCACTTTCCTTGTAAATCTGCCCCTTAGCCTTTAATGCCACCAGTTACACACAATAATTTTTCCCAAAATGCTGGCACACTTTTTGAGGCATTTACACAAATCTTTCTGACTGAATGCCTGCTACAGATCTATTTTTTAAAGACAATGGTGTCTACAGAAGTCCTCCTTCTTGCAGTCATGGCCCATGATCAGTACATGGCCATCTGCAATCCCTTACGTACATGTTATGTTATGTTATGTTATTTCGACTTTTAGAGCACACGGCTGCCCCAGCAAAGGGGCGTCCCGGCGCTTTATCTGGAAGAAGGAACACAACCAAGAAAGCAAGCAGAAAAGATGAATTAATCAGCAGAACAGTCATTGAGTATCTGGAGGGAAAAGAAACGTTTTAATGGCCCTTCTAAATGCAAGCAACTCATCCAGAGCATGAATGTGGGCAGGGAGTGAGTTCCAAAGCTTTGCCGCCAAAAAGCGGAAGGAACGCCCACCCACCCTACTGCGTTTAAAACGTGGGACTATGGCCAGATTTTGTCCCAATGACCTCAAGTGCCGAGAAGGAACATAAGGCATAAGAAGATGCTCAAGAATCTGGGGAGAGGAGAGTTTCAGGATTTTAAAGGAGAGACATAATTTCTTGAATTCAATCCTTTGTGTCATAGGGAGCCAGTGAAGTTTCCGAATGGTTTCCTTGACTGAACAGAACCTGGGTAAACCTACCAAGGCTCTGGCTGCAGCGTTTTGAATGCGCTGCATCCGAATAACTTCCACCTGATTAGCCCCCAGCAGGAGCGAACTAGCGTAGTCAAGCCGTGACAAGATCGTGGCCTGAATTATCAGCTGTCTGGTGGGGGCATCAAAGAATTTCTGAATTGGCCTAAGTCCACGTAAGATTCCGAAACAGGTGGCAGCTACTTTTTTTGTATGACCGGAAAAGCTGAGGGCGGGATCTAACCAAACCCCCAAGTTTTTAACCTCAGATGCTGGAACAGGAGTTGGACCTAGTTTTGAGGGCCACCACTTATCACCCCAGAGGTTGATGTGCTTGCCGACAATTAAAACCTCCGTTTTTTTAGCCTTAAGTTGTAGATAATTAGCATTCATCCAACCAACCACTGCTGTCAAGCCGTCTCGAAACCTGGAGGCCTCAAGGTCGGAGTCCCCACTAAGTGCAACCGCCAGCTGCGTGTCGTCTACGTAAGAGACCATGGTTAAGTCCCAGCGCTTGGCGACCGCAGCTAGCGGTTGGACATAGAGATTGAACAGCGTGGGGCTGAGTGCCGAACCCTGAGGTACTCCTTGTTCAATGACATGGGGTTTAGACTCAAAGGGCGGTGTAGCAACCCTAAAGGTACGATCTGTTAGAAATGACTGAAACCAATCCAGTGCCACATCCGAAACGCCCGCTTCTCCCAGTCACTGTAATAGTATCGCGTGGGAGACAGTGTTGAATGCGGAACTGAGGTCAAGTAACACCAGTGCCGCCGTTCGACCAGAATCCAGCACGAGACGCAGATATTCCGGCATAGAGAGGAGGGCAGTCTCAGTGCTGTGTCCCGCACGGAATCCATTTGGGGAGGGGTCCAAGATTTTTGCAGTCTGCAGATGATTAGATAGAATGCCATTAACATGGGCCTCGGCCACCTTCGCGGCCCAAGGGAGAAGGGAGATGGGTCGGTAATTCTCTAACTTGAGAGGATCTAATGCAGGTTTCTTCAGGATAGGAGTGACGTAAGCTTGTTTCCACTTAAGAGGTACTATACCAGAGGAAAATGATAAATTGATGAGTTGACGTACAGGGGGCAAACATAATGTAGACAACTCTTTAAACTGTGCTGGTCTAAGTGGGTCTGAAGGAGATCCAGATTTAACTTTGGCCGCCAGTTTATCAAACTCATCCTCCGAAATACCAGGGAGTATGGATCAGACCAAGTTAGTAATAGGATTAGGCCTCTGGTCTTCATTCAAAGAACTGGTGTTAGGAAAAGAACGATAGATAGTATATATCTTTTCTAGGAAGAAGGTAGCCAGGTCTTCACAGTGGGACAATGAACAAATCTCAGCTGCTGGGGCTCTTTTGGCAGTTAGGTCTTTTAGAACTTTGAAGATCAACTTCAAAGGGTTGGAACTACTTCTAAACTCTAGAGAGTAGTAAGCTGCCCGGGCCCTACATATGGCTCTATGATAACTTTTGACTTTAGTCAAGTAATATATTTTTTTACAGCCTCATAGGTCTTGCGCCAGTCTCTTTCTGCTTGTTTACAAGTTTATTTTAAAAGCAAAAGAGAACTGTCATACCAAGGGCTGGGTTCTAAGGAGCGACACTTAATCCATGCTGCAGGAATCAAAGAATCCAATGCTCGGGAGATCCAATCGCAGAAAAGATCATAACCTGACTCAACATCATTAAATGGGCCAAGGGGATAGTCATTAAGCAGTCGATGAAAATCTTCTAGCTTCAATTTTTTCCGGGGTGTTTAAAAGCAACTCTATCTAAGGGTTTAAAAGGAAGATCTTTGATGACCATCATGAACGTTATGAGCTTCACGATGACTGCTGCAAGCTGGATAGTTGGCCTCATGGATCCAATACCACACACTGTCAATAATCCAGGGCACCTGTATGCATTCATTTCGGGCAAGGACTCAACGATAAAGTATACAACAGAGGTGTTTTGGGTGAAAGTCCTTTTAAAAAGAGACAAATATATTCTTTAGTAGAAGGCACGAGGAAAAAATGGCCAGAAGGTTTGTGCTAACTCTTGTACCTTGGATGTCCCTCTGTTTGGTTGTTCCATTTGAAATTGGAAGTTGCGTGAGTCCTTTGTGAAACAAATGCATCTTCCTTACCTTCTGATGTTTGATATATTGACCAGATCACATCTGTGGGAGAAATCACTAACATGATCAGCTTCCCTTTCTTATTCCCCTTTAAATGAAGGGCTGAAAAGAAAGAACAGTAATTGGACTTGAGCAACTAACCCACTGACTGCAAGGGTCATTAACTAGCAATAATGTCAATAGATATTGTTTTGACCCTCTCAGAAAAGGATGCTATTATTCAGGGTTCCTACTATTAGATAGCCTGAAAATACCTTTGATATTAACACAAACCAAGGATTGCTAAACACTAACAGAATTGAAACACACTCATATAAAAACTGTTCTACATGACATTATCTTGATGGAGTACCTATGAGCTAATGTACTCCCCCCACCGTGGACTCATAGGGGCATGTTTATCAAGACGTTGTGTCAGCCTTGTGTCACACAATGGGGCGCAAGGATGACACAACTACTCAGTAAGATTTATCAAGCCACACAAGGCCACTTTTTGTGGCCCTGCATGGTTTGATATATTTGGAGTAATGCAATGCAGCCAAATCACTGTGTTGGTGTACCCTCCCCCAAGAAGGCATTCCATTGGTGGAGCAGGGGTGTACTGATGCACCTACCCAAGAATTTTGGTGCATTTACAGATTTATTATTCACAGGTTTAGCAATACTGCTAAACCTGTGAATACTACACCTCTCCAGGTGAGGCATAATGAGAAGAAATATCTTTATTTCTCCTGTTTTTTCTTGTTTATATGTGTGTTGCACAGGCTATAGTGCCTTTAGCATGTGCATAGGTGGCTATGCTTGTGACCCAGGTACAGACTATAAGAACTAAGGGCCTGATTACGATGTTTCTGCAAAAGGCTTTCTGACAGCATAGTCGTTTTCCGGTCGGATTCCTTTCCCCCGCCTCATTGAAAGAGAGACTGTCCAGTGATTCTGACTGGCTTCCGATGGATTCTGACTGGCTTCAGATGGGCTCAGAGAGCCCATCTTCCAGTTCGAATGCTGTCAGTAATCCCAAGGGTGGCTCTTTCCACCTTTGGTATTACGATGTTGGGTTTCGGCAGCCTTTCTGTGCCGGCCTTTCTGACACAGAAGGTCTGATGGAACCTGACTTTAGGTACCCCCAGCAGGGCCCCATGGATGCACAGCCTGCGGTTGGAGGCCAAGGGGGGAAATATGGTGCCCCCCTGTTGATCCCTGCACCCCATGGCAAGCTCCTTGAGGTGCCTCCTACGGGGTACAGGGATGAACTGCACCTCCTATTTTACAATGGGAGCATGTCTAATCGGAATGTATGCTCCCATTGTAAATTATGGGTATGCGACCGAACATTTTTCGTTCGCATCCTAATTATTCAGTCGGGACCGCCAACTGGGTGTCAGTCGGTCACGTGACGGAGATGATGTCAGGCAGAGAAAACTCCACCGACATTGTAATAGGGCCCTAAATGGCTAAGGCAGGAAAATGAAAAAACTACCAGGCAATGGACGGTATGCTTGAATTGATCTCAGCCACTGGCATCTCTCGGGCCGCACCCCAATCCATTGTTTTTAACCCAACATGCCATCTCAGCTTTTACCCAGCCTTATGCAAATCATTCTTGACTCTGCTCCTCATGGAAACTGGCCAGCCTGAATTGCTAGGGCAGGTCCTCAGTGAACCGGAACAAACAACCTAGCAATGACGCCCATACAAAGCAATGACGCCCATACAAAGACACATCATCCCCGGGCGTCGCATTCCTGCCAGAAACCTGGTTGAACGACTCCTCCACACCCAACATCGCCATAGCCATCATAGACGGCTACAAGATCATCCGCAGAGACAGCACCAATGGAGTCGGAGGAGGAATCGCCATTGTCAACAAGAACAGCATCAGGGTCTTAACTCAGCACCAATGAACACATGCATTTCCAGATCCAGACAGAACCCAAGACAACCCTCAGAGGCACCCTTGTCTACAGGCCCCCAGGTCCCCAACCCCAGTTCAGCAACCCCATTGCCGACTTCATCAGCAGGCACGCCCTGACCTCCATTGACTACATCCCCCTCGGAGACATGAACTTTCACCTTGAGAACAACAACTACAGCAACTCCACCATCCTGATCGACAACCTCACCAACCTTGGACTGAGGCAGCTCGTCACAAAGCCAACCCATTCCGCAGGCCACTCGCTCGACCCCATCTTCTCCTCAAGCTCCCACCTCTCCTTCAGCCACACCATCGAACTCCACTGGAACGACCACCGCTGCATCCACTTCACCTTCCAGAAACCCACCACACACCACCGCACCCAACAGATTCCCCGCTGCTGCTGGAGCAAAATCACCAAAGAACAACTACGCGCAAACCTCGCTCTCAGCCTACCCACCGACCCCCTCCAACACCAATGACGCTGCCCGCAACCTCAGTCGCTGGATCAACAACTGCACCAATACCCTCGCCCTGCTGAAGAAACCCACCCACAAAGACACCAGCAAGAGAGCCAGCTGGTTCACCCCAGAACTCCTAGCCTCCAAACGAACATGCCGGAAACTAGAGAAGAAACGGCACAATGAAAAGACACTGGACAGCCTCCCAGCCCACAAAGATGCCTTCTGCAAAAATCATCACCTCATCAGGTCTGCCAAGAGGACCTCATTCAAAGACCGCCTCGACAACAACACACATAACAACAAAACAGCAAGGAGCTTTTCAAAATCGTAAAATAACTCTCCAACCCCAGCTCCAACACCAACGACATCCCACCGTCGCAAGTCCTGTGTGATTCCCTTGCCACCACAAGATCACTGACGTCCACGACAGCATAACAGTTTGCCGGTCAGATTCCTTTCCCCTGCCACATTAAAAGAGAGGCGGTCAGAAAGGAATCTGATCGATGATTCTGACTGGCTTCTGATGGACTCAGAGAGCACATCTTCCAGTTTGAATGCTGTCAGCAATCTCAGGGTAGGCTTATTCCATCCTTGGTATTATGATGTTGGGTTGTGGCAGTCTGTCTTTGCTGGCCTTTCTGACACAGAAAGTCTGATGGAACTTGACTTTGGGGACCCCCAGCAGGGCCCCCATGGATGCACAGTCTCCAGTTGGAGTCCATGGGGGGACCTATGGTGCCCCCCGTTGATTCCTGCACCCCTTGGCAGGCTCCTTGAGGTACCTCCTACGGGGTGCAGGGATTGACTGCACCTCCTATTTTACAATGGGAGCATGTCTAAACGGAATGCATGCTCCCATTGTAAATTATGGGTATGCGACCGAACATTGTTCGTTTGCATCCTAATTATTCAGTCAGGACCACCAACTGGGTGTCAGTCGGTCCCTTGACTGAGAGGATGTCAGGCAGAGAAAACTCCACCCGACATCGTAATAAGGCCCTAAATGGCTAAGGCAGGAAAATTCAAAAACTACCAGGCAATGGACGGTATGCTTGAATTGATCTCAGCCACTGGCATCTCATGGTCCGCACCCCAATTCATTGTTTTTAACCCACCATGCCATCTCAGCTTTTACCCAGCCTTATGCAAATCATTCTTGACTCTGCTCCTCATGGAAACTGGCCAGCTTGAATTGCCAGGGCAGGTCCTCCCTGAACCGGAACACAAGCAACTTAGCAATGACGCCCATTTAGAGAAATGACGCCCATACAGAGACACATCATCCCCGGACGTCGCCATCCTGACAGAGAACTGGATGAAAGACTCCTCCACACCCGACATTGCCATAGCCATCCCAGACAGCTACAAGATCACCCGCAGAGACTGCACCAACGGAGTCGGAGGAGGAATCACCATCGTCCACAAGAACAGCATCAGGGTCTCGACCAGCACCGATGACACTCTCAGAACCGTCCAACACATGCATTTCCAGATTCACACAGACCCCAATACCACCCTCAGAGGCACCCTCGTCTACAGACCCCTAGGACCATGACCCTAGTTCAGCGACTCCATCGGGGACTTCATCAGCACACATGCCCTGACCTCCACCAACTACATCCTCCTCGGAGACATGAACTTTCACCTTTAGAACAACAACGACAGCAACTTTACCACCCTGATCTACACCCTCGCCAACCTTGGACTGAGGCAGCTCGTCACAACGCCAACCATTCCACCGGCCACACACTCGACCCCGTCTTCTCCTCAAGCGCCCACGTCTCCTTCAGCCACACCACTGAACTCCACTGGACCGACCACCGCTGCATCCACTTCACCTTCCAGAAACCCACCGCACCCAACAGATTCCCTTCCGCTGCTGGAGCAAAATCACCAAAGACCAATTACATGCAAACCTCGCTCTCAGCCCACCAACCGACCCGTCCAACATGACGACGCTGCCCTCTACCTCAGACGTTGGATCAACGATTGCGCCAACACCCTCGCCCCGCTGAAGAAACACTCCCACAGAGACACCAGCAAGAGAGCCAGCTGGTTCACCCCAGAACTCCTAGCCTCCAAACGAACATGCCGGAAACTAGAGAAGACACTGCACAATGAAAAGACACCGGACAGCCTCGCAGCCCACAAAGACACCATCCGCAAACACCATCACCTCATCAGGCCGCCAAGAGGACCTCCTTCAAAGACCGCCTAGACAACAACGCACACAACAGCAAGGAACTCTTCAACATTGTGAAAGAACTCTCCAACCCCAGCTCCAACACCAACAACATCCCGCTGTCGCAAGCCCTGTGCGATTCCCTCACCACCTTCTTCCACCGCAAGATCACTGACATCCACAACAGCTTCAACACCCAGAGAGCCCCAACAGACATTGACACTCCAGGCTCTCCCCACACTATCAACCACGACCCCCTGCCAGCCTGGGCCAACGTGAACATCGATGACACCATCAAGACCATGAGCACCATCAACTCTGGTTCCCCGTCAGACCCATTCCCGCACCACATCTTCTACAAAGCCAGCAGCTCAATCACACCCCACCTGCGCAATGTCATAAATCTCTCCTTCGAGACCGTGACCTTCCCAGAGAGCTGGAAACACGCCGAGATCAACGCCCTACTCAAAAAACCAAGGCGGACCCGAGAGACCTCAAGAACTTCAGGCCCATCTCCCTACTTCTTTTCCCAGCCAAGGTCATCAAGAAGATCATCACCAGACAGCTAACCCAATATCTCGAAGAAAACAGCATCCTGGACCCATGCCAGTTAGGGTTCCACAGCAACCACAGCACAGAGATGGCCCTCATTGCCGCAACCGACGACATCAGGACCCTGCTGGACAACGGTGAGACTGCGGCCCTCATCCTCCTGGACCTCTCTGCCACCTTCGACACTGTCTGCCACCCCACATTACACACAAGCTTCCATGATGCAGGTATCAGAGACAAGGCCCTGGAATAGACCACCTCCTTCCTCTCTGGCAGAACCCAGAGTGTCCGCCTCCCCCATTCCGATCTGAAGCCTCCAAGATGATCTTCAGAGTACCCCAGGGATCATCCCTCAGCCCGACACTGTTCAACATCTACATGGCCCACTCGCACAAGTCACCCAACAGCACGACCTCAACATAATCTCCTACGCCGACGACCATCAACTGATCCTCTCCCTCACCGCCAAAGCCAACCTCCACGAAGGAATGAAGGCCATCGCCAACTGGATGAAGATTAGCCGACTGAAGCTGAACATGGACAAGATGGAGGTCCTCATCCTTGGCTCCAACCCTTCAGCCTGGCACAACTCCTGGTCGCCCATGGCACTGGGGGCAGGCTCAACTCCCACCGACCATGCATGCAACCTTGGAGTCATCCTCGACTCAACACTCTCCATGACCAAGGAAGTTAACGCAGTATCCTCCTCCTGCTTCAACACCCTCCGCATGCTCCGCAAAATCTACAGGTGGATCCCGACAGATGCAAGAAGAACAGTCACCCAGGCCCTCGTCAGTAGCAGACTCGACTATGGAAACGCCCTCTACACCGGAGCCCCGGCCAAGCTCATCAAACAACTGTAACGCATTCAAAATGCCTCGGCACTCCAGATCCTCGACGTACCACGCCACAGCCACATCACCCCCTACCTGAGAAACCTGCACTGGCTCCCTGTCAACAAGAGGATTTCCTTCAAGCTCCTCATCCACGCACACAAGGCTCTCCACAAGACCTGCCCAGTCTACCTCAACAGACAACTTTTCTTCTACATCCACAACCGCCAGCTCCGCTCCGCCGACCTTGCCCTTGCCACAGTCCCTCACATCCGAAGAACAACCACCGGCGGCAGATTCTTCTCCCACCTCGCCGGCAAGACTGGAACACCCTCCCACTGAGCCTACGACAGACCCAAGACCTGCTGACCTTCAAGAGGCTACTCAAGACCTGGCTGTTCGACCAGTAGCGCCCCCCGTTTTTTTTCCCAACGCCTTGAGACCCTCACGGGTAAGTTTTGCGCTCTACAAGTTCTTGATTGATTGATTGATTGATTGGTCCCGTCCTTCAGTTTAAGTAGGGAGCCTATCTTGTCTGGAGTGTTGTTCATACTTGGCTCTTGAAAGTATTTCCCCCCTCTGTGGTTTCAATATTTTGGGTCTCATGTTAAGTGAATCTGTTCTTTAAACATGACAGCTCCTGTTGTGATAGAAGTAAAGCTAGATGTGTACTGGACAGAACGAGTGCAGCAACTTTTGTATGCACCCTCCACATATGCCTTTGAATTAATTTTTCTAATGGGTGGAGTTTGATCCAATAAATCCCAATACTGGAATATTTCACATGTAGCATATCAATACCTAGAGGTCCCTTCCACTTTTCAGAACAACCAAAGCTGGTTTGATGGTCACTTACCCCACCATCAGAATGTCAAATTGGATTCCATTAGTAACGAAGGGTCCACCTGGTCTGTACTGCCCAGGTATCTACTTTTCCTAATCCACAGCAATTTAAGCGTGCAGGAGTAGTGGGATATTTAGACCAGATAGTAATTCTATTTAGGCTCATCATAGAGCATGCACAGCAGAACATAGCAGTCAGAACAGTTTCAGTAGGACCTGCACCACAAGTGCCCATACAATCTGATGAAATCCTCTTCTGGAATGCTTGCAAGATCAACTGGTTGGAAGTGGTCTATCCTCCTGCAACACACCAAGACAAGCAGAGAATTCTGACTATGTGACTTCCTTCGGGAATGGTGCTTCCCTTAAAGGAGTGCAACACCCTGGGAAGTAAATGTATATATATATTTGCACTACGACAAATAGTAAATCCTCATTGGTGATATTATCTAATGTACTTAAAACAAGTACAAAATGAACACAGATCTGCACCAGCTCTAGGTTTAAGAATGAAATTAAGGGGAAACTTTGAAACAACCTCCACCATTATTCTGAGAAACATTTGTGAGGAAACATCAACATTAGCCATGCTCCAGAATCCTACATTGATTTCCATTCAAGAGCATGAATTGGTTAATATCTAAAATCTGAAACATATACGTCTGGGGGCTGTGACACAGTGTTTCCTCTTTTGCTACAGCATCGTGATCAGGCACTCCGTGCTTATAGCCTGTACCTGGGTCACAGGCACAGGCACCTAGGCACATGCTAAATGCACCAAAGCCTGTCCAACACACATAGAAACAGGAAAGAACTGGGGAAATAAAGATATTCTTCTTCTTATGCCTCACCTGGAGAGGAGGAGCATTTTGGCACATTCACAGGTTTAGCAGTATTGCTATATCTGTGCACCAAAATCCATGTGTAGGTACCTTAGTACATCCCCACTCCACCCATTGAGTGCCTCCCTGGGGGAGGGTAACTCAACGCAGTGATTTGGCTGCATTGCAATAATCCAAATATATCAAACCATGCAGGGTCACAAAAAGTGGCCTTGCGTGGCTTGATAATTCTTACTTAGTAGTTGTGTCATCCTTGTGCCCTATTGTGTGACACAAGGGTCACACAACTTCTTGACAAATGTGCCCCTATGAGTCCACGGCCGGGGGAGTGCATTAGCTCATAAGTACTCCATCAAGATAATGTCATGCATAGCTGTTTTTATCTGAGTGTGTTTCAATTCTGTTAGTGTTTAGCAATCCTTGATTTGTATTAAGGTCAGTGGTATATTCAGGTCATCGAATAGTAGGGACCATGAATAAGATTGAGGGCTCTTGTAAAGAAAAGACAACACCAGAGACTAAGCAGAAACAAAAAAAGGACTAAATGTTATACAGCTCAGGAGTCTGACCAGGGTGGTTACAATTTGTGGAACCTTGACAAAATATAAAAGACAGAATGGCATCAGTATTCATATATCTGTTCTTCGTGTTCTGTTGGGACTCTGCCAGTAAAAGGGCAGAAAGAATTGGATGGACTGAGTACGTCACAAAAGACAAGTGCACCAAGGAGAAAGGTGAAGGCTGTAAAGTGGAAGTTATTATAATGAAGAAAGAGAAAGGCCTGGACTTGAAGACTCACGTTCAAAAGAAAAATGTATCTAAATTTGCTAAAAAAATACCTTTCAAACTACAAATACTTCTGGGGAACAGGACTTGGGTTGCAGCACATCTGTGTGCTAGATCTCCAAGGAGCTTCTGGTGGTGAATCATGTATGGTATTGTAAACCCTCCATACAGTGTTTAAAGTGTAATCAGACAAATTGGGCAAGGAGTATACTATGCAAAATTAAAGCAATGATCTGGTCACATTTATCAGATACTTATAACATATTTTCTTGCCGGGATGAATGGCCTCAAAAACTTGTAAGGGATAGGCCCCAGGGAGAGGAGGTAAGAGTGTTAGCATTTACTCCTACTCACCAGAGAACTCCAGGGAGAAATATGCACATGAGTGGGCTTTGATAAAAATGTCAGTGAAACCAAGAGTGGTGAGATAAAGAATCGATTGCATTGGCATTCCTTCATGAAGCGAGGCCCATAAACAAGCTTGATATCCTCTGAAGCCAGAGGTAAATTGCAACATAAAAGCTATATTGATTCAGCTACAAAATCAAGGAATCATAGCATCTTGTGATTCTACAATGAACATCCCTTTTTTCCCAGGTCTTAAAACTTGACGTATCATATAAAAAAGCTTTGTACAATGTAACTTTAGACTCACACACACTCAAGCGCGAGCACCCACACACACATCCTGCATAAAATGCTCATAGCACAGGGTGTATTCTATTTTAAATGATTGCCAAGGGACCATAAGCTTCTTGGTTTATTGGGAAAACACATTATAGATAGCTTACAAGAAGATCCCAAGGCAATATTGACATTGATGACAGTTATATCACACACAGTGACTTAGATCAGCACCTGACTGCGGTGGACCAGATATTCACTACACTGAATACACATTGTTGCAACGTGCAAAGACCTAACAGAGGAAAGGAGACAGCTTTTAAAACCACTTTTCAATCAGAGAGGCATCCATACACGCAGACAGGCTGTGTTGGCGTGCTTTTCACCTGGGGAACTGCAGCTTAACTGCAGGTTTGTGAAATTTTTAGGAAAAGTGGAGAAGAAAATGCTAAATCAGATCAGCACTGCAGCTGACAAGGAAAGAGACTGATGTTGCTAGAATAAATATTTGTTCTTTTAACGGACTGTAAATATTATAATGTCTTTTAATCGATTTTAACTTTTGAACTTGTAATGACTTATTTGTAGCAATGGTTTTAAGTAACTCTGCTGAATAAAATTAAAAAAGAATACACATGGTTGAAAAATTAACTTTAAAAAATCTGTAATCACTTACTTGTTTGTGGTTTTCATCAGATATGAATTATCCAGCAAGTGTAGTGGTCTGGCACCTGACTTCTGGTACACTGTACCACCTCACAGCCTTCAAATATGTACAGAAAGTTACAGACCCTGATGGGGTTTCTTAACTTCAGGAGGACTTACTTAACACACTGCTGAGCAAATGAAGGACTCATACACCCAGATTTCTCCCATGTTTTCTGAAAAACAATAGAGTGAAAAAAACACACCACTATCCCACGTGGACTGTAAGCAGACATGTTAGAGCGTGAATATTTACAGAATAGGGATAACAAGACACAACTAGTTATTAGAAGTGTCCCCAGTTTGTTGGGCTTACCTTACTTTGGGCCTGATTTAGATCTTGGTGGAGGATATCCCTTCTGCCGGTTCACGATACTACGATATCCTATGGCGATCGTAATTTGGGGGTTGGGATATAACTGTCACATTTGTGACTGACTATTCCGTCCATGCTCTGTAGAGGCCCAGCAACAGCTAGGTCTAAGAACCGGGAGCTCTCCTCGTGTCCCTAGGGTTTCAAATCAAGTTATGCATCTATAACATTATTACTCATTAATTCAACCTGAATATCTGTGTGAACTCAAGTTAAACCATTTTATTTTCATGGTTATTCTGCTTGATTTTGGTTATATACATAACATATCTACAAAAACAAAACAATGTGCTTACAAGAATTATATATAATATAATACTCAAATTATTCACATTCACAAAAAGCGTAACAAACATAATTTCAACATTTCCCAATGCATTTCGGGTCAATGCGACCCTTCTTCAGGGGAATTGTACTTATGAAGATACATTTCGTGTGAGTTTCATGCACATCAATCCGATGAAAGGCACTGCAAAATTAATAAAAAGGGTTGATTCCCTTATAAACACACATAAGCTTTGCACAGATACAGAATGGCTCTAGAATTAACAATCTCTCCCAGTGCAGAACCATGAGAATATAAATAAACTCAAAACTCAAAACGATAAGAGAAAAGTAAGTGTGAAAAGGCCCACAGCCCGAAGACTCTGTCGTCATAATCAATAAGTGTGCCATGCAATACACGTGATGATAAAAGACAGTACTGTTTAAAAGTAAAATTCATGCCATCAATGACCTCCGTGTTCGTAATCAATAGGTGTGCCACGCAATAACCATGGTTGTGAAAAAAGTGCAATTGAAGACACTTCATACCATCAATAACCTCACCCTGGTAGTGAAATGTCAACCATGCTCATAAAAGGTGCTATGTAGAATGTATTATACCTTTCAATGACCGCAAGAGGAGCCCTCAAAAATGTCATGGATATATGCAACTCAGGACCTAGGTAAATCATATACGTCATCATTACCAATCCGTATCACCAACATATAAGAAAGATAGACAGAGGAGTAACAACTGTCTTACCATCTACTCTATAGTCGAGTATTTAACCGGATATGTCAAGGGCTGTACGCTCTCCAACCGCTGTAAAAGCGAGAATGTTTTACAAACACCAAATCAACTATTTTAATACTGATTCTAATCAAAACGATTTCACTCCAGTCATACTTAAATATTCTCACCGCTTATGTCTTCCCGGTCAGGATACCCCAATGCTCTCTCACTCCATTCAAACAAGGTCTGCTGACAAGCGAATCTATTTCAGAGACAGGAATAAACTCATTAAAAGCCGATACTACAACAATGCGGTGCATTTTAAGAAGACGCCATTAACCACCATGCGCCTACCTTCTTTCTATAACGGTACGCTGCTACTGCCTCCTGGTATACTTCCGGTGTAAACATCCGGTTCAAGCTCGCGTGCCTTAAATGCCGGTACGTAACGTTTGGGTTCCATAGACATGAACGATTCACTATGCCGCCAGCGTTTAAGTTCCATAAACATGAACGATTCACTATATATAAACTGCCAATTCTGATGTTCAGTGTTATGCCATGAGTGCTTAAGCTCCATCAACATAAACAATTCACTACGTGTAAAACGCCCATTCAAATACGTGGTGAGTGCATCAACCGCATCAGGTACTGAATACTCGGGTCATGCGTGAAGTATCAGTGCTTGTGCAACACGTAATAAGAAAAAATAAAAATCAAAAATAAAGATAAAAAATCACCAAATCATAAAACATGTGGTGAACCACAGTGAAGTTTTAGAAAGAAACGTGAACACATAGAAAGCAATCACCTCAAAAATAACACCCTTAATACAAATGAAAAATGCTTGTTAACAGCTGTGTAGAAGACAGAAAAAATGGGATGAATTGTCAATCCTGTACAGTACTCAATCAGAGAACATCTTCTGGACATATAACACCCTAAGCATATTTAGTATTTATAAAAAACATGCCATCTCATATTGGTCATTAAGCCCTCCTGGTGTCAATGTTCCTAGCCTTTTTATCCAACTTGTCTCTCTTCGTGCCAAAGCTATGTTGTGATCTACTCCCTTGTGTTTCTCGACCACTTCTAAGATGGTAAATCTCAGTTGCGGTATTGTGTGACTGGTGTTAGTCCAGTGTGTGGCTAAGCAAGATGTTGATGACTTATTACGTATGGTACTCTTATGCTCTATGATCCGAGTTTTGATTTTACGCGAAGTTCTTCCCACGTAGGTGAGTCCACATGGACATTGTATTGCATAAATCACTCCGGTTGTATTACAATCTCCGCTGTGTTTCAACTGAATTGGTTTGCCCGTGTGGGGATGCTTAAAGTCTTTACTGATGATCGTATTATTGCATTGTCCACAATTAAAGCATTTCCTCATACCTTTATATTGTGCTTGTGGTTGAGGGTGAGGGTTCTTCAAAATCTCTCGGATATTTTTAGCTCTGGTATGTGCTATGATTGGGAGAGTCTTGAATAGATTTGCAAAATCCGGTTCATTCGCTATCATCTCCCATCGCTTTCTGATGATATGTTTTATCCTAAGCGATTGTGTCGAATGCTTCATAACAAAAACTATTCGGTCATTAGTGGCTTTCTCCCTTTTTTTTAATAGAGAATCCCTGTTCATTGATGAGACTTTTTCCTTTGCTTTTTCCAATATATCAGTCGGGTAGCCCCGAGCTATGTACTTTTCAATTTGTTCTTCCATCATCATTGTGCAATTAGTCTCATCTGAGGATATTCTTTTAATCCTTATCAGCTGTGAGGTAGGTAAGTGGTCTTTTAAACTTTTCGGATGTGCGCTTGTGTAATGTAGAGCATTGTTTACATCCGTAGGTTTCCTATAGACTTTGGTCTGAATTCCATCCACTGTCTTCTGTATTTCAATGTCCAAAAATTGTATGCGTTGTTCCTGGATGTTAGAAGTGAACTTAATTCTTGGGTTACACTCATTGAGTTCTCTAATTAGTTCGTCCAATTGAGTCCTGGTGCCACGCCATATTATCAAAATGTCATCAATGAACCGTAAGAAAAGAATCAAATTTGCTGTCCATCTGTTGTCAGATAGAATGTACTGTTGCTCAAAGTAAGCCATAAATGTATTAGCGTATGCAGGCGCCCCTGAAAAACCCATTGACGTGCCAGTCTTTTGCAAAAAATATTTGGATTTCCAAGAAAAGTAACTATGATATAAAGAAAAATGTAGGAGTTCTAATAAAAAAATCCCAAGTGTCTGATCCAAATCCGATTGTAATAGTCTCCACTCAATGGCTTCCAAGCCCTCAGTATGTACAATGGAAGTATAAAGTGCCACCACATCTATGGTGCACAACAACGTAGTGTCTTCAATCAGATGATTTACTGCTTGTAACTTCAGTAAGCAGTCTGTCGTGTCTTTAAGGTAAGTGTCCCAAGATTGGACCAACGGTTGTAAGTGATGATCTATAAACCGACCTACTGGTTCGTGTATAGAACCGCATCCTGCCACGATGGGTCTAAATGGTGGATCTATGGTGTTCTTGTGTATTTTTGGAAGCATGTATATATGCGGTACCTGTGGTGTGTTCGTTCTTAGATATTTGCCAGTATTGTTGTCAATAATCCCGGACTCCTCTGCCTGAATAATGATTCTTTCCAAAATCAGGCTAAATTCTTGGGTTGGATCTTGTTCCATCTGTATATATGTCTCGGGGTCCAAGACATGTTCGTCAACTTTGCGGTCATAAAAGGTTGTGTCCATCATCACCAGTGCTCCGCCCTTGTCCGCTGGCTGAAATGTAATGAACTTGTCTTGTTTTAATTCATTGAGAATTCTCTTTTGTTTAGTGGTCATATTTTGTTTCTTAGGGGTAACATAATGGATTGCCTCCAGGTCCTTTTTTACCAGAGTCTCAAAGTTATCCAAAATTTTGTGGGAGATCGGAGACATGAATTTACTTTTGGGTTTGAATTTCTGTTGAATTCTTGTCGTGCCATCCGTGGTTATTGTTGAAAAAAACCACTTGAGTCTTAATTTTCGTAGAAATTTAAAAAGAGCAATCTCTGTCTCAAGACTGTTGGATACATAGGTAGGTACATACGACGTCCCCTTGTTCAATACATCCACTTCCTCTGATGTTAATTTCCTGCTGGAAATGTTGACAATCAAGTTTTTTTCGTGACTTGTCTCTGTGGTCGACCTGTCTCCGTGTTTTTTTTTGGAACCTTGTCCCCTCCGAGTGTGTCTGTTCTTAAATCCGTCGACTGGTCTGGTGGCTGGATTGCTGATTGACCCTCCGCTAAAAAAGACGGTGGTGTAAGTTGTGACATGCCAGATGTTGTGGCTTGTTGTGCGGTTACGATCGATGAGATAGATACTGGTGGTCTCTGTAATGAAAGATCCTCATCCTGTACTACACTTTCTTCAGATGAAGTATTTCTAGTCGGTCTGCTGGTAAACCTTTTTTGTGCATAGGCCTCTGCCCATGTATAGACCTCGTCCAGTTTATAATCAATCGTATCTCTACGAAACTTTCTTAATTTACGATCATGGACTTCCTTCGCATGTGTATCCAATCTTTTATTGATGTTCTCAAGTATCTTCGTCCAATCTTCTGTTGGTAGGGTTTTGGATAAATCTTGTTGAAGTTTGAAAATATCTTCCTTTAAGTCATTTAGAATTTGTGACAGTTCCTCTATGATCAATAAAATAAGATCGAGAGAACATTTGTTCAAAATCGCTTGCCATTTAATAATGAATGCTTTGTTGAATTTGAACAACATTGGTTTTAGAGCAATTCGTAGTCCCCTCGGGATTCTCTTAACCTTGTGATATTCAATTAACGTTGTGGCGTGCAAACGTTGGTTAACTTCCTTGCGCATGATATATTCCAGTTGTTTTAGCATCTGAGTCGTAGTGCCCTTTGACGTGCTGAATGTGCGTGCTTGTTCAATGAGAGAGTAAATTGAAGCTGCTTCATCTGAACCATAAACCTTAATTTCAGCTTGGTTCATGGTAAGGTTCGCTATGTCGTGAAAAGAGGCCATGATCAATTTTATTTGTGGGTGCAATCTAGTGTGGGGCTGTAGTTAAACTGCAATGTAAGATTCTATGCTGCACACCTCTATTAGTCCAAACTTTATGGATTGTAATCAAAACTAAATGGTTTGTATTGGGAGCTACCCAGTGGTCAGTTGAGCCCACAACTGATTACTTAAATGCTCTGTAGAGGCCCAGCAACAGCTAGGTCTAAGAACCGGGAGCTCTCCTCGTGTCCCTAGGGTTTCAAATCAAGTTATGCATCTATAACATTATTACTCATTAATTCAACCTGAATATCTGTGTGAACTCAAGTTAAACCATTTTATTTTCATGGTTATTCTGCTTGATTTTGGTTATATACATAACATATCTACAAAAACAAAACAATGTGCTTACAAGAATTATATATAATATAATACTCAAATTATTCACATTCACAAAAAGCGTAACAAACATAATTTCAACATTTCCCAATGCATTTCGGGTCAATGCGACCCTTCTTCAGGGGAATTGTACTTATGAAGATAAATTTCGTGTGAGTTTCATGCACATCAATCCGATGAAAGGCACTGCAAAATTAATAAAAAGGGTTGATTCCCTTATAAACACACATAAGCTTTGCACAGATACAGAATGGCTCTAGAATTAACAATCTCTCCCAGTGCAGAACCATGAGAATATAAATAAACTCAAAACTCAAAACGATAAGAGAAAAGTAAGTGTGAAAAGGCCCACAGCCCGAAGACTCTGTCGTCATAATCAATAAGTGTGCCATGCAATACACGTGATGATAAAAGACAGTACTGTTTAAAAGTAAAATTCATGCCATCAATGACCTCCGTGTTCGTAATCAATAGGTGTGCCACGCAATAACCATGGTTGTGAAAAAAGTGCAATTGAAGACACTTCATACCATCAATAACCTCACCCTGGTAGTGAAATGTCAACCATGCTCATAAAAGGTGCTATGTAGAATGTATTATACCTTTCAATGACCGCAAGAGGAGCCCTCAAAAATGTCATGGATATATGCAACTCAGGACCTAGGTAAATCATATACGTCATCATTACCAATCCGTATCACCAACATATAAGAAAGATAGACAGAGGAGTAACAACTGTCTTACCATCTACTCTATAGTCGAGTATTTAACCAGATATGTCAAGGGCTGTACGCTCTCCAACCGCTGTAAAAGCGAGAATGTTTTACAAACACCAAATCAACTATTTTAATACTGATTCTAATCAAAACGATTTCACTCCAGTCATACTTAAATATTCTCACCGCTTATGTCTTCCCGGTCAGGATACCCCAATGCTCTCTCACTCCATTGAAACAAGGTCTGCTGACAAGCGAATCTATTTCAGAGACAGGAATAAACTCATTAAAAGCCGATACTACAACAATGCGGTGCATTTTAAGAAGACGCCATTAACCACCATGCGCCTACCTTCTTTCTCTAACGGTACGCTGCTACTGCCTCCTGGTATACTTCCGGTGTAAACATCCGGTTCAAGCTCGCGTGCCTTAAATGCCGGTACGTAACGTTTGGGTTCCATAGACATGAACGATTCACTATGCCGCCAGCGTTTAAGTTCCATAAACATGAACGATTCACTATATATAAACTGCCAATTCTGATGTTCAGTGTTATGCCATGAGTGCTTAAGCTCCATCAACATAAACAATTCACTACGTGTAAAACGCCCATTCAAATACGTGGTGAGTGCATCAACCGCATCAGGTACTGAATACTCGGGTCATGCGTGAAGTATCAGTGCTTGTGCAACACGTAATAAGAAAAAATAAAAATCAAAAATAAAGATAAAAAATCACCAAATCATAAAACATGTGGTGAACCACAGTGAAGTTTTAGAAAGAAACGTGAACACATAGAAAGCAATCACCTCAAAAATAACACCCTTAATACAAATGAAAAATGCCTGTTAACAGCTGTGTAGAAGACAGAAAAAATGGGATGAATTGTCAATCCTGTACAGTACTCAATCAGAGAACATCTTCTGGACATATAACACCCTAAGCATATTTAGTATTTATAAAAAACATGCCATCTCATATTGGTCATTAAGCCCTCCTGGTGTCAATGTTCCTAGCCTTTTTATCCAACTTGTCTCTCTTCGTGCCAAAGCTATGTTGTGATCTACTCCCTTGTGTTTCTCGACCACTTCTAAGATGGTAAATCTCAGTTGCGGTATTGTGTGACTGGTGTTAGTCCAGTGTGTGGCTAAGCAAGATGTTGATGACTTATTACGTATGGTACTCTTATGCTCTATGATCCGAGTTTTGATTTTACGCGAAGTTCTTCCCACGTAGGTGAGTCCACATGGACATTGTATTGCATAAATCACTCCGGTTGTATTACAATCTCCGCTGTGTTTCAACTGAATTGGTTTGCCCGTGTGGGGATGCTTAAAGTCTTTACTGATGATCGTATTATTGCATTGTCCACAATTAAAGCATTTCCTCATACCTTTATATTGTGCTTGTGGTTGAGGGTGAGGGTTCTTCAAAATCTCTCGGATATTTTTAGCTCTGGTATGTGCTATGATTGGGAGAGTCTTGAATAGATTTGCAAAATCCGGTTCATTCGCTATCATCTCCCATCGCTTTCTGATGATATGTTTTATCCTAAGCGATTGTGTCGAATGCTTCATAACAAAAACTATTCGGTCATTAGTGGCTTTCTCCCTTTTTTTTAATAGAGAATCCCTGTTCATTGATGAGACTTTTTCCTTTGCTTTTTCCAATATATCAGTCGGGTAGCCCCGAGCTATGTACTTTTCAATTTGTTCTTCCATCATCATTGTGCAATTAGTCTCATCTGAGGATATTCTTTTAATCCTTATCAGCTGTGAGGTAGGTAAGTGGTCTTTTAAACTTTTCGGATGTGCGCTTGTGTAATGTAGAGCATTGTTTACATCCGTAGGTTTCCTATAGACTTTGGTCTGAATTCCATCCACTGTCTTCTGTATTTCAATGTCCAAAAATTGTATGCGTTGTTCCTGGATGTTAGAAGTGAACTTAATTCTTGGGTTACACTCATTGAGTTCTCTAATTAGTTCGTCCAATTGAGTCCTGGTGCCACGCCATATTATCAAAATGTCATCAATGAACCGTAAGAAAAGAATCAAATTTGCTGTCCATCTGTTGTCAGATAGAATGTACTGTTGCTCAAAGTAAGCCATAAATGTATTAGCGTATGCAGGCGCCCCTGAAAAACCCATTGACGTGCCAGTCTTTTGCAAAAAATATTTGGATTTCCAAGAAAAGTAACTATGATATAAAGAAAAATGTAGGAGTTCTAATAAAAAAATCCCAAGTGTCTGATCCAAATCCGATTGTAATAGTCTCCACTCAATGGCTTCCAAGCCCTCAGTATGTACAATGGAAGTATAAAGTGCCACCACATCTATGGTGCACAACAACGTAGTGTCTTCAATCAGATGATTTACTGCTTGTAACTTCAGTAAGCAGTCTGTCGTGTCTTTAAGGTAAGTGTCCCAAGATTGGACCAACGGTTGTAAGTGATGATCTATAAACCGACCTACTGGTTCGTGTATAGAACCGCATCCTGCCACGATGGGTCTAAATGGTGGATCTATGGTGTTCTTGTGTATTTTTGGAAGCATGTATATATGCGGTACCTGTGGTGTGTTCGTTCTTAGATATTTGCCAGTATTGTTGTCAATAATCCCGGACTCCTCTGCCTGAATAATGATTCTTTCCAAAATCAGGCTAAATTCTTGGGTTGGATCTTGTTCCATCTGTATATATGTCTCGGGGTCCAAGACATGTTCGTCAACTTTGCGGTCATAAAAGGTTGTGTCCATCATCACCAGTGCTCCGCCCTTGTCCGCTGGCTGAAATGTAATGAACTTGTCTTGTTTTAATTCATTGAGAATTCTCTTTTGTTTAGTGGTCATATTTTGTTTCTTAGGGGTAACATAATGGATTGCCTCCAGGTCCTTTTTTACCAGAGTCTCAAAGTTATCCAAAATTTTGTGGGAGATCGGAGACATGAATTTACTTTTGGGTTTGAATTTCTGTTGAATCCTTGTCGTGCCATCCGTGGTTATTGTTGAAAAAAACCACTTGAGTCTTAATTTTCGTAGAAATTTAAAAAGAGCAATCTCTGTCTCAAGACTGTTGGATACATAGGTAGGTACATACGACGTCCCCTTGTTCAATACATCCACTTCCTCTGATGTTAATTTCCTGCTGGAAATGTTGACAATCAAGTTTTTTTCGTGACTTGTCTCTGTGGTCGACCTGTCTCCGTTGTTTTTTTTGGAACCTTGTCCCCTCCGAGTGTGTCTGTTCTTAAATCCGTCGACTGGTCTGGTGGCTGGATTGCTGATTGACCCTCCGCTAAAAAAGACGGTGGTGTAAGTTGTGACATGCCAGATGTTGTGGCTTGTTGTGCGGTTACGATCGATGAGATAGATACTGGTGGTCTCTGTAATGAAAGATCCTCATCCTGTACTACACTTTCTTCAGATGAAGTATTTCTAGTCGGTCTGCTGGTAAACCTTTTTTGTGCATAGGCCTCTGCCCATGTATAGACCTCGTCCAGTTTATAATCAATCGTATCTCTACGAAACTTTCTTAATTTACGATCATGGACTTCCTTCGCATGTGTATCCAATCTTTTATTGATGTTCTCAAGTATCTTCGTCCAATCTTCTGTTGGTAGGGTTTTGGATAAATCTTGTTGAAGTTTGAAAATATCTTCCTTTAAGTCATTTAGAATTTGTGACAGTTCCTCTATGATCAATAAAATAAGATCGAGAGAACATTTGTTCAAAATCGCTTGCCATTTAATAATGAATGCTTTGTTGAATTTGAACAACATTGGTTTTAGAGCAATTCGTAGTCCCCTCGGGATTCTCTTAACCTTGTGATATTCAATTAACGTTGTGGCGTGCAAACGTTGGTTAACTTCCTTGCGCATGATATATTCCAGTTGTTTTAGCATCTGAGTCGTAGTGCCCTTTGACGTGCTGAATGTGCGTGCTTGTTCAATGAGAGAGTAAATTGAAGCTGCTTCATCTGAACCATAAACCTTAATTTCAGCTTGGTTCATGGTAAGGTTCGCTATGTCGTGAAAAGAGGCCATGATCAATTTTATTTGTGGGTGCAATCTAGTGTGGGGCTGTAGTTAAACTGCAATGTAAGATTCTATGCTGCACACCTCTATTAGTCCAAACTTTATGGATTGTAATCAAAACTAAATGGTTTGTATTGGGAGCTACCCAGTGGTCAGTTGAGCCCACAACTGATTACTTAAATGCTCTGTAGAGGCCCAGCAACAGCTAGGTCTAAGAACCGGGAGCTCTCCTCGTGTCCCTAGGGTTTCAAATCAAGTTATGCATCTATAACATTATTACTCATTAATTCAACCTGAATATCTGTGTGAACTCAAGTTAAACCATTTTATTTTCATGGTTATTCTGCTTGATTTTGGTTATATACATAACATATCTACAAAAACAAAACAATGTGCTTACAAGAATTATATATAATATAATACTCAAATTATTCACATTCACAAAAAGCGTAACAAACATAATTTCAACATTTCCCAATGCATTTCGGGTCAATGCGACCCTTCTTCAGGGGAATTGTACTTATGAAGATAAATTTCGTGTGAGTTTCATGCACATCAATCCGATGAAAGGCACTGCAAAATTAATAAAAAGGGTTGATTCCCTTATAAACACACATAAGCTTTGCACAGATACAGAATGGCTCTAGAATTAACAATCTCTCCCAGTGCAGAACCATGAGAATATAAATAAACTCAAAACTCAAAACGATAAGAGAAAAGTAAGTGTGAAAAGGCCCACAGCCCGAAGACTCTGTCGTCATAATCAATAAGTGTGCCATGCAATACACGTGATGATAAAAGACAGTACTGTTTAAAAGTAAAATTCATGCCATCAATGACCTCCGTGTTCGTAATCAATAGGTGTGCCACGCAATAACCATGGTTGTGAAAAAAGTGCAATTGAAGACACTTCATACCATCAATAACCTCACCCTGGTAGTGAAATGTCAACCATGCTCATAAAAGGTGCTATGTAGAATGTATTATACCTTTCAATGACCGCAAGAGGAGCCCTCAAAAATGTCATGGATATATGCAACTCAGGACCTAGGTAAATCATATACGTCATCATTACCAATCCGTATCACCAACATATAAGAAAGATAGACAGAGGAGTAACAACTGTCTTACCATCTACTCTATAGTCGAGTATTTAACCAGATATGTCAAGGGCTGTACGCTCTCCAACCGCTGTAAAAGCGAGAATGTTTTACAAACACCAAATCAACTATTTTAATACTGATTCTAATCAAAACGATTTCACTCCAGTCATACTTAAATATTCTCACCGCTTATGTCTTCCCGGTCAGGATACCCCAATGCTCTCTCACTCCATTGAAACAAGGTCTGCTGACAAGCGAATCTATTTCAGAGACAGGAATAAACTCATTAAAAGCCGATACTACAACAATGCCGTGCATTTTAAGAAGACGCCATTAACCACCATGCGCCTACCTTCTTTCTCTAACGGTACGCTGCTACTGCCTCCTGGTATACTTCCGGTGTAAACATCCGGTTCAAGCTCGCGTGCCTTAAATGCCGGTACGTAACGTTTGGGTTCCATAGACATGAACGATTCACTATGCCGCCAGCGTTTAAGTTCCATAAACATGAACGATTCACTATATATAAACTGCCAATTCTGATGTTCAGTGTTATGCCATGAGTGCTTAAGCTCCATCAACATAAACAATTCACTACGTGTAAAACGCCCATTCAAATACGTGGTGAGTGCATCAACCGCATCAGGTACTGAATACTCGGGTCATGCGTGAAGTATCAGTGCTTGTGCAACACGTAATAAGAAAAAATAAAAATAAAAAATAAAGATAAAAAATCACCAAATCATAAAACATGTGGTGAACCACAGTGAAGTTTTAGAAAGAAACGTGAACACATAGAAAGCAATCACCTCAAAAATAACACCCTTAATACAAATGAAAAATGCCTGTTAACAGCTGTGTAGAAGACAGAAAAAATGGGATGAATTGTCAATCCTGTACAGTACTCAATCAGAGAACATCTTCTGGACATATAACACCCTAAGCATATTTAGTATTTATAAAAAACATGCCATCTCATATTGGTCATTAAGCCCTCCTGGTGTCAATGTTCCTAGCCTTTTTATCCAACTTGTCTCTCTTCGTGCCAAAGCTATGTTGTGATCTACTCCCTTGTGTTTCTCGACCACTTCTAAGATGGTAAATCTCAGTTGCGGTATTGTGTGACTGGTGTTAGTCCAGTGTGTGGCTAAGCAAGATGTTGATGACTTATTACGTATGGTACTCTTATGCTCTATGATCCGAGTTTTGATTTTACGCGAAGTTCTTCCCACGTAGGTGAGTCCACATGGACATTGTATTGCATAAATCACTCCGGTTGTATTACAATCTCCGCTGTGTTTCAACTGAATTGGTTTGCCCGTGTGGGGATGCTTAAAGTCTTTACTGATGATCGTATTATTGCATTGTCCACAATTAAAGCATTTCCTCATACCTTTATATTGTGCTTGTGGTTGAGGGTGAGGGTTCTTCAAAATCTCTCGGATATTTTTAGCTCTGGTATGTGCTATGATTGGGAGAGTCTTGAATAGATTTGCAAAATCCGGTTCATTCGCTATCATCTCCCATCGCTTTCTGATGATATGTTTTATCCTAAGCGATTGTGTCGAATGCTTCATAACAAAAACTATTCGGTCATTAGTGGCTTTCTCCCTTTTTTTTAATAGAGAATCCCTGTTCATTGATGAGACTTTTTCCTTTGCTTTTTCCAATATATCAGTCGGGTAGCCCCGAGCTATGTACTTTTCAATTTGTTCTTCCATCATCATTGTGCAATTAGTCTCATCTGAGGATATTCTTTTAATCCTTATCAGCTGTGAGGTAGGTAAGTGGTCTTTTAAACTTTTCGGATGTGCGCTTGTGTAATGTAGAGCATTGTTTACATCCGTAGGTTTCCTATAGACTTTGGTCTGATTTCCATCCACTGTCTTCTGTATTTCAATGTCCAAAAATTGTATGCGTTGTTCCTGGATGTTAGAAGTGAACTTAATTCTTGGGTTACACTCATTGAGTTCTCTAATTAGTTCGTCCAATTGAGTCCTGGTGCCACGCCATATTATCAAAATGTCATCAATGAACCGTAAGAAAAGAATCAAATTTGCTGTCCATCTGTTGTCAGATAGAATGTACTGTTGCTCAAAGTAAGCCATAAATGTATTAGCGTATGCAGGCGCCCCTGAGAAACCCATTGACGTGCCAGTCTTTTGCAAAAAATATTTGGATTTCCAAGAAAAGTAACTATGATATAAAGAAAAATGTAGGAGTTCTAATAAAAAAATCCCAAGTGTCTGATCCAAATCCGATTGTAATAGTCTCCACTCAATGGCTTCCAAGCCCTCAGTATGTACAATGGAAGTATAAAGTGCCACCACATCTATGGTGCACAACAACGTAGTGTCTTCAATCAGATGATTTACTGCTTGTAACTTCAGTAAGCAGTCTGTCGTGTCTTTAAGGTAAGTGTCCCAAGATTGGACCAACGGTTGTAAGTGATGATCTATAAACCGACCTACTGGTTCGTGTATAGAACCGCATCCTGCCACGATGGGTCTAAATGGTGGATCTATGGTGTTCTTGTGTATTTTTGGAAGCATGTATATATGCGGTACCTGTGGTGTGTTCGTTCTTAGATATTTGCCAGTATTGTTGTCAATAATCCCGGACTCCTCTGCCTGAATAATGATTCTTTCCAAAATCAGGCTAAATTCTTGGGTTGGATCTTGTTCCATCTGTATATATGTCTCAGGGTCCAAGACATGTTCGTCAACTTTGCGGTCATAAAAGGTTGTGTCCATCATCACCAGTGCTCCGCCCTTGTCCGCTGGCTGAAATGTAATGGACTTGTCTTGTTTTAATTCATTGAGAATTCTCTTTTGTTTAGTGGTCATATTTTGTTTCTTAGGGGTAACATAATGGATTGCCTCCAGGTCAATGGAGGTCCAATCTTGGGACACTTACCTTAAAGACACGACAGACTGCTTACTGAAGTTACAAGCAGTAAATCATCTGATTGAAGACACTACGTTGTTGTGCACCATAGATGTGGTGGCACTTTATACTTCCATTGTACATACTGAGGGCTTGGAAGCCATTGAGTGGAGACTATTACAATCGGATTTGGATCAGACACTTGGGATTTTTTTATTAGAACTCCTACATTTTTCTTTATATCATAGTTACTTTTCTTGGAAATCCAAATATTTTTTGCAAAAGACTGGCACGTCAATGGGTTTTTCAGGGGCGCCTGCATACGCTAATACATTTATGGCTTACTTTGAGCAACAGTACATTCTATCTGACAACAGATGGACAGCAAATTTGATTCTTTTCTTACGGTTCATTGATGACATTTTGATAATATGGCGTGGCACCAGGACTCAATTGGATGAACTAATTAGAGAACTCAATGAGTGTAACCCAAGAATTAAGTTCACTTCTAACATCCAGGAACAACGCATACAATTTTTGGACATTGAAATACAGAAGACAGTGGATGGAATTCAGACCAAAGTCTATAGGAAACCTACGGATGTAAACAATGCTCTACATTACACAAGCGCACATCCGAAAAGTTTAAAAGACCACTTACCTACCTCACAGCTGATAAGGATTAAAAGAATATCCTCAGATGAGACTAATTGCACAATGATGATGGAAGAACAAATTGAAAAGTACATAGCTCGGGGCTACCCGACTGATATATTGGAAAAAGCAAAGGAAAAAGTCTCATCAATGAACAGGGATTCTCTATTAAAAAAAAGGGAGAAAGCCACTAATGACCGAATAGTTTTTGTTATGAAGCATTCGACACAATCGCTTAGGATAAAACATATCATCAGAAAGCGATGGGAGATGATAGCGAATGAACCGGATTTTGCAAATCTATTCAAGACTCTCCCAATCATAGCACATACCAGAGCTAAAAATATCCGAGAGATTTTGAAGAACCCTCACCCTCAACCACAAGCACAATATAAAGGTATGAGGAAATGCTTTAATTGTGGACAATGCAATAATACGATCATCAGTAAAGACTTTAAGCATCCCCACACGGGCAAACCAATTCAGTTGAAACACAGCGGAGATTGTAATACAACCGGAGTGATTTATGCAATACAATGTCCATGTGGACTCACCTACGTGGGAAGAACTTCGCGTAAAATCAAAACTCGGATCATAGAGCATAAGAGTACCATACGTAATAAGTCATCAACATCTTGCTTAGCCACACACTGGACTAACACCAGTCACACAATACCGCAACTGAGATTTACCATCTTAGAAGTGGTCGAGAAACACAAGGGAGTAGTTCACAACATAGCTTTGGCACGAAGAGAGACAAGTTGGATAAAAAGGCTAGGAACATTGACACCAGGAGGGCTTAATGACCAATATGAGATGGCATGTTTTTTATAAATACTAAATATGCTTAGGGTGTTATATGTCCAGAAGATGTTCTCTGATTGAGTACTGTACAGGATTGACAATTCATCCCATTTTTTCTGTCTTCTACACAGCTGTTAACAGGCATTTTTCATTTGTATTAAGGGTGTTATTTTTGAGGTGATTGCTTTCTATGTGTTCACGTTTCTTTCTAAAACTTCACTGTGGTTCACCACATGTTTTATGATTTGGTGATTTTTTATCTTTATTTTTGATTTTTATTTTTTCTTATTACGTGTTGCACAAGCACTGATACTTCACGCATGACCCGAGTATTCAGTACCTGATGCGGTTGATGCACTCACCACGTATTTGAATGGGCGTTTTACACGTAGTGAATTGTTTATGTTGATGGAGCTTAAGCACTCATTACATAACACTGAACATCAGAATTGGCAGTTTATATATAGTGAATCGTTCATGTTGATGGAACTTAAACGCTGGCGGCATAGTGAATCGTTCATGTCTATGGAACCCAAACGTTACGTACCGGCATTTAAGGCACGCGAGCTTGAACCGGATGTTTACACCGGAAGTATACCAGGAGGCAGTAGCAGCGTACCGTTAGAGAAAGAAGGTAGGCGCATGGTGGTTAATGGCGTCTTCTTAAAATGCACCGCATTGTTGTAGTATCGGCTTTTAATGAGTTTATTCCTGTCTCTGAAATAGATTCGCTTGTCAGCAGACCTTGTTTGAATGGAGTGAGAGAGCATTGGGGTATCCTGACCGGGAAGACATAAGCGGTGAGAATATTTAAGTATGACTGGAGTGAAATCGTTTTGATTAGAATCAGTATTAAAATAGTTGATTTGGTGTTTGTAAAACATTCTCGCTTTTACAGCGGTTGGAGAGCGTACAGCCCTTGACATATCCGGTTAAATATTCGACTATAGAGTAGATGGTAAGACAGTTGTTACTCCTCTGTCTATCTTTCTTATATGTTGGTGATACGGATTGGTAATGATGACGTATATGATTTACCTAGGTCCTGAGTTGCATATATCCATGACATTTTTGAGGGCTCCTCTTGCGGTCATTGAAAGGTATAATACATTCTACATAGCACCTTTTATGAGCATGGTTGACATTTCACTACCAGGGTGAGGTTATTGATGGTATGAAGTGTCTTCAATTGCACTTTTTTCACAACCATGGTTATTGCGTGGCACACCTATTGATTACGAACACGGAGGTCATTGATGGCATGAATTTTACTTTTAAACAGTACTGTCTTTTATCATCACGTGTATTGCATGGCACACTTATTGATTATGACGACAGAGTCTTCGGGCTGTGGGCCTTTTCACACTTACTTTTCTCTTATCGTTTTGAGTTTTGAGTTTATTTATATTCTCATGGTTCTGCACTGGGAGAGATTGTTAATTCTAGAGCCATTCTGTATCTGTGCAAAGCTTATGTGTGTTTATAAGGGAATCAACCCTTTTTATTAATTTTGCAGTGCCTTTCATCGGATTGATGTGCATGAAACTCACACGAAATTTATCTTCATAAGTACAATTCCCCTGAAGAAGGGTCGCATTGACCCGAAATGCATTGGGAAATGTTGAAATTATGTTTGTTACGCTTTTTGTGAATGTGAATAATTTGAGTATTATATTATATATAATTCTTGTAAGCACATTGTTTTGTTTTTGTAGATATGTTATGTATATAACCAAAATCAAGCAGAATAACCATGAAAATAAAATGGTTTAACTTGAGTTCACACAGATATTCAGGTTGAATTAATGAGTAATAATGTTATAGATGCATAACTTGATTTGAAACCCTAGGGACACGAGGAGAGCTCCCGGTTCTTAGACCTAGCTGTTGCTGGGCCTCTACAGAGCATTTAAGTAATCAGTTGTGGGCTCAACTGACCACTGGGTAGCTCCCAATACAAACCATTTAGTTTTGATTACAATCCATAAAGTTTGGACTAATAGAGGTGTGCAGCATAGAATCTTACATTGCAGTTTAACTACAGCCCCACACTAGATTGCACCCACAAATAAAATTGATCATGGCCTCTTTTCACGACATAGCGAACCTTACCATGAACCAAGCTGAAATTAAGGTTTATGGTTCAGATGAAGCAGCTTCAATTTACTCTCTCATTGAACAAGCACGCACATTCAGCACGTCAAAGGGCACTACGACTCAGATGCTAAAACAACTGGAATATATCATGCGCAAGGAAGTTAACCAACTTTTGCACGCCACAACGTTAATTGAATATCACAAGGTTAAGAGAATCCCGAGGGGACTACGAATTGCTCTAAAACCAATGTTGTTCAAATTCAACAAAGCATTCATTATTAAATGGCAAGCGATTTTGAACAAATGTTCTCTCGATCTTATTTTATTGATCATAGAGGAACTGTCACAAATTCTAAATGACTTAAAGGAAGATATTTTCAAACTTCAACAAGATTTATCCAAAACCCTACCAACAGAAGATTGGACGAAGATACTTGAGGACATCAATAAAAGATTGGATACACATGCGAAGGAAGTCCATGATCGTAAATTAAGAAAGTTTCGTAGAGATACGATTGATTATAAACTGGACGAGGTCTATACATGGGCAGAGGCCTATGCACAAAAAAGGTTTACCAGCAGACCGACTAGAAATACTTCATCTGAAGAAAGTGTAGTACAGGATGAGGATCTTTCATTACAGAGACCACCAGTATCTATCTCATCGATCGTAACCGCACAACAAGCCACAACATCTGGCATGTCACAACTTACACCACCGTCTTTTTTAGCGGAGGGTCAATCAGCAATCCAGCCACCAGACCAGTCGACGGATTTAAGAACAGACACACTCGGAGGGGACAAGGTTCCAAAAAAAACCACGGAGACAGGTCGACCACAGAGACAAGTCACGAAAAAAACTTGATTGTCAACATTTCCAGCAGGAAATTAACATCAGAGGAAGTGGATGTATTGAACAAGGGGACGTCGTATGTACCTACCTATGTATCCAACAGTCTTGAGACAGAGATTGCTCTTTTTAAATTTCTACGAAAATTAAGACTCAAGTGGTTTTTTTCAACAATAACCACGGATGGCACGACAAGGATTCAACAGAAATTCAAACCCAAAAGTAAATTCATGTCTCCGATCTCCCACAAAATTTTGGATAACTTTGAGACTCTGGTAAAAAAGGACCTGGAGGCAATCCATTATGTTACCCCTAAGAAACAAAATATGACCACTAAACAAAAGAGAATTCTCAATGAATTAAAACAAGACAAGTCCATTACATTTCAGCCAGCGGACAAGGGCGGAGCACTGGTGATGATGGACACAACCTTTTATGACCGCAAAGTTGACGAACATGTCTTGGACCCCGAGACATATATACAGATGGAACAAGATCCAACCCAAGAATTTAGCCTGATTTTGGAAAGAATCATTATTCAGGCAGAGGAGTCCGGGATTATTGACAACAATACTGGCAAATATCTAAGAACAAACACACCACAGGTACCGCATATATACATGCTTCCAAAAATACACAAGAACACCATAGATCCACCATTTAGACCCATCGTGGCAGGATGCGGTTCTATACACGAACCAGTAGGTCGGTTTATAGATCATCACTTACAACCGTTGGTCCAATCTTGGGACACTTACCTTAAAGACACGACAGACTGCTTACTGAAGTTACAAGCAGTAAATCATCTGATTGAAGACACTACGTTGTTGTGCACCATAGATGTGGTGGCACTTTATACTTCCATTGTACATACTGAGGGCTTGGAAGCCATTGAGTGGAGACTATTACAATCGGATTTGGATCAGACACTTGGGATTTTTTTATTAGAACTCCTACATTTTTCTTTATATCATAGTTACTTTTCTTGGAAATCCAAATATTTTTTGCAAAAGACTGGCACGTCAATGGGTTTTTCAGGGGCGCCTGCATACGCTAATACATTTATGGCTTACTTTGAGCAACAGTACATTCTATCTGACAACAGATGGACAGCAAATTTGATTCTTTTCTTACGGTTCATTGATGACATTTTGATAATATGGCGTGGCACCAGGACTCAATTGGACGAACTAATTAGAGAACTCAATGAGTGTAACCCAAGAATTAAGTTCACTTCTAACATCCAGGAACAACGCATACAATTTTTGGACATTGAAATACAGAAGACAGTGGATGGAATTCAGACCAAAGTCTATAGGAAACCTACGGATGTAAACAATGCTCTACATTACACAAGCGCACATCCGAAAAGTTTAAAAGACCACTTACCTACCTCACAGCTGATAAGGATTAAAAGAATATCCTCAGATGAGACTAATTGCACAATGATGATGGAAGAACAAATTGAAAAGTACATAGCTCGGGGCTACCCGACTGATATATTGGAAAAAGCAAAGGAAAAAGTCTCATCAATGAACAGGGATTCTCTATTAAAAAAAAGGGAGAAAGCCACTAATGACCGAATAGTTTTTGTTATGAAGCATTCGACACAATCGCTTAGGATAAAACATATCATCAGAAAGCGATGGGAGATGATAGCGAATGAACCGGATTTTGCAAATCTATTCAAGACTCTCCCAATCATAGCACATACCAGAGCTAAAAATATCCGAGAGATTTTGAAGAACCCTCACCCTCAACCACAAGCACAATATAAAGGTATGAGGAAATGCTTTAATTGTGGACAATGCAATAATACGATCATCAGTAAAGACTTTAAGCATCCCCACACGGGCAAACCAATTCAGTTGAAACACAGCGGAGATTGTAATACAACCGGAGTGATTTATGCAATACAATGTCCATGTGGACTCACCTACGTGGGAAGAACTTCGCGTAAAATCAAAACTCGGATCATAGAGCATAAGAGTACCATACGTAATAAGTCATCAACATCTTGCTTAGCCACACACTGGACTAACACCAGTCACACAATACCGCAACTGAGATTTACCATCTTAGAAGTGGTCGAGAAACACAAGGGAGTAGATCACAACATAGCTTTGGCACGAAGAGAGACAAGTTGGATAAAAAGGCTAGGAACATTGACACCAGGAGGGCTTAATGACCAATATGAGATGGCATGTTTTTTATAAATACTAAATATGCTTAGGGTGTTATATGTCCAGAAGATGTTCTCTGATTGAGTACTGTACAGGATTGACAATTCATCCCATTTTTTCTGTCTTCTACACAGCTGTTAACAGGCATTTTTCATTTGTATTAAGGGTGTTATTTTTGAGGTGATTGCTTTCTATGTGTTCACGTTTCTTTCTAAAACTTCACTGTGGTTCACCACATGTTTTATGATTTGGTGATTTTTTATCTTTATTTTTGATTTTTATTTTTTCTTATTACGTGTTGCACAAGCACTGATACTTCACGCATGACCCGAGTATTCAGTACCTGATGCGGTTGATGCACTCACCACGTATTTGAATGGGCGTTTTACACGTAGTGAATTGTTTATGTTGATGGAGCTTAAGCACTCATGGCATAACACTGAACATCAGAATTGGCAGTTTATATATAGTGAATCGTTCATGTTTATGGAACTTAAACGCTGGCGGCATAGTGAATCGTTCATGTCTATGGAACCCAAACGTTACGTACCGGCATTTAAGGCACGCGAGCTTGAACCGGATGTTTACACCGGAAGTATACCAGGAGGCAGTAGCAGCGTACCGTTAGAGAAAGAAGGTAGGCGCATGGTGGTTAATGGCGTCTTCTTAAAATGCACCGCATTGTTGTAGTATCGGCTTTTAATGAGTTTATTCCTGTCTCTGAAATAGATTCGCTTGTCAGCAGACCTTGTTTGAATGGAGTGAGAGAGCATTGGGGTATCCTGACCGGGAAGACATAAGCGGTGAGAATATTTAAGTATGACTGGAGTGAAATCGTTTTGATTAGAATCAGTATTAAAATAGTTGATTTGGTGTTTGTAAAACATTCTCGCTTTTACAGCGGTTGGAGAGCGTACAGCCCTTGACATATCCGGTTAAATACTCGACTATAGAGTAGATGGTAAGACAGTTGTTACTCCTCTGTCTATCTTTCTTATATGTTGGTGATACGGATTGGTAATGATGACGTATATGATTTACCTAGGTCCTGAGTTGCATATATCCATGACATTTTTGAGGGCTCCTCTTGCGGTCATTGAAAGGTATAATACATTCTACATAGCACCTTTTATGAGCATGGTTGACATTTCACTACCAGGGTGAGGTTATTGATGGTATGAAGTGTCTTCAATTGCACTTTTTTCACAACCATGGTTATTGCGTGGCACACCTATTGATTACGAACACGGAGGTCATTGATGGCATGAATTTTACTTTTAAACAGTACTGTCTTTTATCATCACGTGTATTGCATGGCACACTTATTGATTATGACGACAGAGTCTTCGGGCTGTGGGCCTTTTCACACTTACTTTTCTCTTATCGTTTTGAGTTTTGAGTTTATTTATATTCTCATGGTTCTGCACTGGGAGAGATTGTTAATTCTAGAGCCATTCTGTATCTGTGCAAAGCTTATGTGTGTTTATAAGGGAATCAACCCTTTTTATTAATTTTGCAGTGCCTTTCATCGGATTGATGTGCATGAAACTCACACGAAATTTATCTTCATAAGTACAATTCCCCTGAAGAAGGGTCGCATTGACCCGAAATGCATTGGGAAATGTTGAAATTATGTTTGTTACGCTTTTTGTGAATGTGAATAATTTGAGTATTATATTATATATAATTCTTGTAAGCACATTGTTTTGTTTTTGTAGATATGTTATGTATATAACCAAAATCAAGCAGAATAACCATGAAAATAAAATGGTTTAACTTGAGTTCACACAGATATTCAGGTTGAATTAATGAGTAATAATGTTATAGATGCATAACTTGATTTGAAACCCTAGGGACACGAGGAGAGCTCCCGGTTCTTAGACCTAGCTGTTGCTGGGCCTCTACAGAGCATTTAAGTAATCAGTTGTGGGCTCAACTGACCACTGGGTAGCTCCCAATACAAACCATTTAGTTTTGATTACAATCCATAAAGTTTGGACTAATAGAGGTGTGCAGCATAGAATCTTACATTGCAGTTTGACTATTCCGTCCACCAGGATCTAAATAAGGGCCATAGGTCGCAATAAACAACAGACAGACAGTTCCTATTGCTTAGAAATGATTCTTGCACTTCACAGATGAAGCAAGCTTAGCTTCATTCTGTGGGGCAAACAGCCATATTTAAAGAGCATCCTTTTGGATGAAGGGAAACCAATATAGTTTGAACTATTTCTATGCTAGGAACAGCAACGAAAGCAAGCATTCCTAATGCATGCTTCTACATCTGCCTTGTGTGCAGTGGGTCATGTCTTTAACCTCTTGCCCGCTTCCGGTATTCCGCTGCGGTGCTGGACATTCCGATTGCGGGCGTGGTCATGACGGCTCCCGGCCGTCAGCAGCACACGAGCACTGTGATGCATGACGGACGGGAGCCATCATCAGCATGGAAGGGGTTAAGTGCAGTTGAGTAGCATTTCACTCTCTGCACTCAAAAATATTTCCAATATACACAAAATATACTACAAACTCCTTATATACCACCATTGAGGACTACAAGAGTGTTTTTAACAGACAGCTCTGCACAGCCTGCAGTTGGTACTAAACAAAATTACAGCAAGACAGTGCATGGAATTTTTGCAAACAGCAAATCTAAACTCCAATGTATACTCTCACAAAAATTCTTGGTGATATCACTGCGCCGCTTGCAGAAATTCATGCTTTGCTATCTGCATTGCAGTGAGCTAATCCAGCAGTTCCCACGTTATTCGAGTTGGATTCAGAATTCTGTGTGCATGGATACCATGTTAATCTAGTGCATTTATATTTAAAATGATTCAGAGATTCAAAAGGGAAACCCGTTAAAATAACCAGCTCTGGGGAAAGGCAGCTGTGTTTATAGAAACACTTGTTTTGGTCAATGTTCAATGTAGTGTCTCCCTAATAATGAGGGAATTCACGTCTACTGTGTAACTGTCTTAGCCACTAAGGAGGCACACTTTTAAAGTAACAATGGTAAACAGATCTAAAAGCAATATTGATACAGACATTTTGCAGTGATTAAAGCAACAGCGAAAGGTGAAAATCCCCCAGATGGCTTTCCCTGCAAATACTCCTAAACTCTCAACCAAGATAGCATTCCGATGCTGTCATTACCTGAAGTGGAAGACAGATATATGTTCCTGGTATTTGTTATAGCCATATAATGTGTCTAATAATGTTCTAGGTTTAAAGTTTATAGTAATTTTTTGTATCCACTGTATACAGCAAAACTAATACAACATGATCTTATAATAATGAATCACGAATGAGCATGCTGTATTAAAAACCTAGGAAACAACCATTAAAGCCATGGTAATTTTTTGAGGAAGGAAGGGGAAGAAGGACATGGGAAAAAACAAAATAGGAGAAAAGAAAACATTGCACATTATATGGCAAAGAATAATACAATGTTGATCTAAAATGTGGCCTCCCAAACTAAACAGTAACTCTTTACAAAAAGCAATAACATGTCACTTGAATATAAAAGAAAGACAGAGATAAAATAGTGAAGGAGGATAAAAGTCGTCAGACGATATGGGCACAGTGCTGAAAATATCACTTAAGAGATGTGGGAAGAGGTAACCATAACAGTTGCACACTATGAAGAGATAAACATTGCCTAGTATACATTTTATCACCATGTCGGTCGGAGTTACCTTCGACCGACTGACGTTCGGTCAGCAGTTCTGACCGCCTGATTACTTTGCGACCGAACACCGTTCGGTCGCATACTCCCATTTCTTAATGGGAGCTTGTTCCACAACCGTAAACGGGACCCATAGAGAAATGGGGTATGTGTAAAACCCTGAACCCTGTGACAGGCACCCCATGGTGCCTGCCACACAGTGCAGGGATTTCAGGGGGCACCCTAAGTACCTCCTTGGCAAACAACTGTAGGCTGCAGAGGCAGAGGAGACCTGCTAGGGGCCCCCAAAGCAGCTTTCCAACAGCCTTTCTATGTTGGAAAGGCCAGCACAGAAAGGCTGTTAGAAACCATCATCCTAATCTAGATGGCGGAAACGCCGTCCATAGGGGATTACGGTGCAGTTCTGACTGGTCGGAAGACTTTGAGAGCAGGTTGGAACCGCATCAGAATGACCAGGCAGTTTAGGCTCCGACCGCCATCATCATAATTTGGCGGTCGGACCACAAACCGACTGTGTCAGTCGGAAAGCCTCTGACTGTGGTCAGAAAGCTTCCGACTATCAGTCGGAGGCTTTCCGACCGACGTCATAATCGCCCCATATAATCTAATTTATATGATGAGAGCCTACCAAATCCCACCATACCTTATACGATAACTTAGGTGACATTTTCCAATATAAACTAATATGCTGGAAAGGAAATGCTAATATGAAGAATATTAAAAGAGTAACTAAAATAAAAAATCTTTTTGATTTAAGACCATACCTTATGCCAGAAATAAAGTGTATTTGGGCAATGAAACAAGATATGTACAAAATCTGCTACTATCAAAAAGAATTCTTGTCTGACCTATATCTCTTTATAGATGGGCTCCAATGGGCTCATACTCAGGGCAGATTGGGCAACAATACAGTGCCAAACAATATACCGGAAGAGCTTACCTCCACCTCTATACCCAGGATGTCCGACAGAGTCTTACCCACATTGCCCCAGAACTCTTTAATCAGGGGGCAGGAAGCGAACACATGAATATCTGACTTCTGAGCACCGCATCTCATATACGTTGCTTCTCCACTGCCCTTTATTTTGGAACGTTTGAGTGGGGTCTAGTATATCCTGTGGAGCATAAAAAAGTGGTTTCTCCTTTGTGCAACAGATTTGATCAACAGGAAAAGCATGTCTAAAGACTCTTGCAATACATTTTTCAGTTCCACACTCAGCAAGTACTTCTCCCAGACCCAATACGGATGCTCCAGCTTTCTATCGGCTGCAGGAAGGAGATGCATGTACCACTGTGCTACTTCCTTCCTTTTCGGGTTCTGATCTTGTAGCTCGTCCTCCATAAAATTGTCCTCCGGAAAATGCCACTGCTGGATCTTACACCATGATGAAATTTAATAGTATTTAAACCCAGAAAGTGCACCGCTAGTTAGATTCCTCCAAATATCCCAGGGTAAACATTGGTTACCATCCACAATATCCTTCCAGCGTGCCACACCCGCATCCTTTAGTGGCTGAACTAGAGCGTCTAAAAGACACTCCGGTGTTCCTGGGGAGTCCCACACTGGGGCCCATTCACTGTAGTAGGATAAACCCAAACCCAAACAGACCCGATAGTCCGACCAGAGCTTAGCCGCTGCATGTAAAATCTTCAGTCAAACTTTATTAATGAATTTTGGAGGGCCAAATTTATACATGAAACCCTCCTCGGCGAAGTGCAACGGCATAACTTTAAACTTGCTACCAATCTGAGAACTATCTGGCCTAAGAAGCAACATCCTGCAATTCTTTAATTGGTACGCCCAACAGTACAGCTGGGAATCCGGTAAGCCCATACCACCATGTGAAAGTTTATACCTTAATTTCTTCCAGGACAGCTGATCCTTTTACCTGCCAAATAAAAGAAGAAATCTTGCTCTGAATTTTAAGTAAAGGATCTTTATCAAACTCCAATGGGATGTTATCCCGGGTTCAAAAGGCGGTGGTGATGGATGGAGCATCTGAACCAATCAAACACTCACACCCAGTCAAAAGATCTGGGTTTAAATTTAATCTCCGTTCTTTAGCCCACTCAGCAACCCCAGTTCAGACATGGCCATATTCAAATCAGTCTTACCCTGTGCCTCATGGGAACAGTCCAGCCCGAACTGCCAAGCCATGCCTTCCCTGGACCAGAAACAAGCTTCCTAGGACCGGTTTCTGGCATTTCAGCCATCTTCAGCCAGGCTTGCTTGAATCCAGTGGCAAAGTGAGCAAGGGACTCACGTCTGAGCATACCCTGCCAACTTATGGTGAACAAAGCGGTACAAAAGAGGGTGGTGATGGACGGAGCATCTGAACCAATCAAACACTCACATTCAGTCAAAAGATCTGGGTTTAATCCATCATCGTTCTTTAGCCCACTCTGCCACCCCAGTTCAGACATGGCCATATGCAAATCAGTCTGACCCTGTGCCTCATGGGAACAGTCCAGCCCAAACTGCCAAGCCATGCCTTCCCTGGACTTGAAACAAACTTCCTAGTTTCTGGCATTTCAGCCGTCTTCAGCCAGGCTTGCTTGAATCCAGTGGCAAAGTGAGCAAGGGACTCACGTCTGAGCATACCCTGCCAACTTATGGCGAACAAAGCGGTACAAAAGGGGGTGGTGATGGACGGAGCATCTGAACCATAGCTTGCTTAGCCTCCACACCGGCCCCAACAGCGCTAAGGAAGCCTGGCTTCACCCTGGGGGTGCCCAGGAGTGGACACTTCACAGGGAAAGCCAGGAGGGGTTCCACAGCGGTATGAGTATCAGCGCCAGGAAGCCGAATAGGCGACACCGCAAGGTGACCGTCTGGTGACAGTGCGCTCTATAAGTACCATGACATTTACATTTACATTTACATAACCAATCAAACACTCACACCCAGTTCAGATTGGTTCAGATGCTCCGTCCATCACCACCCCCTTTTGTCACCACCCCCTTTTGTACTGTTTTAAACAGGTAGGCATACTTAGGAAGAACACACATTTTAATCTTCTTGACCCTTCCAAAGTGAGATAGCGGGAGGATCTGCCACCTTTCCAATAATACATCCACCTCCTTTTATTTTAGGAATATATCTATGGTCTTGGGTTATAGTTATTCCAAGATATCTTAACTCCTTGGAGAGTTTTGCCCTTTGAGCTACGATGTTCCAGGCCATGACTTCCGTCTTATCGTTATTGACCTCGTAGCCAGACAGTTTCCCAAAAGCCTGAACTTCAATAAGTAACGCAGATAAAGTATGATTGACATTGGATGATTATAGAATCAAGTCGTTGGCATACAGGGCTGACTTCCTTGTAAAGCCACTTACAGCAAAGGGTATGATTTTTTCATTCTGCCTTAGACTTTGGGCAAAAGGCTCAATGTACTAATCAAAAGGAATGGGAGACAGCGGGCATCCCTGTCTTGTCCCATGCTCTAGACCGAAGTAGTGAGGCTGCTATTGACCACAATCTGAGCCCTGGGGGTTATAAAAATGTTCCTAAGGACCTCCCTGAAGATATCAACAAAGCCAAAAGCCTTCAGTGCTTTACTTAGTTAGTGCCAGTTAACTCTATCAAAGGCTTTTGCTGTATCAATGGTGATAATTGAGACTGCGATGCCCTGTGCTGTTGCCAGATCAATCGATCCAATTAAAGTATAAACCAGATGCAACGTCTGCTTTCACGGAAGGAAGCCCTTTTGATCTTCATGGATTATCGGCCCCACAATCTTACAGAAACTGGCATTCAGTATCCCAGAAAAGGTCTTATAATCGCAATTTAATAATGATATTGTCCGATTGGACTGGCACTGGGTTCCGTCCTTCCCGGGCTTCAGAATTAGTGAATTGACAGCATCACTACATGAGTCACGTACAGGAGAATTGCTTCTCAGGATTACATTAAATAAGTTCAGTCAAACAGTTATATTTTCATCTATCAGTAAAGCATAAATCTCGTTATGAATCACATACAACCCTGCAGCTTTCACTTTCTTAGCTTTTTTGAGAGCAGTAAGTATTTCATTCCCTGTTATATCTTAAGTATGTATTTTTTGGCTATCTAAGTTTAGATTTGGAAGCTGTTTCTCAGCAAGCCATTGGTCTAAAACGTCTTCATTAACCAATAAATCCTCCCGATATAAATCCTCAAAAAATTCAGTAAATGCCTTCTTCAATATCCATTTATCCTCCACAATTTGGCTACCAACTTGATCTTACTGATATAATTGCAAGATCTATCTATTCTGCTCTTCATGGCAAGGATTTTATCTCACTACTAATCCCAGGTTGTTGTTTAGGTTTTTGCTGTGTATCTGTCCTGAGTATGAGCCCATTGGAGGCTGTCTATAAAGAGATATAGGTCAGACAAGAGTTCTTTTTGATAGTAATTGTCTTTCCCCCTCACTATTAGACCTTGAAATTTGTATAGGGGGTACCTTTCCTCATATGATGTATACAATCTGCAGCAGGAAAAGGGCAAGACCAAGATTTAGCAGAAGAATCAGAGGCGAATTTGGAGCATTGCAAAGTAGTAAAATAAAGCTGGTGATAAATAAAAAATAAAGACAATTTACTGCAACAAGGAATAGTCCTAGAACCCCTAGAACACTTTCCATAGGAGTTCAGACCTGGTATTGGTTCAAGAGGGATCTAGAAGGGAAAGACATTTATAAATAGCTGATGCTTTAGGGCATGGGTTAAGAAATTCAGTAATACCGGAAGAAAAAGGAATTGACCTGGAGGAATCCAGGCAGAAAAAAATAAACATCAAGACCCACATTTATCAATGCCAAAAACGTTTATAGAAAGATTGAGGACAATGAAACATAAGACAGAATTGAGGAAAAGAGATTGGAGAATAATTTTAAAAAGTTGAGATACCCACATAGGACCCTTATCCTTCCAAGTACGCCAAAAAAACAGGTCTATCATTAATCTTAAATAGGGAATTATACCATATCGGCATTTGCAAAAACAAAGACATAGTCAGAGTAAGTGGAAGGAACATAGATCGAAGCATCAAAACAGTATTGCATAAAAGAGGAGAATGAAGAAACTATTTAGAAGAAGATAGAGTTAACACTTCTTTAAGAGGAAGAGGTAGAGAGAAGCTTTTTAAATATGTAGCCATAATGGAGAGACGAACGAGGACAAATTCTGAGTCCAAAGAGCTGCTTGAAGTAAATCAAAGGCTCTATGATAACCAGAAAATGTGGAAAAGTGACCCCTCCACAGCCAATTTTGACTTTTGTAAAGTAACTAAAGCTATTCTGGGCCTTTTATTTCTCCAAAGTAATGTAAGAAGTGATGAATAAATTGAAAAACAATATTTGGGAAGCTGAACTAACACTAGAGAAAGGAGATATACCAATAAAGGGAAAATCATAATTTTATAGTATTTAAACAATCCCACCAAGATAAAAATAAAGGATTCCAAGAGCAAAGAAAATTATCGAACTTGATATGAACTTCTTTAAAGTTAAATCTAAAAGGATCAACACTAGAATTTGTAAACAAAACTCCTGAATAGTTGAATTTTGCAGCTGTAGATCATTGATAACCAGTAATAGAATGGGAATGATTCAAAGTATATTTATGAGGCAGAAGGACCTCTGTTTTGTTGTTAATACATTTATATCCTGCACCTTTCGAAAACTGAGGAGAAGAATTAAATAGAAGACGATCATTTGCATAAGCAGCAAATTTTAGATGCTGTCACCATAAGGAAAACCAGAAATAGAATAATTAAGTTGAATCCGACAGAGAAAGGGTTCTAGAGCTAAAACACATAATAAAGGAGAAAGTGTGCAACTATGCCTTACTCCCCTATAAAGAGGAAAATATGAGGATATCAAATCATTTACCAGCACAGATGATTGGGGGGCATGATATAAAATGATCTATAAAATGATGAAGAAGGGATTACAAACAAAGAGTTTGGAGCTTAGCTTAACATTTTAGAGATAGCTCTGAACCAGGTAGATGGTAGCTGTTGCTTTGGATCCATGGAATAGCAATATAAGTGATCATAAGGAATTCAGTTCTGATAAGGGAGATGGAGGGTTGGAATAAATAAATTGGAGGTGAACATAGAATATTTGATGCCTCATCGTTGGTACTATTGTCTGGGATCCACTCAGTTACAAAGCAAAGCATAACTAGAAATGATACACCTGATTTTGAGCATTTACTTACAAAACCTGATGAAGTCCATTTAGGAAGAAACGTGTTGGCTCGGCTGAATGCATGTTCACATCTACAAAACGAATAGAAGTAAATCAAGATGTTTTCATCAAGCTTCTGCGACTCCTTTGTATTACTAATGTAAACTCCCGTAATTACGGCTTGGATAATTTATGAATTTAGTCTATATTATTTATGGTGTCTGGGCATCACCAATGAAGGGAATGTGAAATTTCTAAAAATAAATTATGATATTATCAATGATAACACATGTGTAGATTATAGACACTCCTGCCCTGTATGTGCTAAGTAGTTTTGTGTAGTGATTTGTTGGCGGTAGAATCACAAACAGTTGAATGTGTTACTAATGAACTAATACGGATAAATATTAGTGTGACTATCCTATAGCCCTACTGACTTTCTTTGTCTTATAACATTTTATAGAAAACATTCAGCAAAGAGATAGTGTAGTGTGGTTCCTATATCCCTGATAGGCTCTGTGCATTGGAATAATATACACTATAGATTTGACATAGGACTGAGGTCAGTATGTCTGTATCGTGTACATTAAACTAAATTACTTGTGTGTGCCAGCAAATTCAGAGTTCACTAGAAATTTCTCGAATAAACAAGAAGGGATTAGTCTCTGACAACTGCATAAACATGACAACTTTGTTTTCCTTAAAATCAAAACAATATCTTCAGAGTTGTGGAAACAATAGATAACAGTTTCACTCAGTCAATCGTGCATGCTTCGTTTCTACAGAGTTGCACAGAAATAGTGAGACGGGCGTTTCAATAAAAGGGTTTATTGAACAGTCTTATTTCTCATGCCAGAGATATGAACTGCTACAATCGTAAGACAGAATGCGAAGTATAAAACGTACAGCGTTAGTAGTAAGATAAAATAATGCTGTAATAGCATGGTTTTGTGGCTATTACATATTCATTAAAATACATACATAAATAACATAGGCTAAAATACTCATCTGATGCTTCTAGAATAATCCTACCCCAGTGTACCTAACCTAAGTGTAGAATGAGGGAAGAAGTAGGTGCTGTTTTAGCTATAGTCTAGTTTTAGTTTTGCCAAGAGTTGCCAAAAGTTTCTCTAGGTTCTAATCATCTCCATACATTAGAATGAGAGAGGTTGGTATCTCTTTTCCCGGGACTCGATCTCTAACACCCCGCAAGGGGAGTCAGAAACACTGGAGCTGGATTCTCTGTGAGGAGGATGACAGTGTGTGATCAGTGCGTCTGGAGTGGACTCTGCTTCCTTCCGAACTTGCTGTGGCGAGCCACGTCGTGCAAGTAGGTAGACGAACTGCACCGTGGTTTGCCATAGCAAGTGAAGGTATATTTATACCTTGAAGGATATTAGGAATGCCAGTATTGACGTACAAGTCGGGCATAAGATCGTCATGAATGAACACTTAAGGAATAGATGTTCCTGCATAATAAATGAGTTCTTGGAGAAATCAATATCCGTGCAAGGGCAGGTCCTAAAGGCTTAAGAGTCTGGTTTTCCAAGAAATCGTTGTGACGAAGATGAACGGATGTAGTTGACCATGCCTGTATTTGGTTAGCATGAGCAATGCCTAAATAAGGGCTGGATTTCTATACCTAAATAAGGGCAATGTGGTTTGTACCGATAAATGGGCATAAATCGGGAAATCTATATACAGTTTCTAAATCGACATACAACAGCCACTACACTTTCGAATGAACAACATTACTAAATCCTAAACATGTTAAACATATCTAAAATGTAGCCACACGAAGTGCTAAATACATGTCCTAATATACATTGTAGAAATGCATTAAAACTATTGCTGTGCATAAAATGCAATGGTGCTGTACATTTTAAAGCAATGTTTCATTTGAAGCATATGTAAACGTTTGAATGCTACATGAATGAATCATAAATATATACATTTATGAAATGGCTCGTGCATACAGAAGAAAAAAAGGGCCGATACCATTTCATGTCAGATTACATAACATTTGTTGTGGACAAGGTTACATATTGTCTCTGGAAGTGTTCAAAGAATTCTGTTCTCTATGAATAGTTCTACTAAAAGCAGATTACTTGTGTCAAAAATAAAAAATACAAATTTGGGGAAAAATTATTATTCATAGGAAAAAGAGTTCCAAAGTTAGTTCCTTGTTTTCAAAAAATGAAGACCACATTCAAAGTTTCTCAGTACACTGTGTGCGAAAATCAAAAGTCAGTGTTAGGGTTTGGAGAAAACATGAAATCTTCTATTCCTGTAGACAAAAACTCATCTACTGTGTAGGTGAAAGTCGGAATACCTCGTTTAGAAGACTAACCACACATAGATGTGAATTATCGACTTCAGCCTTGGTTGCATCAGCAATGTTCAAATCCGATGTTACCTGTGTGCCTGTTGTTTCCTCTCGTACCTCAGCAGTTGCATTTTGTGACTGTGAGATCTCAATGAATGCCGTCATCAGGATTAGTAGGCGCTGGGGACAACACAGAGCATGGGCCGTTACCAGGTCCAGCAGAGTATCGACATCCATAGGCATGACTGATGGGAGCGTTCGACATGTGTCCAGCACGCATTCTTCACCGCAAAGCAGGCAACAGAGAACAGGTAAGATGCAATCTTGCCAGATTGGTCTGAATGACAGAAACCATGTGGTATTTAGTTCTCGTAGACAAGGTAAACCCGACATTTGGACGATGCACTCACGACAGTTCATCGCCAGTAGAGCTGTCTCCATGGTGAACTGGGTGTCGCTGGTGATTTGGCTTGCCATATCGTAGCAATAGGAGCAGAAATAGTATCCCTGCAACGAGTGCTAAAAGGAGCGTCAGTCCGCCAAACACAGAGTGCACGAAGTTTGGAAATAATCCGAGGTCTGCTTGAAAAGGTGCTAACAGTCCTGCACACACGTTCCGTAATACATGTACAATACCGCTCGTATCAGACATGTTTAAGATTCGACCTAATATTTCTGAGAAATAAATAGGGTAGTTTGTAGTCAAGAGGGCATGTATCTCGACAGAAGTCATTGCGACTTGTAGATCATAGGTTTCTTTGGCCGATGTCAGTGGCACAGTTTTTTGCAAAAGAATGGCTTTCATTCTTCTCAGAGTATCAATTTGTATAGAAGAGATGTTCAGTGAAGGCCATAAAGGCGACTCCCTGGCTACTTTGTTTGTGGAAACAATACTTGCATACAGCAAGTGACCCTGGACGTAACAGTCACTAGATATGGGATACCTTGCAACATAATAACCAAAAGAAGGCGGGAAAACCAGTCTTGTACTGTGCACTGTTCACAGGCTGAACGGAATGCAGACCACTATACTTAAGAAAATGTAAACAAATACAATCAATTTTAAATCAATCGGTCTATTTACCAGACAATTTCAAAGATATACATATGCTTACATCAGCCTTGCAGTTTATTCTTAAAGAAGCAAACAAATCATAGAATTTCACTAACAATTGATCTGATATCAAATTACATCTGTAACACAAATCTACTCTCCTTTTTACCAGCAAGGGGCAGCAGTAGTACTGTTCTTGATCCGTGGAATGATAGGACAGGTACTGGTTGTCTGTAAGAAGGCCTAAATTCCTTCTTGTCCACAATTTTTTCTCTGACTAGATAACCAAGCTTTGGGATCCAGGCAGGCCATTTGGGGACGGTTGGTTTTTCTTCAGTGTTGCTTGGCTTCAGGAACACGTTGCTTTTTTCGATCTTAGTTAATTTACATCCTATAAAACAGCCAAACAATCTTTGATATCAAATTTCCTATTTTCCACCACTGTTCCATGACAATCAAGATCCGGAACCAAAATTCTTGTCCCAAATAGGACCTCATATGGAGTGACGCTCCCTAGAGAACTTCTTGGCAAGTTGTTAAGTGAACGTTGAACCCCATAAAGATATTTGACCCACCCATCACCCGAACCTAATACCCTAGATTTTATAGACTGCTTTATGTCCCGATTTTTTCTTTCCACAACAGAATTTCCCTCAGGATGGAATGGAGTTGAATTCCGCAATTCAACGCCCAAGCTGGCCATGGCTTCTTTGTAAGCTTGAGAGCTAACCACAGGGCCCTGGTCAGAGTGTAGTGGGCCTATTGCATATGTGCCGATAAAGACTCGCAAATCTTTTATAACAGTTCGAGCGTTAGCTGAGCGCTGAGGCCACATCCAAAGGAACCTTGATTTAGTGTTTGTGGGACTGCATTTGTCCAAAGGGACGCCTGCATGTAGATAGTCTAATGATGTCTAACAATGGTGTCCGTATTGGGCTGGCTATGTCGTAGTCAGGTGTCTGGTGGCATTCTGTACTGCAATCTTTATTGCATGCTATACAGTTATTGATGAAGATGTGAATCTGAGTATTCATTCCTGGCCACCAGTACATCTCTATTAATTCTAATATTGTCGTAAGATCCCCTGATGTATCAGACCCTCTCCCAGATGTGCTTCATAAATCAAAGCAGTTCTACGTTCCATGTTTGGAATGACCCTACCCCTCACTCCAGGGATTCGAGCACACGGAACGCTGTTTGCATCATTTATATATGAGTATTAAAAGTGGAAACTTTGTAGGTAACGCTGTACCACTGCCTTTGCTTAAAGCATTGACAGACAGTATTATTTCACTGTCTATTTTCATTTTTGAACGAGTGATTGCAGCTACGGAACCATCTGCACAGCCCTCTTCAAGGCTTCATCAGCCAATGAATTCACTTCAACCTGAATGCCATCACGTTGATGACTCAGCGTGTGTATCATGTGAGTGTTTTGTAGTCCCTTTCGCAACTAAACTACTAATTCCCAAAGTGTTTTATGCTTGATTGTGCCACCTTTTGCATGTTTGAAACCGTTTTGAAGCCATTTCTGTAAATATTCATTGTATGATTGTACACAGCAAAAGGAATCACAGACTATGAGTGTGGGGAATTCGCGATCTGTATTTTCAAGTGCCATCCTGAATGCTTGTAGTTCAGCTCACTGAGCTGTACAATCTCCTAGAGATTGCGTTTTTGTGACCAAAGTTCTGAATTTGCCATCGCGCAAACGACATTTAACTATCGCGCATGCCGCACTATAAGTTTGTTTACCTCCGTAGCAGGTTGTGTAGATCCGTCAGTATAAATTATACATTCGTACTGATCAAGAGGGAGAATTTCAGTAGGCAGAGGACATTCGTATTCGTATTGCAGTAATGCTTGTGTTTTCAAATAAGGATCAAAAACGTATTCAACATCAGTTGCAGCAAGAGTATTAACCCATTGTATCCATCTCGAATGTAAAGCTTTTGCATTCGGAATGCTAGCCTTTGCCACTGCCTCTAAGGCTGGTACAGGAGTTACAGCCATAATGCGTTTCCTCTGTGCTAGGGTTCATTCTTTTGCTACAGCGGTTTGAACTGCTGTCAGAATTTTATCTGTAGAAGTGAATTTCATTTCCGCTTGTATGTACAAATGTGATTTGTATGCAATTGGTACTTTTTCGCCTCCATTAAAAGCTAAGTAGGTGAATCCGCATTGATCCGGAATGATTCGGATCAAGTTGCGTACGTTTACGCATGTCTGTGTTTTGTTGCTTACATGTTTGTTTAAAGTGAACGCAAAACTTCTGTATGTTCTTGTGTCCAATTTGTCATTTTGAAATCATGTTTGATTAATTCATAGAGAGGTTTAACCCTTTCTGTGTAATTTAGAATGTTAGTTCTACCGAAATTCAGGAAACCTACAATCGACTGTAAGGTTTTCAGTGTTTTTGGAGGTTGGAGCAGCGCACACTTTTTTAAAAAGTTGGCTGCCAGGCTTTTGCCTTCACTTCAAAGTGCATATCCTAGAAAAAGGACATTGAGATGGTAAATTCTTGATTTAAAAAAAATGTATTTATAATTCTCAGAGGCGAAACCCAGTATAATGGTGCTCACACTGTTCAAGTGCCTGTCCAGGTCATCGTCTGTCAGATAAATGTCGTCGACATATGACAATGCCTCGTCATCATAAGTTTGTAGTAACTCTGTTACTCTTGCTGAGAATAAACCCTGGCTGTTCTTGAACCCCTGGGAGAGTCAACAGAATTGATGCTGGGTCGCCATTATTGAGAAAGCTGTCAAATACCTACTTTCAGGTGCAATGTTTTGACAAAAGAAACCATTTGAAATGTCTAATATGGTTTTATATTTTTTACGCACAATGTTATTCTTTAATGCTGTACTATGTGTATTTTGCACTGCAAATGTTTAGCAACAAGAGTTTAGATGCCTGTAATCCAAAACTAGACGATATGTATTGTTTGGTTTGGAGACAGGGAACAAAGGATTGTTCATTGAGGAGGTGCATGTTTCAATCACCCCTTGGTATTCAAGTTGATCTAATATCTCCCTGACCTGTTTTTTAGCTTCTTGCTTAACTGGGTACTGCATTTGTGCAGTTGGTTCATTTTATAACTGGATTTTATGGTGAGTTGATTCCTCATCCCATCCTACATGATTTTTGTATAATGCTGGAGTTTGGGCCACTGCCCATTTCCTGGCATAAGTATATTTTAAATGTACTGGAACATGGTTGGAGAAGGCTGGCATAATGATGTCTTCGCCATGTGGGCACTCCCTTACAAATTCTGGTGGCCAGTCCCGTTCTGCTAGAAGTATATCATAACCCCTTGAAGGTCGCTCCCAAAAGAGTGCTTTAATTTTTCTTGGTATGCCTCCCTCCACCCGGAGCGTTATTTCATATAACCTTTGTGGAGAGCTAACCCTGGTATCTGCAGTTTCAACATGAATGTCTTCATTCAAGTCCACTGTCTCTAGAAGTCCCTTCAGGTTCTGGCGAGCTATTGTTACTTCTGCTGTGCTGTCCACCATTGTCTGAGCCCATTCTCCATTCTTGAGTTGAGTTCTCAATATCCTCGGCATGTCTGATTTTTAGACCTGCTACTTTCTTCTTTTGGAATTTTGTTTGTTTTTCTGAACGTGTTGATTGTCTTTGGACTTCACACGTTCTTCTTTGTTTTCTGACCGTCCTCTTCTTTTGAATGTCTGTGACGATATCTAAAAGGTACGAGAGGAACGTGTATCAGTATCTTGATATCTATCAGGTTTTCTCAAATTATCCCTATTCCTGAGGTTGTACCTCCTTTCAGAGGACTCCTACTACCTCGGGAATGAGAACGGTTCTCTTTGGAATGCTGTTTGCTATTTTCCCACTTCTTTTTAGAAGAGGTAGGATTGTTTTTAGTAAAAGTCTTATCAGGACTTTCAAACAGTTGTAGTTTAACTGTGTAATTCAATTATTTTTTTAATTTTATTCAATAATTGTTCGACTGACCTTCCTTCAATGTCAGGATCTGGTGTATAGCTGGCTAAAATCTGCCAGGCTGATCCTGGTCTACCTAGTGGACCGAGCCTGGTAATGTGATTTAAATGTTTTAGGGCGCCTTTAAACCAGAGCTCATGCTCCTGGTATGTGAGTGGAATTTCAATATCCTCGAAAGGAATATATTCCTCTGGTGGATCATCTTCTTTGTAGAAGTTAAACAGTTTTGTTATTGAATGTGATTCAAGGAATACTATCCATGAGTAGAATACATCTGTCTGATGAGATTCGTGTGCCTCTATCACAAAAACTGCTCTACCACCTCTTGGTGATAGGCCATGTTTTATAAACTTCAGAGTGATGGCTCTCCTTAAATTTGGAGAGATGATTATAGCATCCTCGTTGCTTTCTTGAAAACCTGTACGATTAAAAGCTGTTACGACTGGGTCAGCCGCAGCTCCACCAGTACTGGTGTTTGCCTCGTTTTCGGTCATTGTTTAATGAAAATTGCAGAGCAAGCTTCAAGGGAACAAAGATAAGGTGCACAATATTTTTGGAACACTGTATCCTGTTGAACAAACCAAACAGCTAATACATAGGATGTTCGTCCTACTCAGCTATGGCGGATATTATCCCTTACCCACTCCAGATGTCTTTTGGAGTATTACGAGTAAAGGGTCTCTGAGAAAAGCACGACTGAGTTACTTCAGTGTCTAGCGTTAAATTAGTGCCTTACCAAACCATTGGGCACCATGTAGTGTAGTTCATATATCCCTGATAGGCTCTGCGCATTGGAATAATATACACTATAAGTACATTAAACTTAATTACTTGTGTACGCCAGCTAACTCAGAGGTCACTAGAAACTTCTTGAATAAACAAGAAGGGATTAGTCTCTGACAACTGCATAAACATGACAACTTTGTTTCCCTTAGAATCATAACAATATCTTCAGAGTCGTGGAAACAATAGATAACAGTTTCACTAAGTCAATCGTGCATGCTTCGTTTCTACAGAGTTGCACAGAAATAGTGAGACGGGTGTTTCAATAAAAGGGTTTATTGAACAGTCTTATTTCTCATGCAAGAGATATGAACCTCTACAATCGTAAGACAGAATGTAAAGTATAAAACATACAGTGTTAGCAGTAAGATAAAATAATACTGTAACAGCATGGTTTAGTGGCAATTACATATTCATTACAATACATACATAAATAACATAGGCTAAAATACTCATCCGATGCTTCTAGAATAATCCTACCCCAATGTACCTAACCTAAGTGTAGTACAAGGGAAGAAGTAGGTGCTGTTTTAGCTATAGTCTAGTTTTAGTTTTGCCAAGAGTTGGCAAAAGTTTTTCTAGGTTCCAATCAGCTCCGTACCTTAGAATGAGAGAGGTTGGTATCTCCTTCCGGGACTCGCTCTCTAACAGCCCGCAAGGGGAGTCAGAAACACTGGAGCTGGATTCTCGGCAAGGAGGATGACAGCATCTGGTCAGTGCGTCTGGAGGGGACTCTGCTTCCTTCCGAACTTCCTGTGGCGAGCCACATCGTGCAAGTAGCTAGCCGAACTGCACTATGGTTTGCCATAGCAAGTGAAGGTATATTTATACATTGAAGGTGTTTAGGAATGCCAGTATTGACATACAAGTCGGGCTCAAGAACGTCATGAATGAACCTCTAAGGAATAGATGTTCATGCATATTAAATGAGTTCTTGGAGAAATCAATATCCAGGCAAGGGGAAGTCCTAAAGGCTTAAGAGTCTGGTTTTCCAAGAACTCGTTGTGACGAAGATGAACAGATGTAGTTGACAATGCCTGTATTTGGTTAGCATGAGCAATGCCTAAATAAGGGCTGGATTTCTATGCCTAAATAAGGGCAATGTGGATTGTACCTATATATGGGCATACATCGGGAAATCTATATACGGTATCTAAATCAACATACAACAATAGGTTGATAATTTTTAAATTCATGAGGGTCCTCACCATTCCTGTGAACAAGACAAATTATGGCTTCTAGTAAGGTAGCAGAATTTGAAGAGGACACTATGAAATGACGAATCAAAGAATATAAATAAGGAAGGAGAATATTAGAGAAGTGAAGATAAAACTCTGTGAAGCCATCAGGGCCTGATGTTTTCCCCAACTTCAACGTTTGTATGGCTGAAGAAGTTTCCTCAGAAGTAAGGTAATTCTCTAAGGAGTCAACCTTCAGATTTGGGAGAATATGATGAGGGATCTGATCTAAATATTCTACAATTGCTTAGGAATGAGAAGCTGACTCAGGTTCATAAAGAGATTTATTGAATTGAACAAATTCTTCTTATATAGCTAGATGTTTAGTAGTGAAATTGCATCAACAATGTGTCACTCCCGTCTTCTCTTAAGATAATTTGGCAATAAGTTACTAGTCTTATTCCATCCACCATAACAATATGCATTTTTCTTAAGAAGACTAGAATCGGCTTCCTCAGTAGAAAGGGTATTAAATTGCAGTTTGGCTTGACGCAAAGTTCTAACGTCAGAAGACAATTTAGAGGAGAAATATTTATAGTATGCTCTCTTAAGTGACTCTTCTTCTTCTTGGATAAATAACTTAAAATGAAATCTCATGCTGAGGCTTTGAACGTATCCTAGAGTAAAGGAGATGAAACATCCACGTCATCATTAAGCAAAAAACGGTCTGAGGCAAAAGAAATGAATGCATTCGAAAACTGAGCATTCTGCAATAAAGAATTATTCAATTGCAATCTATGCGAAGAAGAATGAGGAGGAACCAAATAAAAGTCTGTAATAACCATAGCATGGTCAGAAAGCACAATGGGAGTTATATGAGTTTGTATAATATATTGTGTAAGGCACTTAGAAAGAAATATGTGGTCTAATTCTGAAAGCGTACTATGAGAAGTTGAATATAAGGCATAATCTCGGGTCTCAGGGTTAAACAATCTCCAGGAATCTACCAAGGCTCCTTTAGGGATAGAAAAGAGAAAGTTTTAATACATTTTACTAAGCACAAATTGAATTTAGGATTGTCTATCTAAATATGGGTCTATAATTTTAATACAGCCCCCTTCTAGGATAAATATGTATCTTGAAATGTTGTGCATTTTTGCACAACGGAGGGCCAAAATGTTAAATTAGGTTTTGAAGGCACATAAACATTTATTAAAGTAAGAGAAATATTGTCAATAATAGGATTCACAATAATCCATCTTCCCTCATCATCTTCTTGAGACACCATTGTAACATTGAGGATTTTTTTACACACTATCACAACTCCATTCTTTTAATTCAGCGAAGGGGAAACAGACACCTGCCTCACCAAATCCCACCTAAATTTCAAGGCTTCAGATTGAACAAGGTGGGTTTCACGAAGAAGAACCAAAAGGATTAGATTTACCTAGATGACATAGTACTCTCTGTCGTTTAACTGGATTTAGGGATCCTTTAATATTCCAGGATATTTCTCGGAATTATGCACAATAAAGAGATAATATTTGTTTAAGAAGCATAAGACATACAAGAAAAAGCTAACATAGAATATAAGAAAGGAAAAGCATAAGGGAGGAGGGAGAAAAGGGAGCGGAACAACATAAGAGAAGGAAAAAGACAAGGAAGGAAAATAAAAATGAAAGTATGAAAAGGATACAATGAGCAAGGTCAAATGAGAAGGCATACCCGAGAAGAGCAACAAAAGGGAATGGGGTGGTGATGATGACACAAGAACGGACGACACACCGGAGAGGAAGGAGTCACCACCAGGAGGAATATACATTCTGGAAGGATGTTACATTGTGCAAACGAATAAGACAATTCTGTTAAAAGAAAAGCGGAATAATATAATAAATTACATTACAAAATATAAAATATTACAAAAGATAAAGAACAAGAAAAACTTAATAAATCAGTTAAGTAACATATTGGAGGAATAATTAAACTCAATGGTGAACCCATTGTGACCACAATAAACAACAGAAAGAGATACGATCTATAAGAAACAACAGTATCAAAGAAAAGATCAGCATAGAGAAAGGCCAAGAGTATCCATGGTATCCGATGTATGAATTTGTATACACTTGTTGAGCTCTGCTGGGTCCTCAAATACCATAGTGTTGTTTTGATAAGTCACTTTAAAATTGCAGGGAGGAAATAAACCATATCCGGCATTTAAAGTCTTTAACTAAGGTTGAAGATTAAGGAATACTTTCCCCTTGGCTGCAGTGGTGGTAGAAACATCCTGAAACAAAAACCTGTATGACCCAACTAGGACACTTGCCATTTAGCTTTAGCCTCAGAAAGAACCAAGAGCAAATCTGTAAATTGTAAAAAGAATATGATGACCCCTCTATGTTTCATGGGTGACACAGAAGAAGTAAGACGAGGGCCTAACCTCTGCGCTCTCTGGTTATTGAGCGAGGTGGAAGATGGCATATCCAACAATTTTGGAAGGAAAGAAGAAAAAAAGGAAACATGATCATCACCTTCAAGTGCCTCAGGAAGACCGTAAATATGGAGGTTGTTTTACCACTTCCTGTTTTCCAAATCTACTTCATGCTTCTTCAGCTGACCAATCTCCTTTTCCAAATGATGGACTTTAGATGTTTCATCATGTAATTCTACCACCTGCTACTCCACCAAAGAAACAAGATGTTGCAATAATTACCAGTTATCAACCAGATTTTCTGTACGTTTATTAGTCTCCTCAACAAAGGGACGCAAAGCACTAATCTCTTCCAGCAATAATTCCTAAAAAATTGAAGATGAAGACTTTTCAGACGATGGAGGGTCTTGTTTTAATCTCTTAGTGGCTGAAGAGGGTGACTGATTTTTACTGGAGGAGGACCGCATGGTGGAGGCACTTGGAGCAGTAGGAGTAACCATCTCTTCAGAGGCAGTGAGCTGTGCAAACAACTTTAGTATCTGCAATAGAACCACTATTGGAAGGAATTGTAGACTTCGTTTTAGATGAAAACTACAGCTTTTTTAATCTGGCCATAAAGAAGAGTATAAGACACAAAGCCAGCCAGCATATATCAGCAACCAGGACTTAAACAAAAAACCTCCAGAGAATGGTCACAGGTGCCAGGTAATAAGGTGCAAGAAAATTGCCAAGCACAATATTGAATTATGGAAGGGAAACCTTTAACGACATAGCAGTAGACGACTGCATTATGAGTCTACAAGAATAAGCAAAAATAAGGATCCAGTATACTCAGACCACATCCTGTATGCTAAATATGGCAAGCTAGAGCAATACAAGATGGAGGCGCCTGATATTGCTTGGTGCTTAAAGGTGAGCAAGCGATTCAGAAAAGGGGGTGGTGATGAACAGAGTGTCTGAATTAAGCAGACCACTCTTACCCAGTCCAAAGATCAGGGCTTGATCCATCACCGTTATTTATCTCACTGCCCCATCCCAGCTCAGAACCTGGCTATATGCAAATTAGTCTGTCCCTGGCCCAGTGCATCATGGGAACAGGGCAGACCAAACTACCAAGCCAATTCTTCACCAGAAAGGAGACAAGCTACCGGGGACCGGTTTCTGGCATTTCAGCCTCTTCGGCCCGGCTTGATTGAATCCTGATGGAGCAGTGAGAAAGGGACTCATGTCTGAGTATACCCTGCCACACCTATAGTGGCCAAAAACGATTCAGAAAAGGGGGTGGTGATGAACAGAGTGTCTGAATTAAGCAGACCACTCTTACCCAGTCCAAAGATCAGGGCTTGATCCATCACCGTTATTTATCTCACTGCCCCATCCCAGCTCAGAACCTGGCTATAAGCAAATTAGTCTGTCCCTGGCCCAGTGCATCATGGGAACAGGGCAGACCAAACTACCAAGCCAATTCTTCACCAGAAAGGAGACAAGCTACCGGGGACCGGTTTCTGGCATTTCAGCCTCTTCGGCCCGGCTTGCTTGAAACCTGATGGAGCAGTGAGAAAGGGACTCATGTCTGAGTATACCCTGCCACACCTATAGTGGCCAAAAACGATTCAGAAAAGGGGGTGGTGATGAACAGAGTGTCTGAATTAAGCAGACCACTCTTACCCAGTCCAAAGATCAGGGCTTGATCCATCACCGTTATTTATCTCACTGCCCCATCCCAGCTCAGAACCTGGCTATATGCAAATTAGTCTGTCCCTGGCCCAGTGCATCATGGGAACAGGGCAGACCAAACTACCAAGCCAATTCTTCACCAGAAAGGAGACAAGCTACCGGGGACCGGTTTCTGGCATTTCAGCCTCTTCGGCCCGGCTTGCTTGAATCCTGATGGAGCAGTGAGAAAGGGACTCATGTCTGAGTATACCCTGCCACACCTATAGTGGCCAAAAACGATTCAGAAAAGGGGGTGGTGATGAACAGAGTGTCTGAATTAAGCAGACCACTCTTACCCAGTCCAAAGATCAGGGCTTGATCCATCACCGTTATTTATCTCACTGCCCCATCCCAGCTCAGAACCTGGCTATATGCAAATTAGTCTGTCCCTGGCCCAGTGCATCATGGGAACAGGGCAGACCAAACTACCAAGCCAATTCTTCACCAGAAAGGAGACAAGCTACCGGGGACCGGTTTCTGGCATTTCAGCCTCTTCGGCCCGGCTTGCTTTCAGAGACTCTGTCCATCACCACCCCTTGTTGTAAATAATTTTGTCCACCCTAAGCGTGGAAGGGTATACTCAGATGTGAGTCCCTTGCTCATTGCACCATCAGGATTCAAGCAAGCCGGCCCGAAGACGGCTGAAATGCCAGAAACCGGTCCCCGGAAGCTTGTTTCCTTCCCAGTGTAAGAATTGGCTTTTGTAGTCTGGTCTGCCCTGTTCCCATGATGCACTGGGCCAGGGACAGACTAATTTGCATACAGCCAGGTTCTGAAACTGGGATGGTGCAATGAGCTAAAAAACGGTGTTGGATCTGGCCCTGATCTCTTGACTGGGTGAGAGTACTCTGCTTAATTCAGAGACTCTGTCCATCACCACCCCTTGTTGTAAATAATTTTGTCCACCCTAAGCGTGGAAGGGTATACTCAGATGTGAGTCCCTTGCTCATTGCACCATCAGGATTCAAGCAAGCCGGGCCGAAGACGGCTGAAATGCCAGAAACCGGTCCCCGGAAGCTTGTTTCCTTCCCAGTGTAAGAATTGGCTTTTGTAGTCTGATCTGCCCTGTTCCCATGATGCACTGGGCCAGGGACAGACTAATTTGCATACAGCCAGGTTCTGAAACTGGGATGGTGCAATGAGCTAAAAAACGGTGTTGGATCTGGCCCTGATCTCTTAACTGGGTGAGAGTACTCTGCTTAATTCAGAGACTCTGTCCATCACCACCCCTTGTTGTAAATAATTTTGTCCACCCTAAGCGTGGAAGGGTATACTCAGATGTGAGTCCCTTGCTCATTGCACCATCAGGATTCAAGCAAGCCGGGCCGAAGACGGCTGAAATGCCAGAAACCGGTCCCCGGAAGCTTGTTTCCTTCCCAGTGTAAGAATTGGCTTTTGTAGTCTGGTCTGCCCTGTTCCCATGATGCACTGGGCCAGGGACAGACTAATTTGCATACAGCCAGGTTCTGAAACTGGGATGGTGCAATGAGCTAAAAAACGGTGTTGGATCTGGCCCTGATCTCTTGACTGGGTGAGAGTACTCTGCTTAATTCAGAGACTCTGTCCATCACCACCCCTTGTTGTAAATAATTTTGTCCACCCTAAGCGTGGAAGGGTATACTCAGATGTGAGTCCCTTGCTCATTGCACCATCAGGATTCAAGCAAGCCGGGCCGAAGACGGCTGAAATGCCAGAAACCGGTCCCCGGAAGCTTGTTTCCTTCCCAGTGTAAGAATTGGCTTTTGTAGTCTGGTCTGCCCTGTTCCCATGATGCACTGGGCCAGGGACAGACTAATTTGCATACAGCCAGGTTCTGAAACTGGGATGGTGCAATGAGCTAAAAAACGGTTTTGGATCTGGCCCTGATCTCTTGACTGGGTTAGAGTACTCTGCTTAATTCAGAGACTCTGTCCATCACCACCCCTTGTTGTAAATAAAGGTGAGCAAGAGCAGAGCATTTTGCTTCATTCCACCCGTTCTTCCTACAAGCGACGACCATCCACACAGCTTCAGAAATGGCAAATAGGCGTTTGAAGGTCCCGGCGCAGCAGAACCCATGCCTCCTAGGTTTTGAGTGTTTTCATTTATTTCCTGACTTTTTATATATACAATATCTAAGGAATTTGAGTAATGTATAATTCAGAATTGTAAAAAATGTTTGAAAACCACATGGTACCTGGACACCTCGCTTGTCACTTGCCTGTGTCCTCCAATTCCTGCTTTTTGCAAATTGATCCAGGGAAATCATGGCTGCCTGGGGTTTCCCGGAGGGGTTTTCATGACTGGGTTATCTTGCTGACTGTTCTTTCTGTCCACAGAAGATCTGCCCATCACAGGACCTACTTAATGGAGGCCACAGCATGACCCCGCAGCATGCTGGTGGTACGCTGAAGGCGCGCCAAAGGCAGCCTTTCTATGCCGAGCAATGCCTGGACCGCACCCAGCGCCACAACCCCTGGCCCTCCTGCCCCGGAAGATACACCAGTGCTGACTTTTACACCCTTGAACCCGGATACCTCAACAAGCACTGCCACTGCCCGACCCACGTTCCATGTTAAGACCTTTTACCTGCAACCACTGCCACTTCACCCTCCACTGTACACACACCAGCCCACTGACCAGTCCCACCCCAAATATGCTACAGACATCACCTGAACAAAAGAACTACTTGCATGCACCCTTCACAACATATTAACTATGGAAGTAGGTCAAATCAACATCCACCCAAGACATTGCCATAGCTATCCCCGACAGATATAAAATTACTAAGCAGGACCTCATCAACAAACCGTGAGGAGGAACAGCCATCATCCACAAAGAGACCCACAGTGTACTAACACCATGGACAATACAACTACCCCTATGGACCATCTTAGCTTCAAGCTCCACATAGACGACAAGACAACCATCAGAGGCACCCTCCGGTACTGAACCCCAGGTCTGCGCTCCAGCTTCTGCAACACCTTTGCAGACTTTACTACACCCCTAGCCTTAGACTACAAGGACTACATCTTCCTCAGTGACCTAAATGTGTACATCAACAACCCCAATGACATAAAAAACGCACAGCTCCTCGACAGTATGAGCAGCTTTGGATTAACCTAGATCATCCACGACTCTACACACACTGCTTGACATATGCTGGACCCAATTTTCACATCATGCAACTGAGTCTAATACAGCCATGTCACAGAACTCACATGGACCAATCACTCAATTGTCCACTTCAACATCCCCAGCCCCCACACCACCACCCTCAAGACGACCAGCGCCCTCTTCTAGAGGTGGAACAAAATCTCAGAGACCAGCTTGGCGAATGCTTTCAACACCTCCAACCCTTCACCACCTCGAATAGGAAGTGAAAAAAATCAACACCTGGATCACCTATTGCGCAGACAGCATTGTCTCCATCAAGGGCAACATCTAGAGAACAACCTCCAAAAGGCCAGCTGCTACACTCAAGAACTGGGAACAGCAAAAAGTTGGATAGGAGATGGTGCCTCAGCAAGGACACCTCCGACAGGGCAGCCTTCAAGAGATCCCTCAACCTATACCACCGCCTGCTGAGGGCAACAAAGAAGACAGTCCTTGCCATATGAACCCAAACCAGCGCCAACAATGGCAAGGAACTTTTCAACATCATTAAGGAATGCTCTAACCTGGCTGCCAGTGAAAACAACATCACATCCAACCAGGAGCTGTTCTACAACCTCGCCAACTTCTTCCACAGCAAGATCACAATAATATACAGAACCCTCAAACCCCAACAGGCCCCTATGGACTTCCTCAACAGATATGCTACCACCATAACCGACATGAACCACACACTGACCGTTTGGACGATCCACTCCACCAAAGACACCACCTCGACCATGAAATGTATCCAGTCGGGAGGTTCCACAGACCCATGCCTGCACCTCATATTCAACCTTGGAAACTAAAGGACTGGCCAGGAACTGACCACCCTACTCAACACCTCCATCACCACCACATTTCCCAATGGCTGGAAACACACTATTGACAATGGTCAATTATATTTGTAACTAAGTTACACATGGAAGTATACTCTTACACTTTTGAGTAACTTTGCTACATTTGGCTATTCACCATTAACCAAGTAGAAAGTAACTCCGAAGTGTAGACTTAAATGTTATTATCCCCACCGTGCTAAACAGTGTGTGAAGGCTAATACGTTACTAGAGTCAAAATGGAGCAGTTGTAGGGGAAGCAGCACACTGCAACACTCTCTCTTAGAAAATAATGGAGGGAGGGTCCTAAAATAGCACCTAAGAGGGAACATTTTTAAAGTAAATTAATTATTTCATCTAACTAATGATTTTGAAGAACAATTACCTTCTTTTATATTACCAATATACATAACCTTTGTTAGGTTTTATTATAAACATTTCTCTAAATAAATCTTAAAGAATACTTTTAAAGTTAATTTAATATTTTTGACCTAACATTCATTAGCACTATTTACCTAATTATAAATTAAATATTTAATTTAAAATTAGGTAAATAGTGCTAAAGAATGTGTCACTTGTTTCTTCACTTAATATGAATATATAATATATTAATTTACATTGATATTTGTCATGAAAACAGTTAACTAATTTATTTCAAGCTAAATGGTCTACGTGTCCCTATAATTTCACTATAGTTTATCAAAGGGATATTGCTGATGGTGGAGATCTCTCTATGGTACATGTATAGAAAGTGTTTAAAAGTCTGTTAAACATGAACAAAATCAAATACTATTTGTTTGTTATGGTAATAATGTAAATAGATTTTATATTTATTTTAAATCTAGAACAAAATAATGAATGCTACTGTACCATAACCTCATTTTAATTTAAAATGTGTTTATTTTGAATATATGAAATATTACATTATAATTATTTTAAAATAAAATCCCATTTAAAGCAAACATTAGGGGCACTTCTTCTGTTCCTCCTTAGGTCCACAGTGTTCTAAAAAAGGTTCCCAATAGTACCACATTTATGCCTGACACCAGCTTGTGGATGGAGATGGCTCCTGGCCCCTTCCCAGCTAGTAGAGTAAATGGTCTTATGGTTACCCTCACCCACCTTTGTTGCAATTCCTCTGAGATCTACTGCCATCCAACCCATTGTAATCCTGACTCAAGAATCTAAGATCAAGAAAACCTTCATCCCTTGTACCTAGAGGTGTGGCCATGGTTTTGAACAGTCTACACTCCGATGGTCAAACCAGTTCGGTGGGCTTCTCTCCCTCCATGGGGCTTGTTGCCTGCCCAACTGGGAGGATGAAATAGAGGTCATGTGCAGGTGTGAACTACATCTGTGTGAGAGGGAAAGACCCTTTGAAGCTAATTGAATTCCTCGGCACAGCCCAACTAGTCTTCCTGCCAGAAAAGTGAATACACCTTCCCACAGCCAGGCCGCAATCTCTGCTCTAGAACAAGTTTGTACAACTTCTTTTACCAGTTTCCCCTTCTCACGCTCGATTCCTGCTACCACTTTCTGTCTTTTATCTGTTTTTATTCCCTTTCCACTAGTTTTGGTTACAGCTCGTCAGGTAGTTTGGGGAGGTGGCTATTAAAGAGCCTCCCCTACCTGACATGGGTGCTTGGCTTTACTGTTCCAGGATTCCAGCCCGAGAGGACGCAGGAGCGTGCCTCTCCTTTTCAAACTTTCAGACTCCTATCCTGAGAGGACGCAGGAGCGTGCCTCTCCTTTTCAAACTTCCAAACTCTTATCCTGAGAGGACGCAGGAGCGTGCCTCTCCTTTTTCAAACTTCCAGACTCTTATCCCGAGAGGACGCAGGAGCGTGCCTCTCCTTTTCAAACTTTCAGACTCCTACCCTGAGAGGGCACAGGAGCATGCCTCTCTTCCTCTTTATCACAGCAGGAATTGTGAGTACCTCCCATGAGCGGCAGGAGCCCCAAGAACCTTCTGTAAGCCACAGAAGCCGCAAACATTCCCCCACTGCAGCAGAAGCAGCAAGTCATTTTCTGCAGTGGCAGGAGCCGCAAAACATTCCCCTAGCGCGGCAGAAGGCGCAAGTCAATTTCTGCAGCAGCAGAAGCTGCAAATCATTTCCCAACTGTGTCAGGAGCTGCAAGTCAATGTCCGCAGTGGCAAAAGCTGCAAGTCCCTTTTCTGCAGCGGCAAGAGCCGCGAAACCTTTCCCTACTGCGGCAGGATCTGATAGTACTTTCCCTGATGCCGACTTCGAGCGCAATCGCCTGTATGGTCTGGTACTATCGACCACCCCCTCCCTGTCATGTGCACCACCACATCAACCCTTAAAGTAATTAGCCATGCGAGGAGTTTTCTTTGGAAGGCAGGGGGTCTTACCCCTCAATCAATCAATCAATCAAGGCATTTATATAGCGCGCTACTCACCCAGAGGGTCTCAAGGCGCTTGGGGGGGGTCCGCTACTGCTCGAACAGCCAGGTCTTGAGCTGCCTCCTGAAGGCGAGGTGGTCCTGGGTGAGGCGAAGGTGGGTGGGGAGGGAGTTCCATGTCTTGGCGGCCAGGTAGGAGAAGGACCTTCCTCCTGTGGTGGCTCTTCGGATACGGGGGACGGCGGCGAGGGCGTGGTTGGTCGATCGAAGCTGGCGGGTGGGAGTGTAGAAGTTGAGTCGGTTGTTGAGGTATCCTGGGCCTTGGTTGTGCAGGGCTTTGTGTGCGGGGGTGAGGAGTCGGAACGTGATTCTCTTGTTGATCGGGAGCCAGTGCAGGTCTCTCAGGTATCCGGAGATGTGGCTGTGTCGGGGGATGTCCAGGATGAGTCTTGCTGAGGCGTTCTGGATCCGCTGGAGTCTCTTCTGGAGTTTGGCAGTGGTTCCGGCGTAGAGGGAGTTGCCGTAGTCCAGTCGGCTGGTGACGAAGGCCTGGGTGACCGTCTTCCTAGTCTCGGTGGGGATCCACCGGAAGATCTTGCGTAGCATGCGCAGGGTGTTGAAGCATGACGAGGAGACGGCGTTGATTTGTCTGGTCATGGACAGGGAGGAGTCCAGGATGAAGCCCAGGTTTCGTGCGTGGTCCGTTGGTTTGGGTGCGCTGCCCAGGGCAGGGGGCCACCAGGAGTCGTCCCAGGCGGAGGGTGAAGATCCTAGGATGAGGACTTCCGTCTTATCTGAGTTCAGTTTCAGGCGGCTGTTCATCATCCACTCGGCTACGTCTTTCATCCCTTCGTGTAGGTTGGCTCTGGCGGTGGCGGGGTCGTTGGTGAGGGAGAGGATCAGCTGGGTGTCGTCGGCGTAAGAGATGATGTTGAGGTTGTGCTGGCGTGCGATGGCCACGAGGGGGCTCATGTAGACATTGAAGAGGGTGGGGCTGAGCGATGAACCTTGGGGGACTCCGCAGATTACTTCGGTGGCCTCTGATTTGAACGGGGGGAGGCGGACTCTCTGTGTCCTTCCGGCGAGGAAGGAGGTGATCAATTCTAGTGCCTTCTCTTGGATTCCGACATTTCTGAGGCGCTGTGCTAGGGTGCGGTGGCAGACAGTGTCGAATGCTGCGGAGAGGTCCAGGAGGATGAGGGCCGCTGTTTCCCCGTTGTCGAGCAGGGCTCGGATGTCGTCAGTGGCGGCAATGAGGGCGGTCTCGGTGCTCTGGTTGGCCCGGAAGCCAGACTGCGAGGGGTCGAGGGATCCATTCGTCTCGAGGAAGGCGGCCAGCTGCTTGTTGACGGTCTTCTCGATGACTTTGGCTGGAAACGGGAGGAGCGAGATGGGGCGGTAGTTTTTGAGTCCGGTGGGGTCCGCTGATGGTTTCTTCAGTAGAGCGCTGAGTTCGGCGTGCTTCCAGCTCTCCGGGAAGGTTGCGGTGGCGAAGGAGGTGTTGATGATGTCCCGTAGGTGGGGTGCGATGATGGAGTCGGCCTTGTTGAAGACGTGGTGAGGGCAGGGGTCGTTGGAGATCCGGAGTGGATGGAGTTCATCGTGCGTAGGGTTTCTTCGGTGTTGATCGGGGTCCAGGCATGGAGGGTGGTGGTGGGGGGCGCAGGTGCGGTCGTGGGGAGCGTTGACTGTGTGCTGAAGCTGTTGTGTATATCTGCCATCTTGTTGTGGAAGTAGGAGGCGAGGGAGTTGCAGAGGTCTTGCGATGGGGTGATGTCGTGGTTTCCGGCGCTGGGGTTGGAGAGCTCTTTGACGATTTTGAAGAGTTCCTTGCTGTTGTGTGCGTTGTTGTCTAGTCGCTCCTTGAATGCGGTTTTCTTGGTGGTGTGGATCAGTTGGTTGTGTTTTCGGGTGGCGAGTTCGAGGGTGGTCATGTTGTCTGGTGTTGGGTCTCTGCGCCAGGCTCTCTCGAGGGCTCGGCAGTTCTTCTTGGAGCTCTTGAGTTCGTCGGTGGACCATGGTGCTTTCTTACTGCCGGGTCTGCTGGGCGGGGTCCTCAGTGGGGCGAGGTTGTCTGCGCAGTTGCTGATCCACCTCGTGGGGTTGTTGGCGGCCTGGCTGGGGTTCGCTGAGCTGGCGGGGGGGTCCTGCCCCGGGGTGCGACGAGCTGGTGGGCTGTGATCTTGTTCCAGCTTCTGCGTGCAACCTGTTGCTGGTGGTGGTGGATCGTGTTCTTTTTGAAGCTGAAGTGGACGCAGCTGTGGTCCGTCCAGTGGAGTCCGGTGGCGTGGCTGAAGGCGATGTCCTTGCTGGAGGAGAAGACGGGGTCGAGCGTGTGTCTGGCGTAGTGGGTGGGGGTGGTCACCAGCTGCTTGAGACCGAGGTTGGCGAGGTTGTCCAGTAAGGTGGTGGTGTTGCGGTCGTTGTTGTTCTCCAGGTGGAAGTTGAGGTCCCCGAGGAGGATGTAGTCAACGGAGGGGAGGGCGTGCGGTCTGATGAAGTTGGCGATGTCTTCGCTGAATTGTGTGCGTGGTCCCGGGGGTCTGTAGATGAGGGTGCCTCTGAGGGTGGTCTTGGGGTCGGTGTGGATCTGGAAGTGCAGGTGTTTGGCGGCTCTGAAGGTGTCGTCGATGTTAGTCGTGATGCGGATGGTGTTCCTGTGGATGATGGCGATGCCTCCTCCGGTCTGATTGACGCGGTCCCTCCGGGTGATCTTGTATCCGTCCGGGATGGCGATGGCGATGTTGGGTGCTGAGGAGGCGTTCAACCAGGTTTCCGTGAGGAAGGCGACGTCTGGTGATGTTGTGTCGAGCAGGTTCCAGAGTTCCACGGCGTGTCTGTGGACGGAGCGGGTGTTGAGCAGGATGCACTTCAAGTGGCTGCTGCTGGTTTTCGGTTTGGCGGGTGCGGGTGCCGTGCAGGTCCGGATGCAGGAGAACTTGCAGGAGTGGCAGCTGAAAGGTCCGTGTGTGCGTCTTGGGGTGGCTCGGTAGCATCCAGGGATCCGGCCGGTGTTGAGTGCGTTGAGGGCGGCGGCGTCGTAGGTCTGTCGGGGCGTCTTGCATCAGCGGGGGCCAGGGGTCCTGGCACTGGGCGCGGTCCAGGCGCGGACGGGCGCAGACGGGCGCAGACGGGCGCAGACTTTGGCGCGCCTTCGGCGCACAATCGGCATGCCCGCTGCGCGTCAACGCTGCGCGTGGGATTGGGCGACATAAGTTAGGAGCCGGGAGGGCGGGTCAGCTGGGTGGCGGCGAATGGGCGTCTGGGGGCGTGGCCGCAGGGAGGCAGCGGCGGGAAAAGTCTGGGCGAGCGGCGGCTCTGCGGTGGATGGGGTGCTCTGGCGGCCGGCTCTGCGGTGGCTGGGGCGCTCTGGCGGCCGGTACTGCGGGCTGGGTCGCTCAAGTGCGGTCGGAGTCAGCGGGAGGCAGGAGGGGGTGACCAGGCCTAGGGAAGGCGCTGTGGTCACTGAGGAGGGCTGTCCGCGGTCCCCTTAAGTTAGGAGCCGGGAGGGTGGGTCAGCTGGGTGGCGGCGAATGAGCGTCGGGGGGCGTGGCCGCAGGGAGGCAGCGGCGGGAAAAGTCTGGGCAAGCGGCAGCTCTGCGGTGGCTGGGGCGCTCTGGCGGCCGGTACTGCGGGCTGGGTCGCTCAAGTGCGGTCGGCGTCAGCGGGAGGCAGGAGGGGGTGACCAGGCCTAGTGAAGGCGCTGTGGTCCCTTGGTCAAGGATTACAATAGATACGACAAATAAGTAACCTGTGAAAGGGAAAAAAGGCCTAAGGACAAAACCAAGTACACACACTTCAATGCACACAAAATTGTTCACATTCCAATACTACCGCCTGTAAAAAGGGGAAAAAGGCCTAAGGAAAAAATTCACACCAAACATATTTACAATGTCATAGTACCATCAACAGTAATACCAACTAACGTTCAAACTGAAACTCTGCTTCAAGGGCTGGTGGGTGGTAAAATTATTCATCCCCTAGCTGAGGGGCACGGAGCGAGCCTGGAGAGCGCGGGTGTAAGAGGGCGCCTCCCACGCTCTCCAGGCCTTTTAACCTCTTTTTGGAATGGGGCGGACCAGCTCCCGCTGGCCCGCCTCGACCTGGCCCCTCCCCTTGACCCGGAAGCACTCTTACTGCTTCCGGGTCAACGGCGGGGCCTGCACCAATCGGTGGTGGGGTGCCCCCCAGCCGCGTCATCAAGACGCGGCAAGAAGGGGGGAAGCCCCACAATCGAGGACACGGGGGAGGGGAAAGCCGGGCCCTGCCATATGTGCGTCGGGGCCGAGCGGCCCCCCTTTCCTATCTCACTCCTTTCTTTGAGGCGCACAGCAGGAGACGGCAGCACCGCCTCTAACGCGAGCACGATTTTGCTTTTTTCATTGTTTATGCTTTCTCATTCCGGAACGAGGGCCATCAGGAGTTGCCAGTGCTTGGTTCCGTACTTTATGAGACAAATCCCCTGAGGTGGAGCATTTGTTTTGTTTTATTTGGAATCTGTGTAGGGTGTGAAGAGTGCACTTTCCTTCGTTTTGTTTGTACCACTGTGCAAGAGTCAATTGCACTATCTGGTATAGAGTTAATTTCCTTTCCCAAACCCAGCCATCCCTTCTGCGCAGCATCCATGGAGAATAACTAGGCCCTCTGGACCTGTTAATCCATTTTCAACTGGATTGTGCTATACGCTACCATGCTGTGTCAACCATGGTGAGTGTGTGTTCCTTTTCTTTTTTCTTTTTCGGACAACGACTTTGACTAAAGTGTATTTCCCGCACCTTTTTGTTCTCACCTTTAAAGACCTTCTATCACTCCTGTCTTGTAGACCTAAAGTTGTTCCTACCCTCTCTGAGGCTACCCTGCAGACACTGTCTGTATTGCCTTCCGCCTGATCACGCCACGATCTGACATGACGCCTAATACCTTTCCTTCATTTCCCAGCATACCAGGGGTGGTGTATTTCTCTTCCCTTTCCCCTTGGGACCCATCAACCTTACTGTGGTAGTCTGTGTGGAGGATTGGCCCAGAGGTGAGATGGTGGCTCTGTTTGTTCCTGCGGTACCTGGTATTCAGGTGAGTGCGGGTTGTAACACCTTCACCAGCTTGGGTGACAGTTGGAAGCTAATGCAAATTAGTCTCTAGGAGCTTCAGGAAGGAAATATTTACACTTCATTATTGAGTTGGGCTTTTAATAAATATAAAAAACAGTTCTTATATAACATTGCATGCCATGTGTATACTTTGGACCCCGGATACCACGGCCTTATAGAAAAGGTAATTATTTCTATTAGGGTTAGCCAATGTTGGCATGTTTTAGGATTCAGAATCCCTGCATGGATTTGGTTACCCGTTCCAGGGTATAGGGTCTAAATTTCCAGCAGCATCTGTATACAAAATTGAGGGGGACAACAGAAAAACATGCAATTTATCATAATCATTAACCAGAACACTGGTGTGACAAGCTGTACTATCTTGATCTTGGGTGGTAAATAGGGAGCAGGCTTTTACCCCCAAGCTTGAATCAAGAAAACGAATTGCTGAATGAGGCTTCTTAGTCATAATAAAGTGATTTATTCTGTGATCGGATAGAGATTAATTCTCATCAAATAATTTGTTGGTATGAGTTCCTAAAATGCATTGCTTCAACATGTGTTTTTCACTGTCAACTAGCATGTTCAGTAGTAGAGACTCCACCCTCTGAGCATCTTTATATTATTGGTGGACAGCAGATTGCAAAGTATTGCCATTAATACCAGCTGTAATTGTACGCTATATTATATTCTTACATTGTGATTGAATTTTATCTTCTAAGAAAATTTAACAAAATTCTTATTCCAGGCAATCACTGCAGTATGATACTTTGGAATAGCACACTTGGGAGAAGACTTGCCTCATTAACTTGTTTCTGGTAGCAATGTGCCTTCTGGAGAACTGGGTCCTTGTGGATTTCCTTAGTGATAGCAGCTCCTTAGGGCTTTTCTGTTTCTGCTAATGTTTTCTTCATTTGTTTTTGTTCTTTTGCTTTTGTTGAGCTCACTGGTGTATTAGAGGTGAGAGTGTTTTTTGAGAAGTTAGGAACTGGCCAAACTGTTTATAATGGTACTTTTTATTTAATTTTCATTTTATTAGCCCTACATATAACACAATACACTACAGAAAAGCATTGAAATAAATCCATTAACCAAATCCAAAATCACATAAGAACACAAAGGATAGAGCTTACATTGTACAACAGAGATAAATATGAAAATAACTTTAAACAAAACTAATTACAGTAACTAACACTAAAATTCATATGTACCGCAAATTCTAATCCCACTGAAGACTGGACCAAACCCCTTTGAATTTTAACCAGGAAAGTGGGCCTCTGGCTTTGGCTAGAGCCCGTTCCATTTTGTAAACTTCTCTGAGTAGGACCCAAAATTCATTAATACTAGGACTTGTTTTTTTAATCCAAACTCGACAATACACAAATGAGCTCATGCAATTATGATTGAAACAAATGGTCCTGAAGACAACCCCGATTTAGTATTGCTCCCAATACTATTTCCTGCTCTGTCATCAGAATAGCATGGCCGACCAGTGTTGAAAAAACATGATTAACATCAGACCAAAATGAACTCAGCTTTGAACACGTAACAAACATATGTCGTTAATCAGTAGCATGCTCTTGGCATTCTGGGCAATATGATTTAGCTGATGATTAGTTCACAGCCCATTTAGAAATACTCTCTGGAGTATAGTACAGCATGAATATGACCCTATGCTGCTGTAGTTTCAAATTAACTGATGCTACTACTGAATCTATGGTTTCCAAAGATTCCTGTACTTCCTCTTTAGTTATAGCAGTTTCGTAAATCCGACTTAACTTTGCTGCAATATGTATGCCGTCATCGCTAGCAGTAGCTAGAAGTTTCTGATATACTTTACCAATAATGTTTGGCCTGAAATCTGAAATAGTGCAGATAACACCTTGGATGGCTAGGCATCTGTAATAGACCCAGACCACGGGTAGAGTAGTCCCTAATTTGCAAATACTTAAAAAATGTATTCTGCGACAACCCAACCTCTACTTTCAACGCAGCAAATGGTCAAAATCCTTGTCTAGCATACAACTGGCCAAGCTGTACTATACCCTTACTTTGCCACCTTCTCTCAACGTAGTCGTGAAATATATCGGGTAATGTGGGGTTTTCCCATAACATGTATGCATTCAGCTCTGGTAGTGAATATGCCTTACAAATGTCATGCTATATCCTAACGATATCTCCGACTACCTTAAATCTAACCCTCTTATAGTAGTTGGAGTCAGCAGTTTTATATAGCAAAAACCCAGTGTCTGGTCTGCAAGCCAATTGGTATGAGAACCAGACTATGCCAGTGTCGGTCCATTGAGCAAACTTTGAGTTCTACCAACAAATGCGGCCCAAAAGTATAATTTAATATCTGGAAGCTTAGAGCAGCCTTGTTTATATGACATCTTAATGTATCAAAGGGCTCTCCTTGCACACCGATAGCCCCAAATAAAGCTACCTACGGCACCATCTAAGCGCTTAAAAACACCAATGGCACCCTAAATGGAATTGCACAATATAGGTACAAAAACCTAGGAAGAATATTCATTTTTACAATATTTCACCACCCAAATATACTGAGGGGAAAACAGTGCCAACTACGCAACTTTGCCACCACCTTCTTTAGCAATGACTCATATTTTAATGTCATCACCTCATCAACTTGACTACTGATGCAAACTCCCAGATATGTTTCCGGTCTTGTAATCCCCAATGCAACTGAGACCGTATCAAGTTGGTAATTTAAAGTTGTCTGTGTCTTATTTAAATTTAATTTGTAGCCATAGAAAGACCTAAAACGCTGGGCTTCTTGTGTGATCTCAACTATAGCGTATTCTGGTCTGGTGGAAATTCTGCAATGTCGTCTGCATATGTGGTTAGTATAAGTTCTAGACCATTAAGAGACACTGGAGGAATCCTAGCATTATGTATCAATGTTTTATAAAAGGCTCAATGTAATGGGCGAACAATAGCGGAGAAACGGGGCACCCCTGTTGCGTACCCCTTTGAACTACAAAATAAGATGAAGAGAGGCTGTTAAGCTGAACAGCAGCAGTCGGATTACTATAAAGTTTCTGTACTGCCGAGACAAACCTCCAACCGAGACCTAGTGATATCCTCGTTGACCATAAAGATCCCAGGCCACCCGGTCAAAGGCCTTCTCGGCGTCCAGCAGCAGCATCCCAATATGCTGATTGATTTAGGTGACCGGAGACATCAAATGCAGCAATAGCTGTGTTGATGTGAGCCGCCGTGTCTCTACCAGGTACAAAGCCATGCTGCTGCTCCAAAACAAATACGTGAATAAATGGAGCCAAGCGGAAGCAAGGACTTTTGAGAAGATTTTGGCATCTGCATTAATCAAAGATATAGGACATTATGAACTCATGTCCTCTACCGGTTTCCCCTTTTTTGGGAACACAATGATATTGGTGATATTCCAGGAGGAAGGATTATTCTCCCCTGCATGATTTCATTACATATTGCCCCCCCAAAAAACTGCACTAACACATCTTTAAAAATCTTGTAAAATTCCAACTGAATTTTGTATTCGCCGACTGCTTTGCCAGCAGGCAGAGCACTAATCGCTTCCTCATTGCGCTCTCCTGAATATACTCGTAGCAGTTTGCTGACTTAAATAAGTTCAATTACCGTACAAATCAGCATAGAATAGCCTGAATGGATCCACTATATCTATAGATCTAGTATAGGCTAGACCGTCTGCCCCTTTAATTAGTTTAATGCGAGATCTAACCCTTAAATCACCAATCTGATTGGCCAACAATCAGCCAACCCTTTCCCCATATTCATATTGTTTGGATTTGCACTTATAGTAATTATTTGCTACTTTGCCTCCTAACCTTCTCTTACGTTTAGCTCTTACTTCGATAACCTGCTTATAAACCAGCTGTTTGCTGGAGGCCTTTGTGACAATCGCTCTAGCGTGTTTTTGCTCCAAATCTAACTAAGGCTTCTATTCTTGCTCCATCAGTCATACCCCCTGCTGATTCTGTTTTATAATGTGTTGCAATGTAGCCCCTCTTACATAAGACTTCATAAAATCCCAGATAACTGCAGTGCCCGCCGTGCCCCAATTATTCTCTGTATGCTCCCCCAGTGTTCCTCGCATAAATTTCACATACTCTGGATTGCTGAGGACGTGTCTAGGAAAAGAAAATTCCCTCACTAACTCTTTGTCCCCCGGTTGAAGTCGCACTGTCAGCATCACCGGGTTGTGGTCTGAAGTCATTTTAGGACAAACCTCTATGAATGCGTTTTCCACCGCAGTATTATTAATAAAAATCATATCTATTGTTGAATATGACTTGTGCGGATGCAAAAGAAAATGTGTATCCAGGTACAGATATAATCTTCTCCTGTCACGCTCTAGTTCATGTATGTGAAGATGTTCTAAAATTGCTGCCCTAGTCCTGCCCATTCTAACATGAGTTGATATATTAGTAGTATCTATATTGCTATCTAGGATACAAATAAAGTCTCCCATAACAATCAACGTGCCTGCCTACTCCAGTAATTCAGAACATAAGTATAAAAAGACATCAGGGTAATCCGTGTTAGGGCCATATTCCATACATACCGTAACCTTACGCCCAAAAATCAGAAATTGAACAATTGCCCATCTCCGTTTGGAATCGGACAGTGTTTGGAGAACAGTGGCCGGGCAGTTCTTGGACTTAAATATTACCACCCCTCGAATAAAGATTGGGTCGGAAGTACTAACAAGTATGTCATATCCAAGCTGTTTTAACTGTGCTCTCTCTTTAAAAGCTAAATGCATTTCAGACAGCCCCAAAATATGAGGTTTGAATACATGAAGTTCCTCCATTACAAGTGGGCGCTTTCCGGCATAATTGAGCCCAGACACATTCCAACACATATATTAAGGTCCAGCATTTAACCATTCTTGTGAATCCAATCCAATCATCTTCCCCCTTATTGCATGTCTCCTTCCCTTCTGCTCTACCCGTGCTAATTTAACTAAACTATCGCTGTTTAAACCCCTCCCTCCCTCCCTCCCTGACCCTCTCCCCACCTGCAGCTCAAACAAATCAACACATAACGGCTGACTACTATGCTCTGTCCCTCCACCACCCAAGCAACCCACCCCTAGTGCCTATAAAAAGGAATTTCCACCTTCTTTGCTGTCCCGAAATGGCAGGATTAGGAGGGCGCACCGTCTACACCCCCCCACAAACCCCAGGCAACCGCCTTACCCCGCCCGCTCCTCCCCAAATGTGTGTACAATAACAGCCAAACAAAACAAAAAACAGTGAAAGTATTGTGAAACATATTTCATAAGCATTCACAAATGATTCCTCTCTATTAACCCAAGAAGAAAAAAAATGTGCTGCCTTTAAACATTCAGCCCTTTCTTGTCAGCAAATTGCCACTCTGTTGAGCATCATGTTCATTAAAGAAAAAATGTAATCGGCCATCCTTCATGATCCTAGATGAGCGGGCTCTTGCAGAAATACTTCTGAACACACATCTTTGAATGGATCAATCAGTTGACGCAGCCTCCATCACTTGTCCATTGTTTGTTTAGACAAATCAGAATGCACAAATATAGGCATTGCATCCAGTTTCATAGGGGCCGACGGGCGCGCCTTCAGATAGATTGCTTGTCGTAACAAAAAGTTGCCCATATACAGCAGCTTTGGCAGTACAAAGTTAGACCTGGCTTGATTGCCCTGTGATATAAACAAAGGTAATGTATGTGCACACTGGACCTGGGTGCCCATATCCCAGTCTGGCAGGTCAGGAAAGGCTTTCTGAAAGAGACTAACAATAAAAGCCTGAGGATCTGTGCCTTCCCTCCCTTCCGGAATACCAAAAACCCTTCAATTTTGGCGCCGTTGCCGGTTCTCAAGGTTTTCGATCTTTGCTTGTATAAGCGCCATTTGAGAATCTTGCATTTTTGCAAGGTTCACAGTGTACGTGTTAGCATCCTTCACAGCTGCAACCCGTTGCTGTAGATCCGTGACCTCAGAAGAGAGCTGGGAAACCTTAGAAGTGACATCGAGCAGTGCTTGCTTTATCTCTCTACTATCAGCTTTAGCATGCTGATAGTACTCTTGGGCCTCCGCTCTCTGAGTTAATAGCACTTGCATAATTCTAGACAATGATAGCTCCTCATGTTCTGTAGGTTGCTGACCCTTGAAGAGATTTCAGTTTCTAGTGCTGCCAATGAAGGAGATACTGAACTAGGAGCCAAGGATGAGGATGTTGAAAGGCCCGGAGGCACAGTTTCCACTATTTGCACTGCTGGCTCTAATGGTAATACAGGGAGACTTAGAGACATGCTGTTTAATTCACCAGACAACCCACCATGGATCGTCAAAGCTGTTGTGAATAGTGGGTACAGTCCCACGCGTTGTTACTAGTATCAACTGCTCAGTGCCAACACCGGCTACTGCTCATGCTGCCGTTGCATCTGTTGCCATGTTTCCAGAGTTAGGCAACCTTGAAATAATAGCCTTGACTTCATCCTTTGTAGCAACCCATTTGCGTAAAGGACTTGCTCCAGGACCGACTTTTACAGTGTTAGCCGCTGCCTCCCTAAACCTCCCCACTGTATTAGTTACTTGAAGCTTTACTCCACCACCCGACCCTTGCCTCCTTTACCAGCCCTTGTCACTTTAAGACCTTTCGCTTTAGCACCTTTTGCCCCCTGCAGAAGTTTGGCTTTTGGACTACTGAAAACCCCTGCATCATTAGTACAACTTCTCAAAGTGCTATTAAGTGCCCTGCTGTTTCGCAGATTCTGCTGGGTGGCTAATTTGGCTGTTTCTCAAGACTCAAGTAGGGTTAGGTGATGCCAAATCTGTGGACTGTTCAGCATGTATTGCTACAATAAGCTCGATACCCAAAGGGCTACACGTCAAATGCTCCAATAGGTTCACTATTTCATTGCTAGCACAGTTCCCATTCTCGTTCCCTGTACCTTTATTAGGCAGTTTTTCAGACATCTGACTCGTCTGACTAATAGTTACTGAAAGATATTCTAAAGTTGAGCCACTGGTCTAAAGTAGCCGCATTAAATAATTATTGGGGTAGCAGCCGTACAGACTAACAGGTCGCTGTGCACCTCCTTACTGCCAGAAGCAGCTGCCTCCATTCTTTTCCTTATCTCAGTGCTATTAAGCGGAGATTCTATAGCCGACCCGATTTTCTTGCCAATTTCTTGACAGGAAATGGCAGAAAGTGTGTGAGGCAGAGCTGATCTCTCTGCCAATATATCCTCATTTCCAAGACCCTCCTGGACTACTGCATTAAGTAACTTTGTTAGGCTTATATGGGGGCGCACAGGAAAGAAGTCCAAGAGAGATATTGTTCATTCCTTTTTTAACAGCAGTCACAATACAATTAGCAACCAAGTCAGCCAACGCGTTTCACTCCCTACCAGGGAGTTTCTTCAGGGCGAGTGTTGTTTCAATTGGTAGTACTTGCTCAGATCCTCAGTGTTTCTAAGGGGAATTCTTTGTCTACTTGTTTGTATCTCTCCTTAATGAGTTGATTCGGTTGCGCAGTTAAAGCGTACTAGAGTTTGCTGGTCGTAAGGACTTTGGTACCATCCACGCCGTTACTTTATTGACAGAACTGAAAATCCTGTTGGGTTCATCACCTTTGAACCGTATCGTACATGTGGAAGAAGAAACAAATTTGATCTTCTCCACTAGAATCTCTAACATCGGAGTGTGATTTCTCTCTAAAAAAAGGGGACCTTTTAAAATCATCTTGTGAGATTCGGTTAAAAGTCACGAACATTTGCAAAGTGGAACTCTAGTACGCTTAAACTGCGCAACCGAATCAACTAACAGAATAATTTTCATTGGTAGATGATGGCCCTAGCTGAGAAGATTTAGAATATTTAACATAAAAATACAATTAATGAAAGTGATACACATTTAAACATGAAACTTCTTAAAATAAATATAGCTTTTGCTACAATTAGTATTACAGAAAAGGAAATGAGAAATTAGATGTCTTGTAATGACTGTGACCAGTTCTAAAATGAAATAAACAAAATATTGAGAAGAAATGACTTAATGCTGAAATGAATTTGAAATGCAGTCAGATAAAGGCAAAACACATTTATATAAATAGTATTAAACTGTATTGGTGTTCCATCACCTTCTTACCAAGGTTTCAATGACTCTTATTTATGCTTTTTTTTAGCTTTATCTTCAGTAGCATATATCTGTTTTACTGTTCTTTCCATATCCAGAATTTAGTGATGGTGGTAGAATGCAGTGATTAATGCTTGATGCTGTAGGTCTTTACCAATTCTAGTATATGCTATCTGGATAGCTTGGCAGCAAGTAAATACAAATTATATATAACCAAATTAATCTGGCATATATTGATTGAATACACATTGGACAGCACCAGACAAGCAGTGGAATAAAAATAAGTGTTGAAACGTATTCAGCATGTTGAAATTAAAAGAACATGTTTTGGAATGAATATGGAACGTGTTGAAATAAATATTATACTAATGTATGTGGATTGAGAGAGCGAAATATATATTTTCTTTGTAGGAAAGTGGAGTATAATGTGGTGTGGGGGTTAGTCTTCACCATGTAATTCTCTCACAATATCCTGGGATGGTCCTTGGATTCACACTGATAAATCCTTAGTTTAATTAGGGTGGCAAAGAGCAGTCATGCTTTACTAGAGGAACATGTGTTATGCATTTCAAAGCACCAACATGGAATTGACAAGAGGCGAAAGTAAAGCAACTTCAATTTTTAAAAACAAAGCTTATTTTTATCCTAATTTAAACACCATAACTAACAGAATTGAATCAGTAAACTGGAGCTTTAGATTTTAGAAGCAAAATTAAATCACAGCAAAACAGGCATTGAAATGTTGTGTTGAAGTTAATGGAGAAATGAAACTAGTGACAAAAGACCACTTAGAGGTCTAGCTGTGTGTAACCCTTACAAGCTTACGGTTGTGTGGGTTCTAAGACCAGGCCACAACAGTGAGTACATTTTTACCTGGCCCATTCATGTGGGTGCTACGTTGTCCTGGTTGTCCATGGTGCTGAATGGGAATTGCACCCCTTACACGACGATGCAAGAGAGAAGAGGCAAAAACTCGGCTGTGGCTGGGTTGACGATGTTTGACGATGTGCCATTTAGATGCAGCATCATGTGTGGGGGTCAGTAACCGGAATGGCAACCAACAATCTATGGCAGTGATAAAGGTGATGAGAAGATTTGGGAACTTCATGGGGTCTGGGGAAGTGATGTAGCAGCCTGAAACTTCAGTGCAGGTAAGACTACACCTCTCATAAGTTACTGGGTCACATGGATTTGGGCAATCCCACGGAGGGCCAATCTTCGTATCCTGCAAACGTTTTTACCTGCAGTTTGCAGGAGACTAATGCCACTAGTCTGAGGGTGCTTTTGGCATCCACAGCAGACCCTTTGGATGGGAGTGCCGAGTTTGAGCCAAGGATGAGAGTCATTAACACAGTTCAAAGTCTGTTGCCTCATGGACAATGTATCCCTCCTTTGCTTTGATGCAGTGAGCAAAGTCCTGTTTTTGGTGACAGAGGGCTCCTCTAGCCCTTCTTTTAAGTCAGTTCTTCAGATCTGAGGCCCTGGTGTCAGAGTGTCCCTTAAATCCTGGATTTATGGGAGTTAGGGGTGTGGAGGCTTGTGGCAAATGGGCAGCTAGCTTCTACACCTAATCCATACCCTGAGGATACCACATACGATGGGGTGGGCCACCTTTTGCTACCCTGAACGCTCTATTCTGCCATTCCTATGATGGCAGGAATCAAAATGTTGTGTACAGACTAGGCTGCTCTCCCTAGAAGAGTGGTCAGCATTGTAGGGGTATGCACTGCCCTGAACATCTAATTTCCCACCTGTCCATGAGCAAATGTGCCTGGGAGAAAACGGAGGGTTGTTTCCTCCTCTGGGGGACAGCACAGATGGGGTTGGTGAAGCCTTTGAAGCTCACCGCCCTGACATGCCGAATAATTAGCCCGGCTGGGGCTGAGAGGGGTGACTTCCTTCCTGCCTTAGTCGTTGTCTCGGACTCCTGGGAGCATCCACACTACCTGGCAGGAGATCATAACCCTGTCTTGGTACCAGATGCGTGTCAATCGAGATAAGGCACATTGGGGCATATTACCAAGCAATAGCGATAATTGTCGCTATTGCTTGGTTAGAGACAAAAATTTACCGCTCAGCTGCGGCGATTTTTATCGCAGATAAACCTTGGTTTTACCAAGGTTTATCGCAAATGCGATAAAAAACTGCCGCAATGCATGAATATCGCTGAAAAGTGAGCGATATTCATGCATTACCGAGCTAATGCTCTTAGCCATGTTATCCACCTCCCATTGGATAACATGGCTAAGAACTGCTCAGGGCAGGTGTTAGCTTTTGGAGATATTCGCGCTTAGCTTTTCGGAGTAGAAGACACCACAAGGCGCTGAGATGCCAAGATCCGGATGGCACCGAGGTGATGTCTAAGTTGCGGACCGATGTGCGAATGGGGCCAAAGGCAGCGCAACAATATTTTCTGAAGAGAATACACCACAAGGCGCTGAGATGCCAAAATCCGGATGGCACCGAGGTGATGTCTAAGTTGCGGACCGATGTGCGAATGGGGCCAAAGGCAGCGTAACAATATTTTCTGTATGGAAGATACCAGTAGGCGTTGAGATGCCAAGATTCGGATGGCACCGAGGTGATGTCTAGCAAGTTGCTGTACTGGTGTGGTCATCCTACAATGCTGAAACTCGGCGTGGGTCGCCCCATTAGCCTGTGAGATGGCGTCAGTAGCGGACCGATGTGCGAATAGGCCGAAGGCAGCACAACGCGCCAAGATCCGGATGTCACCGTGGTGGTTTCATAGTTGAGAGGCACTTCATCTGCAGTGGGGCGCCGAGATCCGGATGGCACCGAGGTGATGTCTAGCAAGTTGCTGTACTGGTGTGGCTATCCTACAATGCTGATAGTCGGCATGGGGCGCCCCGTTGGCCTGTGAGATGGCGTCAGTAGCGGACCAATGTGCGAATGGGGCCAAAGGCAGCGCAACAATATATTCTGAATTGAAGACACCACAAGGCGCTGAGATGCCAAGTTCCAGATGGCACCGAGGTGGTGTCTAGCAAGTTGTGGCACTGGTGTGGCCATCCTACAATGGTAAAAGTCGGCGTTGGGCACCCTGTTGGCCTGTGAGATGGTGTCAGTAGCGGACTGATGTGCGAATGGGGCCAAAGGCAGCGCAACAATATTTTCTGACTGACACCACAAGGCGCTGAGATGCCAAGATCCGGATGGCACCGAGGTGATGTCTAAGTTGCGGACCGATGTGTGAATGGGGCCAAAGGCACCGCAACAATATTTTCTGAAGAGAAGACACCAAAAGGCGCTGACATTCCAAGATCCGGATGGCACCGAGGTGGTGTCTAGCAAGCTATGCAGTTGAGTTGTGTGCGCACTTGCGGCGAATAGGTCGAAGGCAGCATAACAATGTTTTCTGAATAGAAGACACCACAAGGCGTTGAGATTCGGTTACCACCGGGGTGATGTCTAGCAAGTTGCCGCACTGGTGTGGCCATCCTACAATACTGCTCCGAATAACGGCGTGGGGTGCCCGAAGGGGGGGGGGAGCCGGCGTGAATGGGCCTTCCTAGGTGGAGGCTCGTCTGCTGTAGTGGGGCGCCCCTTTACCGTTTCAGTTGCCATTCAGCTGAGTTTCGGCTGCTGTTGATGCTACAGCGACAGGCGGCTGCAAGAGGACTCTCAAAATGGCGGCCTGTTCTTTGGATTTGGGCCTGGTCCACTAAAATGGCCCTGGGACACCTTAGAACTCGGACGCTCGATTTTTTTTTCCTTTCCTGTACATGCAAAAAAAGGTAAATGCCCGGTACGTTACACGCTTCATCTGCCACGATGAACTCTCCAGAGGAACCGAAAAAAAATATTGTTGTGGTAACTATACCATGCATCGTCATATGGAGAGGTGGCACCAATTAATTATAGTGCTGCATAAAAGAGAGATTTGGAGGAGAACCCCTGACCTGCTAGTACATTCATCAAAGAAGTGGCACTGAGAGGTTCAGAGGCAAGGGAAACGGTCCCAAATATTTAGAAGAACTTTGGAAAGATTAAAATGACATGTTTAGATTGTGGTAAATTAATTTCATGTGGACAGATGAGTGTTACTCTAATAAATACAGCATATGAACATCATCATAGTCGATGGTTGGTAGAGACATTTTGACTATATCCTGGACCTGCCCGTCCTCGCCCAAAATGGCGCCGGAATAAATGGGACTCGTAACTCCTTGTTGTGTACTGGTTGCAGAACCTTGAAATCACGAGATACGTATGCAGTTTTGAAGCACATGGCGGGCGGGGACGAGAATTGATTGAATATTTCGACATCCCTATTGATATTAAGTTCTGATGTGTTATTGATTACTGTACTGTTGAAAGTTCGAATTAACGTCACCCATGGTACTTGCCCGCAAATGTATATCTAGATAATTTTATTGTAACTGGCCCTGTCGTATTTTAATTATAAAATGTACGTCCACCGACTCCGTAACTGTTAGACACCTTAGTTCTTGCAACCTAATGGCCCGCCCGTTACGTTCCTCTACAGTGTAAATGTCTATTCATCATATACGATTACAGTTTGCTCCGTGGCAGGCCCACGTGGTTATAGGCTCGTATTTGTATAATGAAATTTTCACAATAAAGGTTTTTAAAAGAAAACATGGTAGTAGTATATACATTGGTAAAGTTTTTAATAATAGTCACTGTTTTAGAATCATTAAAAGGCAAGTGAAATAAAGCAGACCAATTACATGAAGGGTAAAAGGTATAATACGAAGGAACGCAGTAAAGATAAATGGTCAAGGGCTGTTGTGTTTTCTATTCCTGCAACATAAAGTGATCGATAAGAATCTCATATTCAGGCGTATCGGCGACTAAGACAGCAGGTCGACCCTCTTTTGCTCAACGGCTCCGTCATGGGACGAAGAAACGCTCTTTTTCTCGAAAAAAGAATATATTTTACTTGCAGGACAGTTGTAAAATTTCCGGGAAAGTACATTAGCCTGGAACATTATAACATATATTTAAGAAAAAATAATGTTCGGAAGTAATGAAAAGCGTAATTTTTAGGTGATATGACCAAGCCTTTCATCATTACAATAAGAAAAGTAAAATGAACCAATGAAAAGTTTTATTAACAAGTCACATGACTTGTTATGCTTACGTTACGCGCTGCGCGCCCCGGATGACTTCCGGATGCGCTAACGCGGCGCGTTATATGACGCATTACGCGACAACGCAGGTCCAGAATATAGTCAAAATGTCTCCACCAACCAGCGGTCGGAACACAACCCCTTTCAGCAGGCTAAATAGTTCTGTTAAATGACAACAGAAGGGACAATCAACAAGAACCATCAGTCAAAGAGGGGAGGGCTAGTTCTTCTCTACCGGGTTACATTGGGGAGCTACCGGAACTGATCGAATTGGTAGTCTACAGTGTTTCTGGACGTTTCAGACTGAAGCTGGGGTTAGCATGAGAGCAGCACCATTTCGTAGCTCCGTTGTGGCCATTCCGCAACCAATCATGGCAGCCGCTCTTTATCGTTATTTTGGGCGGGGTGGGTGGCGGAGCCGAGCTGTTTTGCAGCCATCATTGTGTGGAGTTCAGTTCATCTCACTAGTTTTGTATTTGTCATGAGGAGTTGTTCCTAATGTTTCTATTTTAGCGAGGTCAAAAAGAGATCCCATTAGTGGCCTACTGATTTTACTCGATTCCTTTTCTTTTTTTTTACACGATTTTTCGTTATCTGCAAAGACTAAACAGAGTATTGCGACTCTGTGTTTGTTTGTAAATAGAGAATGAACCAAAGAGAACTAATTCTAAAACAGTAAATACTTGGATAACAATCAATCAAATGGAGAGAGAAGCAGGCACGACGGATTACAACGGGGGCAAAGGCCTGCGTTAACTACCTTTCACTATCTGCAAAGAGAGAGTACTCCTAATAGAAATGAGGGGGGGGGGGGCACCATTCAAAGCAGATCAGTGTGCATAAACACGAAAATGTTTTCACTTACCACGTACTTGACATTCGACAGCTTATGATATTTGCTATTAAAAAACCATTGAAATTCACTGAAAAAACCATAGGTTATAGACCATATATAGTTAGGAATTAGCATTTACAAAACCTTGAAAATTCACTGAAAAAACCATAGGTTATAGACCATATATAGTTAGGAATTAGCATTTAAAAAACCTTATTTTACTCACACAAAACCATTGAAATTCCATATATAGTTAGTTGCACTAACTATATATCGCGCACCCGCAATCCACTGCTGATCATGTCACATATTACATCATTCATGACATGGTCAGTGACATCACTGATGACATCACTGATGACATCTCAAATGACATCACTGATGACATCACTGATGACATCTCAAATGACATCACTGATGACATCACTGATGACATCTCAAATGACATCACTGATGACATCACTGATGACATCTCAAATGACATCACTGATGACATCACTGATGACATCTCATTTGACATTACTGATCACATCACTGATGACATCATTCATGTGATAATACGATGAACCTCTTCAGACTCTAATATAACCTTAGATACACTCAGTGTAAACAGACACTCACAGACTGTCACTCATCCATGGAGTTACTCACACACCTAGTCAGTCATGCAAAGAATCAATCACACCTCCATTTCCTCAACTATACAGTTATACACACCTTACTTATTCAAACATATACTAACACATATTTACTCTATTATACAATCCCTGATACAAGTTCACAGTGATCCATACAGCCACTCACACATTCACTGGCTCTTATGCACAGTTATTTATATATGTCAACTCTCACATGTACTGTGTTTTACATATGTACTTACTTTGACATGCAGCACTGAGATATCCATTCACTCACCAATACACTCATGCACACAGTCAACCGCCCATACAGCTGTTTCCACATGCACTTTTGAACCCATACATCTAGTGAATCAACTGCTCACACATCTATGCACAGAGTCATACACCTCCCAGCCACCCACACACACACTCAGTCTCCCATACAAATACTTGGGCAACCAATCAATAACCCATATAGTTACTCATATAGCTACTGATCAACACATGCAGCAGTTTACAGAACAACAGACATAATGATGCACAAATTAAGACAGTTTAGTCACTAACCCATGCACTCAGTGAGACACATTTAATCACTCACTCATACAGTCAGGCATGCACCTACTAAATCCTTCATCCAGACACTTATACATCCACTCATTCTTCAATATGTAAGACATATTTTAACTTTACAGAAACATAGTCACTGGATGTTGTCATCAGTGATGTCATCAGTGATGTCATTTGAGATGTCATCAGTGATGTCATCAGTGATGTCACTGACCATGTCATGAATGATGTAATATGTGACATGATCAGCAGTGGATTGCGGGTGCGCGATATATAGTTAGTGCAACTAACTATGTATGGAATTTCAATGGTTTTGTGTGAGTAAAATAAGGTTTTTTAAATGCTAATTCCTAACTATATATGGTCTATAACCTATGGTTTTTTCAGTGAATTTTCAAGGTTTTGTAAATGCTAATTCCTAACTATATATGGTCTATAACCTATGGTTTTTTCAGTGAATATATATATATATATATATATATATATATATATATATATATATATATATATATATATATATATATTCACTGAAAAAAACATAGGTTTCACACCAGTTATAGTTAGGTGGAAATTTTACTCGCTGTTAGTGAATGAGTGGATGTGTATGTAGAAGTTGGAATTACCTAATAAGTTGTTGTAAATGGTATTGGTTTCTCCTTTTTTAAGAAAATGTTAGTTTCCATTTTTGAATGTGTGTGTCAAAGGTTATTTTATGCTGATAGGAGGTCTGCCACTTTGTCACAAGGATGTTGTCATCAGTGATGTCATTTGAGATGTCATCAGTGATGTCATGAGTGATGTCACTGACCATGTTATGAGTGATGTAATATGTGACGTCATCAGCAGTGCATTGCACGCGCAAGTTATAGTGAGTCCAACTAACTATAACGTGGGAATTTCAATGGTTTTATGCGAGTAAAATTTCCACCTAACTATAACTGGTGTGAAACCTATGGTTTTTTCAGTGAATTTAATAGGTTTTTTAAATGCTAATTCCTAACTATAACTGGTGTGAAACCTATGGTTTTTTCAGTGAATATATATATATATATATATTACCTACTGGCGGTCGCCAGTAGGTATATGTAGTTAGGATTTTTCCTCTATGGGTTTTTTGAAAATTCTATGTCTAATAACTTTGGCGTTTGTGGACGGAATTGGCTGAAATTTTCAGGAAAATGGCACATTTTGTTTCTGAGCAGCCCCTGAAAATTGGGGGGGGGGTTCGTCCAGGGGGGGTTGAGAAAAAAGGGGGGTCCCAAAACGTGTTTTTAACATTGAGTTTTCCATAGGGCGGTTGGCCTCACTTTTAGCCCGAACGGCTGAATGGATTTGCACGAAACTTGGCAAAATTGTAGGGACTGGTAGCCCGATGTGCCTTTTGTAGGTCTCAATATATGTGCTACAGTGGATTTTGAGAAATTAACGTTTAAAAAAAGATATATATCTGTAACAGCGGACCGGGCAGCGCTCCAGGACGCGTACTTTTCGCGCAACGGAGCTTTGTGAAGCGAAGCTGATTGGTTCTCCGGCATCTGTCAACATTCCAAACAGTCCGTAGCGGCCGCCATCTTGTCTCTCGGTAGGATCGAGAGACAAGAGGAGGCCAAAGCGAAGGGGCAAATGACCATAAGGGGGAATAGTAGATCCTCGCTGACCCCCTAGGTTTGATGTGGAGGTTTTAAAAGGGCCCCGCGGGGCAAAAAAAAAAAATAATAATAATAATCGAACGGCTGAATGGATTTGCACGAAACTTGGCAAAATTGTAGGGACTGGTAGCCCGATGTGCCTTTGCTAGGTCTCAATATATGTGCTTCAGTGGATTTTGAGAAATTAACGTTCAAAAAAAGATATATATCTGTAACAGCGCACCGCTTCGCGTACTTTTCGCGTTACGGAGCTTTGCGAAGCGAAGCTGATTGGCTCTCCGGTGTCTGTAAACATTCCAAACAGTACGTAGCGGCCGCCATCTTGTCTCTCGGTAGGATCGAGAGACAAGAGGAGGCCAAAGCGAAGGGGCAAATGACCATAAGGGGGCATAGTAGATCCTCGCTGACCCCCTAGGTTTGATGTGGAGGTTTAAAAAGGGCCCCGCGGGGCAAAAAAAAAAAATTATAATAATAATCGAACGGCTGAATGGATTTGAACGAAACTTGGTAAAATATTAGGGACTGGTAGCCCGATGTGCCTTTGCTAGGTCTCAATATATGTGCTTCAGTGCATTTTGAGAAATTAACGTTCAAAAACAAGATATATATCTGTAACAGCGCTCCGCTTCGCGGAGATAAAATTATATCTGTATTACCTAGCTGTTGCTAACACCAGTTAGCGACGGCTAGTAGGAGATAGCGACCATCTTGGGCCCCACTTTGCATGTGAGTGATATTTATCACTAATGACATGCAAAGTGGGCATGCCAAGATGTTAGCGACTGGAAACAGTCGCTAACATCGCTATCTCCTATTATCAACTTTTGGAAATATTCAAGATAAGCGCGAATATCTCCAAAAAGTAACAGCTGCCCTGAGCAGTTCTTAGCCATGTTATCCAATGGGAGGTGGATAACATGGCTAAGAGCATTAGCTCGGTAATGCATGAATATCGCTGAGTTTTCAGCGATATTAATGCATTGCGGTCGTTTTTTATCGTATTTGCGATAAACCTTGATAATAGCAAGGTTTATCTGCGATAATTTCTGTCGGTAAAAAAATCTTTGCAATGCATCGTTAGGGATAAATATCGCTTAACTTTGGTAATATGCCCCAACGTCTGTTAACGTTCGATTCGAAGGAAATCAGGAAGTGTTGAAAAACATTGTCTGCGCCATCTTGTCTTTTTTCAAATGCCACACTTTTGTCGTGCACGGCAGCCATTTTAGATGCCTTGACCAGACCCACTCTGTGCACGCTGTCGATCCTTAGCATGGCTCCCCACCCTCGCAAGCATCTCACCCAGGCAGTGGTCACCCCCGCTCTCTGTCTTATGCATGGGTAATAAACCTCCCCCCATCTGCGCTGCTCTTCCCTGAGAATCACACCCTGTGCCCGCCCGACACCTCCCTTTCGCCCTATTCACTACCGCACCCTCTGACACTCCTTTTCCTCTGTGTCCGATTGTCCAGGCCGGTCCTAGGCTATCAGCTAGCCCTGCAGATGTAGTTTATGGCCACAGCTGTAAAGAATCACCCCTCTTCAAAGGAGTTATAGTAGATCAAGGCCCACACTCGATGAGATCCGTCACAGCAGAAGCGTTGCTATTATCTGAAAACCATCCTGTATTGTGATTGGGGAGGGGACCGAGCGTGATGCGGAAGATTCCAGGGATGACTCTTTGTACATCAAAGTTTTTACAATTATGTGTCACATTAAAAATATATAGCACTCCGACAAAGTAGTAAGATTATAAAACTTTAATAATTTATAAATATATACAAGAAAACAAAAATAGTAATAACATATAAACATTTTTAGGGAAAAACAACGAAGTAGCGGTCGGCTGTGCAAATAGTCCCAACGCAGCACAACGTCCAGATTTCCGGCGTGGGGCGTCGCGGGGGGTGGGTCATCAGTAGCAAACTGTTGTGCGAATAGTTCCAAGGCAGCAGAACGCGCCGAAATCTAGATGACACGAAAGTGATGTCTAGTAAGTTGCCACCCAGCAAATAACGGCGTGGGGCGTCGCGGGGGGTGGGTCATCAGTAGCAAACTGTTGTGCGAATAGTTCCAAGGCAGCAGAACGATGGCACCAAGGTGATGTCCAGTAAGTTGCCGCACTGGTTTTGGTATCCTACAATGCTGCTCCGAATAACGGCGTGGGGCGCCCCGGGGGAGGCGGCGTGAACGGGCCTCTCCAGGTGGAGTGTCATCTGTTGTAGTGGGGCGCCCCTTTACCGTTTCAGTTGCCATTCCGTCCGTTTTTGGTCCACTGTGTCAAAAGCCGCAATTCAGCTGAGTTGCGCCCACTCTTGCGGTGCAGCGATAGGCGGCTGTCACAGGACTCTCAAAATGGCGGCAGGCTCTTTCCTTTTTGGGCCTGGTCCACTGAAATGGCCCTGGGACACCTTGGAAATCGGACGCTTGTCTGCTAGGTCTTGGACCCCATTCTCGAAAGCGTCCCCTCCGCCTTGAGAATTCATCAAAAGTTTTGGGGGCCCCGACTCCTGCAGGCTTCTGGTGGGGAGCGGCTGCCATGATTGCTCGCGGAATGACCACGACGGAGCTACGAGATGGTGGTGCTCTCATGCTGACGCCAGTTTAGTCTGAAACATCCAGAAACAAGGTGGGGCTTTCATCGTTTGGGAAAAAAAAAAAAGTTTTCATCCAATGAAAAGTGTTGTTTTTAGGTCATATGATCAAGCCTTCCATCATTAGGAAACCAAAAGTAAAATGAACCAATGAAAAGTTTTATAAACAAGTCACATGACCTGTTATGCGGCATAGGGTATAAAATGCGGAGAAAATACGTTGGCACGTGAGGCGGCGTCAGTAGCGGACCGATGTGCGAATAGGCCGAAGGCAATACAACGCGCCAAGATCCGGATGGCACCGAGGTGGTGTCCAGCAAGTTGCAGCACTGGTGTGGCCATCCTACAATGCTGAAAGTCGGCGTGGGGCGCCCCGTTGGCCTGTGAGTTTGCGTCAGTAGCGGACCGATGTGCGAATAGGCCGAAGGCAGCACAGCGCGCCAAGATCCGGATGGCACCGAGGTGGTGTCTAGTAAGTTGCCGCACTGGTGTGGCCATCCAACAATGCTGAAAGTCGGCGTGGGGCGCCCCGTTGGCCTGTGAGATGGCGTCAGTAGCGGACCGATGTGCGAATATGCCGAAGGCAGCACAACGCGCCAAGATCCGGATGGCACCGAGGTGGTGTCTAGTAAGTTGTCGCACTTCTGTGGCCATCCTACAATGTTGAAAGTCGGCGTGGGGCGCCCCGTTGGCCTGTGAGATGGCGTCAGTAGCGGACCGATGTGCGAATGGGGCCAAAGGCAGCGCAACAATATTTTCTACAATATTTTCGGAGTAGAAGACACCACAAGGCGCTGAGATGCCAAGATCCGGATGGCACCGAGGTGATGTCTAAGTTGCGGACCGATGTGCGAATGGGGCCAAAGGCAGCGCAACAATATTTTCTGAAGAGAATACACCACAAGGCGCTGAGATGCCAAAATCCGGATGGCACCGAGGTGATGTCTAAGTTGCGGACCGATGTGCGAAAGGGGCCAAAGGCAGCGTAACAATATTTTTTGTATGGAAGATACCACTAGGCGTTGAGATGCCAAGATTCGGATGGCACCGAGGTGATGTCTAGCAAGTTGCTGTACTGGTGTGGTCATCCTACAATGCTGAAACTCGGCGTGGGTCGCCCCATTAGCCTGTGAGATGGCGTCAGTAGCGGACCGATGTGCGAATAGGCCGAAGGCAGCACAACGCGCCAAGATCCGGATGTCACCGTGGTGGTTTCATAGTTGAGAGGCACTTCATCTGCAGTGGGGCGCCGAGATCCGGATGGCACCGAGGTGATGTCTAGCAAGTTGCTGTACTGGTGTGGTCATTCTACAATGCTGAAAGTCGGCGTGGGGCGCCCCATTAGCCTGTAAGATGGCGTCAGTAGCAGACTGATGTGCGAATGGGGCCAAAGGCAGCGCAACAATATTTTCTGAAGAGAAGACACCAAAAGGTGCTGACATTCCAAGATCCGGATGGCACCGAGGTGGTGTCTAGCAAGCTATGCAGTTGAGTTGTGTGCGCACTTGCGGCGAATAGGTCGAAGGCAGCATAACAATGTTTTTTGAATAGAAGACACCACAAGGCGTTGAGATTCGGTTACCACCGAGGTGATGTCTAGCAAGTTGCCGCACTGGTGTGGCCATCCTACAATACTGCTCCGAATAATGGCGTGGGGTGCCCGAAGGGGGGGGGAGCCGGCGTGAATGGGCCTTCCTAGGTGGAGGCTCGTCTGCTGTAGTGGGGCGCCCCTTTACCGTTTCAGTTGCCATTCAGCTGAGTTTCGGCTGCTCTTGATGCTACAGCGACAGGCGGCTGCAAGAGGACTCTCAAAATGGCGGCCTGTTCTTTGGATTTGGGCCTGGTCCACTAAAATGGCCCTGGGACACCTTAGAACTCGGACGCTCGATTTTTTTTTCCTTTCCTGTACATGCAAAAAAAGGTAAATGCCCGGTACGTTACACGCTTCATCTGCCACGATGAACTCTCCAGAGGAACCGAAAAAAAATATAGTTGTGGTAACTATACCATGCATCGTCATATGGAGAGGTGGCACCAATTAATTATAGTGCTGCATAAAAGAGAGATTTGGAGGAGAACCCCTGACCTGCTAGTACATTCATCAAAGAAGTGGCACTGAGAGCTTCAGAGGCAAGGGAAACGGTCCCAAATATTTAGAAGAACTTTGGAAAGATTAAAATGACATGTTTAGATTGTGGCAAATTAATTTCATGTGGACAGATGAGTGTTACTCTAATAAATACAGCATATGAACATCATCATAGTCGATGGTTGGTAGAGACATTTTGACTATATCCTGGACCTGCCCGTCCTCGCCCAAAATGGTGCCGGAATAAATGGGACTCGTAACTCCTTGTTGTGTACTGGTTGCAGAACCTTGAAATCACGAGATACGTATGCAGTTTTGAAGCACATGGCGGGCGGGGACGAGAATTGATTGACTATTTCGACATCCCTATTGATATTAAGTTCTGATGTGTTATTGATTACTGTACTGTTGAAAGTTCGAATTAACGTCACCCATGGTACTTGCCCGCAAATGTATATCTAGATAATTTTATTGTAACTGGCCCTGTCGTATTTTAATTATAAAATGTACGTCCACCGATTCCGTAACTGTTAGACACCTTAGTTCTTGCAACCTAATGGCCCGCCCGTTACGTTCCTCTACAGTGTAAATGTCTATTCATCATATACGATTACAGTTTGCTCTGTGGCAGGCCCACGTGGTTATAGGCTCGTATTTGTATAATGAAATTTTCACAATAAAGGTTTTTAAAAGAAAACATGGTAGTAGTATATACATTGGTAAAGTTTTTAATAATAGTGACTGTTTTAGAATCATTAAAAGGCAAGTGAAATAAAGCAGACCAATTACATGAAGGGTAAAAGGTATAATACGAAGGAACGCAGTAAAGATAAATGGTCAAGGGCTGTTGTGTTTTCTATTCCTGCAACATAAAGTGATCGATAAGAATCTCATATTCAGGCGTATCGGAGACTAAGACAGCAGGTCGACCCTCTTTTGCTCAACGGCTCCGTCATGGGACGAAGAAACGCTCTTTTTCTCGAAAAAAGAATATATTTTACTTGCAGGACAGTTGTAAAATTTCCGGGAAAGTACATTAGCCTGGAACATTATAACATATATTTAAGAAAAAATAATGTTCGGAAGTAATGAAAAGCGTAATTTTTAGGTCATATGACCAAGCCTTTCATCATTACAATAAGAAAAGTAAAATGAACCAATGAAAAGTTTTATTAACAAGTCACATGACTTGTTATGCTTACGTTACGCGCTGCGCGCCCCGGATGACTTCCGGATGCGCTAACGCGGCGCGTCATATGACGCATTACGCGACAACGCAGGTCCAGAATATAGTCAAAATGTCTCCACCAACCAGCGGTCGGAACACAACCCCTTTCAGCAGGCTAAATAGTTCTGTTAAATGACAACAGAAGGGACAGGCAACAAGAACCATCAGTCAAAGAGGGGAGGGCTAGTTCTTCTCTACCGGGTTACATTGGGGCGCTACCGGAACTGATCGAATTGGTAGTATTCAGTGTTTCTGGATGTTTCAGACTGAAGCTGGGGTTAGCATGAGAGCAGCACCATTTCGTAGCTCCGTCGTGGTCATTCCGCAACCAATCATGGCAGCCGTTCTTTATCGTTATTTTGGGCGGGGTGGGTGGCGGAGCCGAGCTGTTTTGCAGCCATCATTGTGTGGAGTTCAGTTCATCTCACTAGTTTTGTATTTGTCATGAGGGGTTGTTCCTAATGTTTCTATTTTAGCGAGGTCAAAAAGAGATCCCATTAGTGGCCTACTGATTTTGCTCGATTCCTTTTCTTTTTTTTTACACGATTTTTCGTTATCTGCAAAGACTAAACAGAGTATTGCGACTCTGTGTTTGTTTGTAAATAGAGAATGAACCAAAGAGAACTAATTCTAAAACAGTAAATACTTGGATAACAATCAATCAAATGGAGAGAGAAGCAGGCACGACGGATTACAACGGGGGCAAAGGCCTGCGTTAACTACCTTTCACTATCTGCAAAGAGAGAGTACTCCTAATAGAAATGAGGGGGGGGCACCATTCAAAGCAGATCAGTGTGCATAAACACGAAAATGTTTTTACTTACCACGTACTTGATATTCGACAGCTTATGATATTTGCTATTAAAAAACCATTGAAATTCACTGAAAAAACCATAGGTTATAGACCATATATAGTTAGGAATTAGCATTTACAAAACCTTGAAAATTCACTGAAAAAACCATAGGTTATAGACCATATATAGTTAGGAATTAGCATTTAAAAAACCTTATTTTACTCACACAAAACCATTGAAATTCCATATATAGTTAGTTGCACTAACTATATATCGCGCACCCGCAATCCACTGCTGATGATGTCACATATTACATCATTCATGACATGGTCAGTGACATCACTGATGACAACATCCAGTGATTATGTGTTTCTGTAAAGTTTAAATATGTTTTACATATTGAAGAATGAGTGGATGTATAAGTGTCTGAATGAAGGTTTTAGTAGGTGCGTGATTGACTGTATGAGTGAGTGATTAAATGCGTCTTACTGAATGCACGGGTTAGTGACTAAACTGTCTGAAAGTGTGCATCAGTATGTCTGTTGTTGTGCAAGCTGCTGCATGTGTTGATCAGTAGCTATATAAGTAGCTATATGGGTTATTGATTGGTTGCACAACTATTTGTATGGGAGACTGAGTGTGTGTATGGCTGGCTGGGAGGTGTGTGACTCTGTGCAGATCAATGTGTACTTGTATCAGTGATTCTATAAGAGAGTAACTATGTGTTAGTATATGTTTCAAAATGTAAGGTGTTCTGTGTTTAACTGTATAGATGAGAAAATGGAAGTGTGATTGATTCTTTTCAGGACTGACTAGGTGTGTGAGTAACTCCATGGATGAGTGGCAGAGTGTGAGTGTCTGTATAGGTGTATGAGTGCATATGATAGTGTTGTAAAGATGAGTGATTGTATGTATGAATGATTGTATGAGTGAATGTGTGTGTAGACATAGGAATCAGTGAGTGCGTATGTAGTAACTAGTATTGGTGTGTCAATGGTTTCAAAAATGATACTCTCTATTTAACACTGGGTGTAACGGAGGTTATATTACAGTGTGAGGAGATGCATTGTATTATCACATGAATGATATCATCAGTGATGTGATCATTGATGTCAAGTGAGATGTCATCAGTGATGTCATTTGAGATGTCATCAGTGATGTCATCAGTGATGTCACTGACCATGTCATGAATGATGTAATATGTGACATCATCAGCAGTGGATTGCGGGTGCGCGATATATAGTTAGTGCAACTAACTATATATGGAATTTCAATGGTTTTGTGTGAGTAAAATAAGGTTTTTTAAATGCTAATTCCTAACTATATATGGTCTATAACCTATGGTTTTTTCAGTGAATTTTCAAGGTTTTGTAAATGCTAATTCCTAACTATATATGGTCTATAACCTATGGTTTTTTCAGTGAATTTCAATGGTTTTTTAATAGCAAATATCATAAGCTGTCGAATGTCAAGTACGTGGTAAGTAAAAACATTTTCGTGTTTATGCACACTGATCTGCTTTGAATGCTGCCCCCCACCCCTCATTTCTATTAGGAGTACTCTCTCTTTGCAGATAGTGAAGGGTAGTTAACGCAGCCCTTTGCCCCCTTTGTAATCCGTCGTGCCTGCTTCTCTCTCCATTTGATTGATTGTTCTCTTTGGTTCATTCTCTATTTACAAACAAGCACAGAGTCGCAATACTCTGTTTAGTCTTTGCAGATAGCGAAAAACCGTGTAAAAAAACAAAAGGAATCGAGCAAAATCAGTAGGCCACTAATGGGATCTCTTTTTGACCTCGCTAAAATAGAAACATTAGGAACAACCTGTTGAAAATAGCAATGCGTATGTACATAAGCGGCGTTCATTTGTGTTCACAGTACCCCTTGTTGATTGTTTGAATCGAGCATTGAATTGTTCGAAGTTGGTTCTCTTAAGGATCTTCTCTGCCTGCAAACGAGGAAGAATAGGAATATTCTCTCTCCCTTTGCAGATAGTGAAGGGTAGGTAACGCAAGCCTTTAACACGTCGTACCTATTTCATTCCTCATTGATTGATTTATTGTCCGAACATTGACTGTTTGGGAATTAGTTCTTTTTGGAGGTATCCCCTGTTTGCAAATAAACGTAGGAAAATCTTTGCAAGTAGTGAAAGGGTACGTAATGCGGACCTTTCTCCCCCATTGTAATCTGTCATGCCTATCTACTCCCCACTGATTGATGCACCTGTTTCACCCGGACCATTTACTAGACATACGTCATCTGGCCCGACCAGAGAGCACCCCTAGTGAAAAGGACATATGCAATAATAACGAAGTGATCACTGTATCCTGTTAACAGAAACTTTAGCATGAAACAACCTGGAAAGAAAAGAATAGGAAAACGAAAATCAGTAGGCCACTGATGAACATGAACTTTTATTAAACAACGAACAAAGAAACGATAACATAACGTAATGATAAAACCTATTAATGTCCTAGAAACAAGAAAACGTTAAAATATGCCATTGGTGAGAGACCAGAAAAACAGTAAGAGAAACCAAATCACCCCTCGCTGTCCCACCGCCTGCCACGCCAAAAAAATCGATAGACTAGGTAAAATGCAAGTCAGTAGAACATCCGCCCCCACTCTGGAAACTTCCAAGGTGGGGCAGGGTTCCGGCTACGCCCAGCCGGGAGCAGCCCATATAAGGCGGGTCCTGCTGCCACGCCTCGGCCAGGAGATCCTAACGTAGGGTGTAGCCGGAGGAGAGGCCGAGGCCAGCGGGACCCGGCCAGGGGATTGCCTTTACAATGCTGAACAGTTGCAGGGGGGGGGAATGTCTCCTCGACCCTCCCCTCTCTCTCCCAGTCCGGCCGCGGTGGCCCTTGAGAGTTGCAGGTAGTCCTGCCACATGCTCTTCCGGTCCGGCCACCAACGGTCGGGGGGCCGAGACCGACGGGATCCGGCTGCAGCCGATAAACCAAGAAACCCGTTCATGGGGCCAGAGCCAGGGGCGTCCGGCCGACATCTACCGGAAGCCCGGCCTGAAGACGGACGGGACACTTCTTCTTTCTTGTATAATTGCTGCAACAACCCTGGGGGGGGATGTCTTGCACATGCCTCCGACCCCCCCCCCCCTCGTCCTCATCGCCTGGTCCGGCCATAACAAATATCAAGCGAGACGCCGTGGGGTGCACTGGGAGGGAGAGACGGTGTGAACAGGCCTCTCCCGCCTCCCCAGTGGAGGCTTCCCAGCTGCACCCTCAGCGCTCCAGGCGCCCGGAAAAGAGTTCTTCCACTGTGGCCATGCTGCAACGTCTCGCCCGGCAGGGTGGAGCCCGTCCGCTCATTTGACCCCGCGATCGCCAGTAGCTACCGAACTCTCAAAATGGCGGTCGACCTCGCAAGAGCGGGCCCAGCATAAAGAAATGGCCCGGTCACTGGTTGACTCCACCACCGTAGTCCTCCACGACCTTGAAGATTCTAGAGGAGCCGCGGGAGTCTCCGACCCCCGATGGGGAATGACTGCCATGATCACCCGTGGAGTGACAAAACTGTATCCGCGGGACGTCGGCGCCAGCCTCACTTTCAATTACTAGAATCCTGCAGACCTCACTTCCGGTGAAAGCACAGTGTGACCCGGTAGGAAAAATTGTTGCACCCCCTCCCCTTTTTGACTGATAGTTCAAACCACCGATCCTTTCCTTTGCCCTTTTAACGGAACTTTGGACTGCCTCCCCCTCTTTTACATTTTCTAGAGAAAACAAAACATTAACCACTACATTAGCATAGCAGTTGACACCAGAACTGTTTTCAAATTGAAAACCAACAACATCTTCAACAGAATCCTTTTTGTTTCTGCTGTGACCCTGCTACAGCACAGGCATTGTCCCCAGCAGTAATTCTGCAATGCCGGTAAAAATAGCTGTGGTGCCTACTGGACTCACTCACCCCCGCGGCGCCCCACGCCGTTATGTGCTGGGCGGCAACTTGCTAGACATCACTTTCGTGCCATCTAGATTTCAGCGCGTTCTGCTGCCTTGGAACTATTCGCACAACAGACCGCTACTGACAAGAATATTTCATTATTGGTGCTGTCAATTTCAATAAATCTATTGGATAATTCAAAAGAAATTGCCACGGTCTCTTCGTTGTTTAAATGTTTTTACTGTTTTTGTTTTGTTGTATATATTTATATGTTATTAAAGTTTTATATTCCTACTACTTTGTTGGAGTGCTATATATTTTTAATGTGACACATAATTGTAAAAACTTTGATGTACAAAGAGTCATTCCTGGAATCTTCCGCTTCAGGCTCGGTCCCCTCCCCAATCACAATACAGGATAGTTTTCAGATAGTAGGAACACGTGTGGTGTGACGGATCTCATCGGGTGTGGGCCTTGATCTACTATAACTCCTTTGAAGAGGGGTGATTCTTTACAGCTGGGGCCATAAACTACATCTGCAGGGCTAGCTGATAGCCTGGACAATCGGACACAGAGGAAGAGGAGTGTCAGAGGGTGCGGTAGTGAATAGGGCGAAAGGGAGGTGTCGGGCGGGCACGGAGTGTGATTCTCAGGGAAGAGCAGCGCAGATGGGGGGAGGTTTATTGCCCATGCATAAGACAGAGAGCGGGGGTGACCAGTGCCTGGGGAAGATGCTTGCGAGGGTGAGGAGCCATGCTACGAATCGACAGCGTGCAGAGAGTGGGTCTGGTCAAGACATCTAAAATGGCTGCCGTGCACGACAAAAGTGTGGCATTTCAAAAAAGGCAAGATGGCACAGACAATGTTTTTCAACACTTCCTCATTTCCTTCGAATCGAACGTTAACAGACGTTGGGGCATATTACCAAAGTTAAGCGATATTTATCGCTAACGATGCTTACCAACCAATTTTTTACCGCTAAGCATCGTCAGAAATTATCAAAGATAAACCTTGCTATTATCAAGGTTTATCACAAATGCGATAATAAACGGCCGCAATGCATGAATATCGCTAAAAACTCAGCGATATTCATACATTACCGAGCTAATGCTCTTAGCCATGTTATCCACCTCCCTTTGGATAACATGGCTAAGAACTGCTCAGGGCAGGTGTTACTTTTTGGAGATATTCGCGCTTAGCGCGAATATCTCCAAAAGTTGGTAATAGGAGATAGATATCTTGCATGTTGTAATGCAAGTTATTGTGGTATATGGAACTCATACCATAATCTCTCAGGAAAGCAGAAACTGATCCTTTTGGGACCGCCTAAAAAGGCCTAGGGGGTGAGGAGTACTCTACTTTGCCCCCTTTTCACGTTCCGAACTATTTTATTTTACTCTCTTCTGTAATTACACAAAATAGCAGCGATAAGATGCATCGGAGACACACAGTGAGAGAAAGGAGGCCGGAGATGAAGAAGAGATGTCAAATACACATTGGAGATAATATAGTGGCAGAAGGGAAGTAAATATGAGTAAACTTACCATGTAACATAAAAATGTTGCACTCTATACTATAAGTCTCATTTTATACTACAATCACTTCGCTACAACCTCATAAATTAAAAATAAAAATGAATAATGTCTCAAACAATTTTTGATTTCTAAATATAAATTTATTCTTCAGAATTTTCTAAATTTGAAACAACTACTAACATGTCCTCATCAGCAATGTCCTCATGAAAAGTCTGCAATAATGATTCTTGTAACTCTATGGTCTCCAAACACTCGATAAATTCGCCATCAAGAGATTGATCAAAAAAATCATTCAAGTCATCTCCTCCTTCTGACAATATTTCATTATTGGTGCTGTCAATTTCAATCAATGTAGTGGAATCATTCAAGTCATCTCCTCCTTGTGACAATATTTCATTATTGGTGCTGTCCATTTCAATCAATCTAATGGAATCATACAAGTAATCTCCTCCTTGTGACAATATTTCATTATTGCTGCTCTCAATTTCAATCAACGTAGTGGAATCATTCAAGTCATCTCCTTGTGACAATATTTCATTCTTGGTGCTGTCCATTTCAATCAATCTAATGGAATCATACAAGTCATGTCCTCCTTGTGACAATGTTTCATTATTGGTGCTCTCAATTTCAATCAATGTAGTGGAAAATTCAGAAGAAATTGCCACGGTCTCTTCATTGTGAGCCATTTTATTTTGAAATTGCTTGCTGTAAATTGCAGAAAAAAATAATCACTTTCATTTATCGTTTTTAGTAATACATAATATAAAACTAACTTTATCAAGTATTTAGTATAACAGAAGGACTGCAAATAAATAACAGAAAACATTTTTCAAATTATCTTCAAGTGTACAACATAGTTCCCCTTACAAATTAACAACTCACCTTTTTAAAAGTAGGAAAAGTGTTAGTACTGTGTAAATCAAACACCAGAAATTCACCACCAAAAATTCCTCACAAATGTACCTCAGACAGTAGTATCACAAAATGGCTGTGGTTTCCTCTCATTTGAGATATATACATAACCAATTAACTTTCATCACACACAAATACAAAACCAAAGTAACATTTTAATTGGTTCTAAATTTCAACACTTTCAAATGTGTTTTCCCCATGCAATTTCCCATAGGACATTTACATACGTCTACAGCCTGAATGGCTGAACGGAATTACACCAAACTTGGCAAAATGGTACATCAAACCTAAGAGGTCAGGAAGGATCTACTATGCCCCCTTATGGTCATTTCCCCCTTCGCTTTGGCCTCCTCTTGTCTCTCAATCCTACCGAGAGAAAAGATGGCGGCCGCTACGGACTGTTTGGAATGTTGACAGACGCCGGAGAACCAATCAGCTTCGCAAAGCTCCGTAACGCGAAAAGTACGCGAAGCGGAGCGCTGTTACAGATATATATATTTTTTTGAACGTTAATTTCTCAAAATCCACTGGAGCACATATATTGAGACCTAGCAAAGGCACATCGGGCTACCAGTCCCTAATATTTTACCAAGTTTCGTGCAAATCCATTCAGCCGTTCGATTATTATTATTATTTTTTTTTTTTGCCCCGCGGGGCCCTTTTAAAACCTCCACATCAAACCTAGGGGGTCAGCGAGGATCTACTATTCCCCCTTATGGTCATTTGCCCCTTCGCTTTCGCCTCCTCTTGTCTCTCGATCGTACCGAGAGACAAGATGGCGGCCGCTACGGACTGTTTGGAATGTTGACAGACGCCGGAGAACCAATCAGCTTCGCTTCACAAAGCTCCGTTGCGCGAAAAGTCCGCGTCCTGGGCCGCTGCCCAGTCCGCTGTTACAGATATATATCTTTTTTTAAACGTTAATTTCTCAAAATCCACTGGAGCACATATATTGAGACCTACAAAAGGCACATCGGGCTACCAGTCCCTACAATTTTGCCAAGTTTCGTGCAAATCCATTCAGCCGTTCGGGCTAAAAGTGAGACCAACCGCCCTATGGAAATTAACATGGGAAAAACGCGTTTTGGGACCCCCCTTTTTTCTCGGCCCCCCCTTGACGAACCCCCCCAAAATTTTCAGGGGCTGCTCAGAAACAAAATGTGCCATTTTCCTGAAAATTTCAGCCAATTCCGTCCACAAACCCCAAAGTTATTAGACATAGAATTTTCAAAAAACCCATAGAGAAAAAATCCTAACTATATATACCTACTGGCGACCGCCAGTAGGTAATATATATATATATATATATATATATATATATATATATATATATATATATATGCAGAACACTCCTTTAAAGAAAGAAGCAGAGGCCACGTAGGGGGAGACAGGAAACACCTTTAATGAAGCTTAGACTCGTGCATGGCGAATGCATTTCGGCATTATCTAGCCTTCCTCAGTGCCCAGAGTCTATGAGCAGGGTGTGGTCAAAAATGAAAGTTTATACAATGTCCTGCCGCACCCGGATAGGTTGGTCTCCGACCCCGCCTCCCAAATGGTCAATCTACTACACCTGAAGCTAGGTGACTGCAGCACAACTACAGGTCCCAGAATGCAGCGCTTCAATGAGGTGAGTGATGCGGGGGGATCAGGTGCTTGTTGCGGCGAGGGTTTGTCATCTTTGCATCCACTGGTATCCTGTATGTTGCTCCTTTCAAAGTGTCCCCTCCGGTCCCCTGAACCGCAAAACCTCCGAAGAGAAAGCAGGAAAATGACGGGGGCTCGTCCGGAAATCCAACTTGCCCGTCGCGGTGCACGAATGCCTCCAACACCGCTAAAATCCTTACGTCCTACTCCGAGGGTGGACCTGGCAAATTTCAGTAACCTGAAGAGAGATAGTGCCGAAGCGGTTACCAGTAGGATCCAGGCCAACTTCAGATGCGGGGGCCCCTGTAACGCGATACTGGCAATCGCGTGAAACATGCAGAACACTCCTTTAAAGAAAGAAGCAGAGGCCACGTAGGGGGAGACAAGAAACACCTTTAATGAAGCTTTGACTTGTGCATGGCGAATGCATTTCGGCATTATCTAGCCTTCCTCAGCGCCCAGAGTCTATGAGCAGGGTGTGGGCAAAAATGAAAGTTTATACAATGTCCTGCCGCACCCGGATAGGTTGGCCTCCGACCCCGCCTCCCAAATGGTCAATCTACTACACATATATATATAAAATTTCTATGGCAAAATGAAACCCCTCATTTTGTTCCTTTTCAAATTAAATGTATTAAGTGTTACCACTTTATTCCAATCAAGATGACTTCAGGTGTGCCATACTTTTGTCATAAGTAAGACTGTTAGCGTTCTAGTTGTTCTTTAGAACACTCTGGGACATTCTGTCATTGGGCTATAGTTGGGCTACATCTGGCTGATATTTGGGCTACATTTGGGCTCTTTTGTCTCTGGTGTCCATCTTGGGAGACTGCATATCAGAATTTTTTTAATGAAATATAAGAGGATTTGAGAAGTCACTCAAAATGTGCCCTAATTTTTCTTTCTTCAGCACTAATCATAATTTCTATGGCAAAATGAACCCCCTCATTTTGTTCCTTTGCAAATTAAATGTTTTAAGTGTTAACACTTTATTCCAATCAAGATGACTTCAGGTGTGCCATACTTTTGTCATAAGTAACACTGTTAGCGCTGTAGTTGTTCTTTGGAACACTCTGGGACATTTTGTCATCGGGCTATAGTTGGGCTACATCTGGCTGATATTTGGGCTACATTTGTTTTTTTTTGTCTCTGGTGGCCATCTTTGGGCTACATTGGGCTACATTGGGCTACATTTGGGCTCTAACATATATATAGCCCAATATATATTTTTTTAAAGTTAATTTTCGTAAAAACCACTGGAGCATATATCTTGAGACATAGCAAAGGCACATCGGGGTACCAGTCCCTACAATTTTGCCAAGTTTGGTGGAAATCCATTCAGCCATTCGGGCTAAAAGTGAGTCCAACTCGGCCCCCACTTGACGGATCCCCCCGAAACTTTCAGGGAAGGAGCGGAGCGCAGCGAGGCAAAGTTAAGAAAAATTACAGGCAGATCCCTCATTCGGCGCCAAAGTCAATCCCAATAGAATGTTGCGGATTTCCTATGGAAAACGATCCTAACTATAACTACCCACTGGCGACCGCCAGTAGGTAATATATATATATATATATATATATATATATATATATATTCACTGAAAAAAACATAGGTTATAGACCATATATAGTTAGGAATTAGCATTTAAAAAACCTTATTTTACTCACACAAAACCATTGAAATTCCATATATAGTTAGTTGCACTAACTATATATCGCGCACCCGCAATCCACTGCTGATCATGTCACATATTACATCATTCATGACATGGTCAGTGACATCACTGATGACATCACTGATGACATCTCAAATGACATCACTGATGACATCACTGATGACATCTCATTTGACATTACTGATCACATCACTGATGACATCATTCATGTGATAATACGATAAACCTCTTCAGACTCTAATATAACCTAAGATACACTCAGTGTAAACAGACACTCATAGACTGTCACTCATCCATGGAGTTACTCAGACACTTAGTCAGTCATGCAAAGAATCAATCACACCTCCATTTCCTCAACTATACAGTTATACACACCTTACTTATTCAAACATATACTAAAACATATTTACTCACTTATACAATCCTGGATACAAGTTCACAATGATCCATACAGCCACTCACACATTCACTGGCTCTTATGCACAGTTATTTATATATGGTAACTCTCACATGTACTGTGTTTTACATATGTACTTACTTTGACATGTAGCACTGAGATATCCATTCACTCACCAATACACTCATGCACACAGTCAACCGCCCATACAGCTGTTTCCACATGCACTTTTGAACCCATACATCCAGTCAATCAACTGCTCACACATCTATGCAGAGAGTCATATACCTCCCAGCCACCCACACACACACTCAGTCTCCCATACAAATGCTTGGGCAACCAATCAATAACCCATACAGTTAATCATATAGCTAATGATCAACACATGCAGCAGTTAACAGAACAACAGACATAATGATGCACAAATTAAGACAGTTTAGTCACTAACCCATGCACTCAGTGAGACACATTTAATCAGTCACTCATACAGTCAGCCATGCCCCTACTAAATCCTTCATCAAGACACTTATACATCCATTCATTCTTCAATATGTAAGACATATTTTAACTTTACAGAATTATACAGTCACTGGATGATGTCATCAGTGATGTCATCAGTGATGTCATTTGAGATGTCATCAGTGATGTCATCAGTGATGTCACTGACCATGTCATGAATGATGTAATATGTGACATGATCAGCAGTGGATTGCGGGTGCGCGATATATAGTTAGTGCAACTAACTATATATGGAATTTCAATGGTTTTGTGTGAGTAAAATAAGGTTTTTTAAATGCTAATTCCTAACTATATATGGTCTATAACCTATGGTTTTTTCAGTGAATTTTCAAGGTTTTGTAAATGCTAATTCCTAACTATATATGGTCTATAACCTATGGTTTTTTCAGTGAATTTTCAAGGTTTTGTAAATGCTAATTCCTAACTATATATGGTCCATAACCTATGGTTTTTTCTGTGAATTTCATTGGTTTTTTAACAGCTAATATCTGTAGCTGTAAAATGTATTCTTCTTTAAATCCCAAAATATATTTTATATGTTTATGAATAATTTTTTTTTAAAATATTTTTTTTTCTTCGTTCCCGCTTCGCAAATCGGGAAGCTTCCCGTTAGCTGACCTTGATGCCGCGAAATAGACCGCGAGCCGGTAAACGTTTCTTTACCGCAAGTGCCGCGTTACAAAACAACATCGTGACGCCTCCCGTCCGCATGACGTTTCACGTTGTCGCGTGATACGTCATATGACGTACTACGTTAGCGAACTGGTACGCGAAGCGAGTCGCAAAGCGCAGGTTTCTGGAAGCAAACCGGGAGGCCCTGCAAAGCGCTTAACGTAAACACAGCAAGTCATGTGACTTGGTAATAACACTTTTCATTGGTTCATTTCACTTTTGGTTTCCTAATGATGTAAGACTAGGTCATATAATCTAAAATGAACACTTTTGATTGGTTGAGAACTCTTGTTTTTCCCAAATGATGAAAATCCCTCCTTCTTTCCTCACTCTGACTTTCATCATTGTGAGAGAAAGACCCTTTGTGATCACTGAGCAATGGCTTCTTTAGTAGCTTTAGCTGGTGCTTCCCCACCACCTCCACCACATCCAAGGAAGAGTGGACCACCTGCTCAAGTTATAATTCAACAAGAAGAAGAAGAAGAGGAACAGGAGGACGAGCACGAAGAGAGGCAGTTTTTGCCTGAGCAGCCCAGGACGTCTCACCGGAAAGAAAACTTCATTTGGCAATTTTTTAAAATTCCCAAAGGTCAGAAAAAAGTAAATGCAAGATACGTAACTTGCCTTATATGTCAAGATAGACTGTCCAGAGGGACCGACAAGAAATACAGTTTCGGAAACTACACAATGCATCGCCATATGACTAGGTGGCATCCTAACAACTACAGTGCTGCACAGTTTCGGAACGACCTAGATAATCTCCCTATTATGGCCAGAAGATCTGTTGTACCGGAAGTAACGGGACCAGAGGGCAGGGAGATGGTGCCAAATATACAAATGAGATTTGGTGATGTAAAACACATCTGCGTATTTTGCGATGGATTCATTTCCTACGGAGAAAAAAGCATCACTCTGATCAACAGAGCTATTGACAATCATGCTCATGTTTGTCCGAAACGCCCAAAATAATAAATACTTCTTTTTTTTGTTTTGTTGCTCCTGTTGAGCCCTTTACAATGAATCGTTTTCATTGCCCCCTCCAAGAAAAACCCAAAAAAATATAAAACTGTTCCGAAAAATTCAAAAACAGTAAAAAAATGTTCAGAAAAATAAAAAAAAAAGTTCTTTTCAGAACTACCTCCCCGTTATTAAAAAATTGGTACAATATTTGGAACTGTGCCAACCTCTATTTCTCTTAGTTCGCTTCCCAGTTCGCTCGCCGGTACGCGAACCGGAAGCGAACCAAAAACAGTAAGTATAAGGGAAGGAAACAGACACTTATGTTAAAAGAAAGACAGCTATAGGGGAGTAAACTAGAGATACTATTACCCGTAATCCACTGCTGATGATGTCACATATTACATCATTCATGACATGCTCAGTGACATCATCAGCAGAGGATTGCGGGGTTTTTTGGCAACATGCCTTATCCACGGTTTAATAACGCTGCCTTTTGCTTTATATAAGTTTTCAAATTGTATGAAATATATACCAATAGGTCGTTATGAACCTTTAGGTAGTGCTTTTCTTCATGAGGTCTGGTCGCTTCCATACACATACAGATGTTTCAAAGATGATCAAGAAGTTTATCTGAATGGAGAGGAATGCACTGAGACGCCAGATCATTCACTAATGTGTAGGCACATACAGTTACACGGTTCATGCAACAAACACCGACCAAATATGGCTTGCGTGTTGCAAGGCACGCCAGTTCCTGCTATCATCCCCACGTCAAGTTGTTGGAAAATGGTAGTTATTTGATGCTCAATAATGAAGATTGTTCTGAGTTAATTAAAAGTATTCCTTTTATCGTAACAGTAAGTGAACGGGTTATTTGCTGCAGAAATGTTCTATTTCCTCCCACACATGAACATAGGGAGTTTTCAATCTGGCCACAAATACCAACCTTGGGACACGTTTCAACGGCATGGCAAGAATAAGAGCTCTTTTGTCTCAGAGAGAGGTGGCCTTGAGTTCGGCCTGTGAAACTTTCGTACTTCACATAGCGAACACCCGTACAGAGGTGCACACCCTTTTCAATTAAGATTTGCCTTTCAATTTCAGCAACATGTTTCCGACTATCTTTAACGCATCCTCCACAAAGTCCCTGCCGCACTTTTTTAAAGTTGTTACCAGTGGTCTCGTGACTTCATTTGAGAAAATCTTTGGAGTCATCCCTGCTTCCTTTCATTCCATTTTCTCCACTCTGGTTCGTGGATTGGCATTTTTACTTGCATTACCAGCGGACGCTCTTGTGCTTTTTTACATTTTTAAATATGGATGTCCCTCCTATGCAACCTCACACCCTGCAGCTGCTGACACTGTTCCGCAATCGCATGCTAGAATATTATGGCACAATGCCGTTGGCGATATTAAGCACGGCATATGGATTATCTTTTCGATTCTCCTACTTCACCTGTGTCCAGCCTGTATTTCACTGCCTGACCTGTGATTTCGATTGGGCCATTGATTTGTGTCTCTGCGGACCGGTTTCTCCTGACGTCGACTTTAATCAGCTGATGACTCCTATCATTACTCACGAGTTGGTTTGTCCTGGCGAAAGGATTATGGCTGTGGCATTGATGCATGGACTACTTGGTCCCTGGAATTTACTGGCGGCAGCACAGTCTTTCTTGGAACAGAGCTTTCTTGAAAACCCACCGAGCTGTCCTCTGATGGTGATAGAGGATCCGGTGCTGGGAGAGCACGTATGTTCTTTTCCGCTTTTAAATTGGATGGCTGAACTGTTTTCGGATGAAGACGGTGACTTCCTATTGGAGGCTGTTGCAGCTTATTTTGCATACACAGTTATGTCATAGACCTTTTTCATGTTTTATATGCTGAGTACTAGCATTTCATTGACAATTCATTGACTTATTTGTCAAGTTTGTATTATTTACCTTGCCTATTGGCTTAAGACTCGATAAAGTACTTGGCTGTTTTATTTTTCTTTAGCATTACATTTTCCTAGTTTTTAATGCTTTACCTTGCGGACCGTCCACATATAAACTTGCAATCTGCTCTCATGAGATGGCACTTCTATTATCTTATTCAGTTCGTTTCCGGATCATGGGGAGGTGTCATCTAGGTCCTGGATATCTTTACACCGTGTTAAGTTAGCATGGGCTCATTACCGGTTTAAACGCCATTTTTCCTTTTTTGCAACTTCTGCACAAGACACTTAGTTGTTGCTTTAGCTTTCCACCTAGTAGTTCATCGTGGTTTACATGAGAATAATATGTTATTGGTCTACTATCTGCTTTACTTGTTAAACTATATCTGTACAGCGAGTGCTAAAGTTTCAAGAACAACACGATACAGAATTGTTATGAGGTCTGATCTCCACGACTTCATACTCATAACATAAGTGCAACTTCTGCCAATTCTGGGCATGAGGCGGGTTTTATATTGCTTTGCCGAACACACATACACAACAGTTGATGCGGTTCACATGAAGAGAGAGCTGGTGTATGCCGATGTGATTCCTTCAAATCTAAGACACTAAAGTATGGGCATGCCCTAAACCAACACAAAGAGACCTTCTTAGCAAATAATATAATATGTGTATTAGGGAGGGTGAGATATAAGCAGCCGCGGGCCGTGGAGGGAGTTACGATGGGGCAGGGAGGCGGGGAGGGGGAGAAGCAGGGTGGAGCCCTCTCTACCTTGCCCCTCCCCCTCCCCGCCTCCCTGCCCCACCGTAACTCCCTCCACGGCCCGCGGCTGCTTATAAGTGTTGCTAACTCTTATTCATTTACAGCATGTTAACATACTGTCACCATTCGCTTTTTATGTACTAGTAACTATGCTGGTAATTTTGCTACTGATAATATGTGTACTTGTATTCTCCACCCTGCTTCTCCCCCTCCCCGCCTCCCTGCCTCACCGTAACTCCCTCCACGGCCCGCGGCTGCTTATAAGTGTTGCTAACTCTTATTCATTTACAGCATGTTAACATACTATCACCATTCACTTTTTATGTACTAGTAACTATGCTGGTAATTTTGCTACTGATAATATGTGTACTTTTATTATCTAAGGTACTACGCCTGAGAAGACGGCATTAGTAAATAAACATTTCAAATACACATCTGTTCTTCTTAACTCCATGTTCTGGTTTCTAAGAAATCTATAACGACCGACTGTTCATGAGTTCCACGTATCCTGAGGTACTATAAGTTCATATTCTGGATTGTCTAAACATTGAGAGTTTGTTATATCCAATGTGACACTGTACCTAGCTTGCTAAGGAGTTTTTGATTACTAACGTGAGTTTTGGGACACCCTAATTCGCCGAGGTTCCAATCCTCTGTCCACAGTTCTGTGTGAGAACAGAAACCCTGCGACAGGGGCACCCCCGACCCTTGCTGGAGCTTCATCACACTTGCGATACAACTCCAGCAATGCATTCGCCGAGGTTCCAATCCTCTGCCCACAGTTCTGTGTGAGAACAGAAACCCTGCGACAGGGGCACCCCCGACCCTTGCTGGAGCTTCATCACACTTGCGATACAACTCCAGCAATGCGCCACCTTTACGGCACAGATACATCACGCATCTGTGCTGTTTTTGCCCCATGATACGCCGCATTGTAAATGCAGCACACCATAGGTGACGGAACAGCGGCACAGAATGACTAACACATCCCTGGTGATGCGCCAGTCATCATAAATGTATCCCTATGCTTCTTATCTTGTTAGAGATGAACCGCCATATGTATCATCAAAGTTTTTTGCATTTCCTAAATAGCGAACTTTAAGGAATAAATAGCGATTCTTTACCATTCCTAGTTTGCGATGAGCTATTTGCTAATTAGCCGAATGTAGCCCAATGAAGCCCAATGTAGCCCAATGTAGCCCAAAGATGGCCGCCAGACACACAAAAAAACAAATGTAGCCCAAATATCAGCCAGATGTAGCCCAACTATAGCCCAGTGACAGAATGACCAATCAGCTTCGCAAACCTCCGTTACGCGAAGCGGAGCGCTGTTACAGATATATATCTTTTTTTGAACGTTAATTTCTCAAAATCCACTGGAGCACATATATTGAGACCTAGCAAAGGCACATCGGGCTACCAGTCCCTAATATTTTGCCAAGTTTCGTGCAAATCCATTCAGCCGTTCGATTATTATTATTATTATTTTTTTTTGCCCCGCGGGGCCCTTTTAAAACCTCCACATCAAACCTAGGGGGTCAGCGAGGATCTACTATGCCCCCTTATAGTTATTTCCCCCTTTGTTTTGACCTCCTCTTGTCTCTCGATCCTACCGAGAGACAAGATGGCGGCCGCTACGGACTGTTTGGAATGTTGACAGACGCCGGAGAACCAATCAGCTTCGCTTCACAAAGCTCCGTTGCGCGAAAAGTCCGCGTCCTGGGCCGCTGCCCAGTCCGCTGTTACAGATATATATCTTTTTTTAAACGTTAATTTCTCAAAATCCACTGCAGCACATATATTGAGACCTACAAAAGGCACATCGGGCTACCAGTCCCTACAATTTTGCCAAGTTTCGTGCAAATCCATTCAGCCGTTCGGGCTAAAAGTGAGGCCAACCGCCCTATGGAAATTAACATGGGAAAAACGCGTTTTGGGACCCCCCTTTTTTCTCGGCCCCCCCTTGACGAACCCCCCCTGCTCAGAAACTAAATGTGCCATTTTCCTGAAAATTTCAGCCAATTCCGTCCACAAACCCCAAAGTTATTAGACATAGAATTTTCAAAAAACCCATAGAGAAAAAATCCTAACTATATATACCTACTGGCGACCGCCAGTAGGTGATATATATATATATATATATATATATATATATATATATATATATATATATATATATATATATATATATATATATATATATATATATATATATTCACTGAAAAAAACATAGGTTATAGACCATATATAGTTAGGGATTAGCATTTAAAAAACCTTATTTTACTCACACAAAACCATTGAAATTCCATATATAGTTAGTTGCACTAACTATATATCGCGCACCCGCAATCCACTGCTGATGATGTCACATATTACATCATTCATGACATGCTCAGTGACATCACTGATGACATCACTGATGACATCTCAAATGACATCACTGATGACATCATCCAGTGACTGTGTGTTTCTGTAAAGTTTAAATATGTTTTACATATTGAAGAATGAGTAGATGTAGAAGTGTCTGGATGAAGGATTTAGTAGGTGCGTGACTGACTGTATGAGTGAGTGATTAAATGTGTCTCACTGAGTGCATGGGTTAGTGACTAAACTGTCTTAATTTGTGCATCATTATGTCTGTTGTTCTGTAAACTGCTGCATGTGTTGGTCAGTAGCTATATGAGTAACTATATGGGTTATTGATTGATTGCCCAAGTATTTGTATGGGAGACTGAGTGTGTGTGTGGCTGGCTGGGAGGTGTGTGACTCTGTGCAGATCAATGTGTACTTGTATCAATGATTGTATAAGAGAGTAAGTATGTGTTAGTATATGTTTCAAAATGTAAGGTGCTCTATGTTTAACTGTATAGATTAGAAAATGGAAGTGTGATTGATTATTTACAGGACTGACTAGGTGTGTGAGTAACTCCATGGATGAGTGACAGAGTGTGAGAGTCTGTATAGGTGTATGAGTGCATATGATAGTGTTGTAAAGATGAGTGATTGTATGTATGAATGATTGTATGGGTAAATGAGTGAATGTGTGTGTAAACATAGGAATCACTGAGTGCGTATGTAGTAACTAGTATTGGTGTGTCAATGGTTTCAAAAATTATACTCTGAATTTAACACTGGGTGTAACAAAGGTTATATTAAAGTGTGAGGAGATGCATTGTATTGTCACATGAATGATATCATCAGTGATGTGGTCATTGATGTCAAATGAGATGTCATCAGTGATGTCATCAGTGATGTCATTTGAGATGTCATCAGTGATGTCATTTGAGATGTTATCAGTGATGTCATTTGAGATGTCATCAGTGATGTCATCAGTGATGTCATTTGAGATGTCATCAGTGATGTCATCAGTGATGTCACTGACCATGTCATGAATGATGTAATATGTGACATCATCAGCAGTGGATTGCGGGTGCGCGATATATAGTTAGTGCAACTAACTATATATGGAATTTCAATGGTTTTGTGTGAGTAAAATAAGGTTTTTTAAATGCTAATCCCTAACTATATATGGTCTATAACCTATGGTTTTTTCAGTGAATTTTCAAGGTTTTTTAAATGCTAATTCCTAACTATATATGGTCTCTAACCTATGGTTTTTTCAGTGAATTTCAATGGTTTTTTAATAGCAAATATCATAAGCTGTCGAATGTCAAGTACGTGGTAAGTAAAAACATTTTCGTGTTTATGCACACTGATCTGCTTTGAATGCTGCCCCCCCACCCCCTCATTTCTATTAGGAGTACTCTCTCTTTGCAAATGGTGAAGGGTAGTTAACGCAGGCCTTTGCCCCCGTTGTAATCCGTCGTGCCTGCTTCTCTCTCCATTTGATTGATTGTTATCCAAGCATTTACTGTTTTAGAATTGGTTCTCTTTGGTTCATTCTCTATTTACAAACAAGCACAGAGTCGCAATACTCTGTTTAGTCTTTGCAGATAGCGAAAAATCGTGTAAAAAAACAAAAGGAATCGAGCAAAATCAGTAGGCCACTAATGGGATCTCTTTTTGACCTCGCTAAAATAGAAACATTAGGAACAACCCCTCATGACAAACACGAAACTATTGAGATGAACTGAACTCCACACCATGATGGCTGCAATACAGCTCGGCTCCGCCTCCCACCCCGCCCAAAATAACGATAAACTCTATGCAAATATTACAAATATATACAACACACCAGCAAAGTAACAGGGTAAAACATTTTATTAAACAACTATTTACATAACTATTTTATACTTTTTGTTGCCCGATCCGGCTAGCTCAATCGATCGAGCATGAAACTCATGCACTCTGATGGTTCAACGTTTTGAGGAGTGCTTGTAACACTGTCTGAAGCCTATTTGCACCTGCTTCAGCTTCACTATTCTCAAATTAAAGTGGGGGCTGTTTGAGGACGTGACTGCATTTGTGAACAATGTAATGCGGTGCCACCCTGAACCGCTTGACGGAGGCCCCCGAGGGACGGTGTGATGGCGCGGACTCGGAGGGGGCGCTTGGCTCCGGCTCCCTCCCCAAGTCGTGTTCTCCTGGTGTAGCCTGAGATCGCCCCCGACATAGGTGGCCGGCTCCCGGGATCAAGCGGAACTTTTTGCCTTTTGGTAACTCTTCCATTCTTGACCTTGTCCCACAATCCGTTTCACCTAAAGACACGCTGTAGTGGGGCGCCCCTTTACCATTTCAGTTGCCATTCCGCCCGCTTTTGCTACACTGTGCCTCTTCCGCTATTCAGCTGTTTACCGCCCGCTCTTTTGACTACAGCGTCTCGCTCACCATGTAGTTGAGTTGCTCCCGCTCTTGCGGTGCAGCGATAGCCGGCTGCCACAGTACTCTCAAAATGGCGGCCGGCTCTTCAGATTTGGGCGTGGTCCACTAAAATTGCCCTGTGACACCTTGGAATTCGGACGCTTGTCTGCTAGAGATTGGGCTCCATTCTCGAAAGCGTCCCCTCAGCCTTGAAGATTCTACAAAAGTCTTGGGGGCCCCCGACTCCCGCAGGCTTCTGGTGGGGAGCGGCTAGCATTATTGCTCGTCGAATGGCCACGACGGAGCTACGAAATGGTGGTGCTCTCATGCTAACGCCAGCTTCAGTCTGAAACATCCAGAAACACTGTAGACTACCAATTCGATCAGTTCCGGTAGCGCCCCAACGTGACCCGGTAGAGAAGAACTAGCCCTCCCCTCTTTGACTGATGGTTCTTGTTGCCTGTCCCTTCTGTTGTCATTTAACAGAACTATTTAGCCTGCTGAAAGGGGTTGTGTTCCAACCGCTGGTTGGTGGAGACATTTTGACTATATTCTGGACCTGCGTTGTCGCGTAATGCGTCATATGACGCGCCGCGTTAGCGCATCCGGAAGTGATCCGGGGCGCGACGCTCAGCGCGTAACGTAAGCATAACAGGTCATGTGACTTGCTAATAAAACTTTTCATTGGTTCATTTTACTTTTCTTATTCTAATGATGAAAGGCTTGGTCATATGACCTAAAAATTACGCTTTTTATTACTTTCGAACATTATTTTTTCTTAAATATATGTTATAATGTTCCAGGCTAATGTACTTTCCCGGAAAATTTACAACTGTCCTGCAAGTAAAATATATTCCTTTTTCGAGAAAAAGGGCGTTTCTTCGTCCCATGACGGAGCCGTTGAGCAAAAGAGGGTCGGCCTGGTGTCTTAGTCGCCGATACGCCTGAATATGAGATTCTTATTGATCACTTTATGTTGCAGGAGTAGAAAACACAACAGCCCTTGACCATTTATCTTTACTGCGTTCCTGCGTATTATACCTTTTACCCTTCATGTAATTGGTCTGCTTTATTTCACTTGCCTTTTACTGATTCTAAAACAGTGACTATTATTAAAAACTTTACCAATGTATATACTACTACCATGTTTTCTTTTAAAAACCTTTATTGTGAAAATGTCATTATACAAATACGGGCCTATAACCACGTGGGCCGGCCACGGAGCAAACTGTAATCGTATATGATGAGTAGACATTTACACTGTAGAGGAACGTAACGGGCGGGCCATTAGGTTGCAAGAACTAAAGTATCTAACAGTTGCGGAATCGGTGGACGTACATTTTATAATTAAAATACGACAGGGCCAGTTACAATAAAATTATCTAGATATACATTTGCGGGCAAGTACCATGGGTGACGTTAATTCGAACTTTCAATAGTACAGTAATCAATAACACATCAGAACTTAATATCAATAGGGATATCGAAATATTCAATCTATTCTCGTCCCCGCCCGCCATGTGCTTCAAAACTGCATACGTATCTCGTGATATCAAGGTTGTGCAACCAGTACACAACAAGGAGTTACGAGTCCCATTTATTCCGGCGCCATTTTGGGCGAGGACGGGCAGGTCCAGGATATAGTCAAAATGTCTCTACCAACCATCGACTATGATGATGTTCATATGCTGTATTTATTAGAGTAACACTCATCTGTCCACATGAAATTAATTTGCCACAATCTAAACATGTCATTTTAATCTTTCCAAAGTTCTTCTAAATATTTGGGACCGTTTCCCTTGCCTCTGATGCTGTCAGTGCCACTTCTTTGATGAATGTACTGGCAGGTCGGGGGTTCTCCTCCAAATCTCTCTTTTATGCAGCACTATAATTAATCGGTGCCACCTCTCCATATGACGATGCATGGTATAGTTACCATAACTATATTTTTTTTCGGTTCCTCTGGAGAGTACATCGTGTAACGTACCGGGCATTTACCTTTTTTTGCATGTAGAGGAAAGGAAAAAAAATTCGAGCGTCCGAGTTCTAAGGTGTCCCAGGGCCATTTTAGTGGACCAGGCCCAAATCCAAAGAACAGGCCGCCATTTTGAGAGTCTTGTTGCAGCCGCCTGTCGCTGTAGCATCAAGAGCGGCCGAAACTCAGCTGAATGGCAACTGAAACGGTAAAGGGGCGCCCCACTACAGCAGACGAGCCTCCACCTAGGAAGGCCCGTTCACGCCGCCTTTCCCCCCCCCCCTTCGGGCACCCCACGCCGTTATTCGGAGCAAGATTGTAGGATGGCCACACCAGTACGGCAACTTGCTAGACACCACCTCGGTGCCTACCGAATCTCAGCGCCTTGTGGGGTCTTCTATTCAGAAAACATTGTTGTGCTGCCTTCGACCTATTCGCCGCAAGTGCGCACGCAACTCAGCTGCATAGCTTGCTAGACACCACCTCGGTGCTAACCGAATCTCAGCGCCTTGTGGTGTCTTCTATTCCGAAAATATTGTTGCGCTGCCTTTGGCCCCATTCGCACATCGGTCCGCTACTGACGCCATCTCACAGGCCAACGGGGCGCCCCACGCCAACTTTCAGCATTGTAGGATGGCCACACCAGTGCGGCAACTTGCTAGACACCACCTCGGTGCCATCCGGATCTTGGCATCTCAGCGCCTTGTGGTGTCTTCTATTCAGAAAATATTGTTGCGCTGCCTTTGGCCCCATTCGCACATCGGTCCGCTACTGCCGCCATCTCACAGGCCAACGGGGCGCCCCACGCCGACTTTCAGCAATGTAGGATGGCCACACCAGTGCGACAACTTATGACCGAAACATGGCTGGACCAGGCATCTGATCCAGACCTAGTCATCGCCCTTCCTTCCGGGTTCACCATACACAGACTCGATAGGCAAATAAAGAAAAAAGGCGGTGGAATAGGCATTATTGCCCGTGACTCCTTTTCGGTAAGAACCAAAATCATCCCCCTCACTTCCTGTGAAGCCCTAGAATTTGTGATTACACTATCCCCATCCTATACCTTTAAAGGGATTCTTCTATATCGTCCCCCTGGCTCCAGGAACGAATTTATTATGGATTTTAGGACAACGCTGGAAGCATCCGCCCTTGACAACTCCATCACCATTCTGGGTGATTTTAATTTTCATTTTGATATCCCAGACAACCCCGACTCCACCTTGCTACTAGCCGACATGTCCACCTTTGGCCTCATCCCCCTGGTACATGCTCCCACACATGATGGCGGTCATACACTAGATGGCATTTTTACTAATGCCCTAGGTCTTCAAGTTACCCAAATCCTCCCCCTTACCTGGTCGGACCATCACTGTATCCTAGCCACCTTGACAGTACAGGACACACTGCTCAGCAAAACCAGCACGATATCTCCTCAACCCTACCTGGCATGGGATGATATTGATGCAACTAGGTTACATACTCTGCTGGATGCCACCTCTCCCGTCCTGTCAGCCGACCCAAACACTGCTACCCTTCAATTTTACCAATGGGTTAGCTCTGCAGCCACAGCACTGGTTCAAACAAAAAAACGTTCTCGCAATCGGCAAACTCCCTCGGCCCCATGGTACTCTGAGGCACTTCGCACCCAGAAGCAACTATGCAGGCATAGAGAGAGACTATGGAGGAAAAACTATACTGATGAAACTAAATTTAGTTACAAGGAATCAGTTGCCATTTATAAAACCATGATCTCTGAGGCAAAGAAAAAATACTATTGCGATAAGATAGAATCAGCTAAAAATTCTAATAAAACCCTTTATGAGACAACTAGACAATTAGCTGGTCTGTCCGTTGATCTTGCCCCCCCTCCCTCCCAGATGCTTTGTGACGCACTGTCCAACTTTTTTTTCAGCAAAGTTAACGACATCTACGGGGTTTTTTCCAATAGTTCCCCCACCCCCTCGGTAGCTTCCACCTCCCACCAGAGTCATACTTTTTCCCAGTTTCACGAGGTTACCTGTTTACAGGTACAGAACACAGTGTCATCTATTAAATCAGGATCAGCTCTAGACCCTTGTCCCCTGAAGGTGCTACGACCTATTATGGAAACAGTCATCCCTGCAATAACTGATATCTGTAATTCCATGTTTCGTTCCGGCATCTTCCCAGAGATACTGAAAAAGACCTTAATAAAACCTCTTCTTAAAAAGCCCACCCTCGATAAGGACGAGCTGAAAAACTACCGTCCTATCGCTAATCTCCCATTGATGGCCAAAATAGCTGAGAAAATAATGAACCTCCAACTTTCCTCCTTTATCGAGGAACATAAACTCCTGGACGAATCCCAGTTTGGGTTCCGCCAATTCCACGGCACGGAGACCGCTCTGATCAAAGCGGCGGATGATATAAGAACCATCCGGGATGCCGGAGGCACAGCTGTCCTCATTCTATTGGACCTATCGGCGGCCTTTGATACGGTCGACCACACCACCTTGGTCGACCGTGTCGAGAGCATTGGGATCCAAGGCAAGGCTAGGAGTCTCCTTGCCTCCTTCCTGGCAAATAGATCCCAGGTCGTCACCATCGGACCTTTTGAATCCTCCCCCTTGTCTCTGCCATGTGGAGTTCCTCAAGGCTCATCCCTTAGTCCGACACTCTTTAACATTTATGTGTCGGACCTTGCCAAAATCATCAGGGCACATGGGATGAGCCTGACCTCCTATGCAGATGACACTCAATTGGTCCTTGCAGTTAAGAACGACGGCCTTAAAATAGCGAACACCTTTAACCAAGGTATGTTGGCTATTGGAAGCTGGATGGCTCAAAACTGCCTGAAATTGAACTCTGATAAGTCAGAGGTGGTAATTTTTGGTAACCTTTCCCCCCAATGGTCCCCCCTTTGGTGGCCATCATCTATGGGTCAACCCCCGGACCCAGCAAAAAAAGTGAGGAATTTGGGAGTCCTTTTCGACGACCAGTTAAATTTTATGCCTCACGCCAACCAAATTTCCTCTTCAGCCTTCCACAAATTGCGACTTATAAAAAAAATCCTGCCTTTCCTGCCGGAAAGTGCCGGCAAAACACTGGTTAGTTCCCTTGTATTATCGACCTTGGATTATTGCAATGCATTGTTCCTAGGGGCCCAGGAGAGAGTGCTTTGGAAAATGCAGGCCATTCAGAATTCTGCGGCCAGGCTTTTAGGGCGCATTCCCAAACATCACTCGGCCGCATCCACTATTAGACAGTTGCACTGGCTGCCAGTAAGAAGGAGAGTCATGTTCAAATCCCTTTGCCTGGTTTACAAGGCTTTGAATAATGTGGGACCGGCGTTTTTCGTCCAAAACCTCATTCCTTACCGTCCCCCAAGAATGCTACGTTCATCTTTCCAGCATGACTTAGTGGTACCCCGAACCAAACTTGTGTCCTGGGGGGACAGAAGATTTATGGTAGCTGCACCCAAATTGTGGAATACTTTACCAGAGTCGATCAGAACCAGCCCCTCCCTCTGGATCTTCCGCAAACAATTAAAAACATGGCTTTTTAACCAATAATCTCCAGTCTGATGAGGCTTAACACATTGCAGTATCACTAGCGCCGAGATGCCCAAGGGCCTTCGTTCGCGCTCTACAAATGTTTTTATAAATAAATATAAATAAACTTGCTAGACACCACCTCGGTGCCATCCGGATCTTGGCATCTCAGCGCCTTGTGGTGTCTTATATTCAGAAAATATTGTTGCGCTGCCTTTGGCCCCATTCGCACATCGGTCCGCTACTGCCGCCATCTCACAGGCAAACGGGGCGCCCCACGCCAACTTTCAGCATTGTAGGATGGCCACACCAGTGCGACAACTTGCTAGACACCACCTCGGTGCCATCCGGATCTTGGCATCTCAGCGCCTTGTGGTGTCTTCTATTCAGAAAATATTGTTGCGCTGCCTTTGGCCCCATTCGCACATCGGTCCGCTACTGCCGCCATCTCACAGGCCAACGGGGCGCCCCACGCCGACTTTCAGCATTGTAGGATGGCCACACCAGTGCGACAACTTGCTGGACACCACCTCGGTGCCATCCGGATCTTGGCGCGTTGTGCTGCCTTCGGCCTATTCGCACATCGGTCCGCTACTGACGCCGCCTCACGTGCCAACGGATTTTCTACGCTTTTTATACCCTATGCCGCATAACAGGTCATGTGACTTGTTTATAAAACTTTTCATTGGTTCATTTTACTTTTGATTTCCTAATGATGGAAGGCTTGATCATATGACCTAAAAATAACACTTTTCATTGGATGAAAACTATTTTTTTTTCCCAAACGATGAAAGCCCCACCTTGTTTCTGGATGTTTCAGACTGAAGCTGGCGTCAGCATGAAAGCACCACCATCTCGTGGCTCCGTCGTGGTCATTCCGCGAGCAATCATGGCAGCCGCTCCCCACCGGAAGCCTGCAGGAGTCGGGGGCCCCCAAGACTTTTGTAGAATCCTCAAGGCGGAGGGGACGCTTTCGAGAATGGGGTCCAAGACCTAGCAGACAAGCGTCCGATTTCCAAGGTGTCCCAGGGCCATTTCAGTGGACCAGGCCCAAAAAGGAAAGAGCCTGCCGCCATTTTGAGAGTCCTGTGACAGCCGCCTATCGCTGCACCGCAAGAGTGGGCGCAACTCAGCTGAATTGCGGATTTTGACACAGTGGACCAAAAGCGGACGGAATGGCAACTGAAACGGTAAAGGGGCGCCCCACTACAGCAGACGAGGCTCCACCTGGGGAGGCCCGTTCACGCCGCCTCCCCCCGTCCCCGGGGCGCCCCACGCCGTTATTCGGAGGGCGGCAACTTACTGGACATCACCTTGGTGCCATCCACATTTCAGCGCGTTCTGCTGCCTTGGAACTATTCGCACAACAGACCGCTACTGACGACTCACCCCCCGGGACGCCCCACGCCGGATACCCAAATCAGTGCGGCACCCAGGCAACATCACCTGGGTGCCGTCCAGAAATCTGGACGTTGTGCTGCCTTGGGACTATTCGCACAACCGACCGCTACTGACCATTGTTCCTTCTTTTTCCCTAAAAATGTTTAAATGTTTGTACTGTTTTTGTTTTCTTGTATATATTTATAAGTTATTAAAGTTTTATAATCCTACTACTTTGTTGGAGTGCTATATATTTTTAATGTGACACATAATTGTAAAAACTTTGATGTACAAAGAGTCATCCCTGGAATCTTCCGCTTCAGGCTCGGTCCCCTCCCCAATCACAATACAGGATGGTTTTCAGATAGTAGGAACGCGTGTGGTGTGACGGATCTCATCGGGTGTGGGCCTTGATCTACTATAACTCCTTTGAAGAGGGGTGATTCTTTACAGCTGGGGCCATAAACTACATCTGCAAGGCTAGCTGATAGCCTGGGACCGGCCTGGACAATCGGACACAGAGGAAGAGGAGTGTCAGAGGGTGCAGTAGTGAATAGGGCGAAAGGGAGGTGTCGGGCGGGCACAGGGTGTGATTCTCAGGGAAGAGCAGCGCAGATGGGGGGAGGTTTATTGCCCATGCATAAGACAGAGAGCGGGGGTGACCAGTGCCTGGGGGAGATGCTTGCGAGGGTGGGGAGCCATGCTAAGGATCGACAGCGTGCAGAGAGTGGGTCTGGTCAAGTCATCTAAAATGGCTGCCGTGCACGACAAAAGTGTGGCATTTGAAAAAAGGCAAGATGGCGCAGACAATGTTTTTCAACACTTCCTGATTTCCTTCGAATCGAACGTTAACAGACGTTGGGGCATATTACCAAAGTTAAGCGATATTTATCCCTAACGATGCTTAGCAACGAATTTTTTACCGCTAAGCATCGTCAGAAATTATCGCAGATAAACCTTGCTATTATCAAGGTTTATCGCAAATGCGATAAAAAACGGCCGCAATGCATTAATATCGCTGAAAAGTCCGCGATATTCATGCATTACCGAGCTAATGCTCTTAGCCATGTTATCCACCTCCCATTGGATAACATGGCTAAGAACTGCTCAGGGCAGGTGTTACTTTTTGGAGATATTCGCGCTTAGCGCGAATATCTCCAAAAGTTGGTAATAGGAGATAGCGATGTTAGCGACTGTTTCCAGTCGCTAACATCTTGGCATGCCCACTTTGCATGTCATTAGTGATAAATATCACTGACATGCAAAGTGGGGCCCAAGATGGTCGCTATCTCCTACTAGCGGTCGTTAACTGGTGTTAGCGACAGCTAGGTAATACGGAGATAATTTTATCTCCGCTTTCTTGGCTTTTAAAGCCAAAAAAGCGGAGATAAACCCCCTTGATAATATGCCCCGTTATCTCTCCCACACTACCGGTCCCCCTGGGCTTAAACGCCGAGATGGTAGGGACTGCATCCCGTGAAGATAGGCCGAGACGTCACTCAGCAGAAAAAAAAGTTAAAAAAAAGTCTATAAACATACAATAAGTTAAAAGTCAATCATTCTTCATTCCTTGTAGTACGCTCCCCAGTCCACTTCCCGTTACGCTAACCGGGCGCACCCCACCAAAAAAAACTATATATATTTTTTTTTTGCCCCGCGGAGCCCTTTTAAAGCCTCCACATCAAACCTATGGGGTCAGGGAGGATCTACTGTGCCCCCTTATGGTCATTTGCCCCAAACGATTTTTTTTTTTTTTTTGCCCCGCGGAGCCCTTTTAAAGCCTCCACATCAAACCTATGGGGTCAGGGAGGATCTACTATGCCCCCTTATGGTCATTTGCCCCTTCGCTTTGGCCTCCTCTTGTCTCTCGATCCTACCGAGAGACAAGATGGCGGCCGCTACGGACTGTTTGGAATGTTTACAGACGCCGGAGAACCAATCAGCTTCGCTTCACAAAGCTCCGTAACGCGAAAAGTACGCGAAGTGGAGCGCTGCCCGGAGCGCTGTTACAGATATATATCTTTTTTTGAACGTTAATTTCTCAAAATCCACTGGAGCACATATATTGAGACCTAGCAAAGGCACATCGGGCTACCAGTCCCTACAATTTTGCCAAGTTTCGTGCAAATCCATTCAGCCGTTTGATTATTATTATTTTTTTTTTTTTAGCCCCGCGGGGCCCTTTTAAAACCTCCACATCAAACCTAGGGGGTCATGGAGGATCTACTATGCCCCCTTATGGTCATTTTCCCCTTCGCTTTGGCCTCCTCTTGTCTCTTGATCCTACCGAGAGACAAGATGGCGGCCGCTACGGACTGTTTGGAATGTTTACAGACGCCGGAGAACCAATCAGCTTCGCTTCACAAAGCTCCATAACGCGAAAAGTACGCGAACTGGAGCGCTGCCCGGTCCGCTGTTACAGATATATATCTATTTTTGAACGTTAATTTCTCAAAATCCACTGGAGCACATATATTGAGACCTAGCAAAGGCACATCGGGCTACCAGTCCCTACAATTTTGCCAAGTTTCGTGCAAATCCATTCAGCCGTTCGGGCTAAAAGTGAGGCCAACTGCCCTATGGAAAACTCAATGTTAAAAACACGTTTTGGGACCCCCCTTTTTTCTCGGCTCCCCCTTGACGAAACCCCCCCCAAATTTTCAGGGGCTGCTCAGAAACAAAATGTTCCATTTTCCTGAAAATTTCAGCCAATTCCGTCCACAAACGCCAAAGTTATTAGACATAGAATTTTCAAAAATCCCATAGAGAAAAAATCCTAACTATATATACCTACTGGCGACCGCCAGTAGGTAATATATATATATATATATATATATATATATGTATCTCAACCAGTCACAAAGTCAACAGTTAATCTTCTTGCATAACAGCCTACATTAAATCCGCCTATGACTGCAGTGAACTACGCTAGAACCTCTCTGATTTCTAAAATCATAATATCAACATTGGTGGTCATAGTACTAGAAACATCAATGCTAGAATCTACCAAATTCTGGGATACACATTCTCTGTTATACATAACATGTATTCCTGCAAATCATTATTTGCAAGTTAAAAAAATCTGTCATTTTGTGTCTTAAATCCTATTTTGTATTCTTTGTCTTCCTCAGGGTGTTTTTAAACTCTTTATTTTTTAGGCAATATATAATGGGATTACATAGTGGAGTTATAGCAACATATAACAAAGAGAATACTTTGTTGTATTTTACTGAAGCCGTTGATGCTGGCCTCATGTACGTGGAACAGATAACTCCATAGAATAATATAAGTACAGTGAGGTGAGAGGCACAGGTGGAAAAGGCCTTGCGTCTTCCCTCCGTAGACCGGATTTTCAGGATTGTTGAGATGATGTTGATGTAAGATGCAATAGTTAAAGCAAAAGGTGCAACACCAACTAGAGTACCCACGACGTAGATTGCTAACTCAACAGCACTAGTGCTGCTACATGAAAGCTTCATTACAGCTGCCACATCACAGAAGAAGTGGTTGATTCTGTGAGACCCACAGAATGAGAGCCTAGTTGTTAGTGTAATGTGTGGTATTGGGTCAATAAAACTAAGTAGCCAACATACGGCAGCCAATTTCATGCATACTACATCATTCATGGTGGTCACGTACTGTAGAGGCTTGCAAATGGCCACATATCGATCATAAGCCATGGCAGTAAGAAGAAAGAATTCCGTAGACACCATGGTACTGAAAAGAAACATCTGCAGAAAGCATCCACTTAGAGAAATGTGTGTTACCGCCAGAAAGAAGTGAGCCAGCATATTTGGAAAAATCATTGTTGTGTAACTGATGTCCAGAAAGGCTAAGTTTGTAAGGAAAAAATACATTGGTGTGTGCAGTTGTGTGTTGGTATAGACAATCACCATGATAAGAAGGTTCCCCACAAGTACCAGCAAGTAAATCAGCAGAAAGGCCACAAAAAGTGGAACTAGAAGATGTGGGAAATCATAAAAACCCACAAGAGTGAACTCAGCTGCTAACGTTTGATTTTCTCCTTTCATGTGTCCTCGAATACAGTTTGCCAGAGTTGAGACATCAAGAATATCTGCAAATAAAGAAAAGAAGGAAAGTTAATATGCAATACACACTGTTTTGGGAGGGAACTGTATGTTGTGTTTTTGCGGTCACAGTTCACATATTTACTATCAGAAAAAAACAATTTAATTTGTAACACAAAATAGGTGACAGCACGCCATTCCTGGTGTGTTCCTATTTAACTTTCTTTTTTAATTTTTCATGGGGCAATGATTAGGCTGCATGATGTCTATTGCTACTTTTGCTGCTTATTTATGCTATAGATTTTAGCTGTAACTGTTCAAAACTTGTCTAGAAGATAAAATCACTCAGAGCACCTACCAATAATAACATTTCTAAAGGTATGTATTACTTTAAGGGCTGACAGATTTTGATTTACGTGTTCCTGACCAATGATTAGGCCTGGCAAAGTGGTTGTTTAAAGCAAATGCACAGAGAGTAGGCTTTGGGTCACCTCTGTTATTCACTGACTTATAGAGCTATCACCCTTCAACCACTTGAAAAGTCTTTCACACTTTGCCTCAGCCCACAACAAAGGGCCCGATTTAGAGTTTGGGAGACCAGTTACTTCGTCACAAACTTGATGGAAATCCTGTATGACGAATTACAATTCCTATAGGATATAATGAGATCGTAATATGCCGATGGGATATCCCTCTTGTTTGTGATGGAGTAATCCCATACTGTAAACTCTAAATCAGGCCCAAAGTTTTTTAAACATGACCTTAGAAAACATTCCTGCCCAACCTTCCTCCACCCTGGATAGAATGGCATTAGTACGCTAAGAGGCAAGTCAGTTGTTATGCGTATCCTAAAAGTGGCCCAAATTCTTTTCATAAATTGATCAACATTGTATTATAGTAAATCAAGCACAATCAGGTTTTTGAGCAGGGCACATCCTGAACTCACCTATCTGATGGTGCTCTCAAGTGTGGAGATGAAGAAAAAGAAGGCTCAGTGAAATAAAATATTTTCCTATGATCACATAATTTGCAAGCACGGCAGCCGAGTTTGATCACTGTTTTTTGTTGTACACTGTGCAGTTGAGCACATACAGGGGTATATTTTTCTGTCTCCCATTTGACGTCAACAGTGGTTGTCTTAAGTACTTAGTGCATGAGGCCAGTCACCTGAAAACAGCTCATGTTGGACTTGATGGCCCACAAAGACCTTGAGCTGAGCTGGTGCCAGGGTTCTAGCAGGAGCCTGATTCAAGCTGTAAGTGTCTCACCCACCTCTAGAGAGCAAGCTGCAACGAAACACCCCTTCATAATATATACAGAGTGTACAACAGCTGTGCAAACTTCACCCACAGTAAGGGCAGAATGTGCTGCAGCAGAGGATGTCAACCTTACAAAATAGATGAATGATTGACTGACTACGCACTTTTATAGCGCATGGCTACCCGGAGGCATCCCAGCGCTATGGACAACCAAGTCATTTCTCAAAGGCTCAAGGAAACAGAAAGGTCTTTAAAAGTTTCCTGACCCTCAGGTGGTTAACTTCAAGTCGGATGGTGTTTTATTTCTATCCAGGACCCTAATTTGATATTCCTAATTTATGCCCTTATATGGCTATAATAAATAATATCCTTATAAAGGCATAAGAATCATATCCATACTTGCTCATAGCCCATGCAGTCCACATTAAGCAAGGCTACTTCCCCGGACTCCTAGAAAGTACAACGAATTCTCTAAACAAAACAAACCTCCAGCAACCTGGGAAATCCCCATTGCTTCTGTTTTGATTTGTCCTAGAACTCCTGCGAGCACTGTAAGAATGGCCAGTTCTTAGTGACATCTTTATTGACGTCTTATGTCCAACCTTACGTCAAACCCGGCACCTTTCAGGTATAAATATACCACCCTTGCCTTAAGCAAACACACGGTGGTTTTGGAGCAGAGCGGCTATCTACTTGCCCGAGAGCCCAGCTGATGCGAGAGCCCACGGACGCCGCCCCTCCCTTTTGACGCACTGAGAGAGAGGCTGTCTTTTCTCCTGCCGAGAAATCCAGCTCTGGTGTTCTCAGCCGCCTTTGCGGGTTGCTGGGATATCGAGTCCTGAGAGAGAGATACCAGACCTCCTGCATTCTATTACCCAGGTTCGGAGCTGACTAAACCCTTAAAGAGAATTCTTGATTCAGATTCTTGGCAAAACCAACTTAACTTAAACTGCTACTTACTTACTCCTTCCCATGTATTAGGCTTAGGTCAGGTACACTGGGGTAGGCGTATTTAGAAGCACCAGTTGAGTACGTTAGTCAATGTATATTTGTATGTATATATTTTATCTATTTTAAAGTATCATATGGCTAAGAAACCATATCAATGCTTTTATAGTATTATTTCATAATACTCCTTTTACTGTGCGCACTTTACTTTACTATGAGTATTGCAATTGTGGCAATCCATTTCTCTTGCATGAGAAAGAAGACTGCTCAATAAATACCACCTTTTATTGAAAACGCCCGTCTCTCTATTCTCTGCAATCTGGTGAAACTAAGTACGCACGATTGACTGAGTGAAATAGCTGTCTATTGTTTTCACACGACTCTAGAGATACACTCCTATTCTGAGGGAGCAAAGTTGTCATGTTTTATGGTTGTCAGAAGCTAATCCCTTCTTGTCTATCCAGGGAGGTTAAACTCCTCCTTGTTTATTCGAGAAAGTTTCGAGTGACCTCTGAGCTAGCTGGCAAACCTTAAGTCTAATATAGTCAGTAGAGACCTAGATGACCTCAGTCCTATGTCTACACTGCTGTTTATATTATTCCAATGCGCAGAGCCTATTGGGAATATAGGAACTACACTACATGGCGCCCAGCGTTTGGTAAGGCGATAAATCTAATGCAAGACGTTAGAGTAACTCAGTCGTGCTTTTTCACACAGACCCTTTTCCCGTAAAAACTCCAATAGACGTCTGGAGTGGGTAAAAGGTTAAAATCCGCCGAAAATTAGTAGGAAGAGATTCCTATGTATAGTTTTTGGTTTAGTCAACGTTGAAGGATACAGTGTTCCAAAATGTTGTGCACCTAATCTTTGTTTCCTTGAAACTTGATCTGCAACAAAAACCTTTCTGTTAGTAAAAATGACGGAAAGTGACGACGAAAGGGAGGCAGCTAGAATAGCAGCTCAACTCCTAGCGGATGACACAAGTCTCCAAGAAAATGACCCGAATGTTATACTCATTCCGGTAAATGTAAGGAAAACTATAACTCTTAAACTTATAGAAAACGGACTGACATCACGAGGTGGTACAGTCATATTCGTGGTAGAGGCCCATGAATATCGGCAGACAGAGGTATTCTATTCATGGATACATTTTCCAGCAGCAAACGCTGTGACACACGAATTCCACTATTACAAAATAGAGGAACCTCCGGATGTATACACTCCTTTTGAGGATGTTGAAATCCCATTAAATTACCAAGAGCACTTGCTCTGGTTTAAAGGCGCCCTAAAACATCAAAATCACATTACCAGGCTCGGTCCACTAGGTAGACCAGGAGCAACGTGGCCGGTTCTAGCCAGCTACATACCACACCCCGACATTGAAACAGTGACAGACCGGAAACTTTTAGCTCAGCTAATAATACTAATTAAAATACATAGACAATTAGTCCAATATGTAATGCGGACTTCAACAGTCCAACCAGCTATTAAGATTCCACAGCTGGTTTAGTCAACGTTGAAGGATACAGTGTTCCAAAATATTGTGCACCTAATCTTTGTTTCCTTGAAACTTGATCTGCAACAAAAACCTTTCTGTTAGTAAAAATGACGGAAAGTGACGACGAAAGGGAGGCAGCTAGAATAGCAGCTCAACTCCTAGCGGATGACACAAGTCTCCAAGAAAATGACCCGAATGTTATACTCATTCCGGTAAATGTAAGGAAAACTATAACTCTTAAACTTATAGAAAACGGACTGACATCACGAGGTGGTACAGTCATATTCGTGGTAGAGGCCCATGAATATCGGCAGACAGAGGTATTCTATTCATGGATACATTTTCCAGCAGCAAACGCTGTGACACACGAATTCCACTATTACAAAATAGAGGAACCTCCGGATGTATACACTCCTTTTGAGGATGTTGAAATCCCATTAAATTACCAAGAGCACTTGCTCTGGTTTAAAGGCGCCCTAAAACATCAAAATCACATTACCAGGCTCGGTCCACTAGGTAGACCAGCAGCAACGTGGCCGGTTCTAGCCAGCTACACACCACACCCCGACATTGAAACAGTGACAGACCGGAAACTTTTAGCTCAGCTAATAATACTAATTAAAATACATAGACAATTAGTCCAATATGTAATGCGGACTTCAACAGTCCAACCAGCTATTAAGATTCCACAGCTGACCCCTCACCAGGGGAACACAAACAAAATTACACCACAGAACATACAATCATGTCTTGGTAAAATACCCACAAAACTGGAACAAATTCCATTCTGGTTAGCACAAAAAAAAACTCAAATAGAGGCAGTATTTCCTGATACTACACCTACTGAGAAACACAGAATTCTGACTATCGGTCTTCCAATGGGGATCGCACCACATGTGGAGGACTGTGACACTTGGGGCACAGTCTTTGCCTCCATCTACACAAAAACACATGGTGTTCCGTCTATGGCGATAATACCAGATGTGCTAAGACAGATTCAAAATGAATACGGTCCAGAACCTGCTTTAACTCTGGGTATGAAATTACTGAAAGACTTCAAGCAGGACTCGGCTATATTATTAGCCAACATAAAAGGAGAAGCAGCATCTGTGGCGATCCGCCAGAAATTGAAAGAAACAGATATAGCAGACCAACTGATTGAACTTGCCAGAATCATAGAAAAATCCTATGAAGAACTAGGTAGAGATGGTTTGGGTGGGAAACCAGTAAAACCCCAACTAACTGAAAATCCTGAAAAAACATTTATTAAAAATAATCTAAACACTCCAAAAAAGAGTTGGGATGGTAATAAACAATGAACTCCCAAGGAAAAACGATTCCAGTCCAGAGGAAGGTCTCCTCAACGAAGAGAAAGATCTGCTGACCGAGGAAACAAGTCTCCCCAGAGGGAGCCCTCTGAGAAAAGATACAACCTTGGAAATAGGGAAAATCTGAAAAAAACCTGATGGATATCAAGATATTGATACACGTCCCTCTCGATCTTTTCAGAATTCCTCGCAGAAATTTGAAAGAAGAGGACGGTCAGAACACAGGGAAGAGCACGTCAAATCCAAAGACAAGGAACCTGCTCATCAACGTAAAAAATTAAAATTTCCAAGAAAGAAGGTAGCCAGTATTAAAATAATTAAACATGCCGAGGATTCTGAGGACACAACTGAAAAACGGAGAGTGGGTCCAGACAATGCTAGACAGCGCAGCAGAAGTGACCATAGCTCGCAAGATCCTGATGAATCTTCTGGAGACAGTGGACACGAATGAAAACATTCAGGTGGAAACTGCAGATACCAGAATTAGCAAGCCTCATAAAAAATACGAAATAACATTACGTATAGAGGGAGATAAGACTAGGAAAGTAAGGGGTCTATTTTGGGATAACCTTTCTAAAGGCTATGACAACTTTTTAGCTGAAAAAGACTGGCCACCAGAGTTTGTCAGGGAGTGCCCTCATGGCGAAGAAATGATTATGCCTGCCTTCTCAAATCGTATTCCAATTCATAGAAAATATACATATGCAAGAAAATTGGCAGTGGCCCAAGCTCCTGCATTATATAAAAATCATGTAGGATGGGATGAGGACTCTCCTCCTCACAAAATCCAGTTAAAATGTCAACCAACTGCACAAAGGCAGTACCCAATTAAGCAAGAAGCTAAAAAACAAGTCAGGGAGATCTTAGATCAACTTGAATACCAGGGGGTGATTGAAACATGTACCTCACCAATGAACAATCCGTTGTTTCCTGTCTCCAAACCAGACGATTCATATCGTCTAGTATTGAACTACAGACACCTTAACTCCTGTTGCAAAACATTTGCAGTACAAATTTCACACAGTGCAGCACTAATGAATAACATCGTGCACAAAAAATACAAAACGACATTAGACATCTCTAATGGATTCTTTTGTCAGAACATTGCACCTGAAAGCAGATATTTGACCGCTTTCTCAATAATGGGGTCACAGAAAAAATTTCTGTCGACTCCCACAGGGATTCAAGAATAGCCCAGGATTATTCTCAGCAAGGGTAACAGAGTTACTACAAATATATGATGATGAGGCATTATCTTATGTCGATGACATCTACCTCACAGATGATGACCTGGATACTCACTTGAAAAGAGTGAACACCATAATACTTGGGTTTGCAGCAGAGGGTTACAAATTCAACTTTAAAAAGTCACGAATTGCCTATCTAACAGTCCTATTTTTAGGATATGAATTATCAAGTGAAGGCAAGAGTCTAGCGGACAACTTCTTAGAGAAGTGCGCTGTACTCCAAGCACCAAAAACACTGAAGAACTTACAATCATTACTAGGTTTCCTGAATTTCGGAAGAACTTACATTCTAAATTATGCGGAGAGGGTTAAACCTCTCTATGAATTAATAAAACCTGATTTCAAACCAATCAATTGGACTCAAAAACACACAGAGATTTTGAGATCATTGCAAACAGACATGTTAGCTAAAACAAAATTACAAACTCGCGAAAACGTACGCAACCTTGTAATCCGAGTCATCCCAGGAAGATGCTGATTCACGTACCTGACCTCTAATTAGGGAGAAACGGTACCAATAGCTTACAAATCACATTTGTACACACAAGCTGAAATGAAATTCAGTTCTACTGAAAAAGTTCTAACTGCGGTTCAGACTGCTGTAGCAAAAGAAAGAGCCCTAGCACAAGGTAAACGAAAAATAATCGTTACACCAGTACCAGCCCTAGAAGCAGTAACAAAAGCAAGCATTCCAAATGCTAAAGCACTACATCCGAGATGGATACAATGGGTTAATTCTCTTCCTGCAACAGACGTAGTATACGAATTTGATCCTAATTTAAAAACACAAGAATTTCTACAATATGAAATTGAATGTCCTCTGCCGACCGAAATCCTGCCTCTAGAACACTACGGCTGTATAATCTATACAGACGGATCAGCAAAACCCGCAGTTGGGGGTAAACAAGCTTACAGTGCTGCGTGTGCGATTGTTAAAGGTCTTTGGCACAAAGGAAAATTTAGACCATTGGTCACTAAAACGCAATCTCTAGGAGATTATACAGCTCAGCGAGCTGAACTACTAGCATTTAAGATGGCGCTTGAAAATACCGATCGCGAATTCCCCACACTAATAGTGTGAGATTCATATTACTGCGTTCAGTCTTATAATGAATACTTGCAGAACTGGGTTCAAAACAGTTTCAAAGATGCAAAAGGTGGCACAATCAAGCATAAAACGCTTTGGGAACGAGTAGTTCTTTTGCAGAAAGAACTACAAAAGACTCACGGGATACATACACTGAGTCATCAACGTGATGGCGTTCACGTTGCGGGGAATTCATTGGCTGATGAAGCTGCGAAGGCAGCTGTGCAACCGGCTTCCGTCACTAAAAAATGACAGAAAAACACTCCCGAAAGGCTTTCCAGTAAAGTACTCATACATAACTGATGCGAATAATGTTCCTTTTGCTCGAATCCCTGGAGTGGGGGATAGGGCAATTCCAAACATGGAACACAGGTTAGGACTAATTACAGCGGCACACGAAGGGCTCGCTTCTGCACATGCTGGTGTTTCCGCCACAATATCATTAATAAAACAGAGATATTGGTGGCCGCGCATGAGAATACAAACTAAGAAATATGTTCTAGAATGCGAAATATGCCAAAGAATGAAAGTATCAACAATCAAACGACCAGAACAGACGCCCCTTCTAATCTCAGATAAACCACTAACTTGTGTTTACCTGGACCACTGTGGTCCCTTACAAAGGGATGGCAACTATAAATATATCATGGTCGCAGTGGATTCCTGCATGAGATTCATTTGGATGTGGCCCCAGCGCTCGGCTGACGCCAGAACTGTTATAAAAGATTTGCGAGTCTTTATCGGCACATACGCAATTGGCATGCTACATTCTGACCAGGGTCCTGCGTTCAGCTCTAGGGCTTACAAGGAGGCCATGACCAGCATGGGCATTGCATTGCGGTACTCTTGTCCCTTCCATCCTGAGGGAAATGCGGTAGTGGAAAGAAAAAACTGGGACATAAAGCAATCTATAACGGCGAGGGTATTAGGTTCGGGTGATGGGTGGGTCCAACATTTAACAAGTGTCCAACGTAGTCTTAATAATCTGCCAAGAAATTCTCTAAAAGGTTTCACTCCGTACGAACTATTGTTCGGTACTAAAATGCATATTCAGGAGTTAGATAGTCAGACTTCAGTGGTAGAAGAAAAATGCTTTGATATCAAAGACCGTTTGGCTGTTTTACAGGACTTAAATGAAACGAGAAAAAGCCTGAGCAACATAAAGTTAAAACAACAGCCAACAACCACTGAAGATAAACCACCTGTCCCAGCAAGACCTGTCTAGATTCCAAAGATTGGGGATCTGGTCAGAGAGAAGATCGCGGTGAAGAAGGAATTTGGGCCTTCTTACAGAAAAAGAGTACCTGTCTTAGCTGTCAGCGGGCAAGATCAGTTGTAATACCGCCCTTGCTGGTAAAAAGGAGAACCGAGTTGTATCCATCGACCTGGTAAAAGCACAATCATGTGGCCAATAATAAGTAGTAGGCCCAGTGGACTCCCAAGAAAAAGCAGAGTACCAAAATTTGCTACAATCCAAGAGGTTCAAACTGAGAGACTAATCACATTTGATAAACCTGCAGTGAACAAGAAAGGACTATGCAACATAGCCATGGAACTTGTGCCTCTTGGAACCCAAATTGCAACAGTTCGTCAAGAAACACCAGTCTACAACGATGTAGCCTCAGACTATGCTAATGATACAAAGAAAAATCCAAAAGCAAATAAAAATCCGGAAGCGATTCCAACAATTGACAGAACTGCATCTGGCTACTTCATCAATTTCGATAACTTTTCTGAAGATCCAAGCGAACCTGAAGAAACGCCAGCAACAAACACTTTTAAAGACAAAGTAACGGAACTCTTTCATCAACTCAAAGAAACCTATCTGATTTCTCCATGGATTGAATTTTGGATAGTGTTAGGTGTACTTTTCCTCTTGCTTTGGCTCATCATGGTTCTTTGTTTGGGAAAATTCATTGAAGGAAAATACAGTACAATGGACACAGCAAGTCAGAACATCAACTTGGTCCTAAAGCCACACAAGTCATCTCACATCGAGAAAAGAGAACTATCATCAGCCAATCCAATACCCGGTGGGGTAGCATGGGACAAAACGGATTATTAAATCTATGGCCTGATTGAGCTCTTGAAATATCCACATCAGTTCAAGGTTTCATTAAGTGACTTTATAAAACCAAGTACTTTCTCTGATGATTGGGACTTTGAAAGTATTAATGATATGATGTCAGATTTAGTTATGTCAGCAAAATTTACAGAACATGATTACTTACAGGGTTCATCAAATTATGAAGAAATGTATTGTTATAATCACTTTGGACATCACTATTTGCATAAATCTGCTCAACCTAGGAATGTTTTTAATTATAATCAATGGGAACATCTATGTGGCACCCCTGGCAAGAGTGATGCCTAGGTATGGTTTCATCCCCGTATCTTACGCGGATGATACGCAGCTCCTCTTCCCTTTTAAGACTCTCTCCGCTGATGTTAGGAGCTCCTTTTCATCAGGCATGAAAGCAGTGGCAGACTGGATGTCCTCCAACTGCCTCCAGTGTAATGTCAACAAAACGGAGGTAATGTTGTTTGGAGAGGCTAAAATGCTATGGACTCCAGAGTGGTGGCCACTAGACCTAGGAACAGTTCCTGAGCCCAAACAGGTCGTAAAGAACCTGGGGATTCGATTCGACCAAGATCTATCTATGAAACAACACACCAACTACATTTCAGGAATTTGTTTCCACACCATCAGCTTGCTACGTAAGGTCTTCCCACTACTGCCTGACTCTGTAAGGAAAACTCTCGTACAGACATTGATTCTTAGTCGGATCGACTACTGCAATGGCCTGCTGCTTTCTGTCAATGAAGGAGTGCTGGCCAAACTCCAGGTCATTCAGAACACAGCAGCTCGCCTTGTTCTTAATCTCCCCCCGAGAACTGCTTCTAAACCTCTCCATGAGCAGCTACATTGGCTGTCGATCCGGCAGAGAGCCAAATTCAAGATATGCTGTCTTATCCATAAATGTCTAGATGGGAAGGGCCAGCCTATCTAGAAAGGAAATGTGTTCCATATATTCCAACTCGCTCTCTCAGGTCCAGCAATAATCTTCTTTTAGTAGTCCCCCCGTGCTAAAAAAAACAGACACGGGTGTAAAGCTCTTTCCATCTCTGGACCTACTCTATGGAACAGACTCCCACTGTCTTTAAGACAGTGTAAAGAACATCTCACTTTCCGAAAACTCCTGAAGACCGCAATGTTCAGAAATGAAATCTAGACTTTACTCATTCATCTTTTCTGTTACTACTGGCTCCAAAAGCGCAGAGATACTCCTGTCGGAGTTGATTCAAGCGCTATACAAACCAACAAATAAATAATAAATAAATAAACATTGTGCAACTCCACCTAAAAGCAGCTCGAAAACATTTTATGAAAAATTCCCATACTTCTCAGGGTTTAACACAAGTGATGCAGAAACTTTTATTTTAAAATGTTAAATAAGACAGGAATGAAAACAATACTGACAAATACTAAATTGATCTATTCTGAAACATTTTATGAAAAAATTATTACATTTGGTTTTTGATTTCTGGAAAAACAACATTGAAACAAATACCATCTGGGGTACAAAAGAATGGCAGGTCCAAGGTTTAAAAGCACTGTTTAGAGCCTGCATGATCCCAGAACAAATAATATTCTTGAAGGACACCATTCAACAGACTACTTGTCTTGGCATAGCTAAGATAAAAGACTTAAACAAACCGTCTATTCCAAAGCCAACACATGACGGTAATAGCACTACAGATGTTGAGATAGACGTATCCCATATTTTATACCAAAACAGAACACATCCTGATTGGAAAAAATGGTTGATCTGGCCCACAGACATAAATAACTGTCAAGATAGATTCCTGAACAAAATACAGGGGTTCAAAATGACCAGGCCAGACCCAAGATACTCCCAGAGACAACATCCAGGGATAGTTACAACATACAGTGTAGGGAAACTATGCCTCGAATGGCTACAAAAATCCACACTGGCAGAAATTAAGCAACACTTAACTTTACTTAAAGACGGTGCTGACTTGCGTGATTTTATAATGGGACCACGCAAACTGCGTCAAAAACGTTTCATAGCGGCCGTTATATACGCTGCGTACAACAAAGCGTGGAAAGTAATGCAAATTTTAACAGCAGAAAAAATACGAGAACTTGATCTTATTAATTTGGAAAAATCACTTTCTGTTGTGGGCAATGGGTTAATGACTCTGTCCTCCAGAATATATTCACTGGACAGTATTGTATCATCTGCTATTGATATAATAGAGTAGGACTTGCTAATGTTACAACACGGTCAGTCCCAGTTACGTTCTATTGTACAGCTTGGCTGGACGTTGCAAAATCTGCGTTCAGGCTACGTACCATGGCGTTTAATCAACACAACGTCATTATTCTCTATCTTTAACCTTACTGATAAACAAATCAGTTTGGCACAAAAAGGAGCAGACTATACGATTCTGAGCATTGAATAACTTGAGAGATTACCAATGACAATGTCAGAAAGACCTGTCATTGAATGGATAATACACGGAATAATTACAATTCCGATAACAACTTTCCAATTTAAATACTGCCAAGAGTATATACCAGCGGGCCAGTATGAAAGGTTGGGTAAAGGGTACATCAAGTCAACATGGAAATTACCTTATACACACACATGTCACAGTGCAAAGAAAAAGAATGTATTTCTTAGTGGTAACAATTGTAAAAGATCACTGAGCGGTACACTTCTTTGTCAAGGCATTAACCTGCATGGGGCCTGCGAAGGGTCTTAAAATAACCTTTCATGTCACCTGCACGGCACTCCTGCAACACAGATAGAGCCATTATTTAGACAGCATTCTAACGGGAGTTATATTCTAATAAACGACCACAGCTGTTGTGGCATGGTGCCAGGGAAAGCCTATCTCGTGAGCGTAAGTTCCATGGTCACTTGCTGTATGCAAGTATTGTATCCAAGCAGCACTCCAGATACGGAGGTGACAATTTGGCCTTCTTTGAATATCTCTTCTATTCGAATTGATACTTTAAGCAGAATGAAGTCTGTTCTTTTACAGACAACTGTGCCCTTAACGTCATCAAAAGAAACGTATGATCTGCAAGTTGCAAGGACAACGGCAGAGATACATACCCTTTTATCAACAAATTTCCCCGTGTATTTCGCAGAAATGCTACGCCAAATCCTAAATATGTCAGATACCAGTGGCATCGCACATATATTTAAGACAATTTTTTCGGGACTGTTAACACCCTTCGAAACAGTTCTGGGCACCTTTCCCAATTTTGTCCATTCTGTCTTTGGCGGCCTACCACTACTTTTGGGACTCGTAGCAGGAATTTTATTTTTGATTCTTCTGCTCCGATATGGCAAGCCAAGTCGCAGACAAGACTCCAGCAACGATGGAAGAAACGATCCTAGCTATACGCCATCGGGACCGCATAACTAAAGTCCTCGGATTAGCCCGGCTAAGAGATCTGAATATGACCTGGTTTCTTTCATTCAGACCTATCTGGCAGAATTGCATCTTACCTGTTCTTCGATGTATGCTATGCGGAGAAGAATGCGTGTTGGACGTCTGTCTTACACTACCATCAGCAGTACCAATGGATACAGATACTTTGCTAAGTCCTGTAACGGCTCATGCATCGTGTTGTCCCCAGCGGCTACCCATTCTGATGACGGCATTCGTTGAGACTTCACCACTACGAGTATGTAGCAGTGAGGTGCGAGATGAGAGCAGCATCACCCAGGTACAACCTTCTGTGAGCATTGCTGATCCTGACATCGATGATAGCAATCATTCTCACGACTGCACTGTTTCGGCATTTTCAAACTTGGTCGAACTTTCACCTGATGTCGTAGACCAATTTTTTGCGAGTCTGTCTGAAATGATGTTCTCCCCTGAACAGAAAGAATAACTTTTTAAGCAACAAACACACAGCGTTCCCTGAACTCTGAATTCGGCCTTCAGCTTTGATAAACAAAAGCTACTGAAAATATTTGGAACCATTTTTTCCCCTGAAAGCGAAATTATTTTTTTTCCACTTCCAAAATATTTACCTTTTTTCTGGCACATGTACTCTGCTTAAAGTAGAACTATTCTTAGAAAACAGAGCTTCTATTTTTGGAACTCTAGAGACAATATATTACCTCAGCCTCTAGCACAGTACAAAATCTGTATAAATATGTGATGGAATGGTCTCGACCTTCTTTTCTGTATTTAGAGCCATTTCATGTGTAATTTTTCGCAATTTATTCAGCTGATATATATACGCATTTTTAACTGAATGAAACCACTGCAGGAAAAGCGTACAGTACCAATACTCATTTTCGTGTATTTACCATATACCATTTCAAATGCAAATTATGTAATTTGGAGCGGGTTGGAAAACACATGCACCATTATATGTTTACTATTGCTTAGTTTTAGTAATGAGGGACATTAGATTGTGAAGTGGGTGTTGTATTTCTATCTACGACCCAAATTTGATATTCCTAATTTATGCCCTTATATGGCTATAATAAATAATATCCTTATAAAGGCATAAGAATCATATCAATACTTGGTCATAGCCCATGCAGTCCACATTAAGCAAGGCTACTTCCCCGGACTCCTAGAAAGTACAACGAGTTCTTTAAACAAAACAAACCTCCAGCAACCTGGGAAATCCCCATTGCTTCTGTTTTGATTTGTCCCAGAACTCCTGCAAGCACTGTAAGAACGGCCAGTTCTTAGTGACATCTTTATTGACGTCTTATGTCCAACCTTACGTCAAACCCGGCACCTTTCAGGTATAAATATACCAACGTTGCCTTAAGCAAACACACGGTGGTTTTGGAGCAGAGTGGCTATCTACTTGCCCGAGAGCCCAGCTGATGCGAGAGCCCACGGACGCCGCCCCTCCCTTTTGACGCACTGAGAGAGACGCTGTCTTTTCTCCTGCCGAGAAATCCAGCTCCGGTGTTCTCAGCCGCACTTGCGGGTTGCTGGGATATCGAGTCCTGAGAGAGAGATACCAGACCTCCTGCTTTCTATTACCCAGGTACGGAGCTGACCAAACCCTTAAAGAGAATTTTTGATTCAGATTCTTGGCAAAACCAACTTAACTTAAACTGCTACTTACTTACTCCTTCTGTGGAAAAGTAAATTTTGCCATGTTCTGTGTCCCTACGCGTCCTCCATCATATGTTATGTGTGCATGATTAATATGCATATGTATTCCCCATGTTCGATTAAAAGACGCAATTACAGTTGTGTCCATCTCTAGTATGTCAATTTCCAGTTCTCGTGAATACTACGAATATCAGGCCTATGTAAAGCTACGTTGCCACGTTCCTCAGTGTGCAAGTTATTTCATTGTAAAGTCCCCGTTTCTAGGCCTCAAAAGGGCCCGGACACCAGATTCAGCTTCTGTCTCCTGAGCCTCGCTGAGGAGCGATACAGCCCCCACCTGTGTTCCTGACCCTTCACTTACTTCCTGCCTTACAGTGCCCGGTTCAGCCTGGCTCTGCCTCTGAGTCTGCCAAGAGTATGTTATGGTTCCAGTTATCAGTTTAGTCCTCCTTCTCTGCATTCCTAAGCTACTGAACTGCATCAATAGTTTCCGTCATTGTCTAGCCTTTATGTCTCCATGTAAGAGAAATACTGTATTAATGGTCATTTAATATTCTTCATCACGCACTACATGTAGAATAATGCATGCTCCAGTCTTAGAGTCTGTTAGCCTTTCCCCTCCTGATTCTTAGTTTATATCAACATGTTCTCTAAACATCAGATACTAGATACTGCTTAGGTACATGTCGCCCTGACTCTCCAGACTTCAGTCTCTGCTCCTAGCACAGAGTTCATAGCCCCCAGCTTCTCCTAGTAACACGTCATTGCCAGTTTTGCGCGCACCACCAGGTTAGAGGTCCCGGCTCCTTAGGTAGCCCCCTCCATGTCTCCACCCCATTCATGACATATTCTGTTACGTTTGCATCACATGTCTATGTATACGCCTCTGTTACACCCACTTTCACCCTTATCTTTCGCGACTGCTATTGACCACACCCACTGCTCCGCCTATCGTATGTATTGTAATGCAACTGTTTTAGTATATATGATCGTGTATTGTTATTAAATGTTAGCGCGCTCATCCCAGATCCAGCCCCGGCAGCTGCCGGGCTCTGCCATCCTATTCCTGTGCAGGTTGTCCTGTTCCTGTCCTTTATGCTGTAATAAACCTGCAAAACTCCTACTACCTCGAATCTTGACTCTTATTTATTGAGCTATCTGTTATTCATTTATCCATTCAAAAATAGAGGTATTATTTATTTATTTACCACATAATGGCGCCCGAATAGGGACTTGCCCTTTCCCCACGCGTCGGTGAAGCCACGCCGACCCCCTGACCCTCTGCAGTCGTGACGGAACTCTTCTGCGCACCGGCAGATATTTCTGCTTCAAGTATCCCTCAGGCCCACGGAGGAGACGGAGGAGGCGGTCCAGCATCCAGACGAGACGGTGGAGGAACGCGGCGAGTCCCGACCAGAGCCCAAGCCGAGAGTCCAAGGTCCGAGGTATCCGGAGGTCCACCAGTAACAGAAGTCCGAAGTTCGTCCGTCCGGCGTCGAAGCAGTCCAGTCCAGTCTGAGGCCTTCCGTTCTTGCTGCCCGGTGAGTACCGTTGCTGGGGTAGTATCTAGACAGGGTCAATCTAAATTGTCTCTGGTCCGATGGGTCTGGGTACGCAGATCTGAAACGAAGTGTTCACCTAGGTGGATACGGGTCTTGATGCGTCCCTTTATGGGACCGGTATGTTCCGTGCTGTTTCAGCAGCGCATCCAGTAATTCTAGTCTGTTCTCGAGAAATTCATGTGTTTCTGTTCTCAGTGTTCCAGGTAGTATTCTGTCCGAACTGTTGCTTCATAATGTTATTCAATGTATTTTCAATGTCGTGGTATGCCTGAATTGTTTTCTCAATTGTTATTGTTCCTCGTGTATTGTATTGTGTTCAGATTCAAGTTTGCAATGTCCCTCTTTTCGAGATTACGTCAGTTAAAAACTAGAAAGGGTCTGCTAGAAGAAGCAGTTCCTGTTCCGCCTAGGGACAGTCCAGGTCATTTCATGTATCAGAAGCATGGCATAAGCGCCATATTATATCTAGATTTATGGGTAGAGTATACCAAGGAGTTAGAAGAAAAGTATAGATGGCCCGTATCAGGTACGTGGGATGCCGAGTGCATCATGAGAGTAGAAGAGGCATTATGGAAAAAGAAAGCCAGACAGTCACAGAAAGATGCCATTGAGTTATGGCGCAAAGAATCCCATAAAAGAACCGAAAAAGAAATCAGAAAGTCAGAACTAAGTAGAGAATCTTTAGAACGAGCCCAAGAAAGGGAATTAATCGAGATTGGTGAACGAGTCAAAACCGAACAGTCAGACAGACAGAGGCACGCCCTCATTAAGGGTATGTATCCTCTTCTTGCCGAGGGCTTGCCAAAAGCGACCCCAGAGGCATCCAGCAATTTTCCGCCACCACTAGTTCCGACCAAGCTACGTCACAAACCGACCGCAGCTGATATTTTCATTTCGTCCTATTTGGACGACACAGTCCCGGAATATGCAAATCCTGTTCCTGCTCCGGCAGTCCCTGTAAATCAGGCACTTCCCGTTCCTCCAGACACCGGAGTACCTGTTACGGTACCCCCGGTCCAGCCCGCCATACAAGTCCAGCCTGCATTTCCATTTCCCACTCTGCCAGTACGAAGAGCATCAGTAGACGACTCTAGTTTAGGGGCCGCAGGGGGAGGTCCTCTAGGAACCCCGCCGCCACATAAGCGTTTAACGTTAGCCGAATTACATGCACAAGCGTCACAGCGTACGCCCAGATATCAGTCTGTTGCAGAAATAAGAAAAGCCCTTACCGAATGTGGCTATGATCCAGTCCCAGGCGAGGATAATATGGTTTTATATTCATTACGCGTAAGAAAGGTGACCGAGTATCTAGTCACCCTACCAGATATGAAAGAAGATCTAGACAGAATATATCGTTTCATCCGTACAGGGAATGATCCAGAAAGTATTAGTGACGTCATGTGCCAAAGAAAAGTTGAAGTCCAGCTCATGCTATTAAAGTTTCTGATTAATTGTTTAATACGAGAACAAGATTATCCGACCAAAGATCGAGCCGAAATGAAAGTCCTGACAAAATGGAGTGATAATATAGCCGAGGGTAAGCATAAGACCATCAGTAGTATAGAGAATATGTACAAGAAGATTCGTAAAGAAATAATAAGGATACACGAACAACGCAAAGAAACACGAGTAAGCGAGAAAGAAAGTAACTCTGATACTGAAGAGGTAGAGGACGAGAATCCCGACAGAATAGCGTATGTAGGAAAATCTAGATTTCCAGATCGCCATTTACGTCTAGAATACAAGCCAGTTTTTCACCATCCAGCACCAGAACAAGGTTCTCTAGAACAAGTATTTCAAGCTACCGATCACATTCTGAAATCACGAATCGGTTATAGTGAGTTAAGTACTATGCATGAACAAGAACTAGTCCGATCAGCAGTCCGATGGATTACTGATTCTACCACTTTTCCAGACGAAATAGTGGCACAAATGTTTCTGAAAATGCCCCCAGCCGAGCAACGACTGGCGGGTATGTATATGATCCAGCACCTCATTACATTGTATGAGGGTCAACATTCTGATCCAGGTCCGTTACATGATGTCCTGAACGAGTTACTACAGTATAAATGGAAAGGTTTAGGTACTGATTTAATTAGTGTCATTCTAGAACAGCGCCACAAATACAGAACGTTTCTGAACCCACATTTTGTTCATGTCTCACCCCCAGAAAGTAAACCCTTTTACATAGACAGACAGAATCCGTTACGAGAAGTGCATCCAGTTAAGACAGAGGGTGGTGAAATGCAACGAGTGTTTGTTTACACCCCTATCACAAAGATGGAACTCTTAGAGATGAAAAAATTAATTCCCTGTCATGATAAAGATCCAGCAGGGTTCCACCGAGAATTAAAAGACATGCTCCGTATGGGAGAATACACGTATCCAGACATCATTAAAATGCTAAAAGTCTTGTTGCCCGCAGGGGTATATGAGAAACTCAAGGAAAAAGAATGGGAGGTGGGAGAGAAAAAGATCGATTGGACAGTCCTAGAAGCTGAAGACAAGGCACGAGTACCAGGTACCGGTCTTGGAGATAAATGTAAAGAATTACCTGAACTGTTAATACAAGTTTTGCCCAGACTATTAGCAACTAAAAAGGAAGACTGGGATGCAATCTCAGCCTGTAAACAGAAACAAGACGAAGATATTAGTGATTTTTATTCTAGATTTGAGAAATGTTTTATTATAAACAGTGGCCTCAAGACAAGTAGCGAGTCATACCCTCACCTTTTTGTTACCAAATTAGTCGAGAATTCAAGTCCACAAATTAAAAACCGAGTTTTGAAAGTCGAAAGTACCTGGCAAGCTAATACCCCGTCCCAAATGTTACAGATGCTTCAATATCACCAGAATAGAATCAGAGAAGAACAAGAACATGAAAGGAAACGTATGAAAGACACGAAAATGAAAGTACTAGTTGCACAAACCGTTCCTCAAGACAGTCAGAAAAGGGGTCCGAATCAAGCCAGTCATCCTGCAGCTCCCGTTAAAGGAAACTGCAATTATTGTAAACAGCCAGGTCATTTTATAAACGAGTGTGCAGTTCTGAAACACAACATAGCTACCGGTAAGACTAAAGAAAGACCACGTCCGCCTAGGCAAGAGCAAGTTTCACAGACTCCTCAGCCACAGAATGCACCACAGACAGTTACAGCACCGCAGCCTATCGCTGCAACACAGCATGTTACACAGCAGATGTACCAGTATGCACAGTCCGAGTATCCAGAGTATCAACCGTATTCATGAAACAGCCTAGAGAGGGAGGTAGGCTTGCCTCTCATCGAGATACCTGTAGATCAAGAGGGTCCCTATGTTCACAGTCAAGTATTAGGGAAAGACAGAAAGTTTCTGATTGATACAGGGGCAAGTAGGACCACTATAAGTCACGCCGAAGTTCCAGGGGCTCCGCTCTCAGGCTCTAGAAATGTTTCCCTTGGATTTTCAGGAAAGCCTATTGTAAATGAAATATCAAAGCCAGTTACTCTAGAAGTAGGTCCATTGTCCCGTACTACTGATCTGTTACTTACTAAGTCATGTCCAGAAAACCTATTAGGCATTAAAACACTGAAAGAGTTAGGTGCAGTTATATGCTGTTCCCCAGAGGGAATACGATTGTTCCTACGTGACTTCAAGGGTCACTATGTATTACGAGATTTTGATCCGAGATTGTCTAATGTTCCGCAGCATCTATGGGCGCAAGGTCCAACTGATGTTGGCTTTATGCAAATCACACCCCATCGTGTGACTCTCAAGCCAGGTGTAGTGTTACCACGAATCAGGCAGTACAGATTGCCACCTGAGGCTGTAGCAGCCTTATCCAAAATTATTGACGAGCTCATGGCTCAAGGAGTAATTGTAGAAACCGACTCCAATGTATGTAATTCTCCGATCATTCCTGTCATGAAACGTACTGATCCGAATGCACCTCCAGTATATCGATTAGTGATTGACCTTCGAGAACTTAATAAATGTATTATTCCCCAGTACCCAGTTGTCCCAGATATCTCTTCCCTATTGACAGCTATTGATTCTGAAGCCTCATTTTTTACAGTCATAGACCTCAAGAACGCGTTTTTTAGTGTCCCCATTCATCCAGACAGCCAGTTTCTTTTCGGATTTTGTTTAAATGGAAGGAGCTATATGTTCACACGAGCTCCTCAAGGTTTCACAGAAAGTCCTAGTATTTATAGTCAAGCACTCAAGAGACAACTAGACAACATTCACATGCCAACTGACACTGCCCTGCTCCAGTATGTCGATGATCTACTGATCACAGCCCGTTCTGAACGTGCTTGCGAGCAAGCCTCACTTACAGTTTTGTATTTTTTAGCCGAGATGGGGCACAAGGTGTCCCCTTCGAAGCTTCAATTCTGTGTCCAGCAAGTGATCTACTTAGGCCACTTGCTGTCCAAGTGGGGTAGGCAGTTGACACCAGACCGTATCCAGTTAATAGCGAGTCTTCCTCAGCCCAAGACCCAGAAGGAGGTACGAGCTTTTATCGGCCTTACTTCTTATTGTAGACAATGGATTCCTCAGTATGCATTTCTAGCTAAGCCACTGATACAGTTAACGACACAGGAGGCAGCCGTATCGACTGTCCTCCCTTGGACATCTGAACATACATTTAGTTTCAATGAGTTAAAGAAAGCCCTATGTCAAGCTCCAGTTCTAGCAACACCGAACTACAGTAAGCCTTTTACACTTTTCGTCACAGAACGCGAAGGTACAGCATTATCTGTCCTCACACAAGATCAAGCAGGACAATACAAGCCTTGTGCTTATTTTTCGAGCACATTAGATCCTGTAGCCCAGGCTCTGCCTGCGTGCCTCAAGTCAGTTGCAGCCACAGCACTAGCTATCAGACAAAGTGATTCCATAGTATTAGGACACTCCCTGACAGTACAAGTTCCACACTCCGTGGAAGTTCTTTTAAACCGAACACAAACTCAGCACTTGACAATTGCACGTTTAACAGGTTATGAATTGACACTGTTCCAGCCACACATAGAAATCAGACGCTGCAACGTCCTAAATCCTGCCACACTGTTACCGTCAGTCACTTCGAATTCTGCCACACACGACTGTGTGGAAGTAGTCAACATTATGACTAAGCCAAGACAAGATATGACAGATATTCCATTACCAGATCCCGACCTGACACTTTATGTGGATGGTTCATGTATGAGAACAAGTACAGGAGAACTAGTCGCCGCGTATGCAGTGACTACTGACACCGAAGTTATAGAGACACACCGCATTGACACTCTGTCTGCTCAAGCAGCAGAGCTAGTTGCTCTGACGCAAGCCTGCATACACGCTAAGAACCTGAAAGTTAATGTTTATACAGATTCACGCTACGCATTTGGAGTTGTACACGACTTCGGAGTGCTCTGGCAGGAGAGAGGTTTCATGACTTCTCATGGAACCAAGATTCAGCATGGTCTCCTTATTCAAGCTCTGTTAGATGCCATACATTTACCGACATCCATTGCTATCATGAAGTGCAAAGCACATACGAAAGTTACTGACACTATTTCCCAAGGTAATGATCTAGCAGATCGCACAGCCAAGCTTACAGCACAGACTCCAGACATTTCAGTTAATAAGACACCGACACACACTCCAGATCCGATTACATGTATGACAGTTAAAGACCCTACTCAAGATGTCATAGATATCCAGTTACATGCTACTCCCGAAGAAATCAAGAAATGGTCCGAACAAGGAGGGCTCCAGACAGATCAGGGATGGGTAACGAAGGGTAAAGCCACATGGTTTCTCCCCGACTCTATGGTTCAAGTCATTGTTAATACCGCACATAGTCCAGCACATTTAGGAGAAAAGGCTATGTTAGATAGTGTCCAGAACATTTGGTTCAACAAACATTTACGAGCTGCAGCCAAGCAGAAAGTCCGTACCTGTATGATATGTTGTCAGTTTAATCCAGGTAAAAGTGTCCCGGTGGAACAAGGTGGATTCCAGCCCCCTGACCACCCTTTTGAAGTCCTCCAAATGGATTACATTCAGATGGAGCGATGTCGAGGTTTCAAGTATGTCCTCGTAGTTGTATGCGCTTTGTCCAGGTGGACAGAAGCATATCCAGTCCCAGATTACACAGCCGCGACCACTGCCAAGCAGTTGGTTCGTGAGTTCTTCCCCCGTTACGGACTCCCTAGGGTCGTATATTCTGACAACGGCCAGCCATTCTCATCTGAACTCATGAAGCATGTTTCCCTTTTGTTAGGGTACCAGTGGAAGTTCCATTGTGTACGCCATCCTGAAGCAGCCGGTCTCGTAGAGAGACATAACCAGACTTTGAAAATCCGCATTGCAAAAGTTTGTCAAGAGAAAGGTGTGGACTGGCTAGTAGCTCTGCCAGTTGCTCTGTTTTACATGCGCATGGTCGCACATTCCAGATCAGGTCTGTCCCCGTATGAGGTCGTTTTCGGCCGCCCCCCTAACATGTGGGGTACACCTAGACCCCGAAGTATTACCGATGTTTCAAGTAATATGCTGACAGATTACCTAGCTTCCTTGATGTCTGCCCTCAACTCTTGTCGTTCACAGGTTGCCGCCGCATTTCCAGACAATACCGAGGTGGCACCGCATGAAATCGTTCCCGGATCCATGGTCCTAGTGCGAAATTTCGATCGCTCAAGTCCGCTGGAGCCTCGCTGGAAGGAGCCCCGACAGGTCCTCCTCGCCACCCGTACAGCCGTGAAGTTGGAGGGACGCAAAGGCTGGGTGCATCTTTCGCATATCAAAAGGTTTTATGGATTGAAACCAGTTTCAAAGAACATTTCCGAGGATTTAAAGGACTGCCAAAGTACTATTCTTAAGGACTGTCCCGCAAAAGACACTGATACTGCACCCTCCCTGTTAGAGACAACTCCGCAACAGGAGTATAAGAAAAAGTTAAGGTCTAGTAAAATAAGTCAGCCAGTTTGATTGTCTAAGTCCTCCCCTAGGTGAAACGGTTAGACCGGTTTCTGACATGTATAAAATAGACCCCCATAGTGAGAGAGTTAGTCAAAACTCAATCCGATGTATCGTTTTTCTATGTTTCATATTATTTCTCAGTATTATGATTTCCTGCACCAGTTATGCATTTTACCTGTATTTTCCAGTTTCTCATGTGAATAAGTCTTCTAATGTTACAGTAGAGCACACGTTTAGTGATCTGCCTCCTCATGAACTCTCTTACCGCCTCGCTATGCGTAACAATTCTTTTATCCGCATGTTACATTATTCACACCAGACCAGCAATGCCACTAATTGTTGGGTGTGTGGTCGACTCCCCCCTTTCCAGACACCGAAGGGAGTTCTGCCACTCTTTCCTTATCCATTTTCACATAATGGTTCGTGTGGAGCATGGTCCACGTTAACGTCATCCTCAACAGATATGTCTTTTCTTGACAGTACATGTTTCCCAGACAAGCAAGGTCTTCCCCATAGAACAGGGTTAGATCTAGAAAACGAAGTTTACAAATTAGGTAATTATTCTTAGAATTTTATGGTCCTGAATGTTCAGTCTGATTCTACTCCAGACTTACCTGCTATTTCAGTACTACCAGTCAAAGGCGAATTATGTGTTAGAAATTATGGTTCCGTACATGTAGGACACAGTGATTGTACTACTATTGTCAAGTATAGTGACAGTGGGAAATCTATTTTCAAAGCTTCACGTCATTCTTATTTTATTTGTGGCCAAACCGCATATGTTCGTCTGCCCCTCGATTGGGAGGGAACCTGTTACATTGCCTTCCTACTGCCACCAGTTTTCCTAGCCCCATCTGATTATCATAGAAACACACATCTAGTACACATTAGACATAGAAGGGAGTCCCCCATTGTCGATTATACTGAAACTGCTCTAGAACAGTATACAGATTTCAATAGAGGTTTCTTCTTTTTTATAGGACCTATCCAGAATAGTAAGCTAATTCGTAGGTTAACCAGAACCCTTGAAGCAGTAGTTAATGAGACTGCCTCTGCTCTAGGTAACTTGACTGAAGAGCAATCTGCTATGAGATTTGTCGTTTTACAGAATCGTCTCGTCCTTGACGTCATATTGGCCGATAGGGGCGGGGCCTGTAGAGTCATCGGATCTAGTTGCTGCATTTTCATTCCAAATAACGCACCGTCTGTTTATTCAGCTATAACCAGACTCCATAAAATTGCCCATCTGTTACACCAAGATCCAGGCACCTGGACATGGTCCGGTTGGTTCTGGAATATAATTTCCGCTTGGGGATGGAAAGTCTTGTCCTTTCTAGGTATTGCAGTAGCGATCATATTCAGCTGCTGCCTCTGTATACAATGTGGCCCTGCGATTTGCGGCATTTGTGCTACCTCTTGTATTCCTAGTCCCAAGTCCCGTTCTAAATCCCGTTCCCAGAAAATTCGAGACGAGCAAATGATACTGTATGAAATGATAGATGGTATCATGAATATTGATGTTTCCTGATGGAAACGTAGTGACAAGGAGGGAATGCGGAAAAGTAAATTTTGCCATGTTCTGTGTCCCTACGCGTCCTCCATCATATGTTATGTGTGCATGATTAATATGCATATGTATTCCCCATGTTCGATTAAAAGACGCAATTACAGTTGTGTCCATCTCTAGTATGTCAATTTCCAGTTCTCGTGAATACTACGAATATCAGGCCTATGTAAAGCTACGTTGCCACGTTCCTCAGTGTGCACGTTATTTCATTGTAAAGTCCCCGTTTCTAGGCCTCAAAAGGGCCCGGACACCAGATTCAGCTTCTGTCTCCTGAGCCTCGCTGAGGAGCGATACAGCCCCCACCTGTGTTCCTGACCCTTCACTTACTTCCTGCCTTACAGTGCCCGGTTCAGCCTGGCTCTGCCTCTGAGTCTGCCAAGAGTATGTTATGGTTCCAGTTATCAGTTTAGTCCTCCTTCTCTGCATTCCTAAGCTACTGAACTGCATCAATAGTTTCCGTCATTGTCTAGCCTTTATGTCTCCATGTAAGAGAAATACTGTATTAATGGTCATTTAATATTCTTCATCACGCACTACATGTAGAATAATGCATGCTCCAGTCTTAGAGTCTGTTAGCCTTTCCCCTCCTGATTCTTAGTTTATATCAACATGTTCTCTAAACATCAGTTACTAGATACTGCTTAGGTACATGTCGCCCTGACTCTCCAGACTTCAGTCTCTGCTCCTAGCACAGAGTTCATAGCCCCCAGCTTCTCCTAGTAACACGTCATTGCCAGTTTTGCGCGCACCACCAGGTTAGAGGTCCCGGCTCCTTAGGTAGCCCCCTCCATGTCTCCACCCCATTCATGACATATTCTGTTACGTTTGCATCACATGTCTATGTATACGCCTCTGTTACACCCACTTTCACCCTTATCTTTCGCGACTGCTATTGACCACACCCACTGCTCCGCCTATCGTATGTATTGTAATGCAACTGTTTTAGTATATATGATCGTGTATTGTTATTAAATGTTAGCGCGCTCATCCCAGATCCTATTCCTGTGCAGGTTGTCCTGTTCCTGTCCTTTATGCTGTAATAAACCTGCAAAACTCCTACTACCTCGAATCTTGACTCTTATTTATTGAGCTATCTGTTATTCATTTATCCATTCAAAAATAGAGGTATTATTTATTTATTTACCACACTTCCCACATATTAGGCTTAGGTCAGGTACACCGGGGTAGGCGTATTTAGAAGCACCAGTTGAGTACGTTAGTCAATGTATATTTGTATGTATATATTTTATCAATTTTAAAGTATCATATGGCTAAGAAACCATATCAATGCTTTTACAGTATTATTTCATAATACTCCTTTTACTGTACGCACTTTACTTTACTATGAGTATTGCAATTGTGGCAATCCATTTCTCTTGCATGAGAAAGAAGACTGCTCAATAAATAACACCTTTTATTGAAAGCGCCCGTCTCTCTATTCTCTGCACTAAGTGAAACTAAGTACGCACGATTGACTGAGTGAAATAGCTGTCTATTGTTTTCACACGACTCTAGAGATACACTCTTATTCTGAGGGAGCAAAGTTGTCATGTTTTATGGTTGTCAGAAGCTAATCCCTTCTTGTCTATCCAGGGAGGTTAAACTCCTCCTTGTTTATTCGAGAAAGTTTCTAGTGACCTCTGAGCTAGCTGGCAAACCTTAAGTCTAATATAGTCAGTAGTGACCTAGATGACCTCAGTCCTACGTCTACACTGCTGTTTATATTATTCCAATGCGCAGAGCCTATTGGGAATATAGGAACTACACTACAATGGTGTCGGGAAGCTGGTTCCAAAAATTCGCAGCCTGTATGGAAAAACGTCTGCCTCCCATATGGGTCCTTTTGACCCTAGGGACCTTCAATAGTTTCTTATTGCTGGACCTTAGGGTCTGATGGAGTTGGAACATGGGTTGGATCAGGGGAGGTCCGGAGTCTATCATAGCCTTATGCACGATAGTCATGGCCTTGAACCATATCCTTTGTTGCACCGGCAACCAATGCAGTTGGCGTAATGCTGGCTTAGCCGAGCTCCTTCGTGGGGTGTCTGCAAGATTTTAATCGTTCCCTGAGGGGCACCCAAATAGACTGCATTTGCGTAATCCAACCGCGATAGGATCATGGCCTGAACCAGAAGACGCCTGGCATCAAACGGGAGGAGCTTAAGAATCTTCCTTATTAGTCTTATTAATGTGTAACAGGTGGCTGCCACCTACCGAGATTGAGCCAGGAAACTAAGAGTTGGATCAAGCCAGACACCCAAGCTCTTAATTTGTTTCTTGGGGAGAGGGGGCTGGCCAAGGCTACTAGGCCACCAAGCATCAACCACGGTTGGTGCGTTGTGCCCCAACATCATGACCTCGGTTTTAGTGCCATTGAGTTTCAGGAAGGACTCGTCCATCCAATCGAGTACTTCCCTTAGGCATGCAGAGAGATTGTTGCTAGCGGAGCCCTGCCCAGAGAGTGATATTACTAACTGGGTGTCATCGGCATAAGTGACAAGTTGCCCCCCTCAGGGCAAAACCACCTCAGCCAATGGCCTCATGTAGATGTTAAACATGGTGGGACAGAGGGACGATCCCTCGGGGACGCCACACTGCAAGGGCATCTGAGTAGAAACTGCCTCTTCCTCAAAAACAGTAAAAGTTCTGTCGGTGAGGCAGGAATGAAGCCATTTAAGTGCCACACCGGATACCCCTACGAGACGAGACCTGATGCCATAGAGGAATTAATTACCTCCTGGATGACTGGTGCCACCGTCTCTGAAACCCTCTTTAGTATGGTAGGAGGAGCAGCATCGGCGGGGGACCCAGACTTAAGGTTTCCCAGCAGTAGCTGCACCGTCGAGCAGTCACGTGGATTAAACTCCTCGAGCCTGGTCATGCCAGGAGGGGGAGGGCGGAGTGGCTCTGGTGTAGCCTGCTGAAATACGGAGTAAATGTTAGCCACTTTAGTAGCAAAGAAGTTTGCTAATTCATCACAACGTTGTTGTGCGCGTGCTGGGTCACTGAGGGGGCAAGGGGAAGTGACTAATGATTTAAAAATTTAAAAAATTTCCTGCGGGGGAGTTGGAGGCTGAAGCTATCTTTCCTTGGTAGTAGCTAGACTGGGTTGATTTTATTTTGTTTTTATAGGTCCGCAAAGCGGATCTGTAATTCTCTTCACTGATCTCTGAATAATCTTTCCTCTATTTTCTCTCATGCTGTTTACAGTTTAGTTTGGGGGATTTTATTTCAGGGGTATACCAGGCTTTTTTATTAATGCCACTCTGGTGGCAAAATTCAGTTTTTGGCAAGGTAGCATCAAGTGAGGACTCCAGCCAGTTTTTAAAAAGGGCATTCACCGCTAGTGGGTCGGCACTGCCGGCTGGCACGGTCTTCTTCATATTCAAGGTCCATTCCTCTACAGACAACTTGGACCAAATACGGCACGATTTTTTGGTTATATTAGCCGGGGGTAGCTGCTCATGGGGCAACCAGGAAAAGGACAAGAGTGAGTGATCAGACCAGGGGACCATCGAAGATTCATCAAAACTAAGATTATCCAGATTCGTAAAACAGTGATCAAGCCTATGTCCCGCTCTATGCGTAGGGCCTTTAACTATTTGTCTTAAGTGGAGCACCTCCAAACTTGCCATGAGATTCTGACAGGCAGGAGTATCAGGAGCATGTAAGTGAATATTAAAGTCCCCCAAGATGGAGAAATTGGGAGAAAGACTTGAGTGATTTATCACAGTGTTAGGGAGTTTGTTGCAAAATTGCGCGTGTGCCCCTGGCAGACGATAAAAGAGTATCCCGGAGAAGGTACAAGTCGGCGAAAAATGAAATCGCAAAGAACATACTCTCTGGATCTGGAATAAGGCATGTCAAACTCCTACAGCCATAGCAGCTTTTATAGATAATAGCGATGCCCCCCCTCCCCCGCCCGTCAGCCCGATCTTGTCTAAGGATGGCGTAGTTCAAGGGCAAGGCCCGGACAATATCAGGATCTGAGCAAGAGTTAGTCCATGATTCGGTTACCAAGAGCACATCAAGGTCTCTCTCTTCCAGTAACATGGCAATCTCAGTTGCATGTCTCGGGAGGGACCGACAGTTAAGCAATGCCAGAGAAAAGGGTTTAATTTTACTAGCTGCTTGAGCCATAGGGTCTTCAAGGGTGAATTTAAACTTGCAACAGGGGCAAGAGCTCTGAGACATATTTCCAGCCAACATGTTCTCCAGCATCTCGTTCCCTCCCTCTCTCTAAGTACAAGGAGCTGTTCCCTGCCGTAGCTAAACCCGGCCTCACTTCGGGCAGTATGTGCAGGGGGACTGGCCCCTGGACCCGGCCTGACCCGGCCTGGCCCAGACGGGCTTTCCTTAGGCGCTCCTTTGGCGCGGTGGAGGCGCATCCGCTGAACGCGTCTGCTGCACGGAGGCATAGCCGTCTGTTTATATACTGGCGCAGAGCGCCTCAATGCCTAGACTGCTGGCCTGGGTTACCTCCCCAAGATGGCCGTGCTACTTTCCACTCTGCCTCCGAGTTCGAGGAATACTCAGCGCCTTTTCGGCTGAGTCAAGGTGAGTGCAGCGGTGATTTAAAAAAAGGCAAAGTGCCAAACTAACAATTATTAAAGTATTAAAAGAAGTACAGAGTACATACAGGAATGGTTACACACAATGCGCGCAAAGCAACTCCCGGCTTCCGCCTCAGGAGAAACAAACAAGGTCTCACGATTGCCCCTGAATTCCTGTTTATATACTGGCGCAGAGCGAAGAGCGCCTCAATGCCTAGACTGCTAGCCTGGGTTACCTCCCCAAGATGGCCGCACTACTTTCCACTCCGCCTCCGAGTTCGAGGAATACTCAGCGCCTGCTCGGCTGAGTCAAGGTGAGTGCAGCGATGATTTTAAAAAAGCCAAAGTGCCAAACTAACAATTATTAAAGTATTAAAAGAAGTGCAGAGTGCATACAGGAATGTTTACACACAATGCGCGCAAAGCAACTCCCGGCTTCCGCCTTAGGAGAAACAAAAAAGGTCTCACGATTGCCCCTTAATTCCTGTTTATATACTGGCGCAGAGCGCCTCAATGCCTAGACTGCTGGCCTGGGTTACCTCCCCAAGATGGCCGCGCTACTTTCCACTCCGCCTCCGAGTTCGAGGAATACTCAGTGCCTGCTCGGCTGAGTCAAGATTCAAGACAGTAAATGATCAGCACCTCAATCCTCCTTTGCAAAACATGCACACACTGATGGCAGTGGTGAACGGGTAGGTGGTCAAACCTGACAAGGAGCATCATGGTATGTGTCAGATTTTAGAGCAGTCCTTGATTTAATCAGAACGGTTCTTGCTTTGATGCTTCCAGGAATACTTTTTGTGAAAAAAGGCAAAGTTATAATGGATAAACCCGTGTTACACATAATGGAGCCCACTGGTGCAGATATACAGTATGAAGGCAACAATTCTGAGGTAAATAAATTAAAACACAAATCAGTGTTATTTTGACAATACAGTTGATTATTACTGTTGCAAAAATTACATTATAGCTCCAAGCTATAACATAAAAGAAATTCAGGGATATGGCCTGAGACTAAACTTGCATTTGAAACAATTATTTTGTTGTATAGATCTTTTCAATGTATCTGACTCAGGAAAGTTGTTAAGAGGCTTCCTGAAGGAAATGAAAATGTATCCACACTACATTTTACAGAAAAACGTCATGAACAGGAAGCAAAGATAAAATCAGTATCACTCCTTGTCATTTCATTTTTCTCACATTTGAGAGATGCTGGCAGGTTACACACATATACAATACATGCTAAATGTGCCGATTCAGGCGGGAGACTACAGATTTCAAGGCTCTTTTCCCACCTCCCAATTCCTGTATTCAAAGTTTTGTAAAACTGGCCAAAAAAAATGTTGATGCCTGTCAAGTGCCCTCCAATCTCCAACTCCAAGAATTACCTCTAACATCAACAGTTAATATGTTTCAGCGCGCGCAATGAAATTCATTTGTTTCAGCGCGCGCAATGAAATTAGTTTTATTTATTTATGTATTTACTTACATTACTCCGATCGGCCGTGAGCCGGAGTTTACTACCCCCCACTCTGTCCCTCCCCCACCCCACCCCACCACCCAATGGAACTCCCTCCACGCACCACACTGCTGAGGCACTTTAATTTTCATGCAGTGGTCTATTGTTGCTCACCCTGGACTACCATATAACAGCTAATCATTGATGGCTGAAAAAGTGATAAACACGCAGTGCAACAAAAACAGTGGTGAATTTAAAATAGAGTAATGTGTCCTAAAAAATTTTTTATTAAAGAAAGGGCACATCCCCTAATTAAAACCAGAACAGTGCATACAAAAGTGAAACCAAATATCTGTTGGGAAAAAAGGCCTTTACTCTACACATTACTCTATTTTAAATTCACCACTTGTTGCACTGCATGTTTATCACTTTTTCAGCCATCAATGATTAGCTGTTATATGGTAGTCCATAAGTGCCTGTGGACTTGATCCAGCTCTACTACCGAGTAATTGGTAAATGGTCTCAATGATCAAGGGACTTACTATATTATATACTGGTGAACCATATGATATGACTGATCACAAAGTCAATTTGATGGTAATCCACACATGGTTGGTTTGGATCTTGTCGACCGGTACTGTATGTGTTTGATCCCACGCATGTAGGTCTGTCACGGCATTTCTCTTCATTCCTCAGGCTATCTAGGGTGACTAGGGCACTAACTCACACTTTTTGGGAGTTAAGGATAGCTAGCCATACAAGTTGTTTTTTAGACCCCCTGTGTTCTCTCATGTTAATCAATACAGGCAATGTGCCAAAAAGATACACAGAGGCTTACGGGCTGAAATGTATTTATTTCTCTGTGTGCTGCATTCTGCAGGTGACACTTCCTGCGCAAAAACAATCCCCCTACAAAAAAGACACTCTGGCACCATGGTTCAAGAGTGCCTGCATTGGTGCTAGTCTGTATAACTGCACCAGCACAAGGGAAACGGACAGGACTGCCATATAGTGGATACATATGGTGCCTGTCCATTCCTTTGATGTAGGGCAGTGCAGCAAGGTAACTTCCTGTGCAGCCTTTCACCACTAACGTCATAAATATGGCCCTCATTGTCTGTCTCTGGGTCACATGATTGGGTGTAGCTGAAAGTTGGGTTTTTTGTATTCCTCTTAGAGAGCCCAACATAAAAGAGAGCTTAGATGTTCCTGGATGGGCCATCTGTGGCTGGATGGGAGGGTGGAGCCTTACTTACTTTTGAATAGGCTGTGTCGTGTCTCCACACAAAGGGCTGCAATTCCCCATAACTTCCAGCAGTTAGTTTGAAGCCAGGACACCTTTAAGGGAAACTTCTAGAAGCTTCTCCACTTTAAGGAAAAGCCCAGGTATAAATATTGGACATCAGACACCAATTGTTTATTACACATTTAGACCTGCGGATACCCTGCTAGGTAGAAGGACTGCTGTGCTGCTGAAAATCCTGACACTCTGCTGGACTGCTGCTCTGAAATACTGGTGCCTTGCTGTGCAGACCTGCAACATGCTGCCCTCTTGCTTTGGTGAAAAGGACTGGACCTTCATCTGTTGATCCAGGAATGCAAAAGTGACTCCAAGGGCTATTTGGCAGGCCACCTAACTAGAGCCTATGGGGCAGAAGGCTACAACAACCTTGACTGCAGCACCTGGACCCTGCCATCTGGAAGTCCAACCCATTACCGGACCTTTGAAAGTGGCCCTCTGCTGCGAGGCTTCTCTCAGCACAAGGACTCTGCATTGACATCGCAACACACATTGGAACCATCTCTGGGTGAATCTTTCCCAAAGCAGGTCCTCACAAATCTCTTGTTGACGGGAACCTGGACAATGACGCAGCTTCTCGCTGATCTTTGGAATCAATGCATTGCTTCAACTGTGGCACTCATCTTTGATGCCAGACTTCACATCACAAGCACTCATTCATGGAATCCTCAAAGATGAAGCAGGACTTGTATGGCAGGTTTGCAGCTTCTCAGACCAGATTCATTGCCTCAGCTATGCACTGCATCCTCGATGCGGGCCTCACAACACTCTGCAACCAGGATTTTAGATACTCTTGTTTAGTGGGAATGGCAGTGTATCTGAGGCCGGCCCATGAATCATTGAGGTCGGTCTGACCTTGTGACTCTGTTGCAACCGGATCCCACAGTTGGCGCCTTGTGTTTTTTGGTACTATTTTCACTAAAGTCTTAAAACTTGCATATCTTTTGTTCTATTGATTGGATTTTTGTTGTTTTGGTCTTTATTTATAATCTTTTAGAAAATATTTTATTTTAATTGTTATGGAATTGTTCTTGTGTTGTGTTTTACCTTTAACATTTGTAATGTTGCATTAATACTTTACACATTGGCTCTACGTTAAGCCGGACTGCTGTGTGCCTAGCTACTGAAGGGTTGAGCACACATTAATGTGAGCTTTGCTTGTGCCTTCCCCTGACATGTGTTGTGCTTTCTGCTTGAATAGGCTTTCACCCCCTCAACCAGCATCTAAATTTATCACAATGTGGTTTCATTTATTTACTGACCGAGTATACAAATAGGCATCATGTCCTGGCATAATATTTTAAAAGAGCTCTCCTACTCTTAGCACAAGAATTGTACTTGGTCATTTTTTGAGTGTGGTACATTTTATCAGTCAGGTACGTTTTTTCTGCTGCACAAATATTTGTAAGACTCAATCCTCTTACAGGTGCATGCATGCACTGTTGCTAAGGAGACATTTTTGTCTTGATTACTTCTGCAAAAACCTTATTTACTGAAATATTTAAATACTCCAGACATTCTTCTAAAATACACTGCTTTTCACTTATACTTTTGGATAAAACATGTCTTTTGGGGAGATGACAGTTAATTACTAAGATGCAATAAATTGAATCCTAAGAAATTAACCAAGTAGCTATTGAACTTGTTCACATAGCCTCTAAATAGGTAAAGCGAATCTGTAGTAGCCAGCTGTAAAACTACATGACCCACACAAAATGTTTACAGTCTCAACTTAAAAATCCTAATAACTACCTTATGGGTCTGAATTAGAACTTGGCGAATAGGGTACTAAGTCATAAATGTGGTTGGAGTAATCTGTTCATCAAACACATGGTCTGATATACTTTCTTTCTGTTTCTCACCACCAAGAAAAATATTGCAGTGACAGACAAAAATAAAAGAAAAATTATCACCACTCCCTGGGAGTAGACTCCCAAGGTGTGGGGATCATGAGTTTATTTTTTTCAATAACAAACTATAACTTTCGGTTTATAAAGGTTGGCCCAGATCTGCTGCTTAGGCTCCAATGAACACTGAGTAGGTCTTGCAGTTGTCTGCCTAAAAATCCAATTTCATCTGCTGCTGGACGGTGGGTGGTTGTGCTCAAGGATGGGAATGGGCCTTTGTGATTGTATTTTAAAGCTTGGCTGCTTCTTCTCTTCTTATTGATATATGCCGTGACAGCTACTCTATTGATACATTAAGAGCTATCTCATCTTCTCCAATTGTAATTTCAAAGACGGTGAACAACTGTGATTGCTTTGTTATGATGTACTAAAATGGTAAATAAAGTTTAAAAAAAACATCCAATTTCATCAGCTGTCAACAAAAAGATAAGCAAACAAAAAAAAATATCTTTTCTTGAAAAGTCATAGAACCAGCACCACAGCCACTTTCTCCTGTGCCATGTCACATGACCTGGGAGTCGTTGACAATAGAGCTTTGTTTATTCCTCCGAGACAGTCACAAACAATAGGGAGTCTAGGTGGGCCTGGATGGGCCATTGCTGGCAGGATAGGAGGTAGGGGCTGTGCACAGCCCTACTTACACATGAATAGGCTTTGTTCTGCCCCCACCAAAAGGGTTGCATACCCTCACTAGTTAGTCTGGAGCCAGGACAGGAAGGGAAGACCTCTGCGCACTTCAAAGACGCTTCTTCAACGTGTCCCCCACTTCAAAGAAACCACTGGGCCTCCTACTCTACCACTTCAGTGCACTTCTGGACCGGTGGATACTCTTCTAGGGAGAAGGACTGCTGTGCTACTGAAGGACTGCTATTCTGATGGACTGTTTCTCTGGAAGAACTGCTTTCTTGCTGTGCTGGCCAGCTGCCTGCTGCCCTCCTGCCCTCGGTGAGAAGGACTCGTCCTGCATCACTTGCCCCCCAGAACCGAGTGACTTCTAGGGCTGGTGACTGATCTCCTGATTTGAAGTCTTAGGTACATAAAATGCTTCTCACTATCCTGCTTCTGTATCTGAACTCTGCAGTCTGTGAATTTGCCCTGTCAAGTGGTGCATTCTCAGTCCTTGGAAGTAGGCCTGAGGTGCTTGGTTCAGCAAAACTCATGCATCTTCTCTGAAAGTGAAACATCAGTGCCGTTGTTTTGATCGGAACCGGAACATTGCCCCTTTTGCATCATCAGAGCAGGGGCCTCATCCCTGCTGTGTGCCAGGACTTGACGCATCGCCGTCGGAACCACCATTGCTCGACTCTGGAGGTTTTCGCATCTCTGTTGACAGCAGCCTCGACAGCGATGCAGAGAACTCCACATCGCAGCCTCTGTGGTCATCAAGGCCCGCGCATCGCCACTGATGGACAGATCAGGACCAGCGCATCACTGTGAGGATCAACACTGGCATTCTGCTTTGATAACAATGCATTGCTGGGGCTGCATCCTGCTGGTCAACAGGATTTTCAACAGTTACGCGACTAGGGTAAAGTACTTTTGCTTAGCAGGACAAGCCTGTTTCCTGTAGCTGGGGTGCACTCCATCACGATTGCCCTGAACTTTCGACTTTGTAGGTCCAGCATGCCTAGATATCTCTTATTGGTGCTTTGTGCTTTTTGGTGCTATTTTTGGGATGTATCTTTATTTTTAATAACACATGTAACCATGGGCAGAATGAAAATGCCCAACTTCTAGACTTTATCAGAAAAGAAAGAAGAGTGAATGCAAGTTTACTTTAAGAAAGAAAATAAAGTAATCACAATTATGTCTAAATGAAAATAAAGAACAGTAAACAAAAACCTATTTATTTTCTCTTTCTCACCTTTATTTTATTTTCGACCAAAGAACTGTCCAATTTTGCAATGCACCTGGGAGAAGGAGAAGAGAAGAAGATTCAAAAACACTCTGTGCACCCCACCCAACACTGACAACATTTAACTTCTCAAAGAAAGTTTTTCTTCAGAGAGGACTTCTGAACTAACTAATTAAACACATTGTGGTACTCAAATCCATTGGATAAAACTATCCTGGGAGAGGAAGAAGAAAATCCTTTACAACAGCACAGATACAAGAGCCCAGTTTGCTAACAGTCGTAAATTGCGACTCACTATGATTGGGTGCATTCACAGGGCTGGTGGACAGCAGACTACCATGCTTGTGATCGCATTTTAACAAACGAAGCTTTATTTCTTAAACTGCAGCACATTTTACGTAAAGGAAACTGGGCTACATTTAAAAAACATATATTTTTTCACTTTGCTTAAATGTTGGCAGTGATCCTCTTCTCAATGGGAAGTCGTGGAAAGGAGGTTCCAGTTGGAAACCATTTGCTACATAGCCCTAAGGAATGAATGTTTTGTCACCTCAGGCTTCCAGGTTTAAAATTCAACCTTGTGTTTATGTCATATGCAGAAAAAAAAATGCGTGTTGCACAATATTTTTTGAACAACATAAATTTTGGGCCATTCGCTTTTATTAATAGAAATCATAAGAAAGAGGTGTCAATTCACAAATATGTACTACCATTACAACAACTGTTTCGAGTTAAAAAAGGAAAAGGATATGAAGGTCTAAATGCTAAAGTGGTATATGTCAAAAGGGTTGAGCTCGGGGGGGTCAGAGCCTTCAGTGGACTACAAAGTCTATCATTTAAATTGACTTGTTTTCTAGGTAGAACACACACCGTTGTTAATGATGACATAATTATTTACACACCATGTCTATCTTTAAGGCTACATTGCTCCTGAAACAAGCATTAGTAAAGTCCAATAGGTTTGGTCTTTTAACTGGATGCGCAAACCAGACTAAATGACATGTTTACTGCTTGTCTTTAACGTCTAAAACCCCATGGGAGAGCATGTATTTCCTCGTTTCTCATGCATCCTTCACCCTTTCTCTATTCTTTTTAACTCATACTCCACCACACCCATTCAGCTGATGCTCCTGTTTTTAGTTTGCAATGATATGCATGCTCTCCAGTCTCACACCCTGCCCCACAGTAAAGTTTAATTCATTGTTTTTTTATTAGCGCCCCACAGCTGCAGAGTGCTGCCGGGCCTCCCATTATATTTTTCACATTATTCTGTACTTTCACATTAAATTAAAAAAAACAAAATGGCAGTTGCAGTTGCATCATGACACAATTGTGCATGCACCACAACATACGTACACATCATCAGTCATCTGGGAATGCCATTGTGTATTACAAAACCCATTCCGGGTGGCTTCTCAAATGTCTGCTGCATATACATACCAGCACACCCATTGTGATGATCCGGCAGCTATTTTGGCTTTCACTGATTCCAATGCAAACAAGAACTGTCAAAGTCAATTGTTTGACTTTTTACTGCTGAGAGCGATTGGTTCTGACAATGTTTGATACTCTGCATGGATGGCCTTCTCTATGATGACACATTGCTTAAGGCATATGATGGTGGCCCCCTGAATCAGAATAAGTTAATTCTGCCTATGCTCTTCTTAGGCCACTCCCTTAGGCCAATAGGTATGGGGCCTCATTTATGAGAAATGATGCATCGCTACGTGAAAGCAGCGATGCGTCACTTCTCAGTGCGCCCTCCTTGCGACATTCCTGATGCGTCATATTTAATGTATGACGCATCATGTCGCAAGGAGTAACAGATACGTCAGTATTTTTGACGTATCTGTAAGCGCAAAAGTGACGCATTGCTGGAGTGTGTCACAAAAGTGACGCAACTCCAGCAATGCGTCCTTTCACATGGGGCAAGCCCCATGTGAAAGGGCTTGCGTCAGTCTTACGCCTGCTGTGAGGCAGGCGCAAGATTTTGACGCAACGGCGTCCTAAAAGTGACGCAGTGAAATCTCATAGATTTCACTGCGTCACTTCTACGACCCTTCCTTGCGTCAATACACCCCCCTTGCATACATTATACCTGGCGCAGGTATAATGTGGCGCGGGGGTTTACAAAGTGACGCATCTACCTAGATGCGTCACTTTGTAAATATGGTGCAACAAGGCACATTTTTTACGCCACTGGTGGCGTAAAAGTGATGCACAGCCTCATAAATGAGGCCCATGGTTTCTGACTATTGAACTTTTGCCCCAAAATCAGCAACATGAGGTCCAAGTCAATTGACTGCCTTGGCTGCTGGGGAAGTTTACTCATTTGATCCAGCTAGAAACAGCTAGACCCAAATTTGGAATTCTGTAATTTTGCTTCCCAAAACTAGTAGCCATAACAGTTTCCATTAGTGTTTGAGAAGCCAAGGAAATTGCCAATGAAGATGCTCTCTGCATTAATTGGCCAAGAAACATACATTTGACACCAATAATCCTATTGAACCAAAACTTAATGGACATGAGAGGACTGATTTTTTTTAATGTAACAAAAGCATCGCGTGGTAGCGCAGCGTAGTTTGGAAACAATACACTTTCCATTGAAATGTTCAAAAAATGTGCACATACATACAATTTTACTGATAAATCTGTATTGAAAAAATTATATTGAGTTGAAATCTGGTTCAGTGAATATTTATCATACGCCCATCACCAAGTAATTTGTCTCGATATGTTTTGAGCCTATTAAAATCTTTGTTTTCATCACACTTCACAATTACACGATAAATAAATGTGCTTCAGTTTTGCTTTCCTGACTGCTGAATGTGCACAGGTCACATTTTACAGGTATTTACATTTTGCTGGGTTTGGAAAGTATGACATCCTCCAGCCTTTCATTTCACGCTCCCTGTTCCCCAGCAAGATTGTCACATAATCCACTTAACTTTTATTTCTGTAACTTCAAAGTGTGAGGAGTTTGTCAACACCAATCCCCTTGTCACAAAATAAGCAGCAATGTATCTGAAGACATAGACCCACAATTGACATCTGTCTTTGAAACTCAGCAAAGGTGACAAGATAAATACAGAATGTTAAGGCTTCCATGTTTGTGACCCAGCAGTGATCAGCTGGTGAGCCACCAAAGGGTTGCGGCCCCCTGTTTGGGGTACACTGCTCTAGAGTCCCAGATGAAAGAAGTGCAGTGTACCAGAAGACACCTTACGGCTCTTATCCAAGTGACTGGAAAGGGTATAGGAAGAAAGAGAATTTATTAGGAATGATTTAGTCAAACTGCCACCACATGAGGGGTGTTCCTTCCCATTTAAGATAAGCAGATGCCCTATACATCCCGGTCCTTGAAGAGACACTGTAACCTTCCGCCTGGCTCTGGAGTGTAAATCTGAGAGTACACCAGGGAACTCTGCTGTGAGTTCCCAGTCGAGCTCTGTAGAGTAAGATACCTACAAGCCACATAGTAAACCCCTGAATAACCTCCACGCCAAAAGATTTTAGAACATTCTGGTGTCAATTTGTGTTGGACTTTAAAACTACGCCTTAATGTAAATAAAACTCTGGAAAACTCTGTGTATTTTGTTTTAGTCTTCGGATAGGCACAACAGTTGTCACTCACTGCGCACTGGTGTGCAAGAAGCCCAGGAAATTGTCAATGAAGATGCTCTCTGCATTAATTGGCTGCGAAACATCAATTTGAAGCCAATAGTCCTATTGAACCAACACTCATTTTTAGTGTTCCAAATATTAGGTGAGCATTTTTCATTTAAGATCGAGAGCACTGCTTACCAAACTTTTTAGAACCACGACCCAATTTTTAGACTGTCAAACTGTTGTGACCTACCTGGCTTTAATGGACATGTGGCGAATGATTTTTTAATGTAACTAAAGCATTGCGTCGTAGTGCACTGTCATTCACAAACAACATACATTCCATTGAAACCTCCACTAAATTTGCACAGACATCCAATTTTACTGATAAATCTGTATTGCAATCAAATGATAATATCTGGAAATCCGGTTTCAGTGAAAATTTATCAAAGGTGCATCAACAAGTAAAGTGTTTGCATATGTTTTGAGCCTATTAAAAGCTTTCTTTCCATAACGCTTGAGCATTACAAAAGTAAATCTGCCTCACTTTCCTGACTGCTGAATTTGCGCATTTCACATTTTACCGGTATTTACATTTTGCTGGGATTGTAGAATGACATCCTCCAGCCTTTCATTTCACGATCCCTGTTCTCAGCAAGATTGTCACATCATTCACTTTAACTTTCTTTCTCTGACTGTAAAGTGAGGCATTTGTAAACACCAATCCCCATTCAGGGGCGGCCTTAGGCATGTGCAAGCTGTGCACCTGCACTGGGCCACCAAATCCCAGGGGCCACCACGCCAATATATATCCTTAATATAATATTCGTCTGAGGATGGATACATATTTGTCTGGCGGCCCCTGGCAGGATTTGGTGGCCTCTGGCTCTGTTTCACTTCCAAACACCCTGACCCCCCCCTCTTCACTGGCCTCCGCGCTCCGCCCCGCCCAGACTCCCTCTTCCGGGAGCCCCTACCTACTCTGCCTGCCCGGGGCCACCATGAGCCTAGAGCATAGCTGCCAAGGTTTCAGATTGCTATGTGTGACATTTTCATAATTTCATTGTAATTATGAGTGACATTTCAACGTCTATGAGTGACACTTTATCACGAGCAAAATCATGCGATAAAGATGAGGGGAAATGTATAAAAATCTGAAATTACACTCATTTGAGTAACGGGAACCTCTAAAAAGCTCTTAAAACTACTACAAAGAACCAGAAATGGAAGGGCACTAACCAGAGAAATACTGCGTGACCACAGTTTTCAGTAACAGAAGGTAGGCATGCACTGCAGCTGCTCAGAAGATCTAATTGATTTGATCATTCATGACAGCATGCTAGCTTAAAAAACAAAGTTCATAGCATAGCAAGTGCAACTAGGAGATTATACCATAAATCAGGCCTCTCTGAGACCAGTCAAACTGAATGACAAACTAACTTTGTTTTAATTTCTGTTTGAGGACTGACTAGAGAACATGCTGAACATTTAACACAGCAGACACCATCCCAAATACATACATTTGCTACGGTGCCACTTTCAGGGCTGGCAGCCAAGGGCCCCCTTCTACTCTGTTGGTAAAGAGGGTATTGTTATACCCTTGCCAAACCCAAAAAGTCCCTGGTTATTTGTGCACATTGTTATCATAGCCTATTTTACACTCTGTGTTATACGATTTGAAGATAATGACATGCATATTCATAGTGCTGCCAGATGCTAGGACTTCATAGCACTTCAAATACATGTTCCTAATCTCCAATGCATCAACAAGGGTTACATTCTGTGTCGAGGTTACAAACAGACACCTGCAGTGATCACATTAACCAGTTGAGCTTCCACGACCTAAGAGTACATTTCCCACCTGCTAGTTTAACTTGCATTTATGTTATTCAATAAATGTGTGTACATTTTATGTTATATGCAGTTACCTGCAGGTAAAAGGCAAGCAGAAGAGTTGAGTTAAAAAATATTTTGTTTTTAGCCCCGTCGCTGGCTCCATCCCCATTGCACTCGGGATAGCTTCATATTCTTTCTTATGACCCGCTGGTGAAAATACGAGCTGTATGAGCTGTGCTGCACTTTTTGAACTACACTGAAGTCTCCCTCTTGCATCTTTCCCCGCTGAATTTAACACCTGTTGTGCATTTCCTACGGACGGCACCCTTCACCCTGGGTTAGCAGCCTGCGAAGAAAAGACATTGAACTAAGGAGGTCAGTTTGCCTATTAAACTAAAATATACTTAGAGGTACCTTACGACAATGCCAACGGAGCTTGGAAACGGGGATTGCTGCAGCTGGGTAGACCGTGGGGCCTGCCTGAAGAAATGAGTGATGAGAGCCGGCGATCTAAATGTCTTGCACGGGGCAAACAGAACCTCCGGAACTTGGCGGCCGTTAGTGTTTACAGTCATTCCAGCCCCCCTATGGTATTTCAGTTATGCATCACATACTCAGTAGTGCGTAAGTGTGACAACACCGTAAAGTGGAAGACTGTCTGGCTAGAATACTTACTGTCTCTCTCTGACACTGTGTGTTCATTTAACAGTTGGGTAGCGCCCGGACAGCTGTGTCGACTGTGACTCCGCAGCCTCCACCGTGGGGGGCTGACTTACTTATGTTGAGTGACCTGCTGCAGTGCTGCCCAGCCACGATGTGCAGCACAGACTGCCTGCCACTAGTACTGCCAGTGTTGTGTTCATCTAGGCAGAGCTGCTGCTGTCCACTCGAGTCGGACACTCCTCGCCTCCACTGCTCCCCCCCCCCCGCCGTGGCCGCGCTCGTCCTCCTGGTGGGGCTGGCCAGCCCAGAGCTGACTTTCGCCGGCTCAGCTGCCTGCCAGGAGGTCAAGTCAACTGCTGCTGCAGCCTGGTTTGCGGGGCGCAGGTGGCCGCAATCGATCATGCGGCCGGACCCCCTGCGGCCGGCCCGGCCTGCCATGAGAGGCTGTGAGTGACTGAGCAGCAGGCAGCATGCACTTGCAGATTCCCCCGCCGCTTTACTAACTTCCTGTTCCTGTCCGGACGTGACGGCACTCTACCGCCGCACATCCGGATTTAATCCCGGCCCCCCTGGTGACACGGTGATCATTCATTGGCTGCACTGTCGGACTGAGAGAGCAGGCATGATCCCGGCCCCCGGCTGTGTTATGAGCCGCGTGCTGGTGCCGCAGCCTCACCATTTGCCAGTGACAGGCGCCGTTGGTGGCTCGCCTGGCAGCAGGTGCAAAATGCGTCACATTGCATTTCAGTGCGGTGATGCGGATCACCGCACTGAAATGCGTGAGTGTCACACGTGTTGCGTGACGATTGGCAGAACTGCTAGAGCCGAGGTGCTCGGAGCAATGTTCCAGGAGCGTGGCTGTCACAAGTCTAATTCTTATCGCAGCTCGTGACTGCCTCGTTCCGCTCCTTGTGTTGTTGCGTTCTGTATCATGGGGCATTGTTTAAACGTGGAGTTGTTGGGGGAGCGAAGTCTGTGAGGCCGTTGATTCATTCCTGTATTTACCTTGGACATAACAACATGCAATAAACCATTCTGCTTTCAAGTGCCTCTTTGGATTGCTTTACAGAGAATCTTCCTTCCCTACACTGGCGATGAGCGGGCACGGATCTATTGCCCTTAAACCTCTTTATTTTTACCCCTTCCACGCTGATGACGAGCTGGGCTCGTCATGGCGTAGCCTCCTTGCACGCTGATGACGAGCCCAGCTCGTCACGTAAAGTGCGCTTTAAAAAATCTCAGCGTACGAGCGGAATTCCGCCCGCACGCATGCGGTTAAAACGATTTTCTTATTATTTCTTACTTTGTTCATTCCTTAAAGCTTATTGGAGTGGATACTTTCATAACGATTCAACGGATGTGGCGGAGCATATTCTGTTACTCACTCAGCGGATCTGGCAGATGCATTCTTCGATTTCTGAGAAAATTGGATTTTGAATAATCAACTTTGGGGAGTATCAGTTTTTGTACTGATTTGAATACCCGTATCTGTGTTGACCGCCATCCATTCTCGAATCCTGAACACGAGCCTTTCATCTAGCTGCCTTCATCATCGACTTCTTGTTCCTGCGCAGCGTCGTAAGCATTTCCTTTGCTTCTGCGTATCACGTCATCGCATCATAACACGCTGTTGCATGCAATGTCAAGACAACCATTTTGTTTATTTTTTCTCTTTTCTTCACATCAACCGGATCGGGAAAATACTCATCATATTTGCGCTTGTTCATCGGTGACAAGCACATCATTTAAATTCAAGGTACTATTTATTCTGCCTACATTTGCATGCACATCGGTGGCAAGCACACCATTAAAATTCAAGGTACTATTTATTCTACCTACATTTGCATGCACATCGGTGGCAAGCACACCATTTAAATTCAAGGTACTATTTAATTCAAGTTTCTGTTGCTTGCACATTGGTGACAATCACACCATTAAAATTCAAGGTTCTGTTGTTTTTTTTATCTTATCTTCATCTTGCTAATTATGCTTGCACATTGGTGACAAGCAACTTTTGAATTATTAAATGAAGGTAGATTTTAATTCTATAATTCTAGAGTTTGTACACTATTGAGGCACATTAAAGTTTGTTACTAACTTATATTCTTTCCTAAAGCAATTCTACGGTGATACGCACACCGCGTGTTTTCATTATTCTCGTTTGAACTCTTGGCCTTTTCCCTGTCATTTTCATTCATTTAGTTCATGTTATTGTGATTAGAGTCCACCATGTCAGGCATATTACCCCCACCTTCATTTCTTTCTGATCCAGGTGAACCTCCTATGGCATGGGAAATATGTGAACCAGTGTTTTTAGCTTATGTGGAAGTATTAGAGGGTGATGATTGTGAACCGGAAAGAAAGCTTTCTCTGTTAAAACACTGTTTAGGAGGTATTGGTTTAAAAGAATTTGCCACATTACCTGGGTTAGTAAACCCCGGCAATATTAATGTTTGTCAATATGCTTCTTCCGAACTCAACATTTGTTTTGAAAAAAATATATATATGTTGTTATGGATAGGTTTATTTTTTATTTATGCAAACAACATGCTGATGAATCAATTGAAGATTTTGTTTCTGCACTTAGATTGTTAGCTGTTTCTTGTGACTTTGAGCATATATCATATGAACAGGTTCTAAGAGATCAGATTTTGATGAGGACTAATAACAAAAAAGTCCAAGAAAGGCTATGGACTACCTCTGATTTATCCCTCCATTCGGCAATTGACATAGCTGAATCAATTGAACATTCCGAAATATTTTTGTCAAGGAAATAAGAGGAAATGATAAAGGAGATGTTTTTTATGTCAATAAGGATAATAAGGAATCTGACAAACAAAAAAATCCTTTTCTCATAAAAATGAATTTACTACTAAACCTGATTATAAATCTAGGAATTCCACTAATGAGAAAAATAATCTACAATTGCTTTGTTATAGTTGTGGGAGTAATAGACACTTAGCTAATTTCAAAATGTGTCCTGTTATTGAGAAAATGTGCTCTAAATGTAACAGGAAAGGTGATTTTCAAAATTTTGCGAATCTCCTCACAAGAAAGTCAACTGCATACAATGTTTGGAAGATTGTGATGATTCATACGTTGTTGCGGAGAACGATATTAACACTGTCATCAATGTTTGTGGAGATACAGGCATTACTAAATTTCGTTCCTGCTCCATCTCTGTCGATGATGTAAAATTGCAATTTTTGGTATATTCATGTGCATGGTACACTATTATACCTCTTGACATTTTCCATAGTAACTGGCCAAATAGAACTCTATTCACAACTGTGTTACACACGACATAAATTGATTTGATGGGTTTCTTTAGAGCTCATTTAGTTTTTGCAGAATGCCATGCATTTTGTAAGATTTATGTTGCCAAGTCTGGACAGTAACTCACCAACTGAACTCAAACTAAATTAAAGAATTAATTTAACTATTTCCTAATGTAATCAATGGGAAACTTGGGCAATATCAAGAATTTGAGCATACTATTAAACTTAATGAAGATGCAATACTGGTTCGCCATGAAGTAAGGAATGCACCCTTATCATATAGAAACAAGTTAAAGGACATGCTTAAAGATTTATGTGAGAAAAAACATCATCGAACCTATTGAGTCATCTCCATGGGTTTCTCCCATCACTATTTTAGTTAAATCATCTGGCGAATTGAGACTCTGTGTGGACTTGCGCAGCCTAAACAATGCCATTTGGGTGGATGCTCATCCCCTACCCAACTTACATGAACTGGTCTCTACTTTAGCAGGTGTTCAAGTATTCCCATGCATTGATTTGGCCAGCGCATACGACCAGGTTGTGTGATTCTTATTGTGACTGCCTCGTTCTGCTCCTTGTGTTGTTGCGTTCTGAATCATGGGGCATTGTTTAAACGTGGAGTTGTTGGGGGAGCGAAGTCTGTGAGGCTGTTGATTCATTCCTGTATTTACCTTGGACATAACAACATGCAATAAACCTTTATGCTTTCAAGTGCCTCTTTGGATTGCTTTACAGAGAATCTTCCTTCCCTACACCCATGGCAAGAAATAAGCAGTAATTTGTCAGAAGACATAGCCTTACTATTGATCGCTGTCTTTGAAACGCAGAAAATGTGACAAGATAAATACAGAATTTAAAATGATTGGCTGGTGACCCAGCAGGGGTCTTAGTCCCCCTGTTTGGGAAATGCTGTTCTAGAGTCCTGGATGAAAGGAGTACAATGTACCAGGTGACAACATGCAGCTCTTATCCAAAGACGGGAAAGGGTGTCAGAAGAATGATAATCTATTATGGATGATTTATCCAAACTGCCACCGAAAGAGAGGTGTCCCTTCCCATTTAAGATGAGCTGAAGCCCGGCTGACAGAGAGATACATTGAGGGTGACACAGCAAGGGATTTTCCCCAGGTAGTAAGAGCTGCCCTGGACAAAGCTTCAGATACAAGATCAATATTTGCATCAGGAGAGAGAGAAAGTTCTAACTGAGACAAAGCTGTACTGTACTGTGATTCAGCCTGCACCGCCCCCCCCCCCCATATGACCCATTTACACTTTGTCTACAGACCCCTGTACTCATGACTCGGTGGATATAAGGGGTGTAGCAGGAAGAAGGACAAGGAATCTGCCTTTAACATCCTGGTCACCTGTACAGCCAGTTGCTGAGCCCCAGAGAACCTTTGGAGTCCCCCTTCACTTTAACTCCATGGGGTGCACTGCTTGGACTTACATTGGTGGTGCTGCCCCTGGGACCACAGTAGCCATCATCCAACAGCTTATGTTACATGAGTTATTGACTCCGGAAGGTCTGGTGACTCTTAAGTGTAAACTATGGGCCCCTGTGGGGTTCCCACCAGCCCGGCGGGTGCTCCTCATGATGGTCAGCAGATGTGTGTGGGTGTTAGGTTGATGTCAGTGCATGCACTGCGGTGTGACACAAGGGAGGCATGAACTGGCTCCTTGATGCCAACACTGCAGAGGAGCTTGGACAAGAGACAGGAACATCACAGTCCTTGAAGAGACACGGTCACCTTCCGCCAGGCACTAGAGTGTGAACATCTGAGTGCATCCGGGAACTGTGTCTTCACAGCCCTGCTCTGTGGAATAAGATTATTCACAGGCCACACACTTGAACGATATTTTCGAGTCATGTGACATTCTGGTTGCATTTGGGATTGCACTTTAAAACTACGGCTTCATGTAAAGGAAAACTCTGGACAGTTGTAGTGTTGTGTGTATTTTGTTTCGCTCTATTTTTGTCTTACTCTGAGTTCCAAATCTGTTACACTACTGGAGTAATCCGGGAGGAATGTTCGCCCCAGCTAACATCGGAGACCAACCCCACAGACAGTGGGCCATATTATCAAGAAAGGGCGATACATTATTGCCACTTTTATCGGCAGGAAACTGCCGCTAAAGCGGTGATAATGGGCTTGATATTATGCCCTTGTGAATTCCCATAGAAGCCCAGGTTAACACCATAACCTGAGCTTCTATGGGAATTCACAAGGGCATATTATCAAGCCCATTATTGCTGCTTTAGTGCAGTTTTCTGCCGCTAAAAGCGTCGATAATGTATCGCCCTTCCTTGATATGATGACCCTGTGTTATTTACAGATACCTGGCGATAAAACAATGCACAACTCTCAATTTATACAAAACTCAAACAGGGGGGTTCACCTCGTCTATGGAAACAGGCCTCGTCTTCGTCTCTCCCTGCAAACAGAATTCTGGATGCTGCAGGAGTCCAGCAGTCCTAAAACAAGCTTCAGAAGCAGCGGTGGAAAGACTTCAGTGAAAGCTGCTGAGCATAAACTTGGAAGATGAGAAGGAACCGCATATTCAGCCAGCATGAACACTGCTGTGCAAATGAAGGAAGAGATAAGAAACCAGAAAGAACAATTAAAAGATAAGTAAAACGTTGGAGGTAAAAAAGGAATTCTGGCAGGATAAATACTATGTTTCACTCGTCCATTTTCCAGTGGTGCAGCACTTTTATACCTGCCTCTCTTTGATTTGTCTATGCCTTGTGTCTCCAGGGATGTGATCCTTAATGTTGGATGTGGAAAAAGTTTAGCAGGGAGCCTCAGCTGCAGCACAAAAAGCAATTAGATGTTAATTGTTCCCTAAACCTCCTGAACTTTGTCCCTAAACACTTAACGTTTTTGCAATGAAAGAACATGTTACAGATTAAACGCTGCACGTTTTTTCTAACAGCCGCAGAAGAAAACCAAATGAAAATTCCGTGTTGATTAAACTTTTAACATGTTTCACCCAATCTGTAAAGTTTCTGCAAAGTAAGACCATGACCTGGTGTTATTTTTGCTCAAGTTGTTTGATGTCCATTTGTGGCTTGAAGATGGGGCCCAGAGTGCTGGCCGCCTGCTCCATGCACTTCAGAGGCGTCCATAATAACGACTGCACCTCTGATCAGTAAACCCCAAAAAACAAAAAGAAAGGCGAAGGAAATTTCTTGTGCCACCTTCACCTATACGTGAAAAATAACTAAAAACCCTAGAACCAATTAGACTATTTTCATAGCAGGTCATGAAATAACAGTTTCAGCTGAAGTGTATGGCAAGCTGTAAGGAACATGCTCTTTCTAATATGTGCATAAAGTGTCACTGAGTGATATTGACATGGTATGAGAATCAAGAACACCTTACTAGTGCTTCAGGACTTCAGACGCTAGAAGTTATTACAATCACTTAGTCTCATCCAAGGCTTGTTTTTCTTCTGTGCATGTGCAAGTATTTGTGTTAGAAGTGGTGTTTCTGGTTGGCTAGGGTATGCAGCTAAGAAAGTCAGAACACACCACTCTAGTCACAGCAAGTAAGTTACACACTGAAGATAACCTGTGCTCACCCCCCTGGTAGCTTGGCACGGAGCAGTCAGGCTTATCCATAGAGGCAAAGTGTAAAGCGATTGCGCAACACACTCATAGCAGTAACACAATAAATACACCACAAAATAGACTCCATACAAGATAATATAAAACATATTAAATATATTGTACGTAAATCATTAACAAAAATTACATAAATCATGAATACTGGGCACCTTATGTCAATCCTGAAATAGTACTCTTTTTCCTGATATGGTAGCACTCCAAACGATAGGTATTCTACATCAGAGCATGAACAGTAGCAGGTTATAACATATAATAACCACATGAATCATAGCAGCTGTTCATACTATGCAATCCTGAAGTAGCACTCGTCATCCTGGCAGTGCAGGAATGAACATCAACATACATGAACACATCAGGGCATGGAATAAAGCAGATTCATTAAAAAGAAACCACAAGTTACCACATATCACCAACAGTGCATACATCGCTAAATAACACCAGAAGCCATAGGGTGCAGCAGACCTGCACTCTTATTACATGTATATGTTTGTTGAAGCTCGCCACCAGGGCAAAGAAGCATCTGTGCAACTGGTATTGGTAATACAATAATTACAAAGAAGAATGAGGAGGATCAGGACTTCCGTTGAGGATTGTTACCCTGTCCTGCTACCTGATTCCATTTATCAGGGCCCCCAAGCTATTGGCAAAAATGGGGGAGGGGGCCCATACACTAAAGATAAAAGTGGCAGAGACCTCGCTGGGTGCAGAAGGAGCAAAAGGCAGCTGCCCGTGAGCGAGCAAGGCAGCTGCTTCCTCCACAATGCCACCAGGGCTGTACCTTTCTCTATGGTCAGAGCCCATGGCTCTTCCCCTGGAAGGCGGTGTGGCGGCAACGCCTGGCTTTGGAGCAGCCCCTTCTTGGCAGCGGCTGTTGATGGATGCCATCGGTTTCACAACTTCCCCTAGCCCCACTCACCCATATTACTCTGCAGGGGCAGGGGAGAAGATTCATTGGCTCCTATGGACTCCTAGGGTCTAGTTCACTATCTGTCAGGGTAATGACTTGTAACTATTTAAACTGCACAGGAACAGGATGACGCCAGATCCCAATGCCCTTCCCAGAACACTTCCTGTTAGGTCTCAACGTACCGTTACAGGTAAATTCTCAGGGGGGAAACGGGGTGGGATAGAGAAAAGACTGCTCCAAAATCTGCCTGTTCTGCTTCATTAATTTCTTCTTCTAGGTCTGCCAACAGTTACATTATAATTAGAACTTACTGTAACTTATAACTTGATGTTATTTCTTCACTTTTTAAAATATAGATTTCTTATCTTACCGGAATGTCTTTGGATGCCTGCTTCTCTTCTTACCTCTCATATTTATCAGCAGGGTATATATGAGACGTCTTCACTCTACTCTCTTCTTTATTTTAGGTTCGCTCTGTACTGGATTTTTCCTGAGCCCTTTACAGAAGAGAAATTAAGGTGAGTGTGTGCCTGTATTTATTCATTCAATTGGTATGTCTGCCTTCCCTTAATCTCTATAACTGTGTAGCAGTGTGGGGTTCTGGCTCAGCTTTGATATTAGCTTTTATCTCCTGATATTAAGAGATGAACGTTAAGAATTATGGAGATTCGTTTATGCCTTAGAGAAGTTTCTGCTCTTAATATCTGTAAGCTCTCTTCTTCTTTTTAAACTGACATATTTCTCCACCTTTAGTTTTGAAATAATGTTTTTGGAACCTTGAATGCCTTTTTTAACGAGCTGCCAAAAGGACTTTTTGTGCCTAATTAAACTTGAGGCTTCGTGTCTTTATTTGGTATGTTTAGACGCGAGATGTGTAGAAAACCTTGTTCGCGTCTAAACCCATTAGCGATAAATCAAACTGAAAGCTTCCTCTTAGACACGACGTGAGAAAGGTCACGACTGCATCTCCTCACTTCGGAGCTTTTCACAAGAAATGCTGACAGCGGAGTGCTGTAGCAGTATGTGCATGTTGGCAGCCATCTTGGAGTTCCAACGATGCCAACATGCACCCCAGCTTAATGGATTAACTGACCTTTGATCATTTTGTAGGGGGGAGATGGTAGCCAGTGTTGCGTTAAAAGGAAACTTCCTGGGTGTCCTGACAGTATCTGGCAGGCCTCAGGAGTAGTGGCAGCGATGTTGAAACACCAGCCTTTTCCTTCAGGGAAGGTTGCAGTGGCCCTCACGTCACGGTGGCTTCCTCACAGCCCCAAAAAGGTATGCCTCTGGCCAGTGAAGTTCAGAAGCAACCACGCTGAGTTCCCCTCACATTGGCAGTGAACATGGCTTAAGAAATACGGTGCTGCACACACCCGCTGAAGGGAATGCCAAGTAACACTGACTTTATCCGTTGGCCAGATGAGGAAGCGCTCTCCACGCATTACATATGCCCTTCAAACATATTAACAGCATTCAATATGCACTATTATTTGATAAAAAAGATAATTGCAATCTGTATCACTCACCATGCGTGGGGGGGGGGCGTCAAACAGCTTTCGCTGGCTGGACTCACGGGTCCCACTTTTTTTGCCAAGCAATACTTCTGAACCCCTCAACAGGATATGGGGGAGATAAGCCCACAAGCCCCTGGAGAGCACGGGGGGGGCACTAAAGGCCAAGATACAGCCAGTAGGTCAGCAGACACGGCAGCACGTGTAAAGTGTGAGTCCCTTCTGCAGACCAGAAGGTAGTAGGCAGCATACCAGTACAACAAGGCAAGCAGTCCAGATGGCGGTTCCTCCTGACAACACAGTAGTTCCTTTGAAAAGTGCTGTTTTGTAAAGCCAACAGTGTCTGGTTACAAGCCCACGCAGTGTCTAAAGGTGTGGGGTCAGAGCCCCTGTACTCATACACAAAATGACTTTGATCTAGAGGCAACTCAAAAGAAACCTTTAGCAGTAGTATTTAATTTGCAGGCCCTAGGTAAATAGGATACCACTATACAAGGGACTTACAGGTAAATGAAATATGCCAAACAGGTGTAAGCCAAACTTATCAAATTTAAATTAGAGAGCATATACACTATAATTATCACTAGAAAACACTGTCAACCACAAAATCATAGGCACTATGGTAGGAGTCACAATGTCACAAAACTAAGGTAGGACTTTCAAAATCAGGTTTTAACCTGTGAGACTGTGAAGACAAAGACCAAAAGCATGTCCTAGGGTTTAGTACCAAATTATGGGGCACCCCATTGTAGGATACAAGGAGCCTCCCCCATCAGAGTGGCATGCATCATCATCAGGTCCTGTTCCTTATCGGGTGGGGGATACAATAACCAACAGACATCCTTTACAGAGATTTTTACAAAGGTATTGTATCTTAAATTCAATGAAACCATTTGAACTATCAAATTTCCCTGCGTTGAGATGTTCTCTTCTCTGCAGAGAAATGGGTGGATGAAGTTTGGGTCAAAGTGAAAAGAGAACACATAAAATTAACTATGGATACCCAACAGTTGATTTCCCTGGTAAGGTTAAGAACAGACAACAGACTCTCCAGACATAATCATCCTTAGAGTCTCATTTGGTTCAAACCATTTCTTGCTCTCTGGTGGCCCCATAGAGTCAGTGGCATTCTTCAGGACTAGTTTCAAGCCCTATTCTCTCACTAGCTGGTAAACACCATGGTCAAACTGAATACATGTTTCACTATTTTGTGGTAAAACATAGTATACAGTTAACTCACATGTAGAATCTATAGAATGTGGAACCCAGTCAAAAAGAAACTACAAAAAGGATATAGAAAACAAAACATTAAAACAAATGACATACTTCCTTAAGGATTTAATTTTGGATATACAGAAGACTGAAGTGTGTAACTGCACATTAAGGGTAAATCATTTGTTTTTGTGAGGAAAAAATAATACAGCAAAGAAAAGAGCACCACAGGCATAAATCTAGTGTACGTGTTGAAAAAAAAGAAATCTCCATGCCGGAAAAGCCCGAGACTACAGCTCACCCTAACCAAGAGTTGTCATAGCTTCATAAGAAACATGGGCCTTGTCATGTGTGAGAAGAGGATTTTGTTTAGGTAAAAGTGAATATTGATTATCATATACTGACTCTTTCTCCAACTCCTAGGAAACATTATAAGGGAAAACCTCTCTTCTCTTGAGCAGGGGACCTGTAATTCCACCTGTGTATTTCAGGCTCGCTGTTCCATTTATGGTGATGAACCAGAGTTTGTTCTGCTGCAAATTAAAGAGCAGAGTAAGGGTGGCTAGTGGCCCCGGTCTTCTGGGTTTGGGCGGGAGAGTGGCGTAACAGTAACGAAACAACCTGCCCTCTTGTAAAAAAAACTCCAGGATATGTATTCACAGATATGGACTAAAGGATAAGCAGCATTGAACTAACAGTATCACATATTATTGTGACCAACCTCAAAAATGGGAAATATTGAACCTTCCTGACCAGAATAGCTAGGACAATGATAACATGCTCATTCATATGGATGCCATATTGGATCCCTAACAACATTCACAATGGTTTGGTAAACATTTCCATCACTAAAATGACTTAATACGGTTGTAAACTCCATCTGAAGAGTCTTTGTCAGTTACAGATGATGATAAGTCACTTTAATACTGATTCCCATTGCCTGGTGGCTACTCTCTGTTATGTATGCATATATGCAAAAATTGTATGAAATATGGTTAGAAAATAAATCAAACATGGTAGACAGTCTTAAAGTGACAAACTAGGAATTCAAACACACAATTCTTACAATCCCCTAACAAATGTCAAGTGTATGTAAAGCAGGGTACTATCAGAAAGACCAACTCCCTCCACAGCTAGGTCCCTTTTGTCTCTGTGTCTGTAAGGAAGACACAACACACCACATGGTAGCCATTCACACACAAGTGACACAGGACACTGGCAGAAAGGCACATTTGGATTAGGCAGGAAAATGCCAACTTTCTAAAAGTGTCATTCTCAGAAAAGAAACTCAAAATCCGACTTTACCATTAGTAAGGAGTTTACATTCATAATTCTTATGAGTATAATAAACATTTTGTCCAAATTCTGAAGTTATAATTTATTAAGTGTAATAAGGTCGGTGTTTGTCTATGGGAGAGATAGCTGTACAATATTGATAAACAACTTTAGGAGTATCTCACTGCATAGACGTGGAATACTAAATTACACATATCCTACTTTTTAAGCACCATGCACCTTCCCTAGGAGCCATAAAATACTGTGAGCCTTTAGGACATACCTTAGAGTTGACTTATAAGTATTAAAATGGAAGCTTTAGGCTTAGCAGAAGGTTTATATTGCAAGGTGAAAATGGCAAATTAAAATTGTACCACTGCAGTGGCAGACCTGAGTATATTTATTAGGGCTACTTTTGTGGGTGGCATGATGATTGTTGCTGCCCATTGGTAGCATTCAAGTTACAGGCCCTGGGTGCAAGTAGTGCCATTTACTGGAGACGTATAAATGAAATATATGGACCAATCAAATGTATGCCAATAATAACCATGTTTTAAAGGGAGAGCACAAACACTTTACCATTGATTAGCAGGGTTAAAGTGCTCAAAAATCAATTCCACAATTGAAGACAAAAATCTTAAGTGATTATGCACACATAGGGGGGAACGTGGAGTTAATGGAAAGGAAGGTTCCCAAGGCAATATATTTAAATCACTGGAGGGTCACTGTTCCTAATTGAGAGGCCCATCCTAATCGGCGGCTTGAGTTATAGGTAAAGCGGTGCTTAACTACACAAGTGGTGGAAGTTTGGATGCAAGAAGGGAATTCCTCCTATTTGGAGTGTTGCCCATATACACCGTTACAGGTGTCATGCTTCATCGTTGGGCGTATCATATGGGGGTGGCGCTGCAGTCCTCCATGGGCCCCACAAGAGTGCTCTTTGTAGGAGTTCTATTTTGGGGTTCACTGCGGTGGTGAGTGTGGGTGTGTGGGATCGTGAGTTTGTAAAAGGACCAGCGAAGAGGTGGCTGCGGGAAGGTACTCGGACTGAGCACTTGGAGGTCAACATAACCTCTGGAGCCGGGTCTCACCACCCGCTTGGGGTTGGATCCTTTCGTAATGGTGGTCACTACCAAGCAGGTGCAGAGTTGCCCTAGACCACAAGATACCTGAATGAGTGTAATTTTACAAGGTGTATTGTGTATCTTCTTCTCAAACCCCTGTTTCATTTTATTTTACTTACCATATTGAACACCCAAGGTCCTGACGAAATGCCACAGGATCCTCTAGGGACCATTGAGGCATGAAACCTGTTGACCTAAACCAGATCAAAAAAACCACCACTCACCCAAATTCGCACCAAAAAACTTAGAAAGGCACACTCCCTCTTCATTGTCAAAAGGATGTATTGCTCATGTTTTTAACATCACCGTACAAACCCAATAATAAATACTTTGTAAGGTACCAGCACAAGTAAAAATAATTTCAGGTATCATGCAGAGATACTAAAGAACAAGCTACAAAATAGAGGATATCCAGGAAGGGTTATTGGACAGGCCTACAAGCAAGCTAAAGATTAAAACAGGGATAGTTTATTCACAAATGCTGAAAGAAAAACAAGGGAATATGACCGAAAATGTGTTTGTGTTACTAACATTTTGAGTATAAGCAATAAGGTTAAAATATAATCAATAGAAATTGGTCTCTGTTGAATGCGTGAGAAAAAATGACCTTACCAAAACCCCTATATGCATTTACGAGAAACAGAACCATCTGTAATGAGTTAGTACACACACATACAGACAAATTCATGTGGCACAACAATTGAGCATGTTGGATGGCAAGAGAGTAGTGTGGCAGCTGTGGAAATAGCAATTCCATTACAAGAGGTCATACTATTGACCATAATGGAAAATAACATCATTATAGAACAATGCTGAATTGTAAAACTAAAAATGTATTCTATCTGATACTGACCTTGTAATAATATTTTGGTAGGTGAGACAAAAAGAGAAATATGGATCAGGTTAAAGGAGCTCAGATCAGCCATTGGAACTAATAAAAGAAATGCCCCTCTCATAGAACGTTGGTTACAATTCAAGCATACAGAAACATATATCAAGGGGTGTGTACTGGAGAGCATCAGAAGCTTGAGTAGAGCGGGTGGTTTGGATACCAAAAGGAAAAAAAAGAGCACTTCTTTTTGATTAAATTTGACCCTTATAAGACAGGGCTCAATAATCGGGAAGAGTGGGAAAGACTGATATTTTAGATGATACAGTCCCCTTGCTTTTAAAAAAAAAATTGGGCCAAATATTTTTATGTGTATATATAAAATGTAATAAACATTTTGTTTTTATTATCATTTTTTATAGTCACTTATGATCAGTGGATACGTATGTTGTCCCACATGCATAAGCTTATACACAATATAGAACAGTATAGTAAAATGACAATTTGAACTATATTTTCTGATATGTGGTAGGAATAAGATGCACCATTGAGAATTAGCCATCTAGGAGAGAATAGTATCTGTTTGTAAGGTAGGGCATGGTTATTCTGTATAATTAATTGGAGTAAGATTGGGTGAAATGTGTGACTTAATCCTGTAACTCACAATATCAGGGGTTATTATTGAAAGGACAAGCAAGGGAGTAAAAAAAGATTTGTAATAAAAACAGTATATGTAATCGTTTTTTTAAGGATGAGGCACTGTGTTTAGTATAGATTTAACACAAGGGTTTAAATAAAGTTAAAGTACCTTTACACACGCCCGCCATGTTAATAAAAGGAGAACATTGAGCACAATGGGGTTCCCATGTAAAAGTAAATAGAACACCCGATCGCATGGACAGGAACAGAAAAGAGCTAGTGGTAAGCATAATGGCGCTGCATTCATGCGAGGACTTAGGCCCCAGCAGGAGATGTGGAGGGAACTGTAGGTCGACAAGCATTGAATTAGATATCAGACTCGTAGGAGTTGGGTACATTAAAAACAATAATGTAGATAGAGGGTACTGGGATCTCTATGCTCAGAGTAGTTTAGAGATTGCACTATACTTTGACACAACAGAATGGACCGGGGTACTTAATTTCTTAATAAGTAGGAACGTGTACCAAAACCACAATAATAGGTATTAATAACAATGGGCGTTAGGAGCAGGTAGTAATCAATAGAGCCACCTAATATGCATTATAATATTAATGTAAATAAAATAATTTTTATTCTGTTTTCCTCCCTTCATTAGAATTCTATACCGTCGCTCTTTACAATAAAAGAGAGGAGAACTTGGTGTAAGAATTGAAATCAAATAGACACTACTGACCTCCCTAAACAGTAATTGGAACACCAGGAGGTTTTTAAAGGAATTGGCAAGAGTGAGTAGTAAAGAGTCAGGACTCCTTACGATATGAGATGTGAGATCCTGGGCTAGTATTTCTGATGGGCATCCTGGATTTTATTTTACAGAGTACATCTCTAAATAATATATTGAGAGGGGATGTTTAAGTAACACAGAAGATCTTTGAGGGTGTAAAGAAAGCCTCCTACAGAAGGTAAGGGGCCATTACTAGGACTGATCCATTAGGTTGTGAGAGGTTAAACTAGAATTATAGTAAATAAACTCATTATGTTTTTACATGTTCAGTACAATAATCACATGAAATATTGTCACATATAAATGAGTTGTGTAATTTAGTTTGTGAATGGTTGAGGAGTGAATAGGAGAGTGTCTAGTGTGTAAGAGAATTTAGTGTCACCACTTTGTTTTGTGCAACTGATCCTATCCCTACGTCTGCATGGGTACCTCTAACATTTTGTGATAGAAATTTTAGGTAGGCCACACCTCTCCAAAAATGTATCAATATGTAACCTATCTTGAAGAGGAGGCTTGCTATGTAAGGTTGAATAATAATTCAAAAATGAATTAGCTATTTCCTTAAGGGAAAGGGCCATTTGACCACTAGAACTCTCGTTGGTGTTATTTCGATTTTGTCTTTCTTGATATGAAGATAATTGGCCTGAAATCTTCCAGCTCTATTAGCATTAAAACACAATTTAGTTTTGTTGTTTAGATAATTGTATGCCTGCTGTTGCAGTTAATATAGAATTCAATTCATAAGAACGTTTTTAGTGTGTCTTATATTTAATGTGATTATATCGAATAGAAAGACATTCATATTTTACAATTTGTTTATTTAATTCTTTAATTCTTGATTTTAATTATTTATTATTATGAGCCATATTTGAAACCATCACCCCTCTAACATATGCCTTGAAAGCATCCTATCGATTAACCATCAGGACTGAAAGAAAAATAATCATGAATTGCTGTTAAAGGTTTTGGTCTGTTTCATCATTAAGAACAACACTGGTATTCATGCGCCACCGACCGTATGAATGTTTAGAGGAGGTCGGACATAACATGCATGACACAAGCACATGTTCAGAAATATCAATATTCTGGATAGTAGGATTACAAACTGAAGGTATTAAGTGATGGGATATTAATAAGTAGTCGATTCTAGTGTAGGCAGTATGAGGATTAGAACATAAAGTGGATTGTTTTTCTGTAGGATGATGTAAACACCAAACATCTACCAATTGAGAAGTTTCAAAAAGGGCTCTCAAAGCAAAGAAAGCTTTTGGAGGATGACATTTGGCTAGAGAAGTTTTATAAAGTACAGGATCACATATAAGATTAAAATCACCACCTATATTAAGTGGAATATTAACCAGTTTTAGCTCTTCAGACATGGAAAGATACACAAAATCTGGATCATCATTTGTAGGATCATACACATTGACTAGATTTAAAAACTGATCTAGTTAGATTTTTACTATGAGACAGCGGCTTTCATAATCAGAACATTTACATAATATTTGAAGATTACATTATTTTTGCAGAAAGAAAAACAACTCAATTTTTCCAGAGCAGGAGAAGAGATAATATTACCAACCCATTTTTTATTTAAGTACGCAAAAAAATGATAGCCTATATGGGACTCGTGCAGTAAACTTCTATCAGCTTTTTATCTGGCTAGATAATCTAGTACCTTAATACGTTTAACAGAATAATGTAAACCATTAACGTTAAATGAAACAGTTTTAATACCTTGAATATTATTCAATATTAGAGAAAAGTGAAGACAGTAAGAAGGATAAAACCAGTAAAACTGAAAAGATAAGAAGTAGCCCAAATGTCAATAAAAAGAAAAGACACAAAAAAACACAAAAAGGCAACATAGAAACACAAATAATCCTCTTGAGTCGCACACATGCATGCCAAGATTGACCAGACCATAAATGTCCTTATGAAAAACTATGAAAAATAGGCATATGCTCAAGTAGTAGACTCGTTTGTTTCCATAACTAGTTAGGATTGTTGATTTAATAAGAGATAACGATATTCAAGATGCTGGAATGACTTAGTAAAATCATCTTTCCAAATACACATAGAAGAAGGATCAAATAAGCCATATTTTTTAGACATCACTTCTCAGTCTTGGCCGAAGATCAGTGAACTCTTTGCACATTTTAACAGTCTCTCTGGCAAAGTATTGGTGGATAAAAATATTATTGCTATTAACCATCAAAGATGGAATTTCTCAAGACTTTAAATATAATTTGCTGAGGTTTATTCTGTGGAGGATTACTATGTGAAGTGATTCTCTGCGCCTTTTCAATTTTAAGTTTTTATGTAAACTTGATACGCAAAAGACTAGCTAGTAAATTTTCCAAGTACAAACTGTAGTCATTACCTTTAACATCTTCTGGTATTTAAATCAAGAAGTAAATTACTCATTGGCTTCATTTTTGCTGTTAAAGGCATTAAACTGAGAATTTTGGCTTTGTTATCTTTAATTGTAATGGCATTGTCAGACACTTTCATAGAAAGATCAGCCATATCTTTATGAATATTTTGAATTTCTGACTTAACAGGTGGTGGAGTAATATTCAGCATTATATGCATATTTTTTCCTTCCATATCAAGAAATAATTGTATTTAAAATAGGCGCAGTAATGCCCTGAACGTCCTCAACCTAGTTCTACTACCACCATCTCCTGGCCTTTCTGCTCCACTCTGGTCTCAGGTCCTAAAGTCATGGTCTCCTTGGCATTCTTAGGCCTGGTTTCGGTCCTCTTTGTGCTGATCCTGTCGCGGTTGAGGGATTTCCGCATTCAGGGCACAGCACATGCCTGGCTCTCCTCATTCCTCCAGGGGTGGACACAGAGAGTACAGCTTGGTGATCTGCTCTCCACCACAACATCGATCACCTGCGGGGTGCCGCAAGGGTCTGCCCTGTCACCCCTTTTATTCAATATCTACCTGCAGCCTCTGATTCTGCTGCTTAACCGGATGGACTGTCAGGTGTACAACTATGCGGATGACACCCAGATCATCATCCAATTGGATGATGGTCTGGGTGCTTTCGCAAGATTACAAAACATTCTGAAGTGCACAGCCAACTGGATGTCCATGAATTCCTTAAAGATCAATCCTGATAAGACCGAGGTGTTGCCAATTACCATCGCTGGCACCCCATGGAATGATCAATTCTGGCCAAGAGAACTAGGGTCACCCCCGGAGCCTGCGGCCATTGTTAAAAGCTTGGGCATCCATGTGGATGGCAAGTTGTCCATGCAGAAGCAAGTTACGGCTGTTGTGGGCACTTGTGTTGGCCTTCTTCGACAACTTAGGAAAATTTCCTCGTTGCTGTCCTTTTCCACCCTGAGGCGTGCGGTCTCTGCCACGATCCTAGCCAGGTTGGATTATGGTAACTCGTTATACATAGGGCTGCCGCAAAAACTCTTGGACAAGTTGCAGGTTGTCATGAATGACGCTGCAAGACTTATTTTAAAAAAGCAGAGGAACACACGTGCATCCCCCCTCATGCGAGAACTGCATTGGTTGCCAGTTAAGCAGAGGATAATGTTTAAAGGGTTGTGCATTGTGCACAAAGCCCTGTATGGAAGGGTGCCAAGCTATATGAAATCCCGCCTGATTCCTTATAGGCCGGGTAGGGCGCTATGATCTGCAGAAGCTACCCTCCTCTCTCAACCACGCTGTAGACTGGCCACCGTCGGTGGTCGCGCCTTCTCCTTTACTCTTCCAGCATTCTGAAACAAGTTGCCAATGGAACTGCGGAAGGAAACCAACATGTTGTCCTTCCGGAAGAAATTATAAACAGTGCTCTTTCAGCAAGCGTGGTGTGGCCTGTAATTTATGACCAGCTGCTTTCTGTACTCGGTTGCGTGGACCCTGACAAAGCGCTTAGAGACCCCTGGTTATAACGCGCTATATAAATCAAATAAATAAATAAATAATCCACCTTGCTCTGACCCTCCTGTCTGGCTTTGGTACTCCTGATATCAATCAATCAATCAATCAATCAATCATTTGTAGAGTGCGCTACATACCCGTGAGGGTCTCAAGGCGCTGGGGGGGGGCTGCTGCTACTCGAAGAGCCAGGACTTGAGAAGTCGTCTGAAGGCCAGCAGGTCCTGGGTCTGGCGTAGGCTGGTAGGGAGAGTGTTCCAGGTCTTGGCGTCGAGGTAGGAGAAGGATCTGCTGCCCGCGGTGGCTTTCCAGATGCGTGGAACTGTGGAGAGGGCGAGGTTGGCTGAGCGGAGGCTGCGGGTGGGGTGTAGAAGCTGAGTCGACTATTAAGGTATGCTGGTCCGGCATTGCTTTGGACTTTGTGTGCGTGGATGAGGAGTTTGAAGGTGATCCTCTTGTTGATGGGGAGCCAATGCAGGTTTCTCAGGTGGGGTGTGATGTGGTTGCGTCGGGGGACGTCAAGGACCAGTCATGCCGAGGAGTTCTGGATGCGTTGGAGCCGTCTCAGGAGCTTGGTTGTTGTTCCTGCATAGAGGGCATTCCCGTAGTCTAGTCTGCTGGTGACGAGGGCTTGGTTGACGGTTTTCATCGTCTCGGAGGGGATCCACTTGAAAATCCTGTGGAGCATTCGGAGGGTGTTAAAAGCAGGAAGCGGAGACGGCGTTGACCTGCTTGGTCATGGAGAGGGCAGAGTCGAGGATGACCCACAGATTGCGTGCGTGGTCGGTGGGTTCTGGTGGTGTTCCTAGCAATGTTGGCCACCAGGAGTCCTCCCAGGCTGACGGGGTGGATCTGAGGATGAGGACCTCCGTCTTGTCTGAATTCAGCTTCAGTCTGCTCTCCTTCATCCATTCGGCGACGGCCTTCATTCCTCTGTTGAGATTGGTTTTGGCGGTGCGGGGGTCTTCGGTGAGGGAGATGATCAGCTGTGTGTCGTCGGCGTAGGGAGATGATGTTGAGGCTGTGCTGTCGGGCGACATGGGCGAATGGTGCCACCTAGATATTGAACAGTGTCGGGCTGAGGGATGATCCCTGTGGAACGCCGCAGATGATCTTGGTGGTCTTGGAGCGGTAGGGTGGGAGGCGGACGCTCTGGGATCTGCCGGAGAGGAAGGATGTGGTCCAGGCCAGGGCCTTCTCTTGGATTCCGGCATCATGGAGGCGTGCTGTTAGGGTGCGGTGGCAGACTGTGTCAAAGGCGGCTGATAAGTCCAGGAGGATGAGGGTGGCTGTTTCTCATTTCTCCATGAGGATCCTGATGTCATCAGTGGCGGCGATGAGGGCGGTCTCGGTGCTGTGGTTGCTGCGGAAGCCGGATTGGGAAGGGTCCAGGATGTTGTTATCTTCGAGGTAGCTGATCAGCTGCCCGTTGACGATCTTCTCCGTGACTTTCGCCGGGAAAGGGAGCAGGGAGATGGGCTGGAAGTTCTTGAGGTCCTTGGGGTCCGTCTTGGTTTTTTTTTCAGTAGGGCGTTGATCTCTGCATGCTTCCAGCTCTCCAGGAAGGTTGCTGTCTCGAAGGAGATGTTGATTGTTTTCCGGAGATGGGGTGCGAAGGCTGTGCTGGCTTTGTTAAAAACATAATGTGGGCATGGGTCAGATGGGGATACGGAGTGAATGGAGTTCATGGTCTTGGTGGTGTCTTCGTCGCTGACGTTGGACCAGGCGGTCAGACGGCTGGTGCGGGTGGTGGTTGCAGGGGTGTTGGTCTCGGCGGCGGAGGCGGTGGTGGCAGTGTTGAAGCTGTTGTGGATGTCACTGATCTTGCGGTGAAAGAAGGTGGCCAGTGAGTCGCACAGGCCTTGCAATGGGGGAATGTTGTTGGTGTTGGAGCTGGGGTTGGAGAGTTATTTCACGATGTTGAAGAGCTCTTTGCTGTTGTGTGCGTTGCTGTCTAGGCAGTCCTTGAAGGCAGTCCTCTTGGCGGTCCTGATGAGTTGGTGGTGTCTGTGGGGGGCACTCTTGTGGGCTGTGTAGCTGTCTGGTGTTCGGTCACGGAGCCAGCTCTTCTCCAGCTTCCGGCAGGCGTGTTGGAGGTCCTGAAGTCTTCAGTGAACCATGTGGCTTTCTTGTTGGTGTGGTTGGTGGCGGGTGTCCTGAGTGGGGCGAGGGTGTCGGCGCAGTCGTTGATCCACTGTTTGAGGTTGATAGCAGCGGTGTTGCGTTGGTGGGGTTTGCAAGTGGTCCCAAGGTGAGGGTGGTGGTCATTTGGTCTTCGGTGACCTTGCCACAGCAGGGGCATGGCATCTGTTGGGTGCGGTGGTGTGTTTCCTAAAGGTAAATTGATACTTGTATAGCGCACTACTCACCCGTAAGGGTCTCAAGGCTCTTGTACGAATACCGCTGTGGAACCCATCCTGGCTTTTCCTGTGGGGTGTCCACTCCTGGGCACCCCCAAGGTGGAGGCCAGGCATCCTTAGCATTGTGGGGGCCGTTGTGGAGATTAAGCAAGCTATTGCCCAGAGTTGCAGAGTAGGACTCCATGATTGGAATAGGCACCGAGGCGAGAATTATCAGGTCCGTGGAATTTTGAGCCCAAGATCCACCGAGGCGGGTAATTGAACCCTGGTCCCGGGCTAGACCTCTGCATCAGGGTCTGCCGCTCTAACCATTGAGCCACACTTCTCCAGTGGAAGGTGAAGTGGAGTGGATGCATCTGTGGTCGGTCTAGTGGGGTTCGGTGGTGTGGTTGAAGGAGACGTGGGGACTTGAGGAGAAGATGGGGTCCAGTGTGTGTCCAACGGCGTGGGTGGGAGTCGTCACGAGCTGTTTGATTTCGAGATCGGCGAGATTGTCGATCAGGGCGGAGGAGTTGGCGTCGTTGTTGTTCTCGAGGTGGAAATTCAGGTCCCCCAGGAGGATGTAGTCCATGGAGGCGAGGGAGTGGGTGCTGACGAGGTCAGCGATGGTGTCGCTGAACTGTGGTCGGAGTCCGGTTGGTCTGTAGACGAGTGTTCCTCTGAGGGTAGTGTTGGGGTCGGTGTGGATCTGGAAGTGTATGTGCTCAGCCGTGGTGAGGGTGTCGTCTGTGTTGGTCGAGACTCTGAGGGTGTTCTTGTGGATGATGGCGATTCCCCCTCCCACTCCATTGGTGCGGTCTCTGCGGGAGATCTTGTAGCCTTCTGGGATGGCTATGGCGATGTCTGGTGCAAAGGTGGTGTTCAGCCCGGTCTCCATCAGGTAGGTGACGTCGGGCGGTTGAGTCGAGGAGGTCCTAGAGTTTAATGGCGTGCTTGCGAGCGGAGCAGGTGTTGAGGAGGATGCATCGGAGGTGATTGCGTTCTCTGGATGATGGTTTAGTGGGCCGGATGCTGGTGAAGCTGCAATTCCGGCAGGTGAAGGATCCTTGGGTGTGCTTTGGGGTGGCCAGGTAGCAGGAGTGGATGTGTCCTGGGTTGAGTGCGTGGAGGGTGCTGGCGTCGTAGTTTAGTCTGGTGTTATGGTGGCTCCGGGGTCCAGGGGTTCTGGCTCTGCGCGCGGTCCAGTCGCGGAGCAGACGGGCTTGCCTTTGGCGCGCAATCGGCGTGCCCGCTGCGTGCATCCGCTGCGTGTCCTAGCGGTGGTCACCATAAGAGGCGAGGAGGGAGGGAGAAGCAGCTGGGAGGCGGGAGCGGGGCGGTGAGGGAGGCGTGGCCGTATGGGAACGGCGGGCACAGCTGGGCACAGAAGGCAAACGTGGGCGGGTGGGGGGCGAGGGTGCAGCTAAGGAGCGGAGTAAGGGAAAGGAAACAAAACAGAAATTGCAACAGTCAAAAAGTAACAAAATTAACAAAAACGAGACACAAACCACAGCTGATCTGGGCACATGCTCGAACCCCAGTCAGCAGGGCAGCAGCGGGGGAGAGCGCTCACAGGTGGTGCTGATGCGGCAGGGTAGCGACCCGGCACTGGAGCAGGGTCGAAGGGTTTAAGCAGCCTGTAACTCTCTGCAGGGGGCGGCTCATGCTCCTGCTGTGATCTGTGCCTGCAGCGGCCCCTCGACCTGGCCCCTTATCATTCTGTATGGCATCATAATGACCACAGACAGAATGGTAACGGGCCTCTCTGCCCAGTGACAGCATTTTGCTGTGGTTTTTTTCAGTGGAGCAAAGGGGGCATGTAAGATCTGAGAAGCCTTCAGCTTTGATCTATTTCTTACCTTTTTTTTTTATTCGCACCCACACCAGATGGTCACGCCACCCCTCCCTGGACTCACCTCTGACCCCTGCTGGGACTCTCTCCTCCGGCAGGAATCCAGGGTGAGGTCGGATCCTGCGGATCCCGAGGACGGGAGAGAAGCTTCGGGAACAGGAATCCACCTGGGTACTGGCAACCTCTTCATGCTTGCTTAGCCTGGTCTCTTTGCCGTACTGGCCATAATCTTCATGCTCATAAACCTTCTGTTCTTCCTGAACCTAGTCCTGATCACCAAGGCCCTGGTCCTCCTGCTCCTTGTCCTCTTGGCTCAATACCAATTGGCGATGTTCTTCCAGGTTCTGGTCATTCTGGGTCCGTTCATTATGGTCCTCTTCCTTCCAGCCTTCCTGTTCCTATCCCTGCAGCATGAACTTCCTGGCTGTGGTCATCCTGGTGTCCCGGGCTTTAATCCTTCTTTTCTTCCTCAACCTGTTCCTGGCACTAAAGGTCCTTATCCTCTTTTCGTTGACCTTCCTAGTATCCCTTGCCTTTTTATTCCAGATCCTCTTAGAACTTTTTGTTTTATCTGTGTTTGTCTGGATCCTTGGTCTTACTTTACAGGTCGTCCTAGCTATGGTTGTCCCATTCTTATTTTCATAGTACTGGTCATTCTTGTGTTTTTGTGCCCATTAGCCCTGATCCTCTTTGTCCTGGTCCTTATAATGTAGGCTTTTTTGGACCATGAGCTGTCCTAGTCTTTCCTTCCTTGATTCTGGTCGGCCGGATCTTTCTTGTCCTATTGTGCTGCCCATCATAAACATTGTGTTTTGGCCATATTGGCCCTCCTGGGCTCACAGAGACTTGGCCATGTCCTTTCTGGTCCTTTTGGCTCTTGTCACCTTATCATGGTTTTCCTCACCCTGAACCTTCAAGCCCTGGCACTGTAGATCCTTCTGATCCACTTGATCCATCTGGCTACTCCTGTTGTGGTCCTAATAGTATTTGTCAACCTGGTTTTAGTTTGTCCTCGTCATCCCAGATCAATCATTATCCTCATAGTCCTACTAGAACTGCACCAGGACTGCACCCACTGGTCCTAGCCATCTTGATTAAGGTTTTTATTATTCAGGTCCTCCTGAAACTTGTCATAGTTGTCCTAGTCCTCCTGGCTAACATTGTCCACCTCTATTTGACTGCCTCTGGTTGGCCTTCTTGCATGTTATCCTCCTCATCCTAGTTCTGCTAACTGAAATGATTGCTCTGCTGTACTGGGTAATTTTATCCATGGACCCCTAGATCCTAATCTTCATGTCCCTCTTACCCCCGTTTCTGGTCTGCCTGATCATGATCCTTTTAGTCCACCTATTTATCCTTCCTCTGGTCCTCAGGGTGCTCTTGGTCTGGGACATATTGTTTTTCTTTTTCCCTGTCCTGCTAATCCTGTTCCTAATGCCCATTGCCGTTATGTTAGTGATCTTTTTAGTCCACCTGCTAATCCTTGCTTTGATCCTCTAGGTGCTCTTGCCCTCCCTGTTCTTCCTAGTGCCCGTCCTGCTTATCCTGATATCCTGGCCTACTGGCCATTGCCCTGCTGGTCCTGATCTTTATGACCCTCCTCTCTTTATACTCCCACTTAATCTGATCTTCACCCTCCTGACCCTACACCTACAGCTCCTGCAATAAGTTGTTATAGCCCACCACACATTATCGTTCCTCTCCCGTATCAAATTCTGATATTCCAGTACCTCCTATTCATGCTAGTGGTAGAATGTCCTGGCCCTGTACTTCCTAGTCCTGACATGCCTGGTTGTCATTCCCATGTCTTCTTGCCCCTAGTCCTCTGGATCCTGGATCTCTGTCCTGAAACTTCAACCTCCTTTCCCTAGTTCTGGCCCTTTCTTGTCCTAGTTTAATCTATTCCCTTTGGTTTGCCTGTTCAGTATCCTCCTGTTCCTGGTCCCCCTGGCCCTTTTAATCCTTATTTTAGTGCTGGTAAAAAAAAAATCTGGTCCTCCTTTATCAGGTCTTCCTGGTGCTGGTCGCAGTGGCCTTGGCCTCCTTAACTCTGAAAGTCACCCTCTTCGAGCTCCCCATCCTGGTCTCATGTCTTGCCCCTTCCACTTTGTTCTTGTCCATCTGACCTTGGTCCCTCCCATCATGGTCCTCCTTGTAAGGGTCCTCCAGTGTATCGTCTTCCATATCCTTGTGGCAATGATCCGCCTAGCTCCCATGTAGCAGGTTGCACTGGTTCATGTAGGGGCATAACTTTGGGGGGGGGGGAGGTGCTGCATGGGGTAGAACACCCAACACAAATATGATGGGGTAGACCACCCCACAAAAAAATTCTCTGTTGGTTACAAAGCTGCATAATCAGTTCTGATGCCCATAATCATGTGTTTATGTTATTAAGATTACTGGGCCCAGGAGGAAGGAGTATGTGAGAGCACTGGCAGGTTCCTGAGCTCAAATCACACATCTGAATGAAACTGGCACCATTGTACCAGAGCAATGGGCCTCCCTCCGCCTGTCACTCACTCCACTGTGCTGCTACCCCTCAGACCCCTCAGTGACCTAAGTCTCATCTCTTTGCACCTATAGCAGGGTGTAGTGCGACATTTTGATACACTGTCTTTGCATGCCAATGATGTTATCTTCAATAGGGATTCTACTCAAGTGTGTTCTGGGAGCGCTGTGCTTGCTTGTGAGAAGGTAGGTAAACTAGGCATGTGGGGGAAACTGACACTCATTGGGTGTGTATTTTTTGCATTTTTGTTTACCACAGGCCACAAGTACGCCCGCCATTTATATGTAGTCAACTTGTTTGAAAATCTGATGTAGGAGTTTCATGTATATATATACTGTGCTGTAAGTTGAAGTGTCTGTCAGTAATCAGCAGCAGTAAATAAGTTAGACAATAAAAACGTAATTCTAACATGATTTTAAGAACATGCAGAATTTGAAGTTTAAAACTTGAAATTGTCTGTTTGGGTGATTAACAGCTGGGCATTGGACAGAGTTGGCTTTTACAGTGGGAACTGTCTGTGTTAGAAACTAACTTGGTTGAAATGCATCTGCTGTCAAGATAACGCTACATGCTGGCGATTGAAGTTATGTTGCTGCTTGAGAGAGACTGGATGATTTGTATCTAGTGGCAGATTTGACTGTAGAGCACATGTATGAGGGTAGAGAATGCACACCTTCCCTTATGTAAATTCATCGATATTATAGTACTCGTCTTCCTGTAGTGCGTGCGATCAGATTCTGTGATCCGTCCCAATCACAGCACATACTGCAAGTATTAACAACAAGGCAATCATCTCGCGCCCCATCTGTCGCACTGCTTCATGGGGAGCATTTCCCCGTCGTGAATCCATGTATTCCACTTTAAACCATTTTTTTTCTCCTCTCATTAGTTAACCTGTGTTAATTCATAGCTTCTTTCCAAACTTAATGAATCATTGCTGAGACAGCGTCGCGTCACTCCTTGAATTTTATTTTCAATTCTTCAAATGAATACTGCGCGCCCATCCAGGCTTTACACAATACCACGTCATCCAAACAGTGAGATGTACAACTGAGTAGGATCCTTGCCCAATGCATTTCGAGTCTCGTATGACTCTTCGTCAGGGGTCACTGCAATAAATCAAAAGACAGCTGAACTAACTGTACACAGCAGACCTGAAATAGTGCCTAAATCTGCTGTGTCCATTACTGCATTTAAGTGACCTCAACCCATAGATACTCTATTCAGTTGGGTCCACCATGTTGCTTGTTAGGAAATCTCGGACTCACACCCCACTAATGCTCTGGGTTTGTGGAGTCCTTGCCAACCTCGTTTAGAGTCTGACTATAATGGACTTTCTGATCCTGGTCCCACTGTTCCTGGATTTCCTTGTCCTTTATATTCCTCCTGGTCATGTTGACCTAAGGTCTCCTGGTCTTCCTAGCCCTGGTATTTTCTGGTTGTGGTCTTCACAGTCCTAATCCATTTGCCTCTGGCCCCTTAGTGCTCTTTTATCTGATCTCTGTGGTCCTAGACCTCCTATCTTTGGTTTTTCCTTTCCATTGTTCTCTTGGTATTAATCCCCTTTGGTCTGTCCACCTGGGTCAGGTACTCCTAACCCTGATCACATTCATCCTTCTGGTGAGTGCTCATGTATGTATGTATGTATGTACGGGATTTATAAAGCGCTAGAATCACCCACAAAGGGGTATCCCAGCGCTACCAAAGAGAAGGCACAGGACAAGCACAGATAAATCCTGAAATAGTTCATTCTTCAAGAGTTTCCAAAAAAGAGAAAGGCTGAGGCATTTCCGCAAGGCCTTGGGCAAGGTGTTCCAATATTTCGGGCGAGATATTGGATGGTTTTACTGTCTGCGTGTGTTTTCCTGTAACAAGGGACCACAAGTAGCCCTTTACCTTCAGACCTAAGCAGTCAGATTGGGCAGTAAACCTTGAACTTGTCCGCCAGGTAACTAGGGTTCGTGCCATAGAGAGCTTTATGTGCGAGACAGCATAGCTTGAAATTGATCCTCTAGTGAATGGGAAGTCAATCAAGCTGTTTAACAACTGCCCGAGGAGGAACAAGGTGTTTTTTTTAAGAGCCAAGAGAGCAGCCACATTCTGCACAATCTGTAATCTGCTCAGAAGGGATTTATTAGCAGATGCTAGCAGAGCATTATAATAATACAAACGACCTATGATCAGAGCTTGAATCAATGTTCTTTGAACCGAAAGGGGCAGCCACTGGAACACTCTGAGCAAAAGACTCAGGGTATGATAGCAGGTCCCAGAGGTGGTCATAATTTGATCTCCCATAGAAACATCCAGACTGACCCTAAGATTTTTTGCTACAGGAGAAGGAGACGGGGCAGGGCCCAAACCAGCAGGCCACCACTAAGCATGGGCGGATTTTGCGAATTGGCAATCCGCGAACTTGCGTATTTACGGATTCGCAATCCGCAAAATCCGCGAACTCTCGCGAATTTGCGGATTTTTTATTTTTTTCGTGTTCGCAAGGGTTTCTGCTAGTTCACGAGGGTTGTGTACCAGTTCGCAATTGCGAACGTACTTGTCGGCTCGCAACGGCCGCGACTATGTTGTTTCTACGTCTGGTTCATCATCACAGGTTCACAGCACCCTCTGTTTCACCACTGCCACCCTCTGGAACACCCATGCCACCTTCTGGTACATCACTGCCACCCTCTGGTTGGTTTATCAGTGTAGATTATGGGGGTGAAAAAAAGAAAGCACACCTGCCCTGCTTCAACTGACATGAATTCATTTGGGGTTGATTAATGTGTCACTGAATTTAAACTTCCACTCTGGCTGGCACCTGCTTCCTTATCTGTAATTTGCTTTCTGTTGCAGTGCACATTTTTTTTCACAGGACCTTTGTGGCCTACTTGTAGCTATTCTCTGAGCCTGCTGTGAGGGTCAGAGCAGGGTCATAGAATAGTTGCAAGTAGGCAACTGAACTCTGAAGGGGCCCCTCAGGAAGCACTACAGGGAATGGTTACTAATGATAAGATTGAACTTTTGCACCTGCTGAGTGCTTTCAGTTTTGTCTGTAATTGCTTTCTGTTGCAGTGTAATTTTTTTAACAGGACCTTTGTTGTATACTTGTAGCTATTCTCTGAGCCTGCTGTGAGGGTCACCTGCTGAGTGCTTTCAGTTTTGCAAAAATCCAAATATCCAGCAGCATCCACAAAAAGTAATCCTTCCAGGTCAAGATCCAAATCAAAGTGACCAGCACATGAAGAAAGCACTGGGAGGAGCCTGCTGGAAAGGAACAGGGTCGGGGGCACAAACCTGCAGTCATCGGCGAGAGCTGCTGCTGCTAAGGGGTCACACAGCCAGTGTCACTTTCTCCCGCCGCCGTGGATGTAATCACGGCCGCCGAGAGGGGAACGGACTACCACTCCCAGCAACCCTGCCTGACCGGGACACCACCTGACACACGCACTTCCGCCCGGAGCCTCCCAAAAGACAGCGGCTCCTCTGGTGGAGCGTGGGATATTGTTGGTCGGGGGCACAAACCAACGGTCATCGGCGAGAGCTGCTGCTGCTAAGGGGTCACACAGCCAGTGTCACTTTCTCCCGCCACCGTGGATGTAATCACGGCCGCCGAGAGGGGAACGGACTACCACTCCCAGCAACCCTGCCTGACCGGGACACCACCTGACACACGCACTTCCGCCCGGAGCCTCCCAAAACACAACGGCTCCTCTAGCGTCGCGGGACGCGCGCGGGCGACGCCGGGCTAAGCCCGGGCAAAGGGCGGGCCCTCTACGGCCCTCATTGGTCTGAGGAGGACGGGGACGGGCCACCCCCTTTGTCTGTTGAGAGGTAAATTTCCGACTTGCACTTTCTGTAACTATGCCTAAGCCCAAAACAGGGGATATGTCCGACAAAATCCCGGATGATATATTTGCACATTCTTCATCTAGTTTTCCATGGCTGGATGACTTAAATAGCCTGTGTAGGGTTAAGTACGTTCCAGCAGCACTTTCCCCCACGTTAAAATGCTGCAGCTTATCACCATGCCCAAGAGAGCTGAAATCCTTTCCTGATACCCATAAAATACCCCCCATGGTTATACCTGCCAAAAGGAAGATCGATGGGGACAAAGACAACGGGAGTCTTCCCAAAACACAAAAACTTGATAAACCTTCTCTAAGTCCTACACCATCTTCAATTAATTTGTCCTTTATTTCACCACCTGTTGCTAACCTGGACGACTTATTACCATCCTCCCATCAGACTCTTTTGACTATGATCGAGAATCTGATCAAATCTTTAATACACCCCCTAATACACCCCCTGATGGTCAAAATCACTACGTTGGATGAGAAGCTGACGGGGTTGGAGCACTCCATTGAATCTCTCCTGAAATCCTCAACCCACGTTGCAACAACTCAATGCCCGCCGACAACCGCTCTTTCAAATCTACCTAATCTGATCATTCCTTATGAAACTGTGCCTACTCGATTGCCAACTTCCACCTCCTTGTTGCCTACCAATCCCAAAGCCCCCCCGAAATTGACAACAGCACGTAACATTCCGTCTAAACATGTGCGCACCACCCATATACACTTACCTCCAGAAGCATCGCCTTTTGTAATTGTTCTCTCGGGAGTACCTGAACTAACAAAAGGTAAAGCTGAGAGACAATATGAACTTATGAACAAGGTCAAGTTTTGGTTATCTAAAAACAGACCTCTGCCCTACCATCTTGATGGCCAAATAATAAGTGTTCGGAGGGTGGGCTGGCTTGGACCCCTTAAAAAAGACATCTTGGGCGATTTGATCCTGATACGATTTAGGAGCAGACACATTGTGCCATACATACAGACATGGCTATCTCAAAATGGCGATGGACTTATCTCTGTCTGGAATTTACATGATTTTTACCCTAATATGTCCTACATGCTTTCCCCTAGTCCCCGGGGCATTGTCAACAACCAATTGGGGAGAGGATCCCATTTAAGTAATGGCAGTAGTGTTCCAGTGGCTTTCAATTTTCCCAAGCTGTCGTACAACAGTTTTATGTATTGTAATTATTAAATTGCTCAGAACACTGTTACCTACAATGTTGCCTAAAGGTTGTGTAAAGCATGCTTAATCTTTTAACTGTGCAATTTAAAACCATTATGAGTTCAATTTTAAAATGTTTTCCAAAATGTATTGTATTATTTGTTTGTATGCTTTTATGATTTTAAATTTAAAATTGAATAAAGCTTTTTGATTTGAATTTGATTTGATTTGACAGGAACAGGAAGTTGGAGACTGTGGGGCACTTCCTTCCTCCCACCCCCCCCCCCCCAAAATGGACTCCTTGCAAAGAAAAAGTGCAGGCAAATGTCAACCTGAGGATTTATTCTGATAAAAATCATAATTTTCAAGGTTTATGCTGCCTGCTGGTGGAATTCTTGTGCGAAATTGCAAATTTTGCAATCTCCCAATTGCGAGATTGTCGCTGCCCGCCTGCATCTACGTGTTCGCAAGTGTTTACTCCCGCGAAATTGTGTAGTATTCTAGTTGGCAAGTGTGACCAAGCAAAAAATCCGCTTCGCACGGATTTTACGAATTTTCGGCAAGTTTGCGAGAGTTCGCGGATTGCCAATTTGCCGAAAATCCGCAAAATCCGCGAGCGGAACGGGTTTTACGCTCATGCTTAGCCACCACTTAATGGGCCAGTGTGCTGGAGGTGGACCAACCAGTAAAATGTCGGTCTTGCCTGCATTTGGTTGAAGGAAGTTTTCCGTCATCCTAATGTGCCCTCCTTGTCATGCTGGTCCAGTTACTTCTGTTTTTACCCTTGATTCTTCTGTTCCTTCTTGCCCATGACCACTTGGCCCTGATCCTCCTTTTACACATCCTCCTGGACCTCTTAATCAGACTTACCCTGGTCCAGTTACTCCTAATTCAGTTTTTCCTTGCCCTGTTCCATCATATCTGTTTATTCTTGGCCCCCTCTGGCCTTGGTAACTATGACTCCCATGAAATAGGTCTCCCGGGTTCTTCTTGTTCTGGTCCTTGTGGATCTTGTCATTTTAGCCTTCCAGGGGTATCTCCTAGTCCTTTTTTCTGATTGGTCATCTTGCCGTCCTACTGCTCCTAATCATTTCCCCAAGTTCATTCCACAATGACATTAGTCAGGTACAGCCTTCAAGCTCAGATTTTTTGAGCTTCTGAATGTCTTTTGCTGGCACAACAATTTCAATGACAAAAGTGAGGGCCCAGAGGAGCCAATATGTTGCCCACTCAAAACACTGCTTAGTACATTAAAACTGCACTATCTTTCGAAGGGACGGATCCTCCATGAAGGAGTGTACCGCTCCTGCTGCGGGTGCAGCACTAAACCAACAGAAATATAATGGTCTCATCATTACCATGATGTGCGATTGTGAGGGTGTGAGTGGGAGTGAATACTGTTTGAATAGCATAGCAGCGATGACACCAAGTGTGAAGTGTGTATGTCAGATTGGCCGGCATCTTTCGACGGGCAACCTGACATACGCACTTCTGCCCACACCTAATCCAGCAGCTGTGTTAAACAGTTGATGGATTGCAGAGGCCCCCAGTCTCAAATGGAACGCTGGGTTAGCCTGCTCTGTCCAATCCTAAAAACAACATGAGAGCAGCTGCAGGATTGAATAGGTCATGTTGGCGTGAACCAAAGGTTTATTCCATCCAACCTCACAGAAGCAGCCTTAGAGGAGGTAGAACCCTTGTTGCACAGGTACATTTAGCATCTAACCATCCACTCAAATATTAACATTTAATCTCCAATAATGGACCTGTCATTACAAACACTTTGAAAGACACTTGAATTTGGCACTGGTCTTTGTGGGAGTTTGTGCTGCTGGGGTTGCTACATAAAACATGCATGTCGTGGCTGTGTTCTAAATGCTTTCTGGGGGTCAGTATGTTGACCACTAGTAAACACAAATCTTGTCAAGGGGCAAGATAGCTCCCAAGATCAGGAAAAAAACATTTTTTCTCGTGAACAATGATAGTTCACAGGTTCATAGAAATTCTCGAGCAAGATCTCAACATCAAGGGATACCCACACTCACATAGTGTGAGAAGCTGAGACACTTATCTGCATTGATATCACTGCCCCGTAGAGCCCTGCGTCTGCCTTTTCTTGCTCCGTTTCCATTGAGTGCAACCCCAGGACTGTGCTGCGAAGTACCTGAACCAGTCGGTCACCAGCCTGTTCTCAGATAGAGACCCTAGATGCCACTGTGGATATTTGTCCTTTTTAGGAGAGCCCCCTCTGGCTTAACTGCGTTGGGGAATATTCCTATGCAGGGCAGGTGGGTCTTATGTCAGAGGGCCAGCTTCCTCCTGATGTTCCAAGATGGGTTTGGTGCAGAGGGGTTCTTGGGCACTTCAAGCCAGCAAAGTGCTCCCTCAAGCAGTGGGGCAAAGGAACATGTACTGAAGCCATTATCCAGGCTGTTACTTCATTCTACTCTCTCATTCTCTCCCAATCTTTCCTTCTACTCCTCACTCATGTGGGCATGCTATTTCCATCCATCCATCACCTCTCTAGCCCACTTGTTGATGCCCTCCTTTCATGTTCTGTGACACTCTCCCTCTTTCTCTATCTAGGACTCCTTCCTCTGTCTCTTCCCCCCTAATCCCTCTCTACATTTTAACTTCCTCTGCCTCTCTTTATTTTAAACCACTATCACACCTCTAACATGCCTGAAGTGAGATATCATGTTCAGTATTTTATTGTATGGCTGCCCCAATCAATTACTTAGGTATGTATAACAGGTCCATTTTTTCCCCAGGCAGTTGAGTTGTAACTGATAGATGTCACATTTCGTTAAATACATTAACATATAAAATAAAGTTCTGTAAAGAGACTAAGCACAGCAATGTAGATTAAATTAACATTCAACATCACTTTTAGACTAAAATTGCACAGAAATTAACACCGTCTTTAGAATGGGGTATACAGAATGAGTGGTGTTTACTGTAAATTAACAATGCATGTTTACTTTTTAGCACTATCTCAAACCTTAGGCACTGTAACAAAGGTGTTACTTGGATAATTCTACTAAATACAGTGGTAATTCCCAGCAGTGGTCATAGCTTTTTTTCCATAGTATTAACAATGTATTTAGAAGCATTGTGCAAAAAATGCAGAGTAGTTTGTGATAACAAAATTACTGCTGGTAAATTCCATGTTAATTAGTGACAATTTACCTGTGAGGTTTCACAATAATCACCATTCCTGAATGAATATAGTGGAGAAAATAATTCTGATAATGATATCACCATATGATTACAGCATTGCATCTCCTTGTCTGTAGAATGCTCAGAAATTCTCCTCATACACATATGTGTGTGAAAAGAAATGAGTATGTCTAATAAATGAAGCTGATTTGGCTTGAGGAATGTGGACACTTATGCTTCCTAGCTACTACCGATCAGTGCTGCTGCACTGGGTGCAAGTTCCCTGATTTTGTGATCTCACCATCCTTACTCTTCGAGCCGCCACAAGACCTCAGCAGGTAGGAAGACTGAGAGTTATTCATGCTGGTTGAACTACTGTGATGTTGCTAGGCTTGAAGGTGCATCAGGCCAACAACAATGAATTTGCTAGCTCTCAAATTGGAGGTCATCTATTTCTCTCTGACGCCGCCCCTTATTATCTTCATCACCCTATTTGTTCTGATCAATTTGGCTTATTGATCTGTGTTGTAAAGGCTATACAACTCACCACAGTTGTCACGGAACAGCTAGCCTTGGGCATGACAAGTGGTGCTCAGGCGATGGGAGCTGCATGAGCCTGTTGACGCTGCATTGTTCTGATTATTCTTGAGATTATTCTTTCTGAAGAATAAAAGAATACTTAGGACCCTATTATGATGGCGGGCGGACTTTGTCTGCCCGCCATCGCAATGGAGCACGGCATCGACCGCTGATATTGCAGCGGTCCCACCTTACAAATTAGGATGCACCCGCTACAATGGTGGGCGCATCTCTGGCCTTTTACATTGCGGGTGGATTATTTGTTGAATGGTAATTTTTAGAGGGCATTGGAATCATTTTCAGAATACATTAGCTGGTACTCTGAATATAGTTTGTGAGAATCCTGTGATATCTTCAAAAAAAGTTTTTGGATTCTTTTACGGTGCAGCAGAATTCTCATCTAATGGTCTGTTCAAGAAAATGTGTTACTTTTTTTTAACCCTAAAGATAGGGTTGTCATAATTATTTTGGGTTCATTGAATTTTATGAAAATGGGAAAATATGCTGACCAAACGTGTATTTTGATATAAACTGTGAGAAAACTTTACGCCCCTAATACAAGGATAATGACTAGTGACAAATAGCAATTTTAAGGCTATCTACTGCCTTACTTCTGATGATTTTTTCAGCTGCAAGGCAGTGTTATACTGAATAAGCAGTTGACTACGTCATTGTCATATGACATTTTTTTGTTGATGTCATGACTACAATTTCTCAATTGCTTTATTAACCTTCCCGCTTTCTAAAAGTTGGTCCCTCATTTTTTCCAAAGTTTCCTAGGGGAGAATCCGGCTTATGACTGTCGGGTTCGCTCACTACGCTTGCTCGCCACAGGGCACTTATCCCAAACTTTTACCCCCTACCACTTTTAAATGTCACCAGCCTCCACTGACCATTACCAAGATACGTTGTGTCGGTGGCCGGACTGTCAGGGAAGCTAATGGGGCTGCTCATGACATAGGAGAAACACCTATGCTTAAAACTAACTCTGCTGGGTGAATATTATGAAAATGTTTTACTATTTAGCTGGCATCTGAGTGAACAGACAGAATTAATCAGGCGAAATGCACACCTCTCTCCTAATTTCACTTCCCCTGTTCAACAGAAGCCCCATTACTTTGTCCCACTCGATTTACATCCTGCAAGTATCCCAGAGCACTGTGTCCCCAAAGAACAACTGCCAACTGAACGTGTCCCTCCTTCAGTGACCCAGATACCACCCACCTATCTCTCTGCACTCCTGTATGCTGCTGCCTGTTGCCTGCTATTCTGTTGTCAGGTCTGAAAGGCTAAGCAAGTAAAAGGGCCCCTAAAAGAATCTCACAGTTAGAGCAAGGCCTTCATAAGGTCCCACATAAAAAGCACAAAAAGAGCCTAGCCCTTAAAAATAATCAAAAAAGTTTATGTACATTAAAAATCCAATGAACTTTCATAAGTGAAGAAAACAAGTATACAACATGCTTTAAAACTATACTCATTATTCTCTGCAGACAGCCATATACTTCTAGACTGCTGCACTAAATATGCCATATCCCGATGCTCCTGAAACAGAGGTATCATTCCTACGTTATAAGATCATAAATATTATTATTCATAATATATTTTACTGTTTTTTCTTTAGCTGCCAACAACTTACTTAATTAAAGGACATAACCTTGTACATACGTTTGTACATTTGTATATGTGCTTACTTTTAAATGCTTCACACATGCTGTATCCGCATTACAAGATGGCAATGATGCTACCCATTGACTGAAGTCCCTTCTTTCTTCATGTTAAGCTAAATAAAGAGCTCTTTCATTACCATTTATCCCGCCTCCAGTCAAACAGTGTATGATCTCTACTACTTAGCCTGTAGCTGGATAAACAGTGAAGATTGAGTTATTTAGCCTGCCGCTGGAGATTATGGATGATGTTGCTGGGTAAATAGCAGACAGTATGTACTATTTGGCTGGATGCCAGATAAATAGCTATTTCCCTAATATAACTATATGGTCTTACAACTCTGTTGTCGTTCCAATGCCTTCATACCATGGTTTCATGGAGCTTTAGATCTGCTTTATTGAGCTGTATCATTATTAGCATAGATGTGGTTCCATTGTTGTTTTAGTCGTGGGGTGTTGGTAGAGCGTACTGCTTAGTGCTTGTGGCTGGTGGTCTCGACCAACTCAAGTATATGCCATCTGGATAGATTGGCAGTGTTGAGACGAAAATGGAATATAATTAAATAAACATGGCATATGCTAAAATGGACCTGAAACTCTCTGGAAAACATCAGATGAGCAATGAGGTATGTAATATGTCTTTGAACTGTAGAAAGTATGGACATTACATTTATATGTGCTGAAACCTATATGTCATGGTGACATTAAAATAACGTGTACTAAAAAGAAGTGTTGACATGATTATTACACTCATTCAAAATAAGGAAACATTGATATTACTAAAAGACAAATTAACACAGCACTGGAAATTACTGTAGTAAAATCAAAACTTTCATAGTCTTATCTCATTCAAAATGGAATTTTGGCACATCGAACATGAGGAGTTTGCATCACAAGAACATGCAACACATGAAAATAGCACCAGAAATATCAAGGGTACATGGTATCACATTCTGGAAAAACAAATCTTTGGTAATACATAAAATGTATACCTACAATGCATGCCCTAGAAGATAAAAAACACACATTCTGTGATGTTGTTTTGTTAAATGCTATTTTGTACCCTGCATCTTCTTCAGGGTGTTTTTAATCTCTCTGTTTTTAAGGCTGTATATCATGGGATTGCATAGTGGATTTACAACAACATATGACAGAGACAATACTTTGTTGTATTTTACTGAAGCCGTTGATGTTGGTCGCATGTACGTAGAACAGATAACTCCATAGAATAATATAACCACAGTGAGGTGGGAGCCACAGGTGGAAAAGGCCTTGCGTCTTCCCTCTTTAGACCGGATTTTCAGGATTGTTGAGATGATGTTGATGTAAGATGTAACGGTTAAAGCAAAAGGTGCAACTGCAAATAGAGTACCCATGATGTAGTTTGCTGCCTCAACATCACGAGTGCTGCTACATGAAAGCTTTATTACTGCTACCACATCACAGAAGAAGTGGTTGATTGTGTGAGACCCACAGAATGGGACCCTAGATATTATTACGATGTGTGGTATTGGGTCTATAAATCTAACTAACCAACATCCGGCAGCCAGCTTCATGCAAACTGCATCATTCATTGTGGTCACATAGCGTAAAGGATTGCAAATGGCCACATAGCGATCATAAGCCATGACTGTTAGAAGGAGCATTTCAGTAGATACCATGGAAATGAAAAAAAACATCTGTAGCAAGCATCCATTTAGAGAAACATGTGTCCCCGCCAGAAAGAAGTGAGCAAGCATGTTTGGAAAAATCATTGTCGTGTAACAGATATCCAGAAAGGCTAGGTTTGTAAGGAAAAAATACATGGGTGTGTGCAATTGTGTGTTGGAGTAAACAATCACCATAATAAGAAGGTTCCCCACAAGTACTAAGAAGTAAATCAGGAAAAAGGCCAGAAAAAGTGGGACTAGAAGATGGGGAAAATCAAAGAAACCCAGAATGATGAACTCAGCTGCTAAAGATTGATTTTCTCCTGCCATTGGTTGTGGAATGCAGTCTTCTGGTGTTGGTAGATCAAGAATATCTGCAATCAAAGAAAACAACAAATGTCAAAATAGAACACCAGTGCCATAGTTATGAAAGAGATGTGTCGCCCTTGCACAACGTAAAGCTGCGCAAGGGCAACTTAACTATTAAGTTAGATTTATTAAGCCCTGCAAGGCCACCATGCATATTCCTGAGTGGCTTGATAAAGCTTGAGTAACACAATGCAGCGCAAATAGCTGCGTTGTGTCACTGTGCCCCAGGGAGGCATTCCATGGATGGAGCATGGGTGTTCCCAAATATCCAACCATGGATTTTGGCACGTACAAAATTTACCATTACTAGTAGACCTGGGAATGCGTCAAAATGCTAAACCTCCCAGGTGAGGCATAATGAGGTCAAATATTGTTATCTGTCCTCTTTTGTTTCCTCCTCCTATGCGTGCTGCATTCTGCAGTAAACATAGAAGGAGGAAAATGCCTCAGAGGATTGTTTTTGTGCAGCAAAGTGTCCATTCATGCACGAAAGCAATCCCACTCAAAATGCAGGCGCCCGTGCACATTGAGCGCTAGTGCAAGGATAATACATGAATGCGCCATATCATGTTAACCCCTTCGACGCTCATGACGAGCTCAGCTCGTCATGAGGTACGCCTCTCGTACGCTCATGACGAGCTGAGCTCATCATGAACCGCGGGTTTTTTAAAAAGTCAGCGCACATCGGGAAAACCCGCAGCGCGCATGGTGTTAAATATGGTGCGTTCCTGCTCTTTTCCTCTCACACAGAGCAGTGCAGCAAGGTGGCTTTCTGCGCTGCAGGATTTCGTGATAAATGTGCCCCTCACAGATTTGGGTGGCAGAATATATGTACATGTTTTGCTTTCACTGTTCAAATGTTCACAATCAGAAGAAACTTATTGAATTGGTGAAACAAAATATAGATATACGTCAGTTCTAATTGTACTTCTAATTGTAGCTTGTTCTTGGTATTCAGCTTTTCTCATTTTCATGGGACAATGGCTAACATGCATGATGTCTATTGCAGATGCATATGTTAGTTACTTATATAAGTGCAAGAATGTAGCTGTACCTGTTCAAAACTTATCAAAAAGACACAATCAATCCAAGTATCTACTTATAAGAAAATTCTAAAGTGCTGTAAATTAGATGATGGCTGTGACCCTATGTATAATTATAAAGACAAAGAACTTTCATATCGGTATATATGTTCCTAAGCAATATTTGTATCTGGCACTGTAAACAACTTTATTTTATGAACAGCTACTCAGAGAGTAGTCTTTGGGTCACCTCCTTCATCCTGTAGCTTATTAGTAGGTTTGCCCCTTCAGCCACTGTACGCCTTAAATTTCTTTAACTTTTTGCTTCAACCCATTACATTTTGTGCAGTTTTTACATTTATCATTTACTGCTGAATTGACTCAGCAAATCCATCTCATCAACTCTTCTGAGTTGTTTTCCATGGAATCTTTCAAATGTTTTTCTTTGACACACATTGAACGTGGTCCTTTTCATCCAATGCTTAGGTGAAGGTCTGTGCCCAACCACAGTGCTAATTGAATGTACTTTTTATTTGCTGATTTGCTACTAAAGCACTGCTAAACAAAGTCTTGTACATACTGCATAGAACATATCAGTATTAAGTACTACAGGATTTTAACAATTCTAAAACAAGGTGCATGGAGTAAGTAAAACAAAACAGCAAAGAAGAAAATATAATGTAATAGGAAAGTAAAACTTGTTTCGATGTTTCAAGCTCTGTCGGTCTTTCATCCTTGAGAAGCCAACAGAGATCAATTCGTACTGGATGAAAAGATCATGTATCTGTGGAGAAAATTAGAATAATTTAAAGCTCCTTCAGGTGAGGGACCAAATGCATCCTGTCAAAACTCTGTCTAAGACTGCTCACTACGCAGTGAAGGATTGGGATCAGGTGTGGAGACAGTATGCACCAGCTCTCCCTTGAATCTCACTTCACCAGAACCTGACCAAGTCTAAATGTGGCAGTCCTGCCATGAACAAAACAGGAAGAGGTCTGGATCAAACAACAAGACTAAACGAAGAACTGAAATAGCAGAATAAAATATCCATGTAAAGCAATGTTGCTGGAAATGTTTTGGTAGATTGGTGATCGAATATTTCTTAACTAGTCTTCTGGTGACCTACTGAGATCGTAGGCGGAAGTGACTCTGAAATGGAAGGAAATGTTAGCCAGAACGCCAGCATAATAGTTCCTTCTCAAAAGATAAAGAATAGGTTCTGCCTATTTGCCCGGACTTGGGTGGTTGCATTTTCCTTGTGACCAAATTTCCAGGTGAATTGTCTGAGCTAGGATTTTACCAGGTTACAGCACATAGAGGACCTAATTTATGAGACCTTGCAACTCTTTTGCACCGCCGTTGCATCAATGTTTGTGACACACCAGCGGCATAAAAAATGCACCACGTTGTGCCCTATTTACAAAGTGACGAATCTAAGCAGATGCGTCACTTTGTAAAGTCCTGCTCTACATTATACCTGCGTCAGGTATAATGTATGCAGAGTGGACATTCCCCCATAAAAAGCCTCATAGCAATGGTGCAGTGATTTCGCTGCACAACTTCTAGGACTCTGCTATGTCAAAAGCAGGCACAAGACTGACGCATGCTCTTGCACATGGTGCTTGCCTCGTATGAAAAAACACATTGCTCGACTTGCATCTGTTTTCAGACACACCCCAACAACGTGTCACTTTTGCGCCTACAGATACATCAGACTTATCTGTAACTCCTTGCGACATGGAGCGCCATACATTAAATACGGCGCATTCATCATGTCGCAAGGAGGGTGCAGTGAAAACGGTTTCACTGCTCTTTGGTCGCAGTACATGAGGCCCAGAATATATATTATTAATAAATCTGTCATACAGTTTTGGCCATCTCAGAATACTTGCTTTGATGTTGTTCGGCTCTCTTAAAAGAACAGTTCTAGTAACTTTTATCGAAGAGTTCACTCAACAATCAAGCACTAAGGCACTCAATAAATGACATAACATTCTAACTGCTACAAATGACTCCACAATCAAGTCTTTCCAGTCAGTGGCCGGTAAAAGGTCCCCATTGGTAAGGACCTCACTGTTGGTGCATAGCTCATTACATGTCCATAACAGTTTTCGTAAAAAATACATCATTTGTGCCAACACAGGCCAGTACTTATAATCTGTAAAGCTTGCTTTGAAGTCCTGGATTGTGCTGCTTCAAATCCTGCCCTGGCAAGGTTAAGCATTCTGCTCCTTCCTCTTCGAATCCTTGATGTGAAGTATTGTGATTCAAATAAGTGATTTTTTTATAGCGACTGAAACAAAATGGCCGTCATGATTCTGAAGTCTTGCGAGAGCAGGTAAATCTCATGAGATTTCAAGACATGTGTCCTCCGTGAAATCAGAGGTGCCTCAGTCGTTTCTCAGCACATGTTGTGAGCCCCAATACCTGGTTCAACCTGGTTAAGTAAGTTTTTAAAATAAATCAGTTACAAATCTTTGCAAATTATCATTGTGAACTGGTTGTTTTATGAAATGGCATGAGGATGAGTATTAGAACTGAGAGCCTGACATTCCCCAGTAGGATGGATATTTTGCCCTGTGGGATGGCCATGAAGGCGCTGCGAGAAACAGTGACCAGGCTCATAGCTTAGAACAGCTATACCTGAAGTTATAAGTCACAAGCAAGGCCACCTGTAATTTCTTGAAAGTTTCATATCCCGAGCGGCAACTAACAGATCTCTGCAACACTACATTTGGCCCGAATTAGCCCATACCCAGTCACAGAAACCACTTTTGTCTGCACCAACATCAGCTAGGTGTAGTCTTTCTTATGGACATCAATTGGGGGTCACCAGGGGTAACAACTTCCACCCCTAAGCAACCCAATGTGACCCTTGCCACTTTACTCTTTATCTGGGCACAGCAGGTTCAATTTAAATGAGTAAGTAAAAAAGAAACAGCTTATGGGAAACCCTGGGCTGGGCTATGTAGAACAACAAGTGCACTGGTGCAGCCCGTTTGTAGCCTTGTACCAGCATAGTTGCACAGGGCCACATCAGGTTGAGCTAGTGCCGTGAGATGCAATCCAGTGCACAGACATATGCTTAAAGTTTCCGTGCCCATCAGAGGCATTAACAGTGCCAGCTGTGAGCAGGAGCCACAGAAGAGTGTGTACTACAGTGTCTGCATTCAGTTGAAGGAGTCCACACCGTTCAGGCTTGGAAGCTCTTAATGCGCAGGTAGGCCATAGGACTGCCGGTTGATTTTACAAGCGGGCCATCAGTGAATTACACCATATTTCATTTTAGATGACAAGTCAGTCTTGGCCTCTCATATATTATCACCATATACTACATCATGAAAGAGCCTTATTTCCTCTTCATATTAGTGCCTTGCTGCTGCATCTGTTGTAGTCATGTCGACGTCCCTTAACTTGGACTCTAAGGGCCATATGTATCTACATCCTCATTTGCGATTCTCAAATAGCGATTTTTTAGAAATCGCTATTTGAGAATTGCAAAACAGGATGTATTAAAGAAATCGCAATTGTTTTGCGAATTCTTAGTATTCCTTAATTGCGATTAGCAAATTGCGAAAATGCAATTAAGGAATACTTTCCCATTCATTTCTATTGGCCAGGAGGACCTTGGGAATGAATGGGAAGTCATTCTCAAATTTGCGATTCATAAGGACACCCTGATGCACCCCTAAAGTGAACATGTGTGTGCATATGGCGCATATACATGCCCTAAGGGCATGTATGATCGCCACAAGGCACCTTTGCAAATGCCTAAAAGTGCATTTGGGAAAGAAATCGCGAATTACCACCAACTTGAATTTGCGATTCCTTAAATGCTTACGCAAAGTTAAGGATTCGAAAATGTTGTGATTCCTTAAATTTGCAATGCAATTATTCTCATACATACCTTTTTCCGAATTTTGAGTTGCAAACGCTGCTTTTTGGCGTTTCGCAGCGTTTGCGAAACAAAATTCGGTTGATACATATGCCCCTAAATGTTTTCAGATTCCATGTATTGATTTGAAGTGGACATTCACTGGTTGGTCAGTTGCCTCCTGACCAGCCAGGTAGTGTCCCCACTTGCTTGTCGAGATGTCGAGTAAGCGGAGTAATTAGCCATGTATGATGATTCCGATCAATGTCCTCCCATCTGTGCATGTGTGTTAGGTGCAATATGTGTCTCCTGCAAAACAGCAATATCCACTTCCCATCTTTGAAAGTAAGCAAATACCTGTCTTGTTTTTTTCGGTTGATTTAAACCCCGGACATTCCACGTGAGGAGGTTGATATGATTCCTACTCGTACCTTCAACTACCTGTGCCATATATAGAATTGAGAGATCCATCTAGGTAGCAGATGACTATTAGATCCAAACCAGAACTTCATTTTCCCAGTTGAAAACAATTGCGCTCCATCAGCCCCCCGCCCATCAACACCTCGTAAATGAACATGTGGTACCTGCTTCAGTCTCAAAACCTGCGTAATTCTCCCACACCCCCCACCGCCACCCACTCCAGCAACCCAATTCTGCCGAAGCCATTGCCCCATTGCAAACATACCTTCAACAAGAAAAACAAAGAAAAACAGTCAAATACAAATAACTTTGGTGGGGATTACCCTTTTGGAGGTCCGCCTGGGGCAGATCTCTACACCCACCTTAATGAGTGCGGACGACTCACATAGTCACGATACATACATGTGTGTTATGTCTATCCATCTCGGATGCACCCATAGACCCCAGTCATTTTGGTAAAACAGTGTAGATCTCGGTAGCAGGTGATCCCCAATTCACATCTTAGTAATGGGGCACCACCTTTGCGAGGGGGTGGGCCCGCGGTGTTAACCCATTAGTGCAACACAGTGCCCCTCAGTCCCGCAGTCCGGACTCCCCCATACGTGGACCTCCACGCAACGGTTCTACAGCGCGCTGCGCTACACATTTCAGGTTACCCGTGTAATTGGTCCTGTAGATCAACATTTCAGAAACACGCAGAGGTCTGGTCGCCGACATGCATTCAGTTCCATCCGTGCAAGTCTTGAGTTCGGGTCAGTCTCTAAGCACGTGAACAAAGAGCCTACAAGTCTGCGGTCCCCAGGGTCTATGCATGCAGTCCACCCGGGTATACAGAAAAAGAGAGTCTTACCAGAAGTCTGCAGACCTCCGCCTCCATTCTTACTCAGCTCCATCCGTATCTGCATGCTGATCGTCTTGTGCTCGTTGCTTGTTGTGCTGGACCACCTTTTTAACAAATTCCTGGGCTGCTTTAGGGGACGGTAAGACCACTGCTTTGTCATTCCATGTCACCCGCAACCTCGCCGGGTATAGCATGGAATATCCCACGTTCAATTCTCTGAGTTTGGCCTTAACCGATGCAAATTCCTTCCTCGCTTGTTGAACCGCCACTGTGTGATCCGGGTAAAACTCTAGGGAGTTACCTTGGTGTGTGATCTTCCCTTTCTCGCGTGCCAGTCGTAGAATGGTGTCTCTGTCAAGGTAATTGAGGATTCTTGCCACAATCGGACGCGGTGGCGCCCCTGGTTTCGGTTTGGGCGCCAGGGATCTGTGAGCTCTCTCAACTATGAAAATGTGAGATAGGGCCTCTGTCCCAAAAATGTCTCTGCATAGTTGCTCTATGTAGACCTCCATCTTGCCTGTGTTTGTGGACTCTGGCAGGCCCGCGATGCGCACATTATTGCGTCTGGAGCGTGCTTCCAAATCCTCCTCCCTTGCCTTGATCACCTCCAGGACGCGTTCCATACCGGCACACTTGCTGGTCGTGGCGTGCGATTCATCCTCCACTGTTGATATTCTTGATTCGGCGTTATCAAGTCTTTCGCCATGTTTCTCAAGTTTGTCTGACATTCCGTCCATTCTACATGTTAGGTTATCCAGCTTTCCGTTGATATCTTGTACATTCGCTTGTATAGACAGCAATATTTTTTCCATGTTAGAGGTAGGTTCCATGGTCGGCGCTCCGTCACCCTCTGGCGCGTGTTCCGTGATTTTTGGTGCTTTCTTGTTCTCAAAGGAGATTTGCTGTTTGTCCGGTTTCCCCATCGTAGATGTTCCAGGAGGCCCTGTATCAGCCAGTGGCCGCGTGGGGCCGGTGGTTCTGGCCACCGCTGTCGCTCTTCGAGTAGCGATCCCGGGTGGCACCACAGTGCAGCGGTCCCCTAGCTTCCTCCTTCGTCTTTTCACTCTCCCTGTCAAACCAAGAACTGCAGGGTGGCGTGCGTGTACAGTTCTCCTACTGCGTGTAACTACCTAGGTCAGTCTTGCCACGTCGGCTCAACCCCTCCGCACCACTCTGGATCTTTGCACTAAATGTTCACCGTGCTTCCCTCAAACAAATCTCTCTGGCGTTACTGGTCGATCTTGCAAAGACTCCGTGTGTGGCAGTTCGTGATTTCTTGATGTCCAGAGGGCTAAAAGGTGTCCTTGCCCGTGTCTTATCGCTTGCCGCGGGGATCATCCCGGATGATGATCATGTCCCGGTGTGCCGTGCTGACCCGTCGTCCGCGAAGTGGGAATATGTCACCATATGTTACTCATCGAGTTGGTGCAGGCGCCCCTCGTTCGCGCTGGTTTCTCGTTATCGCCATGTCACAGAGCGAGGACGCTGTAGCTGCATGCATGCGCAGGCCGTTGTTGTGATGCAAATGCCCGTGTCTCAGGCTTACACTCCGCATGTATCCAGGCCCAGGTGTACGCTCGGTGTCCAAGCGGATGTGGATGTTGGTGGCGTCGCGCTGTACCTGCGATTCGGCGTTCAGAGTACTTCGCCGCCTCGGGATCTAGAGTGCGTCATTTTTGCGCCTCATACCAACTTTCGAGGGCCACACTCCCCGACTGCACCGGTCCAAGCGTGTTGTTGTCTGCGGTAAATGCACCAGTCCCCAACGTCACTGCCCGGCACAGCCAACCGCCACTCCGCCTGCCTCCGGGCTAAACAACAACAAGTCGCGCCGCGCTTATGGGCGCCGCAATTTTGTGTATCGTCAGCCAGAGTGTCTTAAGGGGGCCATTTGCTGTTTCATCGCGGCATCTCCTGGTCACTTAACATTTTTACGTTCTGAGTTCCTATGGTCTTGAGGGTAGTACTCACAGATCAGCGCTTGAGTAGTCTCAGGGGACGCAGGGATCGCAGCAACTTGACGTACAGCAGAAGATCGCTCTGCCGGCCGCCATCTTGTCACCTTGCGCCAGTCACTCCAGATATTCTTGCTATTGTTGGCGGCAGATCGCTACACAGGCGCTTGCACTTGTCTTATTCGGGGCAGGATGCGTTCACATCCCCGAATCTGCTCTGTTCGGCAATATAGTATTTCCACCTTTTCAAGTTATTCTAATTTTTATCTATTTCACACTGATTTTGAGTTTCATTTAGTACTCACTTTTTTCAATTACTCGAGGATTGTCAGAAATCATTAAACTCATTAAATGACGACGATGGTTGAAAAAGGATTGGCCAATCCTTTTTCAACAATCGTCGTAATTTAATGAGTTGTTTGTATGATGTTAAAATACAACTAATGTACTCTTTAAAATTACTATCAAGTTGATATACAACAAAAATATATGTAAAAATGATTTCTGACAATCCTCGAGTAATTGAAAAAAGTGATTCAAAATAAAAATACGTACTAAATGAAACTCAAAATCAGTGTGAAATAGATAAAAATTAGAATAACTTGAAAAGGTGGAAATACTATATTCAAAAAGCTGTGCGCCAGGTAGGGTCGTGATACTTTTATCACGCACCATTTCTTTTTAACACTGTTAAAAAGCACAATATTACTTTTTTTACGGTTTTCGTTATTTACCACCAATTTGTAGTTGGTGGTAAATAACGAATCCTTAAATGTGAAAGACACTCACTTGAGTGCTTCCTACATTAAGGTTTCACTAAATTACCGATTCGGTATCTTAAGGATTCAGTAATTTACCGATTCTTTAAATTACCGATTTGGTAAATTACCAAATCTTCATTTTGGCCACCTACATCTGAAAAGACTAATACCGGTCGGTAACGGCCGAAATTCGGTAATTTCGGCCATTACTGACCAGTATTAGGCTACCTACATCTGGCCCCAAGTGTGCTGGTAGTAGCGTATGTTGCATCATCTCTCTGCTATGCCCCCAGCCTCCCACTTTGGTGCAGTGGATCCCTCCCTTGGTCAATTGGTACCGAGATTAGTCTCATGTGCAGATTACCCCCAACTACATTGCAATAGCAATCTGTTTTTGGCTTGAGTCACTGTTTCTTTCTGGACAAGTCTTTGATCAGACAGATATTTCAGTGGCTCCAATGATCTTTCACAGCTCTGTTGTGCCCTCCCATCTGGGGCTGCTCTTTAGCCAGCAGCCTCTCCACATCACCCTTGTGATTGTGTCTGCAGCAAGTTCTGGCGGTCATGTTTCTCGGGGGAGTGCTGGTTTAGTGGTGCATGGTGCAGTCCTGCCGCAGCTGTTCAGGCCCTGATCAGTGCACCCACAAACACACAGCAGGTAAGACATCAGGAAGACTTTTACCAAGTGGGTGGAAGATTCCAACTCATGTCAGGTTGAGCAAACGTTCTTGTCTCGCTGCTTCTTTGCTAGTCTGGCTCAGCGGCTTGAATCAGCTTGTAGGTGTACATCTCCAGTGCAATGTTTCAGGCTATGTTGCCTTTACCCAGTTCAGAACATGACCTTATGCCATACCGCAGTTGTACACTTTGGACACCGCGGCTCAGGGAACGCAGCATATTCACAACACAGGGACAACGGCTTGAGTCCTGCCCCAAGATCATGATTCAGCCACAATGGCTCAGGACACATCACACTTCACAATTCCTGACACAAATCCCTGTCAACACCAGGGTGTGCTGATCACTCTCTGGAGCCTTTCACTTCTGCAGACCTAATAAACAGCTGTCATGCCACACTTTGCTCCTCCTAGGCATTCAATCATCCTGCACGGCTAGCGGGATCCTTTGCTCTCTCTGCACAAAGGTTGACTTCTGAGCACTTCAGGACAGGTGTTTAGGTCTTACAGCAAGATGAAGATCCAACAATGCCCATCACCTCTGGAAAGCTAGCTGTCATGACCCTGTCCCTCAGGTAACAGCATGCCAAAGTTCACCTATGTAAAGGTGCCCTCCCCATATGTGTTGCTTTCACGAATGGTTACGCTGATTACTATTTTATTTCTTTTTGCCACTCTTCATCTCTGATGACATGTGGTAGTCACAAATGCAATGATGTACTGTTATGCCTTCAGAATCACGAAACACTCTTTTCTGTTCTTAGCTACGTGAGAAACAAGCGTCATCAAAAGGCAGTGCATTCACAAACACCACGTGCAACATAATGTCAGCCATGAGGAAGTCATCTGCCCCGCCCTCCATGTACATTCCAAGAAGCTGCTATTTAACCTGCCCTGTTGCAGAACTCAATGCTTGCCCTCGTCTCGCTTGCAGCAGCTTATCGAAGCTCCAGTTTCTCGTGGCAGTCTCCCTTCATTTTTCGGCATATTCTTTAGCTCTTCGTGCCCATCGTCGTCACCATTTTCGTCACGTCCCTCAATATCTACCACAACGTGTCCGGCTCCATGACTCGCTTACGCCCCTACTAAGGAAGAAAAGAAAAAACAAGCATTTGCAAGCAATGGGGCCCGAGTTTGAGCTTTTGGCATTGTAAATGACAATGGGCCAGATGTAGGTAGCCTAATACCGGTCGGTAATGGCCGAAAATCGGTGTTTTCGGCCGTTACCGACCGGTATTTGGAAAATGAGATGTAGGTCGCCTAAAACCGGAAAAAATACCGAATCGGTAGATTACCGGCTCGGTAATGATACCGAAACGTCAATATTTCCGATGCCGTAAAATTACCGATTCGGAACAAATACCGAGTCGGTAAAAGTTCCGAATCGGTAAAATTACCGATTCGGAACAAATTCCGAGTCGGTAAAAGTTCCGACTCGGTAAAATTACCGAATCGGAAATTACGAAATGGAAAATACCACGCCATCGAGATGTAGGTGAGCCTTAAATTACCGATTTGCTCCGAAATTCGGTAATTACGAGTCGGTATTTAACATGGATTGCAAGCAGGTGGTAATCAGGTGCACCCTATAAAAAAGGGCCGCAAAATGCAACACTGGAAGCAGAATGGCGGCTTTTTACGTCATAGCAAGACGGCTAAGGCTACAGGCAGCAGGTGAGAGGGAATGGAGAAGGGAGGAACAGGTATATAGGCAAAGGATTACACTCCTCCAATTGACAGAGCCAGAGATACTGCAGAGATACAGACTGCACCCTGAAACCATCATGGACCTGATCAGGGACCTGCATCCACTCCTGGACCACCCAAGACCAAGGGCCCATGCCATCCCACCCCATGTCCAGGTGCTCTGTAGCATACACCTCCTAGCATCTGGGAGCTACCAGAGTATAGTGGCAGCGGTAGGTGGGGAGTCCCAGAGCTGCCTGTCGCGTTTTTCCCGAAATTTCCTGGATGCCATGATGCAAAGAATGGATCACTACATCCACTTCCCAGACACTGATGCGGACTTGCTCAGGACCAAGACTGACTTTTACCTCATGGCAAACTTCCCACACGTGATTGGCTGCATTGATGGGACCCACATCCCCATTTGCCCCCCAGCTGCCACAGAGCACATATACAGGAACAGGAAGTCAACACACACAATTAATGTACAAGCAATCTGTGATGCCAAGTTCATCATCACCGATATAGTGGCCAGATACCCAGGAAGTACCCATGATTCATATATCTTCCAAAACAGTGGGATCTATACCCGCCTGACAGCGGGTGAATTCGGGGAAGGATACCTGCTAGGTAAAGAAATGGCTGACACTCCCTTGATAGATGAAGCAGACGTATGTCAATGTGTGCATCTGAGTAATGTATATTTTGTCTTCCACTTTAGGGGATAGTGCATATACACTCTGTTCCTTCGTCCTGACACCCTACCTCAACCCCACAACCCCCAGCCAGAGACGTTACAATGTGGCACATAAATCCACCCGGAGCATCATTGAGCGCACCTTTGGCCTCCTGAAGCAGTTCCGCTGCCTCCACAAAAGTGGGGGGGCATGGCAGTACACACCTGAAACGTGCTGTAAGATAATTGCAACCTGTGCAATGTTGCACAACCTCGCAACTAAGAGGGGCACAGCGGTGGAATTGGAGGAGTATGTAGACCATGACGATGAGCAGGCACTACCAGCAGCCAACACAGTCGGAGTACCAACACCCACAGATGGAAGACAGAGACGGACAGAAATCACACACAACTACTTCTGAGTAAGTATCGAGACAAAGCAGGTGTTGTACGTCAATGCACGTAGTTTATTTAGCACTACGTAGAAAAGACATGAGCCACAAATGTCACATACTAGTGTGCCTGGCACTACTGTGTGTACAGGGGTTACCTCACCCTCACATGTCCAACTGAACATGCTAGACTCACTGCTTGCGGCCATGAGCAGCCCCACGTGATGCATGAGCTTGGCTGGGTTCAAAGTCTGCTGTGCCAGCGCCGGCACTCTGGCGTCTGCTACTCCTCCTTACTTCAGGGACAGGGGTGCTGCCCCTGCTACTAGTGGTATCTGTGTCCCCAAGACCTTCTGCTCCTGTGGTGGCTGACTGGTTTGTCAGCAACACTTCCATCGCTGTAGTGACTCTCCCCATCCCCCGTGTGAGGTCAGTACAGCAGTGCACCAGCCCCTCCTGCATTGCAACTGACCGGTGACACATCAGTGAAGTTGCATTTGCAAGTTGCCGCATGCCGCGTGTCTGCTGCTGCGTACGATGGGTCTCCCTGCGCCTTTGTGCACGGTCCTCACGAAGTTCCTCACAGAGTGTCATCACACACTGAGACATGTCCCTGACTCCCTCTGCCATGTCTTTCATGCTGTCTGCCATTGATGCTATTCCCTTGTTCATGTCTGTGAAGTTGGTGTTCAGAATTTGCATCTGCCTGTGTACTGCACTTATCCCTTTTGCCTGCAGGCGCTTAACCTTCGCCATTGTGGTCTCGAGGCCTTGGAACACACTCTCATCACGGCCACTGCCGCCTGACTCCCGGACCCTACGACGTCTTGTTCCTTCAGATGGCCTGACAGGAGTGGATGTGTGACCTGGTGCATTCCCTGCCATAGACTGCATTGACTCCTCACATTCCCCTTCCTCATCCGAGGATGTTTGTAGGATCCTATGCGGGGGACCCTCATGCCTCACAGGCCTGAGGATTTCAGACACCTCGGAGTCTGCTGGTGTGTGTGATTGTTCTGACGCAGGTATTGGTGAGCCAATGAGCACAGGAGATGCTTCCAGTTGCATGGTGTCGTCTGCCTCTGGTATGTCTGCTGCTTGTGTGCATGGTGCTGTAGGTCTTGCACTGCTGGGCCCAGCATCCCTGCCTTCTTGCTCACTGCTATCCCTTTGGGGATGTGTCTTCTCCCTCACCTGCTGTGACTTGCGTGATGTCTCTCCTGTGGACAGACATGGACAGTATCTTAGTGGTGCTTTCACCATGTACATCAATATTAAATTACATTTTCACATTACTATTTTCTGCTCCTCCCATATGTCTGATTGTATTGTGTGGCATGCCTGACGACATTTCATGTTGACTGCTCATATGGGTAATCTTATGACTGCCACTCCCATAATGCATTGCAGGTGAGTACTAAAGTCAGAACTGGATTTCCTAAATACATAGCCACATTGGGGGAGGTACACAGGCAGGGGGTGTGGGATGATGGACATGTCCCTTACCTTTCTTAGCTGCAGCTCGGGCTGAGCTGTCTGCATCACCAATCCCCAGGACGCAGTCTGGCTCCAGTGTGGACTCCACTAGCTCTTCCAGGTCTGTGAGTGGAGGTGCCTTGTTCTTCCCTCCACATGTTAAATTGGACTCCTTGCTTCTTGCAGCCAGTTTCTTCTTAGTGATGATCCTTAGATCGTACCATCGCTTTTTTAGGTCGTCCACTTCCCTGTTGGTCACTCCTATGGCGTTGATTTTAGTCTGGATCCCCAGCCAGGTGCTCCTCTTGACAGCCTCTGGTACCTGCAGGGACTGCTTTCCAAAGATTCTTGGGTAGTGCTTGACTACCTCCTCCACCAGCACCTGCAGTTCTCCAGTGCTAAACTTCATATTCCTCTTCCTCTCTGCTCCTTCCCTCTGAGAGTCTTGGGGCTCCATTTGTTTCTCCTGCAGGGATCTGCTTCACAACTGCCTGTCTCTGTGTGTCTGCTCTCCTGTGTGATCAGTTACACTGCACCTGCATGGGTGTGGCCACTACCTGGTTGTGGGGTGGGGTCGATGCACAGGATTGGTCTATTGCTCTGTTGGTTGGCTGAGGGGCGGAATGGAGACACATGATTGGTTGATTCTTCAACTGCCTGATATTTTGTATCCCCGACTCGGTATTTACCGACTCGGTATTTACCGATTCGGTAAATACCGAGTCGGTTGTTTCAATGCATTCCTATGGGCCTCCCGGCCCATAGGATTGCATGTGAGTTACCGATTCGGTGTTTGCCATATCGGAAAATACGATTCGGTGAATACCGTGAAGGGGTTACCGATTTTTACCGAATCGGTATTTTTTACCGGATTTTGACCTACATCTCGTTTCACTTTTCTGAAATACCGATTCGGTAAAAATCGGTATTTTGGAGTCGGTAAAAATGTGTTACCTACATCTGGCCCAATGTCTTTTATTTATGTTTTTTGAAAACCTACAAGCAGTGCGTAGTGAGTGAAATTTGAAGTCCATGCCTGGGAAGGCCTCAAGGTTGATCAGATGTTGTTTGGCATGGGTCCTGGTAGAGCCCTCTACATTCAGACTTAGAAAAGTTTTAAGAAGCCATATCTTCTTCAATTGGGCTCTGGCGGTGATCCCAGACTGTCGGTCCTCCAGGCAGAAAGCTGCCAGAAAGTTTCTACGTCCGACTTCTTGCAGGGACAGGATGAGTAGACTTTAACACCAGGCAGGGGTCTGTACATAACTACATTGATTTAATATTGTATGGTGACCATTTGTGAATTCCTTGCACTTGAAACTGAAGCCATTTACCTATGTACGACTACCAGCCTGGCTTCAGATCATGCTGCAGCTTTAAGACTACTACGTTACATGTTGTAAACAATGCCCTCTTAGTCCCACATGAAGTTCCCACTGCCTCCTGATAATGCTGGACCTCTCAGCATTCTTCAACACACCGATGATACACAGTTCGATTCTACTTGACAGTCTTCTCTACTTCTAACATCTAGTGCCTCAAACACTGCCGGCATATTATCCAAACCTGGATGCCCTGCACCTACCAGAAGCTCAACCCAACCAAAATAGAATTGGTGTTGCTTGAAAACACACCCAGAAGCAGTGTGCAATTTCAAATCTTGCCTGCTGTACATTTCACCAAGAAATTTTTGGGAAAGAATACACGTATAGTGCACAGATTTAATGTTTCATCATAGCTGAGGGCTATGGCACCCTAAAAATATACTTTTGGCTACTGACCTGTGTGTATTGCTATTTCGTATAAGGCCAACAACGTGTTACCTCTTTTACATACCCCTGGAAACTTCTATAGCTGCAGATTTCTCTGCTCCGCGGCTTGGGATGATTAACGCAGTGTAAATCCCACTCAGCCCATCCACCCCGTTCACTCCGCCACAACCATCACTCCCTCGCCCAGGACTTACCGTTCTGGGCATTGGGCGGCTCTAAGAGGATGTCCCCTGCCGCCTGGCTGGTCTTCCCTGCAGGAACCTGAAGCCACATCGGTGACTCCCGAGGCTGGGACGACATCACACCGATGCAGGGAAGACTGCCGGGGCTCATACCACAGGCGTGTTGAACGGCGAGATCGTACTCATCGCTGTTGTTGTGAAGCTCGGCTCTGCTGCCCCCCTCACACCGAACGGCGAGATCACGCTCTAATCGCTTTTGATGTGAAGCTTGGCTCTGCTGCCCCCTCACACCGGAGTGCACAGCGGGCTGGGGCAATGCTCCCCCCCTGCTATACACGGTGGGACCCTTATGCACAGTCAAAAACATTGAATGGAGCTGGGATCGGCCCGAATGGCGATGGTTGGTGATGCCTGGCCCTAAGAGGGCCGCCGCTTGGGACCTTGAATGATCACTGGAGACCACTTGAAGCTGTCCTTGCCCCCTTTTTGATTCACTGACTAAATGGAAGATGCGACCCCCGCGCACTGACTCACTCAAGCAGAGGAAAGTTCCCCCCCTGAGATCTGCCCAATAGAAAAAATTAAAATGACCCTGTCCATTCTCCGGACTGGCATGGCCCGTTGCCTGTTTTGAAAATGGCCGACACCAATCCACCTCGGCTAGCAGAGAGTGTGATTGAATTCACCGCCAGGTTTAAGACTTTACCCAGGATGATGAGCTAAATGCCCACTCAATTTAAGCTAATAACAAAAATAGGGCTGGCTCTAATCAGTAAGGCTGAGCCGTGAAAGCGAAACAACAGAAGGGATTGCCAATACTGATATCTTCATTTAGCAGAGACTTTTTCCAAAGTACAAACGACAGTTCAATACCTGGAGATGCTATTCAATAGCTCTTTATTCAAAAATGGTACGAAAATACGCACAATTTATACTTTACTGCGCTATTTTGGATTGTTTTCTTATCACACAATGAAAAAAAAGGGACACAAATAAACAATAAAAAAAACTTCAAACATGTCATCATTCTTCAAACGTATCACATTCAATCCACTTTCATTCGTAAAAAACACACAAACCGGAAATCAATAGGCCAGTTAGAAATTGTGGGGTCTATGATCAAATTAATAAACAATTCTTGAAAGATGTAAACAATACATTGATCTTGTTACACTTCTTATTAATTAATTGCGTAATAGATTTATAGTGCTGAATAGGTGTATAAATACAGGTACTAAACCAAGGACACAAAGGTAGACCCGACACAGCGAGTGTGATTTAATTCACTGCCAGGTTTAGGACTTTACCCAGGATGATGAGCTAAATGCCCACTCAATTTAAGGGCATACCCAGGACGTTAAGCCAAGCACGTCTGGATCCTCACATTTCCTGTCTTGATGAGGAATCAGGCCAGCCTCCCGAAGACTGGAGATTGCCGGACCCTCCGATGGCGACCAATAAGGACTACCCTCACCTGCTCTAATGACGCTAGCGACTCTTGGCCTACTCTAAGGTACCAGACCTGTTCCATGTTGCTTTCACCCCCCTGCAACAACCACTCTTATACCTCAGCCTACTCTGTGCCCCCCACTACCTGCTCCATGACGCTGTCTCCCCCCTGCAGCAACCCCTCTTATACCTTAGTCTACTCTGTGCCCCCTCATTCACGGCTCCCATAGTAGGGTGGACCATTAAGTCCCCACCAAACATTCATCGTGGGCAGTCTTCCACAGTCGATACGTCCAGACCAAAGGAGTCCCGCCTCCCTATCAACAGCTCGTCTCGTCCCTCCATCATAATTCTCCACAATGTCACCACGCACGCCATTGTCCGTCGAGCCTCCCATGTCGAATCACATGAAACCGCACGGCGCAAATTCCTTCGCGATTAGCTGCCCCCAACTTCTCTCCAAAAGCGAGAAGAAACCACAAACATATTCTAATTAGACAACACCCAGAAACGCTATTTGTACACATGTACCACTGCTCCTCTAAAGGGCAGGTTAAGATGGATCTCATCTTCCACACAGATAGACCTGACAGCTGGAACACCACATTGAGAATGCAACTTCACATATCTAAAACGATGACCACCTCACAGAGCTGTGAACTTGACAACCTCCCACCCCAACCAGGCAACTAGAAAAGGGAACACATCATTGACCATTTACTAAAATGGCACAGTTTTGATACAGGCCAACAACGAGAAATTAGGCCTTTGACTCCCTCTTCCCTACTCTTTGCTCCGCACATCTTCACTCTCTTCATCCTGCTCCACCCCAGCCCTCTTCCCCGATCAACCTGCCCCACCAGGAGAGGCAAATATCTACTTCCTCTCCCCTGATGAGATCCCCCAGCCTCCCCCACAGAAACTCCTCCCACTCCTCCGTCCCCACGAACCGTGACCTTCAATCTTCCAAGGAAGATCAGTCCCCTCGGCCCCATCATTCTTATCCTCACCAAAATCACTCCATCATCCCATGGGCTCAGTCCACTGACCCCCGTCAATCTTCCGAAGAAGACCAATCCCCATTGCCCCCTCAATCTTATCCTCTGCAAAAGCATAACACCATCCCTCGGGCTCGGTCTATTGACCCCTTCATCACTCCAGCAGAATCAGGAAGAGCTCTTGACTAAACCCCCTACCAAGGACCGCTAATAGAGACAGCCAGGCTGACCTACTCAGCACTAAACCTCACAATTCGACCCTGCCCCCATCCCATGAGATGTCCCTACCCAAAACTGTACGCCACCAGGCCTGAAAAATATGGTGCACTGGCTGGCCTTACTAGAAAGACAGTTAGAAATTATATTCAGTGGCCTGGGTGAAATCCTTTCTAACCTAGACAAGGCTCAAAAGCCCCAATATGCCCAATTCAGGGCTTCCTATCCGACTGACTCCACTCCTCTAAAATCCCAATTGGGGACCTCATCCACCCTTGAGAACCAGCTGCTGAGGCCCCCTAGAATCGACATGGTGATCCCACTTCAATCTCCCACAAGAATCAAAGCCCCCGCACCTGGAGCTCAGACCCACTCTAGTAAAGATGTGGAGATCCAAACACAAAGACCTTCCAGAACTATAGCAGCAATGTCTGATGAGGAAGCTATGGACCTAGCCCCCACCTATGTCTCCCCTCTCCCAACTTCCACTAACTCCAAAATTCAAGTGATCACGGACTTCGGAAAAGACTTCCCTCTCGTGAAAACCACAAGACTTACGCCCTTCCTCACCTCCATACCGAGCCCCTTCAGGAAAGCATACGAAACAAAAAAATGTATCTACTAGTTGCATGCTCATTAACTGTAGATCAGCCCCCAAGCATGCAATTCAATTAGATGAAGCCATACTGTCTCAGGACTTAGACATTTCGTTCATCACGGAAACATGGCTAAATGAGATCTCCCCACCTTGCTTAAACATGTTGGTGCCCCCAGGTTTCAACATCATCAATAAAGATAGAAAAGACCAACGCGGGGGAGGTGTAGCCATCATCCACAAAGAAGACAATGACATTGCAGTAATGGACCCATGCGAATATAGCTCCTTTGAGTGTCTATCTGTCACCATCAAGATTAAGGATAACAGCCCTTTAGTTGGTCACCTTCTCTATCACCCACCTGGCAACACCCCCACTTTTGGTGAACACCTATCCTACTTGATTGCCCACTGCGCACTCAACTAACCCCACAAGAGGTCTACAGACACTTATCAAACAAATTACCACAGAGGCATTTGAAATTGGTTACTTGAGCAAACATGAACTCAATTTCTTAAATGTAACCAATCCCAGGACCCCGGTAATTTACGGTAATTTCCACCCTTCCAAAGATCCATAAAAGACTGGACAGTCCCCCAGGCAGACCCATTGTGTCTAGCTGTGGATCGGTCCTTGAACCACTAGGACACTATGTCAATTTCTTTCTGAAGGACTTTGTGCCTAATACTATCTGTTTCATACGAGATAGCATGCACATGATAAACTTGATTGAGAACCACCCCTTTAACCCTGAGAATGAGACTCTATGTACCCTGGACGTAGAGTCAAGGCCATTAAATACCTTCCCCTACATTTATCAGACCACTCGGCTGTGGTACTGGAACTTACGACCCCCTTAACAGCGCTGGTAAGGATTGGTCTTTTGACCGTTCTCTACTCTCTCACTCTGAAGATGTACTATTCTTAAAAATTGAGGTAGCGCATTTCTTGAAGATAAATGTAGGCTCTGCTAGTATTGGAGTTGTCTGGGACTCTCTTAAGGCACTTTTGAGAGGACTAATTACAGCTAAAGTAGCCTATAGAAGAAAAAAGTATAGAGAGGCCGTTGCCTCGGTGGAGGCGAATATAGCCATGGTCCAGCTCGAGATTGACTCTAATACTTGTTCCACGGATGATATTTCGATACCTCTGCGCGAAAGACTACTCTCCTTAAAAGGTCAACTAGCTTCAACTCTCAACCAGAGATTACAAGAAAGATGGGAGGCCAGTAAGATTGCGCATTTCCAGTATGGGGAGGGGGCTGGGAAGTTATTGGCATGGAAGGCCAAAACGGATCAGGTCCGTAACAACATTGACCTGATCAAAGTTAATGAGTCCCTCTATCTGCGGATGTTGATATCAGAACAGCCTTCAAAGAATATTTTCAAGCCATTTACCGGGAAGACAAAATATTAGATCCTGTTACCATCAAAGATTGGCTTGGTAAAATCTCCCTCCCATGTCTTTCTGTTAACCAGAGTGAGAAGCTAGAGAGTGAAATCTCGGAAGACGAAGTGAGGAGAGCCATTCAGAGTGCCAAGAAAGGGAAAGCATCTGGGCCAGATGGCCTACCTGCAGAAATGTATAGATCATTGGAGCAAGAGCTTGTCCCTTTTTTGACAATCCTATTTAACCAGATTCTTTTGGATGGTGTGACTCCTCCAAGGTCATGGGATAACGCTTCCATTACTATAATATTAAAACCTGGGAAGCCATCATCGTCAGACGTTGCCCTGTTCCCTTCATGCACTGGGACAGGAACAGACTAATTTGCATATAGCCGGGTTCTGAGCTGGGATGGTGCAGTGAGCTAAAAAACGGTGATGGATTAAAACCATGATCTATTGACTTGGTAAGAGTATTCTGCATCATTCAGAAACTCTGTCCATCACCACCCCCCTTTTCCAAAATCGGTTTTATCCACACTATGTGTGGGAGGGTATACTCAGACGTGAGTCCCTTGCTCATTGCACCATCAGGATTCAAGCAAGCCGGGCCGAAGAAGGCTGTGATGCCAGAAACCGGTCCCCGGAAGCTTGTTTCCTTCCCAGTATAAGAATTGGCTTGGTAGTTTGGTTTGCCCTGTTCCCATCATGCACTGGGACAGGAACAGACTAATTTGCATATAGCCAGGTTCTGAGCTGGGATGGTGCAGTGAGCTAAAAAACGGTGATGGATTAAAACCATGATCTATTGACTTGGTAAGAGTATTCTGCATCATTCAGAAACTCTGTCCATCACCACCCCCCTTTTCCAAAATCGGTTTTATCCACACTATGTGTGGGAGGGTATACTCAGACGTGAGTCCCTTGCTCATTGCACCATCAGGATTCAAGCAAGCTGGGCCGAAGAAGGCTGTGATGCTAGAAACCGGTCCCCGGAAGCTTGTTTCCTTCCCAGTATAAGAATTGGCTTGGTAGTTTGGTTTGCCCTGTTCCCATCATGCACTGGGACAGGAACAGACTAATTTGCATATAGCCAGGTTCTGAGCTGGGATGGTGCAGTGAGCTTAAAAACGGTGATGGATTAAAACCATGATCTATTGACTTGGTAAGAGTATTCTGCATCATTCAGAAACTCTGTCCATCACCACCCCCCTTTTCCAAAATTGGTTTTATCCACACAATGTGTGGGAGGGTATACTCAGACGTGAGTCCCTTGCTCATTGCACCATCAGGATTCAAGCAAGCCGGGCCGAAGAAGGCTGTGATGCCAGAAACCGGTCCCCGGAAGCTTGTTTCCTTCCCAGTATAAGAATTGGCTTGGTAGTTTGGTTTGCCCTGTTTCCATCATGCACTGGGACAGGAACAGACTAATTTGCATATAGCCAGGTTCTGAGCTGGGATGGTGCAGTGAGCTAAAAAACGGTGATGGATTAAAACCATGATCTATTGACTTGGTAAGAGTATTCTGCATCATTCAGAACCTCTGTCCGTCACCACCCCCCTTTTCCAAAATCTCCTGAGGTGCGACCATTGAGAACCTGGGGTTGTTTTTTTTTTTTTTGTTTTTTTTCCAGGTCCAATGATTAAGCCATCATTCCCATCTTTGGGTATAGCCGAATTTTGATGCTTTACTAGCATCTTGGCTGCACCTCCTAAGACCCCCATATGGTTTTCTGTCTTTGCGATCAAAGCTGGTCTATGCACTAGTGCTGAGGGATGAAGGCCTCGTTCCACTACCACACCCTCCCAGTCGAAAGAACTGAGGCAGCATGGTGCTTGTATACCAGTGGGTTGCACAATCAGAACCTAGGTGGCATATGAGGACAAAAAAAAAAAACACCAGACCACGTCCACACATGGTACCAACCCTATTCATTATACAACTCCTTGAAATCTGCCTCACCCAGAATTTCTTCATGTTTGATAATCAGTATTATCAACTAGTCCGTGGCACTTCCATGGGTAAAATTTTCGCACCCACCCTGGCAATTCTGTATATGGATTGGATGGAATGTAACACCATCTTGACCAACACGAACCCTTTCCATCAAGGGATTTTAACGTGGAAACGCTACATAGATGATATTTTGGTGTGGACCAGAAGACGCGCTCCCAGTCTTCCTACATTGGCTGAATAATAACTGTAATGGTCTTACCTTTACACTGACACACAGCAAGGTTGACATTCCTTTTTTGGACCTCTGCAGCCAACATAAGGAGGGTCTGCTTTTCACCTCCTTGTTTCGCAAACCCACTGAGAGAAACACATTACTCAGCTACAGGAGCTGTCACCCCAGGGCCCTGAGAGACAGCCTACCATACTCACAATTCTTGAAACGCTGAAGAAACTGCTTCCAAAAGAGTGATTACTTTAATAAGGCTAACACACTCAGGGGCTACCCGCGCCGCTGGGTAAAAAATGCGATGAAGAGGGCGTGGTATTGTCCACGTGAGACCCTACTAGAGCCAAAACCCAAGAAATCCACTGAAAAACTGGTGTGTGTCACGACATTCTCCCCCATCTCCAACAAAATCCGGAAAAGCATAAAGAAAAATTCGCACATTCTTAACTCTGGTACACTGGATTGGGAAGTCTCTCTGTTCGCATTCAAAAAGAGCAAAAACCTGAAAGACCAGCTAGTGATGGCAGCCCTCCCCTCCACAACCACCACCAATACCACACTTAACGACCATTGGGCATTACCACCTCTGAAATGCCATTCCAAATGTGGATTGTGTGTTGTCTGTGACCTATCAATTGACTGCAAGGAATTTGTTTTTAAAGATATAAAAATGAGTTAAAAACATTCACTAATTGCAACAGTTGTAACCTTGTTTATGCAATCTTTTGTCCCTGCAATATGATTTATGTGGGCCAAACGAAACAAAAAAATCAAACTGCGGATCTCTCAGCATCGGAGTCGGATTAGATGTAGAACGGCCAATGCCCCTTTGGTGGAACACTTTATTGACAAAGGACATAGCGAAAATGAAATCCGTTGGACTGTGATCAGCCAAGTGATCGTACCACCAAGAGGTGGTGACTTGACCAAAATGCTCAACAAGGAAGAGCTTAAATGGATACTCAAAACGGACTGTCTGAACTCTGGATTAAACCTTCAAGAAGACTGGACCACCTTGATCTAATGCCGTGCCTTGGCTTTCTCCACCGATCACTATAATCGTTTAATAACTGTATTCCGTGGCCTGTCATATGTATATAATCAGTGTGCCAATCTTTTGTACATAAGATCTATATATGTACTATGTGTTCTATCACCGATTTAATTCAGGCACTCTCACTTTTCGAACCTTCACTTTATCCTTCCTCCTCTCCCTCCTCTCTCCCCTTTCACCCTTCCCATTCAGATGTCTGCCCTCAATTGGTTCATTTTTTCCCCTTCACCTCTCCAACATGGCTGCCACCAGTTCGAGCCCTCTTCTATGTCCATGCCCTTCACACAATCCTTCACAGCCAATAAGGCTCTACTTCCCATTACTTTACGGAACTCCTCCCTGCCACACAGCCACCGCATTGCAAGGAAGATCATAACGCCGACTGAACCGGTAAGCCCAGGAGCGCTCACACGTTCGTGGAATCCTTGCTCATTTTATCCGTAATGGGTCATTAATTACCCGTGTTTCCTCATAGGCACTTCCCAATTCCGTGCTCCAACCACTGAGTGGACGCGGCCAAGAAAAGCTCCCGATCCTGGTAAGAGCAGTTTCAACACAGGTCCCCGAATGCATGCAGCCTTATCTGGACCTTGCACTAATCGCCCCTTCTCCTTCCTTCTCCCAGGGCAGCTTATAATTCCCCCCAGCCCACCTCATCAAGTCAGTACAACAATCCCTTTCCGCCAGTTCGCACCCGTCGAGCACACCGAAGTCCTTTTACCTCGGTAAGGAACTTCCTCCTTTTCTCCCACTCACTGCGCTGACTTCATTGTATGAATTACTCGCATTGTGCCGCCTTGATTTTGAAACTTCACCGAGCCCCGTTAATTTATTCGTTTTAATCCTGTTTGATCGCCGCATAGTAACACGACTGATCTCCCTCGAGGCACCTTTAATTCCACCCCCTCTCACATATAACCAGGTAGAGCCCTACGAGCCTTTCCACTCTTTTGATTAATTATACTCTGGATTCACCGGAAATGCTCGTCTCGACAAGAAGCATTCACTCTCACTGGTGTGATTAAGACACTTTTCCACCCTCAACCGCCGGTTACCTAGTTAGATCACTGCTCCGGAAGACAGCATTTAATCTACGTATCTTCCTTATGGCAAACTCGTAGCCTTTCACCGCATTCTAACTAAATGCGCCACACCACCACTCCACAGACCAAGTGTCATGCCAACCCCAATACTCAGCTGCCGTTTACCCAGTTAGGTCATTGCTCTGGAAGACATCAGTCTATCTATGTATCTTCCATATGGCATATTCGTAGCCTTTCACCGCATTCTCACGAAATGCGCTACACTACCGCTCTCTTCGCCGTAGCATCACAACCATCCGGATAGTTCTTCGTCACACCTTCACCACTTACCACCAGAATAAGTCTATGTTTATTGATCTAATGTAATTAAATTTGTATATGCCTTTTTCTCCTTCTCCCTTCTTCCCCCTCCCAGGCAATAGAGGCTTACAACCACTAGGCATTAATTAATGTCCTGATGATGGTCCCCATGATTAATTAGTGGGACCGAAACACCGTTGACCTATATGTGCACCTTATGCAAAAACATAAACCATGTGTTATATATATGTGAAGGTGCCCGCTTGAATTTTCTGTGAATTTGTAAACTACAGAAATCTGCAGCTTTAACCTAAAAAGCCCTGTCCTGTTCGTAATTTTCTTCACTGGACTGATCTGTATGTGCTCGGGTACAGGCTTGTGCCCCACTACGTTGATTTGCTGAAGGAATCCTTTCCGTGTATCTATCATTAAGTAAAGATTTAGGGCCAGATGTAGGAGCCATTTACCGACCGGTAACGGCCGATTTCGGCCGTTACCGACCGGTAAATGGGTTTTCGGTATGTAGGGGCACATTTTTACAGAATCGGTAAATTTACCGATTCGGTAAATTTACCGATTCTGTAAAATACCGAATCGTATTTTTACCGATTCGGTAAATCTGAGATGTAGGTGGGACTCTTCAGAGTCCCAAAGGCCCTACAAATTCGGTATTTTACCACCGAATCCAATTGGGTGTTAAAATACCGAATTCAGGTGTGCATCCACATGTGTGCATTCACACCTATGCCATGTGACAGACAGACATGCCCTTAGGGCATGTCTGTGTGCCACATGGCGCACATGTCAATTTCTGGGGTGCCAGAGGGTGTCAAAGTGACACCCCCTGCACCCTTGCAGAATTCGGTATTTACCGATTCGGTAATTACCGAATCGGTATTTCCCATTGATTCCTATGGGCTGTGAAGCCCATAGGAATCAATAGGAAATACCGATTCGGTATTTACCGAATCGGTAAATACCGAATATTACCGATTCGGTAATTCCACATCTGGAATTACCTACATCTCCCCCCCTCTATTTTACCACTTCTTAAATACCGAATCGGTAAAATTCGGTATTTAACAAGTGGTAAAATAGATTTACCTACATCTAGCCCCTAGACCTCTGTCCGGCTGGACATGTCAAATTTGACATATAATCTATTGTGTCTATATTTATTGTTTCTAAAGATTCTTGTGCATAGGACCACTGCTGTCTTGAAGAAGAAAAAAAAAAAACACTGCGCAGTCAAAGACACTAACTACATAATCCTGGGTGATCTCAACTTACGTTGGAACGAGGCCAACAACACACTAATTCAATCGCTCAATGCTCTCCTTTGTGACAATAACCTTTCCCAACACTGTTCTGAAGAAACACACAATAAAGGAGCGACCTTGGATGCCATCATTGCCCACCAATACACAATTATGATTGACAACATCGTCCCAGTGGACTGGTCGGATCATCACATGATCGTATTCCACATCAACCAAAGAGTCCTATCCCTGCCTCCTGTTGAAGACCCCCCCCAAATGGTCCAGAAATCTCACCCAGATCCCCCTGGACATCATGGAAGACAGGTTAAAATGACTCCTACCCAGCGACAAAGTTCTATCCACAACTGACCTTACCTCGCTCTACAACACGAATATGGTAATCCTTCTTGACCAACTAGCACCCTTGAAGCTAAGAAAAAATTTAGCCATTCCGTCCAGATCTTGGTTCGACTCTGACACTAATGAAGCAAGGAGACAACTAAGAGCTGCAGAAAGACGCTGGAGGAGCTCGCCCACCACCTTACATCGCGACAAACTCAAAACTATCCGGAAGAAGTATAACAATCGTATCGAGAACAAAAAAATCATGTATTTGCGCTGCGCTCTGGATAGCGTAAAAAACAGACCCAATGAGCTCTTCAGTATTATTAGACCGCAAACCTCCAAACCGGATACTTTCCTGGGGCAGGCCTCCAAAGAACGATGCGCCAACTTCTCCAACTTCTTCAATGATAAGATCTCCAAGATCGAGCGCTCTCTGATCACCAACTGCTCTTCCCCTTCCCATAGCAGCCTGGGTGGGGTGCTTGGTAGCGCTCCCCCTCCCACTATTAAACCCTGTGCACTCTTCCAGCCCATTCTAGAAGAAGAGATAGTCAAACTTATCTCCACCTCTAAACCTTCATCTCACACCCTAGATCTCACACCTTCTTGCTCAACTCACCCAAAAACTGAAACTATCCCTAGCCTCACTGTGGTGCAGGATTATTAACAGCTCCCTAAAAACCGGAATCATCCCAGACTGTTTGAAAGTGAGACAAGTCACCCTACTCCTAAAAAAAACAGGCCTGGACATAAATGACTTAAACAACTTCAGACCCGTCTCTAACCTTCCTCTCCTTTCCAAAATTCTAGAAAGATGTGTACTCCAACAACTAACTCAGCACTTACAATACCAACCTCCTCGACTCACATCAGTCAGGATTCAGGAAAGGGTGCAGCACGGAAAACGCAATCCTCAACGTAATTGATGACAAACACAAATCACTGGACTCAGACCAATGTTGCCTCATCATTCTCCTAGACCTATCGGCTGCATTCGACACAGTTGATCACAATCTTCTCCTCAAAGCCTTGAAGAAAGGGCCGGACTAGACGACGTGGTCCTCAACTGAGTCTCCTCATTCTTGCACAACCGCTCCCAAAGAATCAAAATCAGAAGCTTTGAATCCGACCTTCACCCAGTCAAGAGGGGAGTGCCGCAAGGATCAGTGCTCTCCCCTCAACTCTTCAACATTTATATGGAAGCCCTCTCCTCCCTACTCAGAAAAGCTAACATCCCCTTCCACCTCTATGCTGATAATACCCAAATCTACTTGGAAATCTCCTCTTCTAATGACATTCATAGACTCAATGAAACACTAAAGGAAGTGCAACGTTGGCTGTCAAGCAACCTCTTAAAGCTTAACCCAGACAAAACCGAACTATTCCTCATCTCAAACAAAGAAGAGAACCCACAAATGGTCGAGTGGTTAAAATATATCAATGCGCTCAATGGGAACCTCACCCTGGCCACTCCGTTAAATCATTAGGCATCACGCTAGACTCCAAACTAGACTTGACCAAACACATTAAGATCTCGGCAAAATATGATTTCTTTAACCTGAAGCTACTAAACAAAATTAAACCTTTCATTCCATCCAAAGATCTCAAACAAGCCACCCAAGCAATGGTGCTGTCAAGACTAGACTATGGAAACGCAATCCTCTTGGGAATAGCCAAAACACATCTTGCTCCTCTGAAAACAACCCTCAATGCTGCTGCCAGATTGGTCACTGGAATAAAGAAATTTGATCTCATCTCTCCGGCACTGAAAGAACTCAAGTTGCTACCAATAGAAATGCGAGCGAACTTTAGAACATCCTGCCTCACCACAAAGCCCTTCACACAGGCAAACCCGAATATCTGGCGCCCAAACTCAAAAAAGCAGGTCAGAACAGGAACCTCAGAAGGTCCAATACCCTACTGCTGATCCCGCTAAAAGCTCGAAAACAAAAGAACGCGGTCAGATCCTTTGCCAGAAATACACCCAGAATATGGAACTCTATCCCCCCTACATCAGAACTATTCCTTCCTTCCCTAAATTCAAAAGTCAGCTCAAAATCCTTTTCCTCGACCGTTCCTTATCTAACAGATAGGAGCAGCTCGGAGTATTTAAATTGACATTGCTCCTCTCTCAGATGCGGATTGCCAACACCCTGTAATGGAACTCATCATCATTCTTCTTACTACGATTTGTATCTTGAATGTCTCGCTTTACTGTATTATGTTTTGCTTTCTTTTGCACTGCTCTGTAACTGTGTGAAGTGCTCTGATACCTTCCGGTCAGGCTAGTTCTATATAACACTTCTTAAATAAATAAAAAATACATTTGCAACTAAAACTGCTTTATTTAATGCATGAAAGAAACATGTTTTGTATATGTATCAGTTAATGTTTCTATATAGCGTTTAGCCTTTTTCCAAGCACACACAATTTTAGAGGGTAAGGCAATCTTATCAAAAAGAAACTTGACGAGAATCAAACCTGTGATCAAGTGGGGAAGCCAGGATTATACTATTATGTTTTGTGTTTGTTTTGGAGTCTAGTTGTCAGCCCTACGATTGGCCAGCAGTTAATCCCAACTGCATGTCTGACACCTATCATTTGCATGGGTCATTAAGGGCAGTGTTTTATCTCTAAAGGGTGAATATTGAAAAGTGTAAGTCATGTGGTTCCTGTAGATTCTCGTATTCTTGTGCTTTGAGAGCTGCTGCCAACGTGTTTTAGGCCTTTCTCTATGCGCCCTCTTAAATAGGAACTACCAACATGATAGCACAAGACGGTAATTTTCTCAAAGCTATTTCATGGGCAACGGATTCACTGACTTATTGGTGGGACCCAGCCGGGTCACATGGGCAATTTCATCCAGGTGCCCATGGGATGCCTTGCTACTGTGTCCGATTTGCTGTGGGAACCAGTCAATGAACGTATGTCGCAGACTTCAAGGCTGTGGATTCATCACTTGTTTATTAATTTTGTATAGTAACAACCATCTAGTTCTGCCCACCCAAGCTGCACCCTATTGACCCCAGAAAGTAGGAAACAAGTAATTGAAAGTGGTGCTTCATTAGAGAAGTGGTCTAGTGGCTAGAACTGTCATCTTTGGGCACTTTGTAATCATGTTTAAATCCCGGCCTTGGCTCAACATCTTGTGATTCTAGGCAACTGACTTTATCTCCTGCTTCTAAAAAAGGGAAACACATATATCTCATAGTATGGCTCCATTGTAAAGCTTTCCAGTGCTTTTAGGCCAAACTGCAGTACAATCAAAAGGGCATGGAATGGTGTTTATAATATATGCTTTTCATGTTCATCTACTATTGCACACCAATAAATGTTTGAGGCAGCACATAAGTAAGTAAAAATGTAATGGATGAATAAGTAAAACCTTTACAATACCTTCACAGTTTGAACAGACAACAGATATATAAAACCACATTAAACAAGCAGTTGCAATTGATGTGTTTTGAAAACCTGCGAGCGGGGCATAAACACACACTCTGTACTTATAGTACTTGCTTACGAGAAGCAAGGCTGATAGCACACTGCCAGCTTTGCTTCTTGTAGGCAAGAACTATAAGTACAATCGCACCGTGATTCTGCTCATAAACAACACACCGTCAACAAACACCACTTCGGATCCAGCTTGCCCCGCCAACGACTCTTCAGAGACCATATTTTCACCATAAAACTGTCTAAGTCAGGAGGTAAACTTATCACTGCCAGGTGGTCCCTGTATCCGACCCACGATCCATTGCTGTCATCCTTAACTTTTGATTTTGAACTGGTCTAACACGATCAGATGACCATGATTGGCGCATATTTGTATCTGTTTCTACTAATTTGTTTTTTATCACTTTGGTAAAGTCTTGTTTACTAAATTGTACTTTATTTATCTAAATTAGCTTGGATTTGTAGTTGTGTTGTGTTTTCTCTTTACCACTGTTTGAGTACTGCATAAATACTTCACACATTGCCTCTAATTTTAGCCTGACTATTGTGTGCCAAGCTACCAGAGAGTTAAGCATAGGTTATTTACTGGTTTATGCTGATAAAGGCTTGTGATTATTATTTGAGGTGGGTTTCCACCCTCGCAACTAATACTCCAATTACTTACAGCAAGCACAACTGGCAACCCATGGCTGCAGAGATGTTGTTTAATTCAATTGTGGGAAGGTATTCAAGGCACTGTATTGGTAATGTTGGTTTATACTTCCTTGGATATTCACCTCTGTAAAGTCCATATTGATAGATATTAACTGAGAATAAACCCACCAGATCTAAAAGAATATGGACACTCACACAGCCAGCATACACCTCTCCTTTCAGGTTACCCAGATTCAACAGTACTATCAGTCCCTTTCTATGGTGTGGAAGAAAGTCTGCATGTACATGATGGAGGAGGCCATGCTGTGCTACACAATACTGATTTGAGACCAAGATGCTCACTCTAAAGCATATGTTAAAAAGGGAAGGCGAGAAATAGTGTGGTTATTGTATCAAAGGTTCATTTCTTCATTTTCCCCTCCTCTCCTACTTTCATTCATTTCCTCCCCTCTTTGCCTGGAGTCCTCCCTCTTCCTCAACAGCATTGTGTGTGTTCTTCTCTCTCAACTTGTTCTCTGCGTCACTGTGGTCCTAAGTCAAGTTTGCTTCTCACCCAGATTACTTATGACAATGTGATTGAGTGTATTGCTCAATGGTGTGGGGGCATAGAAATCACTGAACACTGTGCAACAGATTGTTAAAGCAGCAAACAATCAATCAATACATTTGTAGAGCGCACAACTCACCCCTGAGGGTCTCAAGGTGCTGAGGGGGGGGAGGGTGGCAGGGGTGGTGCTACTGCCCGAACAGCCAGGTCCTGAGGAATCTCCTGAAGGCCTGCAGGTCCTGGGTCTGTCGCAGGTGGATGGGGAGGGTGTTCAAGGTTTTTGCGGTGAAGGGAGAAAACGATCTGACGCCGCCGGTCACGCGACGGATGCGGAGGACGGTGCCGAGGGCGAGGTCAGTGGAGCGAAGCTGGCGGTTGGGGGTGTAGAAGGTGAGCAACAAATAAGAATTCTCTCATAGGGTGTAGGGTGACGCAAGCAGGAGCATTTTAAACATAATTTATATGCAGTATTGGTGCTGCACAGATAGCAGCATTGCAGGCTTCTTTGCAACACACACCAGATACAACACAGAAACATCACAAAGAGAAGAGTAATACCTTAGGCAGGAGGACTAGAAGCTTCGCTCACACAAGCAGTGGAGGTAAAACATAGACTTACCTTTGCAAGTTTTCTTCATACATAAAAACACTAGAAGCAGTGAAAGCTTTCCTCAGCCCAGGACAAAAAGGTACAATATAGACAGCAACTATAACAAGCATTGGCAAATCCAATAGGTCTTGCCTATACAAGAGCTATTGGCTTTGGCAATGTGGTTTTGCCATGTTGTACGCCAGTGTGGCTGCTGTCCAACCTGGCTACAAGTTAGTGGTGCTGAGTGTCCTTGAGTGGCGTGGGGGGAGTAGAGTGTCATACACTGGATTTGTTGGAGTACAGTATCATAGAGTCGAGTAGGGGGAGTAGAGTGTCATAGTGTTGAGTAGAGTTCACTTGTTCAGTGGCAGAGATTGTCGTAGAGTGCAGTGTCAGAGTGCAGTGCCATAGGGTGGGGTGGAGTTTAGTGGGGTGGAACAAGGTAGAGTGGACTGAGGTAGTGGGGTGGACTGGATTGGAGTAGACTGGGGTGGATTTGATTGGGGTAGTTAAGTTTGGATTGACTGGAGTGGGGTGCATTGGAGTGGCTGGATTGGATTGGCATGGGGTGAATTGGTGTGGATTAGATTGGAATGTAGTGGGGTGGATTGGATAGAGTTGGATTGGGTTGGGTGAACTGATTGGGGTGGGTGGATTGGATTGAGGTTCATTGAATTGGGGCGGGTGGGGCGGATTGGATTGGAGTAGAGTAAATTGGATTTGGGTGAGGTGGGTTGGATTGGAGAGGATTAGAGTGGGGCAGATTATTTTGTATTGGAGTTTGGCTGATTGGGGTGGAGCAGATTGTTTAGGATTGGAGTGAGGCAGATAGATTTAGATTGGAGTGGACTAGACTGGAGTGGGGTGGTTGGATTGGGATGAGGAGGATTAGATTTGAGTGGGGTAGATTGGATTGGGCTCCATTGGAATGTTGTGGGGTTGACTGGATAGTGGTAAATTAGAGTTTGGTGAATTGGAATGGAGTGGGTGGATTATAATGAGGTGGATTGAATTGGGGTGAATTAGAGTTGGAGGCATTGGAGTGGGGCACACTCGAGTGGGACAGGTTGGTGAGGGGCAGATTATTTTGGACTGGAGTGGGTCAGACTGGAGTAGGGTAGTCTGGAGTAGGGAATATTTGAGTGGGGCACATTGTTTAGGATTGGAATGGGGTGGATTGAATGGAGCAAATTGTTTTGGATTGAACTGGGGCGGATTGGAGTGGGCAGATTGTTTTAGATTGAAGTTGGACAGATTGTTTTGGTTTGAAGTGGGGCAGATTATTTTGTATTGAGTGGGGCAGATTGTTTTGGAATGGAGTGGGGCAGATTGTTCTGGACTGGAGAGGGACGGATTGTTTTGGTTCGGAGTGGGGCAGACTGGTTGGGACAAACTGTTGCTTTAAGCCACACACCACAAAGAGATCTTTTGAATAGGACGGCAGGCTTGCTGTGGTAGGCGCCCGATGGGCAGATGAGTGGGGGAGGAGTCATTACAGTAGCAGGAGCGCAGAGCCCTTGTGTATGTACATGCATGACTGGTGGTAAACACCCCTCTGTCTCCTATATGCTGGTGTACCTCACTGCGGAATGCACCCAGCTCCACGCCTCGAGCCCAGCAAGGACTTCATATTAAGCACAGAGGACTGCCTCTGGGCTCTATAAATCACATGGTTGGAGCACAAGTGAAGCATTATGTTAACTCACTTCAACTCCCGAATAGCGTTTTTTAAAAATACATTCTTGAAGCCTAAACAACCAAAGGAAAAAGCAATTAAGTTGGCAATCCAATGCATTAACACTGAAGAAGAAGACTGTACTTGGCCGGTGATCTTGGGGAGGCACATTAGTAAAAGAGGCAAGACCAAGGCATGCCTTAAAACAATGAACAAAAAGAATGAACAAATGACAATGCGGCCAGCAAATAGAAAGAAAGGGGGTTGAAAAAGGAGAAGCTTCACACCCACAGACTGTCTACAGCAGGTCTCGAAGAGACAGCGCATGCACTGTCTAGCTCGACCTAAACAAGACAAGTTGCGCTCAGGTATTTCTCGGCCCCCACGTCATGCAGTGACCGCATCAAACTTGATCGGACTAGGTCATCATTTCTTGAAGAGAGTGCACCAGACTAAAGACCCTCAGTTTTATTGTTTGGACACCAACAGCATATCTTTGAGTAGCGCTTTCAGGCAAAAAAAGCAGGGTGTTTGAGATACAGCTTGAATGACACAGTTTCATAGACCCATGCCGCTTGCACTAGCCAGCATTCAAGACACTTATCTGGCATATTTATAAGGCCATGTAAAGCCACTTTATGTGGTATTTCATGGCCTTATAAATATGTGCCCCTTTCATGCAGAAACCTGGTTGAAAGGGGAATTCCAGGGGTTTTGCTGTGGTGTTCCCAGGCATCGCCCATGGAACCTGAAACATTCCCAGATTTACGAGGCATTGTAAACCTGGGAATGCATCAGAGCCTAATGCCACACCAAAGACGGCATTAAAGAGGAGCAAAGAGTTTTCATTTCTCCTCATGTTTACTTTTTCTATGAGCACTGCTTTCTGCAGCACACACAGAAAGAGAAAATTGACTCTTGTGATTGATTTTGTGTAGGAAGGTGTCCCTTCCTGCACAAAATCAATCAGCCGCACAACGCAGACACCCTTGCATCACGGCGCAAGGTTACCCGCGTTGGTGCATTGCAGCCCATTATGCGCCAGCACAGGGGTAAAGGACAGGAATGTGCTGTATCCTATAAATACTTTGCATTCCTGTCCTTTTGTTTTGTCATAGGGCAGCACTGTGAGATTCCTTGCCGCACTGCCCTACGCTCAAACCTCATAAATGAGGCCCAAAGATATTATTACGATCAAAACAATTCAAGACACTTTACTTGAGGTTCCAAAAATGATTTTAAAAAAGTGCCTAAACTTGATTTCCACATACTACTGGTCATTTTAATGGGAAGTGTGTGTTTTGTAAATGTCTGTGAACTTCCACGCCATGCTGTACTAATACATTTGTGACATTGTGCTCCACACTGCATCACTGGCTACATACGACTCCCTTACCACTCTCCTGCTGAATACATTTGCTAGACTATTTGTTGGTCTGACACTTGGATTGTTCTCATTCCCTGACTTCAGTGATGTAACATTAATGACAGCACCACCACACTGAAGATTGTTCTAGCAGCACTGGCTCCATGCTAACACTTACACAAATATTTAGATTGCGGGTATGAGTAGCTGCCTGTATTGTGAACATGCCACTGCATTACTTACAATCTGTTGATCATTAGACCTTTAGCTTGGGCTCTACATTCACCAGGGTCACACAAGGTGTGTCAGTGGAGTATGGGAATTGTACCAAAGACAAAGTGTGCACTTCTTTCAACCATAAACACACATTTTGCAGCTTTAAGGCGCCACCCATGCCCACTTACTTCGCACCAACTCTGTAGTTTAGGACAGAGCCTCCTTAGGGAAGTCAGAGTAAAATAATTTGCTTCTGCGTGCACAAACCTGCTGCATACTGTTATTTGTTAAAATTGAAGAAATATAAAACACAAAACGCTTGTTGCTGTTTGATTAGAATGAAGAAGAGATTGAAGAGAGGTGGTCAACCTGAATGTGTCTTCACAAAATGTCCTGAGTAGCAGAGTGATATTACATTTGCCAAGATTATTGATTTTGGAGGTAGTGCTCTTTAATTACCACTACCATCTGACACATCGTATTTTAGTGCTTTTGGAAAAATTGTGTCTCAAACCTGCTTAGAGGTCAGTGTGGATCTCTGAGGGATCATGTTTTACAGCAGATACTGGGGCCATATAACATTATGAATTCCTCAGCATAACTACAACAATAGACATGGATTAACATGCCAACAAGAACCCATTCCAAGTAGCAACGCATATACCTGCATGCATGTGCATGGTTGTGTATGTCGGCATTTGCTTTATCAATGCAATTGGGCCCTAAAACTTCTAATAGTTTGACCTCTTACTGCAGACATGTTTTGCTTTTGTCAGTGCTGGTTAGAAGAGCAATGGTGTATGGGGTCATGGTTAGACTGTTCAAAGAGGAGCTCTAGAAAACTACCTGGGATGACTAATGATGCTCTTCTGGTCACTGGTTGTACATTACCCCCACCACAGAATGGAATACCTACTATCCCCTCACATGTCTATTTACAAATTGATTGTTGGTTACTGGCTCTTCTGGGGCACTTACCTGCTGCTCTGGCACTTCTTGGGCACTTACCTGTTTCACTAGCTGAATGGATTCTAATGATATAGTGTGAAATCTGTTTTGTATCCTATAGATGAAGTTATTGATTCCCACCTGTATTTGCCTTATGTGGTTGTTATGCTGGTGACACATTTGTTGATTGCATGCTGTATTATTGGAGATCTCTATGATGAAACATTGCATGTAGCATAAAATGATGGTTTCTTGCATCTAACTAAGGTGAGCCTGGCTTCGCTTTCTCTAGACTAGCCCTTAAAGTGCGCGCCTATCGATGTCTGGTATCTGGGCTGCAATCTACTTTAGGCCCAAAATCTGCACCACAACAGCATGTTTTTATTGTTGGAGTGCAGCAACAAACAAAAAAACACGGCCTTGACTGCTGGGGAATCTAGGGATGCTCAATCCTGTGATCTGCCCTGGAATGGCTTGACTCACCCTCAGAAGTCAGTCATGAACAGCCCAAAACCACTAACCATGACTGATTGTCACACTGTGCACCCTGGTGTCCAATAAGCTCAGGAGACGTCCAATGGAGATGCTCTCTGCAACAAACACATCTTTGAAGCAAATACTCTTTATGAATGACACCGGTTTCCAGGAAGCGCTTCCAGTTTTAAATGTGTACTGACCTTCTGTACCTTGAATACTTTGACCTTCTCTTTAACCTCTTGAGTCACAGATAAAAGGAGGACAATGTACTGTGTACAGCTGTTATCCCAGATGTTGGAAAGAACACAAGACCAAGGAGAATTTCTTCTAGTACAACACCTAAGCTAGATTTGCGCAGACACCAATGGTGCAAATGTGTGTGCAATGTCTACAGCAGCCTGATTGTGCGCTAGTGATGGAGAGGGCGCAAGAAAGTGACAGATCTCTGTAGATATGGTGCTGTCCTGCCCTCTCCCTCTAAAGCAATGCAGAATGTTTGGTTGCTGCACTGCGTCACATGAAATTGTAGTAAATATACCCCACAGAGTAGTACAAAATAATCCTGGCAAAACATATATTATTTTTTTCTGAAGAGAACTAAGACCCCTGCGCACTACATGAACCCCCTGGGTATCCTGAAGAAAGGGTTGAATGTGTTTGCTTCAATGGCCACTCTTCGGAAAAAAATGGGAGTAGTACTAAAATATTTTCTCAACCGCTTTTTAATCCCAGTCAATCCAGCAGAGATGGTGATGGTGGTCAGGAAACTGCGACAAAGATCATGGTCAATAAAGATTTCCAAATCAAATAAAGGTAGGGGTGTAGATTCAGAGGGAAGGTGTATTTCTGACTTGCTAGTTGAGTTTGGGAGCCCTGAGTCATGTCTGCTATGTTTGTGTTGGGTTTTCTCATAATTACAATGTTATTGAGATGTTTTTCTATTTTTTGTCTAAGAATTTTTTACAATATATATATATATATATGTATATATATATATATATATATATATATAAAAACAACTAGGCTAATAAAAAGATAGGAAGAAACACAATGTGTTGGATGTATGCAAATTAATCTGAATCCATCAGGTGCTACAATTAAAGTCAAAATGAAAATAATGGGACAATATTAATTGTCATATATATATATAGTGGCCACATTATCTGAAAGGTAGTAAATCTACACAATAGTGCCTGAATGTGTGCACTTTTACTACTTTTTGGATTGACAATCATTAACAGTAATATACTTGGAAAGCTACTCCAGTCTCAGCTTTCCATTCATGCTACTTGTAATCAGGCATACAAAAGAGAAGGGATGAATGCTTGCAAAAAGTAAAATCCTGAGCCATCGCCCGGGGTAGCATTCCAAGTAGCGGGTGTGAATAATTGTGTGACATTTCTGTGTAATGACACAAAATGCAAATCGGTCATTTTGTACCATATGTTTGTGTAAACCATTGCTCAAGATAAAGCTGAGGTCAAACATGCTCTGTATGCACTTTATAACTCAGAACGAATGGAAAGGGAAATCCTAAAATCAACTGTTGAGACTTACTTGAGGAATGATCTAAGTAGGAGAAATCTTGCACAATACCTCACCCTACCCATGACTAACTGGGAGAGATCATTGCTGTTCCGGCTAAGGGCAGGCTCAATAACATTGTTGCTGGGCTTTCCCCTGGGCTATCAGCACACAACAGATCACAATCTATGCCCATGTGATGGTATCAGTAAACAGAACGATTTGCACTTTCTATTTTTCTGTAAATTCTATTTAAAATATATTAACTGTTTTTTAACTCCGTATTTTAGGAAACATAAACCCCTTTCGCTAGGGGAGTCCTATTCAATGTTACTTTCCCTGGATACAGATGAATTAACTTACCGCACTAGCACTTTTTTGAGAGTCATAACACGAGTACGAAAAACAATGGAAAACCCTTGAAAGTAGTCTTATGAGAATGTATCAGATTTTAACAACTCATGAGTTTTGTATTCTAGTATCTGTTGTGTAAATGTATTGTTTTTATTGTGGTACTTTTATGAATTTTATGAAATTCGAATAAAGGTCTTTTGAACTTGAAAAAAAAAAAAAGAACTTGAACATTGCTCAAGTCAATTCTTGGGGCAAGAATGCATTCAAACAAAGCGCTGGGAAGAACAGCAGATTGTGTTCTATAATACGTGGTAAGGTTTTACAGCTATTGGTGCATTTTGCTGTAAATTTGTTCCTCAAATGGCAGATAATTATGCAAAGGGGAATTGACGGCGTAATTTCGGGAAACTTGCAGTAAGTCAAATTACTAAAATTATGTGAATTACACTGGCGTAATTTAAATTTCAGCCATCCCTAATTCTAACCATCAGTTTTCAACAACTGAGCCACTCTAGTCAGAGGCCCACCTAATGCAAATCATCATTTACCCTGTTTCTCATGGGAACTGTCCATTCCAAACCGTGGCCATCTCAACCAACCACCACCCTATGGCTCACTGCTTTTTTAGTTAGGACATTTGAGATTCACACCCCCTGACTATAACTGACTAAGCTCTGCCCCTGAATAAAGGGGCAATGGATGTCAAGTTTAATGACAGCACGTTCTAAATGAAAACCAATTCTATGCTTTGCATTTTTATTTATCATTTGCAAATACCTGGTGATAAAACAATGCACAAGTCCCAGTTTGCACAGCTTTTAAATTTTAAAACAGATTGGCTAACCTGGTAGATGAAAACCGGCCTGGTCAAGTATTTGCTGTTTGGTTCTCCTTGCACACAGAATCCACAATGCTGCAAGAGTTGAAGTAATACTAAAATATACTTTAGAAGCAGGGGTGAAAAGCCTTCAGTGAAAGCTGCAGTGCACAAACACAGAAAATGTGAAGGAACCACATATCCAACCAACACGAATACTGCTAAGAAATAACAAACGACGAAGAACAATTATAAGTCAAGCCAAAATTTGGAGGTAAAAAAGGAAATCAGGCAGGATGCTAAAATCTTCCTCTCAGCTCCTGTTTCCAATGGAACAGCATTTATGTACCAGCCTCTATTTCACCTATGTCTATAGCCTCCAGGGATGTGTTCCTCCAAGTTGGTTGTGGAAAAAGTTTAGCAGGGAGCCACAGCTGCCAAACAAAAGCAATTAGGACTTGAAGTTAATTGTTCCTTGAAACTCTTGGACTTTGTCCCCAAAGGTCTGAGGTTTTTGTAGTTGAAAGTTACAAGTGTTTACTCATCACAAACAGAAGAAAAGTCATTAAAAGTCCTACGTTTAAGAAACTTTTAACCTGTTTCACCCAAGTCGCAAAGTTTCTGCAATGTAAGAATATGGTCAGGTATTGTTTTAGCTCCCATTGTTCGATGACCATTTGAAGGTGGTGCCAGAGTGCTGGCTACCTGATCCATGCACATCAGAGGTAACCATGATGTTTCCTGCACCTCTGATAAGTAACCTCAAAGAGACAATCCCAAAAACTGTAAGGAAAAGGGTGGTAAATTCCTTGCGTCACCTTCACCTACATCTGAAAAATACCAGAGTCAATAAACCTAATATCACAGGTGGGCATTAAATAATTGTTTGTGGCCCCCAGTATGCATCCAGCTCATTTCAGTGTGTAAACTGAGTGTCACTAAAAGGTAGTCCCTTGGCGTGTGAATCGAGAAGACGCCTCAACTGGGCTTCAGATGATCATGATCTAGAAGGGCTTCTTCTCTCATGTGCATGTATAAGTGAAGGAGATGTTGACCAGAGGGCTATCTCCTCACAACAACATCTTCTACTGGCACAATTTGCTGTCACTTTCATTAGCTTACAGAGTCTGCCCTCAACTGCAACAGAACAGGTGATGGAGAAAGGTTTCATAAGTTCAGAAACTTGCTCAGATTCAATCCTCTCGAAATAACATGTAATAAATTAACCAACATTTTTTGTATTTACTAATAGCTGCATTACATGACATTTCAATATCTAGGGGAAGCTTTCCTATGTGCTTTTACTAACAATAACCTGAGTGTCTTAAAATGGTCGCCTAAAACGCGGGAAGCCTTCTGCACATGCGTCTACTACATCTACGTAGTGTGACGTATCTTTGCTTTTGGTAGGAATTTCTTGCAGCTGCGCAATAGTGCCAAAGATGGCCGCTTCAAACTTCAACTGGTGAAACTAAACCTTGTGTGTTCTGCTTAACTACTAATGCAATAGTTATAATAAAGTAATGGGGTTAGAGTAGAATTAAGAATTAGAATTAGAATCAGAATTAGAGTATAATTAAGTGGTATACAGTGCATTTATTTATTTCTGTATTTTAATGTGTCTTTCTTTGACTTTATTAACAGTTCATATTTGGGCTTGAAGGGTGTCGCAAACTTCATTTTGAAAATGTACGCGTGCGCATTACGACATTGAATTCACTCAAGGTCCGTCATTGAACTGCAGCCAATTCCCATCCTACCCGCGATGTTCCTGGGAACCTCATCCTTTGACTCGTAGAAAAGAAGAAGAAACTGAAAATTTTGTTAACATTGTATATTAAATGAAAATAATGTTGCTGGGTGGAATAAAAAGACACGGGAATTATGGGCGGGTATCTAGCTTAATTAAATTAAGGGAAGATGACTTCATACTGGTATGGTGTGATGACCTCTCCCTGTCTTTCTGATCAATCAAATAACAGGGAATACACAAATTTGCAACACTGGGGGGTGGTACATGTCCTGGAAATGGTATAACTAAGGCAGGTTTAGTCAGTTAGAGTGTCTGACTTTTCACAGACCTGTCACTCACCCAATGTATGCTGAAGAAGAATTGTGAATGCCGCAGACCTCACAGGGCTGGTCGAGCACTCTCACAGAAGAATCAGGGAAGAGCGGAAGGAGAAGAATCGATTACCCAGAAGGGAACTAGAGTAGCAACAGAGAGAGGGGTGACGCTGGCGTTGCACTTAGAGGAGGTTACCTGTCCTGTCCTGCACCTGTCTTGTCCTGTTGGCTCCTGATTAGTCGGGAGCCCTTTCTTTCCAGCCCTTGGCCAGGGGTTGGTCCTCGCACCATTCTAGGTAAATATAAATCTGTGTGGTATGTCCTTGTACCGTTTCCTTTTTTCACCCTTCCCAGGTATCGATGTTTAAAAGTAATTTTGCTAAGTCTCTAAAAATCTTTTCTTTGACTGTTATATTTTTACTTGAAAAGTCTTTGGTTGCTCTGTAATTTTGGTACCTGACTCACAAAATATTTAAGGGTGGGCGGGCAACTTTGCTACGCCCACGAAGTGGGCGTAGTGTTGCCTACTTCGCCCTTTGCAAAGTAGGCGAAGCAGGCAACACTATGCCCACTTTGTGGGCGTAGCGAAGTTGCCCGCCACCCGCCTCCCTCCCGCCCTCCCTAAATGCTTACAATAATTTATGAAATAACTATAAAACCACTTACCTTGTCCTGCCGCGTCCCCGGGGCTCCCACTCGTCATTGCGCCGCCGGCGCGCGCGTCCTGGATGTTAATGCGCATGCGCGGGCGGCCGCGCATGCGCATTTCTCGTGAGTAATTAACTAAAAATTAAAGTAGAAATGAAATGAAAAATAATTAAGACTCTACCTACAATCTGTCAAAGGGGGTGCCTTTGGGTCTGTGAAAATCGGGTATGTATTTTATGTATTTATTTATTTGCAGTTTTCTGTAGAGGAAATGTGGCCCAATAACCTTTCAGCTTCTTAGAAGACATCAGAAATTTAAATAGGAGCGACAAATATCAAATGCTTAAACTTCTGTAACAAATCATAAAAAAACAAGTCAAGTGAGTGGGATGTCAGATAAGGATCTTGGAAATAGAAAGGAATTGAGATGTTCTCTTGTGCCACCAAAGTGTCTCCGAAATGGGATCACATAAAGAGCAAGTAGAAGAGGATTCCATAGCCATGTAGCTATGCTTGAGAAGGACTGACTCACAGCTCACTCTTGCTTGAATGTGGGAAGTATGAGGAAAAGTGACCATACATTTCTCAACCCCAGTTGACTTCCAGGGATGTTTTTAGTTTCTCAGATTGGGGGGGGGGGAGTTGAGCGGTGAACTGCTTTGTGGTTGATGCAGGCAGTATTAAATTGTGTGTTTGCTCCAATGGGGAGCCTCTACAATTTAAAGGAACAGGAGTGTTGTTGTCAAATTTCTTGTGTCTTGAAACAAAGCAGACTATTAAATGGAGCACAGGTGTTGCCAGGTGAAATTGTATGAGACCAGAAAGGAGAAGTGAGTTCTTATAGTCCAGTCTGGATATACGGAACACTGGTACAACAGTAGGAATGAACTGCCTGATGCTGAAAGAAGCCTCAATTATCAGTGAGCACTCTTGGCCATAGAAGTGATTTGTCAATGTAGGTTGAACCATCTGTCAGGGATACTTATCAGGGATTATCCATAATGATCTATTTACAAACCAGGGGAGAACCTAAGTCCAGCCACACTTGAACACGAAGGGATGATTTTTTTAGTGCTGCAATCTACTCTAAATCTGGATTAGAAAATCTGAACGTGATTTTTAACCTGGATGTGAAAGAGAAAATTGGTTGGCTACACAGCTTTCTATCACCTTCAGTAAGAAGGGTAGGGTTGCAAAAGTGTCAAGGTTATTAAGGCCATTAGTGTCAGTGAAGAGTTTTCTCACCAAGGGAGAGATTTTGTCAATTTTCAAACAATCAGAGGAAAGCACTTTGTATAAGTGAGGAATTTATTGAAGTGGTTCAGTGGGTAACAGATGTTTTGCAAGATCCTTGCTAATGGTTCCAGGTACCACATCAGTAAGGTGGTTCAATGGTTTACCTTGGTGATAGTTTGAAGGTACTCTGAGACTTTGTAAAAAGGGAGACCAGGTTCTGCGAGCTTTACAGATCAATGTACGGGAGTCTGGGCTGTCACATGCTGGTGGAAGTGGTTGGTTATAAAATTTTACTTTCTCAGAGAACAAATGCACACTTGGGGGCCTATTACGATATCTGTCATAAGGCCTCCGACCTCAGGTTGGAGGCCTTATGACCAACATCACCGGTTTCAAATTCAACTGCCTGATTTTGATTCAGCCGGTCGGAATTGAAATCAAAAGGTCAATCCGGCAGGCTTCCAATGGGCTCAAGGAGCCCGTCGGCCAGTCGGAACTGGCATGTATCCTAATGGATGGCGGTTTATGCTTGCCGGATTACAATGCACGGTTTTAGGCAGGGTTTCCATGGCGGCATGTCCGAATGGAAACCCTATCGTAAACCATGTTTGGGGGCTCCTAGCAGGACGCCCTTTCCTTTCTGGTCTCCTGTTAGTGACTGAGGGCAACCCATCTGTTAAGCCCTGTCACGGGGTGCAGGGATTAACACAACCTCACATTACCCTATAGGAGCATATACTACTGCCTGTTTACAGCTGTAACACATGCTTCTATAGGGAAATGTCGGAATGCGAGCACACCATGTGCGGTCGCATCATATTGAAAAAGTCCGGGCGGCCGACGGGAGCTCTGTCAGTCCTGTTTCCGACCGTCCAACATCATAATATGCCCCTTGGTATTAGGAACATAGACATTTAAGACAATTCTTAGGGGTGCTCAGGAGTGACTTTATTTGGGTTAGAATAAGCTGTGAAAATACCAACTGTATAGTTTATTCTAGCAGCTCTAAGGCTAGAGAGTTTTCCCAAACATTTTCTTTAGATGTAAAGGTCTTTTGAGAAGCAGAGGAGTATAGGTTTTTGCTTTTTTTTTATTACCTAGGCATATTAATCTATTTTTTCACTGTAAAGATAAGTTAAGAAAAGGGAGCATGGTGGGGGAGTAAGGGTTTTGACCTTTTCATTTTGCTTTTTAGCTTTGCAAAATCATCCATATGGTCATTCATGCACTTCTTGTAGTTAGCAGTTACTGCATCAATGTATAACTCATAATTAGGAATAGCAATTTCCCCTGAGCCAGCAACACCACCTCTTCTCTTTTTTCTGAAGCCCTGACATTTTCTGGTGGATAATTTCCATATTGAAAGGAAACTTAATGGGGATCTGAAGTTGGTATGACCAATGAACTGGGAAAGGGTCACCAGTGTACTATAGTGTATCCTTTGAGATGATCATTGAAGTGTCTTGATGTAGAGACTCTAGCTTTAGACTATAGGGGATGTTGATCATTCAGGAGATAAAAAGGCCATCATTTCGAGCAGAGTTATTCAAACTTTTGTCGTCTGAGCCCCCCCATCTAAACCTTTTTACACGTTGAACCCCCCCACCGCCACCACCACCTGACAAAAAAGTTCTAGAAGCTGGTACTCTGCATCATTGATGGCTATTCCCTCCTGCAAAGCCCAGGTCGCGGTGGCCAAATAATATAAATAAAGTAAGAGTGTTTAGTAAACTGTAGTTTTTGTAGTGCACATGCTTATTCTAAAGTTCAAATGAAAAATTACATTGCTGCTTTATTTTTCACGTAAAACACAAAATTTAGGATAGATTAGGGAGTGCATGTTTTTTCCACAATATTTGTTATATTAGGCTTGAGGACTCAGCTCTAGGGATTGTAACATGTTAAACAAGCACCAGCGACTTTAATCAAGGTCAAATTCATTTTTCGTAAGTCACTGGTAAATTAAGTGATTTTGCCCAGGATCACAAGATGTTGAGCCGATACCAGGACTCGAACCCGGGTCCCCAGGACCAAAGTTAGCACTTATGGCATCTATGCCAAATAAGCTCCTCCTTGAAACATCCAACGTTCTCACTAGTAGTGGGACGAAGGGAAAGGAGCGAGGCTTTAAAAAACAGAATTCAAAAAGCTTTTCACTCTTACCTGCCAGAGAATGGAATCTTTAGGAAGGATACAACCGTTGTAAATTCTTTGCAGTGAAACGTACTTCCGACGTGGGAAGCAACATGGGGCGCAAGTAGACCCGAACTTCGGGGGGGGGGGGGGTTGGAATAAGACTCCCAACCAGGGCTGGCCCTAACACTGATCGCACACGTGAGAGGGACAGGTGGGTGAATCTTTTCATGAGCAGGGTGAGTAGTTTGCTCGTGTGACTGCAGGGTGTGGTACAGGGTGGAGCTGTGTAACTGCAGCGTGAGGTACAGGGTAAACAGCGCAAGAGCATGGTGAGTGGCATAAGTGCAGTATGGTCACTGTGAGTGCAGGGTGAGCTAGTGGGTTGAGTGCATGGTGATCAGTTTGAGTACATTATGATCCCTGTGAGTGCAGGGCGATTGTGAAAGTGAAGGGCGAGAATGAGGAGTGAGTAGTCTGAATGCATTCCCAGACACAGTTGAAGTTACTCTGCATGTTATTGAGGCTTTGCATAGGGTTTCAGATATAAGTTAAACTATTGCTCTTATGGCATTATTCAGGGTCCAGGGATCGAGGGTGGAGGAAATAAATATTGTGCTCATCCTGCAACAAACTTCCAATCTTGCGATTAGGGTTGCCAGCTCATTTTATTGATGTCCCAGATGGTACAAAAGTAAGCAGTCCCCTAAAGCCTATTTTCAGCACTCATCTGTGCATACTGGGAACAGCAAAAATAAATAGAAAGCATTTTTAATTGTGTTCTAAGGCTGCCTGAATGATCTATGACTTATAATTAAAGGGAACGAAGATTGAAACATCACATTACAAATGAGTACATACTATTTTATGTATAACCCTACTTAGTGCCAAGACAAGGCCTTTGCAGGCTCTTTAAACAACACATGGCTGGCATTTTTATTTTGGTAAAAACCAAAGGTGGTGATGGACGGAGTGTTGACAATACAAACACTCACCCCCAGTCAACTGATCTGGGTTTAATCCATCACCGTTCTTTAGTTTACTCCGCCACCCCATTTCAGACAAGGCCATATGCAAATCAGTCTGACCCTGTGCCTCATGGGAACAGTCCAGCCCGAACTGCCAAGCCATGTCTTCCCTGGACCGGAATCAAGCTTCCCAAGACCGGTTTCTGGCATTACAGCCGTCTTCAGCCGGGCTTGCTTGACTCCAGTGGCAAAGTGAGCAAGGGACTCACGTCTGAGCATGCCCTGCCAACTTAGGGCGAACAAAGAAAAACCAAAGGTGGTGATGGACGGAGCGTTGACAATACAAACACTCACCGCCAGTCAACTGATCTGGGTTTAATCCATCACCGTTCTTTAGCTCACTCCGCCACCCCAGTTCAGACATGGCCATAAGCAAATCAGTCTGACCCTGTGCCTCATGGGAACAGTCCAGCCCGAACTGCCAAGCCATGTCTTGCCTGGACCGGAATCAAGCTTCCCAGGACCGTTTTCTGGCAATACAGCCGTCTTCAGCCGGGCTTGCTTGACTCCAGTGGCAAAGTGAGCAAGGGACTCACGTCTGAGCATACCCTGCCAACTTAGGGCGAACAAAGAAAAACCAAAGGTGGTGATGGACGGAGCGTTGACAATACAAACACTCACCCCCAGTCAACTGATCTGGGTTTAATCCATCACCGTTCTTTAGCTCACTCCGCCACCCCAGTTCAGACATGGCCATATGCAAATCAGTCTGACCCTGTGCCTCATGGGAACAGTCCAGCCCAAACTGCCAAGCCATGTTTTACCTGGACCGGAATCAAGCTTCCCAGGACCGGTTTCTGGCATTACAGCCGTCTTCAGCCGGGCTTGCTTCACTCCAGTGGCAAAGTGAGCAAGGGACTCACGTCTGAGCATACCCTGCCAACTTAGGGCGAACAAAGAAAAACCAAAGGTGGTGATGGACGGAGCGTTGACAATACAAACACTCACCCCAGTCAACTGATCTGGGTTTAATCCATCACCGTTCTTTAGCTCACTCCGCCACCCCAGTTCAGACATGGCCATATGCAAATCAGTCTGACCCTGTGCCTCATGGGAACAGTCCAGCCCGAACTGCCAAGCCATGTCTTCCCTGGACCGAAATCAAGCTTCCCAGGACTGGTTTCTGGCATTACAGCCATCTTCAGCCGTGCTTGCTTGACTCCAGTGGCAAAGTGAGCAAGGGACTCACGTCTGAGCATACCCTGCCAACTTAGGGCGAACAAAGAAAAAAAACCAAAGGTGGTGATGGACGGAGCGTTGACAATACAAACACTCATCCCCAGTCAACTGATCTGGGTTTAATCCATCACCGTTCTTTAGCTCACTCCGCCACCCCAGTTCAGACATGGCCATATGCAAATCAGTCTGACCCTGTGCCTCATGGGAACAGTCCAGCCCGAACTGCCAAGCCATGTCTTCCCTGGACCGGAATCGAGCTTCCCAGGCACGGTTTCTGGCATTACAGCCGTCTTCAGCCGGGCTTGCTTGACTCCAGTGGCAAAGTGAGCAAGGGACTCACGTCTGAGCATACCCTGCCAACTTAGGGCGAACAAAGAAAAACCAAATGTGGTGATGGACGGAGCGTTGACAATACAAACACTCACCCCCAGTCAACTGATCTGGGTTTAATCCATCACCGTTCTTTAGCTCACTCCGCCACCCCAGTTCAGACATGGCCATATGCAAATCAGTCTGACCCTGTGCCTCATGGGAACAGTCCAGCCGGATCTGCCAAGCCATGTCTTCCCTGGACCGGAATCAAGCTTCCCAGGACCGGTTTCTGGCATTACAGCCCTCTTCAGCCGGGCTTGCTTGACTCCAGTGGCAAAGTGAGCATGGGACTCACGTCTGAGCATACCCTGCCAACTTAGGGCGAACAAAGAAAAACCAAAGGTGGTGATGGACGGAGCATTGACAATACAAACACTCACCCCCAGTCAACTGATCTGGGTTTAATCCATCACTGTTCTTTAGCTCACTCCGCCACCCCAGTTCAGACATGGCCATATGCAAATCAGTCTGACCCTGTGCCTCATGGGAACAGTCCAGCCCGAACTGCCAAGCCATGTCTTCCCTGGACCGAAATCAAGCTTCCCAGGACTGGTTTCTGGCATTACAGCCATCTTCAGCCGTGCTTGCTTGACTCCAGTGGCAAAGTGAGCAAGGGACTCACGTCTGAGCATACCCTGCCAACTTAGGGCGAACAAAGAAAAAAAAACAAAGGTGGTGATGGACGGAGCGATGACAATACAAACACTCACCCCCAGTCAACTGATCTGGGTTTAATCCATCACCGTTCTTTACCTCACTCTGCCACCCCAGTTCAGACATGGCCATATGCAAATCAGTCTGGCCCTGTGCCTCATGGCAACAGTCCAGCCCGAACTGCCAAGCCATGTCTTCCCTGGACCGGAATCAAGCTTCCCAGGACCGGTTTCTGGCATTACAGTCATCTTCAGCCATCTTCTCTGAACTGGGGTGGCGGAGTGAGCTAAAGAACGTGATGGATTAAACCCCGATCCGTTGACTGGGGGTGAGTGTTTGTATTGTCAATGCTCCGTCCATCACCACCTTTGGTTTTTCATTTTTATTTTGGTAACTGTACTTTATATTCCTTTTCATGAAATGTATTTTCACATTAAGGCAGTAAAAAGTAAAATGTAAGGAATAGGCAGAGTGGGGGCACAGGGGGTACTTGAACCAGAAAACAAACAGCCTCTGTAATCAGTTTACAAAGGTATGTAAATATTAACAGGCGCACAACGCCCATAGGGCTCAAAGGGCTTTAAACCCTCCCCCTCCCGTCGTGTGTGTCAGCCCGGGCTAAGACAGCTTCCCAGTCACACAGACAGTTTTGGAGCTGCCGGAGTACTTCACAGGTCTTTAAAAGACCATGTGCACGTTAACAAGGCTTTGTTGTTTTGTCACCCTTTCTTAGAGCCCCTGCATTTCCACTCTTCATATTGCTGAATATCATAGCCCCCCCGAAATTGTTGCACCTCTTGCCTTTAAAGACCTGTGACTCCAGACACTCTCAGCCGAGCCCCCAGCAGCTGGAGCTGCAGCAGCCCTGACTGAGACACACGACTCACGCCTGGAAGCTACAATAGAAGGTGAAGTGGTGGGCTGAAGTGCGCCTCCCCCCCCCCCGAAGGGATGCTGCGCCTCCCCAGAGGGGGGGTACCCCACAGTTTCAAAGACCTATGATTTAGAGAGTTTATCAATGCATCAGTGATGAAGGTTAAAAATAGAATTTAAGTTCTGAGGGTCCCTTTCCGGGTACAATGATATTGATCTGGGATCTGTATTTTCAGATATCCTTCTGGATTATGTGCTTGAAGTTTTTAGTGGCATATTTGGATAAACATGTATGAATGGTGACTTTAAAGGAGCTAGTGCCTAATGTGCGATACTGAAAATTGACACATTTTATGAGAAATTACCCCTCTGGAAGTAAAATTTGTTAATGGAAATCTACAAAGGTACCATTGTCTGGGATTTATTTATTCTATTCATATATTTATAGAGATTTATGAAGAGCGATCATGAACCAAGAGGGTATCAGAGCTCTTTACAAATAGTCAGGCACAAATGAGAGGGATTCAAGTAGGTTAAAACAATTGCATGGCCGTGAAAGATACAGGAGTTTGCACCTTTAAGCTGGTGTAAGAGGACAGACATATTGTAAAGCGGGTAAGTCTATATACAAGAGCATCATTAGGCAATAATGAAATTAGAGTAGAACACAAGAATATGTTCAGGAACGGTACAGGATGTTGTAACGCCAGCCTGGGGGAGGAAGCCAGTACAGAGCCAGGCAGACAAGACAATATAAAGGACTTTTATAGAAGGCATGTGTGAAGAGGAAGCATCATTACATGGTCCAAAGGGCGGAGTTAGTGAATTACCTATTCAAAAATATATTCATCAGTAGAGCTTTCACTTCTTTTTTAAAAGAGTCTGTTGAGGGATTCAGTCTGGTTTCAGGAGGTAGGAAGTTCCAGATTCTCGGGGGCAATACACGAGAAGGCATGATAATAAGTGTTGTTTCTTTGAAGTTTTTGTGGTTTCAGCAGCAAGGTGCTGGAGCTCCTAGAGGAGCTGAAATTGCCAGATAGTTTCAGTTTTTGAGCAGGGCACATATAAGGTGTTGAAGTGGCATTGACAGAGACTTGGGTTTACCTAATGTACACACTACTTGGGTTGACCAGTGAGGGTTAAAGTGGCATCAATAGTTACCTTTGGTTGAAAGCCTTGTGGATTGCCTACATGCAGACTTTGGATACTGGTGGCAATGACCTAGGCACACTTACTTACTGGGGTAGGAGTGGACATTCTAATGAAGGATAACTTTGGTTGCTTAATGGCACTTTGTCCTCACTCTGCCTTGGTATTCTCTAACATTTGACAAAGGCAGAAATGGAGGTGGTCAATCAAATTCTGTCCACAGATAGATAAATCCAGGAAACAAGTCAATAAAACTGTTTCTTCATTCATCAGAGACCAAAACATGGGCTCTATCTACCACAACAGTTAACACTTGGAAATGGACGATATATATGGAAATTATGAAGTTCATTTCACAGGGAAAGGCAACGGGGTATTCATCATCTACAAACCATTACACAAGGACTCTTTGCAGAGCCACTGTTTCTCTCAAACGCTAGTTAATTTTCTTTCTAAATCCTTATATTATATTAAAATCAATTAAAATCAATGAAGCCATCATAATTCCACAAGCAAAAACACACATTCTAAACAAAGCAGCATACTTAGGATCTACAGCTGCGTGAGTGACTATGTGCATGTGTTAATGTCTCTGCCAGTGGGTTTATGTGCCTGAGGGGGTCTGTGAATGATAGTGTCTGAGTGGTTCTCTGAGTGGGTGCACGAGTGTCTGGGTAGATCAGTGAGTGGGTGTGTGAGTGGGTCTCTGAGTATGTGCATCAGTGTTGGAGTAGGTCTGTGAGTGGGTACATGAGTGTCTGAGTGGGTCTGTGAGTGGGAGTGAGAGTGTCCGAGTGGGTTGATGAGTGGGTGTGAGCATGTCTCAGTGGGTCTATGAGTAGGTGTGAGAGTATCTAAGTGGGTCTATGAGAAGGTGCATGTGCAACTGAGTGGTTCTGTGAGTGTGTATTTGTGTGTGTGTGTGTCTGAATGGGTCTCAAAGTGAGTACATGAGTCTCTCAGTGGGTCTCTGAGTGGGTGCACAAGCATCTGAGTAGGTCTGCAAGTTGGTGCATAAGTGTCTGAGTGGGTGTGTGAGTGGGAGTGAGAGTGTCTGACTGGGAACATGAGTTTTTGAGTGGGCTGTGATTGGGTGGAAAGTGTATGAGTGTGTCTGTGAGAGGGTGAATGAGGGTTTGAATGGGTCTGTGAGAGGGTGAATGAATGTTTGAGTGGGTAAGTGAGTGGTTGCATAGGTGTCTGATTAGGTAGTAGGTGGGTGTGATACTATCTGAGTGGGTCTCTGAGTTGGTATAGGAGTGTCTGAATGGGTCTGTGAGTGAGTATGAGAGTGTTTGTGTGGGTGTGAGAGTGGCTGAGTAGGGTTGTGAGTAGGTGTTAGAGTGCCTAAATAGTTCTTTGAGTGTGCGAATGAGTGTCTTAGTGGGTCTGTGAGTGGGTACAAGGGTGTCTCTGTGGATCTGTGAATTGGTGTGCAAGAGTCTGTGTGGGTTTGTGAGTAGTTATGAGAGTGTCTGAGTGGGTCTGTCAGCGGGTGTGAGTGTCTGAGAGGGTCTATGAATGGATGCATTAGTATCTGAGAGGGTCTTTGAGTGGGTGTGAGAGTGTCTCACTGTATTTGTGAGTTGGTGTGAGAGTGTATACGAGGGTCTATGAGTAGGTGCATGAGTGTCTGAGCTGCTCTGTGAGTTTGAATGTGTCTGAATTGGTTTCTGAGTAGGTGCAAAAGTGTCTGAGTGGATATCTGCGTGGGTGCAAGAGTGTCTGAGTGGATCTGTAAGAGCATGAGTGTCTGAGTACTTGTGTGAGTGGGTGTGAGATTGTCTGAGCGGGTCTGTGAGTGGGTCTCTGAATGAGTGCATGAGTGTTTGAGTAGGTCTGTGAGTGGATGCAAGAATGTTTGAGTAGGTAATGGAGTGGGTGCATGAGTGTCAGTGTAGGTCTGTGTGTGGGAGTGAGAGTGCATGAGTAGGTCTGTGAGTGGGTGAGTGAGTATTTGAGTGGGTCTGTGAGAGAGCGAACAAGTGTTTCAGTAGGTGTATAAGCATTTGAGTGGGTCTGTGAGTGAGTGTGAGAGTTCCTGAGTGAGTCTGTGAATGGGTGTATGAGTGTCTGAGTGGGTCTGTGAGTAGTTGTGAGAGTGCCTGAGTAGGTCTGTCAGTGGCTGTGAGAGTGTCTGAGTGGGTCTCGAGTGGGGAACATGAGTGACTAAATGGGTCTGTGAGTGGGTGTGAGAGTGTCTGTGGTAGGTGTGTGAGTCTGTGAATGAGTCTGTGATAGGGTACAAGAGTGTCTCAATGGGCAAATAAGTGGGTAAACGAGTGTTTCAGTGGATCTGTGAGTTGGTAGAGCAAGACCACTGACTCATTATCAGTGAAATAGCTTTCCCTCCCGAGCACCTCCGCCATTAAGTGAGGCCTTCCCCCCAGCCCCTGCACTTTCGAGTGTTGTTGTTCGAGGCCCTCCTTCACCCGCAGGTTTCACCTGTGCCTAATCCCTGGTGGTCAAGTGGACCTCTGTCTCCATTCTCTTGCTCTGCTTTTTCTCTCCTTTTTTACTAGTTGTTTCATCTCACTTCTATCTCCCCCCTTCACTCTCTTTCTGGGTCTTAACCTCCATTTTCTGTCGATTTCCCCTTATTTCAAACTCCCCCTTCACTCTCCTGTGTCTTTCCTCGGTTTTTCACTCGTTTTTTTTTCCTCATCTCAATCTCCCCCTTTCACTCTCCTGTGTCCTCTGTATCTTTTTTCCACTCTTTCATGCACTTTTGCTGCCTTATTTGCACTTTTCTCTATCTTTTTGCCTTTGACTTTTGCCTTTTTTAGCCTATTTTTCCCTTCCACTGCTGCCCCCGCGGCCCCTCCTCCCAGCACGACCGGTACCACCGGCCCAATCCAGCTCCCCTCCCTGCTCCCATCTCCCAGTTGTCCAGCTGTCCCAGACCCCTACCTAATGACGGCCACTACCCGGCCACGCCGCCGGGGCACCAAAAGCATGCCCGTCTGCACCCGTCAGTGACCCAACTGCGACCAGCACCAGAACAAGCCACGGCCTGTGGAGGGAGTTATGGTGGGGCGGAGAGGCGGGGCGGGGGAGGGTCGGGGTGGGGAGTGCAAAAAAACGGAGTATGGATGATTTAAGGTTAGTAAACAATTTAATACGTAAAAGGAAATTCGTAGCGCGCCCTGCATCGCAAAATGCAGGGGCTGAGAAAAAGGTAGGGGGGGTAAAAAAGTATGTTTCCCATGTTAATTCCCATGGGTATTCTAGACATGACTACAGCCTCAATTTATGGATGGAATTACACCAAATTTGGCAGAAAGCTAGCTCTTGGTCCGGCAAGAATGCTTTTTTGTTATTTGGTTTAAATCCATTAATAAGTTTTAGAGTTAGTAAAAGAAATCCACATTTATATACCCAAGGACGTGGAGCCTCCGAGAATCTGACAGTACCTGTCCTGAAATCTGATTGGTTGCCAACATTTCAACCAGGAATTTTTGGCAGCCATCTTGATAATCAGATTCAGCCGAGTCCCCCCGAAAACAATGAAAAAAGAAAAGGGGCCAGCGTAGGAATACCCTGACCCCCTAGCAGTGGTCCTGGGGTCCCCTGGGTGCTCAATTTGCTCGACCCCCTGTATTAGGATGTGTCAAGGGCTTCTTTAGAGTGTCATCATCCAACGTTGGCTCAGCAATAGCAGCATGGAGGGCTTCAACAGCCGTAGCACAAGGAGTAAGGATCTGATGAGGTGTCACACTATACCTGACCTGCCTGTGCCAATTGCTCTGCCTAATGCAGCACCATCTACTCCCCAGAGTTCCTTAATACGCAGCACAGTTAGTTTACACATCAATGTCTGTAGAGAGGTACAACATGTGAAAAGTTCTAGGCAGCAGTCCTCATCTTCAAGAGAGAGTCCTGTTCTTTTTTTTTTTTTATGCAAGGAAAGACAGATAAAAGACAGGAAACAAAAATCACATTTCAGAAATATAAACAGCTAAGCGCATTCGCCTAGGTTACAGCATTCCAAATAAACAAAAAACAAAATTGTTATATCCAATCAGTGATTGGTGCCCAAATTTTTAAACCCAAATCCCTCCTCTTCACCCCCTTAGTTCTATAAATGGCCATTTCTATATTATATATTGACAATAGCCTTTCCCGCCAACTGAAAAAAGACGGGGGATCAGGGTTTATCCATTCTCTAGTAATGCAAGCTTGTATTACAGCCATACAAATAAACAAAAACAAGTGGTAGTTTTTGGTCTGGGATACCCCACGGTACTTGATTTGCACCCAATCAATACCATCTCGGCAGTAATTTTGATAGGACATTCCTGAATCCTCTCTAAAAACCGTTCAATTTCTAGAAAGAATAGGGCTAGCTTAGAACACAGAAAAAACATATGAACTGTGTCTGCGGCATGTAGACCACATCTACTGCATTTGGTCCCCGTTATTATACTCCATTTAGAGACCTTCCTGGGAGTATAATATAAGTCGTGAATGGACATGAAGTATTGTGATTTCGACATCCCTGTTATAAGAATTCTATTAGCCAGCTTAACTGACTCAAGTATATCCATTTCTGATAGCCCCAACTTGCTTATCCATCTTAATTGACAATTTTCCAAATCATCCGGGAATTCCTGCATCAAAGATAAGTACAGTGTACCAATTTTTGTCTTTTTTACTAAATGCTCCATAAGGGGAATTTCCTTCAACCAGGAATCTACCATTTGCCTTGGATTCATTAAAAAACTGGAGATTTGCAAAAACTTTAAAAATAATTTTTTGTCAGCAAAAACTTTAACCGTAGCTCAGAAAAAGAAGGCAAATGGCTATCAATACACATGTCCCCCAAGTAACGTATTCCTTTAGTCCCCCATCTATTTGCTACTAAATCGCAGAAGATAGAGGAGGGTAATAAACCAGGTGCGGCAAAAGGTGTGTAGATATTCAATTTTGGTATTTTTAAATGTCTTCTAATCTTTTGCCAGACCCCATTGAATCCCGTCTTCTTGTAGTAACTTGGCTCAATTATCTTCAGAAAACACCCTTTCATCCCTTCACCCTTAACTAACTCATAAATAGAGGGAGTATTACAGTAAGGAATAATGGCTCTCTCCCCATTATAAGTGGGCTAATAAACTGAAGAGTCGCCGCGTAGTAATAAAACAGAAAATAAGGAGCATTCAAACCCCCACCCTCTTTAGGAAGAATCATTTTCTTAAAAGCTTTGCGGTGCCGTTTATACCCCCACAAAAATCTCGAAATTGCCCTGTCTAGATTTTTGAAACAGATAGAAGGAAATTCTAGGGGTATTGCACGAAACATACACAAACATTTCGGTAATATTACCATTTTCAATACATTAACTCTGCCATGTAGTGACAGGTGAAGGTGATCTAATCTTTCTAGTAAAGAATTGATTTTCGTCAGAGTTGGGTTAAAATTCAATTCTGGAATGTTAGTTATAGGAAGTGAGATCTTAATCCCAAGATAAGTGACTTCCAGAACGAGTGGAATACTGACAGGTGGGCCATCCCCTGAATATAAAACTTGAGTCTTTGAGGGATTCAGCTTGTACCCTGAAAAAAGCCAAACTGGCCAGCTAAATCATTAATAGCTGGCACCGCTGCCTCTGTATCTGTTGTGACGACCACAATGTCGTCAGCGTATGCTAACGCTCTGTAATTAGTATGGGCTAAATAAATAGGTTTTATCCTTTCTTCCAAATTAAGGCGATTAAGAAAAGGGTCAATATAAAATGCAAACAAAAGGGGGGAGCATGGACACCCCTGTCGCGTACCACGGGAAATTAAGAAACGGGCGGAAGTTTCCATATTTACTCTAATAAATGCTTGAGGTGAGTTATACATAGTTTTTAATGCAGTTAAGATACTTGAGCCCAATCTCTTTCTAGACAAGATATACCACAAATATGCCCAAGCCACCCTGTCGAATGCTTTCTCAGCATCCAACAGGGTGACTCCGATATCTGAATGGGTCGCTTGGGCCCAGTCTAAAAAAGTAATCAGACGGCGGATATGATCCACAGTATCGCCTGCGGGGATAAACCTGTGCTGATATTTCGATACTAATGGGGTGATAATCCTAGCTAGTCGCAAAGCCAAGATCTTAGAATAGACTTTGCTATCTGCATTAATTAGCGAGATAGGGCGATATGAAGATGGGGACAATGGAGATTTATCTTTTTTAAGAAAGACCGTAATCATTGAATCTTTCCATGAGGGCGGGGCCATTCCCTTTTGAGCGACTGTAAATAAGGTGATTAACACAGCTTTTAACACGGAACGAAACAACCTAAAATAGTATCCGGTCCCACTGCTTTGCCCGACGCCAATGACAATAAAGACAGTTCAATCTCTTCCCATGTAATGGGTGAGTCCAGTTGTTCAGCCTCTTTTACTGATAACGTAGAGTTGAATAGTGAGTCTAAAAAATCCATAATTTTACCTTCATTATCTCCCACTACATCTTCCGTGTATAGTTTACAATAGAATTCCCGAAAGACACCAAGAGTTATGATATACTTTCCCTGAGTCATCCATTATTTTATCTATGTTGGCTACAACTGCCTTATGTCTTATTCTTTTAGCTAAAAGCTTACCTGAACTTTCCCCAACTTCATAAAGCTCAGATCTAAAAGTTGCTATTTGTTGGTCCAATTTTATAGCAAAACCTTGATGGATCTTAGCTTTCTGTACCGCCAAGTCCCTTGTGATTTTCTCAATACAAATCCCTCTACTGCATGCGGTCATTAATTCGATCTCAAGATCCCGCGACTTATTCATCTCTCCTTCATCAGCCCTCCTGATGTCCCTCTGTTTCTTTAATGAATAACTGAGGGTTTCCCCTCGTACCCCCGATTTAAATGCATCCCAAATAATCCCCGTAGAAGCTGAATCTTTATTATTCTCAAAAAACTCCGGGATCCAATTACTCATGTGCTCGATATAAAGGGGGTCAAACAGGAGTTTCCATTCAAAAGACCAAGTTTTCACTATTTGCCTGAAATCAATGTCTATTCGAAGAGTGATGGGGTTATGATCCGAAATCAATTTGCAAAAACAACAGTTGATGGACAGAATGCAGAACAATGTCATACATTCACCCCAGTACAGAGATCTGGGCCTAAATCCATTGTTTTTTTGCTCACCACACCACCCCAATTAAGACATGGCATATGCAAATCAGCCTTGACCCTGTGCCTCATGGGTACAGTCCAGCCCGAACTGCCAAGCCATGTCTTCCTTGGACCGGAATCAAGCATCCTAGGACCGGTTTCTGGCTATCAGCCGTCTTCAGCCAGGATAGCTTGACTCCAGTGGTGTGGAGAGCACAGGACTCACGTCTGAGCATACACGTCCCACTCGGGGTGACAAATGCAAAAACAACAGTTGATGGACAGAATGCAGAACACTGTCATACATTCACCCCAGTACAGAGATCTGGGCCTAAATCCATCGTTTTTTTGCTCACCACACCACCCCAATTAAGACATGGCCATATGTAAATCAGCCTTGACCTGTGCCTCATGGGAACAGTCCAGCCCGAACTGCCAAGCCATGTCTTCCTTGGACCGGAATCAAGCATTCCAGGACCGGTTTCTGGCTATCAGCCATCTTCAGCCAGGAGAGCTTGACTCCAGTGGTGTGGAGAGCATGGGACTCATGTCTGAACTGGGGTGGTGTGGAGTGCAAAAAAACAATGGATTTAGGCCCAGATCTCTGTACTGGGGTGAATGTATGACATTGTTCTGCATTCTGTCCATCAACTGTTATTTTTGCATTTGTCACCCTGAGTGGGATGGGTATGCTCAGATGTGAGTCCCATGCTCTCTACACCACTGGAGTCAAGCTATCCTGGCTGAAGATGGCTGATAGCCAGAAACCGGTCTGATATCGGCAGGCAAAATGATAACTACACTTCCCCCAAGTAGTGCCATGAATAAGGAAGCCAGGTCACAGGCGCCTAAACTGGTCCCACCTCAACGGATGGCTAGCGCTCCAACTTTGGAGGTCCAGTCAGCTGCCTTACCACAGCAGAGCCCACCCCCCCAGAGGAAGGTCACCCCAAGCCAATATAAACTTAACCTTCCCCCAGAGGCGTCTCCTCTGGTAGCAGTATTTATTGGGGTCGATCCGCTCATGGAAGGGGAGAGGGAATCAACCCGGGATCTTATGGCCAAAGCGAAATTGTGGTGCTCTGAGAAATGTTGTGGGGAGAATATTGCGGACATGATCATCCACACAAGGAGGGTGGGCTGGATTGGTAAACAACCAAAAACTACACACGGGGATTGTGTGGTAATCAACTTTTGTAGGCCCAACCTAGCAGATAGGCTGTTCTGGGACGGTTCGGCGATCTCTATTGGGGATCACTTGAGACCCGTTCCTTTAGGGTTTTTCTACCAACTGCCGGCCCACACTAAATCCACAATTAATTACCAAGCAAGATGGCAGGGTATGAGGGCAGTAGCAGGACGTGAAAACCCTCAGAACAGCTCAAAGACACAATCTGTAATGGACCTCAATGCCCCACTGATAACCCACCCCCAAGCACCACGGGATTCAACAGAGGTTGGTGCGCTGATCCTGAGTAACCATTATACCCCCCTGTCTTGTATGGACGATACAGATTGACTACCAAATGTAGAAATAACATCGATTGAGGGGGGAAGCAATCTAAATGGAGTGGCAGCATGTAAAATCGTCAGCTGGAATATAGCAGGAATCAGGTCTAAAATTGGCGACACTGACTGGGTTAGATTTCTCTCAAAACACAAAGTCATCGCCCTACAGGAAACCTGGGATACCTCATCCTGCTTTTGGCTGAATGGGTTTGTAGGCTTCACTGTAGCTGCAATCCCAAGTAATGCAGGTAGAGCCAGGGGAGGGCTTTTGACCCTTTTTTCACTTGATCTTAAAGGGCCTTTAGAACAGATCAAACATGATTCCCCGAACTTTCTGATTGTTGAACGGGAAATTTGTCCCTCCAAGAGTACCCTGTTTATACATTTTTATACTTCATGCAATAAGGACGGTGGTGGCGATAACATTGCCGCCCTCGATTCCTTTTTAAATTCAGTTAGTCACAATACCCATATAAATTATGAATATGTGTTCATGGGCGATTTTAATATTCATCCCTGTGATCTTGGGTGTGGTTCAATTGATCCCATGGTGACCACAGGACAGGAGGGCCCCCACTATGAGCACACCAAATCAGGGGAAGAATTGGAAGAACTTTTGGCCAATTTTATTTTTTCGAACCAAGGAACTCGGAGGGGGAATCTAGAACGCCTACTTTTAAGGGGTCAGTTCCTGGCACAGTAATTGATTATATATTTGTGACCTTAACCATGCTACCTCTTATTGCACAGTTGCTCCCCCCCTTAGTGACCATAATCCCGTCCTCTTGGAGGTGGCATGGGGGGACTTTATGAGCCCTATGCCAGGGCAGGTCGTGGTAGGACCTGCCCTACGCACAATAGATAAGGGAAGAAGGCTCAAGTGGGCCAATGTGGTCCCTAGTAATTTTTATGCTGACATCTGCCCACAAATCGAGGATCAGATCGCGATTTGTCAGAATCCAGCATCGCAAATTTATGAGATAATGGATGCCTTCCAAATGATCTGTAGTAAAATTTCTTCTAACCTCACGGTGAAACTGAGGAAGGGAGAAAATAACCACTGCCGATGGTTTGATGCTCCTTGCTCAAAAGCCCATAAATCCCAAAAAATGCCGCTCAAAGCTAATCCTAGGGACAGGTCAGCCATTGCCACCCTAAGAAAAGAATATAAACAAGCCATAAAAACCAGACAGGATAATATCAAACAAGAGGCTTGGGAGAACCTAATCTCTATTGATATCTTGCGGGACAGTAGGCAATTTTGGGCCGTAATTAACCAGCCTTACTTCTCCGATTCGTCCAACCTAGATATGGACTGCGTTATCCCGGATGACAAATGGTTGGCACACTTTAGTTCCATCTATGGAGACAATGGTACGGTCACACAGCCACTTAACATGATTGTTCCTGAGGCTATGCCCATGTACATTAACAGGGCCGAGGTAGAGAAAGCAATTCGTGCTACTTCTAGGAACAAAGCCCCTGGCCCAGGTGGGGTGCCGGCTGATTTTTATATACATTCGCCAGACCTATGGGCAGGCATCCTAGCTAAAGTATTTACAACTGCAAATAGCAACCCCCCCCCCCCCAACTACATGGGCTACTTCCACAATAGTTCCCATATTTAAGAAGTGGCAAAGGGATGATCCAGGGTGCTATCGGCCTATATCCCTTCTGGACTCTGCAATTAAGATCCTAGGCAGAGTCCTCTTGGCTAGGTTAAGGGATAGCATGGATAGTTGTGGTGGTTTGGCCGATATTCAGTACGGCTTTAGAGAGAAGAGAGGCACGATAGAGCAGTGCTCTAACCTACACCTGCTGATCTCAAAGTACACGGTGGCCAAGGAGGGGTCACTGTACCTAGCGTTCATGGACCTCTCCTCGGCCTTAGACTTGGTCAATAAGTCCAAGCTCTGGGATATCCTTTTGAAGATGGGGATTGATGAGGCCCTGGTTAGGTTCATGGCCTCACTTCATCAAGAGCTTTTTGCAGAGGTGCAGGTCACAAAAGAAGGTAGATGCACGTCCCGTTTTAACTCGAAGCGAGGGGTCAGGCAGGGCTGCATACTTGCTCCTCTGCTATTTACTATCTACATTAACGGCCTAGGTTCCCACTTAGAGGGCGCTGCCAGAGATGTTCCGCGTGTAGGAGAAGTTAAGATCCCTGCTCTCCTATACGCGGACGACGCAGTGCTGATAGCCCGCCCTGGCGTCTGTCTCCAACAGCTTTTGGACACATTAGGCACCTTTATGGACCAATTAGACTTCAAGGTCAACTCAAACAAGTCACACACTATGGTTGATGGTCCCCAGAAGAAAAGAGCCCTGGTAAAAACGTTTAGATGCAAGGGTGAATTTGTGTATAGTGTACCCATTTTTCCTTACCTTGGTGTGCTTTTCGATAACAAGGATACCTGGGGCCCCCAGGTAAGGGCCAAAAGCCTGGCGGTGACCAGGACATCAATGGCCCTCCTGGGTTTTGCCAAAAGGTTGGGCCACAGACCGATGGAAGCTATCCTAAAGGTTTATAACAGCAAATGCGTTTCTGTGGCATTGTGTGGCACGCCTTTATGGGGTTATGCATGTTTGGAAAACATTCAAAAGGCGGAAAATAGATTTTTACGCTCTCTCCTATGCCTTCCCCAATCTACACCAACCTTTTCCATACACGCTGAGGTGGGTATGGACTACGTCCATGATAGGTTAAAATTGGCGCCCCTAATTTACTGGCTCAAGACATGGCTAAACACAGAATTAACCCTTAATCATCTGAATATGAAGGAAGTCACGTCTTTGGACTATAGTAGCAGAATCCCCTGGTTGGCCTATTTGAAAAAGTCCTTCCTTGATCTGGGCCGGCCGGACCTTTTCACTGACCCCTCTGGCATAACAAATCAAGACATAGTCATCATTAAAAAAGAATTTATGCTAAGGTCAAGTATGAGTAGAGAAGAAAGGGAACTGCTAAAGCCTACAGTTAGACGTCATTATTTGTTAGTCACCTCAATTGCACTAGAACCCTATTTATGTTTTGTCACCAACCCTTTTCACAGGTTCCTTTTAACAAAATTTAGATTTAATCTTATTCATTTTTATTTGGGAAGTTTCAACACTTGGGTGAAACCAGAGTCAGCACCGCCCTGTACTTGTGATAACTTTTCTGCACAAGACACCATGCACTTTATTATGTTTTGCGATTTCTTTTCTGAACAGAGGAAAAAATATTTGCTACCTGTTTTATGGGAAGCTGGTTTCTCCCAGGTGAGACCAGCTATGTTTTACCTCCAATCAATGAATAACATTCGCATCACATTTTGCATGGCAAATTTTTTAGTGGCGGCGGCCAGATTAAGATCATGTAAGAAACCATCAAACCCCCCTGTATGAATTGTATTTATATATTTTAACTGTAATACCCTGTCACATGTATTCGATTGAAATGAAATTGTTTAATTGTATTTTACTTGTATATAAATGTTTGTATGTTCTTTGTATGATTTTTAACTAAATCGAAGAAAGATAATTTGACTGACTGACGGTCCAGGAACGACATGGCTTGGCAGTTCAGGCTGGACTGTTCCCATGAGGCACAGGGTCAGGGCTGATTTGCATATGGCCATGTCTGAACTGGGGTGGTGTGGAGTGCAAAAAAATGATGGATTTAGGCCCAGATCTCTGTACTGGGGTGAATGTATGACATTGTTCTGCATTCTGTCCATCAACTGTTATTTTTGACGAAATCAATTTGGGCATAATATTGAATCCACGATTCACGATAGTATTTACAAGACCGGCCGACACAAAAAAATAATCTAGTCGGTAATGCCTCTGATGTGGAGCAGAGAAAAATGTGCTCCCCGGTATACCCCCCCCCCTTAGCAAAACCAACATCTGTTAATCCGTATTCCTCGACGATACCTTTCATAGCTTTATAGACATTTTTCTTCCTGCCTACATACAAACTACTGCTAGATATATCATGTGTTCCATCCATATGTAAATTAAAATCCCCACACAAGACTAACATAGGGGGGAGAGAGTCCTGTTCTGATGGTGCAAGCGATTGATAGGAAGCAGACACAGCCACAGCCACAGGTACATTCGCCAGTGGATTCAGCAACAGTTTTGCCAGTGGAGTGCAGAGCTGCATGGGACTTAAATAATGGAAAGTAGGAGGATTAAAAAGAGGATGACACAGGAAAACAAGGCGAAGTCAAACCAGCTGAAAATTATGAGCAGGAAATAGCCAAGCTGAAAGAATATCTGAAGGCATCAAACTGCTGCTTGGAGGAGTACTTATGGCAACTTCTGGTACAGGGACTGCAGATACAGATGCTGCTGATGGAGTACAAATAATGCATAGAGGACAGTGATTAGCGGCTCCAACCACAGCAGGAGGATACAGACAGTCAGATGAAGATCATCATCAGCAGGCAGAGTGTTGTTGCCTGGAACTTGACAACAGTCTGCTCCTTCTCATGTTATATTATTGAAACCATGGTTTGGTTCGCTTTTTTGTCCTCTATCATATCTTGTCATATTATCAAAATTTAGCCTGTAGTGTATTTGTGTTTTTTACAAAGGCATGAAGTTTCCAGTTGTTGTTTTTTAATGTATTTTCATCCTGTCTGGAGTTGAATGCATTCAATTTTCCCTTGGCCCTGTGTTTTGTCGCCAATCCTGATGGTAAAAGACCTGCTGGATTCTGATAGCACAGGCAGGAAGATCTTTAAATGCTGCTTGCTGCTGGCTTCATGGTTTTTTCGCTGTGACCTGGCAGTGTCACTTAACATTTCCTTGGGGGCAGGGCCCTCTTACTTCAGAAATCCAGCTCCACCCTTTCCTTCTGGCACTCCTTCTGGCACTGGTGTACAGACAGACATGGTTATTTTCAAAGGGAAATATTAATCATCAAATATTCCCAGTTTTGCGTCATTCCAGAGCAAACGTAGCATTCACTGGTCATTGTATTTGTTTAAGAGTGAATGAAAGGAACAGGAATACGAATAAAACTGCCTTGCTTAGAGGTACTGTGTAAAGGGGGTCACTCCCAAGATAGATATATTTTTCCCAGAAGGTCCAATACAGCATAGCTACTGGAGTAGCAGGGTTGGCTGGCTTTATATTCCACCAGCCATTGCCCTGTTGAGCTGGAGCTGGAGGTCAGTTTGGAAAGTCCTAGGCTGCAGCTGGTGCTTCTGTCTCTTTTCTCAGGACGCTAGATAAATTGCAGCAGGCACAGATGATCTCAAGTCTGAGAGAGAAAGAGGAGGAAAGAGGAATGGGAGACAGTGAGCAGAGAGGAGAAAAGAGACGGAGGAGAGAAGGAGAAAGAGAATGGATGCAATGAAAGTGGAATATAGTGAGTATAAGACAGTACACAGCTACTCACACAACTACTCAGACACCCATACAACTACTCAGATACCTATATAGCCAATCACATCCCTACACGCAAACCCACACAGCTACTCACACCCCTACTCAGATACCTACAACCACTCATGCACCCATACAGCCACACACTCAACCACACAACCACTCATCCACCTACTCAAACACCCATACAGCCACTCACACACACATACAGCCAATCACACACCCACTCACAAAGGTCAAATGGTACAGTTAAGAAATACAATTGAAACAACCTTCGAAATTCACCCAAAAGAAGGTTACAGGGAGAATATAGTTAGGAAATATTTTTTTAAACATTTGAAATTTGCTGAAAAAACCTAAGGTTACAGGGACGTTATAGTTAGGCTCAGATTTTACTTGTACGAAACTAGTGAAATTCAGCAGTTATAGTTAGCGGAGGAGAGAGAGAGATGGATGCGGTAAGGGACGACGGTGGCAGCATCTCCCAACCCCGCTTGGCGCCTACCTTGGTATTGAGCGGAAGCGCTGCTACAAGGCGCTCTAACTTACTGTTAAAATTGATTAATAATTTTAATAAGACCCAGCACTGACCCCGCACCTTTTGTTTTAAAATTGATGTGATCATTTTAAAAGCCTGCACTTACTTGAACCGATAGTTTTTAAATTGATGTACTCATTTTAAAAATCACTCGTTACTGAATCACTAGCGCCTGTCAGGGCTCAGAGGGGCTCCCACGGCATTATTAGTTGTCTTGGCTCGCTACTCAAGCCTGCCCGCCCCGGTCCGACTCGGTAGCCCATACCGTTGAGCGGAGGGCGGGGCAGGCAAGAGCAAGACACTCCCAGGAAGGTGAGCGGTTAGCTCTGCAGCTCTCCTCTCCATAAAGCTATGTAGGCAGCGAGGAGGCAGTGGATCCATGCGGTAAGGGACGACGGTGGCAGCATCTCCCAACCCCGCTTGGCGCCTACCTTGGTATTGAGCGGAAGCGCTGCTACAAGGCGCTCTAACTTACTGTTAAAATTGATTAATAATTTTAATAAGACCCAGCATTGACCCCGCACCTTTTGTTTTAAAATTGATGTGATAATTTTAAAAGCCTGCACTTACTTGAACCGATTGTTTTTAAATTGATGTACTAATTTTAAAAATCACTCGTTACTGAATCACTAGCGCCTGACAGGGCTCAGAGGGGCTCCCACGGCATTATTAGTTGTCTTGGCTCGCTACTCAAGCCTGCCCGCCCCGGTCCGACTCGGTAGCCCATACCGTTGAGCGGAGGGCGGGGCAGGCAAGAGCAAGACACTCCCAAGAAGGTGAGCGGTTAGCGCTGCAGGTCTCCTCTCCATAAGACTATATAGGCAGCGAGGAGGCAGTGGATCCATGCGGTAAGGGACGGCGGTGGCAGCATCTCCCAACCCCGCTTGGCGCCTACCTTGGTATTGAGCGGAAGCGCTGCTACAAGGCGCTCTAACTTACTGTTAAAATTGATTAATAATTTTAATAAGACCCAGCACTGACCCCGCACCTTTTGTTTTAAAATTGATGTGATAATTTTAAAAGCCTGCACTTACTTGAACCGATTGTTTTTAAATTGATGTACTAATTTTAAAAATCACTCGTTACTGAATCACTAGCGCCTGACAGGGCTCAGAGGGGCTCCCACGGCATTATTAGTTGTCTAGGCTCGCTACTCAAGCCTGCCCGCCCCGGTCCGACTCGGTAGCCTATACCGTTGAGCAGAGGGCGGGGCAGGCAAGAGCAAGACACTCCCAGGAAGGCGAGCGGTTAGCGCTGCAGCTCTCCTCTCCATAAGGCTATATAGCCCTCGTCGGCCACAGCGCGCAGCGGTTGCGCGCAGTGGGGCGCCGTAGCCAGCGCCGAAGACAAGCCAAAGACCTGCCCGTCTGCGCCCGTCCGCGACAGGACGGGGCCAGGGGCCGGAGGCTATGGCGGGCTACACAGGTATACAATTAACTTACACCTCACAGGAACTATTAGAGATCCTAAATTGTTCGCCGATGGCTTGTCAAACCAGGATGGAACACAGCCTAGAGGGCCCTTTTTCATGCCGCTGCTGTAAAACTCAATTTAAAGGTGGGAGCTGTGGCTAGTAACATTTCTCACGCCACCCTTAAACGCTGTCCCCCCGGCAATAATACTATGGTCCATAACCACAAACATACGGAAAATGAGATGAACAATACCTCTCTAAAAACCAAAAATCTGCTATGTAATATCAGATCCCTACCTAAACATACTGTAGAAGTATGGGACTTGATTAATTCACATAAACCAGACCTGTGTTTCCTGATGGAAACATGGCTCAAGCCTCACTCTGTCCCTGCCATAACATTGGGAATCCCCATAGGGTACAAAATGGTTAGGCTGGACCGTCCCATTAAAGTTGGTGGAGGGTTAGCGATTGTCCACAAACAAGAAATCAATGTCACGGTGTTGGACAAAATAGGCACCCCCAACTTAGAACTACTGATTTTTAAAATCTATACCTCGAGTAAACATAGTAGAAAGGGAGCACTAGTATACCGCCCCCCTGGGCCATGCGCAAATGTATCTGTTACTTTGATGGAAGCATTGGCACCCCACGTATATGAAAATTCTGACTTCCTTCTTTTAGGTGATTTCAACATTCACAGTGAGTTGGATCTCAACAGTGAAGCACAGACATTATTGTCAGACCTTGGTACACTGGGTCTAAGGCCTATTAATGGCGAACCTACCCACCAGGCAGGACATACGCTAGACCTAGTTCTAACAAACTCCCTGCAGGTCGAATATAGATCCCCTTATTAAGTCGAATGGACTGACCATTTTATAATTGAATTTTATACCCCCCCTACCTCATATGATATTGGAAACACTGCCCTAGCAAACAAAAGGAGACCTTGGCACAAACTGACCCAACAAGACTTCAATAACAATTTTGTAGTACCGACATTTAACGCCAATGAGAGCATTGATAATGCCCTACACAAATACGAAGAAACACTACTCAAAACTATAGACAACATTGTTCCGCTAAAAACTTTTAAACCTAGACCTGCACACAAACAAGAAATCTGGTTTTCAGAGGGTCTTAGATTGCTCAAGCAAGCCGCAAGAAAACTAGAGAAGAAATAGAGGACCTCTCGCCAAGACCAAGACAAACAACTATATAAAAGCTCTCTGAGAACAGCAACAGAACAAAGCTATCCGGGCGGCGAGGAAAAGTCATATTGCATCCCAATTGATGGTAGCTGGTAACAACCCCAAAACACTTTACCAGATCTTAGAGACTTTTACTAAACCCACAGCCTGTGAAAGCCCAGAAGTAGCTTCACAGCAACTTTGTGACAACATCTCTCAGTTTTTCAACCAAAAAATCAATGCAATCTATAGCAAAATTACGCTCTCAAATCAATATAATACGATTGATAATGACCTCATTACAAATCTGGGAATAGAAAATCCGATTATGCACTCCATCTCTGCCTTTCCCCCCATATCTATTGAGGAAGTAGTAGGAAGCATCTCTCAGATAAAGAGTGGATCTCCTACGGATACTATCACTGCACGGGTTATGCCCATTTTAACCACGGTTCTGGGACCTATTATCCAGAGACTAATTAACCTCTCACTGAGCACAGGACAGGTTCCAAAAGGATGGAAAAAGGCTTTGGTAAAACCGCTCAGAAAAAACACTGCTACTCCGTGGGAAGAGCTAGCCAACCTCAGACCCATATCCCTGCTCGCGTTTTTAGGCAAAATTATTGAAAAACATGTAAATAATAAATTGTCTAAATACATTGAATCTACTGGAGTGCTGGACCAGTCCCAATCTGGTTTCAGGCCCAGACACAGTACAGAGACTGCTCTGATGTCAGTCGCAGACGGCCTACACATGTACCAGGATAGGGGTCACTCTGTTACTCTGGTGCTGTTGGATCTGTCTGCGGCGTTTGACACCGTATCTCACTCCACCTTGACCACCAGGTTAGCTAACATCGGCCTGAAGCAGGAAGCCTTGGCATGGCTGAGGAGCTTTCTGACGGATCGCACCCAGCAAGTAGCTATGGGCGCATATAGGTCAGAGGAAGTTGGAATCTCCAAGGGGGTGCCACAGGGCTCTTGTTTGAGCCCTACCCTTTTCAACATATATGTGGCACCCCTGGCTAATATCATGAGAAGATACGGATTCATCCCAATATCTTACGCGGATGATACGCAACTCCTCTTTCCCTTTAAGATCTTTACATCTGAGGTCAGAAACTCCTTCTCCCAGGGCATGAAAGCAGTGGCACGATGTATGTCCTCCAACTACTTGCAGTGCAACGTTGGGAAGACAGAAGTCATGTTGTTTGGCGAGGCAAAACCACAAGATCTTGGCCCAGTGCCTAAGCCTAAACAAACTGTTAAGAACCTGGGGGTCCGATTAGATCAAGAGCTCACTCTCAAACAACATGGCAACCAGGTGGTGGGAGCATGCTTTCATGTAATTGGTATGATGCGGAAAATCTTCCCATTACTACCAGATGCTACTAGGAAGACGCTGGTCCAGGCGCTTGTCTTGAGTCGCCTGGACTACTGCAATGGCTTGCTCCTGTCTGCCAACAAGGGAGTTATGAATAGACTTCAGGTGGCCCAGAACACGGCTGCTCGCCTGGTTCTGAATGCTCCTCCCCGCACGCCTTCTAAACCTCTGCTGACAAAACTACATTGGTTATCTGTCAGACAGAGGGCCAAGTTCAAGGTATGCTGTACCATACACAAAAGCCTGAATGGAATGGGTCCTGCATACCTGACATCCAAATTCACACCTTATATTCCCACCCGGACACTGAGATCAAGTGAACAAGGCCTTCTGTGTGTACCCAGAGCAAAGAAAGCTAGACATGGAGCTAAAGCACTTTCAATAGCCGGACCCTCTCTCTGGAATAGCCTCCCAATATCCCTCAGGCTATGTGTAGACCACCTTCCTTTTAGGAAAATGCTGAAGACCTTCTTGTTTAAACAGTAAACTAGAACAGCTCTTAAAACCCTTCCTCTTAATTCACAGTAGAAGCCAAAGGCGCGGAGATACTCCTCAGGGAGTGAAGCCAGCGCGGTACAAACCTGCAAATAAATAAATAAATAAATAAAATGGATGCACTGAAAGAGATATAGAGGGAATAGAAGGAAGCACACAGCTGCTCACACAACCATTCACATACCCAAAGAACAACTCACACATGGGACACACAGTCACACAGCCACTCACATAATATATTTTAGAAGTAGTATACCTAATTAGAAGTACACCTAGTATACAAATGTGTTTTGTCGTACCTCAGTGTATATATTTAACACTCATAAACATTTAGAATATATTTATACTCACTGGATGATGTCATCAGTGATGCAATTTGTGATGTCATCAGTGATGTCATCGGTGATGTCACTGACCATGTCATCAGCAATGTAATATATGAGGTCATAAGTAGTGCATTGCAGAGGCATAAGTTATAGTTAGGTCAGCTAACTATAACTGCAGAACTTCACTGACTTTGTACGAGTGAAATCTGAACCTAACTATAACGTCTGCATAGAGTACTCTCAACACCAGCGAAACTCTAAATTTGCTCACCTCAAATATCTGCTTTTCTATCAAAATATTGTCATGAAGATGGGCTTTGCCTGTACACTGTGTTAAGTTAGCATGAGCTTATTCGAAGTTTAAACGCCATTTTTCCTCTCTGCTGCACGGCACACAATATTATAAATGTTTAGAGTCTAGCAGAATATTTTGCTTCACACGAGAATAATATGTTTTCCTATAGTATCAGCCCTGCTTGGTAAGCTATGTCTGAACAGTGAGTGCAGAGGCCTTCAAGATTATTTCAACACAGTGGTTGTTGTTCGGTCTGATCAGCGCACGTCCTAGACATAACAAATATGCAGCTGTGGCCACCTCTGATTTTGGCGCGTTTAATAATGCACTGTGCAGAGCATGCACACACAGTTTGAAGAACATTCGCAAGCAGAGTGCTGGCGTAGAAAATGATGTGATCCTTTTCTACTAGGACCAGAGGTATGGAGCCGCCCTTGTAAACCCAAAGAGACCTTCTGTAGATATAATATAATATACTAGCAAGGGAGGGTAAGACTGAGGTGCCATTTAGCCTTCTTCCCTTTAGCATTTTCAAATCAAATCAAATCAAACAATCATTTTTAGAGTGCGCTACATACCCATGAGGGTCTCTAGGCGCTAAGGGGGGGGCTGCCGCTACTCAAAAAGCCATGTCTTGAGAAGTCGTCTGAAGGCCAGCAGGTCCTGGGTCTGTCATAGACCAGTAGGGAGGGTGTTCCAGGTCTTGGTGGCGAGGTAGGAGAAGGATCTGTCGCCGGCGGTGGCTTTGTAGATGCGTGGAACTGTGGCGAGGGCGAGGTTGGCTGAGCGGAGGCTGCGGGTGGGGGTGTAGAAGCTGAGTCGACCGTTGAGGTATGCTGGTCCGGCGTTATGTAGGGCTTTGTGTGCGTGGGTGAGGAGTTTGAAGGTGATCCTCTTGTCGACGGGTAGCCAGTGCAGGTCTCTCAGGTGGGGTGTGATGTGGTTGCGTCAGGGGACGTCGAGGACCAGACGTGCCGAGGCGTTCTGGATGCATTGGAGCCGGCTCAGGAGTTTGGTTGTTGTCCCTGCGTAGAGGGTGTTCCCGTAGTCCAGTCTGCTGGTGACGAGGGCCTGGGTGACTGTTTTTCTCGTGTCGGAGGGGATCCACTTGAAAATCCTGTGGAGTATTCGGAGGGTGTTGAAGCAGGAAGCGGAGACGGCGTTGACCTGCTTGGTCATGGTGAGGGCAGAGTCGAGGATGATCCCCAGGTTACGTGCATGGTCGGTGGGTTCTGGGGCTGTTCCTGGTGATGTTGGACACCGGGAGTCGTTCCAGGCTGAAGGGGTGGAGCCGAGGATGAGGACCTCCATCTTGTCTGAGTTCAGCTTCAGTCTGCTGTCCTTCATCCATTCGGCGACGGCCTTCATTCCTCTGTGGAGGTTGGTTTTGGCAGTGCGGGTGTCTTCGGTTAGGGAGATGATCAGCTGGGTGTCATCGGCATAGGAGATGATTGTAGGAGGATGGATATCTGACTACGGTTACCCCAAATTGTTTGCCTAGTGTTTAGCTGGTTTTCGACTTAGTTGGCCTGGGATCCTGCTAATCAGGGCCCCAGGCTATCTGTTCTCACTGTAAAATGGACTCCATGTACTTTAGGTACATACCTAATTGGATATTGGGTCACCTTGTGAGCCCCTGTATAGTGTACCATAGGTACCCAGGGCATAGGTGCATCCAGGGCCTACCAGGGGCTGCAGCATGAATTATGTCACCCCTGGCTGGCCATCCAAACTAACACAACTGGCTGATCACTCAGCTGGGGCAAGGTTGTGTAATCACCCCTTGCTTAGATATAGTATTCCTATATCTAACCTTATATCTAGACACATATGCACCTATAAGTTACTCCTATGGCAGCCCTTAACAATCCTGGAGGCAGAGGGCTTGGTTTTATGTGAGATGAGGCTCTAGCATGAGCTGAGCCTGTCTGCAGCTTTCGGAACCATGTCCTTATAGCTGTTCTAGGATATAGCCATACCATATACTCTTAAGTGCATTATGAACCTCGCGGTTAAATGCTAACTCTGGTTTGGCTTTATCAAAACATGTCGTGTAAGGTGTCATACGATTTGGAATACCAACCCCTCGCCATTTCTGGTGACGGGGGTAGCATTCCACCCTTCTAGAGGGAGAAGACATGTTGTTCCTGTTAATCCCGGTTAAAGTTAACCAGAGCCTCAGCATCACAAAATGGATGCTGCTGCCACAGACACAAGTCCGACCTCCTGCTGCTGGGAGTCCTTCCAGCGAGGGAGGCTTGGACAATAGGTTTCCTATCTTGGGAGGTGCTAGCACCACCCCAGACAGGCCATAGTGTATTAGGGCAGCGAGGCCTGAATGAAATGAGACACTGCCTGGGGCACACAAGGTGCCCCATGCATTGCCCGGTTCAAACCAGTTGCTGGGGCACTCCAGCCCCAGCTCTGGCGCGAAACTGGACAAACAGAAAGGGGTGTAACCACCCCCTTCCCTGGTCCCACCCATAGGAGAGACCTAGCAGGTAATCCAGCCCCTCAGATTGTATATGGGTAGGAGCTGAGTCAAGAGACTTTAGATTTATCCTGAACTGAAACTTGAAACAAAAGTCTGGACCTTCGACATTCTATTGCAACTAGAAGACTGAAGAATCTCCCTTGTGGTCGAGGAGTGCCCACCCTGTGCAAACAGGCACCATCCAGCGATCTACGGTTTACTTTGTCGACGCTCCTTCCGGAGCCCGAGCACAGAGTCCGACAAGAGCCAGACTTCCAGACTTCTTTGACCACGATCCACAGCCACAGCAAAGCTGAGAACCATGGAGGCGACGAGAGATGTGGAACCAGCCATCTTGAAAAGCCTGCTCTTTGCTACTTGTGCAGCTTCTGAGGCATCCTCGAAGTTGTGCATTGGGGATTGAGAAGCCCCAGCCCCGAGCACCTTCTGCACCGACGCACAGCCCTCGACACTCCACGAGTGCCGCGTGGGGCCTGCTGGTGTTTTTGTGCTTGACGCATCTGTCCGGTTAATTGCCCATTGGCTAGTGGCCTCTGTGACGACGAACCTTTGAATCTACACTGCTGCCCTGGTTTCTCCAGGCTGGCCCCTGCTTCCCTGAAAAGAAGAAGCCCCTCAGACCTTGCTTGTCTGCAACCATCTTCGATTCCTGCGTGGGTTGACTTTGCCAAGGCTTGTTAACTCCAATCCAGAAGCCGACAGCGCCGACAGTGAGAGCCTTTGTGGGACAGTCCCTATCCAGCTCCTGGTCATCGTCGATACCTCCTGGTCCACGTGGCTGCAGAGACAAGCTTCACAACATCACCTGATTGCTTCGCGACATCGCCTGGTTCCTTCCTGGTCACTGGCTAGTGACCCAGACTCTGTCCCCTCTGCTTTCAGGTACTCTTCATCCTTGATCCGCCCTTGTATCCAACCGTACACTTCTCTCCTGGTCGCCTACAGCATCTTTTTACAGGTCTCCGTAGGAATCAGTGACGAAACCCGATACACTTTGACACCTATGCACCCGGCTCCTGTGGGAGAGGTAATGCAAGTACTTCGGTGCACCTGTGGGTATTGACTATCCTAGTGTCCTAGTTTTAAGTAGCTTTCTCCTAGTCCATCCGGAGGTGTCCTAAAATAACTAGTTTCTAACTCTTACATTCCCATTGTTTCCCTATGGTAACTCGCGTGTGTGTTTAGACACAGCACACGCATCCCGTGGGCCTCCTGCTTCCTAACTCTTGGTAGTATAGCGTAGCCCCAGCGATTCCCTAGGCCCTAGGCCTACTCCCTGTTCGTGACGTGGTCCTTATACCACTATTTTAGTATATGGTTTTACGTGCCCCTAGGGCTCTACTGTATATTGTGCAACTTACTGTATGATAATTAAGTATCTTGTTATGTGCTTGTGCCTCTGACCTCATAAAGAGTTCAGAGGGGTTGTGTTAGTAATAAATACATATATATTTTATATATAACCTGTGTGGTGTCCTTTCATTTGGTACTCAAGGGGTTACATATGGTAAAACAGCTTGCTTCACATGCTCTCTAAAGTTTTAGCCTAAGACTGCTTTGTCCATGCTACCTCTAGGATAGCTGGTCTATAAGGTTGACTTTACAACCATCACCATAAGGGTTGTTTGGACTGGTGCAAGGTGCTCACTAGAATAGTGAACATCATATACCAGTCCAACTTCTCACAATGATGTTGAGGCTGTGCAGTCAGGCGACGTGGGCGAGTGGTGCCTTGTAGATATTGAACAGCGTTGGGCTGAGGGCAGACACTCTGGGATCTGCTGGAGAGGAAGGATGTGGTCCAGGCCAGGGCCTTCTCTTGGATTCCGGTGTTGTGGAGGCGTGCTGTTAGGGTGCGGTTTCAGACTGTGTCGAAGGCGACGGATAGGTCCAGAAGGATGAGGGTGGCTGTTTCTCGTTTGTCCATAAGTATCCTGATGTCGTCGGTGGTGTCGATGAGGCGGTCTCGGTGCTATGGTTGCTGCGGAAGCCGGACTGGGAAGGGTCCAGGATGTTGTTGTTTTCAAGGTAGCGGGTCAGCTGTCTGTTGACGATCTTTTCCGTGACTTTCACCGGGAAAGGGAGCAGGGAGATGGGCCGGAAGTTCTTGAGGTCCTTGGGGTCCGCCTTGGGTTTCTTCAGTAGGGTGTTGATCTCTGCATGCTTCCAGCTCTCCGGGAAGGTTGCTGTCTTGAAGGAGATGTTGATTGTTTTCCGGAGATGAGGTGCGATGGCTGTGCTGGGTTTGTTGAAAATGTGGTGTGGGCATGGGTCAGATGGGGATCCGGAGCGGATGGAGTTCATGGTCTTGATGGTCTCTTCATTGCTGACGTTGGACCAGGCGGTCAGGCGGCTGGTGCGGGTGGCAGTCGCAGGAGTGGTGGTCTTGGCGGCATAGGTGGGAGTGGCAGTGTTGAAGCTGTTGTAAATGTTGGTGATCTTGCGGTGAAAGAAGGTGGCCAGTGAGTCGCACAGGTCTTGCGATGGGGGAATGTCGTTGGTGTTGGTGCTGGGGTTGGAGAGTTCTTTTACGATGCTGAAGAGCTCTTTGCTGTTGTGTGTGTTGCTGTCCTTGAAGGCAGTCCTCTTGGTGGTCCTGATGAGTTGGTGGTGTCTCCGGGTGGCGCTCTTGTGGGCTGTGTAGCTGTCTGGTGTTTGGTCACGGAGCCAGCTCTTCTCCTGCTTCCGGCAGGCGCGCTTGGAGGTCTTGAGGTCTTCGGTGAACCATGTGGCTTTCCTGTTGGTGTGGTTGTCCTGAGTGGGGCGAGGGTGTCGGCGCAGTCGTTGATCCACTGTTTTGTGATGTATTCCTATAGGTTCTGTATCGATCCCCCTATTCCTGACCCTGTTCTGGTTAACAAGTTAACTAGCAGCCATCCCATGATGCAGAAACCGTTATCTGATTAAGCCACACCACGGCACAGGAACGTGTTATCTGATTAGGTCATAACGCTTGCCATCTAATTAGACAAGCGATATTCCTCCAGCCCCTGATAAGGCATACGGAGTTCTCAAAACAAATCAAACCTATGACAACCTGGGAAAAACCCTGCGTCCATTGTTTTGATTTCATCGAGAACTTCAGCAAAAGAATGTGCTAACGATCAAGTCGTATGACATCCTTATTGACGTATCTATGTCCATCCTTACGTCAATCTCGGCACCTTACAGGTATAAATATTACCGGTATTGCCTTAAGCAAACACACGCGGTGGTGACGAGATCGGAGCAGCCAGACTTGCTGAAGCCCAGAGCAGAGCAGACCCCGCTGGCGCAGCCCCGCCTTCCTGACGCGCTGAGAACGAGACGCTGCTTTCTCCTGCCGAGAAATCCAGCTCCGGCGCTTCCAAGCAGCCCTCGCAGGCAGCCTGGAATATCGAGACCAGAGACGAGAGATACCATCCCTCATTCATCCTAAATTCCAGGTACAGAACTGAATAACCCCTCGCAGAGAATTCTTGAGTCAGTCACTTGGCAAAACAAACTTAACTTAAACTGCTAACTTTCTATTCCCGCCCACGTATTAGGCTTAGGTCAGGTACACCGGGGTAGGCGTAGTTAGAAACACCAGTTGATTACGATTAGTCAAATGTATATATGTATGTATATATTTTATCCATTTTAAACCTGCATATGGCTTAGAAACCATATAAATGTTTTTACAGTATTATTTTATACTTCTGCTTTTATTGTATGCACTTTACTTAACCATAAGTATTGCGATAATATCGATCCATTTCTCTTGTATGAGAAAAGAGACTGATCAATAAATACCATCTTTTATTGAACACGCCCGTCTCTTCCTTTTCTCTACAATCTGGTGAGACTAAGAATGCACGTACTGACTGAGTAAAATTAGGTGTCTTTTGTTTTCACACGACTCTAGAGATACACTCTTGATTAGGGGAGAGCAAAGTTGTCATGTTCTATGGTTGTCAGAAACTAAATCCCTTCTTGTCTATCCAGGGAGGTTCAACTCCTCCTTGCCTATTCGAGAAAGTTTCTAGTGAACTCTGAGCTAGCTGGTAAACCCAAAACTTTAAGTCTAATATCGACAGTAGAAGACCTAGTTAACGTCTGGTCTAGGCCTATACTATTGAAGGTATTATTCCAATGCGCAGAGCCTATTGGGATAATAGGAACTACACTACATGGCGCCCAAACGTTTGGAAAGGCGATAAAACTAACGCAAGACATTAGAGTAACTCAGTCGTGCTTTTTCACTCAGACCCCTTTTTTCCCATAATACTCCAAAGACGTCTGGAGTGGGTAAAAGGTCATATCCGCCAAACCTCGCAGGAGGAAACTCCTATGTATGGTTCTTGGTTTAGTCAACGTTGAAGGATACACTGTTCCAAAATATTGTGCATCTAATCTTTGTTTCCATAAGAAACCTGATCTGCAAACAAACGGAATAACCTTCTGGACAGTACAATGTCAGACAGTGAAGGAGAAAGAGAGGCAGCTAGAATAGCAGCTGAACTCGTAGCAGCTGATAATGCTATGCGAGAAACAGACCCGAATATAATACTCATCGCGGTCAACATAAGAAAATCTATAACTTTAAAACTTATAGAAAATGGACTGACACCTAGAGGTGGCACAGTCATATTCGTAATAGAGGCACACGAATATCGGCAGACAGAGGTGTTCTATTCATGGATACACTTTCCAGCAGCAAACGCTGTAACAAAGGTCTTCCACCATTACAAAACAGAGGAACCTCCTGAAGAATACACTCCTTTCGAGGAGATGGAAGTACCACTTAAATTTCAAGAGCACCTGCTCTTGTTTAATGGCGCCCTAAAACATAATAATCACATCACCAGGCTCGGTCCATTAGGTAGACCAGGAGCAACGTGGCCGGTCCTAGCCGGATACACACCACATCCAGACATCGATGGGATGTCTGCAGCAAATCTTTTAATACAACTAAAACAATTAATAAAAATACATAGACAATTAGTCCAATATGTAATGCGGACTTCAACAATCCAACCAGCAATTAAAATTCCACAGCTGACCCCTCATCAGGGGAACACAAATAAAATTACACCACAGAACATACAGTCCTGCCTAGGTAAAGTACCAGCTAAACGGGAACAAATACCATTCTGGTTAGCACAAAAAATCACCCAAATTGAGGCGGTGTTTCCAGACACCACCCCGTTAGAAAAACACAGGATTCTGACTATCTGTCTTCCAATGGGAATCGCACCACACGTGGAGGACTGTGACACTCGGGGTACAGTCTTTGCTTCCATTTACACAAAAACGCATGGCGTTCCATCCATCTCGGTAATGTGCTAAAACAAATTCGAGACGAATACGGTCCAGAACCCGCTTTAACTCTTGGTATGAAATTACTGAAAGACTTCAAGCAGGTCTCGGCAATACTATTAGCCAACATAAAGGGAGAAGCAGCAAACGTGGCGATCCGCCAGAGGTTAAAAGAAACAGATATAGCAGACCAACCAGCTGAAATTGCCAGAATCATAGAAAAATCCTATGAGGAACTAGGTAGAGATAGTTTAGGTGGAATACCAGTAAAACCCCAACTGATTGAAAGTCCTGAAAAAATATTTTTTAATAATAATTTAACATCACAAAAAAAGAGCTGGGATGGAAACAAACAATCCAATCCTAAAGAAAAGAAATTCCAGTCCAGAGGAAGGTCTCCTCGGCGGAGAGAAAGATCTCCAAACCAAGGACACAGGTCTCTCCAAAGTGAGCCCTCTGGGAAAAAAATACAACCTTAGAAATAGGGATAATATAAAGAAACCTGATAGATATCAAGAAATTGATACACACCCCTCTCAATCTTTTCAGACTTCCTCGCAGAAATCGGAAAGAAGAGGACGATCAGAACAAAGAGAAGAGCACGTCAAGTCCAAAGACAAGGAACCTGCTCATCTAAAAAAGAAATTACAATTTCCAAAAAAGAAGGTAGCCAGTATTAAAGTAGTTAACAATGCCGAGAATACTGAGGACACAACTGAAAAACGGAGAATGGGCTCAGACAATGCTAGACAGCGCAGCAGAAGTGAGCATAGCTCGCAAAGTCCTTATGAATCATCTGGAGACAGTGGACACGAATGAATACCTTCAAGTGGAAACTGCAGACACCAGAGTTAGCAAACCTCACAAAATATATGGAATAACTTTACGTATAGAAGGGGATAAGACTAGAAAAATAAGGGGACTATTTTGGGATAATCTCTCCAAAGGCTATGACATCCTTCTAGCTGAAAAAGACTGGCCACCAGAGTTTGTCAGGGACTGCCCTCATGGCGAAGAAATAATTATGCCTGCCTTCTCAAATCATATCCCAATTCATAAAAAATATACACTTGCAAGAAAGTGGGCAGTAGCTCAAGCTCCTGCTTTATATAAAAATCATGTAGGATGGGATGAGGACTCTCCTCCTCACAAAATCCAGTTAAAATCACAACCTACTGCACAAAGACAGTACCCAATTAAGCAAGAAGCTAAAAAACAGGTAAAAGAAATCCTAGACCAATTAGAATACCAGGGGGTGATTGAAACTTGCACCTCACAAATGAACAACCCTTTGTTTCCGGTCTCCAAACCAGACAATTCATATCGTCTAGTTTTGGATTACAGACACCTTAACTCATGTTGCAAAACTTTTGCAGTGCAAAACTCGCATAGTGCTGCACTAATGAATAACATAGTGCGCAAAAAATACAAAACAACATTAGACATCTCTAATGGATTCTTTTGTCAAAAGATAGCACCAGAGAGCAGATACTTGTCTGCGTTCTCAATAAATGGCGCTCAAAAACAATTCTGTCGGTTACCCCAGGGGTACAAGAACAGCCCAGGATTATTCTCAGCGAGAGTAACACAGTTACTACAAACATATGATGACGAAGCATTATCTTATGTCGACGACATATACCTAACAGATGATGACTTGGATACTCACTTGAAGAGAGTGAACACCATAATACTTGGGTTCGCAGCAGAGGGTTACAAATTCAACTTTAAAAAATCCAGAATTGCCCATCTAACAGTCCTGTTCTTAGGATATGAATTATCAAGTGAAGGCAAAAGCATGGCTGACAATTTCCTAGAGAAATGTGCCGTACTCCAAGCACCTAGAACACTAAAAAACCTACAGTCAATTCTAGGCTTCCTAAATTTCGGAAGAACATACATTGCAAATTACGCAGAAAGGGTCAAACCCCTTTATGATCTAATAAAACCAGATTTTAAAAGAACCAATTGGACTCAAATACACACAGAAATTCTGAGATCCTTACAAACAGACATGTTAATTAAAACAAAATTAGAAACACGTGATAACACACGCAATCTTGTGATTCGAGTCATACCAGGAAGATGCGGATTCACATACCTGACCTCTAATGAGGGAGAAAAGGTACCAATTGCATTCAAAACACACTTGTACACAGAAGCTGAAAAAAAGTTCAGCATTAAAGAAAACATTGTTCATGCAGTTCAAACCTCAATAGCTAAAGAAAAAGATAAAGGTGACGGTAGACGTATCACAGACAGAACAGCAGAATCAGCCTTTGAGGCATTAACAACCCCGTGTAATTTACCATCAACAGCATTGAATCCAAAGTGGATACAATGGGTGAATTCAATTACAACGGACAAAGTATACTACTACTTTGATCCAGAAATAAAGGAATTAAAAAATCTAGAATATGAAAGAATATTCCCTCTGCCAACCGACATTCTGCCATTACGACAGTACGCTTGTATAATCTATACAGACGGACATGCTCAACCCTCCGTTTGGGGAGAACAAGCATACAACCCCACATGTGAGATTACAAAAGAAGTGTGGCGCGGAGGTAAACTAAGACCTCTATTAACAAAAACACACTCAGTAGAAACTAATTCAGAACAACAGACTGAAATAATAGCATTGAAAATGGCGCTAGATAATGCAGATCGCGAATTCCCGACACTTATAGTGTCCGATTCATATTACTGCGTCAAATCATATAACAACGATTTGCAGAAATGGATTCAAAACGGTTACAAAGATGACACAGGTGCAACAATAAAGCAAAAACTGCTTTGGGAACAAATAGTTCTGTTACAAAAAGAACTACCAAAGACTCACGTGATACATACACTGAGTCATCAGCGTGATGGCGTTCACGTTGCAGGGAATTCATTGGCTGAGACAGCCACAGCGGTAGCAACGAAATCGGCTTCCGTAGCTAGGAAAAAGCGTACAATGAAATACATTGACGGTGAAACAGTGCTGGCGGTGAAAACATCATCAAAAGGCGACTGCTCAGCGCTACCGATCAACTATCCACTCAATTATACATACATAATCGATGCAAACTCCGTCCCTTTTGCTCGAATCCCTGGAGTGGGGGATAGAGTAATTCCAAACATGGACAGGAGAACTTTGTTAATTGCAGACGCACATATGGGCGAGGGTCTCAGACACCTCAAACTAAAAGATTCTCTGGAAGAACTACAATCAGTGTACTGGTGGCCAGGCATGAGCCTGCATCATCACATTTTTGTAAAAAAATACCCGGACTGCAACAGAGATCGCAGCGGCGAGAGACACGGTGTAATACCATGGCGTTTCACTCAAGAAGGGCTAAGCAATAATCAATAAGACCAGTATAAATAAGGCGTCCTATTAACAAACAAAGACTAGTTTCCACTTATAAGGTTGAGCCCAGCACTCGGCTGACGTCGGGACTGTTATACAAAGATTTGCGAGTGTAAATGGCATATACGCTAGGAGCATGCTACGTTTGACCAATGTTTTCACTTTAGCCCTCAAGCCTGTGGGGAAACATGGCCAAATGAGCATAGCACAGCGGGATTCTTCTCACTTCCTTCCTGAGGGATACGGGATGGTGTAAAGAAAAAACCAAGGCATAAAGCTATCTATAACGGAAAGGATATTAGGTTCGGGAGCTGGGTGGGTCAAACATCTAATAAGTGTCCAACGTAGTCTAAACAACCTGCCAAGAAATTCTCTGAAGGGATTCAGTCCGTACGAATTATTGTTTGGCACTAGGATGTTAGTCTTAGATCTTGACAGTCAGACTTCAGTGGTGAAGGAAAAAAGCTTTGATATCAAAGATCGTTTGGCTATTTTACAGGACTTAAACAAAACAAGAAAAGACCTGAGCAACATAAAGTTGAAACAGCAGCCAACAACCACTGAAGAACCACCACCTGTCCCAGCAAGACCTGTCTGGATTCCAAAAGTCGGGGATCTAGTCAGAGAAAAGATCGCGGTAAAGAAGGAATTTGGGCCTTCTTACAGAAAAGCAGTTCCTGTCTTGTCTATCAACGGGACAAGATCAGTTGTACTACCGCCGCTTGCTGGTAAAAAGGAGAACCGAGTTGTATCCATCGACCTGGTAAAACCACAATCATGTGGCCGATAACAAACAGTAGGCCAAGTGGACTCCCGGTAAGTAGTAGAACACCAAGATTTGCTACCAATACAGAGGTCCTAACTAAGAGGCTAATCACATTCGAAACGCCTACAGAAGAACAACAAGGACTGTGCAACAATGCAATGGAACTTAAACCTCTGAACACCCAAATAAAAACATTTAGTAGAGACACACCAACCTATAATGAAGTAACAAACGAATATGCAAGAAACAGTAATCCTGAAGCAATTGGAACAATTGACAGAACTGCATCCGGCTACTTCATAAACTTCGATGATTCCTCTGAAGACCTAAGTGAATCAAAAACACAGCCATCAACAAAAACCTTTAAAGATAAAGCTAAAGAACTTTTGAAACAACTGAAAGAAGCATATCTAATTTCTCCATGGATTGAATTTTGGGTGGGTTTTGGTGCATTTATCCTCATACTTTGGCTCATCATGGTACTAACTTTGGGACGCTTCATTGAGGGAAAATATGCTAAAATGGACACAGCAAGTCAGAAAATCAACTTGATCCTCAAGCCACACACATCTTCACACGTCAAGAAAAGAGAACTTTCTTCAGTCAACTTTACAGCCAATCCTATACCGGGTGGGGTAGCATGGGACAATACTGACTACGAAATTTATGGTCCAGTTGAAATCCTGAAATATCCACACCAAATCAAGATCTCGTTGAGTGACTTTGTAAAACCAAGCTCATTTGCTGATGATTGGGACTTTGAAAATATAAATGATATGATGTCTGACTTAGTGATGTCTGCTAAATTTACCAAACATGATTATTTGCAGGGTTCGACTAATTATGATAGTATGTACTGTTACAACCACTATGGTAACCATTTTCTACATAAATCGGCACAACCTAGAAATGTTTTAAATTATAATCAATGGGAACATTGTGCAACCCCTCCAAAAGGAAGCTCAAGAACCTTTTATAACAAATATTCATACTTTTCAGGGTTCAACACAAGTAATGCTGAAACATTTTATTTCAAATTGTCAAATAAGACAGGGACAAAGACCATGCTTACAAACACGAAATTGATATATTCAGACTCATTTTTTGAACAAATGAATACTTTTGGTTTTGATTATTGGGACAAAAATGTTGAAGTAAAAAGTGTTTGGGGTACAAAAGAATGGCAAGTACAAGGTATAGAATCATTGTTTAGAGCCTGCATGATCCCAGAACAAATTATATTTTTGAATGACACTGTTCAACAAACTACCTGTCTTGGCCTAGCCAAAATCAAAGACTTAAATAAACCGTCTATTCCAAAGCCAACAATGAACAGCAATAGCTCTACATATGAAGAGATAGACGTAAACTATATATTAAACCAAAACAGAACAAATCCTGATTGGAAACAATGGTTAATCTGGCCCACAGATACTAATAACTGTCAAGATAGATTCCTGAACAAAACACAGGGGTTCACATTGACCAGGCCAGACCCTAGCTATTCCCAAAGACAACACCCAGGGATAATAACCACCTACAGTGTGGGCAAACTCTGCCTTCAATGGCTACAAACTTCCACACTGACAGAACTTAAGCAACACCTAACTTTACTTACTGATGGTGCTGACTTGCGTGATTTCATTATGGGACCGCGCAAACAGCGTCAGAAACGTTTCATAGCAGCCTCTGTATATGCAGCTTACAACGAGGCCTGGAAGGTGACTCAAATTGAGACAGCAGAAAGTATACGGGAAATTGACCGTATTAATTTGGAAAAATCACTTTCTGTAGTGGACAATGGGTTAATGACTCTGTCCTCCAGAATTTTTTCTTTGGACAGCATTGTGTCTTCAGCAATCGACATTTTATCGCAAGACTTACTGTTGTTACAACACGGTCAGTCTCAATTGCGTTCTATTGTACAGCTTGGCTGGACGTTACAAAATCTGCGTTCAGGCTATGTGCCTTGGCGTTTAATCAACACAACGTCACTATTCAATATCTTTAACCTTACTGATAAACAAGTCAGTATGGCACAGAAGGGTGCTGATTATACAATCCTGAGCATTGAGAAACTCGAGACATTACCAGTGACAATGTCAGAACGACCTGTCAGTGAATGGATAATACATGGGATAATTAATATTCCAATATCAACCTTCAGGTTTCAATACTGCCAAAAATATATACAGGCTGGCATGTACGAAAAATTGGGAAAAGGGTACATTAAGACAACATGGAACTTGCCCTATTCACATGCATGTGTCAGTAATAAAGGACAGAAAGTGTTTCTTAGTGGCAATAATTGTGCGATGTCACTAAGCGGTACACTTCTGTGTAATGGAATTAGTTTGCATGGAGCCTGTGAAGGGAACTCAAATAACCTTTCATGTCACCAGCTAGGCGCACCTGCAACAGAGATAGAACCATTCTTTAAAAGACTCTATAATGGGAGTTACATTCTAATTGTGGATCGCAGATGTTGTAGTTTACTGCCCGGGATTCCTTATCTCATAACTACGACTGCGAAGGTCATGTGCTGTGGACACTCATTGTTCCCCAGCTCCTTTCCAGACAGGGAGGCAAGGGCATGGCCTAACTTGAAAATTACTTCTATACGAATAGATACTTTAAGCAGAATGAAAACAGTGCTTCTTCAGACGCCGACCAGACTCACGTCATCAAAAGAAACGTATGATCTCCTAGTCGCAAGGACGACTGCAGAGATTCACTCATTGTTATCAACTAATTCCCCCATACATTTCGCAGAAATCCTGAATGAAATCTTAAATATTTCTGATACCAGTGGAGTCTCAAAAGTATTTAAGACAGTATTTTCGATGGCATTAACGCCATTCAAAGCCATACTGGGTATTTTTCCAGACTTCGTCCATTCGATTTTTGGCGGACTTCCCCTCATTTTGGGACTAATTGCAGGAATCCTATTCTTGGTCCTAATATTTCGTTATGGCAAACCGTGTCACAGACAAAACACCTGCGACAAGGGAAGAAACAATCCGAGCCATTGGATACCGGGACCGGATATCAAAAATCCTGGGACTAACCCGGCTTAGAGACCTGAACATGACTTGGTTTCTTTCATTTCGACCAATGTGGCATCGATGTGTTTTACCTGTATTAAGGTGCCTGCTGTGCGGAGAAGAATGCGTGTTGGACACCTGTCTGACGCTACAATCGGATGCGCCAATGGATGCAGAAACATTGTTGAGTCCAGTAACGGCTCATGCTTTGTGCTGCCCTCAACGGCTACCAATCCTGATGACGGCATTCGTGGAAACTTCACCACTACGATTGAGGGGTAGTGAAGTTCAAGATGAAAGCAGCATTGATCAGGTACGACCTTCTGTCAGCAATACTAATCAAAACGTCAATGGAGACAATCATGCACATGAATGCATGGTTACATCCTTTTCCGAGTTAGTGGAACTCTCACAGGAAGCTGTTGACAGCTTTTTCAGCAGTCTCAATGATATGATGTTCTCACCAGAGCAGAAATAACGACTTTTGAGCAAGCTAGCACACGGCGTTCCCTGAATTTGGCCTTCAACTTTAATAACAAAATACCATGAACAATTTTCCCTCCAGTTCACGGACAGCAATTTTTTCAGCAGCCCCAAAATATTTTTACGATTTTTCGGGACACTTATCTTCTGCTTAAAGTAAGAACTATTCTTAGAGAACTAAAATTTCTATTTTTAGATACTTTATAGACATTAGCTGCCCGCTGGTATGTTCATAATTATTTTATTCTGTGATGGAATGGTCTCGAACTTTTTCTTCTGTAATAAGAGCCATTTCATGTGTAATTCTCATATTCGATTAGTAATAATGTATACATATGCTTGATTACTTTGGCATTGTTCTACAGCTTGAGTGCATATAGTACATGTGACTATTTTTTCGTATATTAGATAAATTCGAAATGCATTATATGTATTTTGGGGTGGTAAGGTATACACAATACTCTACAGTATGTTTTACTATGCCTAGATTAGTAAATATGGCCATAGTTAGCGTGGAGTGGGTGTGATGTATTCCTATAGGTTCTGTATCGATCCCCCTATTCCTGACCCTGTTCTGGTTAACAAGTTAACTAGCAGCCATCCCATGATGCAGAAACCGTTATCTGATTAAGCCACACCACGGCACAGGAACGTGTTATCTGATTAGGTCATAACGCTTGCCATCTAATTAGACAAGCGATATTCCTCCAGCCCCTGATAAGGCATACGGAGTTCTCAAAACAAATCAAACCTATGACAACCTGGGAAAAACCCTGCGGCCATTGTTTTGATTTCATCGAGAACTTCAGCAAAAGAATGTGCTAACGACCAAGTCGCATGACATCCTTATTGACGTATCTATGTCCATCCTTACGTCAATCTCGGCACCTTACAGGTATAAATATTACCGGTATTGCCTTAAGCAAACACACGCGGTGGTGACGAGATCGGAGCAGCCAGACTTGCCGAAGCCCAGAGCAGAGCAGACCCCGCTGGCGCAGCCCCGCCTTCCTGACGCGCTGAGAACGAGACGCTGCTTTCTCCTGCCGAGAAATCCAGCTCCGGCGCTTCCAAGCAGCCCTCGCAGGCAGCCTGGAATATCGAGACCAGAGACGAGAGATACCATCCCTCATTCATCCTAAATTCCAGGTACAGAACTGAATAACCCCTCGCAGAGAATTCTTGAGTCAGTCACTTGGCAAAACAAACTTAACTTAAACTGCTAACTTTCTATTCCCGCCCACGTATTAGGCTTAGGTCAGGTACACCGGGGTAGGCGTAGTTAGAAACACCAGTTGAGTACGATTAGTCAAATGTATATATGTATGTATATATTTTATCCATTTTAAACCTGCATATGGCTTAGAAACCATATAAATGTTTTTACAGTATTATTTTATACTTCTGCTTTTATTGTATGCACTTTACTTAACCATAAGTATTGCGATAATATCGATCCATTTCTCTTGTATGAGAAAAGAGACTGATCAATAAATACCATCTTTTATTGAACACGCCCGTCTCTTCCTTTTCTCTACAATCTGGTGAGACTAAGAATGCACGTACTGACTGAGTAAAATAAGTTGTCTTTTGTTTTCACACGACTCTAGAGATACACTCTTGATTAGGGGAGAGCAAAGTTGTCATGTTCTATGGTTGTCAGAAACTAAATCCCTTCTTGTCTATCCAGGGAGGTTCAACTCCTCCTTGCCTATTCGAGAAAGTTTCTAGTGAACTCTGAGCTAGCTGGCAAACCCAAAACTTTAAGTCTAATATCGACAGTAGAAGACCTAGTTAACGTCTGGTCTAGGCCTATACTATTGAAGGTATTATTCCAATGCGCAGAGCCTATTGGGATAATAGGAACTACACTACAGTTTAAGGTTGATGGTGGCAGTTTTGAGGTCGGTGGGGTCGGCAGGTGCTCTCAAGGCGAGGTTGGTGGTCAGTTGATCCTCGGTGACCTTGCCCCAGCAGTGGCATGGCATCTGTTGGGTGTGGTGGTGAATGGTGGGTTTCCTAAAGGTGAAGTGGACACATCTGTGTTCGGTCCATTGGGGTTTGGCGGTGTGGTTAGATTGAAGGAGATGTGGGGACTTGCGGAGAAGATGGGGTCCAGTGTGTGCCCAGCGGTTTATGTGGGAGTAGTCACAAGCTGTTTGAGTCCGAGGTTGGCGAGGTTGTCGATAAGGGCGGTGAAGTTGGCGTCGTTGTTGTTCTCGAGGTGGAAATTCAGGTCCCAGAGGAGGATGAAGTCGGTGGAGGTGAGGGCGTGGGTGCTGATGAGGTCGGCGATGGTGTCACTGAACTGTGGTCGGGGTCCGGGTGGTCTGTAGACGAGTGTTCCTCTGATGGTGGTGTTGGGGTCGGTGTGGATCTGGAAGTACGTGTGCTCGGCGGTGGTGAGGGTGTCGTCGGTGTTGGTCGAGACTCTAAGGGTGTCCTTGTGGATGATGGCGATTCCCCTGTGTTAGACCTGGCATCTTTGGCATGGTTTCCCCTGTCTGTTTGGCCTCTACCTCCTGTATTTTTGATGCTGTGCTGGATTTCGTTTTTGCTGGTTTAGATGCTTTGGACACTCTGCCACTGCTGATCAGTGCCAGAGTATAAGTGCTCCCTGTGTAAATTGTTATGATGATTGGATATACATTATTGTCATATTTGTATCACCAAGAAGTCCCTAGTAAAGTGCACTGGGTGTGGCAGGGCTGGTGATGACAAATGCTACTAGTGGGCCCACATGAGTAGCCCTAAAATGGTGTCTCAGGCCTGCCAACGTAGTGCCTGTGTGCAGTCTGTGAACTGCCATGTCCTCCTGGTCAGTGTCCTCACTGATCAGGCCTAACCCTTCCCTCTTTGTGCACATTGGTCACCCCTATGGAAGGCCCAAGGTACCCCCCTGGGCAGGGTGCAGTGTATGTGAAAGGTAGAGCATGTACTGGTCTAGGTGACATGCTCTTGTAGTGAATTACAGCCATTTTCGTTTTTCACTATTGTAAGGCTATCTTGCTCCATAGGTTAACATGGGGGATGCTGGCTACAGTGGCTACCAGCATTTCTTCCCATAGGAACAAGATAGGACATAAGAGTCTAGTATCCCTGAACTCAGAATTTAATAACACATCTTTTAGGAAAGGTTGTTTTTAAGTCCTGTGTTTGAGAACGGCACTTTTAGAAAGTTGCTGTTCTCTTGTCTGACCTTCCTGTGTGCCTTGGCTGTTTGTGTATTGACTGTCTGGTTTGAGAGTGACAGGGGCTGGGGATTCACCAGGAGGCTGGCTGAGTCAGCCCTAGGCTGAATGACGGCATTGCAACTTGAGTGGTGGGAGGAGATAGCACCTGGGTCTGAATAGGGATGTGCCTGCCTTCCACAATGCTGGCTCCACCTCCTGCTGGGCGGCTGACGACCCTGCCCCTCACTCTGAAAGGAAAGGAGAAGCCAGGAAAACAAAGTGCTCAAGAAACACCCAGAACTGGTTCAGACCGGGCTCAGGGCCCACTTGCACAAAGAGAACAAATACTTTTAGGGGTATGCGTACAGGACCCCTGACAACAGAAAATTAGATCATCCTGGAATCAAGAAGGAACCTCTGCCAAGGAGAAAGCTGAAACTGAAGAAGGAAGATTGTCCAGCTGTTGCTCTGCTGGATTTCCCTGCTGTTGCTTTGCTGCCAAGGAGAGGGCTAGGACTTTGCTTTGTGCTGTGTCCCCTTGCTTGAAGGAATCTCCAAGGGCCTGAGAAGATCTGGCTCCCTGTCCTGAAGACTCAGGAACAAAATTACTTAACCCCACCCCAGCTTCCCCTGAGCTCTACTGAGGGAGATCTGTCCTCCCTGGAGTGCTTGGCCTTTGTGTGGTGCCTCTGGAAGTTGTACCTGTGTTGGGAAGCTGGAAACTAAGCTTGAGAGACTTTGCTACAGAAACGTTATTGCATCGCTCGCTGTGGAGCGCATCCCCGACAGTGCGAGGAAATTCCCGCCGCTATGAAGGTCAAGATCATCGCAGCGCCTGTTGCCGCTGCCAGAGCCGTCGCATCCTTTGTTTGCGGGACGCACCCGATCGGTGCAGGAAATCTAACATCGCTGCGAGTGTCATCGCAGAGCCTGTCGTCACTGGGTGAGATCGCCGCACCGCCTGTTTGCGGACCGCATCACGTCACTGCGAGAGTCATCGCCAAAGCCATCGCATCGAGGAGCTGCGAGAGAGAAGATCACCGCTGGTCCGCGCATCGTCACCCCGGAGATCATTGCAACTCCAAAGATCATTGCATCGTGCCTTTGCGAGAACAAACTTCCTACGGAACCTACCCACCGGAATCCAGACAAGTGGCCTTCCTCCCCATACAGACTGGATTCATCGCAACACGCCCGCTGCTGCAGCGGGGCTGTCGCAAACGCCTCCCCAGGGTCTCAGGAGCAATGCATCGCTTGTTTTCCACCGCACCAGCTTCTGCTTTTGGAACTTTGTCGCAACTAAAGGTACTGTGAGCTAAAGTGAAACAACTTTGAACTTTTCACGCAACTGTGGATTATTTTTATCGCAACCTAAAGAACTTCATCGCAACCTTAAGAACTCTTTTGAAACCATATTCTTGAACTGTATATATTTGATTTTTGTTGTTTTGGTCTTATGTAGTTTAGATTAAATACCTTTATTTTTCTAAACGGTTGTGGAGTCAGTTTGTGGTGTTTTCACTGTGTTACTGTGAGTGTTGGTACAAAAACTTTACACATTGCCTTCTGATTAGCCTTGATTGCTCATGCCAAGCTACCTAGAGGGTGAGCAGGGGTTATCTCAGAGGGTTTCCTCCTTGCCCTGACTAGAAGCAAGGGTCCCTATTTGGACAGTGGTACCTACCTCTGCCAAGTAGAGACCCCCAGATCTAACACCCCTCCCACTCCGTTTGTGCGGTCTCTGCGGGAGATCTTGTAGCCTTCTGGGATGGCTATGGCGATGTCTGGTGCCGAGGTGGTGTTCAGCCAGGTCTCCATCAGGAAGGCGACGTCGGGGGCGAATGAGTCGAGGAGGTCCCAGAGTTTGATGGTGTGCTTGCGAGCGGAGCGGATGTTGAGGAGGATGCATCAGCGGTGATTGGGTTCTCTGGATGATGGTTTGGCGGGCCGGATGCTGCTGAAGCTACAATTCCGGCAGGTGAAGAGTCCTTGGGTGCGCCTCGGGGTGGCCCGGTAGCAGGAATGATTTTGTCCTGGGTTGGGTGCGTGAGGGTGCTGGCGTCGCAGTGCAGTCCGGTGTTGTAGCAGCTCTGGGGTCCAGGGGTTCTGGTGCTCGGCGCAGATGGGCGCAGCCGGCGCAGACGGGCTTGCTTTTGACGCGCCTTCGGCTCGCAATCGGCGCGCCCCCTGCGCGTGTCTGCTGCGCGTCTGGGCAGTGGTCGCCATAAGAGGCGAGGAGGGAGGGAGGAGCGGCTGGGAGGCGGGAGCGGGGCGGTGAGGGGATGTGGCTGCGGGTGAAGCGGCAGGAATAGTTGGCCACAGAAGCAAGAGTGGGGGGAGGATGAGGGGCTGAGGGGAACCACGAGGGAAACACAGGCAAAAGGAATACAAGCAGAAAACAGCAGTCAAGGACAATTATGAAATAGCACAAACCACAGGCTGACCAGGGCACAGGAGGGTCGAACCCCAGTCAGAGCGGCAGCAGCGGGGGAAAGCACGCACAGGTGGTGCTGTGGTGGCGGGAGAGCGGCCCGGCCCTTGAGCATGCTTTCTCCCTTTGTATTTTATGGAATAGTAACTATGCTGATAACCTTGTTGCTTATAATATGTTTGCTTGTATTAGTTAAGATACTGCACTTGAGAACACGGCACTAGAAATAAATATTTCAAACTTGCACATGTCTTCATTTACTCCTCGTTTTGGACTTGTTTGATAGTATAACAAAAGAGTGTTCATGTGTTCCACGTTACCTGAAGTGTTCTAAGTCCATGTTCTGGGTTGTCTAATCATTGGGGGGTATGGAAAAACCAATGAGACACAGATTGCTAGTCTGGTAGGGGATTTTGGATACTAAGGTGAGTTTTGGTACACCCTAATTCACTGAGGTTCCAAGTCTCTATGCACAGTTCTGTGTAGGAGCCGAATCTCTGCTACAATATTTGATTTTAGGATTAGCACAGTGCCATCCACGCCGAGATAGAAATGAACAAAGTCTTTTACCATTTCTACAACAAAGTCTAGGATTAGCACAGTGCCTGCCATGCCAAGCTGTAAAATGGCGAAAGCCTTTTACCACTCCGGGCACAGTATTACAGATTTGGATTGGTAAAATACCATCCAATCCAACCTGAAATGAATAAAAGCAACCCCTGACACGTGTTTTGCTCTCATTAGAGCTCTTCAAAGTGGTATAGCTGTGTCCAGACACAAGGGAGCACCCAGTATAAGTCAAAACAAAACCCTTTCAGGCATAGAGTGATGCACAAATTATGCAAAAAAAGAAGCAGAGAACTCTGGGTAGTTCTCAAGTTTAGGTGGGAAGTAGCTCCAATATAGATCACTCTCAACACCAGCGACACTCTAAATTTGGTTACCTCAAATGTCTGTTTTTCTATCAAAGTCTTTAAGCGTGGAATTAGCACTGTGCCATCCACACCAAGATAGAAATGTACAAAGTGTTTTTACATTTCTACACCAAAGTCTTTAAGCATAGGATTACCATAGTGAGAAACACGCCGAGCTCTAAAATGTCCAAAGCCATATATATAATACCTATCGGCAGTCGCCAGTAGGCAGTTATAGCTAGGATCTGACTTCTATCAAAAAGCTGTTTTTGATTTGCCAATAACTTTGGCACCGTTTAATGAATATTCATGAAATTTTCAAAACTAGTTTGACGCTACGTCAGCTCTGTCTTAACATTTTCGGGGCTGAGAAAAATGGGGGTACCAACATTATTTTTTTCTATGTTAATTTCCATAGGAAACTTTAGACACGGCAACAGCCCTAAATGCTAAACGGAATTACACCAAATTTGGCAAAAATGTAGCTCTTGCTTCTGAAAGCTCTCTTTTTGTTAAATCATGTAAATCCATTCAGTAGTTTTGAGAAATGTAAACATTTTGTAGATATACAACTTGACGGTGGTGTATCCACAAATCAGATCTCGTGCCTGAGATCTGATTGGCTGCCAGTACTTCAAACCAGGAAGTGTTCATTGCCATCTTGTGACTCAGTTGCACCGAGTCACAAGCAAAAATTTTGAAGAAAAAAAGGGGGCAGGGTAGAAATACCCTAACCCCCTAGACCTATTCAGGGGGTCCTACAGGGACCCACAGGGACAAAGAAAAGCATTTTTGTTTAAAAAAAAATTCAGAGTGTTGCAAAGGATCTGCGAATCCGGCCGAAAATAAAACAAAACAAAGGGTGACCTCCTGTACTTCATTTAATTAAGTCCCCGGGTGGGCATGGCCCAGGGTCCAATACCAAATGATAATGTGGAGGGTCCATGCTGGGCCCCGCAGCCCCGGGGACCACACCTACCAGGGCGGATTACTGAAATGCGGGGCCATGCAGTCCCCCCGCAGCCCTTAGGACCACCACCTCCCCGGGTCTATATGTAAAATAATGTGTGGGGGGGCTCTTGGCCCCCCCAAGCAGCCAGAGGACCATCACCTCCCCGGGCACAAATTAAGTAATAACAGGGGCTGTCTCCCAAGTTTGAACATCTGAGTGCTACCATGTCTGAGGTTCATGTGCACTTCTAGGTGTACCCTGATGTGTGTGGTGCAACTGATCAGCCTAACTTGAAAACTATAGAGAATATTATACTTCAGCACAAGTCTTGTCACAGCTACTTCAATGTTTAGTCCCAGAAACACAGATCTCTTACCTAGGCAGGCATCATGATAACATTTGAGCACACATGTTCATACCCAACAGTGCTGTGTAATGAGCAAAAACTGAATCATACAGCTTCTTGTACAGACAGTTAGAAAGCATATGGTGTGTAACAGTGTTAGTCTAGTACCTACAGGGTTGTTTATCTGTGAACCTGCCACTAAAAATGCACTGGCACACTCATTTAGGACACTATATACATGGTGATATTCATCAGAGTGGTATGACAGGAGTCTGCCTTTTATTTTGGCTTTTACCTAGCATTGTGACTTCTGCCTCTCTAATGAAAGTGATGGAGAAACATGGGGGTTGAAGCATTTGCATGGATGTATTAACCTCTATACTAGTCCATATAATTATCTGCATAGGTATTCTGAGAGTAGGCCACAGATAGTAAAGTGTATACTTTAATCTGAAAGCATACCGTGTGAAATTTGAATGTGTGACTGCTACCATGTGTCAGGTATATCTGCACTTTCACGTGTAGTCTGATATGTGTGGTGCAGCTTGTGAGAGGAACTTTAAAACTATACAGCCCATTATGCCCCTGCACAAATCTTGTCAGAGCTACTTAAGCATTCAGTACCAGAAGAAGAGATGTGTCAGCTAGGCAAGTGTCACCAAAGCATTCAAACACAGTTGCATACCTGATGTAGTGTAATATCTAAAGGCTTCTTTACATGTGTCATCTCACAGCTAAAAGGCAGAGAAGTAAATGAAGCCTTTAAGAACAAATCAGAAACAGAAGAGAATTAGTCATGTTCAAAGAACTTCAAATTGTAGAAAAACAACACATATGACGAGAAGGCAGAAACGGTATGAGGATATAAGAAGAATAATGTTTATAAGGAGAGTAATTCAAAATCAACAGATTGAACGTGTAGTAGATAAAGCTTTTGAGTTGGAACGAAAATTATTTATCTTCCTATTGAAAGATTGGGAGCACAAGATAAAACAATGGCGTTTATGATGGAGATAAGCAAGAGAAAAGACTGATTGTTGGACTTGGCCTTTTTGGCGGGTTACCCCTAAACTGTTTGCCTTTCTCCTTACCTTTTCCCTGAGCAGTATTGGTGGTTTTAGGCCTCTAGGCACTTTATCACTGCTGCCCAGTGTAAAGTGCGTGCATTTTGGGTTACAAGTGAGATTGGCCTACCATCCCATAGGAATGCATAGGGTATTCCCTGATGGATGTGGGTCAGTGGTAAATCCTGATATGAGAGGCGCAGCGTGGTCAAGTCTGGCATGTGTGAAATTGTATTAATAAATTCTGCGCAATGGTGTGTGCTGATTTGTTATTGTTATTTTAGAAATGCCACTTTTAGAAATTGGCATTTCTGTGTGCTATATGTCTGCCTGCCTGATGTGAATTGCATGTCTGACTTTTGAGTGACGGGGGCTGGTGAGGTGTGGGTAGCTCCAGGAGGGGCAGGATGAGTCAGCGCTAGGCTGAATGGGACATCTACATTTTGGGTAGTGAGAGGAGAAGTCCCTGGCCGCTGAATAGGAGTGTGCCTGCCGTAGTGAATGCTGGCTCCGCCCCCCTGTGGTGTGTCTGATGATGTGCCCCCGACTATCAATAGGGAAGAGGAGTCTGGTAAACAGAGTGCTCCAAAAACAGTTGCATCTGGTTTCCCAAGCCCTGTGCTGTGACCCAAAGGAAAATGAACTATAAATGTAGGGGCTGTGACCCCATGAAAAGGTTGTGTTGTTCTGTTCCTGACTTGAAGGGGGGGCTGCTGCTGGGCTCCAGGAGGAACCACCACTGGGGACAGCCTCCCTACAGGAGGGCCCTGTGTGCTGGCCTGCCTATGCCTGGCCCTTTCCCCCTGGATTCTTGGACTTCAGCGCCTGTGAGCGCTTTGCTTTCGTTTGCAAGAGCACTTTATTTCTTGCTCCAGGAGGGGATGGTGTGGGCTTCACAGCGTGAGCTGCACTTCATTCAAAGGGAATCCCTGGTGTAGGTATCCCCCGTGCTCAGTGGCTAAGCTGGAGCCCATCCCGTGTTGTTGCCGCCTTTGGAAATTGATTTCTCCAAACCGGTGCCCACCCCATATTGGTACTCTCTAGTGAGTGCCCATCCTGCTTTATGCCCATTTCTCAAGCGGGTACCCTCCCCGCCTTGCCAGATCTGCAAAGAAATCACTGCCGCAGCCTGGGGAGAAGAAGTGCCACAGCTGCGATGTGGAAGACAGGAAGCCTTGCCTGGACATTGGCGGAACTTCACCCGAGGCCCGGCCGGGACAGGAAGTCCGGTGAGCTTGTGCCGGGTTGGAGGCGGGGCTCCCGTGACTGGAGGAGAGCCCCGGGTGTCTGCCAAAGTCCTGTGACCCTGGGAGAGGGAACGGGTTTAGCCGACAAAAGAAAGGGGGCACCCGAGCCTCCCCGGCTCCCTTGACTGACCTGCCCTCCCCCAACCACAACAGGAGCAGAGAGCATCCCGCCATGACAGGAGCAGCCCAAGAAGCTCCGGTGACTGGGGCTGGAATGGTACTTTGTTGGGGCGGTTTGAGTGCCCGGGAGGGACCAAGGCACCTTCTGCTCCGGGCCGTGCTGTCATTATCCCGGCCCTGAAGGGCCACTGACCCACCTCCTTTGGGTGCAGAAGGAGCACCGAGGATCTTCCAAATTCGTCCTGCTAAGTTCAGCTACCCGCATGATAACGGGTGGTGGTGCACTATCAGGGGCAATATTGGATTAAGGTGGCATTACGAGGTGAGCCCCGGACAGCGCCCCGGCGTAGGGAACACTGACTGGGGGGACTGTAACCCTGTGGTAGGTGTACTACAGGTCCCTGCTGCTGATTAGGTTTAGGCCCACTGCAGATGACGTTCTGCATAACTGCCTCCATTACCGTGCCTTAATGCTATCCTTTACCAGTAGTTACTGGTTGTTGCATTATGTGTATGCCATAGTGTGAGGGGGGCTGTCTCTATGATGCTAATGTGTGCACTCTATAAGTAAGTTAGCCACATTGCACTGTTGATCATGATTATGCTTAATGTGCGCACTCCGCCAGTGTAATGTGATGCCTAATGTTTATGCCTCACGTGATTATGATTGCATAACGTGATTTATGTGATGTGATTCATGCGCCCTAATTTAGGCCTTTAACGTATTTATGCTGGTAGGGCCTATTGCGTAATGTGGTGATACTAAGGAGGTTTGGGGCCTAATGTGTTTTTATGCCTAATATAATTCATGCGCAAGGTGATTTGTGCATCCTATGTTTTATGTTACAAGATCTAGTTCTGAGTCTAGTATTTCACCAGTGGTTACCAGTTGTGCGTTATGTATGATTTACTTGTGCACTTCCGAAGGTTCTGACCGTGGCCCGATTGGCCCGGCCAGGTGTAAATAATCCCCTGTGAATATTGCCTAGTGCCTGTTGGCACAGTGTATATTGTGTGATTATGTTTCTAATGTGTTTATGACGATACAAAGGCTATTTTTTATATAACCTTGTGTGGAGATCTTTTTGTGGTGTGCCTAGGGTGTGTGTTGCGCAAACGCTTTACACATTGCCTCCGGGATAAGCCTGACTGCTCGTGCCAAGCTAACAAGGAGGTGAGCAGGTGTTATCTTTGGCATGTAACTCCCTTGTACTGACTAGAATGGTGTTTTTTTCCCTGGCTTTGGTGCAAGCCTTAGCCAACCAGAAATCCCATTTCTAACACTGATGAAAAGAGCTAACTGTTGGAAGAGTTTTACTGGTGAATGAAAACACACTTCCAGCACTGAGTCTTTCTTTAATGAAGATAGCTATTTTCAAGTATACACATTAGTATATGCAGGCGTACACAAGTTATTGTATATAAGTTGTATTTTAGCAGTATTAGCAGTATTCAACAGGAGCCTATTGTTATATTACAAAGATTTTAACGCAAATCTCCAAGTACAAATGTTAAACAAAATATTAGGCTATTACAAGGACTAGATCCATGTAAAATAAGAAAATATCCCAAGTTACAGGGACATTCTCTGGTTTGTTTTTCAAGAAAAGTGTGCCAAAGCACTTTTCATCATTTCAGAATTTTAGCTGTCCACCACTGTGAAACATGGAAGTTAGTAAGGAGAGTTTACTACATAAAAACTCCTGCATTATGTTTAAGAGAAATTGATACAGCTCTGTTGCATAGTTAGGTAGCAGATGTAAAGAACGTTTATGATGAAGTACAGTTTAATTTTTTTTGGGTTCTGAAGAGGAGTGTAGCGAAAGTGAGGACATGATATCTTAAGATTTAGTAGAACAGTAGAAAAAGATTATTATTCATGATTTTGCAGAAGAAATTGCAAATTTTAAGACTGTTTCCTGTTTGTATTTCTTGTCAACGTAATCACTATAGAAGTCAAACTAGGAATGTTGAAATATATTTAAAAAGTGAAAAAGAAAACATTAAGAAGTAGCAGCAATTTGCTCTTTATTTGTTTGTAGAAGGACAATTTGAGTTGTCCAGTGATCAAGTTATATGCAAGTACTGTTACACCAAATTAGAAAAAAACAAAATGCCAGCTCGAGCAGTACATACCAACTTGGTACCTATTCCTCAGGAACTGGCAGATTTAAGTATATATAAGTATATTGTTATCAAACATGTATGCCCATTCCAAGCCATAGTTCATATGGAGCCTAAGACAGGTAAGCTGTCATCAACAGATTTACAAAAAGGTCTCAAAGGAAGAGTTGTGTACTTACCTTTAGATTAAAAAAAAACGATATTAAAACTGTTGGTGTAGTCAGAGATGAAATAGAGCCAGTAGTTAGAATGGTGTACCAACAAAGTAAATCAAATCTGGTAAGAGTTTGAAGATATTAATAAACTTTGAAATGCTGCATTATACCTGGTACATAATAATATTTATTAAACTAATGTAAATGTTGATAAAGAAGTAAGATGCTTACAAGAAAAAACACTAATCTCAGCTGGCCAAATTGAAAAAGTGGAGAAATCCATGAGTGAAGAGATTTCTGAACATTATACCGTCCATCCTCTTCATTTGAATAGAATCATAGATACATAATTTAATAATTTCAAATGAAAGAAGCAAAAGGATCACCCATGAGTATATGGAAAAAAGTCTAGAAGCTTGATGTTTCCCCGGATTCAAGCATCAGAATACCGATCCAAGATTTCAGCAGTGCATTCCATATATATTTCTAGCTAGAGAACTCTGTTCTTTGGATCCTGTAAATGTCTGCAGGTATTTAAGCCATAGGTTTGAATCCATAATGCCATTTAAATTTATCTGAAAAAAAAAACATTCCACCACTTGGAGAGGTAACTGATTTCCTTTGAAAAAAGAGTACCAAGCCAGGGGTGCTCCTCATATACACATGCAATTAAGGATAAATAATGCAATGGGAATGCATGCTCTCATTGTAAAACTTAGAGGAGCAGTTCATCCCTGCATGCAGTGGGGCCTGCCAAGGCGTTCAGGGATCAACAGCAGGGCACCTTGACTTCTAAACAAAGGCCTGTACCCATGACCTCTAGGACAGAATGGCTAGTTTCTTCCGCTCTAAGAAAACAGAAATATATTCCACCTTGGAAACTGACAATGCTGGGACTCATAACCCACTCCCTGCTGACCCCCCCTCACGCCAGATAACTTTGCAACCCTGGCTGAGGAAGGTAAGCTCCTCACCTTCCCATTCCTGTCACCAGAGGATACAGACTAACTGTTAGGGGAAATCACCTCCGGCTCACTTTTGGAGCCCTGCCCTCTGAGGTTTCTGAAATTAGATCATTGTACCCCATCTCACCTCAGTTTTCAATGGAGCTATCTCGGCCGGGCAGTATCCTATTTTTTGGAAAACTGCAGTTGTCAAACCTCTTTTGGAAAAACCCTCATTGGATCCGGCTGAATTAAAAAACTACTGCCCATCTCCCTGTTACCTGTCCCAGCAAAAATTCGGGAGAAGCATTTGAATTCACATCTCAGCTCCTACTTAGAGGAATATCAGTTGCTTGATGGCTCGCAGCATGGTTTCAGAAGTAATCACAGCACAGAAACTGCATTAACCTCTGTAATTAACAACATTAGAGTTCAGATTGATGCCGTACCATGCTGTTGATTCTTCTTGACCTTCCTGTGGCCTTCCACACTAAATCTCCTTTGAGACTGGTGGACCGGCTCAAAGACATGGGGGTCGGGGACATTGCCCTTAAGTTGCTTACTTCATTCCTTAGTGACCGAGCTCAATTAGTGAAAATGGATCAATTCTTCTCTGCTCCTGGCCATTTGTTTTGTGGAGTCCCTTAGGGCTCTTCACTGAGCCCTACTCTTTTTAATATTTATGTTGCCGTTTTGGCAACGATTGTTATATCTTTTGGAATGGAGGTGTTGTCCTATGCTGAGGACACACAAATGATGGTGTCCATCACCAACAACATAGAGACGTCAGCAACTTACTTTAAAAACTGTATGCGGGCAGTCTCTTCTTGGATGGTAGAAAACTATCTTAGATTGAACGGGGACAAAACTGAGGTTTTGATCTTCAGAAACCAACATCATATCTGGTCCAATACCAGGTGGCTTAAGAGTCTTGGCCCCTGTACTTGTCCAGTGTCTCAGTGGAAAACTCTCTGTGTTATTGTGAACAACTCTCTTTCCTTGGGCCCTCAGATCAATTGAACGGTGTCCACCTGTTTCTGGACTATCAGGATTCTCAGGAAAATCTCGCAATTTCTATCCTTATCCTTAGCCTCTCGTAGGCAGGCAGTTACCGCTTTAGTGTTATCTAGCCTGGATTACTGTAATACCCTCTATTAAGGTACTAACATGGCACTTATCCATTGTCTGCAGTTGGTACAGAATGCGGCAGCCAGGCTGGTGATGGACCTTCCTAAATACCACTCAGTCTCAGCCAAAGTTAGAGAGCTGCATTGGCTCAACTTGTATCAGAGAATACTGTTCAAGGCTCTTTGTCTCACGCACAAGGTCTTCTACAACTTAGGCTCTGAAGGTATTAAATGTCTTTTTCTCGATGTTATGTTCTTACCAGGCAGCTAAGATCAGCCAATAAAAATCTACTGGTAGTTCCTAGGTTTAAGAAAGTCAGGTGGGCGGGGCAGAGTCATCACCGTAGCTGCCTCTAGGCTCTGGAACTCATTCCCCAATGCAATCTTAGGATACGTCTTCCATTCTCTCTTCCACAAGGCTTTGAAGACCTGCCTTTTTACCAGCTCATCAGTATGAGTCTCTCAGGTCTCTGTTTGATTGCCCTTTCCGCAGCGCCTTGTCGCCTTCGGGCAAAGTTCCTGCTTTACAAGATCATTATTGTTTCATTCATTCATTCATGGTGGCCCTGCTGGGGGGCCCCTATGTTGACTTCTGGCAGATTTTCTCTGACATAAAGGCCAGCACAGAAACGCTGTTGGAATCCAAAATTGCAATCCCTCAGGTGGAAAGAGCCGTCCTTGGGAATACCTAAATCATTCAGACTGGTGGACGGGCTCTCGGAGCCCATCAAAAGCGTTTCCGACCATCATAATGGGTCGGTCAGAAAGGAATCCGAGCGTCCAATTACGATGCGTTAGGAATGGATTCAAATGATGATCATAGCCATTTCCTAATGCATCTTAATTAGCCCCCAAATAGTATTTGGTGACCTACTACAACATACTCCTGTTAAAGGTCAACATGTTTTTAAAATACTTCTCCATGATGACACAAGAAAACCTTTAGGAAGTATTGGGAATGTAAATATTTTGTTACACTTAGAATATAAAGAACTTGTTAAGAATTGCAACAAGTCAATGTATGACGTTACAATGCATACATTTACAATGCATGCCTTTACAATGCAGTTTTTACATCGCAACATCCTTTACAACGCACTCCATTATATTTTGCATGACACTATATCGAATTTTTAAAAAATACCTTTACAACGCATTCCGTTACATCGCATTATACCTTTACAACACATACCATTGCAACGCATACCATTACATTGCATTTAAGGTAAGTATTGGATAGTATAGGGGTAAAAATTACTATTCTAACTCCAAGGGGTGCAACAGTAGGGTAAGTGTTGGATAGTGTAGGGGTAGAAATTACTATTCTAGCTCCAGGGGTGCAACAGTAGGCTAAGTGTTGGATATAGTAGGGGTAAAAATGACTATTCTAACTCCAGGGCGTGCAACAATAGGGTAAGTTTTGGATAGTGTAGGGGTACTATGGGTTGTAATGGTATGCATTGTAATGGTATGCGTTGTCAAGGATGTTGCGATGTAATGACTGCGTTGTAAGTGTTGTGTAAAGGATGTTTCCCGTAACAAGCAGGTGATGAAGATTATAGAACTATTATTAAAGACATAAGAATTGGTATGTTGACAAAACATGCTAAACAAGCTATAGAGAATTGGCTTATAAGGAACTTGTTTACATCTAAAAAAACAGCAGCAGAAGTAATACATAATATGCTTGTAGAATCCATAATTTACCTCGTGCCTACACTGCAAGAGTGTTCTACGTTTAATGACCAACTACTTAGAAGGGAAAAACAACTAATTCTGGAAATTCAAGCTATTGACAAAATCGAACATCAGGGAGTAACAATTCTATTTACTGAAAACCTACAGGCTAAATTGGATTCTTTGGAAAAGTCTGTATCTAAAACTGAAGATTGTAAAAGTGTTTATATATAGGTAAAAAACTGTCAAGTAAGTTTGCGGTCTCATTTGAATGAAGGAGAAGTATCAGTAAATGGAGCAATGGGTAAGTTGTTGATTCTGTTCGTTTTCTAAATAGAAATAAAATTGAATTTTTGAATATAAAATGTTACCAGATTAATGAAGCAAGACAGATTGGGCATCGTGTTGTACATTTTGTGCTTGTAAAGGACTTGTATGTTTGAAGACAACGGTTTCCTCTGTCTCTAGCATATGCAGTAACTAGACATAAATCTCAAGGTTTAAGTATAGACAGAGGTTTTGTAAATATTGGAAGTATTATGTTCAAAGAGGGAACGGCATATGTTGCATAGTCTCGAGTAAGAACATTGTCCTGTTTGTATTAGATAGATTATTGCTGAAGCTGATTGTGTAAGAGAGTACAATGGTTTAAGAAGACTTTAAGCTCCTAATTTAGATGAATACCTAATATATCAGAAATGTATAATGTGCCCAAAATGGAAATATATCAAACCATCAACTGAAGTTGAGGATTAGAAAAGCATTGCTGAGAACATTGAAGGTGTAAAGAAAAAAAAGTGGAAAGTGATGCTAACATTGTGGGATGCCAGTTAGAAAGCAGTTCAGGTATAAAGCGTTATCTTAATGTGATTATGAATGTAATATTTCATTAACCACGTCTTTATCATGAAATCATGGAAAACCATGAAAAAGGTTCTGTACAGTACTACATAATTTATTTCAACAGTTGGTTACTGACAGATGTAAAATACATACTGCTTCTATCATTGTACATCTTTTAGATATATGTACCGGTTCATTGACATTTACGCTCAACATACAACATGATGCACAAGCATTTCTAATGCTCATGCTTGGAGTATTAAAAGATGAAGGAATAAATACTGATAACTTATTTGAACTAAGTTCTAAATGGGACCATAAGTGTGGATTCTGTTTTGTAGTTCTACCACTGAAATATGTAGCGAACAATTCCTATACTTAACGATACCAGACTGCAAATCAGTGCCTTTTACCAAATGTATTAAAACAGCAAATCAAGATATGACATGTTTATATTTTAGATCAGAGATGTTCTCTACATTAAAAATAGAATGATTTTGGAAACAAACATTTCATATTTTAAAGGAAGTAAAATATCTATTTCAGGAACAACTTATACAACAGTGGCTATTCTTTTTCATGAAGGACCTACTGCAATATCTGGAGACTATACTGTTTATTTAAAGTGTAACAATGGATGGACACATTGCAATGAAGCCCACCTGGAATTCAATGCTAGATTGGATTCTCAGTTATCAAATTCGTATATGTTATTTTTCCAGCCACTGTTCTAAGAACATAATTGTGCCTATTGGGGGTGATGTCAATATAAAAACCAGTACGCATTGGATTCTATTAGTATTTATAATTAGTGTTCTGATTATTATTTTTCCTAATAGACAAAACATTTTGAAAAATGACTTTAAAAAGCATGTAGGATATATTTTTGTTCCTAACATTGTACCAGGTGTAATACTAATAGTAAATATGTTATGTATTTATATTAAATAGTAGAGTCACTGTAGATTAAAGAAGTGATTAAGAGAATGCAGTTAGTATTAAGCATAGTTACACATATTGATAATGATTTACTATGCTGTTTATGACTGTTTTCCCCACTGTTCAATGATGATCCTTCATTCAATTCATTGTGTATGGCGAAGTTATATGCATTCTGAGAACAGTAAAAAAGGGAAACTGAAACTGATATCTAATTATAAAATAATGTCATGTTCGGAAAAATGTAATATTATGATTTTTCTAATAAAATGTGGGTATATAATACTTTTTCTTTTTCTTCTTCTTTTTAATAGCAGGTACTCTTCAACATTGAAAAGACCTTTAGTACTGTTTAGGACAATACTACTCTAAAAACAGATTTATTAAATGATGTCTCTAAATTAATTTTAAAGGTAAGAATATATAACATAATATTCATGATATACAGGATAATCAGTTAACATGTATTAACATGTCATTTTTGTCTAACACACATAATCTACTACTTACAGACTACTTTAAAAGTGTCATCCTATTCCTGAAAAGCACGAATGCACTCATGTCCTGAAAAAATACTGACACAAATAAAAGTGGAATAATAATAGTTTGTCTTTTATTTTGCACATAGACCTTCTATTGCCAAGGCTCCGTGTGCAGGCTCTACTGTGAAAAACTTAGATAGTATATGCAGATGCATAATTTTGCCAATCCATTCTTCTCGGAATAGTTCCACGGATTGTCCCTCTGATTTTTCAGGGAACTCTACAAAGCGAAGGTTGGAGCTCCATGAATGGCTCTCCGCGTCTTCCAGCGGATTGTCAGTTTCTGTAGGGAGGTCACAGTTTCATGGAGGGACACTGCTTCAGATTCTAGATTCCCACCACCTTTTCAGTAGTAGTCCCTCGGTCTGCAACTCCACGTGGGTCTGCTCGTAGGAGTGTTACCCGTATGGCAACATAATCTGTTTTATGAACAAGCTCTGTGCATGTGGTTTGAATTGCTGCCATACAATCCGATAATGTGGGCTCTTTGGGGAGGTTACCATGCTGTGACTGCTAGGCTAATTCCACTTGCATTTTAGTGGCCTGTCCCGTCAGTGCGAGACCCTGAGTGTAGTGGTTGATTTTATGGGATTGGGAGGGTTTGGTGATCTTGTCTTTGCTTATGATGATGCCGTAATTTACCAGGGGACAGGCCCTCCTCTGATTAGGTGCTATATGTGGTGTCTCCAAGGCTAGTGTCAGTTGTTATTGGGCCACCAGTGTGGCGGTGTTATAATTGATGTGAGAAGTTGGCCTGGTATATGCACCAGTCCAAACAACCGCTATTGAAGATTAGCTTTAATACAACCTTTATTGAAAGCTATCCTAGTGGTAGCTATGGAGAGCAGCCTTCAGGCTAAGTCTTGAATGAGTGTAAAGCAGCTTGGTTTACCAGATTGTAACTTCTCGAATGACCAAATGAAAGGAAAACTACACAAGGTATATATAAAATATATGTATTTATTACTAAACACACTCTACTAACCTCTTTATGAGATTAGAGACCAAGATACACAATATCAACACACTAGAACGGAATTGCACAATATACAATGGGCCGCAGGGGGGAGACCAAACCATATATTAAGAAAGTGGTATAATAACCATGACTTGACTAGTCACAGTGCCTAGTGTATGTAGAATCACTGGGACCCCATGGAACCACCCAAGTTAATGACTCAGGGGACCCACAGGGGACGCATGCAGTTTGAGAACACAGCCGTGAGCTCCTTACAATCCTATGGGAAAGTTGTGGTTGGAATTATAACGATTTGGGACACTTCGGAGAGGACTTAGAGCAAACCCTTTCATAATGAGAAGGTTCTAAGGCCAGCACCCAGGTGAGCACTGGAGTACTCGTGTTACCTCACCCCGGGAAGCCAGGTGCATAGGTGTCAATTGGTGTCGGGAATCGTCAATGTTTTCAGTGGCGAGGGGTAAAGGGGATAGAGTCTGGGACACTTCAGGGTGACCAGGGGCATGGTAAACCACTGCCCACCAATGTCCGGTGTTTCAGGTGCAATGAGGTGAAGCTTGACTCCACTGCCACGACCAGGAGATCTTGACGATGACCAGAGTCCACAGGCAAGCTGTCCCATGAAGGATGTTGAGTGCTGGGGGGTCGGTGTCTGGATCGGAGACCAACAAGCCTTGGCAACAGCAACCCATGTAGTGAGAGTAAAAAGGCTTCGATGTGGACCAGCAAGGTCCTGGTGACTCCCCAAGTGATGGAGAGCCTGGGCGTGTCTTTAGCAACTAGGTAAGCTTGTTGAAAGTTACAATACCCTTCTCAGGGACCCATAAGTCGATGGACAAGGGATCGCGGAGGGACCTTGAGAGGAATCACTAAATACCAGCCCACGGGTCACTCGTGGAGTGTAGGCCTGTAATATTTGATGGAATCACTGATCGAGGTCTGGGCTACAAGTAACCCAAAGCCTCAGGGATTGCCAAAAAACATATGCTGCTGCAAATGTGCACAGTGTCCAGTAGTTCAGGTTGCATGGTCCCCACAAGGGCTTTGGATCTCAGGTTTGCTGAGAGCACAGATTGGCCTCAGGGATGCTTGGAAACCCATCTCCTGTGTTGCAAAGTCTTCAGAGTCCTTCAGGAGCTGCATAGTTGCAAACTGGGCAGATGCGTCTTTGGTGTCTGCCTTGCAGGAGAGTTACTCCTTTACTCCCAGAGAGATTCTTCAGTCATCCAATGAAGTGTAGATAGTTGAAGTTCTGGTAGTCTGTAGCAGAGTTTCATCCAGGTAAATCCAAAGTCCTGTAGTCAGGGGTTCCTACTTTATACCTAAGGAAGGGGTGGGACAAACTCTGGGGATCCACCTATGGGAGGGTCAGGACAGAGGGGTGGCTACACCCATGTCCTTTGTCCAGTTTCACGCCAGAGCAGGAGCTGAGTGCCCCTACAACCGGTTTGAGCTGGACAATGCACAGGGACACCAAATGTACCCCCTATTCAGACATCAAAGCACTCAGCCCCCCTGCTGGAGTTTCGTCCAGCAGCAGCAGGACAGACAAGTGTCTTTGGCTGGCAGCATCCATTTTGTGACGTCAGGGTTCTGTGAAGCTGGTACCGGGAGTACCGGTGTAGTCATATTTCTACCTCTAGGAGGGTGGAATCATACCTCCCCGCCACTACTGGCGGGGAGGTAGGATTCCAAGGTGTTTGTCACCAAACACAACATGTTTCCTTGTAGCCATTTCAAAGTTAGCATTTACCGCTAGGTTATAATGCACTTAAGAGTATATGGTTGGCTGCATCACAGAACAACTCCAGAGAATAGATTCCGAAGGCTGCAGGGGGGCCCTGCTCATGCATGGGCATCCTCTCACACAAAACCCAGCACCCTGCCTTCAAGATTGATAAGGTCTGCCATAGGGGTGACTGATAGGTTTATATGTGCAGTGATCTAAGGTAGGCATAGGGAACATATATCTAAGTAAGGGGTGCATACACCAACTTACACAGGCTGCTGTAGCAGGCCTGTTGTGTCATTTTGAATGGTCTCTCAGGGGTGGCATACTACATGCTGCAATCCGTGAGAGACCTCTGGGACACCTATGCCGTGGGTAAATAGGATACCATATACTAGGGACTTATAAAGGAACCGCAGAATCCAATCTATGGTGTACTTAAAGTACACTTGAAACAACAAGAGAGGAAGGGAAAGGAAAAAACGCTCCTACTCCCCTCGGGTCAAAATACAATAGAACAACAAAGGAGCGTTACTTTTGGGATGGACTACATATGGAGCTGGCAAGTATGCTAGTACTATGTCTTAAGTCATTTGCAAAGAAAACCTCTGTAGGTTAAAATGAAGGCCCTCACTCACCGACCTAGTCGGTGACATGCTTCATTATCGGGCCCCACCAGGAGTGGCCGAATGCCACCCTGGTGTGCTGCGACGCCAGAGTTACTGCGGAGCTGGTGTTTTTTTTGTGAGTGTGAAGTTAAAGTAGTATTAAAAAAGTCACAACTGAGTCAAAAAAAGAATTTATTTGTTTTGCCAATCGGAATAAATTAAAAAGGTGTAGGATAAAGGACCAAATTAAAAGTCCGTTATTATCCTAGTGTAAGGTCAACATGTTTCAGTCTATGTGATTTGGTATATCAGGCATTCGTCAGGACCAGAGAAGTGAGGTGAAAAATACAGCCCCGGTGGTATGGGCGCGCTAAGGCCCACCCTAGCCTGGGGTCAAATATGTAAAAAAATACAAAAACGTATTCTGTGATTCCAAAGTGTTGGAGTGGAACCGAGTTTATTGAGTTGCGCTAAAGTCTAAGACGCCATGGATCTCGGGAGGGGGTGTTAGCAATATGGCACACCGCCCTGTTGGCTAAACACCCGTTTGGCACCTGCTACGTCCTCCTCTGCCGGACCCCGAAGAACCCCGAGTTCTACCTGGCGGCCAAAGCATGGAACTCCCTCCCCGCACACCTCAGAACTACCCAGGACCATTTCGTCTTCAGGAAACACCTCAAGACCTGGCTCTTTGAGCAGCAGTAACTCCCCCCCCCCTCTTCAGCGCCTTGAGACCCTCACAGGTGAGTAGCGCGCTCTATAAATGGACTGATTGATTGATTGATTGATTGATTGATCAGTGTGCCGCACGTCACTGATCCCACTGAGCAGCACGAGCAGAATCAGATAATGCATCTCCTTGTGCATCCAGTATGTTTTCTCCCACCAGCCTGCCTCTCAGTGTTTCAAAGAGGCATTATTGGAAATGAGAGAGATTCCCCTTTCTAGCAGTGCCTTTTTTAAAACAATCCCTGCTCATGGGTCACAGACGCACCACAATCCATAAACAGTGATCCACTAGACCCCAGAAAATTCTATTTTTGACATCCAGTTTGTGTGCAGTTCTCTGAAAACAGTTCATAGGTCACTGTGCTATATGAGGATTCCAACCTATGAGCTGCAAGTATCAAAAGGATCTCTGTGACAAAATCAGTAACCCACTGAGCTATTACAAAAAAATTGGTTTGTGTTCTGTGCAGCTGGCGTATTATCCCTCTATGTTACTTTGTGAATTGGCATGAGCCAAAAGCTCTGACCTCACTCCAACAGGAACATAAATCACCAGAGCAATCTTTTATTGCAGCCTGAATTTTTTTTTTTTTTTTAATTTTACATTCTTCTGGATGGTTTGTTACTACCCCCTTCTGTCACCATTTTATGGAGTATTAATATTTCCTTAGTCAGATTGTATTTTGAACATTGATTGCTGCTCTCTGTTCCTGTTTGCACAATAGGGAGATGCTGTGTACATTTTCCACCTTGGATCTACTGCCAAGTTGAAAACTCAACCGAAGTGGGATTCTGGATTGCATTTTTGCACATTGACTGTTGCTATTGAATTATTTTTTACAGCACAGGTTAGGACATGTCCTGTTATCCCTCTCCATCGCAGCTAATTCCAAATTGAACGTTCTGCTGAGGATGAATTCTGGATTTTATTCTGTACTTGAACTATCTGATATTTACTGCTCTTCGCACATTTTTGCATTTTTTTAGGATATGCCCTGCCACTTCATCCTGTCTGCTGTTAATGCCAAATTATTTTTTGTCTCGCAGCTAATTCCAAATTGAACGTTCTGCTGAGGATGAGTTCTGGATTTTATTCTATAATTGAGCTATCTGCTATTTACTGCCCTTTGTACATTTTTTGCACTTTTTAGGATACACCCTGCCACTTCATCCTGCCTGCTGTTAATTCCAAATGTTTTTCTGTAAAAGCGTTTTTTTCTTGCTGTTGACCAAATGCTTGAGGCCATTGCGACTCTGTTTTTGTCCACAAACTAAAAAAGATACCTTTAGTTATGTTTAATTTTTCTTAAGTAATAATCTGTATGCACTTTTATGTGGACCTCATATGAGTTCCAAATCTCAATAAAATGTTAATTGAATTGTAGCCTGACAACTGCTTGGGACACAAGGAACTCTGCAGCACGTGCTTTTAAACCCATAAGTAATTTCAAATCACAGCGTTCTCTTGAGCTCAGCGGCAGGTACTGCTGCATGACCATGTCCATCAATAAAGCATCAGCCAGCTGTGCTCTTGGAAACCCTTGTTACTAGGGATTCAGGTCATAGTGGTGGTTGTCCCTCTCATTTAGGGTAGGGTAACTATTGCTAGATTTTCCTGCCTGGGGCACGGTGGTCTCGGTCAGGGAATAGCTTTCTGGACCCCAGAAATAAGAAGAAAGCTTTGGAAGCCTGCAGTTTATGTTTTATGTTAATGTTTGCAGAATTCAAGCACATCCATTCCTCATCATGACTCTTACATTTATTGTTGAGTTGTGACATCAAAACATGTGAATAGGCTAAGGACAAAAAGCCAGATGCAATTGTTTGTTTGTTCTTGATGGAGGTCTGCCTGTAAGTCATTCCCTGGTTATTTACACTTAATGCCTACCCATTTGTTTGCACCCATAGATTTAAGGCCTGATTCACAAAGGGTCTCCTTACTCCTGGTGAGACCTCAAGGAGGCCCTTTGTGAATCAGGCCATTAATTGTGAACAGGAAGAACAATGAACAATACAAAATAGTTTAATGAATATAATTGTATGGGTCTGCCTTTTAACTGATCATTATTTTGTTATGTTGAGATGTATTATTATAAATTATTTTGGATTCACTCAGTTTGTAAAAAGTAATATGTAGTTTCAGCATGAGCATTTCCGACTGCTGAACAATAGTTCTTAATATATACATTTCAGATCTTGAGTAGAACAGGGTTAACTTTTAATTTTGCTGGTGACATTTTTGATGACACAGTTTTACATTTTTCACATTCCTAATCTTCAAGGAAACCTTCCAGATCCACTGTTCTGTATCTGTGAAATTGTCTCTGCTTTTCACAAGGAAGACCAGGAAGCTGTTAGCTGGGCCAAAACTGCTTCCAGAAACTGAAGAAAAGGAAGGACAGTCAGCCAGCTGTGTGCTGTGAGCAGGGTGGACACACAGGCTGTCGTCATCAAGCCCACCCTTGCTACTATGAGCAATTAGAGAAATAGAGGGAGAGCCAGAGGAGCTGACCATGTATAGGGAGGATTGTAGGCATGAAGGCTGCTGTACGGCCTGGTCATGGACCAGACCTTGCAACCGGACCCTGTAACATATGGCTGAATGCTATTCCCAGCTGATTTGGATGTGCACTTAAAACTATTTTTAGGGTAGACAAGGACACATTTCTTTTTTCACTTTGGAGCGTTGGTTTTCGTTCCTTTTAGAAAAGTGATGATGATGAGAGAGTGAGCAAGTTGTTGTGAGCCTGCCAATCGCTCCTTGGTGGTTTCTTACGCGAGGCACTCCCTAATCACTCATTTTATTGCTGACCTATCAACAGATGTGAGAAGCACCTTTGGAGCATTGGACCTGTATTTGATTTTACATACACATATGGGAGGGTTCATAAGTAGGTATTAGACCCTTCCCCGCTAGAATAGAAGCAGGGGGGGGGACATGACATTTTGACATGGTTTGTAGTGCTCAATATGGACCTTTTTTGCATAAGGCACAGGGTCGGTGCAAGGCTTGAAAGCATTCCAGACCCTGGACAGGAGCCCACTGTACATGGCAAGAGAGGGTGAACAGTTGGTTTGGCAGCATGGTGGGGGTGGGTGCAAGGCATGATCTGGCCTTCAGAGCAGCGCACATTGGAAAACGAAGATCAGTGTTGAAAAATTCAAAATCTAAATATGGAGATCGGAATCCTAAAGAAGGACAACTTGTGAAAACAAAACTGTGCAAGTCTATATGCTTTACAAGCATGGCACTACCTCATGTCTCTGATTCCAATGATGTATTTCATCGACCTCCCAGAGTAACAGGATATAAGGATAGTAACAGCAAGTCACAGCTGGAGCAACTATATATCACATTTGCCTAAGAAAGACTCTATGGACTGTGATGAATGTATACTCTGGGCACTGAGTATGGCTGGCACCGTTTGAAAGTCTAGTGAGAGTTCTGTGGCTTTATGGGACACTTTGTCCTTCTTGTCTTTGCTTAGGTGTTCACCATAGCCCGTCTGATGTAAGGCTTCTGTCCAAATAGTGCACACACATCTTCTACGCCTGCCGATTTGCAAGCTTAGGAAATGTAAGGCCTCATTATGTGACGGCTATCTCATCCGCTGTATTACGAGTCCCATTATATCCAATGTTTATATAAACTTTATTGCTTGATTTAAAAAAACTTTTGCAAATTACAAAATATAAAATATTTAAAAGTATACATATAAAAGAGTATGTGAGTTCCAGTCCAGTGTAGAAAAAAACGGCAGATGTACCTTACCAAGTTCTTATGCTAGTGGAGATTCACAGGTTTGGGTTCCATCACAAAGATTTTTTGCTGCTTGATCCAAGTACCTTACTAGGGCGCAGTTTAGTTTGGTGTTCCGAGGATCAAAGCTTGCCAGAACTGCTGCTCTACACGATCTAACCTTGTTTATGTTCCAGAGTTTCCTTATATCCAATGGAATATAATGGAACTCAAAATATGGCGGACAGGATATTCATCATGTTTGTGATGGAGTAACCTGTCCGCCAAATGCATAATCAGGCTCTTAGAGTGAAGCATCACGAAGGACAGGCAGTGCTCAGTTTGTGGCGAAGTTTTCCAGAGCTCAAAACTGGAACTTATCTATGACAGTCCACCACACGGTAGCAGTGTGAGTCTGTGTTTAGGTACAGTACATAAGAAGAGATTTAAAAATTCTATATACACTACAAATTATATTAGCAGTGCAAGCAGGCCTTTCCTACAACCTTGGGTGACTTTGAATAGTGTACATTGTTACATGTATAGGTGTGTGATGTTTAGTAGGTATTGTTGCAACTGCCATTTGGCAGCGTTGCAAGGGTAGCACGTGGTGCGAGCTGCAGTGACCTACTGGGAAATATCTTGAGCTCTAGCACTTATGTTTTTCTTTTGTATTTCTTTTTTTACAAATTAAGTACTTGCAATCAGCGTGTAGAGGTAAGCACCTTCTCTGCTGCATCCCAACAGAATATTTCATAAAGACTGATGGCCATGTAATTTCGGGATCCCTAGGCACCTGCATACACCACACTATACATACAAGCAGGACCTTGATGACCCTAAATTTCACATTTTCAATATCACTGGCTGTTAGAAAATTGAAATAACATTTGTGAAGGTGGAGCTGCAAAATAAATCTCAAATAAAGGGAAAAGTTATTGACTCGTCTTGTACCAGTTTGGTGAACAGATTGCCTAATGCAGCCGAATAATAGGACAACAATATGGGAAGCCTCCACCCTCCTTTTTCAAAAGGAAGGTGAAGAAACCAGATGGCCAGTTGGGGTCTTCTAAACCCCATAATAAAGATGAAATGGACACCTCTAATTTTCAAAATGAGAAGAATGGAAAACAGACGAGGAGTAAATTACATAGGTCAAGTAGTTCAAGTGGCAGGATAATCTTATTGAAGGTAGCATGCCCTAAATGAGCGAGCCGCAGGTTGTTTAGGATTCATTAGTTCTTCTCAAATTGTCATATTTGGCAGTTTACCACATTTTTTAGCTCGTACATTTTCTGAACTGAATATTCTTCAATTAGAGGCAATTGGCCAATATTCAATATTTTAGTTTTGTATTTGTTTAAATTTCAACCTGAGTCGACCCCAGAGGAAGCAGCTGCAATTTCAAATGCTGGCATAGCAGACAATCAATACACATCATCAGCCAGCATTTTCATTTTAGTTCTGAAAAAAATGTATGGAGTAATGTCTGGTATGTTAATCAAATCCACAATAAAAAGGGTTCCCTGTATAGGGTATGAAGATAATATGACAAAGAACTACCTTCCATGTACCAAGGGTGACATTAAATGGGACTGAAGCAACTATCCCTCTTCAGACGTGGTATATGGCTTGCATCCTCATAAATATTTCTACAATGGTAACCCAAACCCGTGCATAGCCTTCTCAGTGCAAAGAGATATAAGATACAGTGGTTGTTGCCTGACATCCACACAAGCAATCACTGCAAGGTTAGTGTGTCCAATTCTATCACTTCCAGGGATAAAACCATCTTGCCAGGGATTCTCAAAGATGGGACGCAAGCATTTTATTTGAATGTCTGAACATGAGAGTGAAATTTGGTGGTAGAAACTGAAGAGGAGCTTCATCTTTCTGAAGACCTTATTCCAGGCTAGAGTCCAGGAGGGAGGAATCAGTGATACTAATATGATTTCAGTGATTTTCTGAATGAAGAATTGAACTGATAAAATTCACTTGGGTTGACATCAGTGTCTGCAGTGTTTGCATGGGATTTAACACCAAACTTCTAGCAGGACCTCCAGCACACCAGGCTGATATACTGCTTCTTTTTGTTTCTGAGTCAGACAAAGTCTGAACAACATATGTGATCAAACCATTAACTGCAGACATGATCATCAATGCGGCTTCCTCCTGAAGTATAATTGAGTAGTATATAAAATGAAGTCACTGCAATGAGCTCAGAAATGGGACAGCAATGCTGTGTGAAATTGATCATTAACCTCTAGAATGATTTGACAAGCTAAATTATCTCGAGCCTGGGTGGCGGTAAGGTAGCTGGCTTTCCCCCCAAAATGAACCACCAATATACGGATGATCGAAGCGGCTGAGGCACAGCCTTAGCATAAAGTAATTTAATCTGAGATCAAATGCAAATCAATTCACACCAAATGATTTAGTGGTGTGACTTCTTAGAATATATTGCCGCAATATGTTTTTATTCATCCTCTACTAGCCTGCAGTAGAGATTCCTCCCTCTAAGCTAATGTATGTTGTTGGTAGAATACTGCAAAGTAAAGCCACAAACAGCAGCTTTTATTGCATGCCTTACTGTAGAGTTGTATTGTGTTTGAAAATGATTTTCTAAAAATTCTTTTACCATAATTCTTAATCTAACTAATGGCTGCAGTATATGACTCTTTGAAATAGTACACTTGGGTAATAAGTCACCTCATTTACTTGCTTTTAAAGCAATGTGTCTTCTTCAAGAGAACATGGTCTATGCGGAATTATTCGTATAGATATAAATTCTTGTAGGGCCTTATAGATATTCACTTTCTGCTAACGATTTCTATATTTGTTGTAGTAATTTTTGCATTGGTTGAGCTCACTGATGTAGGAGAGAGTACAGGGGTTTTTCTTGTGAATTTAGGATAGGAACTTATTTATGGTGTTACCTGTGTTGTATTTATAGCAATTTTGAGAGCTCTTCCGTTGAGAGAAGTTTAGTGGCGTATATAGAGCTAGCTTTCAATTATTGTAAGAGTTTCTGGACAAAGAGGAGTTTTTAGTGTCTGCAGCACACGTTGTATTGGTAGATGCTGGACTTAGCTATAAAGATTTGGAATGGTGAAAAAGAAACTGAATATGTTTCATGATGAAACAGAAAACCACATTGAATTGAAAGTGATACATAATGAAATAAACATGAAATGTGTTGATATAATCATGGCCTTGATTGAAATGGGTATTACACACATGCAATATGGAATTAGAAATGTTGGAGTGATTATGACATGTGTTAAAGTGAATATGATAAGTAAGTAATCAAAAGTCAAGTCAAGTCAAATTAAGTCAAAAATTTGTATAGCGCACTACTCACCTAGAGGGTCTCAAGGCGCTTGAGGGGCTGGGGGGGTGGTGTTCGTTACTTATCAAATAGCCAAGTTTTGAGTTGTTTTCTGAAGGAGAGGTGGTTCTGTGTAAGGCGGAGGTGGGTGGGGAGAGAATTCCAGGTTTTGGCCGCTAAGTAGGAGAAGGATCTTCCTCCCATGGTGGCTCTTCGGATGCGTGGAATCGTGGCGAGGGCTAGATTGGACGATCGTAGTTGGCGGGTGGGGGTGTAAAAGGTCAGGCGCGTGTTGAGGTATTTGGGTCCCAGGTCATGGAGGGCTTTGTGTGCGTGGGTGAGGAGACGGAACGTTATTCTCTTGTTGACTGGGAGCCAGTGAAGGTCTCTCAGGTGACCGGATATGTGATTGTGGCGGGGTATGTCTAGGATGAGTTGGGCGGAGGCGTTCTGAATGCGTTGGAGTTTATTCTGTAATTTGGCTGTGGTTCCGGCGTAGAGGGTGTTTCCGTAGTCCAGTCGGCTTGTGACAAGAGCTTGGGTGACCGTCTTTCTTGTTTCGGTGGGGATCCAGCGGAAGATCTTTCTGAGCATACGTAAGATGTTAAAGCATGATGATGAGACGGCGTTGACTTGTCTGGTCAACGAGAGGGAGGAGTCTAGAATGAATCCCAGGTTGCAAGCATGGTCTGTTGGTTTGGGTGCGCTGCCCAGGGCCGGTGGCCACCATGAGTCGTACCATGCGGAGGGGGATGATCCTAGGATGAGGACTTCCGTCTTGTCAGAATTCAGTTTTAAGCGGCTGTTCTTCATCCACTCGACAAAGTCTTTCATCCCTTCGTGTAGGTTAGTTTTAGCGGTGTTTAGGTCTTTGGTGAGGGAGAGGATCAGCTGGGTGTCGTCGGCGTAGCAGATGATGTTGAGGTTGTGCTGGCGTGCGATGGATGCGAGGGGGCTCATGTAGACATTGAAGAGGGTGGGGCTGAGCGATGATCCTTGTGGTACGCCGCAGATGACTTCGGTGTCCTCTGACCTGAAAGGGGGAGGCGGACTCTCTGGGTTCTTCCAGCGAGAAACGAGATGATCCAGTCCAGTGCTTTTCCTTGTATCCCGACGTTTCTGAGGCGTTGTACAAAGGTGCTATGACAGACCGTGTCAAATGCTGCGGAGAGGTCCAGGAGGATGAGGGCAGCTGTTTCCCTGTTGTCGAGAAGTGTTCGGATGTCGTCTGTAGCTGCGATGAGGGCGGTCTCTGTGCTGTGTTTGGCTTGGAAGCTGGACTGTGAGGGGTCGAGGGAGCCATTAGATTCGAGGAAGGCTGCGAGCTGATTGTTGACGGTCTTCTCTATGACCTTGGCAGGGAAAGGGAGGAGCGAGATGGGGCGGTAGTTCTTATGTTCAGTCGAGTCTGCTGTGGGTTTCTTCAGTAGAGCACTCAGTTCGGCATGTTTCCAGTTTTCTGGGAAGATAGCGGTGTTCAGGGAGCAGTTGATGATATCTCGGAGATGGGGTGCGATGATGGAGTCGGCCTTGTTGAAAATGTGGTGGGGGCATGGGTCGGTTGGTGATCCGGAGTGTATGGAGTTCATCAAGCGGATGGTGTCTTCAGTGCTGATTGGGTCCCAGGTGCCAAGGGTGGTGGTGGGGTGCTTCAGTTCGGTGGTGGTGAGGGGGGTGGACTGGTCGCCAAAGCTGTTATGTATGTCAGCGATTTTGCTGTGGAAGAATGAGGCTAGAGAGTTGCAGAGGTCTTGAGAGGGAGAGATGTCGTTAGAGCCGGCGCTGGGATTGGTTAGCTCTTTGACGATGCTGAAGAGTTCCTTGCTGTTGTGGGCGTTGTTGTCGAGTCGATCCTTGAATGCTAATTTCTTGGTGGATCGAATCAGCTGGTGGTGTTTGCGGGTAGCGTCCTTGGGGGCGGTCATGTTGTCTGTGGTTGGTTTTTTTTGCCAGGCTTTCTCGAGGGTGCGCCAGTTCTTTTTGGAGTTCTTGAGGTCGTCATTGAACCAGGAGGCTTTTTTGCTACCTGGTTTGTTGTGATGGTTTTTCAAGGGTGCTAATTCTTCGGCGCAGTGGGTGATCCATTGTGCGAGATTGATGGCTGCTTGGTTTGGGTCCGATGGTTTGGTGAGAAGGTTTTGGTTTAGCGATGTGGTGAGCTGGCCGGTGGTAATTTTGTTCCAGTTTCTGCGTGGGACTTGTTGTAGGTGGTGGTGGGTTGTGGTCTTTCTGAAGTTGAAGTGGATGCAGCTGTGGTCCGTCCAGTGGAGTCCTGTGGTGTGAATGAAGGAGATATGTTTGCTGGAGGAGAAGATTGGGTCGAGCGTGTGTCCGGCGTGGTGGGTGGGGGTGTTTACCAGTTGTATGAGTCCGAGATTGGCGAGGGTGTCCAGCAGGGTGGTGGTGTTGCTGTCGTTATTCTTTTCCAGGTGGAAGTTGAGGTCCCCTAGGAGAATGTAGTCCTCGGAGGGGAGGGCGTGTGGGCTGATAAAGTCAGTGATCTCTTTGCTGAATTGTGTGCGGGGTCCTGGTGGTCTGTAGATGAGGGTGCCTCTTAGTGTGGTCTTGGGGTCGGTGTGTATCTGGAAGTGGAGGTGTTCGGCGGCGGTGAAGGTGTCGTCGGAGCTGGTCGTGATGCGGATGGTGTTCTTGTGGACGATGGCGATGCCTCCTCCTGTTCGGTTGATGCGGTCCTTTCGGATGATCTTGTAGCCGTCCGGGATGGCTATGGCGATGTCGGGCGCTGATGCGGTATTCATCCAGGTTTCTGTAAGAAAGGCGACGTCCGGCGTTGTGGTGTCGAGTATGTTCCATAGTTCAATGGCGTGTCTGTGGACCAAGCGGGTGTTGAGCAGGATGCATTTCAGGTGGTTATTGTCGGAGTTCTGTTTAGCGTTAGTGTATAGTGTGTAGGTCTTGATGCAGCAGAACTTGCAGGATTGGCAGGTGAAGGGTCCATGGGTGCGTCCTGGGGCGGCTTGGTGGCAGTTGTGGAGTCGGCCGGTGTTGAGTGCAGAGAGGGTTGCGGCGTCGTAAGTTAGGCGGGAGGAGTTGGTTTGGCGGGGGCCAGGGGGTCTGGCGCTGGGCGCGGTCCAGGCGCGGACGGGCGTAGACCGGCTTACCTTTGGCGCACCTTCGGCATGCATGGGGCGCGACCGCTGCGCGTGAACGCTGCTCTTGCGTGCATCTGTCTTAAATGGATCATGGAGGGGGCGGAGCGAGGGAGGAGCAGCTGGGAGGCGGAAGCGGGGTTGCGAGGTCTGGGGATGCCGGAGGGCTACGGGGGAGGGGCCGTTGGGGAGCAGGAGAGGCACAACAAATGGCACAAAAACAATGCAGGACGGGATCGGGGGGCACAATCTGGCACAGACACCCAAAGCGGCGATACCAGGCAAAGCGGAGTAATATTATGTAATGAAATGGGCAAATCAAAACAACTTATTTGCAATGGCAGGCGCAGCAATGAGCACAATATTATATGACGAAATAGGCAAATCAAAACAACTTATTTGCAATAGCAGGCGCAGCAATGAGCACAACGATACCAGGCAGCCCAGGAGGGAGCAATGTGGACACCAGGCAGCCACGAACACCAGGCGGCTCAGGAGCGAGGTGGAGCGACCGGTTCTGACCAGGTCAGGACGGTCACAGCTCCTTGATGCACGTTCCTTTCCTTATGTGTTTCAGTGGGAGGGAGGAGCAGCTGGGAGGCGGGAGCGGGGTTGCGAGGTCTGGGGATGCCCGAGGGCTACGGGGGAGGGGCCGTGGGGGAGCAGGAGAGGCACAACAAATGGCACGAAAACAATGCAGGACGGGATCGGGGGGCACAATCTGGCACAGACACCCAAAGTGGCGATACCAGGCAAAGCGGAGCAATATTATGTAATGAAATGGGCAAATCAAAATAACTTATTTGCAATGGCAGGTGCAGCAATGAGCACAATATTATATGACGAAATAGGCAAATCAAAACAACTTATTTGCAATAGCAGGCGCAGCAATGAGCACAACGATACCAGGCAGCCCAGGAGGGAGCAATGTGGACACCAGGCAGCCACGAACACCAGGCGGCTCAGGAGCGAGGTGGAGCGACCGGTTCTGACCAGGTCAGGACGGTCGCTCCACCTCGCTCCTGAGCCGGGGACGAGGAGACATATTTAATGAGGCCCTACACCCACCCTCCACCCAGGATAATGCAACAAAACATAGAGATGGGGTAGTTCTCTGGAGGGACAAACTGAACCCTATTTGAAGTGCAACCAATAGCTGGACCACAAGGATTTTGGGGGTCCGAGTGGTCTGATTGTAGTGCCCTCACACACCCAGGAGGGTGTCATGCTTCACCAGGGCACCCTGTTGCCTCTGCACCAGGGGATGCAAGCAGAAGGGCACATGGTCTGCCCCCTGCATGCATGACCCCCCAGTTCCTCCAGGACAGTCCATGCCCTGCAGGAACGTGCAATGGTGTTCACATTGCGATACTTTGCTAAGGCTCACGTATGTGCCTTAGCAGTGCACAGCTGCTGGCCAGCTGCCACAGGAACACCTGCCCTGGATTCCAATCGCAATCTGACGGGCTGTGGCAGCAGGGTGTTGGTGTGCCGCTGCCACACCCCAAAGTCATATTAAGGCCCTTATTATTTTGTGGGTGGTTGCATGTTCCACCCTAAACTTTCTTAAAACCTCCCTACTCCTCCCTAAGCAAGTCCTTTAGTAGTAAGTATGCCCTTTTCACCAGCCACTCCGCCTGTTGAAACCCACATTTACTAATAGGAGCCTCATTCTCTATGCCCGGCTGGGAAGGCGATGCTTATTATCGCACCTTTTAAAATCCGATACCATGGGTTTTGTAATTTAAAAGGTGCAATAAGTAAAATGAGGCATAACATGCAGAATCGGTATTTGACAGACCAAATTCTGCATGTTTTGCCCTTTTAAGTGTCTTCTCCCCCTAATACATTTCATCAGGCTTGACCCTTTGAAATTTCTCAGAGGAAAACTCTGAAGGTGTGATTATTATCAAACAACTTGTACTACTGATCCCTGCGGAAACACATGTTTGCACAGGGGTTCGAAATGAGCCCTGCACTTTTAATCAAAGCCCTAAATTGTAAGCTAACATTTGTGAGGATCTCCCCGTAGGAAAGATAGACGAGGTGGAGATATACACTCATAGATTTTGAATAGCATGTGGTAGTACTTTAGTCGTGCTACTAAACCTACAAAAAAGTGCTGTTTGTGAAGAGGTCTCATAGAATACAGAGCTTGAGAGCTTGAAAGACAGGGGCCTACAGTGACCATACAGAGCACATAGGATGACAGTGAGGCTCTTAGACAAACACATATACAAAGTCACTAATCTAGAATATGCAATGCGAGAGGCTCTCACAACAGATAAATATGCTGAGGAGCATACTGCTCCTAGTACTAGTGACACCTGGATGTGCAGTATGGGAGATGTTGCATGCATCAGCAGACACATGGATGTGTACTACGGGAGACTTTGCATACATCAGCAGACATGTGGATGCTCAGTGTGGGAGAATTTGCATACATCAGCAGACAAGTGGATGTGCAGTGTGGGAGACTTTGCATACATCAGCAGACACGTGGATGTGCAGTGTGGGAGACTTTGCATGCATCATCAAACATTGTTAGGGAACATGAAAAAGATAGGGGGGGCCTTGCTGACAGATTGAAAATCTGACCACATAGAATTGTAGCGTGGGTTTTGGGTACTTGGATCCCATAAATGTGCACTTAGAAAATCTAAAGGAGAACATAGGTATGGAGTTTATATTCTTTTCAGTGTGTCCATATTTTTTTGTTGTGATTGGCATTCGTTTTGTTGTGTGTTTTATTCATTTCACTTCATATATCATTTATTGTATTCACTAATCACCAAAACTAATGCTATCCTTTATCACATTCTGCTGTGAGTAAGTACTAATTTGTATAGATTTAGTATTCATTGCGGTATGTGGTATACTGGTTTTGTCTGTAGTTTGTATTTCAAGGTTTGTGGTATATCTCACAAGCAGGCAGGGCTGGCTTTAGAGCTGGTGGCGCCCAGTGCAAAAATGGTCGTTGGTGCCCCCAATGGCCACCTCCACCTCAGATTCCATCCCTACCACTATCTACCAGTGCTCCATCAGTCTCCATAACCATTCTCTCTCAGATGCGTTTAATTAGTTTTATAGAGCTGCTACCACTCATAGTGGTGTAGGGTGTCAGAGCACTTTACATCACACACTACACATAGACAATCAATCATACATGTGTAAATCAGTGTATAGGAAATGTTACGTAAGGCAGAGGACTACAAGGTGTAGGAGTCACATCACATGTCATCCATACGTAGGCAGAATAGTTTAACAGTGTTTTGTCTGGAGAACCACAAACTCAATTTAAAACTTAACACCATGATTGGGGGTTCTCTTTAATCATCAGAATTGATTTCTATCCAAATGCACCCTTTTCGCAACATTAAGATGATGAAAGACTGGGGGAAAATCATAACACTTTTAAAATATACCTTGCAGTTTGCATGCAGCTATTTGATGGCAGTTAATAGCTTCCTGTTCTATGTTAGGATTATAATGTATAAACTGCAAGTAACAAAAGGATCTCTCAGGTAAAAGCAGGAACCACTGACCTATTTAAATTATATGCACTTTGTAATCTGAATGATACATGTTCTTTGCAGCAGGCACATTAACCCTCTGTTCTACTATTAGACGAGTTCCACTAGTGTGGTAAATAAATAAATAATACCCTATTTTTGACTAGGCATATAGCATAACAGATAGCTCAATAAATAAGAGTCAAGATTCGAGGTAGTAGGAGTTTCTGCAGGTTTATTACAGCATAAGGACAGGATCAGGACAACCTGCATAGGATGACCCAGCAGCTGCTGGGGCCGGGTCTGGGATGAGCGCGCTAACTTTTAATAACAATACATGAACTTATATACATAGCGCAAACACATAGCATTACATTGCAGTAGGCGTAGCAGTGGGTGGAGCAGAAGGCGTGACGCGTAGCAGTCGCGAAAGATAACAGTAAAAGTAGGTGTAACTGGGCGTATACATAGACATGTGGTGCAAACGTAACAGAATATGTCATGAATGGGGCGGAAACATAGGAGGGGGCTACCTAAGGAGCCGGGACCTCTAACCTGGTGGTGCACGCAAACTGGCAATGACGTATTACTAGGAGAAGCTGGGGGCTATGAACTCTGTGCTAGGAGCAGAGACTAAAGTCTGGAGGGTCGGAGCGACTTGTACCTAAACCCTATCTAGTATCTGATGTTTAGGGAACATGTTGATATAAACTAGAAGTCATGAGGGGAAAGGCTAACTTGATTCTAAGACTGGACCATGCATTATTCTACATGTAGTGTGTGATGAAGAATACTAAATGACCATTAAATACAGTATTTCTCTAACGTGGAGCCGCATAGGCTAGACAATGACGGGAACTATTGATGCAGTTCAGTAGCTTAGGAATGCAGAGAAGGAGGACTGAACTGATAACTGGAACTATAACATACTTTTGGCAGACTCAGAGGCAGAGCCAGGCTGCACCGGGCACTGCGAGGCAGGAAGTAAGTGAAGGGTCGAGGATACAGGTGGGGGCTGTATCGCTCCTCAGCGAGACTTCAGGAGACAGGAGCTGAATCTGTGGTCCGGGCCCTTTTGAGGCCTGGAAACGGGGACTTTATAATGGAATAACGTGCACACTGAGAAACGTGGCAACGTAACTTTACATAGGCCTGATATTCGTAGTATTCACGAGGACTGGAAACTAGCATACTAAAGGTGGACACAACTGTAATTGCGTCATTAATCGGACATGGGGAATAACATATGCATATTGGTCATGCACACATAACATATGATGGATGAGGCGTAGGGACACAGAACATGGCAAAATTTACTTTTCCACATTCCCTCCTTGTCACTACGTTTCCATCAGGAAACATCAATTTTCATGATACCATCTATCATTTCATACAGTACCATTTGCTCGTCTCGAATTATCTTGGAACGGGACTTAGAACGGGGCTTAGGACTAGGAATACAAGAGGTAGCACACATGCTGCAAATCGCAGGGCCACATTGTATACAGAGGCAGCAGCTAAATATGATCGCTACTGCAATACTTAGAAAGGACAGGAATTTCCATCCCCATGCGGAAATTATATTCCAGAACCAACCGGACCATGTCCAGGTGCCTGGATCTTGATGTAACAGATGGGCAATTTTATGGAGTCTGGTTATAGCTGAATAAACAGACGGCACGTTATTTGGAATGAAAATGCAACAACTAAATCCGAGGACTCTACAGGCCCCGCCCCTATCGGCCAGTATGACGTCAAGGACGAGACGATTCTGTAAAACGACAATTCTCATAAAGGATTGCTCTTCAGTTAAGTTACCTAGAGCGGAGGCAGTCTCATCTACTACAGCTTCAAGGGTTCTTGTTAACCTACGGATTAGCTTACTATTCACAACTGCACCTAAATAAGGGAAAACACCTTTATCTATATCAATGAATTGTTCTGCGGCGGTTTCAGTATAATCGACAATCGGGAGATTTCTCTTGTGTCTAGTATGTACTAGGAAGGAATTCCTATGGTAGTCAGGTGGGGCTAGAAAAACAGGTGGCAGTAGGAGGGCAATATAACAGGTTCCCTCCCAATCGAGGGGCAGACGAACATATGCGGTTTGACCACAAACAAAATAAGAATGACGTGAGGCTTTAAAAATAGATTTCCCACTGTCACTATACTGAATAACAGTAGTACATTCACTATGGCCTACGTGTACAGAACCATAATTACGGACACATAATTCGCCTTTGACTGGTAGTACTGAAATAGCAGGTGAGTCTGGAGTAGTATCAGACTGAACATTCAGGACCATGAAATTCGACGAATAATTACCTAAATTATACACTTCATTTTCTAGATCTAAACCTGTTCTGTGGGGGAAACCTTGCTTGTCTGGGAAACATGTACTGTTAAGAAAAGACATATCTGTTGCGGATGACGTTAACGTGGACCATGCTCCACACGAACCATTATGTGAAAAAGGATAAGGAAAGAGTGGCAGAACTCCCTTCGGTGTCTGAAAAGGGGGGAGTCGACCACACACCCAACAATTAGTGGCATTGCTGGTCTGGTGTGAATAATGTAACATACGGATAAATGTGTTGTTACGCATAGCGAGGCGGTAAGAATATTCATGAGGAGGCAGATCACTAAACGTGTGCTCTGCTGTAGCATTAGCAGACTTATTTACATGAGAAACTGGAAAATATAGGAAAAAGGCATAACTGGTGCAGGAAATCATTAGGCTGATGAATAATATGAAACTTAGAAAAACGATACATTGAATTGAGTTTTTACTGACTCTCTCACTATGGGGGTCTATTTTATACATGTCAGAAACAATCTAACCGTTTCACCTAGGGGAGGACTTATACAATCAAACTGACTGACTTACTAGACCGTAGTTTTTGCTTATACTCCTGTTGCGGAGTTTTCTCTAACAGGGAAGGGGTTGTAACAATGTCTTTTGCGGGACAGTCCTTAGGAACAATATTTCGGCAGTCTTTAAAATCCTGGGACTCCTTGGAAATGTTTTTAGAAACGGGTTTCAATCCATTGAAAAGTTTTACATGAGAAAGGTGGACCCACCCCTTCCTGCCTTCCAGCTTGACGGCAGTACGGGTGGTCAAGAGGACCTGACGTGGCTCCTTCCAACGAGGTTCCAGCGGACTTGATCTGTCAAAATTCCGGACCATCACAAGGGAACCTGGAACGATTTCATGCGGTGCCACCTCGGTATTGTCTGGAAAGGCGGCGGCAACCTGTGAACGACATGAGTTGAGGGCAGACATCAAGGAAGCTAGGTAATCTGTCAACATATTACATGAAACATCGGTAATACTTCGGGGTCTAGGAGTACCCCACATGTTAGGGGGGCGGCCGAATACGACCTCATACGGGGACAGACCTGATCTGGAATGTGCGACCATGCGCATATAAAATAGAGCAACTGGCAAAGCTACTAGCCAGTCCACACCTTTTTCTTTACAAACTTTTGCAATACGGATTTTCAGGGTCTGATTATGTCTCTCGACTAGACCGGCTGCTTCAGGATGGCGTACACAATGGAACTTCCACTGGTACCCTAACAACAGGGAAACATGCTTCATTAACTCTGAGGAGAATGGCTGACCGTTATCAGAATATACGACTCTAGGGAGTCCATATCTAGGGAAAAATTCACGAACCAACTGCTTGGCAGTGGTCGCGGCTGTGTAATCTGGGACTGGATATGCTTCTGTCCACCTGGACAAAGCGCATACTACTACAAGGACATACTTGAAACCTCGACATCGCTCCATTTGAATATAATCCATCTGGAGGACCTCAAAAGGGTGGTCAGGAGGCTGGAAACCACCTTGTCCCACCGGGACACTTTTACCTGGATTAAACTGACAACATATCATACAGGTACGGACTTTCTGCTTGGCTGCAGCTCGTAAATGCTTGTTGAACCAAATGTTCTGGATACTGTCTAACATAGCTTTTTCTCCTAAATGTGCTGGACTATGTGCGGTATTGATAATGACTTGAACCATAGAGTCGGGGAGAAACCATGTGGCTCTACCCTTTGTTAACCATCCTTGATCTGTCTGGACCCCTCCTTGTTCGGACCATTTCTTGATTTCCTCGGGAGTAGCATGTAACTGGATATCTATGACATCTTGTGTAGGGTCCTTAACTGTCATGCATGTAGTCGGATCTGGAGTATGTGTCTGATTAACTGGAATGTCTAGAGTCTGTGCTGTAAGCTTGGCTGTGCGGTCTGCTAGATCGTTACCTTGGGAAATAATGTCAGTAACTTTCGTATGTGCTTTGCATTTCATGATAGCAATGGATGTCGGTAAATGTATGGCATCTAACAGAGCTTGAATAAGGAGACCATGCTGAATCTTGGTTCCATGAGAAGTCATGAAACCTCTCTCCTGCCAAAGCACTCCGAAGTCGTGTACAACTCCGAATGCGTAACGTGAATCTGTATAAACATTAACTTTCAGGTTCTTGGCGTGTATACAGGCTTGTGTCAAAGCAACTAGCTCTGCTGCTTGAGCGGACAGGGTATCAATACGGTGTGTTTCAATAACTTCGGTGTCAGTAGTCACTGCATACGCGGCGACTAGTTCTCCTGTACTAGTTCTCATACATGAACCATCCACATAAAGTGTCAGGTCAGGATCTGGTAACGGAATGTCTGTCAGGTCTTGTCTTGGCTTTGTCGTAATGTTAACTACTTCCACACAGTCATGTGGGTCAGGGTTCAAACTGACTGATGGTAACAGTGTAGCAGGATTCAGGACGTTGCAGCGTCTAATTTCTATGTGTGGCTGGAACAGAGTCAATTCATAACCTGTTAAACGTGCAATTGTCAAGTGCTGAGTTTGTGTTCGGTTTAAAAGAACTTCCACGGAATGTGGAACTTGTACTGTCAGGGAATGTCCTAAAACTATGGAATCACTTTGTCTGATAGCTAGTGCGGTGGCTGCAACTGACTTAAGGCACGCAGGCAACGCCTGGGCGACTGGATCTAATGTGCTAGAAAAGTAAGCACAGGGCTTGGATTGTCCTGCTTGATCTTGTGTGAGAACAGATAATGCTGTACCTTCACGTTCAGTAACGAAAAGTGTAAAAGGCTTACTATAGTTCGGTGTAGCTAGAACTGGAGCTTGACATAGGGCTTTCTTTAACTCGTTGAAACTAAGTGTATGTTCAGATGTCCAAGGGAGGACAGTCGATACGGCTGCCTCCTGTGTCGTTAACTGTATCAGTGGCTTGGCTAGAAATGCATACTGGGGAATCCATTGTCTACAATAAGAAGTAAGGCCGATAAAAGCACGTACCTCCTTCTGGGTTCTGGGCTGGGGAAGACTCGCTATTAACTGGATACGGTCGGGTGTCAACTGCCTACCCCTCTTGGACAGTAAGTGTCCTAAGTAGACCACTTGCTGGACACAGAATTGAAGCTTCGAAGGGGACACCTTGTGCCCCATCTCGGCTAGAAAATACAAGACTGTAAGTGATGCTCGCTCGCAAGCACGTTCAGAACGGGCTGTGATCAGTAGATCATCGACATACTGGAGCAGGGCAGTGTCCGTTGGCATGTGAATGTTGTCTAGTTGTCTCTTAAGTGCCTGACTGTAAATACTAGGACTTTCTGTGAAACCTTGAGGAGCGCGTGTGAACATATAGCTCCTTCCATTTAAACAAAATCCGAAAAGAAACTGGCTGTCTGGATGAATAGGAACACTGAAAAATGCATTCTTGAGGTCTATGACAGTGAAGAACGTGGCTTCAGAATCAATGGCTGTTAATAGGGAAGAGATATCTGGGACTACTGGGTACTGAGGAATAATACATTTATTAAGCTCTCGTAAATCAATCACTAATCGATATACTGGGGGTGCATTTGGATCAGTACGTTTCATGACTGGAATGATCGGAGAATTACATACATTGGAGTCAGTTTCTACAACTACTCCTTGAGCCATGAGCTCGTCAATAATTTTGGATAAGGCTGCTACAGCCTCAGGTGGCAATCTGTACTGTCTGATTCGTGGTAACACTACACCTGGTTTGAGAGTCACACGATAGGGTGTGATTTGCATATAACCTACATCTGTTGGACCTTGTGCCCATAGATGCTGCGGAACATTAGACAGTCTGGAATCAAAATCTCGTAATACATAGTGACCCTTAAAGTCACGTAGGAACAGACGTATTCCCTCTGGGGAACAGCAAATGACTGCACCTAACTCTTTCAGTGTCTTAATGCCTAATAGATTTTCTGGACATGACTTAGTAAGTAACAGATCAGTAGTGCGGGACAATGGACCTACTTCTAGAGTAACTGGCTTTGAGATCTCATTTATAATGGGTTTTCCTGAAAATCCAAGGGAAACATTTCTTGAGCCTGAGAGCGGAGCCCCTGGAACTTCGGCATGACTAATTGTGGTCCTACTTGCCCCTGTATCGATCAAAAACTTTCTGTCTTTCCCTAATACTTGACTGTGAACATAGGGACCTTCTTGATCTACAGGTATCTCGATGAGAGGCAAGCCTACCTCCCTCTCTAGGCTGTTTCATGAGTACTGCTGATACTCTGGATACTCGGACTGTGCATACTGGTACATCTGCTGTGTAACATGCTGAGTTGCAGCAATAGGCTGCGGTGCTGGAACTGTCTGTTGTGCATTCTGTGACTGAGGAGTCTGTGAAACTTGTTCTTGTCTAGGCGGACGTGGTCTTTCTTTAGTCTTACCAGTAGCTATGTTATGTTTCAGAACTGCACACTCGTTTATAAAATGACCTGGCTGTTTACAATAATTGCAGTTCCCTTTAACGGGAGCTGCAGGATGACTGGCTTGATTCGGACCCCTCTTCTGACTGTCTTGAGGAACAGATTGTGCAACTAGCACTTTCATTTTCGTGTCTTTCATACGTTTTCTCTCGTGCTCTTGCTCTTCCCTAATTCTATTCTGGTGGTATTGGAGCATCTGGAGCATCTGGGACGGAGTATTTGCTTGCCAGGTGCTTTCGACTTTCAAAACTCGATTTTTAATTTGAGGACTTGAATTCTCGACTAATTTAGTAACGAAAAGGTGAGGGTATGACTCACTACTTGTCTTGAGACCACTGTTAATACTAAAACATTTTTCAAATCTAGAATAAAAATCACTAATATCTTCGTCTTGTTTCTGTTTACAGGCTGAGATTGCATCCCAGTCTTCTTTTCTAGTTGTCAATAATCTGGGTAAAACTTGAATCAATAATTCTGGTAATTCTTTACATTTATCTCCAAGACCGGTACCTGGTACTCGAGCCTTGTCTTCAGCTTCTAGAGCTGTCCAATCGATCTTTTTCTCTCCCACCTCCCATTCTTTTTCCTTTAGCTTTTCATACACCCCTGCGGGTAACAGGACCTTTAACATTTTAATGATATCTGGGTAAGTGTATTCTCCCATACGGAGCATGTCTTTTAATTCTCTATGGAACCCTGCTGGATCTTTGTCATGACAGGGAATTAATTTCTTCATTTCAAGAAGTTCCATCTTTGTTATTGGAGTGTATACAAACACTCGTTGCATTTCGCCACCCGTCCCTCTGACTGGGTGGACTTATCGTAACGGATTCTGTCGGTCTATGTAGAATGATTTACTTTCTGGGGGTGAGACATGAACAAAATGTGGGTTCAAGAACGTTCTACATTTGTGGCGTTGTTCTAGAATGACACTAATTAAATCGGTACCTAGACCTCTCCATCTATACTGGAGTAACTCGTTCAGGATATCATGTAACGGACCTGGATCAGAGTGTTGACCCTCATACAGAGTAATGAGGTGCTGAATCATATACATACCCACCAGTCGTTGCTCGGCTGGGGGCATTTTCAGAAACATTTGTGCCACTATTTCGTCTGGAAAAGTGGTAGAATCAGTAATCCATCGGACTGCTGATCGGGCTAGTTCTTGTTCATGCATGGTACTTAACTCACTATAACCGATTCGTGATTTCAGAATGTGATCGGTAGCTTGAAATACTTGTACTAGAGAACCTTGTTCTGGTGCTGAATGATGAAAAATAGACTTGGGTTCTAGGCGTAAATGGCGATCTGGAAATCTAGATTTTCCTACATACGCTATTCTGGCGGGATTCTCGTCCTCTTCTTCTTCGGGATCAGAGATACTTTCTTTCTCGCTTACTTGTGCTGCTTTACGCTGTTCGTGTATCTTTATTATCTCTTTACGGATTTTCTTGTACATACTCTCCATAGCACCGACGGTCTTGTGCTTACCCTCGGCTATATTATTACTCCACCTTGTCAGGATTCTCATTTCGGCGGAATCTTTAGACGGGTAGTCTTGTTCTCTTATTAGACAATTGATCAGGAACTTTAATATCATGAGCTGGATCTCGGCTTTCCTTTGAGACATGGTCTCACTAATACTTTCTGGATCATCCCCTGTACGGATGAAACGATATATTCTGTCTAGATCTTCTTTCATATTCGGTAAGGTGACTAGATACTCGGCCACCTTTCTTACGCGAAATGAATATAAAACCATATTATCCTCGCCTGGGACTGGATCATAGCAACATTCGGCAAGGGATTTTCTTATTTCTGCAACAGACTGATACCTAGGCGTACGCTGTGATGCTTGTGCATGTAATTCGGCTAACGTTAAACGCTTGTGTGGCGGCGGGGTTTGAGGAGGACCTCCTCCTGCAGCCCCTAAACTGGAGTCGTCTACTGAGGCTCTACGTCCTGGCAGAGTGGGAAATGGAAATGTAGGCTGGACTTGTATGGCGGGCTGGACCGGGGGTACCGTAACAGGTACTCCGGTGTCTGGAGGAGCGGGAAGTGCCTGATTTACAGGGACTGGCGGAGCACGAACAGGATTTGCATATTCTGGGACTGTGTCGTCCAAGTAGGACGAAATAAAAATATCAGCTGCGGTCGGTTTGTGACGTAGCTTGGTCGGAAGTAATGGTGGCGGGAAATTACTGGATGCCTCTGGGGTCGCTTTTGGCAAGCCCTCGGCAAGAAGAGGATACATACCCTTAATGAGGGCATGCCTCTGTCTGTCTGACTGTTCGGCTTTGACTCGTTCACCTATCTCGATTAATTCTCTTTCTTGGGCTCGTTCTTGGGATTCTCTACTTAACTCTGACTTTCTGACTTCCTTTTTGGTTCTTCTATGCGCTTCTTTACGCCATAACTCGATGGCATCTTTCTGTGACTGTCTGGCTTTCTTTTTCCATAATGCTTCTTCTACTCGCATGATACATTCGGCATCCCATGTACCCGATACGGGCCATCTATACTTTTCTTCTAACTGTTTGGTATACTCTACCCATAAATCTAGATACAATATGGCGCTTATGCCATGTTTCTGATACATAAAGTGACCTGGACTGTCCCTAGGCGGGACAGGAACTGCTTCTTCTAATAAACCCTTTCTAGTTTTTAGCTGACGTAATCTTGAAAAGAGCGGCATTGTAAACTTGAATCGGAACACAATACAATACACGAAGAACAATAACAATTGGGAAAACAATTCAGGCATACCACGACATTGGAATTACATTAAACAATATCATAACATAACAGTTCGAACAGAATATTACCTGGAATACTTGAGAACAGAAACAGAACAGAATTTCTCGAGAACGGAACAGACTAGAATTACTGGATGCACTGCTGAAACAGTACGGAACATACCGGTCCCATAAAGGAACGCATCAAGACCCGTATCCACCTAGGTGAACACTTCGTTTGTGAGTCTGGGTACCACCAACCCACGGACCAGGAGTCAATTTAGATTGGTCCTGTCTAGATACTACCCCAGCAATGGTACTCACCGGGCAGCAAGAACGGAAGGCCTCGGACGGGACTGGGCTGACGACGACGGACTTCGGACTTCAGTTACGGGTGGGCCTCCGGATACCTCGGACCTTGGACTCTCGGCTTGGGCTCTGGTCGGGACTCGCCGCGTTCCTCCACCGTCTCGTTCGGATGCTGGACCGCCTCCTCCGTCTCCTCCGTGGGCCTGAGGGATACTTGAGCAGAAATATCTGCCACTGCGCAGAAGAGTTCCGTCACGACTGTAGAGGGTCAGGGGGTCGGCGTGGCTTCACCGACGCGTGGGGAAAGGGCAAGTCCCTATTCGGGCGCCATTATGTGGTAAATAAATAAATAATACCCTATTTTTGACTAGGCATATAGCATAACAGATAGCTCAATAAATAAGAGTCAAGATTCGAGGTAGTAGGAGTTTCTGCAGGTTTATTACAGCATAAGGACAGGATCAGGACAACCTGCATAGGATGACCCAGCAGCTGCTGGGGCCGGGTCTGGGATGAGCGCGCTAACTTTTAATAACAATACATGAACTTATATACATAGCGCAAACACATAGCATTACATTGCAGTAGGCGTAGCAGTGGGTGGAGCAGAAGGCGTGACGCGTAGCAGTCGCGAAAGATAACAGTAAAAGTAGGTGTAACTGGGCGTATACATAGACATGTGGTGCAAACGTAACAGAATATGTCATGAATGGGGCGGAAACATAGGAGGGGGCTACCTAAGGAGCCGGGACCTCTAACCTGGTGGTGCACGCAAACTGGCAATGACGTATTACTAGGAGAAGCTGGGGGCTATGAACTCTGTGCTAGGAGCAGAGACTAAAGTCTGGAGGGTCGGAGCGACTTGTACCTAAACCCTATCTAGTATCTGATGTTTAGGGAACATGTTGATATAAACTAGAAGTCATGAGGGGAAAGGCTAACTTGATTCTAAGACTGGACCATGCATTATTCTACATGTAGTGTGTGATGAAGAATACTAAATGACCATTAAATACAGTATTTCTCTAACGTGGAGCCGCATAGGCTAGACAATGACGGGAACTATTGATGCAGTTCAGTAGCTTAGGAATGCAGAGAAGGAGGACTGAACTGATAACTGGAACTATAACATACTTTTGGCAGACTCAGAGGCAGAGCCAGGCTGCACCGGGCACTGCGAGGCAGGAAGTAAGTGAAGGGTCGAGGATACAGGTGGGGGCTGTATCGCTCCTCAGCGAGACTTCAGGAGACAGGAGCTGAATCTGTGGTCCGGGCCCTTTTGAGGCCTGGAAACGGGGACTTTATAATGGAATAACGTGCACACTGAGAAACGTGGCAACGTAACTTTACATAGGCCTGATATTCGTAGTATTCACGAGGACTGGAAACTAGCATACTAAAGGTGGACACAACTGTAATTGCGTCATTAATCGGACATGGGGAATAACATATGCATATTGGTCATGCACACATAACATATGATGGATGAGGCGTAGGGACACAGAACATGGCAAAATTTACTTTTCCACACTAGACAAAACTCATCTCGCTCCAGGAAAACAATTAACGACTAAAGTTATCTTGACATTTATATAGTTGCCTGGAAATGTCTGGAGGCCAGGAGCGCCGTAGCAGATGAATGTAAAACAATAATATACTTGCAAATAGGGCGCCCCCACCCTAAGTAAGCACCCGGTGCGGTGGCACTGGTCGCACCACCCTAGAACCAGCCCTGCATGCAGGCGTTGAAGCAAACTGAGATAGCTACAAGAGGTTCATTGTCATGTGTCACATCACAAGCCTTTTCTGTGTTTTTTTTACTTATTGAAGTCGGTAATCTGGAATTTATCTTCAGGTTCCAGAATGTTCTGTGGGTAGAACAATAGATGTGGGTGAAAGTGTCACACATGCCATAGATCACTTGCCAGCCATGCACATCAAGAGATGGATGACATATATTTGTAATCAACAGGTAGGGAGGAGGATTTAGGGTCCATTCAGTTCCCCAATTTCATATACCTTGTAATCAAAAGAGAGAATGGACACTTGTAACTACTCAACCATAGGTAGTCTTGAATCACCCTCATAAACGCTATGTAAATAGTGCGGTATATATCGTTTATCTGCCCCACATACGAGTTATGGCATTATCATTGGGTGTCCAAATTTGTGCTGTATGCCAGCCTCATCCTGAGGCAACCTCTGGAGTCGGTAGTAGTGTCCAGAGATAGGGAGGCACCCCCAAGGTAGCTTAGAGAGTGATGTTTAAAAAGCAAAACTCCACCATGAGTAAGCTTTAAAGTAAAAGGTGAGGTTTTGTGGTTAAAAAATGGGTGGGTATAACTGGAGATCGTGTTACTGGATCTCTCTATAACACTTAATTGACAAAGTCGACATGTTTCTGCTCCATTCCGCCCAGCCGGGTCTAGGGAGCATTCGTCAGGACAAACAGAACGAACAACAGGTAAGTTACTTACACAACGTGTGAAGTACCCAATAGTGTTAAACTAAACACTCAGGGCCAGATGTAGGTAAATCCATTTTACCGATTCTTAAATACCGAATTTTACCGAATCGGTATTTAAAAATCGGAAAATGATATGTAGGTAAAAAATCTGTATAATTTACCGATTCGGTAAAAGTCGGTATCGGATGATCGGTATGTACCGATCGGTATTTACCGATCGGTATGTACCTATCGGCATTTACCGATCGGCATTTCCAATGCATTCCTATGGGCCTTTTGGCCCATAGGAATGCATTGGAAATACCGATCGGTAAATACCGATCGGCAAATACCGATCGGTAAATACCGATCGGTATCACAATAAAACGTGCAGCAAACAAAAGTGAAACTGAACACAACAGCCAATCAGGTGCAACCACCCTCCCCCTTCCTCCCAGGAAGTGCCTGCCCAGCCAGGTGCAACTCATTAGAAAGTTCTGGAGACAGGCAGAGCAGAGCACACAGAGAGAGGAGCAGGGAGAGAGTTGTTTGTGTTTAAAACCCAGGAATAATGGCAAGCAGCACTGAGAGCCAGAAGGCAGAGCGAAAGAGAAAAATTAAGTTCAGCAACACTGAGCTTCAAGTCCTAGTTGAGGAGGTGGTCAGGGTGCACACCCAACTATTTGGAAAGCTGTCCCTCACCCTGGCTGAGTCAGCTAAGCGAAAGCTGTGGCTGCACATATTGGAAAGGGTAAATGCAGTGGGAGTCACCACCAGGAGCATGGAGGAGTTAAAGAAAAGATTTTATGACCTCAGGAGCCAAACCAAGAGGAAGCTTGCAGAGCTGCATAAACAGGCTGGTGTCACTGGAGGAGGCAGGAATCCAGCACCCCCCCTGACTGACCTGGAGGAGTTGGTGGCGTCTACCATCGAGCCAGACAGTGTGGTGGGACTGGGAGCAGTGGACAGCTCAGCCCGAGCCAAATCAAAAGGTAAGATGCATGCGCAGCACAACACCCCATACCAAGCAGCATCCCTTAAACCTCTGAGCACAGGCCAAGCCCAGTCCAGTACTGCTAGCACTATACAGGAGCAATGCATTATGGGAAATGTAGTCAGCTAATATTAAACCATGCATAACTGAACAGACATCAGCAAGGCAGTGAAAGTATTGCAGAATCATGAAAGTTAAATGTGTAAAGATTTATTTATAGTCACTGTGACACAGTAACAATCAATGTACATACGCTTATTTACACCTAGGGGCACCATCAGCCAAGCAAGGCACATCGACACCAGGGACTGCAGCAGCGAGGGAGGAGAGTGAGGAGGCAGGGCCAAGCCATGTGCAAGCATCGCAAGATGAGGAGGACACAAGTGGCATTGCACAGGAGGAGGAGACAGACCTCACCCCCGACCTTCCACACTCCCCACACCTGTCACAATCACCTGCATTAGTATTCTCACCGGAGACTTCCCCAGTAATGCAACAGGCTGCACCTGCACCACCACCAGCCAGGAGGCGACTCGTGGCCACACTGCCCTTGATGGAGGCAGCATTAGATCAGGCTGAGCAAACTCCACCTATGCCTCATGCTGCACTGCAGGCAAACACTCATCAAGACACCATGCACAGACGTCGCCGCATGCCCAGCACTGCAGGAGGCACTGGAGAAGGCACTGTCTTCCGGGGGCTGGAGGGAAGCATGGTGCGCATCCAGCGCATGCAGGGCAGATCCATCCAGGCCTGCCACCGGCAATTCCGTGCCCTCAATCAAACTGTAGGAGAGATGGGGAAGGGCATTAATGATATAGCCAATTGCAGCAGGGACATGGTAAAATCGAATGACAACCTAGCTGCTGGTATTACGTCTGCTATCACGCAGCTGTGCGATAAGATGGACCACATCGACAACGCAAGGCGCAGGGACGCCCGCGCTACCAACAGGGCGCTGAATCGCCTTGCCACTGCCACTGCACAGCTATGCAGGAGAGGAAACAATATGCAGGAAAGCCTAACACAAAATACGGCAGAGGTCACAAGGGGCATAGCCAAAATAACCAGTGCCCTAGAGGCAATGATGATCACTAATGCTGCTCACAATCCTGCCCTGGATGTGGCTAAAGGAGAGGACAGTAGTAGCCGCAGCAGCTTGGGTAGTGCTGTGGGGCCTGCTCGTAGGAGCCGGAGGCGCGCAGCTGAGCCTTCAAGCCTGGAGGAAGGCAGTGGGGATAATCCCAGTGTGTCTGGGAAGCGGCAGAGAAAGTGACTCTCCAAGTTTGGGTGAAGTAACCCTGGACATGTTGTCCCCACCTTTGTACATTTTAATTTGTTGCACCTAAGTGCTGTAAGTTCGTGCCAACAGATAAATACTTTACTTCCATTCACAGCCTGTCTGTGTGTCATTACTTACTCAGAAATAGTTGCTTGTTATTTCCTCACGCCTGTATCTCCCATCACTTGGTGTTGTGACTCCAGCAGGTTGTATGTCAGGCACGGCATTGTCGTCGTCAAGATCCTCGTAGTCTGACAAGTCCACCTCTGTACCCTTTCTCACAGCCAAGTTGTGCAACATGGCACAGGCAGCTATGATTTTGCAGCATGTTGTGGGGGTATACTGCCTTGCGCCTCCACTCTTGTGAAGGCATCTAAATCTGCTCTTCCAGATGCCAAATGTCCGTTCTACCACATTCCTTGTACTTTTATGTGCCCGGTTATACCTCCTTTGGCTGGGTGTGGAGGGGTTGAGGTAGGGAGTGAGAATAAAAGAACGTAGGGCATATGCACTGTCTCCTAAAAGGGAAATGGGAATACATTACTCACATGCATACTTGTAAATCTCACTGCAATATGTGTGAATGCTGTCGCAGACTCTGTCTTACCTAGGAGGTATCCTTCGCCAAATTCCCCTGCTGACAGCCGTTCATAGATGCCGCTGTTCTGAAATATATAGGAGTCATGTGTACTTCCAGGGAATTTAGCTACAAGGTCTGTGATGACGTACTTTGCATCGCAAATCACCTGGACGTTGATGGTGTGGCTTGACTTCCTATTGCGGTAAATGTATTCTGTGGCAGCAGGGGGACAAATGGGGATGTGTGTCCCATCAATGCATCCGATGATATGGGGAAATCTTGCCATCTGGTAGAAGTCTGATTTTGTTTGTACCAGTTCAGCATGGGTGGATGGAAATGAAATGTAATGCTCCATCCTGTGCAACATGGCGTCAAGGAATTTGTGAAAAAACCTTGAGAGGCTGCTCTGGGTCACCCCTCCCACCACAGCAACCACGCTCTGGTAGCTCCCTGATGCCAGCAGGTGGAGGCTGCACAGCACCTGTACATGTGCTGGAATTGCATGTGCCCTTGGGGTGGGGTGCTCCAACAGTGGTTTAAGGTCCCTGATGAGCTCCATGATGGTTACTGGAGTCAACCTGTACCTTTGTAGTATCTCCTCCTCTGTCAGCATGAACAGGGTGACCCTCTGCCTGTAGACCTGCTCCTGTCTCAGCCATTCCCTCTCTCCTTCCTCCCGTAGCCGTAGACGTCTTGCTATTACATAGAATGCCGCCATTGTGCAAACAGAATTGCATTTTGGGTCCTTTTTTATAGGCTGCACGAATTGCATTTTGGGTCCTTTTTTATAGGCTGCACCTGGTTACCACCTGATTTGAATCCATGGTAAATTCCGACCGGCAAAATCGGTATTTCTGGGCCTCCCTACATCTCAATGTTCAATTTTACCTATTCTTACTTACCGATCGGTAACATTACCGATCGGTAACATTACCGATCGGTGACATTACCGATCGGTAACATTACCGATCGGTGACATTACCGATCGGTAACATTACTGATCGGTAACATTACCGATCGGTAACATTACCGCTAGGTAAAATTCCATTATCGGTATTTTACTGATCGGTAAATTTACCGATCGGTAAATTTACCGATTCAGCCTATTTTTGGTCACCTACATGCCGAACGCTCAATACCGGTCGGTAACAGCCGAAAATCGGTATTTTCGGCCGTTACCGACCGGTAACGGCCTACCTACATCTGGCCCTCAGTTTCTAAAATGCTCAAGTTTCCTGTAATGAGAGAAACAGAAGAGACAAATATACATTCATACATTTTTGTGTGGGGGTGTAGATTAAGCACTATATATACATCTCTACTTGAGATATTTCAGAACTAATGTGCGAAAAATAGTGCACTACATTCAGAAGAGCAGTCCCATAAAAGACTACAAAGGCCCGTGCTACTCTCAAAAGGCAAAAAACGACTAATTGCAGGAGTCATGACCTTAATAGATGCTCTAGTGTAAACAGTTATATTCTCCATCTTTAATGCCAAAAGGTGAGGTTATATACTGTACAGCAGAAGGTCAGGCTGTATACTGTAAGGCAAATGTTATAAATCAGCCTGTGTGTAGTACGTCCAGCGTCACTCAAAGCTCTATATTAGCGGTAGTATGTGACGCTCTGGAACGGGTAATTTTGTCTCTAAAGGTAAGTCTATGTGTAGTTGAGAAAGAGAGTGTGTTGTTATGGCAACCGTTATATCGTGCGTCCAACGTCACTCTAATGTTTGCAATTTTGGTGGATTAAAGGCGCGCTAGTTACTGCGGATATTCGGTCATAGCTCATACTCTCCTGCTTGTGATTTTGGTGAAAAAATAGTCTCAGTATTAAGAAAGCCGATGCTGTACAGGTGTTGCGCAAGTGGTTATCTAAAATATGCCCCCTTCCGGTGCATAAAAAACACAGTACAAAATAGGGCGCTTAGTTTTTACCTATTTTCAGCAAACTCCGCACCTCAACAGGGTGCTGTAGGACTCTCTGGTCCTGAGCTGGAGAGGGCAAGAAAGTAAAATGGTGACAATATTACCACTCTATAGTATTGGGACATACATATTCATGTAATGATGTTGGAAGTTAGACTTTTATTTTAAGTTTTAACGTTTGTTTTAATTAACACATCAGTTTCAATTATTTTTAATGTATCTGCCCTTCTCAATGTTTTGATAGCCAGCGATTTAGACTTGTAGTTTTCATTAAATCAATCACTGTAATGAGAGTTGATAAAGTTAAGAGACTAACTGAACATTGGTCAGGAAATAGACTACCTGGTGTAAAATGATAGATCTGCGAAACCTACATTTCTTTTTAATGGTCCGCCAATGACAAAAATGTTATGCTTCAGGACATAGCTGGCGGTAACCACATTCCTGAAGCATAACTCTGGTAGCTCTCTGTGTGGTTTCTACCCCACAACCACTTTGGAGGGATGTCTTTCCTCATTATGTCACGTATTTATGACATCCATGCATAACATGTGATCAGCTATAAGCCACCAGGGACTTATCAGCTCTGTTGTGTTCATATTGTCATAACTGTGTGAAATGATTAACAAAATGCTTTCTTACAGAGACATATATAGATGCAAATTGTACAGAGACACTATAATAATAAACATGAATAATTTACAAGTCACTAATGGCTTATACACTAATTGGCCACAAAAACTCTTCATGACAAGAGGCTGCCATACGACCTTCCTGGGCAGTGAAGCACAAGAACATTGATTACAGTAAAATGCTACTCTCACATAACAAGGGGTTATTATGCACACACCCAGCAACTACAACAACCCTATTCAGGGACCATCAATATACAACCCTGTCTTCTCTGAGCCACCTAGATTCCTGGGACACATACACATGCCAAGGTTTCACAATGCTGGCACAAATGAGAACAAATAGAAGATAGGATTTTCCTTATCACACACTGCAGTTTAGTATGATTATTATATTTTGATATAGTTTTATTATTGTTTGCTAATGTTGTTTTTAAATTCATGCTGATTCTAATATATATTTTTAGGTCGAGCTTTAGCGCGCATGCGCTGTTTACTCTGCGAGGCATGCAGTAGTAGAGTATGGGAGACAAGCTGCCCTCACTCTCCACCCATATTTTTCATTGGCTTCTGTCTTTGTCCTTCGTTAATTCTGTCTTCTGATTGATTATGAGGCTTGTTAGTCTGGCCTTATTATGGCCAGTCGCCATTTGTACCCTCCTATGGCTATTGGGTCCTTTAATTCGAGTGTTACACTGTACGGTATTTTCCCCCCTCCCCAGCCGGCAGCCCGGTTCTTGCCTTCTCCCCCGCCTCCACTACCGTTGTCCGTGCCTTCTTCCTCAGAATTGTGCAGCACACAGTTTCAAAATATTAGCCTTATCTGTACTGTTCAATGAAAGGCATTATTTTACCTGCTTCAAAAAGTCCCCGCAATCTCGTTGAAAGCATAGCAGCACAGGTGCATCGATTTACCCAACACATTGCAAGCTTGTCCCTTGGTAAAAGCAGGAGTTTTCGTAAAAAATGTGTGAAAGCTCTGCTGACTTTTAAGTGTAATAGCTCTGTCTGCCCATTTCACAGTGTTAATAAAAGCCTAGGAACTTTTCCAAAACAACTGGGGGCCTCATTTATGAAAAGTGACGCATCGCTGCGTGAAAACAGCGATGCGTCACATTTCATTGCGCCCTCCTTGCGACAACAATGATGCGTCATATTTACAGTATGACGCATCATGTCGCAAGGAGTTACATATACGTCAGTATTTCTGACGTATCTCTAGGCGCAAAAGTGACGCATTGCTGGACTGTGTCACAAAAGTGACGCAACTCCAGCAATGTGTCCTTTCACATGGGGCAAGCCCCATGTGAAATGGCCTGCATCAGTCTTACACCTGCTGTGAGGCAGGCGTAAGATTTTGACGCATTTGAGTCCTAGAAGTGGCGCAGTGAAATCTCATAGATTTCACTGCGTCACTTCTATGACACTTTCTTGCATCAGAACGCCCCCCCTGCATACATTATACCTGGCGCAGGTATAATGTAGATTTTGGAAAAGGTGATGGACAGAGCTTCTGAATGATGCAGAATACTCTTACCAAGTCAAGAGATCATGGTTTTAATCCATCACCGTTTTTTAGCTCACTGCACCATCCCAGCTCAGAACTTGGCTATATGCAAATTAGTCTGTGCCTGTCCCAGTGCATGATGGGAACAGGGCAAACCAAACTACCAAGCCAATTCTTATACTGGGAAGGAAACAAGCTTCCGGGGACCAGTTTCTGGCATCACAGCCGTCTTCGGCCCGGCTTGCTTGAATCCTGATGGTGCAATGAGCAAGGGACTCACGTCTGAGTATACCCTCCCACACATAGGGGCCGATTAGGATGGCGGTTTTTCCGCATCCTCCGGGCCGGCGGAAGTGTCCGCCGGCCTGGAGGATGCGGAAAAACCGCGGCGGAGACTTCAAAGACCCACCGCCAAATTAGGATGGCTGGTGGGTCTGGAATTCCGTCCGCCGCTTTTCCGCCGCGGTCGGCTTCCGACCGCGGCGGAAAAGCTATAACATGGCAGGCGGTGTCTATGAGACACCGTCCGCCATATTATGATGTTTGTGTAAATATGCTTTTCCACGGCGGCTTTTCCGCCATGGAAAAGCATACGGACATTGACTTTGGGGGCCCGTTGCGGGCCCCCTGGGTGAATGGGGGGTGAGGGGTGCACATGGGGGGTACCTATGGTACCCCCCTGCATTTGCGTACACAAAGCAGCAGGCACCGTGCGGTGCCTGCCGCTTTGTGCATGTAAATGCAACACATGCATTTTTAACATTGCGGCGGGTGCAGCTTGAAGCTGCACCCGCCGCAATGTAAAAAATAGAGGATGTGACCGCCACCCTGGCGGTCACATCCTAATTGCCATGGAGGGACCGCCACTGCCCATGCGGATGGTCCCTCCTACTCAGGGGTGGCGGACGGACGCAAGTCCGTCCGCCATCCTAATCGGCCCCATAGTGTGGATAAAACCGATTTTGGAAAAGGTGATGGACAGAGCTTCTGAATGATGCAGAATACTCTTACCAAGTCAAGAGATCATGGTTTTAATCCATCACCGTTTTTTAGCTCACTGCACCATCCCAGCTCAGAACTTGGCTATATGCAAATTAGTCTGTGCCTGTCCCAGTGCATGATGGGAACAGGGCAAACCAAACTACCAAGCCAATTCTTATACTGGGAAGGAAACAAGCTTCCGGGGACCGGTTTCTGGCATCACAGCCGTCTTCGGCCCGGCTTGCTTGAATCCTGATGGTGCAATGAGCAAGGGACTCACGTCTGAGTATACCCTTATATACATTTGCATATGGCTGGGTTGAAACTAGAATGGCATGGGGAGCAAAAAAATGGTATTAGCCCAGATCTCTGTACTTGGGGTGAATGTTTGACATTGTTCAGCATTCTGTCCATCAATTGTTCTTTTTTGTGCGGAGAGCTGTTATGAGCACATTGATATACAGCTGTACGGTGTGTATATCCATGCTGTGTTTCATTGGTGTACAATGTATTGTCTTAAAACTGTTGTTGAAAGTTGGGTATGTTGAGTGTTTTGCTGATAGTCCACATGTAGCATGTCAGTGATGTGCTAGGCAGTGCTTAATTTGAGCCTGTGGTTGCCACCAGCACATCTTTTTCTGCATCAAATATTTACAGAGAGCAAGAGAGGGAAAAACACATAATTTGGAAAAACAGACGAAGAGAAAGATGGAAAAACATTCACACAGGGAGAAGGCAGGAACCTGCACTACTGAGATAAAGGTGCAAGGAGTGTCTGGTTGTGGATTAGAGAGGGATAAGGTGGTTAAATACTATTATCATTGATATTCATGGCACCAATATGAATTGCACCAGCCTTTGTTCTTCAGAGCATAGCTACTTGCAGCTGCACTCGTTCTTTTGAAAACTAAGCAGTATAGATTAAGCTGGATGTGTGTGCCACATTCTGTCTAAAAGCATGCAGTCTGGTACACAACCTAGAGCTTGCAGAAAGAAGTGAGAAAAGAGCACGTTGAGGGCTGAATGTCAGAACAAGATAGGAAGGTACGTATGAAGAGGGGGTTTTATACTAATGAAGAAGGCGAAACGGAAGTGGGGCAGGTATGGAGGTGCCCTGCCTGTTGCATCTAGCCACTTAACACACGATTGTTACCCAGGGTGAATTGCAATTTATGGAAGTTATGATTTCAGGCAGCCAGAGTCTGGCAAAGTATGGGTGCAAACGGGTAAGCCACGTGTTGTGCTGAGATGTCCTAGTCCTGTCAGCCTGTTGGAAACTCACCTACTTTCCATATACACAGTGTTTAGGTCGAGCCTAGCTGCAGCGCGAATATGCTGCTCGCTCAATGAGGCATGCAGTAGTCGAGTATGCTGTGGAAGCCTCTCTTTCAATCAATCAATCAATCAGTCAATTTGTAGAGCGCACTACTTACCCGCGAGGGTCTCAAGGCGCTGGGGGGATGAAGGGGGTGCAGCTACTGTTCAAAGAGCCAGGTCTTGAGGAGCCTTCTGAGTGTGAGAGGGTCTTGGGTCTGCCGTAGATTGGTAAGAAGTGTGTTCCAGGTCTTAGCGGCGAGGAAGGAGAAGGATCTGCTGCCAGAGGTCGTTTGTTGGATGCTTGGGATGGCGGCGAGGGCGGGACTGGCGGAGCGGAGCTGGCGGGCGGGGGTGTAGAAGTTGAGTCTACTGTTCAGGTAGGCTGGTCCGGTATTGTGGAGTGCTTTGTGTGCGTGGGTGAGGAGCTTGAAGGTTATCCTCTTGTTGAAGGGGAGCCATTGCAGGTCTCTTAGGTAAGGGGTGGTGTGTGGCTGCAGCGAGGGATGTAAAGGATCAGGCGGGCGGAGGCGTTTTGGATGCGCTGCAGACGTCGTAGGTGTTTGGCCGGGATTCCTGCGTAGAGTGCATTGCCGTAGTCCAGCCTGCTGCTGACGTGGGCTTGGGTCACTGTTCTTCTGGTTTCGGGATCCATTTGTAGATCTTGCGAAGCATTCGGAGGGTGTTGTAGCAGGAGGTGGATATGAAGTTGACCTGCTTCGACATGAGAAGGAGGAGTCGAGGATGAATGCTAGTTTGCGTGCGTGGTCCGTGGGTGTCGGTGCTCTTCCCAGTGTGGTCGGCCACTAAGAGTCGTCCCAGGCAGAGGAGGTATGGCCGAGGATGAGGAACTCCATCTTGTTCGAGTTCAGTTTTAGGCGGCTGCTTCTCATCCACTCAGCGACGGCCTTCATTCCCTCGTGGAGGTTGGTTTTGGCGGTGTGCGGGTCCTTGGTGAGGGAGAGGATGAGCTGGGTGTTGTCGGCGTAAGAGATGATGTTCAGGTTTTTCTGGCAGGCCACTTGTGTGAGGGGGGCCATGTAGATGTTGAACAGGGTCGGGCTGTGGGATGAGCCTGGGGTACGCCAAAGATGATGTCGGTGGCTTCAGATCGGAAGGGTGGGAGGCCGACTCTCTGGGTTCTGCCAGAGAGGAAGGACGTGGTCCAGTCCAGGGCCTTCTCCTGGACTCCGGCTTCTTGGAGGCGTGTTCTTAGTGTGCGGTGGCATACCGTGTCGAAGGCAGCTGACAGGTCCAGGAGGATGAGGGCTGAAGTTTTGCCGTTGTCTAGGTGGCGCCTGATGTCGTCTGTGGCGGCGATGAGGGCTGTCTCGGTGCTGTGGTTTCAGCTGAATCCGGGCTGGGATGGGTCTGAGATGTTGTTGTCCGCGAGGTGGCGGGTCAGTTGTATGTTGGCAATGTTCTCGATGACCTTTGCCGGTAAGGGGAGCACGGAGATGGGCCGGAAGTTCTTGAGGTCTTTGTGGTCCGCCTTGGGCTTCTTGAGGAGGGTGTTGATTTCGACGTGCTTCCAGTTTTCCGGGAAAGTCGCTGTGTCGAAGGAGATGTTGATGACCTTCTGTAGTTGGGGTGCGATGGTTGCGTCTGCTTTGTTGAATACGTGGTGTGGGCAGGGATCTGACGGTGATTCTGAGTGGATGGAGTTCATGATTTTGCGTGTTTCGTCGTCGTTGACGTAGGACCAGGAGGTGAGCTGGTTGGCGCAGGTGGCGTTCATGGTGGGGTCTGCCGTAGTTGGGGCAGTCAAGGTGTTGAAGCTGTCATGGATGTCAGCGATCTTAAGATGGAAGAAGGTGGCCAGTGAGTTGCACAGGTCTTGCGAGGGCGGGATATCGTTGGTGTTGGCACTGGGGTTGGAGAGTTCCTTCGCTATGCTGAAGAGCTCTTTGCTGTTGTGTGCGTTTTTTTCCAGGTGGGCTTTGAAGGATGATCTCTTGGCTGTTCTGATGAGTTGGTGATGTCTGCGGGTGGCGTCCTTGTGGGCTGCGTGGCTGTCCGGAGTGCGGTCGTGGTGCCATTTCTTCTCCAGTTTCCGGCATGTACGTTTGGAGGCCTGGAGCTCTTCGGTGAACCAGGCTGCTTTCTTGCTGGAGTGGTTGTTGGAGGGTTTCTTGAGCGGGGCGAGCATGTTGGTGCTTTCCCTCTGCACATATTTTTGATTGGCTGATGTCACTGTCTTTGGTAAATGCTGGTTTCCAATTGATAATGAGGCTTGTTAGTCCCTCCTTGTTACCGCCCCTCCGCCATGTGTTACTTCCCATGAGGCCCGGATCTTTTACTATTACTTGTGTTTTTACATGGTCTCCTTCATGAGTTGGTAAGCACTTTTTATTATTTGCAGCGCGTTCTGCTTTCACATTTGCGGCGGCGCTTGCTAATTTAAATAATTTGCCATGCGGACCGAAAGGGAGCGTTTCTGCTCACTAACCTAACAAGCATTTGCAATGCACTGGGTCTCACATTTAAACGAGTTTCAGCTATTGACATTGCAAATAACAATGTCTTATATTTTTGTTTTAATGGTAAAACATAAATAAAAGGCCTTGTCATTTACAATCTCAATATCTTAAACTCACTTAAATGTGATACCTATTGCATTGCAAATGCTTGTTTACTGTAGGTTAGGGTATAATAAATCCACATTAATATGACTTCTTGTTGTTTGTGTTCTTCTTTTGGGGTCCCTAATTATCCGTCAGATGTGTTTATGCCTTGCAGACACTTACATTCCAGATGTGTTATGCCTTCTTAATGCTTGACCTCAAGATGAGTTTATGCCTTTCAAACACTTATCTTTCAGATGTGTTTATGTCTTCCAGACGCTTACCTTCCAGATGTATTTTGCCCACAGAGAGAGGTATTAGATGCCTGTCGGTTTCCCCCTTGTTGGTAGAGGCATAGCTTTATCGGAAACTATGGGCTAGGAGAATCTAACAGGGGTGCCCCAAATGAGGGAAGGGTACGTAACAGCTCAGTAAATCAGAACCAGCTCTTCCACTTCTTGCGTTACAGCATATATTAATTGCACCTATCGCTGAGCTGGATTTGAATAGCCAATCCCAGGAACCTCTTAAGACCAAGATCTCTAAAACAAAACCTCAGTAATAAATTTAATGTATTTCTGCAATACATATTTTAAAAGATTAAAAAAATCTGTTTTTATTTTGTTTCTTAAATGCTATTTTGTATTCTTTGTCTTCCTCAGGGCGGTTTTAATCTCTGTGTTTTTCAGGCTATGTATAATGGGATTACATACTGGTGTTAAATCAACATTTAACACAGACAATACTTTTTTCTGTATTTTACCGAAACCGTTGTTGCTGGTTGCATGTACGTAGAACAGATAACTCCATAGAATAATATAGTCACAGTGAGATGGGAGCCACAGGTGGAAAAGGCCTTTCGTCTCCCCTCTGTAGACTGGATTTTCAGGATTGTTGAATATATTTTGACGTAAGATGTGATAGTTAAAGCAAAAGATGTTACTCTGAATACAAAACCAAGGATGTAGTCTGTTACATTAACAGCATGAGTGCTGCTACATGAAAGATTCATTACACCTGTCAATTCACAGTAGAAGTGGTTGATTGTGTGAGACCTACAGAATGAGAACCTAGACATTAGTACAATGTCTAGTATTGGGTTCAAGAAACTAAATAGCCAGCATCCGGCAGCAAGCTTCATGCAAACAACATGATTCATGATTTTCACATAGCACAAAGGATTGCAAATGGCCACATATCGATCATAAGCCATGACTGCAAGAAGGAGGAGTTCTGCCGACACCATGTATATGAAAAGAAACACCTGCAGCAAACATTCATTTAGGGAAAAGTGTGTTCCTGCCAGAATGAAGTGAGCGAGCATGTTTGGGAAAATCATTGTTGTATAACAGATGTCAACAAAGGCAAGGTTTGAAAAAATACACTAGTGTGTGCAATTGTGTGTTGGAATATACAATCACGCCGATGAGAAGGTTTGCGACTGCTTGTTGCTTCACCTCTGTTGTCTCTTTCTGTACCTTTGTTGCCTCTTTCTGTACTTTCCTTGCATCTTTCTGTACCCCTTTTCCTCTTTCGACACCTCTCTTGCCCCTTGTTGCACTTCACTTGCCTCTTTCACCTATGTTTGTTTTCTGCAGATCTCTTGCTTCTTTCTGGACCCCTCTTTTCTCTTTCTGCACCTCTCATGCCTCTATCTGCACCCCTGTTCCTTCTTTTTGTACCTTTCCTGATGGGTTGTCCACCTCTCTTGCTTCTTTTTGTACCTCTCTTGCTACTTTCTATACTTCTCTTGCTCTTTCTGCACCTCTCTTGCCTTTTTCTGTACCTCTCGCCTTTTTCTGCACTTTACTTGCCTCCTTCTACAACCCTTTTGCCTATTTCTGCACCTTTGTTTCTTTTTTCTGTACTTCCTACTTTCTGCACCCCTCCAGCTTCTTTCGGTACCTTTCTTGCATCTCTGTGTACCCCTGTTCCCTCTTTCTGCTTTTGTCTGCACTTTACTCGTCTCTTCCTGCAGCACTCCTGCCTCTTTCTCCACCCCTCTGTCCTCTTTCTGCAACTCTCTTACCTCTTTCTACACCTCTCTTCCCCCTTTCTGCACCACTCTTGCCTCTTTCTACACATTTGTTGCTTCTTTCTGTACTTTGCTTTGGCTTTTTTCTACAGATCTCTTTCCTCTTTCTGTACCCCTCTCTTCTCTTTCTGTACCTCTCTTGCCTCTTTCTATTCCTCTGATGCCTCTTTCTGCACTCCTCTTGCTTTTTCTGTACCCTTTGCACCTCTTTCAGCACCTCTGTTGGTTCTTTCTGTACTGCTCTTTCTTCTATCAGCAATTCTCTTGCCTCTTTCTGCACTTCTCTTCCTTCTTTCGGCACCCCTCTTTTCTCCTTCTGTACCTCTCTTGCATCTTTGTGCACCTCACCTACCTCTTTCTGTACCCCTTTTATCCATTTTTGCGCCTGTGTTGATTCATTCTGCAGTACTCTTGCCTCTTTTTGCACCTCTGTTGCTTCTTAATGCACTGCGCTTGATTCTTTTTGTACCCCTCTTGCCTCTTTCTGTACCCATTCCCTCCTTCAGCACCTTTCTTGTCTGTTTCTGCATCTCTCTTTCCTCTTTCTGCACCTCTGTTGCTTTTCTCTGCGATTCTCTTGACTCTTTCTGCACCCGTCTGGAATCTTTCTGCACTCCTCGTTTCTCTTTCTACACTTCTCTTGCTTCTTTTACACCTCTGTTGCTTATTTCAGCAACTCTCTTGCCTCTTTCTGTACCCTCTTGCCTCCTTGTGTACATCTTTCTGTACCCCTCTTGTCTCTTTTTGTACCTCTATTGGTTCTTTCTGCACTGGTCTTACTTCTTTCCGCCCCTTGCTTACCTATTCCTTCACTTCTCTTGCTTCTTTCACCATCTCTGTTGCTTCTTTCAGCAATTCTCTTGCTCTTCTGCAGATCTCTTGCCTCTTTTCGGATCCCTCTTTTCTCTTTCTGTACCTCTCTTGCGTCTTTCTGCGCCCCTGCTCCCTCTTTCTGCACCTTTCCTGCCTGTTTCTGTACCTCTCTTGCCCCTTTCTGTATCTCTGTTGCCTCTTTCTATACGTTTCTTGCCTCTTTCTACCACCGTTATGCCTCTTTCTGCACCTCTGTTTCTTCTTTCTGAACCTCACTTGCCTCTTTCAGCACATCTGTGTTATCTGTAGATCTCTTACCCCTTTCTGTACCTTACTTGCCTCTTTCAGCACCTCTGTTGCTTTTATCTGCAGATCGTGTGCCTCTTTCTGCACCACTCTTTTCTCTTTCTGCATCTCTCTCGCCTCTTTGTGCACATCTCTTCCTTCTTTCTGCACTCCTCCTGCCTCTTTCTGAACCTCTCTTGCCTCTTTGTGTACTTCTCCTGCCTCTTCATGCACCCCTTGTGCCTCTTTTTGACCTTCGTTTGTTCTTTCTGGACTGCTCTTTCTTCTTTCTGCACCTCACATGCCTCTTTTTACACTTCTCTTGGCTCTTTCTAAATCTTTGTTGTTCCTTTCAGCAATTCTCTTGCCTCGTTCTGCACTTCTCTTGCTTGATTCTGCACCTTTCTTGCATCTTTCTGCACACATGTTCCCTCTTTCTGCACTTCACTTGCATCTTTCTGCACCCTTGTTCCATCTTTCTGGACTTCACTTACTTATTAGTGTACCTCTCCTGCCTCTTTCTGTACCTCTGATGCTTCTTTCTGCACCCCTCTAGCCTTTTTCGGCACGCTTCTTCCCTCAACTTCCTTGCCTCCTTCTACACCACTCTTCCCTCTTTCTGCCCCACTCCTGCCTCTTTCTGTACCTCAGTTGCATCTTTCTGCACTTTTCTTGCCTATTTCTGCACCCCTCCGGCCTCTTTCTGCACCCCTCTTACCTCTTTATGCAACTCTCTTGCCTCTTTCTACACCTCTTTCCTCTTTCTGCACTACACTTGCCGATTTCTGCACCTCTGTTGATTCTTTCTGTACTTCTCCTGGTTCTCTCTGCACTGCTCTTGCCCCTTTCTTCATCCCTCTTGCCTCTTTCTGTAACTCTGTTGCCTCTTTCTGTAACTCTGTTGCCTCTTTCTGTACTTCTCTTGCTCTTTCTGCACCTGTCTTGCCTCTTTCTCTAACTCTCTTGCCTCTTTCTATACTTTTATTGCCTCATTGTGCATCCCTTTTTCCTCTTTCTGTACCTCTGTAGCTTCTTTCTGCATCTCACGTGCCTCTTTCAGCACCTGTGTTGCTTTTTCCTGCATGACTCTTATCCCTTTCTGCACCTCACGTGCCTCTTTCAGCACCTCAGTACATTTTTTCTGTAGATCTATTGGCTCTTTCTGCACCCCTCTTTTCTCTTTCTGCACCTCTCTTGCCTCAGTCTGTACCCATGTTCCCTCTTCCTGCATATTTCCTTCCTGCTTCTTACCCTCTCTTGCATGGTTCGGTACCTCTGTTGCCTTTTTCTGCACATCTCTTGCTCTTTCAGCAACCTTGGCACCTCTTTTAGCACATCTGTTACTTCTTTCTGTACTTTTTTCCTTCCTGCCTCTTTCTCTATCTCTCTTGCCTCTTTGTACACCCCTCCTACCTCTTGCCTCTTTTTGCACCTCTGTTGGTTCTTTCTGCACTGCTCTTGCTTCTTTCAGCAACTTTCTTGCCTCTATCTTCATTTTTTTGGTTCTTTCTACATCTCTGTTGCTTCTTTCAGCGATTCTCTTGTCTCTTTATGCACTTCTCTTCCTTCTATCAGCACCCCTCCTACATGTTTCTGTACCTCTCTTGCCTCTTTCTGCACCTCTCCTATCTCTTTCTGCACCCTCTTGCCTCCTTTTGTACCTCTGTGGTTCTTTCTGCACTGCTCTTACTTCTTTCTGTACCTCACTTGCCTCTTTCTGCACTAATCTTGCTTCTTTCTAAACCTCTGTTGCTTCTTTCAGCAATTATCTTGCCTCTTTCTACACTTCTCTTCCTTGTTTCTGAACCTCTCTTGTGCCTTTTTGTACCTATGTTGCCTCTCTCTGCACGTCTTGCTTCTTTCTGCACCTCTCTTGCCTCTTTCTGTACCTTACTTGCCTCTTTGTGCATCCCTTTTCCCTTTTTCTGCAGCTGTCTAGCCTCTTTTTGTACCTCTGTGGTTCTTGCTGCACTGGTTTTCCTTCTTTCTTCCCCTGGCTAGCCTCTTTGTTCACTTCTCTTGCTTATTTATATTCCACTGTTGCTTCTTTCAGCAATTTTCTTGCCTCTTTCTGCAGATCTCTTGCTTTTTTCAGCACCCCTCTTTTCTCTTTCTGCACCTCTCTTGCCTCTCTCTGCACCCCTCTTTCTGCACCTTTCTTGCCTGTTTCTATACTTTTCTTACCTCTTTCTACCAGCCTTATGCCTCGTTCTGTACCTCTCTTTCTTCTTTCTCTAGATCTCTTATCGATTTCTGTACCTCACTTGCCTCTTTCAGCACCTCTGTTGCTTTTTTCTGCAGATATTCTGCCTCTTTCTGCACCCCTCTCTACTCTTTCTGCACCTCTCTTGCCTCTTTCTGCACTTCTCATCCTTCTTTCTACACCACGCCTGCCTCTTTCTGAACCACTCTTGCCTCTTTGTGTACTTCTCCTGACTCTTAGTGCATCCCTCGTGCCTCTTCTTGCACCTTTGTTTGTTCTTTCTGTACTGCTCTTTCTTCTTTCTGCACCCTCTTGCCTCCTTTTGTACCTCTGTGGCTCTTTCTGCACTGCTCTTACTTCTTTCTGTACCTCACTTGGCTCTTTTTGCACTAATCTTGGTTCTTTCTAAACCTCTGTTGCTTGGGGGCGTGGCTTGACCGAGCAGCGGAATGGCCGTCTGCCAAAGAGGCTCCGCAGGCCGAGCTAATAAATCTGCTATTTCTCCAACATAGAGGCAGTTGCTCTCCTCTCCAACCTGTGCCGGACTGCCTGGTGACTCCCCGGAGTGAGGTGTCGGGCATCGGAGACCGGACCCTGCCGGCCGCAACTTTGCAGAGGCGAGGCGGGCCGAGGTCGGCAACTGTGGCCTGCGGGACAAGACCGAGCCGGGGACCACAGTGGGCGGAGACCCGACGAGGTGAGGCTGTGCCCGGATCGCGGCCCTGCACGGCGCCGCGCAGAGGTACGATCGAGACCAGAAGTGCGAGCCTGGTTAATACGCCTGCAGTGACGGCCACTCGAGGACCCCCCTCTCCTCCCGATACGGACGTAAACGGCAGGCTCTGGATCAGAGCAGCTGGGGGAGAGCGAGGACGCTTTTACCCGGTGAGAACCTGTTTAAGCGGGCACCATCGCTTTCACTCAACCAGGGCAGGAGGGCGAAGGTAGACCTGGCAATTGCACGCTACCCTAGAAACACACCATAAATATAATAGTCTACCGCATTTCTGCGGTATGCGTTAACCTTGGGCGGAAACGGCACTGGTGCACCGGCGGGGCGGGAAAGCGCGGATAGGCCGGATATTCTACCGTTACCCTGCAACTACGCCATACCCATAAACGGCTACCACGTTTCTGCAGACTGCGCCGACATCTTAGAACTGCCACGCGATCTGCGCTGGGAACGGCGCGTTTGGGCCCTGCAGGAGTGGCGTCTGCACAGGCCTGACGGCGGAGGACTATTGGAGTTCACTGAGCACTGGATCGCACATAGCGTTGCTTTACCGCGGAGGCTCACTGTGTGTGCTCTGCTCCTGGGGCTCACTGGTGCTTTGTGCAACGTACATTACCGCTATAGCACCCCCTGCCCAGGCTGCGCTGCTGACAAAGACGTGAAGCATAGCTGGAAGCTCTGGACTGGTCGCATTATCGGCCTCACTGGTGTACTGCCCTTACTCCCACGGAGGGACACGCGGAACGGCCCTGACCTGCCCCAGTCATATCTTCTATCGGCACTGCTGACACCTACTACCAGACATGGGGAAGCCGGACACGCGCCAACCCCGCATAAACTTTGAGGGAGCGGGGAAGAAAAGAGCAAAGAACTCGGAACTGGTGGAGGGGGAGCGCCTACAATCTACAGGAAACGCGACGGGACAACTACCCGCGGAGGACATCAAGTTAATGTTCCAGGAGCTGAAGACCGGCCTGCAAGGGATTGACTCTAAGATGGATGCATTGAAGGGGAGAATGGACCAAATAACCCAAAGGATGAACAAACAAGAGGGCCGAGTCAGCGTCCTAGAGACGCGAGTCACGGAAACTGCAAAGGGCCAAACAGAAATCGATAAGAAATTTAGAGGCATGGATAAGATTCTGGAACTCATACGCCAAAAGAATGAGGATTTGGAAGCTCGTTCGCGAAGAAACAACATTCTCATTACGGGCGTGGCAGAATCCTCCAACATTCCCAACATGGAACTCTTTGTTGAGGGTATGATGAAAGACCTCTTTGGCCCAGACCTCTCCCCACTGTTTCTCGTTGAAAGAGCACATAGGACACTGGGACCGAGACCTAAACCAGGGGCTCCTGCGAGACTGATATTGGCGAGAGTCTTAAACTACGAGAAAGGATCACTTCAATATCAGGGAAGCGAGATAGCTATGTACCCGGATTTCACGCTGCAGGTTCAAGCGGCAAGACGGGAGTTTCTTCCCTCCAAGAAGATTTTCCAACAAATCGGAACACAATATTCCCTGATATACCCGGCGAAGCTGAGAGTGCAGGGTCCTGGAAAAGCCACCTTCTTCACAGATGTGCTTTTGCCAAACAGATGGCCAAGGAACATAAAACGCACAAAGAACAGACCGACGGGGACAGAATGGACAATCTGAGTGATGTCGGGTAGCCCCGCTTGCAAGTATATGAGGTACAGAATATAACAGACCTGAACTGATGGAAGTCGACAGCTGGTAGGAGAGAGACTACTTGCTAGCCCTGCATAATTATAAACAAGTGTTCCTGGCATGAAGCCAGAGCTGTCTGGCATGTGTACATGCACTGTGAAAAACTGTTTGATTCGGGAGGAGAGATGCAAGTTGCCGGTTGCAGCTTGGCCACCCTGTCAAGAGTGCAGGGGTGAATGCCGGTTCGCCATTGCCCCACTGGGATGATTCCCTATAATGGTTGTTTTCTTTCTGGATGGAACTTTGTGGGGGTGGGGAGAGGCAGTGATGCACAACCTGGTTGGGGAGTTGGTGTGGGTGGGGGGTGGATGGGGGGACAGTTTTCACAGTTTACATTGTCTTTCAGTATTGAGTCATCATATCCGTTGCCATGATTGAACTTTAAGTATGCTTGTTTTGAGATTTGTGGTGAAGGCCTGATATCTGTAGAGGTATGGACCCCTTGGGTTGGAAGTAACTATGACCATATTACAGTTGAAGTCTTTGACGAAAGTTGCCTGATGCAGCTTTATCATAGCCGGTGCGATGACAGAGAACACTGAAGCACACAATATGAACACACTAAAATGTCTCACATGGAACGTTCGTGGTCTAAATGAAAGTAGGAAAATCAGGCTCATACACTCATATTTAGCGAGGCATGGGATTGATATCTGTTTTTTTTAAGAAACCCATCTGATAGGTACTGACACTACCATTCTCAGGAACAGGAGATGGGAGATGATTGCTGCTGCCGGATACTCTAACTACTCCAGGGGAGTGGCTATACTATTGAGAAAGGGCCTACACTGGCGCACACACAACACAATTATAGACAAGAACGGTAGATATATAATAGTGGTAGGATCACTGTACAATTCACCTGTAGCCCTAGTTAACATATATGGCCCGAACACTGACAGCCCCGAATTTTTTCAAAAGGTTTGGCACGAGCTCCACAAATTAGGCCCAGTCTCAATTATGTGGGGGGGTGACTTTAATGTTCCTATCTCTGCGGAACTAGACAGACAGGGCGTTTCACGTGCACATCACCCTAAAACAGCTGAACTCTTACATGAGATAATAGATGATCTCCTCCTGACAGACTCATGGAGAGCCACACATCCGGAGCGCAGGGAGGGAACTTGTATAACGCATCACAGAAATGCCTGGTCACGATTAGATTACTGGCTGCTCACAAGGGATTTGCACGCCTGGGTGACAGATGCCTTGCACCTTGCTCGTACTCTGTCGGACCACGCCCCTGCGCAGATTAAAATTAGAGTGCCACCGGCATACACACAGCCTTTTACATGGCGGTTCCCGTCTGGAGCCTTGCGGGATCAGGTCTTCCGTGAAGGCCTTAGAGCCAAGATTGAAGAGTACTTCACGCTCAATGAGGGCTCGGTGAACTCGCCAGGGCTGCTCTGTGAGGCATTCAAGGCTGTTGTGCGGGGAGACTGCATAGCCTTAAAGTCAGGGGAATTACGTGATATACGAACCACCTTACAGAGGTTGGAGCGTGAGATTCAGAACCTCGAGAGACAGCAGGTAGACAGGCCAACACACAACACGCTTACTAACATAAGGTCCAAGCTCACTGAATATCAGGCTGAGGTGGAGAGGGAGGTAGTATATTTACATAAGCATGCGCAAGCAAGGAGATATGGCGAAAGTGACAGACCGGGCAGGACACTTGCAAACCTCATCCGAACACCTAGGAGTGGCTCTTACATAGCCTAAATACAGAAGCTGGACGGTACGGTACTGCACACACCTCCTGAAATACTGGAGGAGTTTACCGGGTATTACACTGAGCTCTATACCTCTAAAGTATCCCCTTTGCAGGCAGATTTGACTAGCTATTTAGACGAGATATGCCTTGCGTGGTTTAATGACGGTGCTAGACAGTACATGCAGCTGCCGTTCACAGTAGAGGATATAAAACAGGTTATTAGCGCCATGCCGGGTGACAAGGCTCCGGGGGCAGATGGCCTGACAGCAGCCTTTTATAAGGAATATGCTGACCTATTATCTCCCTGGTTGCACCATATGTACTAAGATACACTGGATGCCGGTGTGCTGCCGCCCACTGTCCGAGAAGCGATAATCATCACGATCCTGAAGCCGGATAAGGACCCTACTAAGACGGACTCGAACGGTCCGCTGTCACTAATAAACCTCGATGCTAAGATCTATGCTAAATTACTCGCTAATAGATTAACGCCTATGGTACCACAGATCGCTCTGACAGATCAGTCGGGCTTTGTTTAGGGCAGATCGACGGTGCACAACCTGAGAACCTTTTTTGGGATGCTCCATTACCTAGCTCCCCATGTGCAGGCGTCAGCTGCCCTATTAGATGCCACTAAGGCTTTTGACTCCCTGGAATGGGATTTTCTGTTTACTTTGCTGCGTCGTCTGGGTTTCAGCCCTCTATTCTTACGGCAAATCCAAATACTGTATACTAAGCCCACTGCACGAGTTCGAGTAAATGGGCGTACTTCTGATTCCATCACCATAACCAGGGGCACCAGGCAAGGGTGCCCGCTGTCCCCCTTGCTTTTTTCCATCACCACAGAACCCCTGGCGGCCAAACTAAGACAGCAACATGCCCAGAGCAGCATCGGGTTCACTACGCGTGGTATCCTTATCTCACTTTATGCAGATGATGTTACTGTCTACCTCAATAACCCTGGGGACAACTTTGATACGATAATGCGGGAATTCATAGGTTACGGCGGCCTTACAGGCATACAGATCAACTGGGCAAAATCGACAATGTTCCCTTTGACTGACGACACGGCTCCGTTCACCTCTGAATTCCCCATAACCTAGGCGTCTGATGAGGTGCGATATCTAGGCATTCAATTGAGCCGAACGATACAAGAACTGTGGACACTGAACTATGGTAGAGCGATGGAGTGGATAGAGAGCAAAGTGACAAGGTGGAAGAACCTTCCGCTATCCCTGACAGGGCGCATAACCATTGCTAAGATGGTAATCCTCCCTAAGCTGCTATAACTTTTTGTAAATTTACCCATCCCGCGGAACTCTAATTTTTTCAAATGCCTACGCACCGCGGCGCTGACCCTGATCTGGGCGGGTAAACAGCCACGAGTCTCCTGGCAGGTGCTGACTCTGCCCTTCGCACAGGGTGGCTTGGGAGCTACAGATTTCGAGTTATACGCCTACAGTGCTCAGGCCCAATTCATACACTACTGGCACCACCCTGTTCCCTATCAGCCGCATGTTGCAATTGTAAATTGACAGAGTCGCTCCTCTTCCCCTAAACACGGCGATTTTTCAGCCATACAAACACCCGCGTCAAGACGTGGACCCTGTTGAAAGTGTACGCTGGGCTTGGAGTAGGATTGCACAGAGGGCAGATATCAAAGCGATCTATGCCCCATCAATGCCCTTGAAGGGGAACCCACTACTCAAGCCCCTTATGGATGAGGCAATAGCGAGAAGAGCACAGGCGCACAACCTGCACAAGGGTGGAGATCTGAACCCGGCGGGTGAATTTTTAACACTACAAACTATGTGTGACTCTGAGCCCCCCACGGCATCAGACACCTTACTCTACTATCAGATAAGAGCAGCCTGCAGAGCCACCTATGGTGATTTCCCCCAACGAACCACCAATGCTGCCGGCGCTAGAGAACGTACTAGCGAATGCTTCACCCCGCAAGCTAGTCACTCGCATATATAGCATAACACAAAAAGAGAACCCGATCATTAGCACCAAGTCGCGAGAGGCTTGGATCGAAGAGGCTGATATCGACATCACTGAGGAACAATGGAGCTACTGCTGTACCCAGCTAGAGTATTTATCACCGAACTACAGACTCCTGCTCATTCACGTTTATTATCTACACCGACTATACCGCACACCCACACGGCTGCACCGTATGGCAATACTTGACAACGACAGGTGTTGGAGGTGCAACACACACACTGCCAACTTCACACACATGGCTTGGAGCTGTCCTTGGATGTCACAGTATTGGGAGGACATATTTGAACACATCGAGCACATAATAGGTTCCACCATAGAGAAGTCGATTAGACTGGTGCTGCTGGGGTATGTGAGAGACATACCTGTGCGGAGACGTAGACTTGCTGCAATGCTGCTGCTGATGGCGAAAAGACAGGTAGCAATACACTGGCGAAAGAGGCATGGATTAAGGCAGTTACATATTGCAAAGATCAGCTTGAGGGATATTGGGAACAGATGCCTAGTTGCTCCAGACCTGTGGATATATGGTCTCCATTTGAAGACTGGCTCAGAATGGGAGGAGCAGACCTCCAATCGGAATAGCTCTTACCCTGCAGAACATTGACACTTGCGCTCACATAGACGAGTGTAAGGGTAAGGGCAACAAAGCGCAAGTACACATCAGTATAAGGGTGGGTCCTCTCAGGAAAGAAGAGGCGTCATACGTGGACACCTGCTAATTGTTAATGACTGTGGCTGACATTTGTGGTATCACTGTTAAAGTTCCTGCTATACTGCACTGAACTGGGTTACTTAAATGATACATTGTGTGAAACATTTTGACGAAGTCCTGTACGCTGCCTGCCTCTACGGTTGTTAGCTAAATAGCTGTGTAATCAGGGAAATGAATGACTGCCGCCAGCCCCCGGGTTGTAGGCATTGTGCTGTGTACACTATGATGACTCAATAAAGGTTTTGAAAAAAAGAAATCTCTTTTGCTTCTTTCAGCAATTATCTTTGCCTCTTTCTACACTTCTCCTCCTTGTTTCTGAACCTCTCTTGTGCCTTTTTGCACCTATGTTGCCTCTCTCTGCACGTCACTTGCTTCTTTCTGCACCTCACTTGCCTCTTTCTGTACCTTGCACCAATTTTCCCTTTTTATGCAGCTCTCTAGCCTCTTTTTCAACCTCTGTTGGTTCTTTCTGCACTGGTCTTCCTTCTTTCTTCCACTGGCTAGCTTCTTTCTTCACTTCTCTTGCTTATTTCTACTCCTCTGTTGCTTCTTTCAGCGAATTTCTTGCCTCTTTCTTGAGATCTCTTGCTTCTTTCAGCACCCCTCTTTTCTCTTTCTGCACCTCTCTTGCCTCTTTCTGCACCCCTGTTCCCTCTTTCTGCACCTTTCATGCCTGTTTCTATACTTGTCTTGCCTCTTTCTACCAACCTTATGCCTCTTTCTGCACCTCTTTTTCTTCTTTCTGTAGATCTCTTATCTATTTCTGTACCTCACTTGCCTCTTTCAGCACCTCTGTTGCTTTTTTCTGCAGATATTGTGCCTCTTTCTACACCCCTCTCTTCCTTCTTTCTGCACCCCTCCTGCCTCTATCTGAACCTCTCTTGCCTCTTTGTGTACGTCTGCCTCTTAATGCACCCCTCATGCCTCTTTTTTCACCTTTGTTTGTTCTTTCTGTACTGCTCTTCTTCCTTCTGTACCTCACTTGCTACTTTTTACACTTCTCTCGGTTCTTTATAAACCTCTTTTGCTTCTTTCAGCAATTCTCTTGCCTCGTTCTGCACTTCTCTTGCTTGTTTCTGTACCTCTCTTGCATCTTTCTGCACCCCTTTTCCCTCTTTCTGCACTTCACTTGCATCTTTCGGCACCCTTGTTCCCTCTCTCTGTACTTCACTTATTTATTTTTGTACCTCTCTTGCCTCTTTCTACACCCCTCTTATCTCTTTATGCAACTCTCTTGCCTCTTGGATGGGGCGCTAGAGGGCGCACAAGCAGAATGGCCGCATTGCCGTGAGGCTCCTGCTCCCTGGGACCAAAATCCTACATTTATCCTGAGCAAATGAGTTTAAAATTCACCTAAAGTTGGCAGAACTGCTGAGCTAGCCTCCCTCTTTGATCGGTGTGAAGAGGAAAACAATTGGAGCCCCTCAACTGCAGCGCCAGGTAGGGTGAGTTGCAACCGATCTTGCTGTCGGGAGAGGGTGAAAGCGAGAGGCACCCGCCGCAGCCACGACAGACCGAGGCTTCACATGAGGCTTCTAGGCCACAGGAGCTGCGGACTACGAAGAGCGACGGCATTAGCACGAGGAGCGAAGATGGCGAGAGACGGGTCAGTGTCTTACCCTGCAGCGTGGCACACAGGAGGGCCAAGGCAGAAAAAGCTATTTGGTACATACAAGGAACTGTAGCGGGCGAATCTGCTTTGTGCCCCCCCCCCCGAGATAACACACAGCTTTGATGCGAGCCGGGAGGCAGCAAGATGTGTCCGGACATGAGAGAGGCGGGCGTTGACATGCCTGTCGGCCGCAGGGGGTGAGAAGAACCGTGACCGGACTGGAGCTGGGAGCCGTGATACACCCTCCCCCTTCGTAGTGCTAATACAGATACTGGAGCCTACGGGGAGGTACCTGACGGCTAGCGGCATTTGGGGGCTATGTGCCTGGGACTGAGAGGCGCGAGGCTGGGCCCGGCACTTCCTGGAGCCTGCAGGTGATTCTGGCATGGCACTGTGGGGGCGAGGTGAACGGGTGCGGACTGCTCCCCTTGTAATAGTAAAACGTGAAGAGGCACTGAGAGGACAGGGGACCGCTGGTGCTGGCATTGCCCCCCTCTCAAGGAACATTAGTCTTGAGGGGCGCTGGTGGTCCCCAGAATTGGGAGGCCTGTGACCGCTGTACCAGGGTGAGGTGTGTGGTCGGTGTACACATCTGGGACACCTGTGAGACCAGAGTAAGGCACACCACGATGCTGCAAATTGCGCTGCTGCGAAGCCCGGCGCCCACGGGGCATTGCTCTGATGGACAATAAGAGATACAAGGAGGCAGCGGAAGAGGAGGCCCACTACAGGAAAACTCAGGCGGCGGCTGACAGCAAGACGATCATGCGGGAGGTGAACACTACGTCTACCCTTGCAGGACAGGCGAGCGCATTGCTGGGGTGCAGGCGTGAACCCTGATCTGACGCAGTAATACTGGTTGCATGTGCTAGGAACTGCAGGGGACATTTGTAATACGTAGCCCGTTTGTGCACAGCAGGATATATGGGGAAGCCTGACACAAGACAGCCTAAACTTACCTTTGACGCCGCGAAGAAAGGATATAAGCCCACGCAAGACAGCCAAGAGACGGAGGCAGTGGCGCATACCAGCGGAGGGGCCATGGCACAGGCGTCAGATATCAACAACATCTTGCAGATGATACGGCAGGGATTTGCGACGGTGGTGGACAAAGTAGACCTCATGTCCTCCAGAATGGGTTCTATAGCGCACAAACTTGACGGGCACGAAGAACATCTTAAAGAGGCGGAGAGGTGCATATCTGACACAGATGACATCACTGCCAGTCACATCGCGCAGCTTACTCGAATGGACAAGCTTTTAAGGACAATAGCGGCCAAAAACAAGGATTTGGAAGCCCGCAGCAGGCGCAATAACATTCGGAATACCAGAATCGACAAATGGAGGAATATATTGAGAAGTTACTGCTGGCGGCAGTCGGTAAAGAAGTTTTCTCCTCACAGTTCATAGTAGAGAGAGCACACAGAACGCTAGGAACACGACCAATGCCAGGGAACCCCCCCCTGCCCATCATCGTGAGGTTACTGAACTATAGAGATCGGGACGTGGCCCTCCGGGCAGCAAGGAACAATCAGGTCTTAACATATATTGGCAGCACCTTCTCGATATACCCGGACTTCACACCCAGGGGTGACAGTATGTTGTTTGTTGAAGTTGGGAGATGGGGTGTAGGGGGGGGGTTAGATTCTGGTAAAATAGGGTTGCTTCAGTGGGAGGGGGGAGGCAAGGGACAGGGTTTGGTTAATTGGTTGAAGCGCAACATGGAATGTACGGCCTCCTTGTTGAGGGGTAAGCTAGTGGAATGGGAGGACATGGAACAGCATCGTACAAGCGACATCTTGCGGATGTGTGAATGGATATTGGGCCCAGTGAGGGCTGCATGGAGGGTAGCCAGGACGCAGACAATAATTGGACACTATGACTTATACGACTGTAGGTGTGCTGAATATTGTTACATGGAATGTGAGAGGGTTGGGCGATCCCAGAAAAAGAGGGCATATAGACAGACATAACGTACACATTGCTATGCTACATGAGACTCATTTTGCACAGCAGTCACAGCAAACATTCGCTGCCAGATGGGAAGAATATAGAGTCTTCTCTTCATACTCCACGTATGCTCGAAGAGCAGCGATATTAATTAAGAGACAGGTCCCCTTCTGGCTAGAGGGCACTGCTTGGGATTCAAAGGGTAGGTATTGCCTTGCATAGGGCCGTCTGGGCACCACGACTGTAACACTAGTATGTTGTTATGGGCCGAACTTGGATGAGCCAGGGTTTTTTGACACACTGTGGGCTAAGATATTTGAGATAGACTCCACTCATATCATATGGGGGGACGACTTTAATGTGACTTATTGCCCCGGGTTGGACAGATCGAATCCCGCCCCACACCATTACACTAAAGCACAGGCCGGACTGAGAGACTTAATATTGGCCTATCAACTTGTAGACACGTGGCATCATACCCACCCACATACAATGGAAGGTACGCATTTCACAGTGCAGGTGCAAACATGGGCCCGACTGGATTATTTTTTAGTGTCCAGGGGAACTGTCCCAGCGATAGACACAGTGAAACACCTGGCACGTTCCTACTCGGACCATGCACCAGTAGTAATGACGCTTTCATCTGCTGACTTCACCACACCACACAGCCCTTGGCGACTTCATGCCCCCATATTGCTCGACACGGTGTTTCAGGAGGAACTGCGGGAAGAAATAAGCCACTTTTTTAACGCAATAATGGCTCGGTGGACAGTGTTGAGACTGTCTGGGAGGCCTTTAAGGTCACGGTCTGGGGATACTGCATGGCCAAAGAGTCATGGCGTGCTTCGGGATATCATGAATTCCCTGCGAAAACTTGAAATAGATCTTAAACAACTGGAGACAGAACTCGGTCGAGATCCTAGGGGTGCTACACAAGCATCGTTCAGGAGTAAGCTTTCACAATATATGGAAGAGGCTAAGAGGGAGGCACAATTCCGGTGTAAGCACTGGGTTGCCCGTCAGTATGGGGAAGGGGAGAGGCCTGGGAAGGCGTTAGCGCAGAAGGTGAGACGGCCTAGATGCAACAACTATGTGATGGAAGTTATTGATCCGGAGGGGGAAGTGTGCTGAGACCCCACCAGTATACTCAACACTTTTTTGACGCATTATAAAACCCTCTATACCACGACTAGAACAAATGACCTTGAGTTAGACGGTTTGCTGGGAGATGTAGAATTGGGCCGGCTCAGCTATGTACAGAGAACTTTCCTGTGGGCACCCTTTGAACTCGACGAGGTATGGGATGCGATCATGGGACTACAGTCTTGGAAAGCCACAGGGACAGACGGCATTCCAGCAAAATTTTACAAAACATACGTAGATCTTTTTACACTTCTCTTGGTTTACTTCTTTCTAAACCTCTGTTGCTTCTTTCAACGATTCTCTTGCCTCGTTCTGCACTTTTCTTGCTTGTTTCTGTACCTCTCTTACATCTTTCTGCACCCCTGTTTCCTCTGTCTGCACTTTACCTGCTTATTTTTTTGCACATCTCTTGCCTCTTTCTGCACCTCTGATGCCTTTTTCTGTACCCCTCCAGCCTCTTTCGGCACCCCTTTTCCCTCTTTGTGCAACTCTCTGCCTCTTTCTACACCTCTCTTCCCTCTTTCTGTACCACAGTCACCTCTGTTGAACCTTTCTGCACTTCTCTTGCCTATTTCTGTACTCCTCCTGCCTCTTTCTGCACCCTTCCTTCCTCCTTATGCAACTCTCTTGCCTCTTTCTACACCTCTGTTGTTATTTTCTACAGATGTCTTTTCTCTTTCTATACCTCTCTTGTCTTTTTCTATTCCTCTGTTGCCTCTTTCTGTACTTTGCTTGCTTTTACTGCACCCTGCGCACCCCTTTCAGCACCTCTGTTGCTTCTTTCTGTACTTCTATTTCCTCTTTCTGCTCATCTTTTGCTTCTTGCTGCACCTTACTTGCCTCTTTAAGCACCTCTGTTGCTTTTTCTGCAGATCTATAGCCTCTTATTGCACCTCACTTGCCTCTTTCAGCACCTCTGTTGTTTTTTCTATATATCTCTTTTCTCTTTCTGTACCTCTCTTGTCTCTTTCTGTGCTTCTCTTGCTTCTTTCTGTACCTAACTTGCCTGTTTCTGCACTTCTCTTGCTTCTTTCTACACCTCTTTTGCTTCTTTCAAAAATTCTCTTGCCTCTTTCTGTACTTTGCTTCCTTCTTTCTTTACTCCTCCTTTCTCTTTCCGTACCTCTCCTGCCTCTTTGTGCACATCTCCTGCCTCTTTCTGCACAACTCTTGCCCCTTTTTGAACCTCTGTTGATACATTCTGCAGTGCTCTTGCCTCTTTTTGCACATCTGTTGCTTTTTTCTGCACTGCCCTTGCTTCTTTTTGTACCCCTCTTGCTTCTTTCTGCACCCTTGTTTTCGCTTTCTGTATCCCTCTTGCCTTCATCTATATCCGTTCCCTCTTTCAGCACCTTGTTTCTGTACCTCTGTTGCTTATTTCTTCACTTCTCTTGACTCTTTCTGCACCCCTCTAGAATCTTTCTTCACACCTCTTTTCTCTTTTTGCACTTCTCTTGCTTCTTTCTACACCGCTGTTACTTATTTCACCAACTCTCGCCTCTTTCTGCACTTTTCTTCCTTCTTTAGCAACTCTCCTGCCTCTTACTCTACCTCGCTTGTCTCTTTGTACACCTCTCCTGCCTCTTTCTTCACCCCTCTCACCTCTTTTGCACCTGTTCCCTCTTTCTACATCTTTCCTGCCTGTTTCTATACCTCTCTTGCCTCTTTCTGTACCTGTTGCCTCTTTTTGTACTTTTCTTGCCTTTTTCTTCACCCCTTTTTCATTGACTGAAAAAAGCATACGTTTAAGGGGCATTATAGTTACAAATTATCATTTAAAAAACCTTTGAAATCCCCCAAAAAAATCACAGGTTTCACAGACGTTATAGTTAGTTGGACATTTCACTTTTACAAAATCAGAGAAATTCGGCTGTTATAGTTAGTTGATCTAAGTATAACTCGCACCCCCGCAGTGAACTGCTGATCACATTACATATTACATCACTCATGACATGGTCAGTGAAATCACTGATTACATCTCAAATGACATCACTGATGACATCATCCATGTGATCCTCCGATGCACCTCTCCACAGCCTATTATAACCTTTGATACACCCACTCTAAAATACAGAATGTTATTCTAGAAACCTTTGTCAAGAAGGTGAACAATCACCGCTCACCTGCCCCTTGGTTTTCCGAGAGTTTAAAAGTGGAGAAAAGTAAATGTAAAGCATCAGAGAGACGCTAGAGAAAGAACTACGCTCCAGACACTAAACTAGCCTATAAAAAGGCTAAAAGATACTACCATTCACTCTGTAAGGCTGCGCGTGCAGACCATGTGACCTCTACAATTTCTGAGGCACAGAATAATGCCAAGACGTTATTTAAGCTTGTCAAAAAACTGTCTGGAGCGGCATGTCAACCCAAACCCCCGGATCTCACTGAATCGCAATGTGAAGATCTTGATATGTTCTTTGTCATTAAAGTTGAAAGTATATATTCCGCACTGAATGAGTCTCAATCGGCCAATGATATACAGCAAATTAAGAATCTTCCTCAGCCAATTAGGAGTACGGAACCACAGGTTTGTGTGTCCTCAGCACCTATTAGTAATTTAGAAACTTGGGTGGCCCAGATAAAAACTCTTCAAGGCGGATTTTGGACGGCCTTAGATCTGGTTCTCCTAGGGAGCCTATCCCCATTACTGTGCTCTAGAAACTCGAACAGTCGTCTCTGTTGGTAATTATGGAGTTGCTCAATGCTGCCTTAAAGGAAGCAAAGGTTCCACCAGCATGGAAGCACTTGATGGTTCTCTCACTTTAAAAAAAAAAAAGCTAATGCCGACCCGTGCAATTGTCTAACTTCCGGCCCATTTCTTTGCTTCTAGCCATATTCAAAATTTTGGGAAAATATATCAATATCCAACTGTCGTCATTTGTTGAATACCAAAATATTTTGCATGGCTTACAGTCTGGCTTTAGACCAGGTTTTTCAATGGAGACTACTCTGCTCTGAGTCACAGAAATGACACGTAACCGTGTTGATACCGGGGATACTGTGTCTCTTATACTCATGGATTTAAATGCCGTGTTTTACACGGTTTTTCCATACCATGTTATCGCAAGCTTTGCAATCATTGGGTGTGACTGGCTTAGCACTTAACTGGCTAGATGATTTTCTGTCTGATTGCACGTTCCGAAGTCTTTTCTGCCACGTCCAGTTCCAATACTCATTCTTCACCTCATGGGGTTCCTCAATGTTTAATCCTTAGCCCTCTTTTATTCAACATCTATGTCAGGCCTCTGGTGAAGATTGCTGAAGATTCTGGGTTGTCTCTCTTTTCCTCTGCCAATGACACCTAGATTGTTTTCTCCCTATCTGGCGAAAGGACGTCAAAATAATTTTCTCTACAGTCTGGGCTTAGGAATATAGCAGGCTGGATGCAAGCCAACCTGCTTAAACTCAATGGTGAAAAGACGGAGGTGATGATACTGGGCAAGAATCAAGACCTGTGGGGACCTCAACGCTGGCCGCCTGAAATGGGCACTTTGCCCCAGCCTAATCATCAGGTTCGGAACCTAGGCGTTATATTCGATGACCAGCAATCAATCAGGCAACAAGCGGTGAAAGTGTCTTCGACCTGCTTTACTATTCTGAAATGGCTCAGGAAAATCCTATGGATGTTGCCTTTGTCTATGCAACGAACCATGGTCCATGCTCTTGTTACCTTAAGACTGAACTACGGCAACATTCTGTATCTAGGAGTCAACAATGACGTGTTATGTAAACTACAGTTGGTGCAGAACTAGGTGGCTAGGTTACTTTGCAAGGTTCCAAAAACAGTCTCCATCTCAGGCTCTCTTCGAGATCTTCATTGGCTCAGGGTTGAGAATTGTATTAAATTGCAAAGCCCTGAGCTATATGTTTAAAATCAAATTTGGTAAGGCACCCCGATACTTGAATGCCTTAGTTCAACCCTACCTCCCTTCACATACTTTACGTTCTGCTACTCAGGCTAAAGTTACGGTGCCTAGGACCAGACTGTCATGAATGGGCAGTCGGTCCTTCTCCTGTCTAGGTCCCTCCTTGTGGAACTCCCTTCCTATGTCACTTCAGACCAAAACTATAAATGAGAATTTTTGTAAGTGTTTAAAAACCTGGCTGTTTAATATGTAGAACCTTTTTCTTTTCTGTTTCTGATAGGCGGCACCAGGAAACCCTTGGGTAGCTGTGCGCCTTATAAGATTAAAATAACATAACATAACATAGACATACCAATACCAGTTACTACATACCCACTCACTGATTCCTAGGTCTACACACACATCTAGTCACTCACCCATACAGTCACTCATACATGCAATAACTCATCAATACAGCCACTATCATATGCACTCATACACCTATACAGACACTCACTCATCACCACTCACCAATAGAGGTACTTACCCAGCTAGTTAGTCATGCAAATAATCAATCACACTCCCATTTAATTACATATACAGTTATAGAAACACCACCTCACTTATTGACACAGATACTAACACTTACTTACTCTCTTATACAATCACTGACACAAGCACATACTCATCCACCCAGCCACTCTCACAATCACTCACTCTCATATATAGTCATTTATATACTCACATATACTGCCTTTCACATATTTAGGTACTCTCACATGTATCACTGAGACATCCATCCACTCGCCAACACAGCCGTACACACACTCACCCACCCACACAGCCCTTCACAGATGCACTCTTGAACCGATACACCCAGTGAATCACCCACTCACACATCCATGCAGTGGGTCACACACCTCACCCACCCAGACACTCAGGTACCCATACAGATACTCAGACAAGAAATCAATAACCCATATAGACACTCATGTAGCTACACAGCAACCCATGCAACCGCTTACACACCAACAGACATTCACACAGTTTAGTCACTAACCCATGCATTCAGTAAGACATGTTTAATCACTCACTTATACTTATACAGTCAGTCATGCACCTACTAAGTTATCCATTGAGACAGTCATACAACCACTCGTTCTTCAATACACCTTGGCCTATATAAATATCAAACATATTTATACTTTACAGAAACACACAGTCACTGGATGATGTAATCAGTGATGTCATCAGTGATGTCATTTGAGATGTCATCCGTGATGTCACTGACCAAGTAATGAGTGAGGTAATATGTGACATCATCAGCAGTGCATTGCGGGGCGCGATTTATACTTAGCTCAACTAACTATAACGGCCAAATTGCAATTGTTTTGTACAATTGAAATGTCCAACTAACTATAACGTCCCTGAAACCTGTGTTTTTTCGCCGAATATATAGATGGTCCTTGGATTCACACTGATAAATCCTTAGTTTAATTAGAGTGGCAAAGAGGAGTCAGGCTTTACTAGAGGAACATGTGTTAAACATTTCAGAGCACCAACATAGACGATACATAATTGACACGACTCAAAAGAAATCTAACACCAATTTATAAAAACTAGAGCTTATTTTTATCTTAATTTAGGCACCAAAATGAAAAGGCATTCAAATGTTACATTGAAGTAAATGGTGAAAAACAAGTACTGACAAAAGATCACTTACAGGTCAAGCTGTGTGTAACACTTACAGGGTTAAGCTTGTGAGGGCCCTAGAACCAGGCCACAACAGTTAGTTAAATTTTACCTGGCCCATGCATATGAGTGCAGAGTTGTCCAGGCTTGCCATGGTGCTGAATGGGAATCGCACTTGGGCTGATTTTACCGCTTACACAAAGATGCAATAAAGAAGATGCAAAAACTAAGCTGGGGCTGGGTTGACGATGTTGGATCTAGGTTGCATAATGTGCCCCATATTTACCTGGTCATGTGTTGGGGTCAGTAACCGGAATTGCAACCAACATTCTTTGGCTGAAGGTGACGAAAAGATTTAGGAACTTCAAGTGTTGCAGAAGAGTGATGTAGTGTACTGAAACTTTGGGGCAGGTAAGATAATAACTCTCAGAAGTCACTGTGTCACTTGGATTTGGGCTATTCCAAAGAGTGCTAATCTTTGTATCCTGTTAGCATTTTTACCTGCAGTTTGCAGGGGACTAATGCCAGTAGTCTAAGGGTGCTTCTGACATCCACAGCAGTCCCTCTGGTTTGGAGTGCCACGATTGGGCTAAGGAAGAGGGTCATTCACACAGTTCCCAGTCTGTTGCCTCAGGAACAGTGTATCCCTCTTTTGCTTAAATGCAGTGGGCCACATTCGGTTGTCAATGACACAGGGCTCCTCTTGGTACTTCTTTGTAGTCAGTTCTTCAGATATGAGGCCCTGGTGTGAAGGGTGTCCCTTAAATCCAGGATTTTGGGGAGTTCGGAGTTAGGGGTGTGGAGGCTAGTAGCCAATGGGCAGCTAGCTCCTACACCTAATCCACCACCTGAGGTCATCACAACCGATGGGGTGGGTCACCTTTTGCTACCCAGATCCCTCTATTCTTCCATTCCTGAGGAGGAGGAAATCAAAATTAGGTGTACAGACTAGGCTGCTTACCCTAGAAGATTGGTCAGCATGTTGGGGGTCTGCACCACCCTGAATATCTAATTTTCAGCCGGACGACAAGCAAATGTTTCTGGGGGACAGCACAGATGGTGGAGGTAAAACCTTTGAAGCTCACATGCCTATTCATTAGCCCAGCTAGGGGTGGGGGGTGTGACCACCTGCCTGCCTGACCCTTTGTCGCTAACTCCTGGAAGCATCCACTTTACCTGGCAGGAGGTCATAACTCTGCCTTGGTATGAGAAAGGACGGGCTGACCTGCCAAAGCACAAATAAGTCTGGGTACATGCCAGACGTCCCTCAACACCTAATGCATATCAGGGGACAGAAGGCACATTGCTTGACATCAAACTCCACATATCTAGGTGGTGTCATGATGAAGCTAGCAACTCAGGTCTGCCTGTGTGCAGGTCCATTTTATCCTATGGACTGGCTATCACTTACTGTGCACTTTAATGGAAATACACTATAGAGGCATATAAGCAGGTACTTACATGCATGCACCCTTAATATAATACGCCCGGCTTCCTGGGCTGCAGAGGCTTTTCTTAGGGGTATCTGAATTATATGTCAGCTACTGTAAGCTAGTGCATTGGGTTGTGCCACTCACTGTGAGGGCACAATCAAACTAAAGCAGTTTGTACTGCTCCTGCTGTCTGCACTGGCAGGCCTGCTATCATTAGTTTGTTTGGGTCACCCAGGGTGGTGCAACTTGTGCTAAAGTCCTGGGAACCCTGTTACCCCAATGCCCAGAGTACCATTTACTAGGGCCTTATCTGGGGGTAAAGTCTTTGCCAATATGAGAATTACCAAATTGACAAATCAGTTTTAAGAGAGAGCACAAGCAATGCAGCCAGGATAGCAGGCACCTGTACACTAACATAGTAATATTCAGCATTGGGGGCAAAAGGTGTAGGGGTACCATACACAAAGGGGCACTTTCCTTGATTCCAGCATCTCACCCAAAGTATTTTTGCATACCACCTTGATCAGGGTCACTTCATTCATTTTTAATCCCATCTTATACTGAGTGTGCTAATATTTGATTTAAAACGTTTTAATCCTGGTACATATTTTCTACAGTAGGTTAAGACATCTTGACACCACACAAGTTGTGCTACCTGTTGTATGTGTACTTCTGTTGGGGTAGGATCCTCATATTCTCTGCTAGTCATCTACCAGAGCTTTTGTTTTCCACACACTTATCTTCCAGATATGTTTAGTGAAATACCAGTTGGTATTCCCTTTGACTTCAGAGAACTGGCTATATCTGAAACCCAAGGTTAGCAAAATCTAACAGTGGAAGATCAAAATGAGGGGAGGGTACACAACAGCTCAACCTGCCACAAAGTTGGCAGGTTCTTTTCTTGCATCACAGCATATATTAAATCCACCTATGACTGCTCTGAGCTACATTCAAACGGGTAAACCCTAGAAACTCTCTGATTTCTAAAATCATAAAATCAATTTTGGAGAAAAATTGAAAAGGTGCAAATGGTACCAGAAACATCAATGCTAGAAGACATTTGTGGGGAATTTGCATCTTACCTGGACACGCTGCTGGTCTCCCGGTTGGTCTCCCCCTGCCGCTGCTAATTCTCTAGATCATAGCGCGGCCGCAGTGCGGGGGGGGATCACAAGCCCCAACGCCCTTGTGGCAGGAAGCCGCTCCCGCTAATTTCACGCCAGGAGGCACTTTAAATTGAGAACAACTCCTGTGGAGCGGGTGTTTGGAAGACATTTGTGGGGGATTTGCATCTTACCTGGACACGCTGCTGGTCTCCCGTTGGTCTCCCCCTGCCACCGCTGCTTTTCGAGATCATAGCGCGGCCGCAGTGCGGGGGGGACCACAAGCCCCAAGCGCCCTTGGAAGCCGCTCCCGCTAATTTCGCGCCAAGAGGCGCTTTAAATTGAGAACACCTCCCACGTCGCGGGACAGCACGCGGGCCCGTTTGAGCCCGTTCGAGGCCTGAGTTGCTGGGCTGGGCCACCCCCCTAACATCGACGATTGACATTGAACACAGTAAGTGCATTTACTCTTAGTAATACCTCCTACCAATATCTATCTGTACCTGAAATGGCTGAACACAGAGGAAAAGGGAAAAGTACTATACATGGAGGTTCTGTGGCTGGAACATTAGACAATTTCATTATAAGAGCCTCTTCAGTATTAGCACGTGAAATTGATCTAACTGAATGCCGCATCTCCCTAGATCCGGTCTTTAATAAGCGGTCTTCCCTGGGCAAATATCGTCCTGTCTAAAACTCCAGAAGGAAATGTAAACATCAATACCACCGTTGATTCGGACGCCATAAGTCTATGCAGTGATATACCTGCAGATTCTTTACCTACTAGGGGTGATGGAACAACTAAAATACACCCAGAAAATACAAAAGACCCAGTGATAAATTAAGTATCTACCCGTGCTCAAACATAGGGAGGTATCTCTCACTCGGCGGGTAATACTCCAGGAGCAATACCCAAACAAAAGAAGGTGGTGGTGGCCTCCAAAAGAGTAAGACAATATAAAGCTACAACAGCAAATAAAGACTGCCCACCACTTGTTGTACAAACTACTGCCGATATACACAAAATGGGAACAAATAATATTTCGGCTAACATACCGGTTTGCCCTTCGACTTCTATGGGGGAAGGCTTCTGGGCTAAACTAGGTGAGATTTTAACCTCCTCCATTAGGCCCATCACGGATAGATTAAAACATATGGAAGAGAGACTGAAAAAACTCGAGCAATTGACTTTATCGAATCTCGACCTCAATAAAAAGACAAACTCGAAAATGCAAACTGCGACCCAGGAGAAGCCTGTCATACAAAAAGAGACAAGGAAAGCCCTGGTGTCATCTTCTACACCTCAGACATCTGGCTGTGATCCAATGACAGGAACATCACAGAAAAGAGCGGAAGGTGGTCCGTCTACAAAGGACGTTGAAAATATTCCAGGAAAAAGGGACTCAAATCACTTGGTGGTTGGGGGACAAACTAAAACCACACCAAAGGGGGGGAACGACCTGATACATTTATTGATCAAGGCCGATTGTTACCAAGTATAGATCTGCCCCCAGAATCCACTCCCTATGTTATTGTTTTGACAGGAGTCCCTGAACTAGGGAAAGGTATCTCAGAATCCTATACCGAATTAAAAAACAAGACCATACATTGGCTTAACACCAACAGACCCCTACCGCCGCATATCCATAGTAAGATTCTGCTTGTACGGAGGGTCAGCTGGGTGGGGAGAAGTAGGAAAAACATCCAAGGAGATTGTATTATCATAAATTTTAGAGATACGCAAGCTCCCCAGTATATCTGTGATGGGTGGCCTCATATGACAAATACAAGTATACAGCCATTTGATCTTGTCCACTTCCATAGCTTTGAAATGACGAGATCAAATTACGCTCCACAGGGAAATCTTATGGAGGGGAATTCAGGAGTAAATTATCCCAGAAACAGAAGAGCTTTTGATGGCCATGGGCAGAAAATGGGCTTTCTAAACAATAATAGATTCATCATACTCGATATGGTGGATTGACTGCCACCAAATACTGCCATACCGAATATACTCGGGCAAAAGAAGAGAGATATAAGTCTAAATGGTAACAAACAAGGAAAATCTTTTTTTAGTAGGAGACCCCCAGATGAAAGGATTCTGGATGAGTTGGAAACCACAATGGCACTGTGTAAAAGAAATGAGATTGACAGAGGGCCTAATCCCGATACCACCCTAGAAAATAATCAAAATATAGACGAAATTCCACTCAAGCCAGATTTAATTGCAAATCACTTAGTAAGGGAAGCATCCCTGGATCCCTCGAACAGGTCATGGCCTCAAACAAACATCAATTGACATGCCGAAGTAAAACAGGAGGCATGTCAGCTCATACACCCTTACAGATACTAGATAGATCAATAACAACTACCACTGAGATATCAGATAATATAAGTCTGATGTCCTGGAACATCGCAGGGCTATCTGGCAGGATCGGGGATCCTGGCTGTTTATCATTTATGCAAGAATACTCGATTATTTGCCTGCAGGAACGCTGGGCTATGGAACCCATTCACGGAAATGGCTATCGCACCTTTCATACACCCGCTATGCATACGGCTAGGGGGAGAAATAAGGGGGGTCTTTGCACCTACATATCAAACCTTTTAACTGGGGTAGCAGTAAAATTTCAACCCGCCTCTGAATATTATCAGATACTGCAGCTGACGGATGGGAGAAATCAAAAAATACTCTTGATAAATTTTTATATCAACATTCCTCGAACAGAGATAAGTAACATCCTAGAGGATATGTCCCAAACTCTAAAGTCCCTAGAAGAAAATCAGATAGGTGACAAATGTGTGATATGGGTGGGCGACTTCAATTGCCTTCTGTGTCCACACAGTCAATTGAATATCTCTGGTTTGGGCTCTGGTAGAGAGGATATCAGAGCACATTTTTCCCATACGACTCTGGGAAATCTTAATGATTTAGTCTTTCATTTAGACCTGGCCTTCACAAATGAATTATGCTCACCTCCGGTCACATTTTAACCAACATTTATTGGGAGGTGATGTAAATCTGTCATAGACTTTGCCCTAATCTCCAAGCGGCACTCTAGTCGCGTTCTCGCACATGATACATGTGAGATAGCAATGATCGATCATTACCCAATTGGCCTATCCCTCTCCTTTGCAAGGACTCAAGGAAAAATAAATAACTTAATTGAGAACTTATATAATTATAAACTAAGCCTTGCTAAGAAGAATGGTAATACCATAAAATTGAATAAAGTAGAGCCAACAGCCTTTTTTGCAAACCTCATTAAAAATAAACAGAGGGAATTTGAAACATGTCTCACTGTGGAAATAGATGATGCTAAAATCAGTGAGGCTTTCCTCATAAACACAGAGGAAATTCGACAGCTTCTTAAAAGACCACAGACACATGATAAAATTAAGGCGCGGAGATGGTTCAACTCGGAGTGCAGCAAGTCACATGCACACCTAATGTTAACACTAAAAGCTGAACCAAGAAATCGGATTGAAATAAGATCCGCCAGAACTGCTTACCAACATGCAGTAAAAAAACGTAAAGGAAACAGGAAGCCTGGCAGGCTTTACATCAAGCCTGTCTGATTAAAGATAATATTGGGTTCTGGAAGGCCGTAAATGCCCCTTTCTTTGCAGAGAAAGAAATCAACACAATAGAAGTGGCAATTACTAAAGATACTTGGGTAACCTATTTCAGTGAGCTCTATCAGGCAGATGTCTTAAATGAGGCTGCAAGCACAGAACAATTAGACGCAGCTCTTAATGAGGCCCAAAAAACCTTCCCTATTGTGACGGTGGGGTGCCGGGTGAGCCCCGTACTGACTCGGAGTGGTGGTCCACTGCTGCACTCTCACCCTGCCCATTGTCCCTACAGCTGCCCGAGAACGAGTGGCAAGAGATTAAGGACGATTGCTGGACACCCCCGGAAAAGGGACGTGGTGCCTTTAATTGGAACGACGGGGACGGCGCAGCTCCGCCCCCTTTCCACGTCGCGACGTCAAAAGGCGGAAGTACCTCATCCGGGACGGACGGCGTTTCCCTGGAGGTAGACGGTGTGGAGAGGAGCCGAAGGAGCGCAGAGGTGAAGCAGGAAGAGGTCGGAGAGCAGACGAGCCCAGCGGAGTACTACAAGCCAGGAGGCCAACGTTTCCACCCTTCGCCCCGCCACGGTCCCGAGGGAGGAACGTGGCTTAACAAGGTACGGGGCAGAGTTGCGGAGTGGGTGGGTCGGAGTAGCCATACCGATTAAAAACATCCGCTGCCGAGTGTATTAAGCGTCCCAGGTGCCCCTCCCTTCACGAGCACTGAGAGCACTGCGTGACGTTTTGTATAGTGCACCGACACTTGGTTTCCTTCACCTCCCCTACCCTCCACTGTACATACAGGACGTCCCAGTAACCCAATATATGTCCTTTGTTTGTTTTCTGGGTCACCGACCGTGCTGACGAGGAAGACGCCGGCGAAGGGGAAACCACAGAGCCCGGACCCTTACCCAGAGTCAGCCTAAAGCACGGACAACCCATCCTGAAATACCTGAACTTGGAGTTTATTTTCCCCCCTTCAAGAGACTTATATTCCCCTCCCTGAACACTGTGATTGGTATGCAGAGGAAAACATATATACCAATAAAACCCTCGTTAAAAGCACTGCTGAGAGAACCAACCTTTGTGTTTACCCCGAGATCTGAGGTAGTAGAGCAGCAGGTACCCGCCGTGCAACCCCCCCCTGGGACACCTATAAATCTTGAATTTTCATTAATAAAAGTTCAAGCTGCTATTGATAATAGGGCCGCAGGGAAAGCACCAGGACCGGATGGGCTACCGGTAAATGTATATAAATCTAATATAGAATTATGGGCCCCACTCTCAACTAACGTCTTAAACAGCTGTAATAAATATGGGTTTTTTCTTACATGGCAAGAGGCCATTGTCAGTCCCATTTTTAAAAAAGGCGACCGTAGTGATCCAAAATGCTATAGACCAATTTCTTCATTGGACTCACTTATGAAGGTCGCTGGGAGAGTTATACTTAATGAATTGCATTCCTGGGTAGAAGACCAAGGTATTTTCTCAATACGAGTTTAGAGCAGGACTTGGTACAACAGAGCAAGGCCTGAACTTAGCATTGATAATAGCCAAGTATGTATGAACCACGACAAATTATGGTCCATATTATCGCAACTTGGTGTAGAACCTAAACTGCTAGATTTTATAAAATAATTATATCGTGGGGCCGGGGCAAGTGTAGGGCATGGGAACAAGGTTGAATGTACCTCCAAATTTAATATTAAAAAGGGAGTGAGGCAGGGATGCATACTTGCACCCTTCTTGTTTAACTTATATATAAATAGTGTAACCTCCCACCTTTTGAAAGAGCAACATGACTACCCAAGAATTAGGAACACCCCTGTCCCCATTTTACTCTATGCAGATGATTCAGTAATTATGGCATGGACACAAGTCGGCCTCCAAAGAGCACTTACTAAATTCTCAAGATACATGAGTGATAGAGGTCTAAAGATAAACATAAGCAAGACTTTCACCATGTGCTGTACCACAAAGAAGACCCTAAAATGTAAAACATTTCTTTCAGAATCAAAAATAGCCATGTCTGATACATTCTCCTATCTGGGCATTAATTTTGACAAAAAGGGGACATGATCTTTGGCAGTTCAGGCAAGAAAAATGGCTTTTTCAAGAGCAATAGGGGCTGTCCGAAACTTTGCTAATAAAGTCGGGGGCCGCCCAATCCCAGTACTAATGGATATATACAAATCTAAATGTGTGTCCACTGCAACATACGGTGCAGGGATTTGGGGGATAAAATAATCTCACACCTTACAGCTATGTGAGAATGCATTCCTCCGTTACCTACTAGCTGTTCCACAGTCCACCTCTACTTTAGTGTGCCATCAAGAATTAGGCATTCATTACATCCCAGACCTCATTAAAGTTGATCCCATTTTACTGTGGCATAAAGTGTGGTCAACGGATGAGACAGGTTTGAATAGGGATGTGATACAGGATTGCCTCAGACTTGAGGGGGTCTTAAGAATCTCCTGGAAAAGGTATGTAAAGAGATGTTTTGCTGATATAGGGCATACAGAATATTTTGATTTCCCGAGCTGCTAAGTGACTGTATCTAGGAAGAAGCTGAAACAAACTTGCCTGCGCTTCTTAGAGAATAAACGATGGTTGGAAGAGAAGTGCAATACATCAGTCATGGAGAATCCTTTGATTCTTCAAGGAGAAGGCATGCAGCCATATTTGATCACGGTGCTAACCTGCTACTCTCGCATGCTACTGACACGATTCAGGGGGGGAACCTTCTTTAGACTGATTACGTTCCCAGAGTCAAATTGTTGGTCCAAAAACGATGTGACGATGTTTCTGAACAGTCTACTTTACATTGTACCCTTTTCTGCAAATGTTATACCCTGACAAGGAAAAGATTTCTAAACCCTATCTTAAGAAGCTGGGGCTTATGGCAATGTAGGACAGCGTTTATAAGATTGAAAATGCTGGAAGACGAACTGATTATGTACCTTGTGTCATCATTTTTAAAACCCTAGATTAGATCCAGGACTTCAATGAACTAAATTAATATAACTTCTGAAATTATTGTAAATCCCCCTCTTTTAAAATGTTTTTTACTCCTAGTGTTTTGATATACGTAAATGAACTAAGATTCAAATGATTATTTATTGTTTTATTGTGCTTTTATGATTTTTATCTTCAAAATCGAATAAAGCTGTTTTTGACTTTGACTTTGACAATGCTAGAAGCTACCAAATTCTGGGATACACCCTCAGTTATAAATAAAATGCATTCCTGCTAAACATTCTTTGAAAGATAAAGAAACCTGTCATCTTAAATGCTATTTTGTATCCTTTGTCATCCTCAGAGTGTTTTTAAACTCTCTGTTTTTCAGGCAGTATATAATGGGATTACAGAGTGGAGGTATGGTAACATATAACAAAGAGTATACTTTGTTGTATTTTACTGAAGCTGTTGATGCGGGTCTCATGTGTGTAGAACAGATAACTCCATAGAATAATATAAGAATGGTGAGGTGAGAGGCACAGGTGGAAAAGGCCTTGCGTCTCCCCTCTGTAGACCGGATTTTCAGGATTGTTGAGATGATGTTGATGTAAGATGCAATAGTTAAAGAAAAAGGTGTAAGTGCAACTAGAGTACCCTCAACGTAGATTGCTAACTCAACAGAACTGGTGCTACTACATGAAAGCTTCATTACAGCTGCCACATCACAGAAGAAGTGGTTGATTGTGTGAGACCCACAGAATGAGAGCCTCGATGTTAGTAAAATGTGTGGTATTGGGTTTATAAAACTAAATAGCCAACATACAGCAGCCAGCTTCATGCATACTACATCATTCATGGTGGTCACGTACCGTAAAGGTTTGCAAATGGCCACATATCGATCATAAGCCATGACTGTAAGAAGAAAGAATTCCGTAGACATCATATAACTGAAAAGAAACATCTGCAGAAAACATCCACTTAGAGAAATGTGTGTTACCTCCCGAAAGAAGTGAGCCAGCATATTTGGAAAGATCATTGTTGTGTAACTGATGTCTAGAAAGGCTAAGTTTGTAAGGAAAAAATACATTGGTGTGTGCAGTTGTGGGTTGGAACAGACAATCACCATGATAAGAAGGTTCCCCACAAGTACCAGGAAGTAAATCAGCAAAAGGGCCAGAAAAAGTGGAACTATAAGATGTGGAAAATCATAGAAACCCACAAGGGTGAACTCAGGTGCAAAAGTTTGATTTTCTCCTTTCATGAGTCTTCGAATGCGGTTTTCCTGATTTGGGATTTCAAGAATATCTGCAAATAAAGAAAAGAAGGAAAGTAATATGCGACACAAACCATTTTGGGTGGAAAAGGTCTGTGGATGTTTCAAGGTCACAGTTTATATATATATACTATGAGAAAAAAAATGATTTAATTTGTGACACAAAATAGGTGACAAGTAAGCCACCCCTGGAGTGTTCTTTTTTCATTTTTCAGGGGGCAATGATTTGGCTGCATGATATCTATTGTTAATTCACATTCTTTTACTTATTTATGTTATATATTTGAGCTATATCTATTCAAAACTCGACTAGAAGATACAATCAATACAAGCACAAAACAATAATACAAGTTCGAAATTGTTCCAAATTAGATGATGGTTGTGACCCTATGTACTACTGCAAGGCCTGATAGATTCAAAAGAGCTGTTCCTGACCAATGTTTAGGGCTGGTAAAGCAAAGACCTTATGTTAAGAGCAAATTCACAGAGAGTAGGCTTTGGGTCACCCCTGTCACTCACAAACTTATACAGCTATCACCTTTCAATCATTGCTCAATTGAAATGTCTTTCACATTTTGCCTCAACCCATAACAACGGACCTGATTTAGAGTTTGTGGAACCGGTTACTCTGCCACAAATGTGACGGGTATCCAGCCCGCCGTATTACGATTCCCTTAGGAATCAATGGGATCACAATATGACCAATGGTATATTCATCGCATTTGCAATGGAGTAACCCCATCATCCAAACCTTAGATCAGGCCCAAAGTTTTTAAACACAAACTTTGAAACATTTCTGCCCAACCTTCCTCCACCCTGGCTGGAATGGCTAGTAAGCAAAGAGGCGAGTCAGTTGTTATGTGTACCCTACAAGTGGCCCAAATTCTTATCATAAATTGATCAACATTGTATTATAGAAAATCGAGCACCTTTGGTTTTTGATCAGGGCACATCCTGAACTCACATATCTGATGGAACTCCCAAATGTGAAGAAAAAGAAGGTTCAGTGAAAAAAAATATTTCCCTAAGATCACATAATTGACCACCAAGCAGTGGTATTGTGACAATACAGTTGATTATTATTTTGATGTATAGATCTATGCAATGTATCTGACTCAGGAAAGTTGTTCAGGGGCTTCCTTCATTCTAGGGTGCATATATGAAGGATATTCAAATTCACCCACACTACAATTTGTAGATGACGTCATGATCTGGATGCAAGATAAAAATCAGTCTCACTCCTTGCCATTTCTAATCCTAACATTTATGAGATACAGGCAGGTTACACACATAGAGCATACATGCTAACCCTCCCATTTCAGGGGGGAGACTATTGATTTCAAGGCTAGTTTCCAACCCCTGGATTACTGTATTTGGAGTTTTGTAAAACTGGTAAAAATAAAATGTTGATGCCTGTCATGCGCCTTCCAATCTCCCACTCCAAGAATTACCTCTACCACAATGGGTAAGGCGCTGTCCATAATTCTTGGACGAGGAGATTAGAGCATGTGACAGGCCTCAACATTTTATTTTTGGTAGATTTAACCCATTTGCTGCTGGCAACATCCAACGGACATCGCGTGCACTACCTCGGTAGTGCTGCGCACATCCGTTGGACGTCGCGGCCCTGCTCGCGCAATAGAACGTTCCGCACTAGCGCAGAACGTTCAGCACAGGGTACGGGTTAAGTAGTACAAACAAAAAAAGAGTTTAGAACTCTGGTTATGTTTGCACTGTTATTAAAGTTTCAAAAATGAAACGCTGATTGTCTGTCACCATCATACCAAGAGACCTGATTCAAGCAGATTGCCTCTGCTTCAATATGTTAGTGTGATCAATACATACTTCCTACTATTTTCTTTAACTCTCGCACTTGCCAGCTGTGAAATGTTGGCATGTCTGACAGAGAGAGACTTTCTGTCTGCCTGTGGAATCGCCCAATCTTTTTCTCTAGTTTGCGTTAGAGGCCCAGGACATAAACTTGAAACAACTCAGCAGAGGCACTGCTGAGACACTTACATTGTCATGCAGGGGGTCTATTGTTGCTCACCCTGAGAGGTCAAACCCAGGAGAAGCTGTTCCTCCCTCTTCTGCAGTCTGGCTCTGTAAGGTCCCCTGTTCCTACAGCCTTGTCAGGGTTTCTGATAAGCCACACAGGACTCTCTGCGCCAGCAGGTGCAACTCGGCATTGCTCCTGGGCATGCGCACTTACGTGCATGACAGCCCACAAGCCCTGCCCAACCATGAACTGTAAACCCTCGTTCCTTTTGAAAGTAAACTTGAATCCTTGGGGTGCAAGCTCTGAGGTGATAATGTTGCTAAGCATAAGAGTACCATTACGGAGACAGAAACAATACATCATCTTAAGTGGAATGACACAAAAGTAACGATTAACAAAATTGATATAGGCATGAGGAGACAATTGAACTTTGCTGCTTGGACAGTTCGTTTTTATGACATGTTTATGAAATGTTTATTTACATGCACTTTCTAAATAGGGGCACGCAGATGTCCTATTATTTTTGATATAAGCTTTCACATTTCACTGGAGGTTTCAAAGGGGTGGATTTAATTCGGAGGGAGTATGTTTTTTCTTTGACTGTGATGTGGGGCACCATGGCAGATGAAGTTTATTGGTATGATACACAAAAAGGAGGGGTGGAGCGGAGTATAGTTGGATTGCTCACAGGTGGGAGATCTCTCTCTTTAAAAACGGCACGAGCGCGAGGGAAAATCATTAGGAGCACTTGTCATGTGGACGCGAAGTGAGGTTATGCTGCTGGCAGTGGCGTAGAGAAGGTAAATTGTGTGAAGGGTGCTCCGTAGCTCAGTGGGACCTGTGCAGCTGGGAGGGAGTTGTGATTCATGGTGAATGACAATTTGGGAGATGGTAGGGTTCGAGCACGGAGGGAGAATCTTGGGTCAGTGTAAACATTAGTTGTTTTTTCTGTCGAATGGAGGGTAGAGTTTGAGTAAACTAATAATGGACAAGCAGCCAGCATAATTGTGTCTTTATCTTATTTTCAGTTAAACCCCTGACGAAGAATTTATAGAATTCGAAATGCATTGGGAGCACGTTGATTTCATAAAACTACTATTGAAACATGTTTGTCCTCACATGCCTCCGTAAAAGCCTGGATTGGCAACGTTTGGCGTTTGAAAATGATGAATAAAGAATTCAAAATGCAAACATGCTGTCTCCGTAGTGGCGTAATTAAGGAAGATGCACGATTAAAAATGTTGGATTAATATTGATGAATTGATAAAAATGACGCAATCATGAAGAGTTTCACAAAGGAAAGATTTCCTCTACCGCAGTACGACAGTCGAGTGCAGGAGTAATGTACCCCATTGGATTTGTTACATTTAAAAAGTTGTCACTTTCCTTCCATAGCCATGTAGCTCCTTTTTGATGACCTGGTTTGCTTTGCCTTTGCACTACGCAATGTGATGTAAAAGTGACCTGTATAATAAGTCATATTTTTTAAGCCATACAAAGCCACTTTGCATTGTTTTGAGTGGTTCTGAAAATATGCAGCACATAAAATGCAGCCCAAATCACTGCATTGCCTTACTTTGCCCTGGTTAGACGTGCCATGGTTTTTGAAACATTCCTAGATTTATAAGACCTTGTAATACTAGGAATGCGCCAAAAGAATATGCAGAGGTCCTCCCCTCCTATGAGGATAAATATGTTTATTTCCTCTTGGTATTTTCTATTTCTATGTGTGCTGCATCCAGTAGAATGCCTCCCAGGATGGTTTTTGTGCAGGATAGTGACCCTTCCTCCAGAGAATCGATTCTCTCTACAACACAGAGATCCTTGCACCATGGTGCAAGAGTGCCTGCATTAGCGCTAATCTTCATAACTGCGCCAGTGCAAGGGAAAAAGACAGGAATGCCGAATTGGATAAATAGTGTGCCTTCCTGCTGATTCCCTGTGATGCAGGGCAATACACTAAGGTGACTTGCTGTGCTGCTCTGCGCCAATAAAGTCGTAAATATGGCCCTCATTGACTGTCTCTGGGTCATATGACTGTGTGTAGCTGACAGTTGGGCTTTGTGCATTCCTTATAGAAAGCCCCACACAATAGAGAGTGTAAGTGTGCCTGGATGGCCCATCACTGGTTGGGTGGGAGTGTGGAATCTGACACAGCCTACACTGTGTCCTGTTTCCACACAAAACGGTCCCTAACATCCTGAAGTTAGTTTGGAGCCAGGGCAAGGAAGGCATGACACCTGTCTCCTACCAAGGTAAACCTCTAGAAGCTTCTCCACTTCAAAGAAAAGCCTAGGTATAAATATTGGACCTCCGACACCAATTCTTCAGTACATGTTTGGGCCTGTGGATACCCTGCGAGGTAGAAAGACTGCTGTGCTGCTGAAAGGATGTCCACTCTGCTGGACTACTGCTCTGAGGTACTGCTGCCTTGCTATGCTAACCTGTGGTATCCTGACCTCTTTCTTGGTAGAAAAGTACTGGACCTGCATCTGTTGAACCAAGAACCCTAGAGTGACTCCAAGAGCTAGATGGCAGGCTACCAAACTAGAGCTTCATGTTTCAACAACCTTGAACACAGCAACTGGACTCTGCCATCTGGAAGTCCAACCCTGACAAGAGGTGCTGCCCCAGTGCTGGACCTTTCAAAGGGGGCCTATAGTGCTTTGTCAGCCCACCTCTGGATCCAGGAGAACTGGTGCAACTCCTCTACTTTGCGTTGCATCCCTGAGCAGTACTGACACATCGCCTCTTCTGCGAGGATTCTCTCAGCACAAGGACTCTCCATTGACCTCACAAATCTCTTGTCGACGGCAGCCTTAAGATGACACAGGTTCTTGCTGCTCCTTGGAATGAACGCATTGCCTCAATTGCAGCACTCATCATGAGGCCAGACTTTACATCACCATCCCTCTTTGAAGGAATCCTCAAAGATGATGCAGGACTTGTACAGCAGCTTTGCAGCTCCTCAGAACAGACGCTTTGCCTCAGCTGTGCACTTCATCCTCGATTCATCTCACAGCACTCTGCAACCAGGATTTTAAGTACTCTTGTTTAGTGGGACTAACTGGGTCCCTCTAGCTGGCCCACACTTCATCGTGTTTGGTCTGACTTTCTGACTCTGTCCCAGTCTGTCACAATCAGATTCCATAGTTGCCGCTTTGTGCTTTTTCACACTATTTTCACGGACATCTTTAAACTTACATATATCTAGTTCTACTGATTGGCTTTTTGTTGTTTTGGTGTTGTTTTATGAATTACATGTTTTTATATTTTTCTAAATTGTTATGGAATTTTTCGGTGTTTTTCACATTGACTCTACGTTTATTTTGACTCCTTCATGCCAAGCTACTGGAGGGTTCAGCACAAAATTATTTGGGGTTTGCCTGTGCCTTACCCTGACATGAATTACGGTTTCTGCTTGAATAGCATTTGCCTCCTCAATCAGCACCTACATTTATCACAATGAGGTTTCATTTATTTACTGACAGAGTATATAAATTTAGATACATTTTTGACAAATGTGTATGTTCTTAAGGCTTCTTGTGTAACTTTTTTTCTTTTCTACTCCCTTTTCCCTTTTCCGTCCCTGTTTTTCAATTACATTTTCTTTCTATTTAGTAGACTCAGCAAGTTTTGTATGCTGAGTATAATTTTACAGTGCTTCTTCTCTTGAACCAATTGTTAGTTGTATTGAGAGTATACAAATAGGCATTATGTCCTGGCATAATGTTTTAAAAGAGCACTCTTAGCACAAGATTTTCATTTGGTCGTTTTCTGAGTGTGGTACATTGTATCAATCAGGTACATTTTTCCTGCTGCACAAATATTTTTAAATCCAAGCCTCAAACCTCTTACAGGTGCATGGATGACTTGTTGCTTAGAAGAAATATGTGTCTTGAGTACTGCTGCAAAACCTTATTTACTGAAATATTTAATAACTTCAGACCTTCCTCTAACATACCCTGCTTTTTTCCTTCATTTTTGGGGAAAAAACATGATTTTTGAAGAGGACAAATAATTACAAAGAGGCGTAAATTGAACCTTAGAAAATTAACCAAGTAGCTATTGAACTTGTTCACATGATCTCTAAATAGATAAAGACAATCTGTAGTGGCCAGCTGTAAGATTAAAAATGTTTAAACTGTCAACTTAAAAATCAGAATAACTACGCTAAGGGTCAATTTAGAACTTGGTGGATAGGGTACTAAGTCATAAATGTAGTCAGAGTAATCTCTTCATCAAACACTTGGTCTGATATAATTTTTTCTGTTTCTCATCACCAAGAAAAATCTTGCAGTGACAGAAAAAAAATGACCACCACACCCTAGGAGGAAACTTCTCAGGTGTGAGGATAATTCAATTTTTTTTGCCCAAAAACAAACGTTCCCTTTGGGTTTATAAAGGGTGACCCAGATCTGCTGTTTAGGCTCCAATGTACACTAGCTAGTTCTTGCAGTTGTCTTCCTAAACATCCGATTTCATCAGCTGTCAAGAAAAAGATAGTCAAGCATAGAACCAGAACCACAGCCAAATGCTCCTGTGTCATTCTCTAGTGATATATATATGTTGCACATATGGTAAGCAAACTCTGACTTTTCAAGAAACAGGTGTCCAAACTGAGTCATGCAATAAGATGTAAGGAGATGTAGAGCAATATTTCCCCACCAACGGACCTGAATAGGCCATGTCGCGCTCTCACTTGATTCTAACCGTAGGGATGACAATGCTGCCAGTGCTGGACCCCTAATCTGAATCAGTAAGTAGCCATGCTCAGGGAGGGCACTCTTAGTATTCCTTGACTTCTAGAGAGGAAAGAGACAAAAAATAAAGGAAAACTTTTGGTACTGGTTCTGCTCAGCAATGGTGCTACTCTGCTTTAAAGAGTGCTGCTTTTTTTAAAGGTGTATATTTGCGAGACATCAGTTCTAGTTATCGTGAAAACACAATACAATGGAATCAACCAGAAGAGACTTTTACCATCAGTGCATAACATTCTCTACATTGTTTACAATATTATGCTTTAAATATTTCACACTTACATGTTATCATGAGAGCAGATCAACAAGACACTCAAATGTAATCTTCTGGTACTCTCAAATATGAACCTGAAGTACTAGGTAGAGTTTAGGCACTCAACAAGTAAACTCAGAAAATAGATTGGAGTAAATGACACTCCAAAGTCAGCACTCAGTACATAGATTAGAATTGGAGACACAAAGAAATAGAAAACCAGGTTATTCTGGGCACATAGGGTGGAAGTTAAACAACTTTCAAGGAATGTTTGAGACTAGGTTATGTTCAAAACTACATAATCTCAGAACAAGACTAGTCTCGGCACAAGGTAGGGGTTATTGACTCTCCCAAGATTTCATTCAATACATTGGTTAAACTCAATAATGTTACTACACAGGAAACAGTGTTGTTCTTGGTGCAAGGTTGAAGTTACTGACACTCCTAGGATTCTACTCTGTACATTGACTTACACTCAAAAACATACAATACATGAAATAATGTTACTTTTGGTGCAAGGTTGGAGTTCCTCACCCTGACAATGTTGTCACTGAAATATGGATTGGAGTTAAAGGCACTCCCACGGTATGCTAGAAACGAGGTTACGTGTGATACAAGGTTGGACTGCAGGGCACTCACAAAATATGCTAAAAAACACAGAGACTCTCTGTACAGCTGGAATCGGGTACACTCCCAATTTATCCTAGAAAACATGGTTACAGTCAGTACATAAGTTGGAGGTATAACATTTGTTTCTGGAGATAGTCTATAGTCCATGAGCAACTCATTTCAGGAGGCAAGAGTTGGAGAGAGGGGCCAGGATCAGAATAAGCAAGGGCCTCCAAATACGACTAAGGATTGGTGCGCACTAACCTAGGGGCAAGTACTTAGCCTGGATTAGCACTTTACTGGTGTTGGAAGGTGGCAGGCGGGTGGTTGTAAGAAGTTTGAGAAGGAGTGTGGCTCACTGATTAGAGCGGCAGACCCTGATGCAGAGGTCTGGCCCGGGACCAGGGTTCAATTCCCGAGGCGGCAGGGTCCTGAGCCCAAAATGTCCACAGACTCGACATTTCTCGCCTCGGTGCCTATTCTAATCATGGGGTCCCACGCTGCAACTCTGGGCAATAGCTTGCTTAATCTCCACTACAGCGGCCCACCCCGCTGCGGGATGCCTGGCTTTCACCTTGGGGATGCCCAGGATGGGTTATCCCACAGGGAAAAAGCCAGGATGGGTTCCCAAGGCAAGCGCCTTGATGCCTTCGGGTGATACGTGCGCTATATAAGTCGCAATACATTTACATTTACAGAAGGGAGAGACACTGGAGGCCTCACTGTAGAAGTGAGGGTCTCGGACTAATCAAAAAAGTCTTACTTAAAAAGACTAGAGCGCTGGAAGTTTTCTGGATGACTGGGAAGATGAGTGCAGGGATGAGGTTGTGCAAGACTGAAGAGATAAAGGTCCGGGCAACTTGGGAGATGAGTACAGGGACGAGGCTTGTGCTGGGCAGGAACATAGGAAGAGCCGGGCAACTCAGAAGGTGAGTGCGGGGAAGCTGCTTGTGCAGGACTTGACAGAAAGTAGTACGAGTCCAGATACAGGTGCGAGGCTGTCACAGCTCAATCTTGTGCCCTATGCTTGGTGGTCATTACTTGCCAGCCTCATGTCATTCCTTCTATTGTGGAACCCTTCCATCTCGAGAGTTTCATAACTCCCCCATACTGTTAGGCCTCAACCTTTGAACCTCCTGCTGTGTTGCTATACAAGTTCCATCTAGTTTGCACCTGTAAATGGCATGTGCCCTGTTGGGATAGGTCAGTTTCCACTATTAACAATTGGGATGCACCCAAATCATTTTGGGGGCCCTTTTTCGATCGGAAAGGTGATTGATTATGTAACAGTTCAGCTCCAGCTACCAGGTGAACTTCCTGTTGCCCAGTATTCCATGTTTCACTTTTTAAACTTCTTATCAACTTATAAGTTACAGAATCAACCTCTAGTAAACATTTCAATCAACCTTCTAAGTTTACAATGCAGACATTTAAAACCCTAAAAACAATTATCTCATCTAATCTGGGTATTACAATTGCCAAACTTTATCTCCGCCTTCAAATCAACAAACAGATGCCTTAAATTTATGCGTAGGGGCATGTTAGACCTGTCACCCTTAGGATAGTCTTCTCTTAAACCTTTTGCCTTCCTCCTCCATTTTTGCTGATCTAGTCTTTGCTAGCCTTAGGACTCTGCACACCTTACCACTGCTGACCAGTGCTATGGTGCATGTGCTAAATTATCTAAACATGTTAACACTAGCATATCCGCAATAGGCATTTCTAATGTACTGATTAGTCCCTAATAAAGTGGTACTACATGTGCCTTGAGAGGGGCACATCCTTTACAACATGGATGTTACCCCGCACTAGAGTTACGACGCGTCTTTTACAACGCAAGTCGTAACCACGACTTGCGCTGGAGGGCGCTCAAGGACAAGGAATAGTTGATTTACTATTCCAACACCTTCCCTACTGTACGTAGGCTGGTGTTGGTATAGTAAATTTACCTATTCTAAGTCCAGCACACCTACAGCGCAAGTCGTGGTAACGACTTGCGTTGTAAAAAAACGCGTTGTAACGGTACGCGTGGTAATACCACGCGTTGTACCGTCGTACATCCGCCTGTAATTTTTCTTCCCAAGACCGACAGCCATAACAGTGGTCACCCACTGCACATTTGTGTGTAAGAAGCCCAGCAAATTGCCAATGAAGATGCTCTGCGCATTAATTGACCAAGAAACATAAATTTGAAGCCAATGTTCTTATTATATTTACACTTTTTGTATGTGTTTCTAATTTTAGGTCAGTATTTTCCTTTAAGCTCTAGAGCAGTGCTTCCCAAACGTTTTTAGAACCACAACCCAATTTTCAGAATTACAAACTTTTGTGAACTACCTAGCTTTAATGGGCATGAGGCGAGTGAGTTTTTTAATGTAACAAAAGCATTGCATGATAGCGCATTATAATTTACATACAACATACTTGAAATTTACACTAAATTTGCACATACAATTTTACTGATAAATATCAATTGAAAGAAAATATAATGAGTTGAAATCAGGTTTTAGTGAATATATATCATATGTGCATCACTAAGTAAAGTGTTTCGATATGTTTTGAGCCTATTAAAAGCTTTGTTTTCATCACACTTTAGAATTACAAAAAAAGCTTCACGTTTGCTTCCCTTACTTCTGAATGTGTACAGGTCACATTTTACAGGTATTTACATTTTGCTGAGTTTTAAAAGAATGACATGTTCCATCCTTTCATTTCGCACTCCCTGTTCCCAGCAAGATTGTCATATAATTCAATTTCCTTTCCTTTCTCCACCTGCAAAGTGAGAGGTGTTTTTTGTAAACACCAATCCCCATGTTAAGAAAATAAGCAGCAATTTGTCGATGACATAGCGTCACGATTGACTACTGTCTCTGAAATGCAGTAAATGTAACAAGTTAAATACAGGATTTAATGGATTCAATTTTTGGTACCCAACAGTGGGGGAAAAACTGCTCTAGAGCCCTAGATGAAGGGAGTAAAATGTACCAGGTGACAACTTACGGCTGTTATCCGAGAAACTGGCAAGAGCGTCGGAAGAAGGGTCATCTATAATGGATGATATAACCAAACAGCCACTGAAAGAGAGGTGTGCTTCCCATTTAAGATGAGCAGACGCCCGGCTGACAGAGAGGCCCATAGAGGGTGACACAACAAGGGATTGTCCCCAGTAGTCAGAGCTGGCCTAGACAAAGCTTCAGATACAAGATCAATATTTGCATCAGGAGAGAGAGAAAGTTCTACCAGAGACAAAGCTGCACTGCCCTGTGCTTCAGCCTGGACCGCCCCCTCCACGTGACCCGTTTACTCTGTGTCTACAGCCCCCCTGTGCTCATGACTCGGTGGGGACACAGGGTGAAGCAGGAAGAAGGCCACAGAATCTGTCTTTAATTTCCTGGCTCCCTGCACAGCCAGTTGCAGAGTCCCAGAGAACCTTTGGGGTCCCTGTAGTGTTGGTGTAGGAAGCAGGACTCAGACGAAGTGGAAGGTTAAGGTATTTATTCCAAGTTAAGTTACAGGAATAAGTTAAGGAGAAAGGAGAACCCCACCAGGAGCAGTATGTTCCTTGCTCAGCCCAGTTATCAACTGACTCCTAGAGTCCAGTCCTAGCATTCCATGACATCACATGAATGATAACATTCTATAGGATAATTAGACAGGCATAGAAGAGATGCCAGACATGACACATCTTCCCCTTTATAATGAAATCGAAAATACTAAGTATAACCATAACAAAATAATTATTGATTGGGCGATGAAGAAAGAATATGGTAAGAAACTAAAAGGAAGGGTATGAAGGAAGATGAAGAAAAATTAAGGTAAGACACTAAAAGGAAGGTTATAAATGGAAGAAGTCATAAATGGAAGAAAACACTACACATCTTCCCCTTTATAATGGAATAGAAATGTAAAGAATAATTACAATAACATAAATATAGAATAGAGAAAGAATAAAGTGAAAACTATAAAGAAGGAACATCAAGAATAAGAAGAGAAGACATTTAAAAGTATGTAGAATTTAATGGAAAGAATAGAAAAGGTCAAAAGTATTTAGAATATAATGGAAAGAATAGAAAAGCAAAGAAGTGAAAGGAGACACATCTTCTCTTTCAAGGACAAAAGAGAAGTACTCAAAACGTTCAAGGTTATAGTAAAACACACCAATTGGCCAGACTGGTATGAACCGGCGAACGGAAGACAATGAAGAAAAACACAAAAAGGATTATAAGAAAAGTATCTAAAACAGGAGAAAACACAAGAATCTCCCGGAAAGTAAACATAAAGAAAGGTGAAAATTACACCGAACAGAAATACGAACAATTAGAAAGATAGAAAAAAAAAATTGCCAGTACAATTTTAGAGAGACATTTCTAGAAAGAGACCCTTGCGCAAGGTAAAATAGAAACTGGCAGAACATTTAAAAAAAATCATTCAGAACTGTTGAAGAAAATTCATACAGGACTTTAGGCAAGAATAACAAGGAGAAGCTCCATGAATATACTGATGTCAGTAACATAAAGTATGAAACATGAAAAGTGCTACAGAACTTTTGAAAAAAATTACAGGAAGAAACTCCGTGCACATACTGATGTCAGTAACAAGGTATGAAACACGAAAATTGCTACTCATGAACATCCACTCACATAAAAGAGAAATGGAAATTACATCACATAGTATAAGCAGCACTCAAATACCAACTGTTACATCATGAAGAATAAGTAGTAATTTTTAAACATTACTAAAACTGCAAAAATTACTAAAGAACATCCACTCACCTAAAAGAGATATGGAAATCACATCATGAGGTTTAAGCAGTATAATTTGAACATTACCTAAACTGCAAAAATTGCACAAGAACATCCACTCACATAAAAGAGATATGGAAATCACATCATGAAACTTAAGCAGTATAATTTAAACAGATTAAATTATCTAGTTCCAAAGTTTGCATGAAGGTTCACTGGACGTGAAAAATAAATATTCGATGGCAATGTGAAAGGTCCAACAAACCAAAGCGTTGCATTTGAGCAAACTGAAGTTTTTAAGACAAAAATTGAAATATAGGCATGGATGGGAACAGTGGAAATTGTGCCTATCATTATGAATAAATAACATGAGACTGTTATAGGTAACCATAATGAAAAACATGCCCATGCCTATCACTCTGATGAAAATGTAGAAAAGCATTTTGAAAAAACAAACAAGGCGTGATTATCGCTGTTGTAAATGTTTAAAAGCAGAAACAAAATGTATTTCAAAGCGTGCCTATCGCTGTTGTAATTACTTAAAAGCAGAAACAAAATATATTTCAAAGCGTGCCTATCGCTGTTAAAATTGCTGAAATGCGACAGGCAAATTTATGCAAGAGCGTGCCTACCGCTGAAAATGCAGAAGTGCGATAGACAAATTTATAATAAAGCGTGCCTATCGCTGTTGAAATTGTTTAAATGAAATAGGCTAATTATTAACAATGCGTGCCTATCGCTGTGTTAAGGAAGTTGATATGACGAAGGGATGAAAGATGCTAATTTAAAATGGCTGCACGTCGACGTGAAAAATGCTGAGTGGCTCTAGGTGTCAGCGTGCTCCAAAGAATTCCGGAAGTGGAAGAAGGCTGATTCACGTCATAGAGAAAGATCTCGGTGGCACAAGAAACAGGTGAGGAGGCGTGCGCTAGTGCAAGAGTTCCATGTGAAGCTCGAGCTCATTTGAAAGTGGCAAGGCGGTTAAACAGCCGAGAGGTAGGCCATTATGAAAGTTGTAGAAATTGAATAAAAATAAATTAAAAGTTAGCGCAATGTGCCGTGCTACAGTGGGTGTGAAAATACACAAACGCTCGACACTCTGCTGCAGAAACAATTGTAGGGGCCTCCTCTGGTTGTAAAATTACATAAACGCCTGAAACGCTGCTGCAGAAACAAACGGAAAAGTCTCTTCTCTACCAAACAGAGCAGGTTAAAGTTGAAGGTCATTCACTTTTCCTTCCCCTCGCATGTAGTTAGGACACAAGTAAATTACTCCTGCGGTCCTTGAAGTTCAATTTTGCCGCTTTCGAAAATACACCTTCGAACTATATTAGCTTCAAAGTTTACTTATGTCCCGAAATGAAAGTAAATGGTACTTACTTTTAGGGTAAGAACACTATGCCAGCAACTTCAGTGGAATCATTAAGGAAAGAGGTTTCGCATCATGACGGTAACTGCATGAGAAGCAGGTAGACTCAGTGTGGCAGTTGGTAAGAGGTACATCTCACTGCCGCTCTAACATCTTTTTGCCGTTTTTAGTAATTGAGGCTTCAGATTTCACACAGCTTAGGTTCAAACACGAGCAGAAATATAGTAGAAGGTGGTAGAGTGGTATTCACAACACTCGCAGGAAGGTTATAGTATGAAGATTGAACCAGAAATAAAGTGCAAACTGAAGCAGGACTTAAGCGGAGATTGGCACTTTAAGCATGTGGGCGACTGTTAGAGTGGTCACTGGTGGGGTTCGCAGGGTGCCAATATGCTTAAGAATAAGTAGTTTGAAGAAAAAGAAGTTCAATACCTTGAAGTTGCTTTAATCTCAGAAGTCCTTGGAGTAGTAAGTTGAAGTTCACCAGAAACGTCGCCAAAATTGTAGTGTTGGTGTAGGAAGCAGGACTCAGACGAAGTGGAAGGTTAAGGTATTTATTCCAAGTTAAGTTACAGGAATAAGTTAAGGAGAAAGGAGAACCCCACCAGGAGCAGTATGTTCCTTGCTCAGCCCAGTTATCAACTGACTCCTAGAGTCCAGTCCTAGCATTCCATGACATCACATGAATGATAACATTCTATAGGATAATTAGACAGGCATAGAAGAGATGCCAGACATGACAGTCCCCCCCTTCACTGTAGCCCCATTGGGCAGCACAGCCTGGGCTTACATTGGCTGTGCTGCCCCTGAGACCACAGTAGCCATCATCATGAGTTATTGAGTCCGGAAGGTCTGGTGACGCCTTAAGTGTGAACTATGACCCCTGTGGGGCTCCCACCAGACCGGCGGGTGACCCTCATAACTGAATACCATGAGGGTCAGCAGATGCTTTGTTTGTTTGCTGTCAGTGCCTGCACTGCGGGGTGACACAGGGAGGCGTGAACCGGCTTCTTGATGAGCAGGGACAAGAGACAGGAACATCACGGCCCTTGAAGAAACTCTGTAACCTTCCGCCTGGCACTAGAGTGTGAACATCCAAGAGTACATCCGGGAACTCTGCTGTGTCTTCACAGCCCTGCTCTGTTCCTGCTCTGTAGAATGGGATTTCCTCAAACTCACTTTGTAAACATTTAGATGATATTTTCGAGTCATACCTCCACTTCAAAACATTGCAAGACATTCTGGTTTCATGTAACGCTACATTTTCAATGTAAATAAAAACTCTGGACAGTGGTATTATTATGTGTATTTTGTCTTAGTCTGAGTTCCAAATCTGTTGCCCTTAACTGGAGTAATCCTGAGCTGTTCACCCAAAGTGACGTCGGAGACAACCCCCACAGAGACAGGATTGGGTTCTGTAGAGGTTAGCCGTCCTACCACAGTCCCTGGGACAACACATGTAAACAATAGTTCCTACCACGGTTAGTAACATCTGGCTCCTACCGGCTCTAAGTAAAACACTACAGTGGCCCGAGAGGGTCCCTCTACAGCCCGACCCTGTGCTGCTGGAAGGGTCAAGGAGTCTCTGAGCTGGACAATCAAACCAGCTCACTATAACCACAGGGCACATGTAACAGTCTGACTTTGAAAACACATCAAATACTTGCAGAGGAAAACATTTTTCTCTGTCTAAACTTGCTCAAGTTCTTCAGGTTTTATGGGGGTGCTGCACCCCCCACCCCGCACCCCCACCTCCAGAGCCACTGGAGTGTTCCATAATCATAACCATCCCATGAATTATATTTTAGGAGAAATGTGTCATTACAGATACACCGCTCCCAATTTACACAAATCTCAAACTTTAAAACAGAGGGGTGAACCTCGTGGATGAAAACACACCTCGTCTTCGGCTCTCCCAGTAGATTCCAAGATGCTGCAGGAGTCCAGCAGTCCTAAAACAAGCCTCAGCAGCATCGGTGGGAAGTCTTCAGGGAAAGCTGCTGAGCACAAACACAGAAGATGATAAGGAAAATGATTTCCAACCAACATGGACACTTCTTTGTAAATGTGGTGAGACATAACAAACCATGAAGTACAGTTATAGTCAGGTAGAAATGTGGGGGTCATAAAGGAATTCAGGCAGGACAATACAATGTTCCGCTCACGTCCCTTTTTCCAGTGGTGCAGCACTTTTATACCTGTCTTTCTTTGTTTTGCCTATGACTTGTGCCTCCAGGGATGAGATCCTTAATGTTGGATGTGTAAAAAGTTTAGCAGGGAGCCACAGCTGCAGAACAAAAAGCAATTAGATGTTAATTGTTCCCTTAGCATCCTCAACGTTGTCCCTAAACATGTAACGTTTTTGCAATGAAAGAACATGTTTCAGAGTTAAATGTTGCATGTTTTTTTCTGATCAGCCACAGAAAAAAAAATAATAAGTGTTAAGTGTTGAAGAAACTTGAACCTGTGATCCAGCGTCAATCAGGGATCGATAATCAATAACCACATAACACATTCAAAACTGGCCCATTACACAAACTCACCCCACAGCATCCACTGAAAGGCGCTGATCTTTAGTTCCAAGACTAAATAACTTAGGGGCATATTACCAACCAATAGAGATAATTTTTGTCTCTAACTTGTTTAGAGACAAAAATTATCGCCGCACATCGGCGATTTTTATCGCAGATAAACCTTGCTATTAGCAAGGTTTATCGCAAATGCGATAACAAACTGCCGCAATGCATGAATATCGCTGAAAAGTCAGCGATATTCATGCATTATCGAGCAAATGCTCTTAGCCATGTTAGCCACCTCCCTTTGGTTAACATGGCTAAGAACTGCTCAGGGCAGGTGTTAGCTTTTGGAGATATTCGCGCTTAGCCCGAATATCTCCAAAAGTTGGTAATAGGAGATAGCGATGTTAGCGACTGTTTCCAGTCGCTAACATCTTGGCACGCCCACTTTGCATGTCATTAGTGATAAATATCACTGACATGCAAAGCGGGGCCCAAGATGGTCGCTATCTCCTATTAGCTGTCGCTAACTGGCGTTAGCGACAGCTTGGTAATAGGGAGATAATTTTATCTCCGCTTTCTTGGCTTTTAAAGCCAAAAAAGCGGAAATAAACCCCTTTGATAATATGCCCCAAAATCTCCATTCCAGATTAGCTCAAAACTACAGCTCAGCCTAACGAAAATTTTGTCAGGGCTTCATAAGCTACGTGGGCCTGGTCAAATTTGAGAGAAGGATTTTGTTTAGGTAAAGTAAACAGTGATTATCATATAATGATGCTCTCTCCAACCCTAAGGAAACATAATTTCTTCTCTTGAGCAATGTACCTGTAATTCCGCCTGTGTATTTAAGGCTCCCTGTTCCTGTATGGTGGTGAACCTGAGTTTGTTTTGCTGGTATTTAAAGAGGAGAGTAAGGGTGGATAGTGGCCCAGGTCTTCTGTGTTTGGGAGGGAGCGTGGCGTAACAGTAACGAAATAACAATATTCTCCTCAGCCAGTCCGAAGGCATCTAAAAAGAACTGCCCTCTTGTTATAAACTCCAGGATATTTATTCACGGGCTTGGCCTAAGGGTGAGCAGCACTGAGCTACCGGTATCACATATTATTGTTTTCAACCTTAAAAAATTGAAATATTGATCCTACATGACCAGAAGAGCTAGTACAATGATAACGGCTCATTCATATGGATGCCATATTGGATCCCTAGCAACATTCACAATAGTTTGAATAATCATGTCCATCACTAATATGACTTATTAAGGTTGTAAATTCCCTCTGAAGAGTCTTTGTTTGTTACAGGTGATGATAAGTCACTTTAATACTTATTCCCATTGCATGGTGTCTACTCTCTGTTGTAGGTTTATGTATGCAAACATGGTATGAAATATGGTTGGAAAATAAATCAAACATAGTAGACAGTCTATCTGAAAGAAACAGTTAGTTATAGATGTATTACCTTAGAATTACCCCCAGGGTGTCAGACTGGATTCGGAAAGTTTTTACTCAGCAGTACCTCTGTGCGTTGGAAGATTGCGTCGGCCGGCTCCGGGTCTGTCGTTGGCATCGTGGTCGCTGGGATGATGCCGCCCTCGTGCGCTGACACCAGTTCTTCCTTTTTCTGCGCCAGCCAGCGCAGATCCGGAGAGAGCGGTACCTCCTGTCACTCTTTGACTGAACTTTTTGAACGACTATTGTCAACGTCTTTTTGAGTCCTTTGACTCCTGGTGCATGTAGGGATGCCTGGCATCAAGATTTGCAGTTCCTGTTCTCAACTGATGTCATTTACGGATCCGCACCACGTGGGCCTCTTTTGCCTGGAGCGCAACCACAACTCCAAGTCGTGCTCTGACTGCCGTTCCATGGCTCTGAAAGCTTTTCAGGAGCAGTCCCGAAAGCTCCTTGAGCACCGGCAGTCGGCTCCACGCTGTTTGGGTTCCCAGTTGCGAGGTAGGTTGAGGTACGGGTTGCGGAGCCAACATCACTCATCTTCTATGTCTTTGCACTTAAGGTCAAGTAAGTCGAAGCACAAGAACAAGTCAAGGAAGCATCATTGCTCTTCAACTTCTCCCCGTCGGTTGGCTGACGCGATGTGAGATGCGGGCGGTGCCAATGACACCACCCAGGCCCTGGGCGACCCAACTTTCCTCTCCCAACACCCCACCCCTGAGAGCTTGGTGATACAAGCCTCTACCTCCAAAGGTACATTCCCTAACGCTCCACCATATAGGGAATCCAAGCTGGATCATCTTGGGAAGAAGATGTTTTTTCCGCCAGCTTGGGATTACGGTCGATAAACACTGCATGTCTTTTGGGCCATTATTCCCACTCTGTGTGGGACACAGATGCTCAAGTGCTACCTCAGTGTCCAGAGGAGGATCGGGCAGTGCTCTCCCAGGCTGTTGCCACCGGGAGGGATGCAGAAAGGTTTGCCATCCAGTGTGGTCTGGATACCGCTGACTCTCAAGGCAGGACGATTTCCACGTCGGTAGCCCTTCAACGCTACACCTCGATGAGGTCTACTGGCTTTTCTGAGGATGTCAAGAATACCCTCATGGACATGCCCTTTGATGGCTGTCGCCTTTTTGGAGACAAAGCGGACCATGCTCTAGAGCGTTTCAAGGACTCATGGGCTTCGGCCAGTACACCAACCCCCCTCTGCAGCAGCCTCCAAACCTTCCTAGCCTGGCTTTTCTGGCCCATCAAATGCTACTGGGCATCAGGATCCGCCAGCACCTCCCCCACTGATGCACCATCATGTCAGACAGGTGGGTTTTGCAGAAATTCTGAAGGGGCTACTCCCTCCCCTTCAATACTAGCCCTCCATCCATGCCACCTCAGTACCATTCTCCAACAGGAAGTTACAGCTCTCTTGGCCAAGGGAGCTGTTGGAAATGGCCCTTTTTGCAGGGTTATCCCCAAACTTTTTGCATCTTCCTCCTATCTTTTCCTGACCTGTTTGTGTTGGTTTTAGGACTCTGGGCACTTTACCACTGCTAATCAGTGCTAAAATGCATTTGCTCTCTGTGTAAATTGTGTTTGGATTGGTGTTTCAATGATTGGATGTTTGATTTACTTGTTAGTCCCTAGTAAAGTGCACTGAGTGTGCCAGGGCTTGTGAATCAAACTCTACTCGTGGGCCTGCAGCACTCATTGTGCCACCCACGTGAGTAGCCCTGAAAAGGTACCTCAGACCTGCCATTGCAGAGTATGCGCCCAGTTTGTAAAAGTCATGTTGGCTTCGCCAGTGCACACACTTGCCAGTCCCTAACCCTCCCTTTTCTTACATGTCAGGCACCCCTATGGTAGGCCCAAGGTACCCTAGTGGGCAGGGTGCAGTGTATGTGAAAGGTAGGACATGCCCTGGTGTGTGTAGCATGTCCTGATAGTGAATTACCACCCATTTCGTTTTTTTACTATTCGAAGGCTACCTGTTCCCCATAGGACAGAATGGGCAGTTTGGTTATAACATCTTATAATCCCAACTGACCCAGGGAACATGGTAGAAAAACAAATTCAGTATGCCTGAACTCAGTATCTAAAGATGCATCTTTTAGTGAAGGTGATTTTTACATTCTGGGTTTCAAAATACTACTTTTAGAAGTAGGAATATTCTTGCTCAGTCATCCCATGTGCCTCTGATGGAATGTGGATTGCCTGTCTGGGTTTTGGGACGAAAGATGGCTAGGAAGCAAGGGTGGCTCCCGATAGTCTAGGTAGGTCACGAAAGGGCTGAATAGACCTGGGCTGAGATGGGGGAAGAGGGAGGAGATTTCCTTGCACCTCAAAGAGCCTGGTCTGCCTCTGACAATGCTGTCTCCACCCCCTGCCTGGTAATCATACCAGAGAAGGAAGAACTGATTCTGGCTGGGCACAGACACCCTCTGCCTAGAGGATGAAAGGATTTCTTTGATACAAATACTGGGACCCGACCCCCGAACTTTAGAACTCATCTGGATCAAGAAAACTGCCAAGAAGAAGAGCCAGAGAAGCTGTGAGGAGGAACGACCACTTTGTTGAGTGCTTTGTTGGGCTGACCTGCAGTGGCTGCTTCTATCTTGCGCAGTAAAAGGCCTGGACTGGACTTTCTGTAACCTAATTTGTGAGTCTCTTCAAGGGCCTGAGGTAGAGCTTGCCCCCTGTTCACGAAGTCACAGGAACAGCAAAGACTTCAAGCTCTTCTGCCCGCAGCACTGGGGACTGTGTGGTTAGTGCTGCAACAGAGGAAAAGCAACTCTACAACGCCACTGCCGACTCCGTGTCCTGACGGCGCTGCATAGGGCACTGCCGCACTGCAACCTTGGTCTCACTGATGACGCCTGCTGATCCTGCCACCGAGCCGCCGTACGCACAGCGACCCCTGGGCACTGCACTCTGCATCGCCTCGCTTTACGACGACGCCTTGATGCCACAGAGGGGACCGCCGCACCGTGACCCTGGTCTCACCGACGACACCATCTAATGCCACCACTAAGCCGTTGCTCGCACCGCAACTTGTGGGCACCTCATTCCGCACCGCCTTACTTCACAATGACGTCTTTGTTTCCCTGACGACGATGCTCCATGCCAAAATCAACGCCGTTGCTTGCACCGAGGCTCAAGGGCACTTCTCGTAAAGTTACACGATGCACCGCCTTCATCTCACACCGTGACCCTGGTCTCATAGACGACGCCATCTGACGCCGCCACCGAGCCGCTGCTCGCACCGTGACCTGTCGACGTCTTGACTCCAACGGAGAGGAGATCGACCTGCAACACGTGTGACTTTGAGGGCCCGACGACTTCTGCAACGACCTCCAGAACAGACGCCTGCAGATGCCGTGGTTTTGGAAGCTCAACGAGAGGTCGCTGATGCCCTGCATTTCTCAAATGTACTATTTGCGGGTCTTTCCGCCACCGCAGTTGGTCCGCTGCGCCACGGTTAGCCAGAAGTGTTTGGATTAGTTTGCTCACAACTCTGTGATAGCTCTGGACGGAGCTATCGACACCAAAGAACTATTTTTAAAGCATATTTTGATCAGTGAAGATTTTGAAGTACTGTATTGTGGATTTTTATCGTTTTTGCTCTTGCTCTTGTCTTAAGAATATAAAAATATTGGATATTTTTCTAAACTGGTGTGGCGTCCTTTTGCAGTGCTTACACTGTATTACTGTTGGTTATGTGCAAATGCTTTACACACTACCTCTAAGATAAGCCTGATTGTTCGTGCCAAGCTACTAAGGGGGTGAGCAGGGGTTATTTTAGGAGTGTAACTCCTTGATCCTGACTAGAGTGGTGATTTCTGCCTGGTTTTGGCACATGCCCTAACCTGTCAAAAATCCCATTTCTAACAGGAGCCATCGAGCGTGTTCCTGACCCAGAAGTAGGTTGTGGTTGTTACTCCCACTACTTTCTGGTACCCAAGAAGGACAAGGGCCTGCGTCCTATCTGGGATCTCAGGAATGTCAACTGCTTCCTCCGCAAGGAGAAGTTCCAGATAATGACATTCGCTGAGGTCTTGTCTGCCCTCAACCCTGAAGAATGGTTGGTAGTGTTGGACTTGCAGGACGCTTACTTTCACATCCCCGTCCTGCTGATCCACGGTGGGCCACGAGCACCTTCAGTTTACCGTGCTCCCCTTTGGCCTTACCAGCACCCCCTTGAATGTTCACAAAAGTGATGGCAGTTGAAGCAGCTCATCTGCGCAGATTAAGGGTTCCAATCTCTTCCCCTATCTCGACAGCCAGTAAGTGTCCTACCCTTTCGCTATACTCATAACACTTTTCCTTCTTAGCAAGGTAATTCCCTGCTGCCTTCTCCGCCAATGCTTCTCCTGCCTCTGCTTTCTTGACTTCAATCTCCAGTAAAAGGCCCTCTATTTCTATTGCGCTTTGTCTCGTCACTGCCCTATTTAGTTGCTCTTCTAGTCTTCCCATTTCTTTTATCCACCTATCCAACCTTGTTCTCTCCATCTTGCTCCTCTTTAGGGTATAGCTCAGGGTTTCCCCCCTTATCCCGGCCTTGAATGTATCCCAAGTCGTATTAGCTGGAGCAGATCCTCTATTAATTTCCCAAAACTGTGTAATCCATTCGTTCATCCTGTTGATATAACCTTCTTCTTTGAATAGTCTTCTCTCGAATGTCCAGGTATAAGGATTAGGCCTCCCTCTATCCACCCTCGGCATGGTTACTACCAGTATATTATGATCCGAGATCATTCTAGGCAGCCGTTCTATCTGGGTCTCATTTAATTTATCGTTGGACACTAAGATATAATCTAGCCTAGTAACCGTTCTGTGTGGTGCTGAATAAAAAGTACTCCCTGACCCAAGTGGATTGTATTTAGTCCATACATCTGACAAAGCGTTATTCTGCATCAAATTGTTTACTGCATTACATATTTTCTTTTTCCGCCCAACATATCTCCCCCTCCTAATTTCCCCAACCCGTGCAGCCCATTAATGTTAAAATCGCCACAGAAAATTACCGGCTCTGTCCAAAGTGCAAGTTCCTGATCTAGCCATTCAAACATTTCAGGGTTATCATCATTTGGTCCGTATACAGATACAATTGTTAAATTGCCAGCGATAGTTTCCACTTCAACTATGGCCCATCTCCCCTCTGGATCCTCCTTTTTTCCTCTGAGTTTAATAACCCCTCTCCTTGCAAGTATAGCCACCCCCTTTGTTCTTGTGTCCTGATTTGTATTAGCCAATAGCTCATATCCCATCTGTTCCAGTCTAAATTTTTCTTTACCCATAATATGCGTCTCCTGTAAACAGATCACGTCTAATCTTAGTAATCTAAACATAGATGCCGCCTTCTGCCTTTTCCCTCCATCATTTAGACCACATATATTCACTGTTGCAACCCTTAGCGCCATATTTCATTATACGTTTTTTCCATGCTCTTTGCCCCCTTATTCCGTTCTGTTGCATATTTTATCTCATACCAATTTGTCCTTTTGTGCTGTTTTTCCCACTTTATCAGACCCTTTCCCACCCCCATCCCCCCACCCCCTTCCTCCCGCTACTACCCCTCCCCCCCCTTGTACAGGCAAATAGGTCAATCCTGACCTATGTGTTGACTGCTTGCATTGTAGTGTCGCCCTCCCTCTCCCTCCCAGTTATTCAAAATCCATAGACCATAGTCCATAAACCATATTCAGTTCCTCGTGGTTGTTCTTAATCTGCCGCATTATTGATCTTCCTCACTTCCCCCTGCGTTGTTCTATTAGCTCTTCAAGATACTCCCCTGCTTTTACCTCAGAGAAAAACATCCTTGTGCGGCCGCCATTGATAACCTTAAGTTATGCCGGAAACATCAAGTATGCTTCTGCTCCTTGTTGCTGAAAGGGGGCTAATAATTGTCTTAGACACCAGCGCCTCTAGACAGTGACATGACAGAAGTCAGGCCTCGCAAAAAACGTAACCCCCTCAACTGTTTTTTGGGAATCCGGCCTGGCTTTTTCCATCACCTCCTGCCTTGCCAAAAAGTTGCCGAAGAACACAAGCATCGCCCTAGGCAAAGTGTCCTGATTCCCTCCTCGCCTTTTTTTAATTGTCAGTGGAAGCCTATGGGCCCTTTGTACCTCGTCTTCCCATTGCCACCTAGCCTCAGGGAAGGCGCCCTTTAATAGCCTGATCACATATCCCCTTGCGTCCTGCCCTTCCACCCCTTCCTCCAGGCCCAAAAGCCTTACGTTGTTCCGTCTCTGACGGTTTTCAAAGTCCTCCACTTTCCATTGCAGGTCTTCCACTATCTTTGTCTGTTCCATCTTAAATTTCTGCCAATCTGTTGCCTCGTCCGCCAATCTTCCTGTCCTTTCTTCTACCAGCTCCACTCTCCCCTCCCCTTCCTCATACTTCTTGTTCATCTTCCTTATGGAGGCTTGTATTTTTTTAGTATCATGCCTAGCTCTACGGCTTTCTGCCCTGGCCTCTCCCTGTATTTGCTTTAGCATATTAACTAATAGGTCCAACCCATCCTCCTCTCTTGTAGAGTCCTTCACCTGTGTCCCTTGCATGCCCTCATGAAAAGAGCCTGCTGTGGCGGAATAATCCCACAGAAGTTTTTTGTTTGTTTTTGCATATGAGCTACGTTTTGTAGCTGACTTTTTCTTCTTCTGAGCGTTTATTACACCAGATTCAGTGCTTTCTTCCTCTTCCTCTGATGACAATTCCGTTGTCCCTGACTCTTCTCCCACACTGGATGAGCTTGACCCCTCATTAACTGAGAAAAATGTATCTCCTTCGCGTTCTTTTTGTGAGTCTAGGCTCACCAGACTTCCCCATTTTGCATCTGATTTCATCTTCGAGTTATTGCTAATCTCAGCCTCTACCTGCAGCAAAGCGTCCATCATTAAAGCATTGTTAATACCTTCCACCTCCTTTAGCGCTAGTCCTCCGTTTTCTTTTGCTTCTTGGGTTTTCCTCTCTCCCGTGCAGGATACTGTAGCAGAAGCCGCCGCAGCCGCCTCCGCCTCTCGCTCTGTCTTCCTCGTCATTCTGTTCTCCTCCGCACTGGGCATGCTCTCTCCTATGCTCCTCCCGGGTCGCTCGGCAACCCTGCTGCAGCCCTCCACGAGGAGGTTCTGCTCTGTGCTGCACCCATCAGAACAAACGCCATTGCTCCCTGGCTGTCCACCGGCTTGTTCCACCATCTGCTCCACGATCTCGACCAAGCTTTTGCCTCCGCCGCCATCGCTGCCTTTCACCTCTGCTGGCTGCTCCACAACGATGTCAGCGGGACCCACTCCTGTATCCTTATCGGGTCCGTCAGGCAGAGCCGCCATGGATCTCTTGGCAAATGTTTCCGACAAGGTAGGCTGTCTCAACGCTACATCCTTATCCTTGTCTTTGCTCGCTACGCCGGCATTTTTGGTGTTCTGTTTGCTTTCTTTAGTATTTCTGTCGGTTGCTGGGTTTATTATCTCTCCTTGCAGCGATACACTCTGTGTTCCTCCAGCCTGTGCCTTCAGTTCTGCCCTCTTCTCTCTCTCAATCTTCCGCTGCTGTGCCTTCTGGGTTGCACTTAATGCAGGAGTGGTTTTCCTGCCAGGTATCGGGACTTTCGGTATAGCCCCCGGTCCGCTAACCTCCTTTAAGCGCGACGCCATTCTTCTCTTCTCGCTGCTGAAGCCTCCTACCCAGCGATTAGTCTGCGCTGCTCTCCACAGTCTCAGGACTGTCCAATGCACCAGCCACATAGCCGCATAGTTTCACCACATCGCTTCAACCTGGTGCAGGAGAGGGAGTGAAATGCGACTACTCCCTACAATGCACTAGCGGCCATCTTGCCCCCTCCAATCGTCTTATTTTTCTACTGTTTAATGCAGCACCCACAAAGAAAAACAAGCCCAAATTAAATTCGACATATTGTTACAGAGTGGTGTCAGTCTGATCAACCTCATCTGTACCTATTGTTCTTTTGTATCTGTTCTTAGAGATATCATTGTACAGTTTGAAATCACGGTAATATGATGGAGGGGCCAGGAACACAGGGGGTAACAAGAATGATAAGTAACATACCCCGGACCATTCAATTGGGAGTTGATAATATCCCTTATTACCACATACAAAATATGTATTATATGTAAATGTGGGATACTTGTAAAGCGCACTGTTACTCTACCCGAGTGTCCTGGCGCTTTAGACCGCTGGGGAACCCGTCTTGGTTTTCCCTGTGAGATGGTCCCTTTTTTTTCTGGGTATCTCCAGGGTGAAACCAGGCATCCCCGGCGTCTGTGGGGGGCCGTTGTAGAGATGAGGCAAGCTTAATGCCCAGAGTTACCGAGTGTGTTCCCTGGTTAGAGTAGGCACTGAGGCGAGAATTATTGAGTCCGTTGACCCTGGCCCAAGACCCTGCCGCGTCGGGAATTGAACCCTGGTCCCGGGCCGTTCTCTGCTTACAGGTCTGCCTCCTCTAACCATTGAGCCACACCACTCTACTGTGACGATGTGAAACTACTATTATTGGAACCTTCAATAGTTAATGTCACAGTACACTCACTCCTTCCCACTGGAATTTTCCCAATACTTTCTATACATAAATCTGCTTTAGCTCTGGACACAGAAATTACAAAAGGTCCACTGTTCTTAATAGTTCTGGTGTTCATAAAAACATATGGTACAGAATTATTGTCTGGTTGATACTCTTCCCATTCCCATTCAGTTTCTTTAGCTTGAGGGTAACCATCTTCATCAGGATAACAAACTTTATTAAGATGAGAGTGAATCCTTCCAACTGTCGCTTTCTATGAAGCAATCAGAAGCGCAAACCAACCTTGACAAGAACCATTGTGCAAAAAAGGAAGAGGAATAAAAGGTGTTCCCCTTTTCTTCTGGTGAGCAGGAATCATCCCACACACCCATCAGTTGGTAGTATTTGTGGCATTTTCAGTATTATGCAGCATCTGAATGAATGTATTATTCTGTTGGATTGTCGGTGCTTTTGCTCATGGTAGGGAAGCATAAAATAATGATGCTCAGTTGGTACTGGAGTAGTGGCGATCAAAAGCTGTCGAGCAGGAGCCACTTTCTCAACAAACCAGGTTATTACTGCTATAACCACCATAGCAACATCAAATCCTACAGCACAAATAATCTTAGCAACAGTTGATCTTCTTGCAGACATGGTATCTCCCTTGTTTAAACAATCGTTGTAGCTCTTACCCCTGGGCAGCCGTCGATTTCTTCACCTAGGGTCAACACGGATGTCACTTCGCAGGACTGATCCCCCCTTGCCACATCGGCACTCCTTTCACAAACCCAGGGCGGTTGCTCAACCAATCTTTTTCAAAACTGCAGATTCTTTCCTAGGTTTCAGCTGGAACCGGGATACTCCAGGTATCGTGTGGTCCGGGAAGACCGCTTCAGATTCGTCAGGTGAGATAGGGTGGCCCTTCTCCATTTCCAGAATCTCTTGTTGGTTGGTCTGCACAGCAGGTTCTACCAAGGCAGGCGATACTTGCTTACAGTGAGTGCTATGGACCCAATTCTTACTCTTCGTCACTTGAACTGCTGTCCTCGTTGCTAGGAGCACTGGACCTTGCCACCTTGGCTCCAAACTGCTTGACCTCTCAAAAGCTTTAACCATCACGTGGTCTCCAGGCCGGAGTTCGTGGGCCTCACCCGTAGATCTGTCAGGAAGTGCTTCTCGAACCTGTTGATGAATAGAGATCAAACTATCAGTTAACTGTGCTAAGTAGTCGCTCATCAGAACACAAGGTACAACATGTATGGGGCGTGGCTTAGGAACTCTCCAAATGTTCAATGGTCTCCCAAATACCACCTCATATGGCGTAAGCCCAGATCGTGAATGTGGCACCGATCTTATGGACAATAATGCCAAAGGTAGCACATCAGGTCATTTCAAAGACGTGGAGGCCAGTATTTTCGCTAATTTCAACTTCAAAGTAGCATTATACCTCTCCACTACTCCTGCTGATTGTGGGTTGAAGACCGCATGGAACGTCTGTTTGATCCCTAATCCTTTCAGGACATGCTCAACAACTTGCCCAATAAAATGAGGTCCATTGTCACTCCACAAAAGTTTGCAAACACCAAATCTAGGGAAGAACTTCTTTAAAAACACCCTAGCTGTAGTTAGAGCTGTATTATCCTTTGTAGGGTATGCCTCTATCCACTTACTGAAGGCACATACCACCACTAGGACATACTTTAGGTTATTGCAATGTTCGAGTTGGATATTATCCATTTGCAGAACTTCAAAAGGTGCAGTTGGTGTAGCAAACCCTCCTATAGTAGTCCGTGTCCCTTCTCCAGGATTGTACTGCCAACAGATCAAACAAGACTGTACTATCCTTTTAGCTGTACCAGCAATCTCTGGATGCTCCCAAACTTGTGTAAGCAACTTTTTAATCGCTAGAGCTCCAACATGTGCCGGCCCATGTGCCATTTGAACCATAGGCTGTAAATAAGCAGCAGGCAATTTCTACGTATTCATCTCTTTGTTGCGCCAACAGCCCTCATCGTCCAACATTCCCTCGTTGGACCACTGCTCAAGTTCTTCCACAGAAGCAGATCTCTGTATGTCTAACACCTCTTGTCTAGCATCATGCCAGCGCTCAGCTTGTGACTTCACAATGTACATAGATGTAGTGCTTCATTGCATTGCAGTCTCACGAGCTACACAATCTGCAAAGGCATTGCCTTGTCCTGTCTTATCAGTCACTTTCTTGTGTGTGCTACACTTCACAATAGCTATCTTCTTTGGGTAAGTCAGTGTAGTCAGAAGGTTATGCACTAGTTCTCTGAGCATTATCTGCATCCCGTGGGACGTAAGAAAGCCTCTTTCCTTCCAAAGTAGGCCAAAATCTTGGGCCACTCCAAAAGCATAGGGGCTATTTGTATAGATGTTCACACACAAGCCAGTACTAAGTTCACACGCTCCTGTCAATGCTATTAGCTCAGCTGCTTGAGTCGACTTCTGTGGTATGCAAGCTGTCTCCACTACTGTCTGAAGTGTCATAATTGCATATGCAGCTGAGGTCGTGCCATCTGGTAACTTCAAAGAAGACCCATCAACCCACAATTCCCCATCTACATCTGAAAGGGGTGTATCTTGCAAGTCAATGCGACCCTTTGTCTATTCTTCAGTAAGGAATATACAATCGTGAGAGTCCTGTGACTGAGTCTGAGTTGCTGGATATGGTAACAAAGTAGCTGGATTCAAAATCGCACACATCTTCAGGATAATGTGAGGGTCTAACAGTGTCAATTCATATCCTGTCAAACGAGCACTAGCTAGGTGTTGCGTCTTAGTCTGATTCAAAAGGGCATTAACTGCATGGGGTACTAGCACCACAATTTATGTGACAAAACTATCCCTTCACTTTAACGTATGGACACAGCTGCTGCTGCAACTGATCGCAAGCACCCAGGCAATGCACGAGCAACGGGATCAAGGACCGATGAAAAATACGCACAGGGACACTGTTTGTCACCGTGTGGCTGCACTAAAACTGACAATGCACACCCATCTTTCTCGTGTACATAGAGTGTAAAATACTTCATGTAATCTGGAATGCCTAACACTGGTGCAGGTCAAAGAGCTTGTTGTAACTGACGACAAGCATTCAGGCATTCAGTCGTCCAAGGAAGGGGCATTGGAGTCTCTTTGGTCAGAGCGCTAACAAAGGGTTTAACAATGTGTGAAAAACCTAATATCCATTACCTATAAAACAAAGTCAAACTAATGAATGCACGGACATCTTTCTGAGTAGAAGGTACTGGTGTGTCTAAAATTGCTTGAATGCGATCTGGTGTAAGTGCACGACCCTCCTTAGACAGGAGGTGACCTAAATGGATGTATGACGTTACAACGCATACTTTTACCACGCATACCATTACAACGCGGTTTTTACCACGCATACCATTACAACGCATAGCGCTTTGGGGTGCTGGATAGTGAATAGTTTAATTTACTATTCCAACTCCAGTCCCCGTGGACACTAGGGAAGGTTATTGGATAGTAAATTAACCTATTCCCTATCCTAGAGCGCCCCCCAGCGCAATGCGTTGTAATGGTATGCGTGGTAAAAACCGCGTTGTAATGGTAGTGCGTGGTAAAAAATGCGTGGTAAAGGTTGTATACCGACCTAAATAGGTTACCTTCGGTCTACAACATTGCAATTTATTCCGTGACACTTTATGGTGGTGTGAAGCAAGGAAGGAAAGTAAAGACAGAGTGCAATTCTCACACTGTTCAGGCGTATCGGCTGCCTACAAGATATCCTCGACATATTGAATGAGAGGCACACCTTCAGGCAAAGTGAAAGAATCAAGTTGTCTTTTCAATGCTTGACTATGAATTCTAGGACTCTCACTGTACCCTTGAGGAAATCTACAAAATCTATACAATCGATTATTCAAAGTGAAACCAAACAAATATCGTCTGTCAGCATGAATAGGAATCGAGAAGAAAGCATTCTTGAGGTCTATGACGGTGAATGTAGTGGCTGTTGGAGGACCTAAGGTAAGCAATGTCGTTATGTCAGAAACCACAGGGTATTGTGGTACTACAATCTTGTTAACTTCTCGCAAATCAATGATAAATCTGTAAATCCTAGTGTCAGTGTCTATTTTCAAAATGGGAAGAATAGGACTGTTACAAATGTTATAGGGAACTTCTTCCGCAATTAAATCATGGACAATGCATACAAGTGCTTCTTTGCCTTCTTGAGAAATTCTATATTGAAGCAAGTGTGGCAATGAAGCACCCTCCTTGACACTAATATGTACTGGTAGAATAACCATTTGCCCTACATCAGTGTCTGAAATCGCCCACAAAGTACTAGGGTGTGAAGCCAATGCAATGTCCTCTTTAACAAGACAGGATCTCTCAATCACGGGGTAGTTGTCATTCAAAATAACACATACTCCTTCCAGAGAACATCGTATCGTAGCCCTGAAATATTTGAGCATATCAAAACCCTCAATATTGTCCGGTGTGTTCGGATAAAGCAAAAATGGACATGGAGCAGTAAATTTGTCAACATGGAATGCAAGTGGTTGAGATAGTGTGCTAAGGAAAGGTGTTTCATCAAAACTTATCGATGTAATGGTTAAGGTAGACAGGGGCAGCATTACCTCTAGAAGGCGGACCATAAGCCTGAGCCAACATAACCTTTGTTTTTAACTCTTTAGTCTTCTTATTCTCATTGCCCTTTGCTTCTAATTCCTGTCGCTCATAATACTGAGCCATAGTTAAAAAGAGAAACTGGAGAAGATGTAGTCCATGAACTCTCACTGGCCTTTAGGCGACTAGCTATTCCTGGCAACAGGTTTGCGACATATTTATCGACAAACAGATGCCTGTCTGTGTCATCTGTCAATGACTGGCCACTAAAATCATGGAATGCCTCCTAAAAGCGTGCAAAGAAGTGGATGGATGGATGGATGGGTTTTTATATAGCGCAATATCACCGCCAATTCTGAAAGCGCTTTGCATTGGGAACCCGTCCTGGTTTTTCCCTGTGAGATAGCCCCTACTGGGTATCCCCAAGGTGAAAGCCAGGCATCCCGCCGCGGGGGGCCGTAGTGGAGATTAAGCAAGCTATTGCCCAGAGTTGCAGAGTGTGAACCTGTGATTCAAGTAGGCACCGAAGCGAGAATTACCGAGTCCGTGGACATTTTGGGCTCAAGACCCTGCCGCGTCGGGAATTGAACCCTGGTCCCGGGTCTGATCTCAGCGTCCGGGTCTGCCTCCTCTAACCAGTGAGCCACACTTCTCCAGTCAGAAACTGATTCATCTACTTTTTGCTTGCAAGACGCTAACACAGTCCAGTCTATCTTTTTAGGGCGAATGATCGTCTTTAACTTAACTAATATAGCTGAGGGGATATCTAAAATTAGTCGACATGGCTTCTGTGCAGGTTACCTTTCTGCGTCCTCTAATTCTATATCCTTCCATAGTCCCCCAAAACTTTATGAATAGTCCTCCACATATCAGGGGGTAATATCAATCCGAAAAACATGTCTATACCGGGGAAAGTCATAGTACAAGAGCTAACTGCACCCTCAACTTCCTCATAAAAGGCGGCTGAATTTTTCCACGGATCACGCAATGCAGCTTTAAGAGCCATGACATCCTCTCTATTTCAAGGAGTATAAACTGAATTATAAATAAAATAACCCTTTGCATCAGCAGAATCCTTATCATCATAGGAGGAATATACAAAGGTGCGGCTTCCCGCATAGGTTTTGTATGGCTATCATAGTCTTATCTGTTCCAGAAGCAGAAGCCTGTATCACGCCGGTCTGAGATGTTTGTGCAGCTGCCTCTGCTGCCTTTTTCTCATCTCACAAATGGACTGCTTCAGCACGCAGTTTAACAAAACGTCTGATTGAGTCAGCCACCTGAGAAAAGACAAAAAGACCTTCACGCATTTGCATACAGTCATTTGCTACATCAAAGGGCTCTAATTCCTCAGAATGCTTCCTAAACCCCTGAAAGACACCTGCCGCAAACGGTACACAGTCAAAATATCGAGTTGTAAATATCGACCTACACAAACATCGAGTTAGAAATATCGAAGGTAAAGAATATCGATGCCAAGAATATCGTTGGACAGAATATCGACACTAAGGTAAGTAATATCGATTTCGATGTAAGAAATATCGAAGTCAGTAATATCGATATCAAATATATCGATGTTAGTAATTTCGATGTTACTAATATCGATATTTGTAGTATTGTTATGTATTTTAGTATGTATTTAATATGTATGTGTTATATGTTTTTTGTTAAGTATTTTTGCTTGTTTTAAGTTATATCTTAACTATTTTCCTATATTTATAATGTGATTTTTAAGTCAATTTTATGTTTTAGTACCGGAGCGATTTGTGGGTTTATAGGGGAATAGGGTGGGAAGTAATTTAATTATATCAAATTAATTATTACCTTTTAGGAATTATAAATGGATTTTAATTAATCTTTACGTTTAAGTTCTGTAGCGGGTAGTGGGTTTATAGGGGAATTCGGTGGGAAGTATTTTAATTGTAATTAGGTAATGAATTATTTTTATTTATTTGTATTGATAATGTATGTATTTTTAATTGATTATTAATTGGCAATTAACATTTTGAATTGTTAATTAATTGTTTTAATTGGTAATTAATATTTGATATTGGTAATTAATTTATTTAGTTGGTAATTAATGTTTGTAATTGGTAGTTAATGTTTGTAATTGGAAGTTAATGTTTGTAATTGGTAATTAATGTATTTAATTTGTAATTCATTTTCGAAATTGGTAATTAAAGTTTGTAATTGGTAATTATTTTTTTAAATTGGTAATTAAAAATGTTTATTGGAAATTATTTGTAAATAATTGGTAATTAATGTGTTATAAAAAGTCTTTTTTGGTATACAAATAATTTTATTGTTTAATGTTTTTTAATTGGTAATCAATTATTAATAATATTCTTTTGTTTTTTGCAGTATTTTATTGCTTAATATTTATTATTTGGTAACTATTATTTATTAATTGATATTTATTGTTACTTTATTGTTAATTATTTATTCAAATCTTTTTTTTTTATATTAATGGGTATTTTTAAATGATGTTTAGTTATTTAAAAATGTAAATATAAATACATATAAATATAAACATCATTTCTAAGTATGTTATATTTAATTTTTATGGTATCCAATGCTTTCCTTACTGTTGTACTCTCTGGAGTGGGAATAGTAATTTGTACCCCTACGCTATGCAACGCTTTCCCTTACTGTTGCACTCTCTGGAGTTGGAATAGTAGTTTTTACCCCTACGCTATCCAACGCTTTCCCTACTGTTGCACTCTCTGGAGTGGGAATAGTAATTTTTACCCATCCGCTATCCAACGCTTTCCCTACTGTTGCACTCTCTGGATTTGGAATAGTAATTTTTACCCCTACGCTATCCAGCACTTTCCCTAATGTTTCACTCTCTGAAGTTGGAATAGTAATTTTTACCCCTACGATATCCAGCGCTTTCCCTACTGTTTCACTCTTTGGAGTTTGAATAGTAATTTTTACCCCTACGCAATCCAACGCTTTCCCTACTGTTTCTCTCTCTGGAGTTGGAATAGTTATTTTCCCCCACACTATCCAGCGCTTTCCCTACTGTTTCACTCTCTGGAGTTGGAATAGTAATTTTTACCCCGACGCTATCCAACGCCTTCCCTGCTGTTGCACTCACTGCAGTTGGAATAGTAATTTTTACCCCTACGCTATCCAACGCTTTCACTACTGTTGCACTCTCTGGAGTGGGAATAGTAATTTTTACCCCTACGCTATCCAGCGCTTTCCCTACTGTTTCACTCTCTGGAGTTTGAATAGTAATTTTTACCCCTACGCAATCTAACGCTTTCCCTACTGTTTCACTCTCTGGAGTTGGAATAGGTTTTTTTCCCCACGCTATCCAGCGCTTTCCCTACTGTTTCACTCTCTGGAGTTGGAATAGTAATTTTTACCCCTACGCTATCCAACGCCTTCCCTACTGTTGCACTCACTGGAGTTGGAATAGTAATTGTTACCCCTACGCTATCCAACATTTTCCCTACTGTTGCACTCTGTGGAGTGGGAATAGTAATTTGTACTCCTACGCTATCCAGCTCTTTCCCTACTGTTTCACTCTCTGGAGTTGGAATAGTAATTTTTATCCCTGCGCTATCCAGCGCTTTCCCTACTGTTTCACTCTCTGGAGTTGGAATAGTAATTTTTACCCCTACGCTATCCAATGTTTTCTTTACTGTTTCACTCTCTGGAGTGGTAATAGTAATTTTTATCTCGATGCTATACAATGTTTTCTCAAATTTTGCATTTTCTGGAGTGGGAATAGTAATTTTACATTTTACGCTATCCAATGTTTTTAATACTGTAGCTTTTTTGGGACTTTAAATAGTAGTTTTATTTATTATTTAGAATGAATTTAGATGATGTATTATGTTTTTCATTTTAAAAATATGTATATTTAATTTTTTGTATATATTAAAAATTATTATTTACTTTTTTATGTAATTATTTTATGTGTAGAGATCTATTTGTAATTGATAGTATTTTTAAATAATGTATAAGTAATTAAAGTAATTATTAAAATGTATTATTAAGTAAATATATAATATATATTTTACATATGTGTTTAATTAAAGTTAAAGTTATATTATTATATATCTATTATTTATTAATTTTAAACATTACTAAATATTTTTAACAATGTTTATTTTATTTATGAGTATTATTTACTTTATTTTACACATTATATTATAACAGATATAAAACGATATTTTTAATTACGATATTTTCAACATCGATATTTTTGTTTCGATATTTTTGTACTTACCATGTTGTAGATAGGATGTCAATATACTTGCCTTCGATATTCCAGCGTCGATGTTTCTGTAGGTCGATATTTTGTCTGGCGATTTTCTGTCATAGATCCGCCGCAAACACCTCAGTAAAATATATTTGCTCCCTTTCCTGTCAACTTTTCATCTCATCTAAAAGTTCAGAAGCTGGGGCAGCACTACGGACAGCTCTGCGGGCAGCATATCTAAGCTCAGACGACTCATGATGCAAAGGAGCAGAAGGAGGAATATACGGAGGCGGAGAACGATCTAATAACAAGAAGTCTTTCTGCGGTCTATGAAGAATAGGATAGAGGGGTCGCCGAACAGCGTATTGGCCAGTTACCTGCAAATGGCGCTCCCTATCCTCTCCCTCTCTTGTATTTATTTCATTATTTTATTTCAATTCTAATGCTTTCGCATGAATGTTTTTCAATTGTTCTTTTTCAATCAAGGCTTGCTCTCGCTTCATTCATTCACGCACTTCTTTCTCCCACATTCGTACACAGTCAAACATATCTTGCCTAGTCTTACGCTTAAACATACATTGATCCACACACTGAATCTTTCGTAAATCAAATGACCCATGCATATGCCAACACAACACCTTACGAGTATACTTATTCCATAAAGTGCTGTACATTATAGAAAAAAAAGCATACTTAATATACATGTCCCTATTAGGCGTCCTTTTTGGGGGAGCCGGTTGTGCTTCATCAAGTTTCAAATTGGTACCACTACAAAAGCAACACATCCTTCTAAGTGTGCTAGAAACAGGCATACCAAAAATAGTGCAGAATATGCAGTATTATACCCAAAGTAGCGCTTAAAGTACTCTTGTACGGTACGCGGTTCAAATCAATTCAAAACAGAGAAAATTCTCCTCATTACCTGCCTATATAAATTGCAATTCATATATCAATCACTTACAAATCCAAAATTGGCCAATACAATTCCAAAGCCACAGCAAGCGCCACAAAACCACCTTACCAATCCTAGGCAACAAAACCAACAGCAAGTGTTGTAGCACAACAACGCTTACCAATCCCTTGGTGTCCAGATTCCAACTGCCAAGTTCTTAAATCGGCCAAACGGTCACTGCACGGCAAATCAACAGAAGAGATCTCAGTCGAGGACCGGCACCACCTGGACGGTCTGATCAGAAAGAGAGGAAAAACGCTGTGGTTTGCCAAGACGCGGGTTCCTCGGGCAATGATCATCTGTAGCGAGATTCCAATCCTTCGTTTTGACCACTCCTTCGGGCATCCGAGTCACTGATGAGCCCCACTGGTTGGGCGCCAATTTGTCGTGGTGGGCCTCAGCCAGGCCTACCAGTGCTAGGGGTTCGCCCTTCTCGGCACAAGTCCTCAGACCAATAGGAAAGAAGTTGGCACGGAAACTGCTATATAAAACAGAACGCTTTATTAACCTCAAGAGGTGGAACTACATCCACACAACACCCTTTGGTAGTGTATGAAGAAGCACACTGAACAGAAGGAACATGCTCCTTTTATACCCACACAGGGGCTTGAAAGAAGGTGGTACAAGTACAGAAGAGAAGGTTTACATACATAAAAGGACATACAGAAATGCACAGTCAACAAGTGGGAGGAGCTAACAGTTAGCTGGTTCCGACAGAAATACTCTGACAGTTACAGAGTACAGACAGGTGCATGGAAAGTCACAGTCTCCTCTGCGCATGCGCAGAGTAGCTGAGCCTAAATATAGTCTGTCTCTAAGCAGAATACAAGAGCAAACGACAGCAAGGTAGCACAGAGCACATGGTGAGCACATGGCAGACAAGATGGCTGCCGAATCCAAGATGGCTTCAGCTAAATGCTAACCCCGATCGCTGCCAAGTTACAACAGGACAAACTCAGCCTCATGTGCATGATGGATCACAAATGGCATCTTCACTCGGAGGTGGGGCAAGGTCTCTTTCAGCAGTGAGGAGAGCCTTCGCTAGATCTATTCTCAACCAAAGAGAACGTGTATTGTCAGCAATTCTGTGCATTGGAATTTCCAAGGCGGTACTCGCTAGGTGACACTTATCGTTGTGAGTGGAGTTGCGGTCTGTTGTACACCTTTCCGCCTATACCACTTCTGCCCAGAGAGCTGAAGAAGATCAAGCGCGACCGGGCCCATGTCATTCTTCTGGCTCCGGATTGGCAACAAAGAGTCTGGTATCACGAGCTGCTAAACATGGCCATCGATCCTTCGATCAGACTGCCTCTTCATGAGGATCTTCTGCCAAGGCAGCAGGAGACAGTCCTCCACCCAAACATGTCCAGCCTCCACCTACTTGCGTGGAGATTGAGTGGCAGCAGTTGACGTCTTTTGACTTGCCTCCCGAAGTATGTGATGTAATCTTGGCAGCCAGGCGTAACCCACTAAGATGGTATACGCCTGCCAATGAAACAAATTTGTAGCATGGTGCACAGCAAAAGCTGTGGATCCCCTCTCTGCCCCTCTTTCTGAGGTTCTCTTGTTCCTCCTCTCTTTGGCCCAGCTGGGCACTATCAAGGGCTATCTTTCGGCCATTTCTGCCTTTCTAAGGCTTCCTGATCAGCCTTTTCTCTCCAAGTCCCCGGTTCTAAATCGATTCTTAAAAGGCATAACTCATCTCTCCTCCTATTCCCTTTGTTATGCCCTTGTGGGACCTGAATCTGGTCTTGACTAATTTGATGTGCGCTCCCTTTGAGCCGCTTCACAACTGGTCTCTAAGACTTTTAACTCTTAAAACTCCATTCCCGTAAACCATCACAACAGCCAGAAGAGTGATTGAGCTCCAGGCTCTTTCATCTAACCCTCCTTTTCTGGCGGTATATCCGGACAAAGTTTTCCTATGAACTCGTTCATCCTTTCTTTCCAAGGTGGTCACTCTTTTCCCTTCAGGAAAACCATCACTTTGCCCACCTTTTTTCCACCTCCGCATCCTTCTAAAGAGGAAGAGAGGCTCCACCATCTAGACCCAAAACATGCGCTGGATCACACAAAACAGTTCCGGGTGGATGACCAACTCTTGCTTGCTACGTGGGCACCAAGAAAAGTCGGGCCAAACACAAGCCAGCCATCTCTAGATGGGTTGTTTTGTGTTTTAAAGCCTGCTATTCTTTAGCTAAAAAGGAGCCTCCGGTAGGGCTACGTGCCCATTCCACCAAGGCAACAGCAGCTACTACTGCTTTGGCACAAGGAGTTTCTCTGAATGGGCCACTGAGTAGGCATCGCTGCACATGTTCACCAAACACTATGGCCTGTCCAGCCAATTCCGGAGAGATGGCTTCTTTGGCCGTTCTGCTCTCTAGCACTTTCTGGTGTGATCTTGGTTTGCTGACCCACCCCCGGGGTTGGTTTTGCTAGGGTATCTATTCTAAGGTAAGGAATCTATAACTAACTATTTCTTTCAGATGAACAAGTTACTTACCTTCGATAACGATATACCTGCAAGAAACATAGGTTAGTTATGGATTCCTTACCACCCCACCCATCCTCTCTGTTCTGCAAACTGATTTCTAGTGTTAAGGACATCCTTTCAGGGCCCTAATTTTGTGCACCAGTGGTCAGTGTCTTTCATGGCTCTGCATTTCTGGCAAGGAATGTCATGTACAGAATTGACATCAGCACGTGAGGGAGGTGTCTAAGTAGCTACCACAAAGTCACCCCGGTGACCACGACACCAACGTCGGACGAGGAGCTGACCGACTGCACCTTCCAATGTGCAGAGGTACTGCTGACGAAACAAAATCCGGATCCAGTCTGACGCTTGGGGGTAATTCTAAAGTAAGAAGTAAGGAATCTATAACTAACCTATGTTTCTTGAAGATATATTGTTACTGAAGAATGTAACTTGTTCAATAGTGGCTAACTAGTAATTCAGACACAATACGTATTATCAAATGTACAATCCCCTATCAAATTTCAAGAGCAGATAAAGCAGGGTCCTTTGAAATGTAAACAGGGCAAAACACAACTCCTCCTTAGCCATCCTGTCAGGAAGACCCTTTCCCTTCACATGTTGGCCCCATTTATCCCTGTGTCTGCAAGGAATGCACAAAGCACCACGTGACAAAGGACACTGTCAAAAAGGTACATTTGGTTTAGGCAGGCAAATGCCAACTTTCCAAAAGTGAAATAATGAAAGAGGGTGGTATGCACACCTTATTTATCGTAATGTATTCATTTATATTTTAAACAAACTATGCAAGTTGCGTGCGAAACTGGGCAGTGCTTCGCCCTTCGTGCACCTTATTAAAACAATACATGTGGGGATCGCGAAAAATCACGCTCCACTCCCAGACGCACTGCATTTATGGATATCAAATCCAGCCAGTATTTCTCCGTTTGACCATGTACATAAATTGTCCAGTTTAATCCATATTATTTTCCACCTTTTCTTCATATTCTTCCGTTCAATTCACATATGTAACGTAGTGTATAAGGAATGCTTCCCATATTCGCGTGCGCCCATCCAGACTTCTTCGCAAATACGATCCAAGTATACAAGATGATTCAGACTTGTTTCCAGAATATCATTAGATGCCCATGCCATATCAATGTGAGAGCATAATTTATGCGCCACAGAGTAATAAGTATAGCCAGCAACATCAGGGTGTAATAGCCTCCAGGCGTCTTTGATATTGTGGATGCGCCCCATTTCTAAAATTGCTGCCCTAGTTTTATGCATACTCCTAAATGCCCCCCGTCTAGTAGTGTCAATATCATAGTCCATGATACAGTTAAAATCACTATTTATCTTATCCATAACAGTGGGGTTGTCTATATTTGAGCCGTAGACCACACAAAACATATATTTCCGATTTTCTATAATTAGTTGGGCAATAGCCCATCTCCCATTTTTATCTGTCGCAGTTTTAGTTGTCTCAGCCGTGAAAAATGTATTGTGTAAAATAGCGACTCCCCTAATTGGCGTATTTAAGTCAGAACTAACGAATACATTGTATCCTAATTCTTTAAGTACATTACGATCCTTATGGCATATGTGTCTCAGATAGTAGAGCTATATGCGGGCTATACATCGTTAGCTCCTCAAAAACTAAGTGTTGTTTATTCTTACTATTTAGCCCTGCAACATTCCAAGCAAGACACCTTATTTTAGCCATAACAGTGTCTTTCTCACCTCCCCCTGCCTCCTACTCATTAAAGAAGAAAAGAAACATAAGCAAAACGCTGTGCCACTTATTGTCTTTTTAAAACTCGCCTCATGTCAATTTTATTCGTTTTTCCCACTCCAAAAACCCCCCAACCCCTAAACCCTCTTCCCGCCCCTTTCCACACCATCCCTATCACACTTGCCCACCCCCTGCTTCTTTGTAGAGGAAGGATCCTCTCTCTAACCATCTGCCGTTGGTTTGGGCAGCGGTAAAAGTTACAGCAGTTCCCACCCCTCTTTCCCAAAAACAAAACCCTACCAGTATCTTCAATGCGGCTATGTTTAACACAGAGTAGCACCAGAAAAAAATAAAAAAATAATCCCTTCATTACCTCATTATCCTAAAGCCATTATTTAACACCATAGAGAGAACAAGGCAACGAAAAAGAGAGAGAAACCTGCCGTCAGCAGTTTATGAAACCACTAGCTTCATCATTTTTAGCTCTTTAGCATTTTAAATCATCATATGTAGTCAGACATTGTTGACTACTGTGCTGATTTCTCATTTTTCCACTATTTTTTCCGCTTCTATGTCATCGGAAAGGAAAATGTGTGACCATTCTTAAAAACATTTAGGCGCTCCAGTTCTTGCAAAAAAGCTTGACCACCCATAGCCTTAATTGGGTCAATAAATTGTTGTAACTTGCAGCGCTTCTCCATGGTAATTTTGCTTAAGTCTAATCTGACAAAAAAAGTTATCGACTCTATGGTGGCTGGTCTGTTAGGTCGAGCTTTCAACGACACTGCCTGTCTTAGCAAAAAATTACCCATATAAATCAGAAAGGGCCGGGGATACTGGATATTTTTGTTGCGCTGGACTAACAGTAATCTGTGAACCCTTTGCAACTGCGAGTCCCAATCCCAGTCTGATGAATCCAGAAATTCTTTTTGGAAAAACTGCACCATAAATGCTCCCGGATCTCCACCCTCAGCCCCTTCTGGTATGCCGAAGACTCAAAGGTTTTGTCTTCTTTGTCGATTTTCCATATCCTCAATTTTATTTTGCAGACTTGCAATCTGAATCTCATGTTTGTTCACACACGCTTGTGTACGGCTAGAGAGTACCTCAGTATCTACAACCCTTTGTTGTAACTCTGATACCTATAGCGAGAGACCCCCTAATTTGTTTTCCAAAGTATTTAAGGACTGCTGCATTTTATCATTATCTACTCACATCTGCATGTACTGTTGCTGAGATTCAAGTCTCTGTTCATTGAGGAGTTGTACAATCATATTAAGTGATGCATCCTCTTTAATAGCACCAGTCTCGCTTATACTCTCTGATTGGACCACTGTTTGAATCGGCCTGCATTCAGGCTATCAGTATCATAAATCATACCATTAGTGTCTAGTATAGCAATTTTGATCAGACTGTTTGACATACAATTGTCAGATAAGTATCTGTACTGTTAGCCTGCGTTTCCTTAGGTGCACCCTCCCCTGGGCTGTACCCTGACAGCCGTAGTACCATCATCTTTACCCCGCCTTTGACTTGCACCCATTTTCGCAAAGGGCTGTTGTCAGCGATAGTTTTCACTTTTACCCTGCATATGAGTTGGTTTTTAAAAAAAAAAAATTTAGATTTTCCTTTAGATTTTTTTGTAGCAGAAACGTTATTCATATTATGAGTTTCACGGGAATGGATTCATCCGTATCCTCGAAATCTTCATTAAATTCCGAGTCGATTTGTGAGTCATCCCCTACAGTAGCTCTATCTATAGCTGTACACAGCTCCTCCCCCAGCCTTTGTGTCATGCTTAACCCAGAGTTGTTTGGGAAGAGTTGTTTGTAATTAGTACAGATGGATGATATTGATACATCCGGGCAGACAAGCGAATCACCCCCACATACAGTTTCAGGTGGACCAGTATGCCTTTTAGCTGTAGATGATGCTGAGGTTATACTTTTTGCATCCAATAGCAGTGGCTCATTGTACACGGCTCCATCTATGTCTCTATCTACATCTACCTCTAACCCAGCAGCCTTTGTCAATACGCTAGTCAATTCCACTGTTGTTTCCGCTGTTTCTGCTGACTTTTTAGCAGAAGTTTGAGTTTGAGTTGGGAGTGAGGCAGGGATTGTACTACAAGACAGATCTTTAGAAGTTGCATTATTGCCCTGTTGCAAAGTTGGGGTTACGGTATTGCTGTTATTAGGCATTTGTGTATTCACGTTACCATTTTTACTGCTCGTATCTAGGGCCCCCTTTGGAAGCTGTAGTATTTGGGGTTTAATCAAAGGCAAGCCTGTTCTTTCATTTGTAGGTGTTTCATTTACACCGCTATTAGCTTCTTCAGTTACCACATTCTTACCAACTCTCGTAGATCTCGCCGGGTTTTTAGGCGCCATTTCACTATATTGAGAACGTTGTATCCTTATCTGCGCAATATGCTCCTTACTAGCCTCTGCGGGGCAGGAGACTGTATAGATCACAGTAGAAGCCAACAAAGGAGGTTCCAAATGGGCTGAGGTCTTTCCAAGAGGCGGGAATTTTGCCCGTAACAATAGCCACACACAAGTCCCTTTCAATCGCAGCATCCAAGGGTCTTTCTCCTTTTATCTCAGTACCTTATGTAGTACCCAATATTCTGAGTCTTCTATCGGGTGAAAACAAATCTGTTGGCGTGTGTCAAATCCAAGTCCAGACCGCTGCTACATCATTTCCAAAATCCGTTGAAAAAAAGCTGAGTGTCCAAAATAAAGGCACCAGGTGTGGAATAGAAAAAACAGATTTCTTGAAAAAAAAGGGGGGTTTCTCTCCCCCTCCTTTTTTCCCCACTCAGTACTTCACCACTTCACAGTGGTTAATTATTAGCCACCTTACACCACTGACTTCTATCCTCAGGCCACCTCTGTGTAAGATCCAAAACTCAGAGTCCAGTAAAGAGCCAAAATTTGCCGAAAAGCAACAATTTCAAAGCTGTGTTAATTACTAGCCACATTACACCATGCATCATGCAATGTAGCAGTATGAAGATTTAGCAGCAGGTAACCCAAATATCCAAAGCGTATCCAAAGCATTGGGGCTAAGAAAAGAAAAAAAAATCTCTTTATCATTTCCACCTGTGCCTCTTATCCACCAGGTCACCTCTGTGCAATCACCAATGCTCAAAATCCAGAAGATTTCAATGCTGTGCCCGGATGAGTTTCTCAGTCACTTCCCATTATTCCTTCATAATACAAAGTATTGGCAGTATATCGAAATGGAAAAATGAATCGTCTTTCATGCAGGCTCTTCGTGCTTTAGGCTCTGCTGGGTCGAAATCCTGATGCTAGCTCCTGCCACGGCCCCTTGGTGGTTCTATCCGCTTCAGTTGTCTCCCTTGGTGTTTTCTCCCAGCGCGGCTTCCCCTGCCTTAACCAGGTGTCTTTATCCCATGGCCTCCGAAGCTTTCCCACGTCCAGCTGCCCACAATTGACTGTACTCCGCTCAGACCAGCGCTTCACTCCCCGTGCCGTGTTCACAGGTCCCTGAGCCCGATTCCGCGTCTGGCAGCTTTTTCAGCTCCCTGCGTGCACCGCCTCGGGCTCACAGCTCAGCGGCGGCTCAGCTCAGCCCAGGTCCCAGGTCGAGTCAAGCCGGTCCAACCCCAGCGCCTCCTCCAGCCTCCTCCTGCCTCAACAAACACACCACGCCAGCATCCAAGTGGGTTTCTTGGGGTGCCTACATTCCGTTCTCCATACTCCGCATTCAGTGGGAGAGAGGTATCCTGCTGCAGCTTCGTGGCGGCTTTAGTCTTGTAGTGTAGTTCCTATTATCCCAATAGGCTCTGCGCATTGGAATAATACCTTCAATAGTATAGACCTAGGACGGAGGTTAACTAGGTCTTCTACTGACGATATTAGACTTAAAGTTTTGTGTTTGCCAGCTAGCTCAGAGTTCACTAGAAACTTTTTCGAATAGGCAAGGAGGATTTTAACCTCCCTGGATAGACAAGAAGGGATTTAGTTTCTGACAACCATAGAACATGACAACTTTGCTCTCCCCTAATCAAGAGTGTATCTCTAGAGTCGTGTGAAAACAAAAGACAACTTATTTTACTCAGTCAGTTCAGTGCATTCTTAGTTTCACCAGATTGTAGAGAAAAGGAAGAGACGGGCGTGTTCAATAAAAGATGTTATTTATTGATCAGTCTCTTTTCTCGTACAAGAGAAATGAATCGATATTATTGCAATACTTATGGTTAAGTAAAGTGCATACAATAAAAGCAGGATTATAAAATAATACTGTAAAAGCATTGATATGGTTTCTAAGCCATAAGATATTTAAAATGGATAAAATAGATACATACATATATACATTTGACTAATCGTACTCAACTGGTGATTCTAACTACGCCTACCCCGGTGTACCTGACCTAAGCCTAATACGTGGGCGGGAGTAGATAAGTAGCAGTTTAAGTTAAGTTTGTTTTGCCAAGTGACTGACTCAAGAATTCTCTGTAAGGGGTTATTCAGTTCTGTACCTGAGATCAAGAATGGTTGAGGGCTGGTATCTCTCGTCTTTGGTCTTGATATTCCAGCTGCCTGCAAGGGCTGCTTGGAAGCGCCGGAGCTGGATTTCTCGGCAGGAGAAAGCAGCGTCTTGTTCTCAGCGCGTCAGGAAGGCGAGGCAGCGCCAGTGGGGTCCGCTCTGTGCTGGCCTCTTCGGCAAGTCTCGCTGCTCCGATCTCGTCACCACCGCGTGTGTTTGCTTAAGGCAATGTCGGTAATATTTATACCTGTAAGGTGCCGAGATTGACGTAAGGATGGACATAGATACGTCAATAAGGATGTCATACGAACTGGTCGTTAGCACATTCTTTACTGAAGTTCTCGGTGAAATCAAAACAATGGCCGCAGGGATTTTCCCAGGTTGTCATAGGTTTGATTTGTTTTGAGAACTCCGTATGCCTTATCAGGGGCTGAAGGAATAGTGCTTGCCTAATTAGATGGCAAGCGTTATGACCTAATCAGATAACGCGTTCCTGTGCCGTGGTGTGGCTTAATCAGATAACGGTTTTTGCACCGTGGGATGGCTGCTAGTTAATTATTAACCCGAACAGGGTCAGGAATAGGGGGATCGATACAGAACCTATAGGAATACATCACACCCACTCCACGCAGACTATGTCCATATTTACAAATCTAGGCATAGTAAATATACAGTAGTGTATGTGTATACCGTACCACCCCAAAATACATCCATATGCATTTTGAAATTATGTAATACACGAGAAAAAAATAATCATATGTACTATATGCACTCAAGCAGTAGAAAAATGCTAAATTAATCACGCATATTTATACATCATTATTAATAAAATATGAAAATAACACATGAAATGGCTCTTAATACAGAAGAAAAAATGGGAGACCATTTCATCACAAAATAAAATATCCATGAACATGCCAGAAGGCAGCTAATGTCTCTAAAGTTCCTAAAATAGAAATTTTGTTCTCTAAGAATAGATTCTACTTTAAGCAGAAGATCAGTGTCCCGAAAAACTATAAAAATATTTTGGGGATTGTGAAAAAATCTGCTGTCCGTAAACTGGAGAAAAATTGTTCATGTTACTTTATCATTAAAGTTGAAGGCCAAATTCAGGGTGATGGGAACGCCATGTGCTAGCTTGCTCAAAAGTCATTATTTCTGCTCTGGTGAGAACATCATATCATTTAGACTGTCGAAAAAGCTGTCAACAGCTTCCTGTGAAAGTTCCACTAACTCGGAAAAAGATGTTACCATGCATTCATGAGCATGATTACCTTCGCTGATGTTTTGATTAGCATTGCTGACAGAAGGTCGTACCTGATCGATGCTGCTTTCATCTTGAACCTCACTACCCCTCAATCGTAGTGGTGAAGTTTCCACGAATGCCGTCATCAGGATTGGTAGCCGCTGGGGACAGCACAATGCATGAGCCGTTACCGGACCCAACAAAGTCTCTGCATCCATTGGCGCATCCGATTGTAGCGTCAGACAGGTGTCCAACATGCATTCTTCTCCGCACAGCATGCACCTTAATACAGGTAAAACACATCGTTGCCACATTGGTCGAAATGAAAGAAACCAAGTCATGTTCAGGTCTCTAAGCCGGGATATTCCCAATATTTTAGATATCCGGTCCCGGTATCCAATGGCTAGGATTGTTTCTTCCCTTGTCGCAGGTGTTTTGTCTGTGACACGGTTTGCCATAGCGAAATAACAGGATCAAAAATAGGATTCCTGCCACTAATCCCAAAAGGAGAGGAAGTCCGCCAAAGATGGAATGGACGAGGTCTGGAAAAATACCCAGAATGGCTTTAAATGGAGTTAAAGCCCCTGAAAACACTGTCTTAAATACATTTGAGACTCCACTGGTATCAGAAATATTTAAGATTTTGTTCAGGATTTCTGCGAAATGTATGGGGGAATTAGTTGATAACAATGAATGAATCTATGCCGTTGTCCTTGCAACTTAGAGATCATACGTTTCTTTTGATGACGTGAGCCTGGTCGGCGTCTGAAGGAGCACTGTTTTCATTCTGCTTAAAGTATCAATTCGAATAGAAGCAATTTTCAAATTCGGCCATAACCTTGCCTCCCTGTCTGGCATTGCGCTGGGGAACAATACCCGTTCACAGCACATGACCTTCGCAGTCGTACTTATGAGATAAGGTATTCCGGGCAGCAAACTACAACATCTGCGGTCTACAATTATAATGTAACTCCCGTTCGATAGTCTCCTAAAGAATGGTTCTATTTGTGTTGCAGGTGTGCCTAGCTGGTGACATGAAAGGTTATTTGAGGACCCTTCACAGGCTCCGTGTAAACTAATACCATTACACAGAAGTGTACCGCTTAGTGACATCGCACAATTATTGCCACTAAGAAACACTTTCTGGCCTTTATTACTGACACATGCATGTGAATAGGGCAAGTTCCATGTTGACTTAATGTATCCATTTCCCAATTTTTCGTACATGCCAGCCTGTATATATTTTTGGCAGTATTGAAACCTGAAAGTAGATATTGGAATATTAATTATCCCATGTATTATCCATTCACTGACAGGTCGTTCTGACATTGTCAATGGTAATCTCTCGAGTTTCTCAATGCTCAGGATTGTATAATCAGCACCCTTCTGTGCCATACTGATTTGTTTATCAGTAAGGTTAAAGATATTGAATAGTGACGTTGTGTTGATTAAACGCCAAGGCACATAGCCTGAACGCAGATTTTGTAATGTCCAGCCAAGCTGTACAATAGAACACAATTGGGACTGACCGTGTTGTAACAACAGTAAGTCTTGCGATATTATGTCGATTGCTGAAGACACAATGCTGTCCAAAGAGTATATTCTGGAGGACAGAGTCATTAACCCTTTGTCCACTACAGAAAGTGATTTTTCCAAATTAATACGGTCAATTTCCCGTATTCTCTCTGATGTTTCAATTTGAGTTATTTTCCAGGCTTCGTTATAAGCTGCATATACAGAGGCTGCTATGAAGCGTTTTTGACGCTGTTTGCGCGGTCCCATAATGAAATCACGCAAGTCAGCACCATCAGTAAGTAAAGTTAGGTGTTGCTTAATTTCTGCCAGTGTGGATGTTTGTAGCCATTGAAGGCAGAGCTTGCCCACACTGTACGTGGTAATTATCCCTGGGTGTTGTCTTTGGGAATATCTAGGGTCTGGCCTGGTCAATGTGAACCCCTGTATTTTGTTCAGGAATCTGTCTTGACAGTTATTAGTATCTGTTGGCCAGATCAACCATTGTTTCCAATCAGGATGTGTTCTGTTTTGGCTTAAAATATGGTTTACGTCTATCTCCTCATCTATAGAGCTATTACTGTTCATTGTTGGCTTTGGAATAGACGGTTTGTTTAAGTCTTTGATTTTGGCTAGGCCAAGACAGGTAGTTTGTTGAATAGTGTCATTCAAAAATATAATTTGTTCTGGGATCATGCAGGCTCTAAACAATGATTCTATGCCTTGTACTTGCCATTCTTTTGTACCCCAAACACTTTTTACTTCAACATTTTTGTCCCAGTAATCAAAACCAAATGTACTCATTTGCTCAAAAAATGAGTCTGAATATATCAATGTAGTGTTTGTAAGCATGGTCTTTGTACCTGTCTTATTTGATAATTTGAAATAAAATGTTTCTGCATTACTCGTGTTGAACCCTGAAAAATATGAATATTTGTCATAAAAAGTTCTTGAGCTACCTTTTGGAGGGGTTGCACAGTGTTCCCATTGATTATAATTTAAAACATTTCTAGGTTGTGCAGATTTATGTAGATAATGGTTACCAAAGTGATTAAAGCACAACATCTTATCATAATTAGACGAACCCTGCAAATAATCATGTTTTGTAAATTTAGCAGACATCACTAGGTCAGACATCATATCATTAATACTTTCAAAGTCCCAATCATCAGCATATGAGCTTGGTTTTACAAAGTCACTCAATGAGATCTTAATTTGATGTGGATATTTCAGGATTTCAACCGGACCATAGATTTCATAATCGGTATTGTCCCATGCTACCCCGCCGGGTATAGGATTGGCCGTGAGGTTGACTGAAGAAAGTTCTCTTTTCTTGACGTGTGTGGTTTGAGGACCAAGTTGATTTTCTGGATTGCTGTGTCCATTTTAGCATATTTTCCCTCAATGAAATGTCCCAAACATAGTACCATGATGAGCCAAAGTATGAGGATAAGTGCACCTAAGGCCACCCAGAATTCAATCCATGGAGAAATCAGATAGGTTTCTTTCAGTTCTTTAAAAAGTTCCTTAGCATTGTCTTTAAAAAGTTTTTGATGGCTGTCTAGTTGATTCGCTGAGATCTTCTGAGGAATCATTGAAGTTTATGAAGTAGCCGGATGCTGTTCTGTCAATTGTTCCAATTGCTTCAGGATTACTGTTTGCTTTATTAGTGTGTTTTGTTGCAGCAGCATAGTCATTTGTTACTTCATTGTAGATTGGTGTGTCTCTGCTAAATGTTTTTATTTGGGTTTGTAGAGGTTTAAGTTCCATAGCATTGTTGCATAGTCCTTGTTGTTGTTCTGTAGGCATTTCGAATGTGATTAGCCTCTTAGATTGAACCTCTGTATTTGTAGCAAACTTTGGTGTTCTACTACTTGTTGGGAGTCCACTTGGCCTACTGTTTGTTATCGGCCACATGATTGTGGTTTTACCAGGTCGATTGACACAACTCTGTTCTCCTTTTTACCAGCAAGGGGCGGTAGTACTACTGATCTTGTCCCGTTGATAGACAAGACAGGAACTGCTTTTCTGTAAGAAGGCCCAAATTCCTTCTTTACCGCGATCTTTTCTCTGACTAGATCCCCGACTTTTGGAATCCAGACAGGTCTTGCTGGGACAGGTGGTTTTTCTTCAGTGGTCGTTGGCTGTTGTTTCAACTTTATGTTGCTCAGGTCTTTTCTTGTTTCGTTTAAGTCCTGTAAAATAGCCAAACGATCTTTGATATCAAAGCTTTTTTCTTTAACCACTGAAGTCTGACTGTCAAGATCTAAGATCATCATTCTAGTCCCAAACAATAATTCGTACGGACTGAATCCCCTCAGAGAATTTCTTGGCAGGTTGTTTAGACTACGTTGGACACTTATTAGATGTTTGACCCACCCAGCTCCCGAACCTAATACCTTCGCTGTTATAGATTGCTTTATGTCACGGTTTTTTCTTTCTACAATTCCGTTTCCCTCAGGATGAAATGGACAAGAATACCGCAATGCAATGCCCATGCTGGTCATGGCCTCCTTATAAGCTCTAGAGCTAAAAGCAGGACCCTGGTCAGAATGCAGCATGCCAATTGTGTATGTGCCGATAAAGACTCGCAAATCTTTTATAACAGTTCTGGCGTCAGCCGATCGCTGGGGCCACATCCATATGAATCTCGTGCATGAATCCACTACAACCAAGATATATTTATAGTTACCATCCCTTTGTAAGGGACCACAGTGGTCCAGGTAAACACAGGCTAATGGTTTATCCGAGATTAGAAGGGGCGTCTGCGCTGGTCGTCTCACTGTTGATACTTTCATTTTTTGACATATTTCACATTCTAGAACATAGTTCCGTGTTTGTCTTCTCATTTGTGGCCACCAGTACCTCTGTTTTAATAACGATACTGTGGCTGAGACGCCAGCATGTACAGAAGCAAGCCCTTCGTGTGCCGCTATGATTAGTCCTAACCTATGTTCCATGTTTGGAATTGCCCTATCCCCCACTCCAGGGATTCGAGCAAACGGAACATTGTTTGCATCAGTTATGTATGAGTACTTCACTGGAAAGCCTTTCGGGAGTGTTTCTATCGAATCTTTTTCTGTAGCGCTGACAGCTTGTAATATATCGGTGTCTATTTTTGTTTTTGACCGGGTGATAGCAGCTACGGAAGCCGTTTGACCAGCTGCCTTCGCGGCCTCATCAGCCAATGACTTCCCTGCAACGTGAACGCCATCACGCTGATGACTCAGTGTATGTATCACGTGAGTCTTTGGTAGTTCTTTTTGTAAAAGAACTACTTGTTCCCAGAGCATTTTTGCATCCTTAAAACCATTCTGAAGCCAGATCTGCAAGTATTCATTGTAAGACTGAACGCAATAATACGAATCGCACACTATGAGTGTGGGGAATTCTCGATCGGTTTTTTCAAGCGCCATCTTGAATGCCAGTAGTTCTGCTCGCTGAGCTGTACAATCTCCTAGAGATTGTGTTTTAGTGACCGCTGGTTTAAATTTCCCTTCGTGCCAGCGACCTTTAACAATCGCGCACGCAGCACTGTAAGCTTTTTTACCCCCACTGCGGGTTGTGCTGATCCGTCTGTATATATTATACAGCCGTAATGTTCTAGAGGCAGAATTTTGGTCGGCGGAGGGCATTCGAATTCATATTGGAGAAATTCTTGTGTTTTTAAGTTGGGATCAAATTCGTATGTCACGTCTGTTGCAGCAAGAGAATTAGCCCATTGTATCCATCTTGGATGGAGTGCTTTAGCATTCGGAATGCTTGCCTTTGTTACCGCCTCCAGGGCTGGTATCGGTGTCACAATTATTATTCGTTTACCTTGTGCTAGGGCTCGTTCTTTTGCTACAGCAGTCTGTGCCGCGGTTAGAATTTTTTCCGTTGGGCTAAATTTCATTTCAGCTTTTGTGTATAAGTGTGATTTGTATGCAATTGGTACCTTTTCTCCCACATTACAGGTCAGGTATGTGAATCCGCATCTTCCTGGGATGACTCGAATCACAAGATTGCGTGTGTTATCACGTGTTTGTAATTTTGTTTTAATGAACATGTCTGTTTGTAAAGATCTCAAAATTTCTGTGTGTATTTGAGTCCAATTGATTCTTTTAAAATCTGGTTTTATTAGATCATAAAGGGGTTTTACCCTTTCTGCGTAATTTGCAATGTATGTTCTTCCGAAATTTAGGAAGCCTAGAATTGATTGTAGGTTTTTTAGTGTTCTAGGTGCTTGGAGTACAGCACATTTCTCTAGGAAATTGTCAGCCAGGCTTTTGCCTTCACTTGATAATTCATATCCTAAAAACAGGACTGTTAGATGGGCAATTCTAGACTTTTTAAAGTTGAATTTGTAACCCTCTGCTGCGAACCCAAGTATTATGGTGTTCACTCTCTTCAAGTGAGTATCCAAATCATCATCTGTTAGGTAAATGCCGTCGACATAAGATAATGCCTCGTCATCATAAGTTTGTAGTAATTCTGTTACTCTCGCTGAGAATAATCCTGGGCTGTTCTTGTGCCCCTGGGGTAAACGGCAGAAACTTTTTTGCGAGCCATTTACCGAGAACGCAGTCAAATATCTGCTCTCTGGTGCTATATTTTGACAAAAGAATCCATTAGAGATGTCTAATGTTGTTTTGTATTTTTTGCGCACTATGTTATTCATTAGTGCAGCACTATGCGAGTTTTGCACTGCAAAAGTTTTGCAACATGAGTTAAGGTGTCTGTAATCCAAAACAAGACGATATGAATTGTCTGGTTTGGAGACAGGAAACAAAGGGTTGTTCATTTGTGAGGTGCAAGTGTCAATCACCCCCTGGTATTCAAGTTGATCTAGGATCTCTTTTACCTGTTTTTTAGCTTCTTGCTTAATTGGGTACTGCCTCTGTGCAGTAGGTTGTGATTTTAACTGGATTTTATGAGGAGGAGAGTCCTTATCCCTTCCTACATGATTTTTATATAAAGTAGGAGCTAGAGCTACTGCCCACTTTCTTGCAAGTGTATATTTTTTATGAATTGGAATATGATTTGAGAAGGCAGGCATAATTATTTCTTCGCCATGAGGGCACTCCCTGACAAACTCGGGTGGCCAGTCTCGTTCAGCTAGAAGGATGTCATAGCCCTTGGAGAGATTATCCCAAAATAGACCCCTTATTTTTCTAGTCTTATCCCCCTCTATACGTAATGTTATTTCATATATTTTGTGAGGTTTGCTAACTCTGGTGTCGGCAGTTTCCACCTGAATGTATTCATTCGTGTCCACTGTCTCCAGATGATTCATAAGGACTTTGCGAGCTATGCTCACTTCTGCTGCGCTGTCTAGCATTGTCTGAGCCCATTCTCCGTTTTTCAGTTGTGTCCTCAGTATTCTCGGCATTATTGATTACTTTAATACTGGCTACCTTCTTTTTTGGAAATTGTAATTTTTTATTTGGATGAGCAGGTTCCTTGTCTTTGGACTTGACGTGCTCTTCCCTGTGTTCTGATCGTCCTCTTCTCTCCGATTTCTGCGAGGAAGTCTGAAAAGATTGAGAGGGACGTGTATCATTATCTTGATATCTATCAGGTTTTTTTATACTATCCCTATTTCTAAGGTTGTATTTTTTCACAGAGGGCTCCCTTTGGGGAGACTTGCGTCCTTGGTCAGGAGATCGTTCTCTCCGCCGAGGAGACCTTCCTCTGGACTGGAATCTTTTTTCTTTAGGATTGGATTGTTTATTTCCTTCCCAGCTCTTTTTTTGTGTTGTTAAATTATTTTTAATGAATACCTTTTCAGGACTTTCAATCAGTTGTGGTTTCACCGGTATTCCACCCAGACTATCTCTTCCTAGTTCTTCCTAGGATTTTTCTATGATTCTGGCAATTTCAGCTGGTTGGTCTGCTATGTCTGTTTCTTTTAACCTTTGGCCGATCGCCACGTTTGCTGCTTCTCCCTTTATGTTGGCTAATAATATAGCCGAGACCTGCTTGAAGTCTTTCAGTAATTTCATACCAAGAGTTAAAGCGGGTTCTGGACCATATTCATCTTGAATTTGTTTTAGCACATCTGGTATTACTGACATGGAAGGTACACCATGTGTTTTTGTGTAGATGGAAGCAAAGACTGTACCCCAAGTGTCACAGTCCTCCACGTGTGGTGCGATTCCCATTGGAAGACAGATAGTCAGAATCCTGTGCTTCTCAAGAGGAGTGGTGTCTGGAAACACCGCCTCTATTTGAGTGATTTTTTGTGCTAGCCAGAAAGGTATTTGTTCCCGTTTTGCGGGTACTTTACCTAGACAGGACTGTATGTTCTGTGGTGTAATTTTATTTGTGTTCCCCTGATGAGGGGTCAGCTGTGGAATTTTGATTGCTGGTTGGATTGTTGAAGTCCGCATTACATATTGGACTAATTGTCTATGTACTTTTATTAATTGTTTTAGTTGTACTAAAAGAGCTGCTGCAGACATTCCTTCGATGTCTGGATGTGGTGTGTATCCGGCTAGGACCGGCCATGTTGCTCCTGGTCTACCTAGTGCACCGAGCCTGGTGATGTGATTATTATGTTTTAGGGCGCCATTAAACAAGAGCAGGTGCTCTTGGAATTTGAGTGGTACTTCCACCTCCTCGAAAGGAATGTACTCATCAGGAGGTTCCTCTGTTTTGTAATAGTGGAAGACCTTTGTTACAGCATTAGCTGCTGGAAAGTTTATCCATGAATAGAATACCTCTGTCTGACGATATTCGTGTGCCTCTATTACGAATATGACTGTGCCACCTCTAGGTGTCAGTCCATTTTCTATAAGTTTTAAAGTTACAGATTTCCTTTTGTTGACCGGGATGAGTATTATATCCGGGTCTGCTTCTTGCATAGTATTATCAGCTGCTACGAGTTCAGCTGCTATTCTAGCTGCCTCTCTTTCTCCTTCACTGTCTGACATTGTCCAGAAGGTTATTCCGTTTGTTTGCAGATCAGGTTTCTTATGGAAACAAAGATTAGATGCACAATATTTTGGAACAGTGTATCCTTCAACGTTGACTAAACCAAGAACCATACATAGGAGTCTCCTCCTGCGAGGTTTGGAGGATATGACCTTTCACCCACTCCAGACGTCTTTGGAGTATTATGGGAAAAAGGGGTTCTGTGTGAAAAAGCATGACTGAGTTACTCTAATGTCTTGCGTTAGTTTTATCGCCTATCCAAACGTTTGGGCGCCATGTAGTGTAGTTCCTATTATCCCAATAGGCTCTGCGCATTGGAATAATACCTTCAATAGGATAGACCTAGGACGGAGGTTAACTAGGTCTTCTACTGACGATATTAGACTTAAAGTTTTGTGTTTGCCAGCTAGCTCAGAGTTCACTAGAAACTTTCTCGAATAGGCAAGGAGGATTTTAACCTCCCTGGATAGACAAGAAGGGATTTAGTTTCTGACAACCATAGAACATGACAACTTTGCTCTCCCCTAATCAAGAGTGTATCTCTAGAGTCGTGTGAAAACAAAAGACAACTTATTTTACTCAGTCAGTTCAGTGCATTCTTAGTTTCACCAGATTGTAGAGAAAAGGAAGAGACGGGCGTGTTCAATAAAAGATGTTATTTATTGATCAGTCTCTTTTCTCGTACAAGAGAAATGAATCGATATTATTGCAATACTTATGGTTAAGTAAAGTGCATACAATAAAAGCAGGATTATAAAATAATACTGTAAAAGCATTGATATGGTTTCTAAGCCATAAGATATTTAAAATGGATAAAATAGATACATACATATATACATTTGACTAATCGTACTCAACTGGTGCTTCTAACTACGCCTACCCCGGTGTACCTGACCTAAGCCTAATACGTGGGCGGGAGTATATAAGTAGCAGTTTAAGTTAAGTTTGTTTTGCCAAGTGACTGACTCAAGAATTCTCTGTAAGGGGTTATTCAGTTCTGTACCTGAGATCTAGAATGGTTGAGGGCTGGTATCTCTCGTCTTTGGTCTTGATATTCCAGCTGCCTGCAAGGGCTGCTTGGAAGCGCCGGAGCTGGATTTCTCGGCAGGAGAAAGCAGCGTCTCGTTCTCAGCGCGTCAGGAAGGCGAGGCAGCGCCAGTGGGGTCCGCTCTGTGCTGGCCTCTTCGGCAAGTCTCGCTGCTCCGATCTCGTCACCACCGCGTGTGTTTGCTTAAGGCAATGTCGGTAATATTTATACCTGTAAGGTGCCGAGATTGACGTAAGGATGGACATAGATACGTCAATAAGGATGTCATACGAACTGGTCGTTAGCACATTCTTTACTGAAGTTCTCGGTGAAATCAAAACAATGGCCGCAGGGATTTTCCCAGGTTGTCATAGGTTTGATTTGTTTTGAGAACTCCGTATGCCTTATCAGGGGCTGAAGGAATAGTGCTTGCCTAATTAGATGGCAAGCGTTATGACCTAATCAGATAACGCGTTCCTGTGCCGTGGTGTGGCTTAATCAGATAACGGTTTTTGCACCGTGGGATGGCTGCTAGTTAATTATTAACCCGAACAGGGTCAGGAATAGGGGGATCGATACAGAACCTATAGGAATACATCACAGTCTGCCATATTGCTCCTTCCCACAAGTCCGTCTAAATAGTGGAGCCTTCAATACCTGAAAAATGTCTAATAGGAATTAATAAAGATTCAATTGCAATAAGGAAAAATAGGGGAGATATTTTGAGGAACCTTGTCTAGTACCCCTAAAAAATAAAAAAATAACAGAAATGTGACCATTGATGAAAGGTTTATCAGACAGTCCATAATATAAAGCTGAAATCATACAAATAAATAAAGGTCCACAATTAAATGCATACAAGGTACAGAAAAGAAACTGCCATGGACTTTTTCAAAAGCATTTTCCGAATTTAATAGTAGGCCTTCCGCCGGCTGATGTAAGCAGGATCCAAATTCAATTGCATGAAATAATAATCGTATGTTATTCACTGAATACCTACTTTTCATAAAACCAAAATGATCAATGTGTATGATGCTAGTCAATACAGTAACCAACCTATTTGCAAGGATCTTGGCATAAAATGTATGATTTTGGATAATTAAATAAATGGGGCGATCATTTGAAACAATAGTAGGGTCTTTATTAGTCTTCGGAAGGACAATAATCAAAGCTTCAGGAAAGGATCCAGAAGTTGATCCTGTATTACTAAAGTATGTAAATAGATTGTGTAAATGTGGTCAAAGGAGATGTGAACATTCTTCATAAAATTCAGGAGGAATGCCAACTGGACCCAGGGATTTATGTAATTTAAGAGATTTAATAGCCTTATGTACTTCCTCTAAAGTTAATGGTAACTCTAGCTTAGTTTTGAACTAAAGGAGAAATTTGAGGTAGACCACTGCTCTTCACAAATTGATCAATTTGAAACCTATCTTGAGAAGGAGGCTTCTTTGATAAGTTTGAATAATAATTAAAAAATTATTTAACTATTTCTATTTGGAAAATAGCCATTTGACCACTAGAACTCTTGATGGTGTTAATTAGATGTTTTCTTTTTTGATACGAAGATAATTGGGCAGAAATCATCCAGATCTATTAGCATTAAAACACAATTTAGCTTTGTTTTTAGATAATTGTATGCCTGCCCTTTTGCTTAATGTAGAATTCAATTCATAACAAAGTTATTGTAAGTGTGTCTTATATTTAATGTGGTTAGATCTAATAAAAAGACATTCATATTTTGCAAATTGTTTATCCAATTCTTTAATTCTCAAATTGAATGATTAGTTATTATGAGCTATAATAGAAATTGTCTCCCCTCTAATATATAGCTTATACGTATTGCATAGATTAACTATTAAAGTTAAACCTTCAGGATTGAAAGAAAAATAATCATGATTGGCTGTTAACATTTTTGTCCTGTTTTCATCCATTAAGAACAACATTGGAATTCATGTGCCACTGACCCTGTGAATGTTGGGATCGCATGATCAGAAGTGTCAATTTTCTGGATAGTAGGATTAAAAACTGGAGGTATTAAATGATTGGGTCTTGATAAATAGTCAATTCTAGAGTAGGATGCATGAGGATTAGAAAAAAAGGTAACGGTTTTTCTGTAGGATGATGTAAATGCCAAATATCTACCAAAGTAGTCATTTTAAAAAGGGCTTTCAAAGCAAAGAAGGCTTTTGGAGGACGAAATTTGGCTAATTCTATTGAATAACAGATCACACAAGGTTTAGATCACCACCAATATTAAGTGTAACATTACCCAGTTTTAGCACTTCTGATGTGAAAAGAGACCAAAAATCTGGATCATCATTTGTAGGACCATATACATTGATTAGATGAAAGACCAAAGTATCAATTTAATTTTAACTTTGAGTCAGCGGCCTTCAGAATCAGAATATTCATGCAATATTTGAAAATCATCTTTATATCTCTTGCAATAAACATATATCAGCTTTATGTCTGGCTAAATAATCTAGAACCTTAATACGTTTAACAGGATGCCGTAAACGTTTAACATCAAATGAAACTATATTATTACCTTGAATATTATTTGGTAATAGAGAAAAGTTAAGACAGTAAAAAGGATAGAACCAGTAAAACTGAGATGATAAGAAGTAGGCCAAATGGCAAGAAAAAGATAAGACACAGAAAAAACAAATAATACTCTGGTATTGCACACACACATGCCAAGATTGACCTGACCATAAATGTACAAATAAGAAACTCAGAAAAATAGGCAAATGCTCAAATAGTATATGCATTTGTTTCCATAGGTTGTTGGGATTGTTGTTTTAAGAAGAGACACAGATCTTCAGGATGCTGAAATAACTTAGTGAATCCTTCTTTCAAAATACACACATTGGAAGGTTCAAACAAGCCATATTTATAGCCACAGTTTCTCTATCTTGGCCGAAGATCAGTGTACTCTTTGCAAATTTTAACAGTTTCCCTGATAAAAGTCTTGGTGGATAAAAAAGTTATTGGCATTAACCATCAAAGAGTGAATTTCTCTCGTCACTTTCCGTATTAATACTAGATGATGATGATGATGATGATGATGATGATGATGATGCAGAACTTTAATTACCATTTGATGAGATTTATTCTGTTGAAAATTATGATGTGAAGGGATTCTATGTGCCTTATCAATTTCAAATCTTTCTGGAAACTTGTTACGCAAAAGGCCAAGTAGTAAATGTTTCAAGTACAATCTGCAGTCATTACCTTCAACATCTACTGGAGATTAAACATTTTCTAATTGCACTGTTGCTTACGGTTTTCTAAATCAAGAAGTAAATTACTAATTGGCTCTATTGTTCCTGTTAAAGTCATTAAACTTTCATTTTTTAGTTTGTTATCTAGTATTTCAGTGGCATTGTAGGGCACTTTCATGGAAAGACCAGCCATATCTTTGTGAATATTTTCATTTCTACCGCAATATTGTCTGCGTTAGAACGAACAGCTTGTTTCTCATCAAGCAGTGTAGATAAAGAAGGTTCATTTGAATGTATACATTTTTACTTAGCAGGTGATGGAGAAAAATGTTGTTTACATTTGTTAGGTATATTTCCTTCATAAGGCATTGAGGTCCTGCATGTTTGAGACCTTAAGTCAGATCATGTCCTCTAAAAGGTCACTCCCTGATGAGGACACAATCTCAGAAATTCCAAACCTCTACTCTGACAAGATCACTGAATTAAGGGGTAAAAGACACCTTAAGAAAAGTAAAAACATTGATAAGAGCAATATAGGAGGTCCAAGCACCTCATCAATTCAGGGAGGTCTTAGCACCTCAACTTCTAATGAAGGTCCTCGCAACTCAAACTCCCAAGGTGTCCTTAGCATCACAACTTATCTGGGTGTCCTTAGCGGCACAACTTATATGGGTGTCCTTAGAGGCACAAAATATCATAATGTTCTTTACATTGTGGGAGATAACGAATCTAATGATATAGAATCCTCAGACACACCTGATGAGTATGTCCTTGATCTTGATGAAAATGATCAAGAATTTTAATATCCATAAGAGGAAGTCCCATCATCCTCTAGGGACATTATCCTTGATCCCTTAGGGGAAGAAATGTTTCCCCCATTAAATCTGAAACACCCAAGAAGTTCTGAGTGGTTCCCTCGGAACCACGTTGCAAAATGCAAAGGAAATGGGATATTGTATTTTAGATACATTTAAGGAGGGTATGTCCTCTGATAGATCCCTCCCCTTCCAAGACGAGCTCCCCAAAGGGCCAACTTGTCTCAACCCCCAGTTACTAACCAGAAAAAAAAAAGCTTTTTTTTTTAATTATTCCGAGCTTTATACTAAGTGCACCATGGGAGGTCCTAGCACCTCAAATAAGTTGGGAGGTCATAGCACCTCATTCATGAAGGGAGTTCCCTGCACCTCAAATTTGAAAGGAGTCCCTAGCGGCACAATTTACTCCGGTGTCCTAAGCGGCACAAATTACGATGGTGCCCCCCACGGCACGTCTTACATGGGTGTCCCTAGCGGCACAAAAGACCGCTGTGCTCATTATATTATGGACTCTGATTCAGAAAATTAGGATGTCTTACCTGACCTTTCAGATGAATTTGTCCTTGATTTGGACAGTGATAAGGACCTTGATTTTAACAAAGAGCCTAATGATGACTCGCCATCCTCATCTAAAGATGTCTTCTTGACATAGTGGGACCATTAGCCAGAATCCTAGATTCTGCAGAAGACAGCCACAATAATGGCACTTCTCTCAACACCAATCTCATCAGGGGATGGAGCCAGAGAGCATTGGATCTACTGGGTAATGCCAACGCTAGCATTAATGCAGAAAGACAAAGAGTTGTTTTGACTAAAATAAATCCAAAACTAACTGACTTGGTGGATAAAGAACCCTCGCAAAACCCAAAAGGTTTACTCTTTAAATCATTTATGATAGATTGGACTCACATACTTTTACAAACTTCTTTCCCAAGAGACATGCCTCTCTCTCCAGAGCAACAAAAAATAATAGAGAAGGAGATCTCCTCTATGCTTCAGAAAGGAGACATAATAGAGGTCCCATTAGAAGCTTTAAGATTTAGACATAATAGATGTCCCATTAGAAATTAAGATTCATAAGCACAAAAAAGTAAAAAAGAAAGACAAAGGTTGGAGACCTGTCATAAACTTAAGAGAACTAAACAAATATTGGGTTTACAGACACTTCAAGATGGAGGGCATCCATCTCTTGAGGGATTTACCTCTAGAGGGAGACTGGCTAGTCAAACTAGACCTACATGATGCTTACTTCACCATTCCTATGGCCGAATCCCACCAACCCTTTCTTCAATTTGTCTAGGAAAAATGAGCTTTGCCTATTTCAGGGTCTCCCCTTCGGACTCTCCTCTGCCCCTTGGTGCTTCACCAAGGTCATGAGAGCAGTTGCCTCATCTCTAGTAATGAGGGGCATTCGTTTAATCATTCACTTAGATGACATTCTTATAATGGCTCAAGAGCCTTCACAACTTGCCAAAGTCCTGAAGACTGTGATGGCTCCTAGAAAGTTTAGGATTCATCATAAACAAAGATACATCAATTCTGTCCCCTTCCAGATCTCTGGAGTTCCTAGGTTTCACAGTCGACACATTTAAATGTCTCCTTTTACTACTTTCAAAAAGGATTACCAAAATCAGGAAGGAAATAAGACACGTCCTGAAACAGCAAGACTTATCTCTGAGAGAGCTAGCCAGGATTCTGTGTCTCCCCTCCTCCTCCATCCAAGCCTTCTTTCCCGGTCCCCTCAACTATCGGGCCCTCCAAAGGGTAAAGGTGAGAGCCCTAAGAACTGGCCTCTGGTACGGAGATCGGATCTGTCTGGATCAAGAAGCCAAATCGGAACTACCCTGGTTGCTCGAGAACCTAGACGCTTGGAACTGAAAAGCAATGTTTGGTTCAAAACCAGAGTTTGTTTTACAATCAGATGCGAGCCTTCATGGCTGGGGAGCTTGCCTTTTCAATCAGAACACTGGTGGTATCTGGTCACAAGAGGAATCATCTCACCACACAAATTATTTAGATCTAGCAGCTGGGCTTTACACCCTGATGAACACACCAAATCTGTGGACCTCTCGAATCTAGCAAAGAAACTTTGGATGTTCTGTCTGGAACATAAGATCGCTCTTCTATCTGGAACATAAGATCGCTCTCAAAGCGGAATACTCTGCAGACTGTTAGATCACAGCAATTGGAAACTGAATGTTTCCGTGTTCAGTACCCTAAACAAGATCAGGGGCCCTCTAGAGATAGACTTATTTGCAAGCAGACTAAACTTTCAACTAGGGAACATCTTCAGCTGGATGCCCGACCCGGGTGCTCTAGCAGTCAACGCCTTACTACAATCTTGGAAAGGAGCCAAGCTGTACGCATTCCCTCCCTTTGCCATGATTCAGAGAGTTCTTCAGATAGTGAGACCGGATCAGTGCTTCCTTATCCTAATAACTCCCTTTTGGCCATCCCAAGCATGGTTCCCCACCACTATATAACTAGCTTGCAACCCCCCCTTCCTAATTCCTATGCTAGAGAATCTTCTTGCAGACGTAGACAGAGGAGTTCATCCCCTAATTCAGAACAGGAGTTTAACCCTTCTTGCCTGGAGAGTGTAAGGAGATCCAATGAAATCTCAGGACTTTCGGCGATGGATGTGATCCAGCGCTCCTAATGAAAAACTGTCTCACAAACGCTACCTATCACCACAATACTCACCATTAATCATGAATGACTTAATAAGGCCCATAAACCAACGAGACAATCTTTGAGCGACTGAATCATGTGACCTAATTAATCAGAACTATTCACAAACTATTTACACATTTATATACAATTGCAGTTTTCATTTCCTACCATGGTTTTAAACATATATCATTTTAATTAAGTCACTAAGGTAAATGGATCAACTGATGGTAACTAGATCATGAATAAACAAGACCAGCTTGTCGTTTCAAAATCTAATTTTTCTTTACTTTATTATTCAAAGAAAGAGCATTTTCGATTATATATCTTTATTTTATTAGCAAAATGAAAGCAGCATTTTATTAAGGAAAAGACTTATTAGACTGACATTTCAAAGGCAAATCAGTTAGCATTAATTAAAGCAAATAACAGTTTTCATTCCCTAAATTCTATTTCCCTGTCTAAAACTCGCTCCACCTAAAAGAATAATCTTTAAAAGACTGCTGTCCTTACGTGCGCCAAAGAGTCCAACAGCACGTCACGCCCTTCAGGAATCGGAAAGCGAGAAGCGCCCTCCTGGTTTTATACCTTTCCAACTAGCTAATCTTCTCAAAATTGTGCACTTTTCTTTGCCATCCAGATTCTCATTGGCTGTCTTATGTCAGTCCATATTGTGTCATCACCGTTTTTCAAACCTAGATCGGGCTTTTCTTTAGCCCTATTGTCCTTTGCTTTCGTGTCATTTAGCTTCCTCGAAAATGTAACATTTCACTTGAGTTACAGTTCATGACTCCCTTGCCTTGGCAATCTTGCCGCTTCCTGTCCTTGAATCTTTCTCTCCAAGAGCACGTTTAGCACAACTTAATAAACTGCATTTTCTGACAAAACTGTCGATGTGGTAAAAGTTTCCACTTCTGTGCAAGGCTCCTTTCTGGACAGGATTCGAAACGCCATCTTTTACAGGCCTTAGGCCTCTCTCGGAAACTATTATTTAAACAAACACAGAACATTAATTAATTAGAGAATTAAGACCCATTCTGTTACCCACCCCCTTTGCTAATTATTAACCCGTTAATTTATATTACCTAGCTGAGCACACAAAGCTGCATTTTATATCTACCTTCTTCTTTTAGACCGCAAGGATCCTCCTCGAGCTTTTGCCGCAGAAAAGACATAACATAAGCACATAAATAAGCACATGCCATTAGTTAAACAGCCGCATTTAATACTGACAAAGACAATAGACAAGGTTAGTTTATTATTTTCCACGCACTTGCAATTGCAATATAGAGCACCTAAGTTAGTCCCTTGTGTTTCTGTGTAAATGCATTTTTAAAACTATGTTGATTAATACTTTCATCACATGCTTGTTAATACAGTTACAGTTTTATGGAAGTTTAACTTTGCAAGTTTGAACGAAATTTCATTCAGTACCTCGCTCCATCAACTCCCTCATCTGGTGATTTCAAAATCACCAAACTACACCCAAAAATTTTTTAGCAAAAATTTTAACCCTTGAACATGTTTTGGACATTCACAGTATTAGTGTTTCTAAATCTTTGATTCAGCTGTTTGCTTGTAACTCTCATATTGAGATCTACGGAACTCTTCTAATTCTATTTCTTTTTCTTGTTCCTTTCTGAGTTTGCAAATTCTTTTCCTTTCCCTTAGATATTTCTTTCTCTTGTGTAACATGCAACTAATTTTTAACAAAAGTATCACAAAGACTATGACTATAAAAGGACACAGTATTGTGCCTAAAATTGAACTGCCAATCTCTTGAAACCAGTTTTTGATTGCTGGAAATCATTTGCTCAAACGTTCTGAAAAATCTTCATCTTCTATACGTTCTATTTCAGCATGTAATTCTGTAATATTCTTGATATACAATTCTATGTTCTGGCTCTTGTCTGGGATATATGTACAGCAATGCTGGACATGCGAAATTCCACAGACTCCTCCCTCTTTAGCTAGCAGAATGTCTAAAGCAAGACGGTTCTGCATTACCATCGTCCTCATGGCAATAAGTTCTGTATTTACTAATTGAAATCCACTAGCAGTATCAGTAGACAATCTATCAACAATTGTAGACATTTTTCTGATTTTGATTGCATTCAGGGTTATACCCACCATAGGTATTACTGCACCAAATATGTCACCCATAATTTCGGAAAAGCTTTCCCTTCTGAATCTGCTCAGATGATTGCTAATTTCAAATGAACCTTTTGCATTTCTATCTACATGAAAAAATTTAGGAAAAACTAAACCAACGTAGCAAGTCCCATACCAGTGGTCTGGGAGATTGTAATAAGCTTTGTTCCCACACACAAAATAAATTCCAGGAAAAATTGGATCTTTGCCACCTTTGAATCCCCATCGACCTAGGATTTGATAAGTATCTTCACATTGACTAGCACCTACAAAGTAGTTGTCAAATAACGTGTTATCTCTTCTTATACAAAGCTTTCCACTAACAGGTTTATCTATGTGAATAGCAACATTCTCAGTTCTACCATTGAGCTTTTCATCCTCAATCTGCCAAAACTTAGATTTGGTTTGTTTCAGCATCTCGTTTCGTTTGTAAGTTGCCCTTCTCTCTTCAATCATGTTTAAGAAGGATTTTTCTTCCGATCTCAACTTACATGTTAGATTGTTTCTAAAAGCATACGCATAAGTAAGTTCATTAGGTACTATAAAAAATCCCTCATCTATTTAGCATGTTTCAGTTTATTCAGGCTGTTTTCAACTTTTAAATTTGCAAAAATCTCATCATAATTAGAGTAGTAATACTCTAGACGACCTGTCCGATAAAACAAACTAGCTATTACACTACAAGTGATGCCATAAGTAAGAGGAAGCATGTTGTAAGTAACCCCTTCCGAAACAGAAGCAGGTCGTTTCACACAAATGTAACAATCTTTCAAATCCATCACCTTAACATATTCAGATAAAAGTCTTGAAAAGGTATTACTAGAAAAATCACCAACAGATCTATCTTGGTGGAATTCTGGTTTGTGCTCAATGATTTTATTAGACTTGCCTACAATATCATGGTTATCTTGTTTGACCACAATTTTACTAGTCATATTAGTTTTGTACAATTATTTATCAACTCCAAAAGGAAAAATGACAGCTAAAATTAACCAAACCAAAATTATTAAGATCACACAAATAGAAGACATTTTGCAACATCTTCTCAAAATAGAACATCTCAAATTGCTATTAGTAGAAGGCATCTTTACTTTAAAACAAGAGCCTTACAAAAAAAATCAAAAATTAAAAATAAAAATCACTAAATATACACCCCCCTCTTTTTACTTTTTTTTTTAAAAACAAACACTACTTTCTAACAGCTTTTCTTCGACCTTACATCTTACATCAATGTGTTTTTCCAGCACACAATTTCTTCGACCTTGTGTCACCTAACACAATTTCTTCGACCTTGTGTCAAATACAAATTTTCAACCTTGTATAAAAATAAAATCAATCATTATCACTTTGGTCATCTAAATCTTCCTGACTACTACTATTCACTTCCACTACTGGTGGTATTATGATGTAGGTCCATTCAGGTGACTTATATTTTTGATTAGGCTTTATCACCCTCTTTGTTCTACTGCTAATCACTTCTATTTTCTTTTCTGCTTGATTTTTCTTATCTGAGTCTCCTTTCTGACTAGAGACCTCATTAACCTGCTCCGTTGATCTGTTAACTAATTTGAATTTTAAACACTCATTCTCATTTGGCCAATTATATCCTTTTCTTGATAATTTCTTCTTTGGTTCAGTTAGATTACACTCTACTCTCCAAGCTCTTTTGCTTGATCTTTTTACTTTGAGTTCATCATCACTTTCATCAGTTTCGCTTTCTGTGATATCAGCTCTAGATTCAGGTACTTCTTTACTCGGCAGCTTCACTCTGTTAGGAACATCATCCTTATAGCTGGTACTTGGTAATTCGTCTCCTTCTTCTTCTTCAATTACTTCCAATCCACCAGTTTCAGAATTTTCGTTCCTTCTTCCAGAGCTTCCAATCTGCTTTTCAATACTCTCCTGATCTTGATTCACTTCTTGTTCAGACTCCTTTTCTGCTTCTTTTTAGAACAGATCTTCATCATTTTCAGAGTCTTGTATCAATTTCTTCATTCAATGCCTCATTCGCATTTGAATTTTCTTCCAGATGTCGACTTTCTTGTCGATCTTCAGGATCTGGATTTCTTTCAGGTTCTTCTTCAGAATCTGAATCAGCTGTTGTATCACCTACGTCAGGATTTTCAGGTGGTGGTACACAAATGGTGTGACTAGCATGAATCCATCTCTTCAATCCTCTACACTTTACTGCATTTGTTGTGACAAGTATCACCTGTCTTGCCTTCTGCCACCTGGGTACTAGGCAGTTTCTTCTTCGGTGTACTTTTGTCCTTACCCAGTCTCCTGGTAACAGATCATGAGCTTGTTCCTTCTCTTTTGTAATCACTTCAGTTCCCACCTGATGGAACACAGAAGTCACCACGTCAGACACGTTCTTGCAGTATTCCAATATGATGCTATCATTAATGCTCAATAGTTAGTCAACTGGAACAAATGCTTGTCTCATGACTCTGCCCATAAGTACCTCATGTGGCCTTAAACCTGTTTTTCTATCTGGAGTACTTCTCAAAGACATCAAAACAAGTGGAAGTGCGTCTGTCCACTTCATTCCTGTAGCTAGACACATTTTAGCTATTCTATTCTTTATTGTGCCATTCACTTGTTCAACAACACCTGATGCTTCTGGTCTGTAAGCACAGTGTAGCTTTTGCTTTATGTCCAGTGCTTCACAAATCAATTGTAACAATCTGTTTTCAAAATGTGTGCCACGATCAGTCACGACCGTCACCGGAAATCCATACCTAGGTATGATTTCTCTTAAAAGCAATTTTGCCACAGTAACTGAATCATTGTGACGAGTTGGGAACGCTTCTACCCATCTTGAAAACAAACAGATTATCACCAAAACGTATCTCAACTTATTATGGGGTGGCATGTCAATGAAATCAAGCTGTAATCTGGTAAAAGGACCACCCTCCCGTCCTATGGTTCCCATGCTCACAACTGTTATTTTTTTCCGGATTGATCTGCTGGCAGATCAAGCATCTTTGACAAAAAGATTCTGCAGTCTAAATTTTGGATTGTACCATGTCTGCCTAAACAACCTGATCATTGAATCTCTTCCTAAATGTCCTGGACCATGATACATTCGTGCCATGTCAGCAATCATGCTATCTGGCATTACTGGTCTGTCATCTTTGTAAACCCAAATCTCATCTTCTTCTCGCTGTCTGCAACCTGCTTTTAACCATGTGTCTTTTTCCTCATCATCTGCCTCATCTTGTAAATCTTTTACTCCTTGCCATGTCTCAATTACAGATGTTAGCATAAGTGAGTTCAAAACATGTTCATTGTCTTTTTCCCGATTGATGGACATATTATTCTTTGCACACAATTTAGCGATTTCATCAGCATATGCATTTCCTTTTGTCATGTAATCGTCACCCTTCTTGTACGCTGTGCACTTTACCACAGCTATTTTTTCTGGTAGCTGAATACCATCGATCAACCTTTTGATAAATTTTGCATTCCTAATAGGAGTTCCCGCAGAAGTTAAATAACCTCTTTGAGACCAGAGCTGGCCATAGTCATGGACTACGCCATATCCATACTGACTATCAGTCACTATGGTAACTTTTAACTCCTTTGCTCTTTCACATGCACGAATCAAAGCAATCAATTCCGCCACTTGAGCTGAACGAATTCCTTTGAGACAGGAGGCTTCAACTACATCTGCAACTGTGCAGACAGAGTATACTGCACTCAGAATACCTTCATCTGTTCTTAAGCATAAACCATCAACAAAATAAACATAATCTGATTCAGCTAATGGGACATCTTTTATGTCCTGCCTAGGTTTGGTGCAATATTCTAAAACATCCAAGCATTCATGATCAATATCATTTTCATTTCTGATTTCTGTTACAGTACCATCAGGCAATAATGTGGAAGGATTTAAATTCACACATCTTGCAATCGAAACATTATCTGATCCCAGAATAACTTTTTCATATTTCGTTAGCCTGCTGTGTTTTGCTTCTGGTGAGGAGAATTTCAACTGAATGGGGTACATATACTTTTACAGGAAATCCCATTATTATTCCTTCACTTTGTTCCAAACTTACACTTGTTGCAGCTACTGCTTTTAATCAGCCTGGTAATGCTTTTGCAACAGGAACAAGAACAGCTGAGAAATAAGCTATTGGCTTTCTCCGTCTTCCATGTCTTTGAATCAGGACTGATAATGCACATCCTTCCCTTTCACTGCAATACAGCTCAAATTCCTTTTCATAGTCTGGTATTCCCAATGCTGGAGCTTCACACAAACTTCTTTTTAACTGTTCAAAAGCTTCTAACTCAGTTTCTGTTAGGGTAATCGGGTCTTTTATGTCTGCTTTTGTCAATCTCTGCAATGGCTTTGCAATTACTGAAAATCCACTAATCCAATGACGACAATAACCTACCATTCCTAGAAACATTCTGACCTGTCTCTGTGTTTTTGGAGGTTGCATTCCCTGAATCATTTTTATTCTCTCAATTGTCACCTGTCTGATTCCTTTTACAATTCTGTGACTGAGATATTTTACCTCTTGTTTGCAAAACTGCAATTTTGCAGGAGACACTTTATGTCCTTCATCTGCCAGATGATTAAAAAGAGTAATGGTATCTGTCACACAGTTATCTCGTGTTTTTGCAGCCACAAGGAGATCATCAATATACTGCACTAACGTTGATTTTCCCGGTAAATCTAGATTTTCCAAGGATTTCTTAGCAACTAATTAAAAATAGATGGACTCTCTGTATACCCTTAAGGGATACGACAGCATGCTAGGATATGCTCTTGGAACCTGAACGCAAACATTTGTTGGCTTTCTGGATGCAATGGAACAGTAAAGAATGCGTTACAAAGGTCTATAACTGTATACCATTCTGCATCATGCGGAATCTGATATAGAATTACCGCTGGGTTTGGTACAACTGGGCAACATGGAACAACTATTTGATTAACCTTTCTCAGGGCTTTAACAATCCTGAAAGTTCCGTTTGGCTTTTTAATTCCCATAATTGGTGAATTACATGGACTGCTTTCAATTTCTTTTAAAACACCTTGTTTTATGAATTTATCAATTACAGGCGTGACACCCTCAATAAACTTCTGCTTTCATTTTATACTGAGGAATGTTAGGATAATCTGCTCCTTGTTTTACTGTTATTTTTACTGGGTCTACATTTTTCATCAAACCCATTTCATCTCCTGACAAATCCCAAATTTTAGCATTAACTGTCTCTTTTAATTCTTCAGGTAGATTGTTTTTATCAAATGCAGGAAAAAAAATTACTTTTTTCTGCTTCAACCATTAATATTGTTAACCTCTAAAGCCCATCTTCTTCTTGTGTTTGAAGCTCAATACCGTCCAGTGAGCAATATATTTTACAGTTCATCTTGCAAATGATGTCCCTCCCTAACAAGTTTACAGGACTGCTATTACAAACTACAAATCTATGCTTGTCCTTAAATTTGCCAATTTCAACTTCAACTGGTTCTGTTAAATCTGTTTTAATTTGTTGATTAGCTAAGCCAACTACTTGGATTGTATCCCCAGAGAGAGGCAGGTTTTCTATTTCTACTGATCTAACAGTGGAACGGGTAGCACCTGTGTCCACGAGAAAAGTGATTTCTACATCATTCACTTTACCATTTACAAATGGACCAGACTGATCTACCTCAAGAGTGGCTCCAAGCACACACTCTTCCTCCTCTCTCAGGCACCGTCATAAGTAATCCTCAGAATCACTCCCTCCATTTTCTTTAATCCAAAATTGTTGAGAAACATTTGACACATTCACTCTTGGCGGTCTGTTTACCTGTTCACCTCCGCAGAATCCAGTTTCTGTACTGTATCTCTGTACATTCACACAGTTTGGAAGTGGCGGTTGTGGAATCTGACTTTGCTGATTCACTACCTGTTGCTGTAGCTGTTGCTGCTGATTTATCTCATTCTGCATCTGTGGATTTATTGATGCATTTTTTAAATTTCTGGGCGGATTTTTACATTCGCGCTTCCAGTGTCCAATTTCGCCGCAATTAAAACATGGGAGTTTCTGCTTTAATTCCTAAATATTTCCTATCAATTTTGGCTTATTAAAATTACCTTTAAATTTCCCTTGATTCTGATGAACATTTTTGTTTTCTAAAGTTGCTATTTGTTGTTCAGCCACTTTTACCTGTGCCCACATAGCTTTTTCTTTTAGCTTCTTTTGTTTAGCATCTATTAAATCACTGCAGTATTTTGCTTTTCTCAAAATATAATCTACTGATAGTGATTGCTAGCCAACTATTCCAGATCTAATCATTTCACCAAGTTCAGGTCTTAAGCCATAAACAAATCTGTATATGAAGTGGCTCATATCCTTCTCACTCAATTTTTCATAACCACTGTATTGTTTAAATACCAGCAGTAATCTTTCATAGAATGAATGTACTGATTCTTTTGGCTCTTGATTTGTTCTATCTATTTTAACCCAATCTACTTCTTTTGGGCGAATCTTGTTTTTCAACCACACAATTACCTTATCGTATAGATTCATAACATCTGCTGAAGGAGCACCTGTTACTCTGTCTCGGGTAGGTTCTTCTTTGGGCCAATCTATAGAAATTTTACATTCTGTCCAAAGATCCGATGGGACAACAATATCAAAGAATCCATCAAGATCAATCCACAGAACTTTTGAAACCTTAACAAATCTGTCTACCTGTCGATACCATTCCACAGGTTTTTCTCTCAGCTGAGGAAAATCATTTGTGAACAGTAAAATGTCCTGTCTTGTCCATGGAACATGCACATACCCACCTTCTGCTATTTCTCTCATTGGAAACTCTTTTGCTACTTCTCCTCTTTCTCTTCTGTCTTCCTCTCTTTTCTTTGTCCATTTTACTCTCCATTTGCTTAATTCACCTAATCTTTTTAGAAACACAATTAATTCTTTTATATGAATTATTCTTCCTGTGGTATTCATATTTTCAATGTCCTTTTCAGAGAAATCCACTTTGTAATGTTTCTGCAAATATTTCTTTCTACTCAAATCAACTTCTAATTCAGCAGCCATTTCCTCTAATTGGTCATACTTTGTTTTCATTTTCCATTGATGGTTTTACAAATAAACAATAATTCATCATCCTGATATAGCTTCAAACTGTCAGGTCCAATTGTGCCAATGATCAATTCCTCCAAATCTCCCTTTAGTTTTGCAACATCAAGTAATTTAAATTCTGGAGTCTGTGGGGTTTGCGTTAAATCTATTTTATTTATGCTCTTTTCTGGAGTTCCAGAATCAGATTCTGCACCAGTTGGAGTTTTACCTGTCAAACTTTGATTAAAAGTTAAGTCAGGCATCATAGTTTTCTCTCGGTGAATTTCTGATAAATCTGAATAAAAAATTTCAGCCACTTTCTGAATTTCTGCATTTAATGGAACAGTCAAAGCTGAATGTCTAACTTCTCTTTGATCAAATACTGGAAGAACAGGTCCAATCGTTACTGGCACTGTTACTGCTTCCATGCTTTTATTTAACTGCTGTATTAATTCATCTTTTGATCGAAAATATTCTGAGGTATTTGGTATTTCCTCACATCTTTCTGTTCTCATTATATTTCTTGGGGTTTCATTTCTCTGCACTGGGGATTCAGCATAATTTCTATTTTCTCCTGATATACTAGAATTAGTTCTTGTTTCTACTCTTTCGGGAGTTTTTGCATTATTCTGATTTAATCTGGGTGGTGTCTCATCAATAATTTCTCTAGGAGGAGCACTTGGGGAAGTTCCTGGAGGAATTCTCGGGGAAGACCATGAACAAACTGGTTAGTAAGGTGGCGGTTTCGGTTTTGTAATATAAATCTCTTCTAAAACCGCATCTTCTAAATCATTATCTTCATCAATATTATTTTTCTTTTGGGCATTCTTTTGACCAGTTGCCTCACTAAATCTTGCTGGATAAAGACCATCACACATATCTGCACGTCTCCATCGACGCATTCTATCTTCATGAGTTTCCCTATTAATGTCCAATCTAGTACCTTTTGTTACACCTCTACTTCCTCGTTCTAATTCAAACATCTCATCCTCCCATTCAGCTAAAGCCTCAAATTGAGTAGGTCTAGGCATTTTTTCTCTTACGTTTTTCAAAACTTTAATGTTAAATGACCCATCTTCCGGCCATGCTAATACACCATCATTTTTGGTATATTCCATCCAATTCTCCATCCAAAGGCAAGTATGATAACCATATTCACCTAACATATAAGCTGCAGGTGTTTTGTACTTATGAAGTAATCTTCCACATCGCGTTTCAATTTTCTTGTCAGGTTTCCATTTTTTTTTCAATTTCTGAAACCATGACAGCTTCTTTTTCTCTTTCATGTAATAATAATCCATGTTTTTAAACAATTCCACTTACTTTGGAAAAGATCATAATTCTTTCCTGTTTGTTTCGTAAAATCAACCAATCCGTGCGCGAAACTCACCAACAAACCAATCAGGTTAAGCTTCGTCACTATTCTGCTCAACCAATAGAATTGCTGCTTTTCAGGATAAGCCAATCAGCTGCAAGCCTATCTAGTCACATGAGCCAATCAGTGCGCGAATACTGTGACGCATGTTAGCCAATCACAGCGCGACACTAGTGATGAAAACTGCCGCTGCAGCTTCTCTGTCCTCGCTCCGCTCTGACACTGACACCTCCTTTACAAAATATTTTCACTGCACCATTTTTACAAATCTTTTCAATGAAATTCAGTTAGTTACTCCACAAAAACAAACCATTTGTCTGTTTCGCTAAAATAAAGATCGTTTTCTCAGTCATTCAAGTATTCTTTTGCGTGAAATAGACGACGCTATTCTCACAGAATATTCAAATTCATTGATAAATTAAGGCTACTCTACCCTTCTAACAAGTAATAATGAACTCGTTTCTCTCTGAATGCACATTTAGTAACAATTCAAAGTTATACTCGATCGTATATTACAAAATCATTTACGCACATTCGGAAAAATCCCTAACCATGTATACATGAACCTTGGTAGGACTTTAACCAACCATAGAAATCCTCACTCACCAGTAAGATAGACGACGCCTTCTTACCCCTCACTCAAGCTTGGATAAACTCTACTACTCTTTTCACAGTGAGCTTTAAAACAGGACACTGGTCCCTATGCTCAAAAGCTACAATTTCATAGACAATCCTCACTATACATTCTACCTTACACACTCTAGATCCTTAAACTTGTGCTGTACGACCACAACACTAGTGATATATTACAATACCACTATTTTGAAACAGAACAAATGCACTGTGCAACTTCACCTGTTACACTACACTTTTTACTTTTGCCGGCAAGCTAGGAATTTTCACACTGCTGGAAAAAACCTTTCGACTACATACAACAACTGGACAAACTAACATGTTTTAGTCATGAATCCTATGTAATTACCATGTAGCATCTCCGTTACCATAGTAACCGTAACTCTGCTACCAAGTTATTGATCCAGCGCTCGTAATGAAAAACTGTCTCACAAACGCTACCTATCACTACAATACTCACCATTAATAATGAATCACTTAATAAGGCCCATAAATCAACGAGACAATTTTTGAGCGACTGAATCGTGTGACCTAATTAATCAGAACTATTCACAAACTATTTACACATTTATATACAACTGCAGTTTATCATTTCCTACCATGGTTTTAAACATATATCATTTTAATTAAGCCACTAAGGTACATGGATCAACTGATGGTAACTAGACCATGAATAAACAAGACCAGCTTGTCGTTTCAAAATCTAATTTTTCTTTACTTTATTATTAAAAGAAAGAGCATTTTCGAAATCTTAATTATATTAGCAAAATGAAAGCAGCATTTTATTAAGGAAAAGACTTATTAGACTGACATTTCAAAGGCAAATCAGTTAGCATGAATTAAAGCAAATAACAGTTTCCATTCCCTAAATTCTATTTCTCTGTCTAAAACTCGCTCCACCTAAAAGAATAATCTTTAAAAGACTGCTATCCTTACGTGCGCCAAAGAGTCCAACAGCACGTCACGCCCTTCAGGAGTCGGAAAGCGAGAAGCGCCCTCCTGCCCATGGGGCCAGGTTTTATACCTTTCTAACTAGCTAATCTTCTCAAAATTGTGCACTTTTCTTTGCCATCCAGAGTTCTCATTGGCTGTCTTATGTCAGTCCATATTGTGTCATCACCGTTTTTCAAACCTAGATCGGGCTTTTCTATAGCCCTATTGTCCTTAGCTTTCGTGTCATTTAGCTTCCTCGAAAATGTAACATTTCACTGGAGTTACAGTTCATGACTTCCTTGCCTTTGCAATCTTGGCACTTCCTGTCCTTGAATCTTTCTCTCCAAGAGCACGTTTAGCACAACTTAATAAACTGCATTTTCTGACAAAACTGTTGATGTGGTAAAAGTTTCCACTTCTGTGCAAGGCTCCTTTCTGGACAGGGTTTGAAACGCCATCTTTTACAGGCCTTAGGCCTCTCTCGGAAACTATTATTTAAACAAACACAAAATATTAATTAATTAGAGAATTGAGACCCATTCTGTTACCCACCCCCTTTGCTAATTATTAACCCGTTAATTTATGTTATCTAGCTGAGCACACAAAGCTGCATTTTATATCTACCTTCTTCTTTTAGACCGCAAGGATCCTCCTCGAGCTTTTGCCACAGAAAAGACATAACATAAGCACATAAATAAGCACATGCCATTAGTTAAACAGCCGCATTTAATACTGCCAAAGACAATAGACAAGGTTAGTTTATTATTTTCCACGCACTTGCAATTGCAACATAGAGCACATAAGTTAGTTCTTCGTGTTTCTGTGTAAATGCATTTTTAAAACTATGTTGATTAATACTTTCATCACATGCTTGTTAATAGAGTTACAGTTTTATGGAAGTTTAACGTTGCAAGTTTGATCGAAATTTCATTCAGTACCTCGCTCCATCAGATGCAACTCTCCTCAGAGAGTCTTGGGCCCCAGGCACTCACTATAACAACATATGGAGAATCTGGGGACGTTGGTGCCTTGAAAGGAACCTGGATTCCTTGGAAGCACCTATTGTTGGCATAGTTAACTTCCTTGTTATACAATTTGATAAAGGCCTCAGCTATAGCACTATCAATTGCTATAGATAGGCTATTTCTGCTGGTCATGTCCTTGTCAATGGTAATATAGTAGGTAAAAATGTCATTGTTTGTAGAGTGATAAAAAGCATTAGTTTAAGAAGACCTCCTAAACTTCAATACAAACGTTTTTGGGATGTCAAACTAATCCTTGATCTTTTGATCTTTACAATAACTGGCCTGTTAATACTCTCCTCTATAAGAAAAAAAAACAAAAAAAAACTGTTCCTTTAAGTTGGCTACTTTACTATGCCTAATCTCATGCAGAAGGGTCTCTGATGTCAAGGAACTGGAGATTACGAATAGATGTTTTAACATGTTTGGAGTCAAATTTTAGATTTAAAGAAGAACAATGCTATGTCTGCTTCAATCTTTTACCCACGTTTTGATTTATGTCCAAAACTTTGCGTTGTGGACTGCATGAAAGAGTATGATCACAGAATGTTTGCTCTTCAGCCTGAGGATGTTTACCACTACTTGTTTTGTTACAGTTTATTGCTGTACTTTTTATTAACAGTACTTGTTTCATCTCTTGTTCCTCTTAACTTGATAAGCTTGACACTATTTTTTACATTCAAGGCATATTTACTTCTTTCTCTTTTCAGGTAACGCTCCTTAACTGTGTGTCGCCTGGTCTTTGGTTTTACCTTCGTTCTTCCTTCTCCTTCAAGCTGCTCATCAGAAGATCGTTTTGATGTTTCAAGTTTCTTGAAATTATTTTCCTCAACATTTAAAAGAGGCAGATTGTTGATGGCTCATGCCTTTCATGTCTTGCTATTGTCCTATTCTGGAACCTTTTAATATTGTGCTGCTTGGGCTGCTTTAAAGGAATAATGCATAATGTATAATGTCAGCCTCCATGTATTTAGTGAAATCCAGATTCTGTCATGTTAATATGAGAATCGCAATTTCAATTATGAATTTTGAGTTTATCTCGGTCTGCTAAAGATGAGACATTTAAGGAGAGGGCAGTGTTGTTAAACACAGTTTGAGGTCGTAGCTCCTTCATACAGTGGCGTAGCTAGTCAAAGACATTATGAGGGTGTGAGTCAGAGATTTCCCAACTAGTAACATAGTGGACCCAACTGAAAAGGGTAGCGACTGGCTAAGGTCACTTAGTTTTTAGTTATTCAGTAAAGCACAGACCTTCTTGGTAGCAATAATATAATCTTAAGCCACACACATTAGCATGGAACTCAAAGTGACTTAAAAGTGCTGGTGGACCAAGGGACCTACCAAGGTAAGGACCCATGAACCCTACGGAGGCTGTGGGCTAAATAAATACACAACTGTGTGCTCAAGGTAAGTCAATGGGAAGTTGCGGTTGTAGTTCTTAATACAAAGGAACCCTTCGCAGAGGACTTGAAAGACACCTCATGGAAGATGGATGGTTCGAGAGTCACCCCACCCATGCATAACCAGGAGGCCAGGTTACCTGCCCTTGGGAAGTGGAGTTCATAGGCGTGACATCGGGACCCGCCAGAGACCCCAAGTGAGAACTTCAAGTAGATGCTGCTGGCAAAGAAGCTGGAAGAGTCCATTGGAATCCAAGGGTGGATTCAGGAAGAAGAGTACCTGTGAGCAGAGGGGACAGAGTCTAGGTCACTCAGGGGTGACCAGGAGGCATGGGAGTCGAGTGCCACCCAATGTCGGCTGTTACAGCAGAGTTGATGGTGCCCTTGTCTCTGCAGCTACGTGGGCCAGGTGACGCTAAGGACAACCAGGAATGGTGTACGAGCTGTCCCACATAAGATGTCGCTATCCAGGGGGTCGGTGTCCGGAGGTAACACCAACAGGCCTAGGCAATGGCAACATGTGGAAGAAGACCAAAAGATACTGTGTCAGGAACAGCAAGGTCTAGAGACTCACAAGCAGTGTACTGCATGACGAGCTGAGCTCGTCATGAGCATGGAAGGGGTTAATGTTAAATGAGCATACATTGTTTTCATCTGCAAACAACTTAGCTTAATAATGGACTTACCTTCGAACATACGTTTGTACATTTGTCTATATGCTTACTTTCAAATGCTTTACATTCTTTGATCTTCATGTCAAGCTAAATAAAGAGCTCTTTCATACTATTTATCCATATGCAAGTCAATTAGTGCTTAATCCCTACTACTTAGCCTGTAGCTGGATGAAAAATGTAGGTTGAGATATTTAGCCTGAGTCAACTAAGATTTAACATTTTCACAATTATATAAGAAAACACGGATACTTGGTAGGTTTCAAATATATATTCTTTTGCTTCTATTGTGCAAATACAATAATTTGATCCAAATTAGAATACATGAATTCTTTGATTTATGAGAGAATATATATATATATACATTTGATGTTATACATCACATCAATTTGTGGTCATTTGTTTAACAAGTTTGCCCTGCCCAATGCATTTCGGGCCTCTCGGCCCTTCGTCAGGGGCGATACCTGAAAAAAATATGAAAAACACTCTATCACTTAAATGCGCTAGGTTCTTCTAATGCAAAGTACATGCTTTACCACTTTGTCAAATCCTAAATTCATTGGATTTAGTTTATCTGTAAGAATTGTAAATGATATGATGCTTTACACTCACTTGAGTGATAAGAGAGGCCAAATGGCGCGAAGAAAGAGCTGTGTGGGTTTCAGGACCAAGATCAATCGTTCTGACAAAAAAAGAGACAATAAACAACTAAATCTCTTATGGGAACAGTGTAGGGAAAATAGCATGAATTATGAGATATGCACAACGGTCACCACTCACTTGGAATAAATGGACGATACCCATATGCGAAGCACTTTTTATCGGGATCAGTGTAGCGAAGCGAAAACAAAGATGCACACTCGGTTCAACTGTAAGCAGCCGCGTGCCTGTCTGTGTTAATTCCTTATAGAAAAACTAATGAAAATGTGTAGAAATCAAGACCCGCCTTGTGGGTATATAATCACATCTATATTACAATATCATATTTCGCTCGCATAACTTAGTATGCCTGAATAATTTACGAAAAACCCACCTTTATTTTTATAGCGTGATGCGGAAAAATCGCCCTGTTTCCTACGTAGCTACTTTGAAATCCTTCACGATTTTAACTGGAAAACACAACGACAAGTACCTACATTATTCTACCTGAATAATGTCCCTCCTAAACCTAAGTAATCTGATCTGCTTCACACATACCTCATGTCGTTCGTAAACAAAACGAATATGCTTCAAAACGTCTCCCGTTCTCTCCGCTCCTAATCACGATTAACCAGTGTTTGTATGAAAGTGAACGCCGAATTTAAAGCGACGACTAGTGCCTATGACGTAGACTTGTGTATGGAAATGAAAAACGGACTGTGACAGAAAACAAGAAGTGAGAAAAGCTGAGGCGCCATGTTTGCGTGGTGTATTATACAGTTTAAGAAATGCATTATACCAATTTCAATTTTATATCGTAATACAATCTATACTGATATTTCCATCAGAGATAAATGCAGTCCTCCAGCGTGTCCTTCTGTGCAACATTCACAGAAAACAAATTAAATCCACTCGATCATTAATCCCTTTGGGATCTTGTGTCTGTAATTTTCTTATCCAAAATATTTCTCTCTGTAACATGGTTTTGGTGAGGTTTCTTCCGGGTGTTGAGGCAACTACTTCAAGGATCTGAAATTTTAGTTGAGCTATTGAGTGTCTGTTTTTGTCCCAGTGCACTGCCAAACTGCTGTTGATATTTTTATTGCGAATGGTGCTCTTGTGTTCCGATATACGTATCTTGATCTTCCTTTCGGTTTTACCCACATATAATAGCCCACAGGGGCACTTTATAGCATATATTGCATTCGTGGTATTGCAGTCAGCATTAATCCTTGTGGGGATTGTCTCTCCTGTGTGTGGGTGTTTTACTGTATCAGATACTATTACGTTGTTGCAATGTACACAGTTCTGACACTTTTTCATTCCCTTGAAGTTCCCTGTGATTTTCTCTGAGTTAGATTTCAATAATTCTTTGATATTGCGAGACCTTCTGTACGCAAAAATCGGTTTGTCTGCAAACAGTTCTTTGAAATCAGTTTCGTTGCTGAGCAATTCCCAGTGATGATGAATGCTCTGTTTTATCTCTTTCGAACTGGTGGAATATTTTGAAACAAATACTTGGCGTGTCTTTGGCTGTTTGGTTTGTTTGGTCATGAGAGTTTCTCGAGACAGTTTCTCAGTCTTTTCTTTTGCCATTTCAAGCAATGTAGATGGGTATTTTTTGGACACATATTTGGTGATAATGGTATTCAAGTTGGTTTCTAGAGTTCCCTCTTGTGAACAGATTCTTTTGGCTCTTAACATCATGGAATATGGCAGATTGTCAATAAGTTTCCTAGAATGAAAACTGTTGTAGGAGAGAGCTGTATTTTTGTCGGTGGTCTTGTGATATACTTCAGTGTCCAGGGTGTTCTCCCCTAATTTGACTAGTACATCCAGGAATGGAATTGCTTTCTCCTCAATGTTATGCGTAAATTGAATGTTCTCATCATACGAGTTGAGCTGTGATATTTTCTGTTCCAACATCCTTCTTGAGTTCTGCCTTGCACAATAGAAGCAAAAGAATATATATTTGAAACCTACCAAGTATCCGTGTTTTCTTATATAATTGTGAAAATGTTAAATCTTAGTTGACTCATGTATTTAGTAACTATCCAACTCTGGAATCGCAACAGTGCGTAGAGGTCAAGCGGACACGCTTGAATATATTTCATGTTCTAGTTATTGACGCAGCATGGACACAGCGTCTTCCTTTACTGCACGCGTGATTAATGAATGTATAACATTGTTTAACGTTGAAAATTAATCAATTTCTACAAATAGGAGTGCCTCTCCCACCACTAATTGTTGTTTTGTACCCTGTCTACAGGGAGTGAGCACCCAACCTATAATCATGTCATTTGATGCCATAACCAGTCTCACTGAAAATCGTGCTAACATTTTAGCATACACAAATGATCAAGCCTCAGAAATTTATTCTTTGATCCACGACGTCAGGTCCTTCAATGTGCAGGGAAGCAGCTTGCCACAACAACTAAAACAACTTGAGTTTCTGACGAAAAGGCAATTGAACCAGCGCCTCCACGTGTCCACACTTGTGCAATACCACCGCGCAAAAAGAATCCCAAGAGGTCTAAGGATGCCCATCAAACCTATGCTATTCCGCTTCCACATGAAGAAAGATTTTATGGACCGTTGGTATGCAGTGCTTAATAAATGTTCTTTAGACCTAATCTTATTGCTACTAGAGGAACTAGCGGTGGTGATAAAAGAAATCACAGATGAAATCACCCTTATTGAATCAGATTTACAAACAAGAATGGATTCAGATGACTGGTCAAAATTTTTGGAGGAAATGAATATCAGAATGGATAAACACTCCAAATTGATCCAGGAAGGTAAACTCAGGAAATATAAACGAGACACACTAGACTACAAGCTTAACGAAGTGTACACGTGGGCGGAGGTATATGCCCAAAGGAGAACCTTCACAAAACGCACCCCGAACTCGTCTTCACAAGAGAGTATGGCTTCGGAAGGAGATACTAATGTAAACAGGGCACCCCCGAGGGTTGTCACAATCACATCAGGTACAACAGACCCAATAATATCTGAAAGCGCAACCTCTTCGAAAACGTCTTTTTCCGCTCAGGACGCGGAAACAACTCAACCACCTGGAAAACCAAAAGGAAAATCAGGAGAGGGAAAGGAGGTAACAAAACCCAACCTGAGGAGCACACGTCTAACCTAGTGATCAACATCTCCAGCTGTGAGCTGACAGCCCAACAACCCAGAGTTTTAAACATAGGACTTAACTTTGTACCTACCTACCAGACCAACCCACTAGAGATTGAAATAGACTTTTTCAAGTTCATGAGAATCTTACGTCTGAGATATTTCTTTTCTAATCTTCCTGATCAGACCACGGAGTCAGACCCACCAGAATATTTGGAGTTCAGACCAAAATCCACATTTCAGGCACCTACATCTCATAAGATATTAGATGCATTTGAAAATCTAGTATTGAATGACCTGAAAAAGATCAACACAAAGAAAAAATGTCAGTGGAATTTTTCTAAACATGAAAGGCATACATTGAATGAACTAGCGAAAAATCCAAGCATATACATCCAGCGAGCTGACAAAGGAGGAGCAATTGTTGTTATGGACCGAACATTCTATGAGTCCAAAGTCAAAGAACACGTATCTGACATCAACATCTATCTGAAATTGGAGCAAGACCCCATCAGGGATTTGAAAGAAACCTTAGACAAGATACTTGATCAGGCTGAACACATGAAATGGATAACCATGAAAACTCGGCAATTTCTCACCGTCCTATATCCAACACAACCAGGACTATACATGCTACCAAAAGTCCACAAAAATCTTTGGAACCCACCATTCCGCCCTATAGTCACCGGGTGCGGCACAATCTTTGAGCCTCTGGGTCAATTCATTGATCAATTTTTGCAACCGTTTGTCCAAACATGGTTCTCTTATACTAAAGACACAACACACTTTTTACAAAAACTTATGCAAATCCAAGTCAAACCAGGTATGTTGCTGTGCACACTAGACGTCAAAGCCCTCTACACCTCCATTCCACACTCTGCAGGAATCGAGGCTGTAGAATGGGCCTTGCTGAAACAAGACAATTTACCAGTCAACAAGATCTTTGTATTAGAACTGTTGCATTTCAGTCTTCACCATAGCTATTTCAAATGGGAGAACGCCTGTTACTTACAAAACAAGGGTACATCAATGGGCTTTTCTGGGGCCCAGGCCTATGCAAATACGTACATGGCAAAGTTTGAAGACACATACCTGTCAACAGATGTACAATGGACAGACAATCTAGTTCTCTATTGTCGTTATATCGATGATATCTTTCTTATATGGCAGAACTCAAGAAGGATGTTGGAACAGAAAATATCACAGCTCAACTCGTATGATGAGAACATTCAATTTACGCATAACATTGAGGAGAAAGCAATTCCATTCCTGGATGTACTAGTCAAATTAGGGGAGAACACCCTGGACACTGAAGTATATCACAAGACCACCGACAAAAATACAGCTCTCTCCTACAACAGTTTTCATTCTAGGAAACTTATTGACAATCTGCCATATTCCATGATGTTAAGAGCCAAAAGAATCTGTTCACAAGAGGGAACTCTACAAACCAACTTGAATACCATTATCACCAAATATGTGTCCAAAAAATACCCATCTACATTGCTTGAAATGGCAAAAGAAAAGACTGAGAAACTGTCTCGAGAAACTCTCATGACCAAACAAACCAAACAGCCAAAGACACGCCAAGTATTTGTTTCAAAATATTCCACCAGTTCGAAAGAGATAAAACAGAGCATTCATCATCACTGGGAATTGCTCAGCAACGAAACTGATTTCAAAGAACTGTTTGCAGACAAACCGATTTTTGCGTACAGAAGGTCTCGCAATATCAAAGAATTATTGAAATCTAACTCAGAGAAAATCACAGGGAACTTCAAGGGAATGAAAAAGTGTCAGAACTGTGTACATTGCAACAACGTAATAGTATCTGATACAGTAAAACACCCACACACAGGAGAGACAATCCCCACAAGGATTAATGCTGACTGCAATACCACGAATGCAATATATGCTATAAAGTGCCCCTGCGGGCTATTATATGTGGGTAAAACCGAAAGGAAGATCAAGATACGTATATCGGAACACAAGAGCACCATTCGCAATAAAAATATCAACAGCAGTTTGGCAGTGCACTGGGACAAAAACAGACACTCAATAGCTCAACTAAAATTTCAGATCCTTGAAGTAGTTGCCTGAACACCCGGAAGAAGCCTCACCAAAACCATGTTACAGAGAGAAATATTTTGGATAAGAAAATTACAGACACAAGATCCCAAAGGGATTAATGATCGAGTGGATTTAATTTGTTTTCTGTGAATGTTGCACAGAAGGACACGCTGGAGGACTGCATTTATCTCTGATGGAAATATCAGTATAGATTGTATTATGATATAAAATTGAAATTGGTATAATGCATTTCTTAAACTGTATAATACACCACGCTAACATGGCGCCTCAGCTTTTCTCACTTCTTGTTTTCTGTCACAGTCCGTTTTTCATTTCCATACACAAGTCTACGTCATAGGCACTAGTCGTCGCTTTAAATTCGGCGTTCACTTTCATACAAACACTGGTCAATCGTGATTAGGAGCGGAGAGAACGGGAGACGTTTTGAAGCATATTCGTTTTGTTTACGAACGACATGAGGTATGTGTGAAGCAGATCAGATTACTTAGGTTTAGGAGGGACATTATTCAGGTAGAATAATGTAGGTACTTGTCGTTGTGTTTTCCAGTTAAAATCGTGAAGGATTTCAAAGTAGCTACGTAGGAAACAGGGCAATTTTTCCGCATCACGCTATAAAAATAAAGGTGGGTTTTTCGTAAATTATTCAGGCATACTAAGTTATGCGAGCGAACTATGATATTGTAATATAGATGTGATTATATACCCACAAGGCGGGTCTTGATTTCTACACATTTTCATTCGTTTTTCTATAAGGAATTAACACAGACAGGCACGCGGCTGCTTACAGTTGAACCGAGTGTGCATCTTTGTTTTCGCTTCGCTACACTGATCCCGATAAAAAGTGCTTCGCATATGGGTATCGTCCATTTATTCCAAGTGAGTGGTGACCGTTGTGCATATCTCATAATTCATGCTATTTTCCCTACACTGTTCCCATAAGAGATTTAGTTGTTTATTGTCTCTTTTTTTGTCAGAACGATTGATCTTGCTCCTGAAACCCACACAGCTCTTTCTTCGCGCCATTTGGCCTCTCTTATCACTCAAGTGAGTGTAAAGCATCATATCACTTACAATTCTTACAGATAAACTAAATCCAATGAATTTAGGATTTGACAAAGTGGTAAAGCATGTACTTTGCATTAGAAGAACCTAGCGCATTTAAGTGATAGAGTGTTTTTCATATTTTTTTCAGGTATCGCCCCTGACGAAGGGCCGAGAGGCCCGAAATGCATTGGGCAGGGCAAACTTGTTAAACAAATGACCACAAATTGATGTGATGTATAACATCAAATGTATATATATATAGTCTCTCATAAATCAAAGAATTCATGTATTCTAATTTGGATCGAATTGTTGTATTTGCACAATAGAAGCAAAAGAATATATATTTGAAACCTACCAAGTATCCGTGTTTTCTTATATAATTGTGAAAATGTTAAATCTTAGTTGACTCATGTATTTAGTAACTATCCAACTCTGGAATCGCAACAGTGCGTAGAGGTCAAGCGGACACGCTTGAATATATTTCATGTTCTAGTTATTGACGCAGCATGGACACAGCGTCTTCCTTTACTGCACGCGTGATTAATGAATGTATAACATTGTTTAACGTTGAAAATTAATCAATTTCTACAAATAGGAGTGCCTCTCCCACCACTAATTGTTGAGATATTTAGCCTGCCACTGGAGATTATGTGCGATTTTGCTGCGTAATAGCAGAGGTTAAGTACTATTTGGCTGGTTGCTAGATAAATAGCCATTTCCTTAATATAACTATATGGTCTTACAACTCTGTTGTGGTTCCAGTACCTTCAAGACATAGTTTCAAGTGCTTAGTGCTTGTGGCTGGTGGTCTCGACCAACTCAAGTATATGTCATCTGGATAGATTGGCCGTGTTGAGATGAAAATGAAATAACATAAAATAATTATGGCATATGTTGAAATGGACGTGACGGGAAAGCATCAGATGAGCAAAGAGATATAAAATATTTCTTTGAAATTAAGAATGTGAGGCCATTCATTTTTTATGTGCTGAAACAAATATAGCATTAAAATAACATGTACTGAAAAGAACATAGAAAGTGTTTACATGAACATTACACTCATCTAAAATAAATTAAACATTGATATTAATAAAAAAACAAATCAGCATTGGAAACAGATTCACACAGGAGTAGTAAAGTGAACTCTTTCATGGTCTTATCTCACTTAAAATGAAATTCTGGCTCCATTAACATGAGGAGTTTGCATCACAAGAATATGCAACCAGGCACATGGTACCAGAAATATCAAGGATACAAGATATCAAACTCTGGAAAAAACCTTTGGTAATACATAAAATGTATACCTGCCATACATGCCCTGAAGATAAAAAAAAATGAATTCTGTGTTGTTGTTTATTTAATGCTATGTTGTATTCTTTGTCTTCCTCAGAGTGTTTCTAAACTCTGTGTTTTTCAGGATGTATATAAGGGCATTGCATAGTGTAGTTACAGCAACATATGACAGAGATAATAGTTTATTGTCTTTCACCATAAAAGTTGATGCTGGTCTCATGTACGTAGAACAGATAACTCCATAGAATAATATAACCAGTGAGGTGGGAGCCACAGGTGGAAAAGGCCTTGCGTCTCCCTTCTTTAGACCGGATTTTCAGGATTGTTGAGATGATGTTAAAAGTTAAAGCAAAAGGTGCAACTCCAACTAGAGTACCCATGATGTAGGTTGCTGCCTCAACATCATGAGTGCTGCTACATGAAATTTTTATTACTGCTAGCAAATCACAGAAGAAGTGGTTGATTGTGTGAGACCCACAGTATAACAATGTGTGGAATTGGATCTGTTAAACCAAATATCCAACTTGCTGCAGCCATTTTCCAGCAAACAACGTCATTCATGGTGGTCACATACCGTAAAGGATTACAAATGGCCACATATCGATCATAAGCCATAACTGTTAGAAGGAACATTTCCGTAGACAATAGGAAAATGAAAAAAAACATCTGAAGCAAGCATGCATTTATAGAAATGTGTGTTACATCCAGAAAGAAGTGAGCGAGCATGTTTGGGAAAATGATTGTCGTGCATGTGATGTCCAGAAAGGCTAGGTTTGTTAGGAAAAAAAACATTGGTGTGTGCAGTTGTGTGCTGGATTATAAATCACCATGATAAGCAGATTCCACACCAGTACTAAGAAGTAAATAAGAAAAATGGCCAGAAAAGGTGGAAGTAGAAGATGTGGAAAATCAAAAAACCCCACAAGGGTGAACTCAGCTCCTAAAGTTTGATTCTCTCCTTCCATTTGACCTGGAGTGCAGTTTTCTTGTGTTAGGATATCAAGAATACCTGCAATCAAAGATATAAACATGAGTCAATATGCAAAACTTACTGTTTTTGGTGGGAGAATGGATGTGCATGTTTGGTAATCACAGTTCATATGTTTACAATCAGAAGAAATGTATTGAACAGGTGAAACAAAATATAGCCATCAGCCATTTTTAATTGCATATCTAAATGTAGCTTGTTATTGGTAGTTATTCTTTTTGCATTTTCCTGGGACAATGGCTAGGATGCCTAATGTCTATCTATAAATGGATGCCTGATGTCTATTGGTGATGTATATGTTAGTTAATTATATATGTAACATAATATATATGTAATTCTTAAAAAATTATCAAGAAGACACAATTAACCCAAGCCCCCAATGATAAAAGTTAAAATTTTTGCAAACTAGATAATAGCTGTGACTCTATGTATAACCATAAGGGCAAACAACTTTCAAATACGTATTAACTGTTCCTGTTGTAGATCTGGCACTTAAAAGACTTTATGGTGTGAACAGCACAGAAAGAATATGATTCAGGTCCCATCTTGTTTTCATCCAGTAGCTTAGTAGTAGTTTAGTAGTAGTTTAGCCCCCTTGGGGGGGGGGGGAGGAGAGGGGTAGCATTTTGCTTCAACCCACAACATTTTTGCAGTTTTACACATTTTTAATCCACTGTTGAATTGGCACTTAAATTAGTCCAATACGCTTGTCTTAGTTCTTTTTCATGAAATCTCCTGAATGCTTTACTTTATAACACATTAAATAGGAGCATTTGAGTGCTCCTTGGAGCATAAAAACAAATTTGCCGAGTGGTCTATTTCAGCCAATGCTTAGATGAAAGATCTGTGTCCAACTACAGTGACAATTCACGGAGCTTTTATTTTGTGATTATTTGGTAAAGCACTTCTAAACAAAGTGTTGCACATAACAGGATAACGCAGGGCAGAACAAGACAAGAAAACACCCCACCATCGCTAGAAATTAGTCTAGTTAGAAAACGTAGGGAGATGGATAGACAACAGTGTTTCAAAAGAAGAAGCTGCTGTTTTTTTGTAGAAATGAAGACAGCAGTTTTAGAGAGGGAGTCGGTTCGGTTCAAAGCTTTATTCGATTTGTAAAACAAACCATACAAGCAAGACAGATTTACATATTTAACATTGTTTTCTAAAATTTCATCAAGGTCACCAATTCTAAAAACTATCTAAAAAACCATCGTGGACATAATATGTTACAGTCTAAAAACATAATTAAAAACATAATTTGACCGGTACAATTGGGATTTAGACGATACACAGTCTATTACCTGATAAAAACTGAGTTCCCTTATAATACATACAAATTTACAGACAGGAGAGCATAGGGTTAAAACACGGTCAAATGCATCAGATGACTATGGCTTTCCTGGCAGCTGTACATTTTAGTATGTATGACGCAACAAAAAAACAAATATCCAAATCATTTAAAGAGGATAGTAGCTGTAAAGCATTCTTTGTAGAACGAACATTGTTTTTTAAAAGGATGGGTTTTAGATATAATACGCTAAAAGAACGGTAAAATTTACAAAACAATAAAAAGTGGCAGCAGCTCTGGCGTGAGATGTTATCACAAGGGCATACAGTATCGGATCTGGCTTTCATTACAGGGAATGCTACAAGATTGAGTGCGATTCCCAGCCTTAAGCGTGTTAAAACAAACCAGTGAGAATTACGAGTAACACTAGAAAGATAAGGTTGGAAACCGATAATTGGATTGCATTCCCGGTAGAACATCACAGATTGTAACGTTCCAGACACCCTGTCACGACACTCCTTCTTGTGATTTAAAAACCTTTGTTTTATGTTGTTTTTGGGGATAGATACAACAGATTTGGGGTCAAGAAATATGTCAAACTTGAATAGGAGATTGAACCAGTGGTGGATGTACTTAAGCCACATAATACGCGAAGAGTGGTCCAACCTGAGACAATCAAGAATTATCTCCTGGGTGAATTGTGTTTCAGTCTTGGCCCAGATTGAGCGCCATAGCAGCAAGGGACGTAGTGCTGCTAAATCAGAGATAAATTTGATTCCGACTTCTTCGTGAATCAGTTCTACTGATGCTGAAGGTGGTACACACAACAACTTTCTAAGGAACTTATTTTCATCTCTCTGCACAGTTGGGCCAACGCAATGTCCCCACACCCCTGCGCCATACAGCGCTGATGTAACACCTTTTACATTATAGATATTCATCATGTCTTTGATGCTCCTCACCCCAAGTTTAGATGAAAATTTAAAAATACTATTAGTGGACCTTATCATTTTTAAGCTGATGTTGTCGAACTCGGGTTGCCATGTTCCATCGTTTGCATAAGTAATTCCTAGATAGCAAAAGGTTTTAACTTGCTTCATCTTAACCTTTTCTATAAAAAAGCTAGAATTGGCTTTCTTGGCTTTCATCACACAGGACATTACAAAGGTTTTAGATTTATTTATTAGTAGTCTCCTACTTTCAATAAACAACATAAATCTGTCGATAAGGCGCTGTAAACCAATCTGCGTGCGGGACAATAACACAGCGTCGTCCGCATACAATAGTATTGGAACCGGTTTCCCTCCTATCAATGGTGCATCTGCGGGAGTCTGGCACAGAATGGAATCAATTTGGTTGATAAAAAGAGAAAATAAAAGGGGGGCCAGTACACAGCCCTGGCGAATGCCTCTTGAGACTTTAAAGAAAGGAGTGCATTCGCCTAGGGAACCATAGCGCACCTTACACGACAATCTCTCATGGAGCCTGGCCAGGAAATAAGAGAGGGAGTCAATTTAAAATAAAAGTTAAACAATGAAATGTATATATTATCATGCAAATAAACATATATATATACACTCGCAACTTGCCTCGTCGCAGGGGGAGCACTCACCGGCTGGTGCCACCAACGGGACCAATTGCAAAAACAACAAGTCCCGTTTTACTATCCACACAAAGTTCAGAAATGATGGCACTCCACTCGGGGTACTATTCAACAGCGTTTATTCAACTAGCTGTGAAGACCTACACAGCTAGTTGAATAAACGCTGTTGAAAAGTACCCCGAGTGGAGTGCCATCATTTCTGAACTTTGTGTGGATATATATATATATATATATATATATATATATATATATATATATATATATATATATATATATATATATATATATATTCACTGAAAAAACCATAGGTTTTACACACGTTATAGTTAGGAAGTAGCATTTCAAAAAACCTATGAAATTCACTGAAAAAACCATAGGTTTTATACCAGTTATAGTTAGCTGAAAGTTTTACTCACATAAAACCATTGAAATTCCCACGTTATAATTAGTTGGACTCACTATAACTTGCGCGTGCAATGCACTGCTGATGACATCACATATTACATCACTCATGACATGGTCAGTGACATCACTCATGACATCACTGATGACACCATCCAGTGAATGTGTGTCTTTTTGATAAATAAATATTAGTGAGTAATGTTTAAATATTTAAATATATGTATTAGTGTTTCACTTTGAGTATAAGTGGCTGCATGGGTTAGTTGAGTAGCTACATGTGTATGTATATGGGTTATTAGATGTTTTTTTAGTATCAGTATGAGTGGCTGTATGGTTTGGTGGGGGTATTACTTAACACATAAATGCATGAATAACTAACTCTCTCTTTGTATCTGTTTTGAAGACAGCATATGTGCAGGACTGTATGGGTAGATGAGTGTGTATATGTGTGTGTAAGTGAGTGAATGACTGTCTCACTAGTGTCTTTGTCAATAACTACATATGTTTTAATTTAATTTAATCTAGTATATGTGAATATTGATGTATATAAGTGAGTATATGTGAGAGTGAGGGATTGTAAGAGTTCCTGTTTAAGTTAGTATGTGTTTCTATAAGTGATTATTTAAGAGAGTAAGTATGTGTAAGTTTCCTCAGAAGAAAAGTGGTAGTATGTGTATAGCTGTATATGCAAATAAATGGATGTTCAATAGTTTATTTGCATGTGTGAGTATGTGTGTCGATAACTTTTGAATGACTGTCGGTGTGTAACAGGATGTATAGATATATCACTACATATGATGAGTAAGTATATGTATGAGTGACTGTATAGAACTGTTGGTGAATGAGTGGATGTGTATATTGATAGTGGTATTACTGAATTGGTTGTTGTAACTGGTATGGGTATCTTTATTTTTTTGAAAATTTTAACTTCTATTTTTGAATATGTGTTTCAAGGGTTACATTACAGTGAAATGAGGTCTCTCACTCTGTCACAATGATGATGTCATCAGTGATGTCATGAGTGATGTCACCGACCATGTCATGAGTGATGTAATATGTGACGTCATCAGCAGTGCATTGCACGCGCAAGTTATAGTGAGTCCAACTAACTATAACGTGGGAATTTCAATTTTTTATGTGAGTAAAACTTTCAGCTAACTATAACTGGTATAAAACCTATGGTTTTTTCAGTGAATTTCATAGGTTTTTTAAATGCTACTTCCTAACTAGAACGTGTGTAAAACCTATGGTTTTTTCAGTGAATTTCATAGGTTTTTTAAATGCTAATTCCTAACTATAACGTGTGTAAAACCTATGGTTTTTTCAGTGAATTTCATAGGTTTTGTAAAGGCTACTTCTTAACTATAAGCTGTTTATAAAATATATTATTTCATTATATTACTTAGGTTATAATATTTTGGGAAATATAAAATATTTTTTAATATATTCTAGATTTATATTTTAGATTATCAAAAAATAGTTTCATAGCATTATAAACGTTTCTTCACTGTCAGAATTGCTTCAGAACTCCATGCAAGTCTCAAAAGCTTTACAAAGTCTTCACTTTAACTTTATTTTACCATTTTCAGATTTGTCAAATGTAGTAAAACGTACCGGGGTGCGCGACAGCGTGCGCGCACTCTTGAAACAAAAAAAAAGGTTTGAAATTTTATCGGCATTGTTCTAGTGACCCCATATGAAGGTATTTAATATTTGACAATATATATCTTTCCTCATTTTCACATTTTAAAACTTCATTAAATTTGACTGATACTTCTAAGTCACGTACGTGTCCGGATTCCATCACCGGGTACACGTTCTAATACGCGCATGTCAAATCATGTGACTTGAAAAGAACACTTCCTATTGGTTCATAGTAGTTTCTATTCCGCAATTTTTGCAGAAACCACCAATTTCCCTCACTATCTATTTGGCGCGGAAGCAAAAACAACCTTTTTCATCTTTCCGGACACTATCCAGAAATGGCGACTGCACGCAATTCTTCTTCGGAGTCCGAAGAAAATCTTTATCCTCCTTTAAGAAAAAAAAGGAATCTTTTATTTGGCAATTTTTTACCTTTCCACAAGGTCAAAAAAAAGTAAATGCTCCGAAAGTAACGTGCACAATTTGTGGCTCAGTACTTTCCAGAGGAAATCCCTCCAAAAAATATTCTTTTTCAATTCATACGATGAAGAGACATATGAGCCAAGTCCACCCTGTGCAATATGCACAGGCAGCGACAAGAGCTCTAGCCACAGAACTACCACCATCTGTGGCGAGTACTTCATCGACCGGACGTCCTATATCTCCATCACTTGAACATATGGAGTTGAAACCCTTTTTAAAGGAAGTGCATATAAAATGCAACAAGTGCAACGGATTGATTGTGTATGGAGAGCAGAGCCTCATTCTTATTCAAAGAAGATTTAATGAGGATAAAAGGTTGGAATGCATCTAATGTTTTATCAACTTAAAATGTTCCTGTTTTACATTTCACAAATTGGATTCCTATTTCACAAATTTTAAAGGACGAAAAATGTTTAAAAAAAAAAAAAGTTCTTTTCAGAACTACCTCATTGTACCAAAAAAAGCTCTAATCATAAGTTTATTTATTGCCGCATTTTAGGAACAATAATTAAAAAATGCGGCAATATTTGGGACATATTATGAAGACGTGATAATTTCACTTCACTTTTATCGGCATAACGCAGTTTAAAATGCGCCGATAATTGCCTTCATAATATGAGCCATATTATCAAGGATGGACGATACAATATCGCCGCTTCTATCGACTGGAAACTGCCGATAAAGCGGCGATAATGGACTTGATAATATGCTGTATGAAATTCCTAGTGTAGCCCATATTACATGTTTTCGCATCTTAAATGGGCTTCGATAGGATTTCCATAGGGCATATTATGAAACCCATTATCGCCCCTTTATCACCAATTTCCTGTCGATGAAAATGCATTCACTGTCCATTGTAATATGCCCCTGTGTTTTTCAAAATTCAAATTGAAACGTATGTTATATGCGTTTATATCTAACATTACGAGAAAGTCATAACACCGCCTGCGATAAAACCACTTTACATGTGTTGCGCACAGACAGTTAATGACATGCATAGTAGACGTATGTTAAACTACTTGCAAATCCTGTTAAAAGGCAAAAATACTATCTCGTACACGGCTCCTGTTACAAAAACAGTTTAAATAAACGTATTTATCGTACGAGTGCCACGGGCAACATTGATGAAGCATTTGGCAGTGTTAAAGTGGAGGTGTGAAAATGAAACTAAATCAACCCCCTCTCATATTTACATAGCACACATTAGTGCATATAAAAAGAACACTTGTTTTCACGCGGTAATGTTAACTGTCACAGGGATAGTATTACATATTTATTCAAATTATGTTCAGACTGCCTGTTTTGTAATTCTCTGCTAACATGCACTCTCATCATTAGAAGTGAAAGCATAATGCTCCTTCTATTTTCATTTAATGTCCCATTTTTTTCCTTTAGAAATCTACTTACCGTATACTACTAACAAAAATTATCACTATCTTAGCTTACTTCCAATAATTATTCGTAGACCAGCAGCGACTTTTAACGCCTAGGAGTGATACAATTATCAAAGTTTAATTCTAAAACTAATGATTCCCAAACTGTACACCACGGCTCCCTACTCCACGTAATAAGGTGCCAAGGGCACGGCGCACTCAAGGTTGCCTAACCGTCTGTAAATTCCACAGACGTCACTACCCTTTTATGTGTAACTATATCCATCTCAGAGAACTGCGCGCTCCTCCCCTATGATAGCGCTGACAGTCCATGCTAAAATGGCCTTGAATTTTACTGCAGCAGGAGCACCCCCCCACGCATTGCAATCCTAAAAAAAGCTTCCTACCTCAATGAACAGAAGACATTGTTTTAGATAAAAAAAGTAAAAACACCATCAAGGCTTATTATGAAACAGTTTCTGTTAAAAAGTCTATGAATGAAAATTATTAAATCAGATTAACGTTCTTTCATTGTCTCATAAATTTTACACAGCAATATTTTAATTAACATATTCAACAATTCCATGGTTACTGCTTTTCAACTTAAAGGTACTAGCACCTATTCTGAAAGGCAATAGTCTTTGCTTCTTCTTTGTATGAAAGTATTTGTTAAACTACATATCTACATGCAATAAGACATACAACATACCTCCAGTCGCGCACCACACTATACTACACGCATATTTCTAGTTTAGGTGCTTTCATCTGCATACAGAATAACATCCAACACCTTCTTTAAAAAAACTCCTTACTTTTAAAAAACAGTGCTGAAAGTCAAGGGCAGATTACCAAAGTGGGCATGCGGACATGGGCCAAAAGGCCAGTGCCTCGTGACCCTCTGTAGACCGTTTTTTTGTCCCCTGCCCCAGTCCACTTAGAGTACACTTGAAAAGGGGAGAAAATAAAAAGCCGACCCACAGAGTACACAGAGACAGACTGCGAAAATGAAACCAGCCTCCCTGTGCGACCGAACACCCCTGCCCTACCAAACAATGAAGCTGATGCTGGGCTGGGGAGAGCTCATTGTTACCAAGAATCGACCTCCCTGGGGGGGCAGTTGTTTCTGAGACCTTTCAGACATTTTCACCTCGGCCCTCCTGGGGCTCAAGCGGCCCATGCAGCAAGTTTCTAAAACAAACAAAAATGAGAAGTTGCATACACTGTGATGCCAACAAAAAGTGAAGTGTACTAGTAACAAAAGAGTACTATCCACAAGTACATAGATAATACTACATTAAATGGTAAACACTCAATCTGCTACAACACACTGGGAGGGCACTTCCCATGCACCAGCTACACCTCAACTTTCCCCTGCCTACCTGACTATGTTTTGTGCTCCCCTGCCAGGATATTTTGCCGAGCCCTGGAGGCCTAATTAATTAACTAATTGCAGGAGCCTTACCTCTCTTCAAGTAATTCTAAGCTGAAGGCCTGGGAAGGACTAAGGGAGTTTATCTCCGCTTTTTTGGCTTTAAAAGCCAAGAAAGCGGAGTTAAAATTATCTCCCTATTACCTAGCTGTCGCTAACACCAGTTAGCGACAACTAGTAGGAGATAGCGACCATCTTGGGCCCCACTTTGCATGTCAGTGATATTTATCACTAATGACATGCAAAGTGGGCGTGCCAAGATGTTAGCGACTGGAAACAGTCGCTAACATTGCTATCTCCTATTACCAACTTTTGGAGATATTTGCGCTAAGCGCGAATATCTCCAAAAGCTAACACCTGCCCTGAGCAGTTCTTAGCCATGTTATCCAATGGGAGGTGGATAACATGGCTAAGAGCATTAGCTCGGTAATGCATGAATATCGCTGACTTTTCAGCGATATTCATGCATTGCGGCAGTTTTTTATCGCATTTGCGATAAACCTTGGTAATACCAAGGTTTATCTGCCATAAAAATCGCCGCAGCTCAGCGGTAAATCTTTGTCTCTAACCAAGCAATAGCGATAATTATCGCTATTGCTTGGTAATATGCCCCTAAGTCGGTTAGTAATAGCGCCGGCTTCTTTGCTTTTCAAATGCTTCTGTGTTAAAGGGCTGAAATAATTTTGTGACAGTAAAGGGCCTTGCTATTTGTTTTAGTTGCTCACCATGTTACCATTGTCACCTTGGTCTTGTGTGCTATGGAACAACAGTTTCCTCCCACTTTCATGCCTTGTATATGCAAATGGTGTTTCATAAAAGAGCACGCCCCTTGAATGTGGACCACACCCATTAAATATGGACCATGTCTCATGAATTTAGCCCACTTTTTTTGTCACTGCCCGGGAAGATATGAAATCCCAATCCGACCCTACGTAAAGCCATGAAAACAACAACACTTACATTCACATTTTGCAATGTTATCTTTATATGTCAATTATATTAAATTTCACAGACAAACAAAGCAAATCCCAATATAGTTATTATCTATAATTAATTGTCACTAACTGGTGTTAGCATCAGCTACATACTACTGAGACAATTTTATTTGCACTATCTTGCCTTTTAAAATTAAAAATACAGAATAAAACTCCCTTGATAATTTCCTGAAAAGTTCTGTAATACATTACATTTACCAGTAATTTTTTTACACATCAACATTAGTAAACTGAGTGACTGAAATGTTGCTCATTTCTTACAGTAATTTGTTTAGACACTCCTTGTAACTGTGCAGCTGATCCTCCATGGAAATGCTTACATAAAACACAACACTAGTATGACCAGGATACTCAAAGAAATAACACAGGGTTTAAAAAGAATTTTTATTATTTATACTTACCTAAGAAATAGTAATAAATGAAAATTTTTAAATATTTGAAAAACATGGTATCTGTGAAGGAAAAGTAAAAATATGGTTATAGTGTTATTTCATTAAACAAAGCTAAGTAGAATTGATTTAACCAAAAAGTGAAAAAACAAAAAACAGAAGGACAGAAAGAGACCGAGACAGAATATTTTGAAAGAAATAAAAGAACTCAAAGAATCACAGTCTGAAGCAAAGTAAACTGATAGCCAAAATGAGAGTATGATTAGTGATAATACACAAAGCAAACAATCTCTGAAATAAACAGAGTAAGAGTACCTAAATATCTTAAAGAGAAAGATAAAATAAAGAATCAACACTAAGAGAAAAAGAGTCAAAAGGTAGAGTAACAGAAGATGAATAAAATACAAACAAACATGTAGTATAACAGAGACATATGAACAAAAATAAAGTAGGGTGAGAAAACTAAACTATAGATTTTAGATTGGAAATTATTCATAAATAAAGATAGCAGAGAAAGGGAAAAAATTGTAAGATATAGTAAGAGAAAGAAATTAAGATTCAGGAAAGAAAGCCAATAAAAGATCAATGAAGGTGACTCTCTGTAAAGCAAAGTAAGTTAGAAACTGAAGGCATAGAAAGACTGAATAGAATGCTAACAAAAAAGATGTAAAAGTAAAAGCATGAGTTAAAGAAAATAACCATATCTAAACACCATTATCAAAGGAAGAGGATGAAGAAAATTAGAGTAAGAGATAGATACCCAAAACGTTCAGATATGATTAGTTGTGCTTACCTTAAAAATGTAATTTCTGTGGAAGACAATAAAGAAATCTGTTATAATACATACTTCTAAATCAAATGTAACAAAATATCTTAAATAACATATTTACTGGTTTATTTTTGCTGTCTTCAGATAAATTGATTTTCACTATAAACAGTGATTTCAATAGTGATCATCATGTAACAGCGGGGAAAAAAAAACACAATCAAAATGATTGTATTTAAAAAACCCATAAAAGATCTCTATACATACTATAAATACTTAGAAAAAAACATGTCTTAAATGTTTTTCTCTAATTCGCAATTTCTTGAGTAAGTACACCACATATTTCACAATTATAAACTAACTAAAGTATAGCAGTTACTTTAAAATACCACTCCACAAATAACCGTGCATCTATATTCTTAAAACATTTATCTGAAGTCAACATTTTGATTACTCATTATTTTCCACATGTCCAAATACTATCAGATAAGTCCTTTTTTTTGGAGTACCTCTCAACAAACTCGCGAGTAAGTATGTTCTAGAAACATTTATCTGTATTCCACATTAATATATCTCATACATTTCAGCAAGGCCAAATGGTATGAGTTAAATCATTTTTTTGGAGTACATCTCCACAAACTTCCAAGTAAGTATATTCTAAAAACATTTATCTTAAGTCAACATTTCCATATCTCATTGTTTTCCGTATTGCAAAATAGTATAAGTTAATTCCAACGTCTCGTCTTCCAGAAACATTAATGAAACCTTACCTGATGCTATCACTTTGTCACATAATAGTTTCATTTCCATATTTGAACACCCTTAATCACATCATATTTCTAAAGGACACATTTTCATATCTTTACAGTATTACTCTGAGTCGTCCAACTAATTTCACTGAAATTTTGGTTGCAAAAATATCAGATAAGAATTTCTTAACACAGAAGGCAAACGTTTCTTAAAACTTAATTGACTATCATTGCACAGCGTCCAACCAGTTGCACTCTTCAAATAAGCTATGTAATGTCCTGATGATATAGATGCCCCTTCATGAAAAATAATTGCTACAGTTACAAATGTTCTTCTAGAAATTAATATTTGAGAAGCCACAAAATTTTGAATTAAAGTTGACAATTTAGTTCCGTCAGCTCTGCATCGTTGAAGCATTAAAATAAGATATTGTCCAAATCTATGAATAAATAACGTAGATAACATTTCTGAATTACATTGAGAACAGACCATGTTCTGATATGCATCTTTAACTAGTTATTAAAGGACACTGTTTTACAATCTGGTAATGTTAAATATATAAATCTTTCTGTGTGTATGTCAGTACTACTTGTAAATGAGCAATTATCACAAATATGTTCCCATTTATAAGAAAGGCTGAATAGACTATCAATACCTACACCTTCTTCTTCCAAAACTGTAAGCATATACATAATGAATTCCTGACAATCTTGCTGAATATTCTGAGAAAATTGATTTATTTCTGCACATATGTCTAAAACATTCCTTACTTCTGAAACACTTGCTACTTCACTATTACCACTAGTACATTTTTCAAGCACAGAATTTAAAGAACAACAAAATGTCTGCTCCTGATTTTCTCTAATCTGTTCCTGTAACCTTTTTAGAAAAAAACCACATTAACCACTGCATTTGCATAGCAGTTGACACCAGACCTATTTTCAAATTTAAATCCAACAATCTCTGTAGAACTTATGTTTTTCTTACTCTTATCAATGGCAGTCTCATCTTTTTTTCTTCTTTTCTCTAAAACTTCACTACATTGTTTCTCATTTCTCCTTTTCTGACCTTTTTAATTAAAGGATATTGAGGTAAATGTGGAGCATATTCTCTTCTTAACCTATTATACTCCTGTACACATTTTAAATCTGCACTGATCTTTGTCTCATCAAAATCAATTAGATAAAGCCCAGATAAAGTTCTAACTCATGATAAAGCAACATACCCCATACCCTCTCTGAATACACTATTTCCAATATTTACCAAAGCACAATCTACACTTAAACCTTGCGATTTGTGAATAGTCACTGCATATGCCAAACAAACTGGAAATTGTTTCCGACGGACATACAAGTCTTTTACAAGTAAAAAACGACTTGAGCAGCGACTGATTAGTTGAACTTCCTCAATTTCATCAAATTTTATTCGTAAAAATTCAATCTCATCTATATTTGGGTAATTTACAAAACTAACAACATTACCCATTGCTCCATTCACCAGACCTCTTTCTACAAGTAAATTTCTCCGTAAAATAATCCGACAATTTAAACATACATACAGATTCTTCTCTAAACCAGCAGTTTTAGATATAGATGTCTGTAGACTATCCAATTTTAACTTGAAATTATCAGACAAAACAATAGTACTTCCTTCATACTCTATTTTATCTTTTGCTTCCAGTTTCTTAATTTCTTGATTTTCCAACTTCAACATTTTCTCATTGAAAACTGAGCATTCTTTTAGAGTTGGCATCAAGCATATAACTGACTTATCTTTTACCTCTTTACTATATATTTTTTCTGGTACATTTTCTTCATTGGGAAACAACTTACATATTAATCGAGTTTGTAGAGTTTCTTTTGCATCTTCAGTTAGTCTTCCAATCCTTATATCTTGAAGAATATCTCCATATTTAGTATCCTTTGCTTGTCGCATATTTTGAATCAGTTCAGTATATTTGAAATGTGACCATATATTTACATTTCCAATACTGCCAAGGCACTTTCTGGTGTCTTCATGTGTCAGAGTTTCAAATACAGATTGTCCTTTTACAGGAGTTAGTTGCAGTAGGTCTCCAAAAACTATGACATGTTTCCCTCCAAATAAAACATCATAGTCAGTTTTAAGTATCTGCTGCATTCTTAAATGTACAAAAGCAAGCATTAAATTGGATACCATGCTTACCTCATCAATAATAAGAAGTTTAATTTCTTTAAGAACTCTTGAAACTTCATAACAAGCATCTCCAGATAGCTTGTGATATTGTAATTTGTTTTCATGTTCAACTGGCAGCATCAATAAACGATGTAAAGTAATACCTTTAATATTATGTGCTGCCAATCCTGTTGGAGCTGTCACCACACAAGATAATGATGACTGAGTTTTTTGCTGTAGATATGCAGTAATTCCTTTTATAAGAAAACTTTTCCCTGTACCAGCTTCTCCACTTACATATAGTCGAATAGGTAGAAATGACATACATGAGCATTCTTTTTTCTCATGACGAAAACCATGCTCAATGTGCTCTGTCACTTCCACATATATTTGTCTTTGCTCAAGATTAAATTCCTTCTCCAAATCTTCTAAGTTTATTACATCCTCTTGAGCTTGCTCCATTGCTCTTTCCACCTCATCCATGGCAGTGGCTGCTTCATTTCGGATAATTGGTTCTCCCAGTGGATCCTGACTCAACGATGCTGAACTTTGTGTTTCTTGTGAACTTTCTCTAGCCATCTCCGCTGCAATTGTTGCTTCTTGCTCTATTTCGTCGTTCAACATTTTCAGATAATTACTAAAAGCAGGACATTCTATACTACTTTTAGATGCATTAAAAGAATCTTCATAACTTATAAACTCTCCAAGTAGTTCCTCTTCGGTACGCCATGGTTTAAAGAGTTGCAAAAGAGCTAAATAGTAAAATTCTCTTTTGTCTGGATTTTTGCAACTCAGTTTTCGGTGATTAATCAAATGTCCTTTTGTTTGTTTCACCAGACATCCTTCTTGTCCAATTACAGCGTAAATACCTTTTTCAACATTTTCTCTAATATTCCTTTTAAATGTGTATTTTTCAAGAACTTCATACAGACAAATATTTTCTAGCAGAGTACTTCTATTTGGATAGTATGTATCCAACATCTTTGTTTTCAAAATGTCTGTACTATTGGGTTCTTTCTGTGCTAAATATTCAATTTCTTGCACAGTTTTCAATATACGGTTTCGTGTTCCTGCTAGACCTAAACTCACCCACAGGATACTTCGAGATTTCGCATAAAGACTTGCTGATGACAATCGATCACAGCATTCATATGCTCCAATTTCTCGATGTGATAACATCTTTAAACTGTATGTATACAATTTCTTGCTTAGGCTCTTTTCATGAGAAATATCTTCCCACATCTCCTTCAATTCCGTCTTTTCAGATTTTGTGATGTAAGACGTTACATATCGAGCCACAGCAATAGAGTTGTCCGCAACATATTGTATATCCATGTTGGCCTTCCACATGGACAAAATGACAGGGTTGTAGTCATTTATATATTTGGACTCTTCTCCTCTTCTTAAATTATAAGTATTTTTGGGTGATCTTCTAGTGATGTTATGTCGCAAAGATGACATCAAATTATTCACTCTTCCTTTTGAAAGTACTGGTCGTGCAAATCCAAAACGACATTTTGTATAGAACTTATCCTTTGTTTTGAATTTGCGCAGACAATACTTTCCACAATGATGTCTTTGAAACCGTAACACTTTTCCTCTTAAGTCTTTATCACTTGTACTGTTAGGTATGTCACAAGTGGCATATTCCTTAATAAAAGACAGTACAGTTTCATCTGAGTCTTTTCCAAATTTGGGAGCATCCTTGATCCATAGTAACATATGAATATGTGGAGCACCTCTAGCTTGATACTCTTTTCTCCAGAAGAAATCCAAAACTTCACCAAGCGGTGGATTCTTCTTGTTTGTAAGAAACTACATCATTGCTTCAAATCGATGATTAAAATATCGGCAAACATTAACTGGATCCAACGAACACAATTCTCCTGGTGTCTTTTAGTTTATATTTTCAATATTTACATTCGCCTCTTGAAGATATTCAAGTAAATCTTCCCAGGCGTACTCTGCACAGCTTAGAGTTACAAACCATGTTGGTGCTCCCAAGTTTCGTAGCATGCATTTTAAATCTCCGTGACGACGGTACCAATATTCATTAGTACCACGCTGACATGCCATTAAGTTAATTAGATGAGCATCCAAAACACTATCTTTCTGATGCACTTTATCCATGAAATCCTTAGCTGAAACATTATGTAGATGCACTCCACTTTTTAAGACATGGTTTACTGCATAAGAAAGACCAGATAAGTCACTCTCAAAGAGAAGATGAAACAAATATGGAATACATTGACGAAATCTGGGATCTTCTGCATATAACCTTGTTGTCCGGTACTCAGATGCAGGAATCTGCATAGCACGATCATCATATCGCGCACCATCACCTGTTGGGAATAAGTGTGGGAAACAACGACCTTCCAAACTTTTTTCCCACACACTAATAGGACTTCCTTCTGCTTTTTTCATCTGAAATAACTCAATTGCATTCCCCAATGCTTCTTTGGAATGCAGTGGATGAACACTGTAATGTTCATAAATTTCTTCACTTCTGGACATGTCGACTTTTTCAATTTGTCCAGTAGAGAAATCATTATTCTCTTCATCACTTACATCTTCTTGTTCTACATACATATTTTTATAGTATTTATTGTTTTTAACTAAATACAACGTTGCCTTCTTCACTTTCCTAACATCCACTAAATCTTGCCAGATTTTCTTACTCTTTGTAGGTACACCATTAACTAGAATAACAAGAGGATCCTCTTCTACATTCTCAATACCAATTGTCTCTATATTTTTCTTTAAATCAAGTGGCAAATATACAACTCTACCCTTTAATCCTCTTTGTAAATCTGTAGGATTTAATTTCCCAGTCTTAGGCTCCATACGAACAATAGCCTGAAAAGGATGTACACATTGAATCAAAATAGTTTCATAAGTATTTAAATCCTTCAGTTCCGATGGAATATTTATCAACTCAAGATTATTATGAACACCTCTAGCAGGCATTTTATTTTCATTTAATTTATTATAACAATATTTACAAATACGTTGTTCATAACCCAAATCAAAATAGTTTTCTACCAGCAAATAAGTTGCAAACTCTCTCCACTGAGTATTATCTTCATCTTCACTTTTTAAATATAAATCAACTAACCTAGTTTGACTTTTGTAATGAATGCGTCGACAACACACACAAGTGAAATTTGGTTTTTCACCTGCAATGACCTTAAATTTTGTTATTTCCTGTTCAAATTCTTCAGTATTAAAATGTTCAACATTTTCTAACACATTTCCTTCTATAACTACATCAGTTTGTACATTCTCTTCACGTCGACCAAAATAACTTACCTCAATCTCTGCACAAATATGCTTCACATCTAATACACATCCATGTAAAAGAGCACTATTTAACTCTTTCAATTTAAGTGCTGGACTTTTTGCATAATACATATTTCTGACTAATTTTCTCATTTTGGTATGATGCACTGCTAACATCCTAAAATGGTGAAAAACACTCTGGCATATTTATTTTGAAAGACAAGCCAAAGAATGTCCTTGCAAACCTATTTTTTCTCTCACTCTGCACCGATCTAATTCTTGCAACAGTACAATTTTTTTCTTTAAACTTTCCTTAGTGTACTTACGTAAGAAATTGCGAAAGAAATCAATTGAATCCTGTCGCACACTGTAAATACTGCTACAATTCCAACTATAAACAGGAGCATGAACAGATCCCTGTAAAACTTCTCCACCTATTTCCCCTTCTGTATTTCTGACCTCAATTTTCTCTTTCTCAATAGGACAGCCATCCTTTACTTCATACGCTCGACCACTGGTGTCAACTGCATGCAACAACTCGTTACTTTGAAAGTAACTCTCTTCATTAAAAAATGGCTCAGAGTTTGAAGTATGCATCCATTTACCAGAAAAGATTTTACAAAAATTACTTCTATTTATGTGTCTCTTCCATTTACTCTTAGCTTTTAAAACTCTAATTGCCTTATTTAGTGTATTTATTCTTTTCAGCACTAAAATAAACAATTTTTTTTTCGTCTCGAACGCATCATCCACAACGTCCTCTATATATTTTTTTTTCTTATAAAAAGCAGATTTCCTTTTAGAAACTTTTTCCTTTTGTAATAAATTCATAACAACTCTCTTACGAAACATACGTTTCTTTATTTCCGCAAATTGATTTGTACGTCTTTTACTGTACATATTTTCTTCACCACTCTTTTCCAACAGTTTTCTTTTTTTGTCCATTTCTCCTTGTAGATCCTGAAAACTGTTTTTCCTTAGCAATATTATCCAATTGACTTTTTCTCTGACACAATTTTTTTAAAAATTCCTTACTGCTCTTACCAGGAGCACTCTTGTTTTTGTCCGTCCTTTGTTGTGTACGTAAATCTTGTCCCTCTTTTCTCTTCAAATGGTATGTCTTTTTATACAGCTTTCTTTTCTCATTTCTCGTCGGCATACTGATTGATGTTTCTGATGTCAATGATAACCTGTTTTGAAAAAAGTTAAAAAATATTATAGACCCCTACTTCCATATACCATACAAATTATAAGCAATACTTGATTTTATAACTTGAATAAAGACAAAGAAACAGTCTCTGGTCAGAGTAGCAAATCCTAAATTGAATATTGTATCTAAATTTGTGACACTCCATATCTATGTTATCCTTACACATGTTTTGTTTTATTTATTTTTCTTGAGACATATAAGTACTATTCTGACTTTCAAGCATTGTCGATGTTGCTAATACTTTTTATTTTTATAACTTTAATCTTTTATCCACCTTTGCACAACTTTTACTGTCATTCCTAAAAAAGAGAATAATTATTAAGAGTACAACAATAATATTTTTAATTTTTTTTATTTAATCATAAATAATTGTATCCATTTAATAATTCATATTCTCGAATCACATTTAGCATTATTTCATCTGATATTTCATTGTTATTTTCCTCTTCCACATTCTCTTCTTCCACCATCTCTAAGTATGCACTGTCAAATGTGCTGTCCAAAAAGTCCTCATTTTCAGATGAAATCTCATCCTCAAATACTCCTTCAAGTATTTCTTCTAGGACTTCTTGTGCCATTTCAAAATTGATATTCTCATTTTCATTCAAATCTTCCATGTTTTTATTATTTTTCTATTTTCTGTCTCCTTTTAAAAAAATATAAAGACTAGATTATATATTTTTTTATAATTAGTTAACCAATGATTACCTTGAGTAATCTTTTCACTACATACCCTTTCATACTTTTAAAGTCATTAACTACATTGATTATTATAATACCTTCATCTTTATTTTATTAAGAAACAGATACTTTTATCCTAGAGATTAACAGGTTTCTATTTAATTTTGTAAATTACAATTGTGCTACAGAAATATATTTCACTGTGAAATTTGCTTTCTGCATTTCAGGCTGTAGAACTATTTAAACACTTTCTAATTTTATTGTACACATCTATTTTTAACTTTACCACTATAAACTGTCATTCAAACTGTATGCAAAGTGAAAGAATAACTCACAGTATACCAATTAAACAATCACTAAACCGATTGCTACTTCCCACAGAGGCAGTTGCTTTTACCTTTAACAACATACTCGTCATGTAAATTTTATCTAATGTAAAACATTTCATCATAATCATATGAAACCACAATGAGTCGCAACTCGTGGAGGCAATTATGGTGCGTCAGGGAGACAAAGAGAGAAAGATCTTTGCTGGAGGGACCTAAAAACCAGGCTACAGATAATATGTAGTAAATACATAATTTAATTATTTAAATAAATTTTGCAGTGTGCACTACATTCCAAATTGCGATGCTGTGTACACTGCAAAAATTATTTTATTAATTAAAATATATACTTTCCTACATTTATCTATGTATCATATTTTAGATCTCTGTACCCTACACCTCCCCCTACCTCGCTCCCAGGCCCTACCATTACTCCCTCGATGGAGTCCGACTGACCTCATCATAATACACTTCTGCAAATGCATATAATAGAATGCAAATAGATAGTACAGTCACAAAAATGCATCCGAATTGTCCATCACGCCAACAGCCATATCATAATATACCTCTATAATTACTCAATCATTACTGTACACAAATGATACAGCATAAAGTTGAGAGTTAATGATGACTTAGCCAAAATTAACCAAGGTAAACAGCAAACTCTTACAGTCAAAGAATAGATAAACCCAAACTGTATATAAAATAACACATGAACCTGGCCAATCAAAAGATGGTAACAATTGAGTATAAAATTGTATTTCATTTTTTTTTTATTTTTTTTTTATTTTGGCAAGTTCAGACAAATAACATAAATTGCTCAGAGTAAACAATGCAGGATAAATCTTAAATACATATCATATGTTGCAGTATAGTATCTAAAATATAATCATTCGCCAGTTATAAATATAATAAGGGAACAAAAGTAAAAACAGCCAAAACTATATATATTTTATCCATGTTAGATAGCAACATTATTCTAAGCCAGCAAAGCGGAAAATCATATAGTCCATAAGGAAGGAAGGTAGAGCGAGAGGTAGCGCAGTAAGATAAAACAAATCATACATTTAAATCAAGATTTCCACTTTCAGAATCATACCACTTAGTAATGGGCTCCCACAGCTGTTTACCTATTGCCCTCATTTTCCTACCTCTTGTGGCATAAATTGCGATTTCCTGTTTATAGATGGCAATAAATCGACTAAGCCACATATGAAAGGTAGGGGGGTCTGCATCTTTCCATCTGCCTGCCAATATTATCCGAAGTACAGCATACCCCAGAAAGAGTACCGCCTGTTCTTCCCTATTGTGATCCAGGGATTCATCATGGCCTAATAAATACAACGTTGTAGAGTCTCTTACCCGATGCCCAAAAATTTGGGCCCAGTACTCTAGTATCATAACTTTAATTGGAGCCAATGAAGGACATTCGGAAAACATATGCAAGAGGTTTGCAAGTGGTTGTTTACATCTAGGGCAGTTGTCATCAGTTCTCAGCCCCCAAGCAAATAATTTTGCTGGTGTATAGTATAAATTGTATATGGTTTTATAATATTGGGCCTTTAAATTAGAAGCTATAAAGAGCTTTGCTGAAAGAGCTAGTGAGAGATCAATATCTACGTCGGGGTTTGCTAGTTTCAAGGCCCAAGATTGTTCCGTACGCTCGAGGTCATCTGGAGTATTGGTCATAAACATCTGATATAAAACCCCAATTCTTGTAGAGTTTTTCCCTATACTGTCCAATAATGGTATGTTATCTAGTAGAATTTTTGGTGTAGTATTGCAAATACTGGATGATATTTGATAAAATTTTAGAAAATCGCAAAACGGAATGTTGTATCTTTCTTGAAAGGAGTCAAAAGATGATGGAATGCTATGGCCAAAAAAGTCACCTATTGTATTAATTCCAAGGAGCTCCCATCTCTTAGATCTAATGTCGTTAAAAATGGGGGGGATAATCTTACAGTGCCATAGTGGTGTATATTTCGTAAATGTAGGAATACCCATATGTTTGCAGATAGCTTTCCATACTGCTCGTGCATCTAAAACTGTTTTTAATTTAATTTTTTTGTAGTATGACGGTTCTACCTGTCTTAAAAACAGCCCCTTATATTTCTCCCCCAAGCTAAGCTCGTATATCGATGGAATATATGGGGCTAAAGCAGTTGAAACCTCAGGTTTCGCGGTCAAAAGTGGGTCCATATATTGCACTAATGTTGCCCAAAAATATAATCTTAAATTTGGTATAGCTAGGCCACCTCTATCTTTAGGTAGCGCCAGCAAAGGGAGGGCCCGTCTTATTTTTCCATAACTCCAAATAAACTTCGAGATAAGGGAATCAATACTCTTGATAAAATGTTCTTCAGGCAATACAGGGATTGCTCTAAAAAAATATAGCACCCGTGGAAATAAGTTCATTTTAACATAATTGGCCCTACCGATTATCGACAGATGCAGGTTATCTATCCTTCTTAGATCTACTTTAATTCTATCAATAAGAGGGGAGTAATTTAGATCGCTAATCTTGCTTACTTCCGTAGAGAGGCATACTCCTAGGTATGTAGCTTGTTTTACCCTGAGTTCATTTTCGTAATGAGTGTTATTAGTTGCTAATACCATCGTTTTGTCGCTATTCAAAGAGTACCCTGAATATAGCCCAAATGCCTGAGTAATTGCCTCAATTTCAAGGATTGCCTCAGAGGGATTAGTGGTTATAACAGCGACATCATCTGCATATGCCAGGATTTTCGTGGAAAAAGACCCGGTAATGACTGGTTGGATTGCGGGTGACATTAATAGCTTCTGAATAAGGGGATCAATATAAAGGGCAAATAAAGCCGGGGAGCATGGGCATCCCTGCCTTGTGCCTCTTTGAACCTTGATAAACTCCGACTCATTGCTTCCTATAGTGATTTTGGCTGTGGGGTTGAAGTATATGGCTTTAATGGCATTAATAAAGTTGTTACCAAAATTCTTACTTTTCAGAATGTTCCAAAGAAACTGCCATGATACTCGATCAAATGCCTTCTCGGCATCGAGGAGGATCATCGACATCTCTCCCCCCGTGGCGCCCATGATGTTGAATAGGGTTATGGCTCTCCGAGTATGGTCTGTGGTATCTTTGCCAGGGATAAAGCCGTGTTGCCAGGGGGACACAAGATGCTCGATGACCCCACTCAGCCGGTTTGCGAGTATCTTAGCGTAAAGCTTCGAGTCGGAGTTGATCAAGGATATGGGCCTGTATGAAGAAGGTAGATGAGGTGGTTTACCCTTTTTATGAAAAATTATTATAGTTGTTTGCTTCCATGACTCTGGAGGAATTGTGTGATATTGTACTCCAAGAAAGAGATCAAGGAGGAAGGGGGTTATTTGATCACCAAGGATTTTGTAGAGATCCAATGGAATTTTGTCTGGTCCAGCCGCTTTGCCGTTAGCCAGCTCAGCTAAAGCAATCTCGACTTCAGTGAGCGTGATTTCTCTATCAAGATTGGCCTTGGTCACATCATCAATAGTTTTATGTATACCTTGGCCTGGGAGCCAATTATTTAAAAAAGTTGTTATATCGCTATTGGGGTGTGAAATATCGCTGTCGTAAAGCTTTTGGTAATATTTCTGGAATACTCCAACAATCTCTTTAGAGGTTGTATGATCATTACCCTCATATTCAATCTTTTTAATACTGCCCGATGATTGTTTTTGTCGGGTACGTAATGCTAACTGCTTTCCCACGTTTTCTCCTGCTTCATACAATTTAGTTTTATTTGCCTGATAAGTTTCGGCAGCTTTTTGAATGAGCATACTATTGATCTCGTTTTTAAGTATCGTTATTTTGTTTAGAGTTTTTCCAGGATCTGAAGTAGAATCTACTTGGCCTCTTTGAGCCTGATTTATTTGGGAAGCGTGATAAGTCTCGAGAATCGAGAGTTCTTTCATACGTTGTATATTGATTTGTTTTTCATTCTTTCGTTTATTTGCTACAAATGAAAGGGTTTCTCCCCTCAATGCTGCTTTAAAACAATCCCATACTATTAAGCGGGGCGCGCTGAACTGGTTACAGTCAAAAAAGGATTCGGCCCATGATTTTATATAGGTTATATATTCCTGATTGACCAATAATTTCCTGTCAAAGGTCCATTGAGTCTGTGGCTTGACCATGCTAATAGTATCGAAAGTGATAGTCAGCGCATTGTGATCTGATATTATTTTCGGGGATTTAGTTATTTAGATAATATCCGCCTTCTCTATGGATGACATAATATAATCGATTCTAACGTATTTATTATGGGGAAAAGAGAAGTATGTAAAGCCATCTGTGTTTGGTCCCCGAAGCAGCCCCCAGATATCCACTAGGTTATGGCTTTTCATCATCTGCCTTAATGCGCTGTATACCTTCGGCTTACGCCCTTTATACTTTACAGACGGGTCGTTCTCTGCGGGCAGCCCCATATCAATATTAAAGCCCCCGCAAAAAATCAGAGGGCCGACCCAAGAAGCCAGTTCGATTTCAAGTTCCCGAAAAATATCTGGGTCATCTAAATTGGAGCCATAGATTACACAAATAGTAATACCTAACTGCAGCTGAACTATGACCCATCTGCCATGTTTGTCGGCCAGTTTTCGAATTGGAGTACCTATTATAGGTTTAGCTAGGATGGCTACCCCTCTAGTTTTTGATGTCTGGGATGTAGTAGCAATGAGGTTATAACCGGGTATTGTGAGTAAATCTCTGTCTGCATATGATATATGTGTCTCTTGTAAGCATATTATTTCAACTGGGTTCTGACGTGTCCATTGGAATAGTTGGACCCTTTTATTTTTTTGATTAAGGCCTGCAATATTCCAGGTGCATAAGCTTATTCTCCCCATTTATTGACATGAAAGTCTAGCCCAGATTTAGCATATAGGAACCTTGCGACACTAAAGTTCTCAACCTGCTTAATACAATTTTGCTTTTTACTTTGGTTATGCTGATTATGCTGGTTTATATCGAACAATAAATGTAGTGTACATCTCAGCTTGCGTCCGTATTTGCCAATTTTCTTGCACTTCCCCCCCCGCTGCACCCCCTTCCCCCCCTTGACCACCACCCCCATTCCCAACCCCCACCCCCCAGACACCACCCTTTGAGGCATATAGACTCTAGCTAGAGTCTGTAGTGATGGAGAAACACCCCCCACGCTTTGCCATATTATAACTTTTGTGTTTATCTAATGGCGCATGTGTGGGCTAGTGAAGAATTACAACAAGAAGTTTAATACAATAAGGGTTATCCAATCTAAGACCTTATTGTGCCCACTGAGATGAAATAAAGAAGCCCATAAGTGCTGAACAATAGATTATTATAACAGAAATAAAGGCATCGTATTCCTGACCTAGGTGATTAGCATGGAAATAAAGATAGGTGCCAAAATTAGAGCTAGGTAATCTCTTTAAATATGTTTACGCCTTCTATGTTATAAGTCATAGCCCACCTACTACGAATTAAGGGGGAGAAAAGGAAAAAACATAGTAAGCACTGATCACTAATCACTGACCTTTATCATTATCTCATATTCCCATATTTAGGTCAGACTGTCTAAGAAGGCTTTCGCCTTAATTTCAGAGGTGAAAATTTTTACCTGACCCTTATATACAATTTTAAGCGTGGCAGGGTTGTTCAAGTAAACCTTGGCATTTTTGTCCATAAAGGGTTTAATTAACTGACGGAGCCGCCATCTCCGCTCCACAGTTGTGTGACAAAAATCCGGCCTAGCAAAGTACGAAATATCGCCTCGAGACCGATGTGCATCGGGCCTCGCCTTCTCGGCGATAGTTTGGCGCAAAAGAAAATTGCCAAAGTATACCAGTATTGCTCTGGGGTATTTGCTTTGCGAGTTATTATCCCGTAGTGTAAGCGGGGTTCTGTGGACACGCTGGACTTCTAGCTCCCAATTCCAAGAAGATAGTTCGGGAAATGTATCCTTGAAGAGCTGAAGAACAAAACCGCGTATATTGTCTCCTTCGCTTTTCTCCGGAACCCCCAAAATCCGGAGGTTGTTGCGGCGCATGCGATTTTCCATCTCCTCGAGTTTCCACCTTACATCGGTCAGTTCAGCCTCATGGGCATCAACCTGTTCTTTCACCACCGTTGCTTCAGCCTCATTGACCACTATCCGGTCTTCCATATCTGCCATTCTTGCATTGGAGGCCGCTACAGATTTGGAGAGCTTTCGTACCACGCCTTGTACCTTTTGTAGGGCTTGCTGCGCCTTCCGACCATCTTTTGAGGTTTGCTCCCTATGGGAGGCAATCGCCTGCAGCACAGTGTCCAAATTGTATTTCAAAATACATATGTACTACAAGCATGTTTAGATATGTTTAAAGTACAAATTAAAACCGTTATGTATAACAGAAGCAGTGTTCATTTTTTTTTTTAAAACATGCATATTATGATAATCTTCTCACAAATAACTTATCATTTTAATTTTATCAACTCACCTGTAAAAAAAGCTTTTCTGTTTCTATACTGTCACGTTCAACGTCAGGTTATTGCTTTTCAGCACCAAACACTCTCTAAAAAAAATACACAACTGAATTTTAGTTAACATAATACACACATATATATTTCACAACATACACCCATTTTACCAAATATCATACCTATCATATACATTCCTTAATTTTCTATCCAATATATATCATAAAGTCTATGTTTAAGAAGCCTTATTTATGTAATCTTTGCGCCACCGGTGCGTCACTGTTTTTCATGTTAAAAATAACGCACGGGCGGCGCAACACCTTCATAAATAAAGCCCAAGATATCTTTGTGAACAACATTTTTTTGTCAAATTTTTCCCTCTACATTTTTTTTAAACCAATCACTATATACAATGTAATTTAACAAACATTACCAAGAAACTACATGCAATATTTTTGATAAGCACTACAACACAACCTTACTTTCTATATTTATTATGTAAATACATATACATTATGTGCAGGGAATTTTTTAACATAATAACGCTTCACACTTTCTGAATCCCCCCAAATAGGGCATATTATCAAGGGAGTTTATCTCCACTTTTTTGCCTTCAAGAGCCAACAAAGTGAAGATAAAATTATCTCCCTATTACGTAGCTGTCGCTAACACCAGTTTGCAACACCTATTAGCAGATAGCAACCATCTTGTGTGCCACTTTGCTTCTCAGTAATAATTATCACTAATGATATCCTAAAGTGAACGTGGCAAGATGATAGCAACTGGAAACAGGCGCTAACATTACTATCGCCTATTACGAAGTTTGCAGATATTTGCGCTAAGCATGAATATCTCCAAAAGCAAACATCTGCCCTGAGCAGTTTTTAGTCATGTTATCCAATGAGACCTAGATAACATGGCTAAGAGCATTAGCTCGGTATTGCATGAATATCGCTGACTTTTTAACAATATGCATGCATTGCAGCCGTTTTTTCTAGCATTTTTTATAATTAGCTGCTCAACGTCTGTCAACATTCCAATCGGAAGAAATAAAGAAGTGTTGCCGCCATTTTCTTAATGCAACTGCATATATTCTACCGAACAAACGGTGAGAACATGGAAAGAGAAAAAAGTACACATTATCTAAGCGAGTATTTTTTCTCAGGGAATGCACTATAGACCCTGAACGCCAAAAAAAATTTTTTTTTTAGTAAAAAGTTCCGTTGTGCGCACACTCGATCGCGCAACCCTATTTACAAGACTGTGATTCACATGCTTTATAAGTAAAATTTAATGATGCAAAGGCAGACGACACTTAAAGATCGTTTCAGATCTTTAACTTTACTTACTTTGCCTATTTTTTAAAATTACAAAAATATACACTTTTTAAAATTCTCATTTGCTGTTTAACATCTGCCAACATTAGAATCAGTGGAAATCCGAAAGTGTTCGCCGCCATTTTGTAACTGCGAGTGAATGTATTGTACTGATCAAACGGTTAGAACATGGAAAGGACAGAAGGTACAGATTATGTAACCGAGTAAGTTTTATCAGGTAGTCCAGTATAGACCCTGATTTTGAACGAAACTTTTTTTTTCTCCATAAAAAGTTACTTGGTGCGCGCATTGGATTCCGTACCTCTATTTTCAAGTTTGTAGACTATTACCTTTTCTCAAACATTATTATCTGCACATAATAAATTCCACAAAATGTACTTATTTCATTAATCTTTATCAAACTTCATCTTACAGTTCCGCTAACACAGTTTGTGGAAAAAATGTAAAATTATTCCATACTAAATGTAATTCTCTTTAAAGGTTTTTCGTCCAGTAATTACACTACACTCACCTAACATCATTTCATTACGTCATTTCTCCATTTGTCATAAGTACACAGGGGCAGATTTATGAAGGCCTTGCGCCGCTGGTGCGTCACTTTTAACATGGGAAAAAGTGACGCACCGGCGGCGCAGGGCCTTCATAAATCTGCCCCACAGAGCCTTATTTATGAAGCCCTTGCGCCACTGGTGTGTAACATGAGAAAAAGAAACGCATCTATAGTGCAAAATTTTCATAAATCAGGCCCACACTGTCAAAAATATCAATGTCGCACATAATCGTACACATCCAAGCACTACCAATTGCATAACTTGTTTAACATAAAGCGCTGTAATATTGCATGTGTTTTCAAAGGTACACCGTTATCCCCTTTAATGCTTAATTTTACCATAACACTCAACAGTAACTATTTATTTTCAAGCAATGTTAATTAGTTTGACTTTTTAAACGACAAGCTTTAGTCTGAAGTAGTCACTCTGCATATGTTTCTCTCTAAAAATTAACTTCACCCACCCACGCATGAGAACCTTCATGTGTGCATCTGGGCGCAAAAAAACGACCTTGAACTCAAAGTTCCATCCCAAAACTTGAACAACAGCCTTATTGTCCCAAAATCAAGCTACCCGAGCATCTGTTCACAAACATATCTCATTCACTTAGCTAACACTCGCAGAAAACTGCATATCTTATTAAATAGTGACCTTCCTTTACAATTTTCTAAGGTGACTCTCATAATCTTTAACGCTCCTCCACTTCCCAGCTGCACTAATTTTTTTACAACTACTAACCAATGGTTTTGTGCTTTTTTTCCACCAAATTATTTAAAGACATTGTGCTACTCTCACTCCATACTCTCTGATCTATGTTTCTGGACATCCTCATCTACTACCAGCAGCTGTTACTTTTGTATTCCTATTTTCGTTATTACAAAATGGAGGTCCGTCCCGCCTTTGGAAACGAGCTGGAACACTTAGAACTATTTCGCCACAAGATGCTTGAATACTATGGCATCCTACCACTCGCAACTTTGAGTGCATCATATGGATTATCATTTCGATTTTCCTATTTCACCTGTGTGCAACCTGTATTTCATTGCCTGAGCTGTGATTTCATGTGGGCCCTGGACTTATGTCTCCGCAACTCGGTGTCTCCTGAAGTGAATTACAATCATCTCATGAATCCGTTACTTGATCATGACCAGCTTTGTTCCGACGGAGGGATTATGGCCTTTGCAGCGATACATGGAGTTCTGGGTCATTGGAATATATTTGCAGCGGCGCAAGATTTCTTGGCACACAGCTACATTGAAAATTCACCGACTTGCCCTCTGATGCAACTAGAGGCTCCACTAATTAATGACCATGTTTGTTCATTTCCTCTTTTAAATTGGATGGCTGACTTGTTTTCGGATGATAACAATGACTTTCTATTAGAAGCAGTTGCCACTTACTTTGCCTATGCAATGGAAGTATAGCTGTTCCGCAAACCATTGACGTCTTGACTTTTTTTTACCTTCCTAATTGTACTTATTTTTTTTTTATTCTTATATGTTATATAAAAGATGACCTATTGACTTTACTAACATTGGACATTGCAATTTCCGGCTGGTGTGAATTTTTTAAATTATGTGGACTTAATTTTCTTTCCACACCTCCTCGATTTTATTCAAAACATTTCATGATGCTCTAATTACAACAAATCACTACCTTATGTTATCTTATCTGATTTAAAATGTTGTCGTACCAAGGCTGCGTAAAATATCATTAAATGTGCCTTCACAAATGTCTATAGTTACAATGACTTTTTATATGATTGTATATGGTTTATCACCATTCTCCCTTTCTACTCCTTATTTCCGCCTCACACACATGTGCTGCTTTTAATTGATGGCTATTGAAAGATTTTTCATTCACAATTGAAAAGTTTATAATTACCCTGATATTACCCTTGCTTATCAACCTGTATCACACATTGTGTACTGAAACCTTTCAAAAAATTATATCAAAACAATAGTTATTCTGAGTCCTGATTTTCGAACGTTCCTACAGATAACATACATGCACCCTAAGTCAAAATCTACCTTTTGGCGCGTTTTTCATTTCCTTTGACAATACCATATAACAAGCTTATTACTGCTTCGTATATTGAAAATTAACTGTTAATGAAGTGATATTTAACCAATTATATTTTCATATATGATTACAGAATGTAAAATCAAAGCACACCTTCGTGCATGCAATATAATTAAATATATTTCATTGCAAGGCTTTTTCATTTTTTTTTTATACGTTATTCATTTTGCTTCATACTACATTTCCATCATTTGTGTTCTATGAACTACTAACTTTTCCCACTATTTTCTTTATATTATGTTTACTTGTATTAAATAAAAATCTTCGTATCAAAACACTGCATTATTGAATAAAAATTAGAAAAATATACATTCCCTCTTTTAACTCATATTTACAACTGAAATAATATATTCTAAAACTGTATTCATGTGTTTCACGTAATCTCTACTGCACTCAAATCATGTTTTCTTTTGTCAACCTGAATTTCTCATACTTTAACCCGCTGGCCTGCGACGGTCACTCAAGCCTTTCTTTACGAGTTGTGAACCATAGCATCAATCGTACCTCTGACAAAAAAATTATTTATTACTGTAACAAAACTCGGCCGCAGTTATTGTTCACTCAGTGTATTAATCACAGATCCCCCGCATCCACAGAGCACACGCTATATCCTATTTCAGTACGTATCACCCTTTCATCTCCACTGTAACAACTGTCTCTGCCTGCAGAACAAACTTCCTCAGCTCAGACTGAACGCACGCACACACACACACACACATACACACACTAAGATAACACAAAGCAACTGATATGGAAATCAAGAGTCAGTTAAAAATGGTCTCTGACATTGTGGTACACAGAAACCTCTATATATATTTGGTCTTCTACTTCAATTTATTAAAAGCATATACTCCACGAACCTCTGTACAACCTCATGGTCACAATTTTTCATTTGATTATACTGGGACACCTTTCCTTCTCACCCCACCCCCACCACTGCATCCCTCGGCTCTAAGCCATACTGTAATTTTTTTCATCAAACTTAAATTTTAAAATACCTAAAGCTTTACCACTTTTTTTCAACAATATTACATTTAATCAACAATTTTTCTCTCTACATGCATTATCAATGCTCTACCAATTCCTTTTTTTTTGATCGGTAACCAATTTTACAAATGATGTCTAAACGCTCCCAAATGTTTATTAATTTCTGTCTATTTCATTACATTTTATATTCTTTTTATTTAGTTTACCACAAATACATCCTAAACTATAATTCAGACTTAAAAGAAAGTGAAGAAACGGCGCACAACCTCCATTAACTTTACAGAACTTCAACCCCTCCCCCCCCCTCAAGTCTGCTGTGGAAACCCAAAATAACACACATCCCAGATACACACAGAGCCGCACCTGAGCGTTTCACACCTCTATAAAGAACTATTCCAATATGAATTTGGCCTTGCACTTCTTTTACCCATTATTTGACCCCCTCCACCTTTACTCTACCTACTGATTACACGTTCATGTTCCCCTACAACAAAATATTTTTTTACGTCCTTCCCTCCCCCCCTAATTTCGTTGCAGATCAGTCTCTAAGTGTCATTTAATTCATAGACCTAACAGTACCTCATAACTTAAAAACATGACTGAACTCCACTATCCTTAATCAAATTAATTAATCGTAATTTTTATGTAATAATTACAAAGATACAATGTTCCAAAACATTGATATTATAAAATGGAACATTAGTTGAAATTATCTCAAGCTGTATGTAACTCAAAAATGTGCTTCCTTACACACACACAAACTCAAAAAATCAAATATAATGATCAAACCACATTTAACGGTACATCATGAAACAATCAGTTATACACTCACCTTTACCAATGCTTTATCAGATGTAGAACAATGATAGTTGTAATACGATAGTCGTTTGATGGAGCTCTCAATAATACTTCTATAACTGCAACCAAAGAATAATGGCATAGGTTTTCTGTCAATACACACTCATATATGTCTCTTCAACCAATCATATTTGTGCCCGCACAATTTCATATTCAAATTAACATTTCAGTTGGTTATCCTTTCAATATTTTCAAAGTCACATAACAGTCAGCCTTCACCCTCTGCCTTCTCTGGCTGTTACCATGGTAACAGCTCATTCTGCACCTGGCTGAAGGCACAGGTCAAAAGTTCATATCTCAACGTTCTAAATCCAAGCAACAACGGTAATTTCCCTCCAAACACACCTGCCTATCCACTCTTATTTTACATTTCTTTTTTTTCCACGACCAATAGAAGATTTGTTTGTAAAAAAAACTGTAACATACAGCGTAGTCTTCAATCTTGATGTATATCAATTAACCAATCATGTTCAGTTTTTCATTAACACCAAACCTCACTCACTTTTTTATCGTGACTTTCACCATCTACTTGCCATTCCACTTCCAGAACCCATCGGAGTACTACTGCATCTACCTTGAAAATGAAGGTTTGGCTTGTAGGACACAGTTATATTCACTGGAGTGAAAAATATGCTGCAAACAGACGAATTTCTAACCTTGACTTACCAAATGTGCAGATTACGTGGATTGGGCAAAGAGGATTAAAATGTCACCAATTGATACCATTGGTGAAAACTTTTATGCATCTCCCTGAACCTAACCTGATAATTGTGCACTGTGGTGGGAATGATCTAGGCACATTAACAGGTGTAGGTCTAGAAATGCTTCTAAAAGACACCTTTCTTCAATTGATGTCACTTTTTCCTCGAACTGTCTTGGTGTATTCAAATATATGCCAAAGACAAAAATGGAATTGGTCCAATGAACGTTGTCCACAGATTGAGAAAGCAAGGAAACATGTAAATAAATCTGTTTCTGCTTTCCTCAGAGAATATAACATGGGTTCTATGTACAACAACAACCTCCGTTTCAACATGGAAGGCATCTATCGGAGAGATGGTGTTCATTTCACGGATGAGGGAAATAGAATTTTCCTCTGTAACATGAGACTCTGCATCGGAACATACTTATAAGTTCTACAAAAACTCAATTAACACAAGGGCTCTTTTAAGAGCCGCCTTACATCTAAACACTCAAACTTGTAATTTATCTCCATCTTTCTTTATGTTTTTTCATCGCCGTGCGCGACCGAGTGCGCGCACCTCGTAACTTATTTACGATAAAAAGCTACTTTTAGACTTTCCTCATCCTTAATAAACCCCTCAAGAAACCTACCAAATCAAACACTCTCCACCCTGCTCCCTTTCCATTCTCACCACTATAGTTTTTCACAGTCTTGTAAATAGTGAGTGTGCGACCGAATGCATGCACCCCGCAAATGTTTTCTCCCCCAAAAAAATTGTCTTTTTGCGTTCAGGGTCCATACTGCACCCCCTTCGAAAACCTACCCGGCGAGACAATCTCTACCTTCTCCCCTTTCCGTGTACTAACCCTTTGGTCTGTATTATATATTCACTCGCACTAACAAAATGGAGAACAACACTTCCTGATTTCCTCCGAATCGAATGTTGACAGACGTTAAACAGCAAATCAGAATGCTGCTCGCGCACACCCGCATAAGTGCACGCACCCATGCGCGCTTACAGATATATAACTGATTTCAACTTTAATTTTCTCAGCAACTACTGAACGGATTTACACCATTTAAACAAAAGCATGATCTGCGACCCACACTCTACATTTCTACCAAATTTCTTATAAATCCATTCAGCCGTTCGAGCTGTAGCCGTGTCTAAACGTCCTATGGACAATAACATGGGAAAAACACGTTTTGGGACCCCCCTTTTATCTCAGCCCCCACTTCACCAATCCCCCCAAAACTTTCACAGAATGAGCGGAGCGGACCGAGCCATCTTCTTTGAGAAATTCGCAAACATTCATCCACCAGGTCAAAGTTATTCCCAATAGAATGTTGTGGATTTCCTATGGAAACTAGGTCCTAACTATAACTACCTACTGGCGACCGCCAGTAGGTAATATACATATATATATATATATATATATATTCACTGAAAAAACCATAGGTTTGACACCAGTTATAGTTAGCTGGAAATTTTACTGATATAAAACCAATGAAATTCCACGTTATAGTTAGTTGGACTCACTATAACTTGCGCGTGTAATGCACTGCTGATGACGTCACATATTACATCACTCATGACATCACTGATGACACCATCCAGTGAATGTGTGTCTTTCTGAAAAATAAATATGTGTTATATATGGATATATTATTGAATATCTTAGTGAATACATATATTAGTGAGTAATGCTTAAATAGTTCAATATATGTATTAGTGTTTCACTTTGTGTATAAGTGCCTGCATGGGTTGGTGAGTTGCTACATGTGTATGTATATAGGTTATTAGATGTTTTTCTTAGTATCAGTATGACTGTTTGCATGGTTTGGTGGGGGTATTACTTACTACATAGATGCATGAATGGCTGACTCTCTCTTTGTGTGTGTTTTGAAGACAGCATATGTGCAGGACTGTATGGGTGGATGAGTGTGTATATGTCTGTGTTAGTGAGTGAATGACTGTCTTATTAGTGTCTTTATCAGTAACTACATATGTTTTAATCTAGTATATGTGAATATTGATCTATATAAGTGAGTATATCTGAGAGTGAGGGATTGTAAGAGTTCTTGTTTAAATTATTATTTTTCTATAAGTGATTTTTTAAGAGAGTAAGTATGTGTAAGTTTCCTTAGAAGTAAAGTGGTAGTGTGTGTATAGCTGTTTATGCAAATAAATGGATGTTCAATAGTTTATTTGCATGTGTGAGTATGTGTGTGAATAACTTTTGGATGACTGTCGGTGTGTAACAGGATGTGTAGGTGTATCACTACATATGATTAGTTAATATATGTATGAGTGACTATATAGAACTGTTGGTGAATTAGTGCATGTGTATATACATGGTGGAATTATTGAATTTGTTGTTGTAACTGGTATGAGTATCTCCATTTTTTTGAACATTTTAGTTTCTATTTTTGAATATGCGTTTCAAGGGTTAGATTACAGTGAAAGGAGGTCTGTCACTGTGTCACAAGGATGGTGTCATCAGTGATGTCATGAGTGATGTAATATGTGACGTCACCAGCAGTGCATTACACGCGCAAGTTATAGTGAGTCCAACTAACTATAACGTGGAATTTCATTGGTTTTATATCAGTAAAATTTCCAGCTAACTATAACTGGTGTCAAACCTATGGTTTTTTCAGTGAATTTCATAGGTTTTGTAAATGCTACTTCCTAACTATAACGTGTGTAAAACCTATGTTTTTTTCAGTGAATTTCATTGGTTTTTAAAATGCTAATTCAGAAATATCTCGTGTATACAACCTATACTTTTGTCAATAAAGTTCTGGCAATATTTTTTTCGGAAACAAGCCGTTTTCTTCACTGTTCAAGTTGCATAGACACTCCTTGTAAAGCGATACAGAATTAGAAAGTCTGTACCTTGCCTTTTTTTCAACGCATTAAAATTTGTCTGTAAATAAAAATAGCCTTTCTAAACTTTCGTGCACGACCCGGTGTGCGCACTCTCGGCAACAGTTCTCAATAAAATGGATAGCGCATTTCCAGGCTTTCGTGCGCGACCGTGTGCGCGCACCCAACTATATATTTCGTGAAAACTTTGCAATCTGAACTTATTGAATTTCTTCATAGACCCATCAAAGAACTTATAATACGTCAAAGAGACTAAACCTAGGCTTCTTTTTTAATATTATGAAAATTTTCATTAAATGGAGCAGAATGTCTTTTTAAACTTTCGTGTGTGACCGAATGTACACACCTTGGTATTTTAAAAAAATATATAAAAGGTTTTATACTTTAACAATTGTATGCTTGATTCGAGCTCAGAAGATATATTAAATCCGGATATGTTTCGATTTACTCCTTCTCACGTTTTGAAACTTCGCTGAATTAGACCGCTACTCCCAAATGCCGTACGTGACCAGATACTATCACCGCACCAGATACTATCACATCTTCTGGTGGACGACCTGTATCTCCATCGAGTGCTGTGATGGACTTGAGACCATATCTTGCAAAGGTGCACATGAAATGTAACGAGTGTGGAGAAATTCTTCTGTACGGAGAGCAGAGCCTCATCCTTACTAAACTAAAAATTGAGAGTCATAAATGCCCCGAGAAAAGATAAATTTCTTCATTTCATTTTGATCCTGTGTCACACTTGAAAATGTTGTTGCAAGTTTAAAAAATAAAAAACAACATAAGTTGTTTTAAAAAAAAAAAAAAAAAGTTCTTTTCAGAACTAACTCATTGTACCAAAAACAGCTCCAGGAGCATATTATAAAGGACGTTTATCTCCCCTTTTTTGGCTTTCGATTGTGCGCGACCGTGTGCGCGCACCCGCCTATATATTTCGGGAAAACTTCGCGATTGCAACTTATTAAATTTCTTCATAGACCCATCATAGAACTTATACTACTCAGAAGATATATTAAATCCGGATATGTTTCGATTTACTCCTTTTCACGTTTTGAAACTTCGCTGAATTAGACCGCTACTTCCAAATGGCGTACATGACCAGATACTATCACCACGTACACGTCCTAAGACGCGCATGTGAAGTCATGTGACTTCAAAACAACACTTCCAATTGGTTCTGAGTAGTTTCTATTCTGCAATTTACAAGAAGCACTCCACCCACTTCTCTCACATCTCTACCGTGTTATCTGCAATTGTGAACATCAAAAGGAGCTGCGCTACGCCCCTGTAAGAGGCCTCACTCCCACTGCTGCAACGGCTTAGCAGTCCTCCAGATGCACAAGAACAGCCCCTCCGATCCATTGAAGTTCTATGTCGGTCTCAATACCACTTACGAAATGAAAATAAGCACTGAAGAATATTTATGCTGTAGCAGGAGGAGTACTACATGCTTGAAGAATGCATTCTATTACCTATAAAAAAGTGAAACACCCACGCTTCAATCATATAGAATACTTCCTCTAAAGAAACCTATGAATAACTTTCGAACATCAGGTTAACCTTTTTTTACTCTCTCATCATTGTTAAAGATAAGTATTTACAATGCTATATTAAACAATGCCATGGTTTTTCCTTTTTAATTTTAAAAATCTTGCAATCTTTCACAAACCCAATACTCATGGCTTATTTTTCGTTACAAAAATCTTGCAATATTACATACCTACATAGAATAACAGAAAAAACATAAAACTACAAAGGCCAAACAGTCTACTAAACGCGGATTTGTAACCTATGGGGCAGAATTATGTTAACTACTTCATACCCAGATATGCACCAGTTAATGTGCACCACAGTATGCTAGTGCTCCGTTACCCATGGTGTGCCACATTTGAAATGTGGCGCACCATGGTACAAAAACACCATACATGCGTAACACATCTGTGCTGAAAAAGTAATACATTACTAGAGTTGCATCACAAGTGTGATGCAGCTCCAGCAAGGCTCACCAATGCACTATATTCACAATACTGCGTCAATACCTACGCCTGCTTCAAGCACATGCACAGTTTTGAAACAGCATTGGTCTGAAAGTCACTGAGTGAAATATCAAGCATTACAGTCAGCCACTTTCAAGACACATTCCTTTAGAGGAACACTTCCTTATGGTGCAGGGCTTTAGAATGTGACATATCTCCTAGATCCATAACGTTGTAAATATGGTACATTATTTCCACTGTCATTGTATTAAATAAACTGACGAAATTGTGGCGCAAAGAGACGCAACGTCAACATAAAGCTGCCACAATGTGTTTTAAAGTGCCCTTTAAATTACAACCAACACTCTCTTTGAAGAGACCCCTCATGTTTTTTTTAACACCTGTTAAGTCCTTCCATGCTCATGACAGAGCCGCTCCATCACGAGCATTGCCTCAGCTGTCCTCAGGATGGACCAGTTTTGTCATGAGCTTGCCGCTGTGCTTGCACAACACTAATATTGCGCCTCCATGACACGTTCTATTGACTAAGCAGAGCCATGACAGAACCACTGTATCATGAACAAATCTCAACCGTGGCTCATGAAGGAGTAGCTCTATCATGAGCATAGAAGTACCACTCAGCCCCCCGGCCCCCTAATGCTGTGGCAGAATTGCCACTGCAGCAAATAACTTAAACTCCTGGAAAAAACAACATGTAACATTTAATATCATTTCCCACCAATGTTTTCATATATCAGTGTTGTTGAACTCACTCAGTGAAATGTCGCTCATTTCATTAAATCACTTTTAAAGCATGCCTTATAACAATGCACCCAATCCTATGTGGAAGTGCTTATATTAAACATGACATTGCTTTAAACAGGATAGACAAAGAAATGACACAGTGATGTAAAAGTTTCTTTATTTTTTTATACTTACCTAAAAAATAATAAAAAAGTAAAATAAATTTCTTTTAAAAACGTAGTACCTGTGGAAGAAAAGTAAAAATAGGATTATAATGTACATTTCATAAAATAAAAAAAAGTAGGAGTCAATAAGAGAGAGAGGCAGAGAAAACTCTCGGATGTTATAAGTTGTACTTACCTTATAAATATAATATCTGTGGAAGACAGTAAAAAAATATGTTTTAATACATATTTCTAAATTCAATGTAACAAAATAACTCAAACAACATATTAAATGGTTTATTTTTGCTGTCCTCAGAATACATTGATTTTCACTATAAACAGTGATTTCAATATTAATCATCATATAACAGCGGGGAAAAAAAAACACAATCAAAATGATTGTGTTTAAAAAACCCATCCAAAATCTCCATACATATTATAAATACCTGAAAAAAACATATCTTAAATGTTTTTCTCAAATTCGCAATTTCTTGAGTAAGCACACTACATCTTCCACAGTTACAAACTAATTAAACTATACGACCTATTTTTAAATATATCTAAAAAAAACACCGTGCAAGTATCTCCTATAAAAATCTATCTTAAGTATACATTTTCTTCTCTCATACCTTTCCGCATGGCCAAATTGTATAAGTTAACTCATTACCTTTTAAATACCTCTCCCAAAAACTTGCGTCCATATATGTTCTAAAATAATTATCTACAGTACTCATTTTTATCTCTCATATTTTTCCACATGGCCAAATACTATGAGTTAAGTAGTTTTTTTCTGAAATTTCTTAATCTTAATCTTATCTTTTCTTTTGTGAACCTTTACAGTAAAAATGTGTAACATGTTTTATACCATCAAACATTAACTAAATTTCTACCTGATGTTATCACTATACCAAACACAAATTTCATTTATAGATTTGTAGACCCTCAGTCACATGATATTTGTAAACAAGAAAGTTTCATATCTTTACAGTATTAATCTTCCTACAGCAAGTGATTCTACTGAAATTTGGGTTCCAAAAATAGCAGATTGGAGTTAGTTAAGGCAAAAGGCAAACGTTTCCTAAAAGTCAATTGGGTATCATTGCAAAGCGTCCAGCCACTTCCACACTTCAAATAAGCTGTATAATGTCCTGATGATGTGGAAGGCCCTTCATGAAAAATAATGGCTACAGTTACAAATGTTCTTCTAGAAATAGATACTTGAGTAGCCACAACATTTTTAATTAAAGTTGACAATTTACTCCCATCAGCTCTGCATCGTTGAAACATTAATATTACATATTGTCCATATCTATGGATAAATAAAGTTGATAACATTTCAGACTTACATTGAGAACAGACCATGTTCTGATGCGCATCTTTAACTAGTTTATTAAAAGACACTTCTTTACAGTCAGGTAATGTTAAATATATACATCTTTCACTGTGTATATCAGTACTACTTGAAAATGAGCAATTATCACACTTATGTTCCCATTTATAAGAAAGGCCAAAAAGATTATCAATATCTACACTTTCATCTTCCAAAACTGTAAACATATACATAATAAATTCCTGACAATCTTGCTGAATATTCTGTGAAAATTGATTTACTCCTGCACATATGTCTAAAACATTCCTTAGTTCTGAAACACTTCCTACTTCACTTTCACCACTACTGCATTTTTCAAATATAGAATTTAAGGAATAGCAAAATGTTTGCTCCTGATTTTCTACAATCTGTTCCCTTACATTTTTTAGAAAAAAACCAACATTAACTACTACATTTGCATAACAGTTGACACCAGACCTGTTTTCAAACTTAAATCCAACAATCTCTTCAATACTAACCGTTTTCTTATGCCTACCAACAACAGCTACATCTTTTTTTCGTCGTTTCTCAACTACTTCAGCACATTTCTCCTCCTTTTTCCTTTTCTGACCAACCATACGCCTTTCAATTAAAGGATATTGAGGTAAACTTGGAGCATATTCTCTTCTTAACCTATTATACTCCTTCACACAATTTAAATCTGTACTAATCTTTGTCTCATCATAATCAATTAAATAAAGTCCACATAAAGTTCTAACTCGCGATAAAGCAACATATGCCATACCCTCTTTGAATACAGTGCTTCCAATATTTACCAAAGCACAATCTACACTTAAACCTTGAGATTTATGAATAGTCACTGCATATGCCAAACAAATTGGAAATTGCTTCCGACGGACATATAAGTCTTTCACAAGCAAAAAACGATTTGAACAGCGACTAATTTGCTGAACTTCCTCAATTCCATCAAATTTTATTCTTAAAAATTCAATCTCATCTCTATTTGTATAATTAACAAAACCAACAACATTACCCATTGCTCCATTTACCAATCCTCTTTCTACATGTAAATTTCTCCTTAAAATTATCCGACAATTTAAACATACATACAGATTTTTCTCTAAACCAGCAGTTTTAGATATACTTTTTTGAAGAGAATCCAATTTTAACTTCAACTTTTCAGACAAAACAATAGTACTACCTTCATGCTCTATTCTATCTTTAGCTTCCAGTTTCCTAATTTCTTGATTTTCTAAATTCAACATTTTCTCATTAAAAACTGAACATTCTTTCACAGTTGGCATCAAGCATATCACTGATTTATCTGCTACCTCTATACTATATATTTTCTCAGGTACATTATCTTCATTAGGAAACAGCTTGGAAAGTAATCGTGTTCGTAGAGTGTGTTTCGCATCTTCAGTTAGTTTTCCAATCCTGATATCTTGAAGAATATTTCCATATTTAGTATCCCTTGCCTGTCGCATATTTTGAATCAGTTCAGTATATTTGAAATGTGACCATATATTAACATTTCCAATACTGCCCAGGCACTTTCTAGTCTCTTCATGCGTAACAGTTTCAAATACAGGTTGTCCTTTCACTGGAGTTAGTTGGAGTAGATCTCCAAAAACTATTACATGTTTACCTCCAAATAACACATCATACTCTGTTTTAAGTATCTGTTGCATTCTTAAATGCACAAAAGCAAGCATTAAATTAGATACCATGCTTACTTCATCAATAATAAGAAATTTCATTTTTTTAAGCACTCTAGAAACTTCAAAACAAGCTTCTCCAGATAGCTTGTGATATTGTAATTTATTTTCATGTTCAACTGGCAGCATCAGTAAACGATGTAAAGTAATACCTTTAATATTATGTGCTGCCAATCCAGTTGGAGCAGTAACAACACACGACAGTGTTGACTGAGTTCTCTGCTGTAAATATGTAGTAATTCCTTTAATTAGGAAACTTTTACCAGTTCCAGCTTCTCCACTTACATATAATCGAATAGGTTCAAATGACATACATGAGCAATCTTTTCTCTCATGACGAAAGCCATGCTCAATGTGCTCTGTCACTTCATCATATATCTGTCTTTGCTCAATATTAAATTGTTACTTTAATTCTTCTAAGTTGATTACTTCCTCTTGACCTTGCTGCATTGCTCTTTCCACCTCATCCATGGCGGTGGCTGCTTCATTTTGGATAATTGGTTGTCCCAGTGGATCTTGACTTAATGAAGCCGAACTTTGACTATCTTGTGAACTATCTCTAGCAATCTCCGCTGCAATTGTCGCTTCTTGCTCTATTTCATCATTCAACATTTGCAGATAATTACTAAAAACAGGACATTCAATACTACTTTTAGATGCGTTGAATGAATCTTCATAACTATCAAAGTTCCCAAGTAGTTCCTCTTCTCTACGCCATGGTTTAAAGAGTTGCAAAAGAGTAAAATAGTAAAATTCTCTTTTGTCAGGTGTTTCGCAACTCAGTTTCCGATGATTAATCAAGTGTCCTTTTCTTTGCTTCACCAGACATCCTTCTTGTCCCATTACAGCATATACACCTTTATCAATGTTCTCTGTAACATTCCTTTTAAAAGTGTAGTTTTGAAGTATTTCATACAGACAAATGTTTTCTAGAAGAGTACTTCTATTTGGATAGTATGTATCCAACATATTTGTTTTCAAAATGTCTGTACTGTTTGGTTCTTTCTGGGCTAAATATTCAATTTCTTGCACAGGTTTTAGAACACGGTTTCGTGTTTCTGCAAGACCCAAACTCACCCAGAGAATAGTCCTTGATTTAGCATAAAGACTTGCTGATGACAATCGGTCACAGCATTCATATGCTCCAATTTCTCGATGAGACAACATCTTCAAACTGTACGTATACAATTTCTTGCTTAGGCTCTTTTCATGAGAAATGTCTTCCCACATCTCCTTCAGTTCCGTCTTTTCAGATTTTGTGATGTAAGACGTTACATATCGAGCCACAGCAATAGAGTTGTCTGCAACATATTGTATGTCCATGTTAGCATTCCACATGGACAAAATGACTGGGTTATAGTCATTTATATATTTGGATTCTTCACCTCTTCTTAAATTGTACGTATTTTTAGGTGACCTTCTTCTGATGTTATGTCGCAAAGATGACATCAAATTGTTGACTCTTCCTTTTGAAAGTACCGGTCGTGCAAATCCAAAACGACATTTGGTGTAGAATTTACTCTTTGATTTGAACTTTCGCTGACAATATCTTCCACAACGATGATTTTGAAAGCGTAACACTTTTCCTCTTAAATCCTTATCAGTTGTACTATTAGGTATGTCACAAGTGACATACTGTTCAATAAAAGACAGTACAGTCTCATCCGAGTCTCTTCCAAATTTAGGAGCATCCTTGATCCATAACAGCATATGAATATGAGGAGCACCTCTTGCTTGGTATTCTTTTCTCCAAAAGAAATCCAGTACTTCACCAAGAGGCGGATTTTTCTTGTTTGTAAGAAAAGACATCATAGCTTCAAATCTATGATTAAAATATCTGCAAACATTAACCGGATCTAACGAACACAGTTCTCCGGGTGTCTTGTAGTTTATATTTTCTATGTTTGCATTCGCCTCCTGAAGAAATTCAAGTAAATCTTCCCAAGCATACTCTGCACAGCTTAGAGTTAAAAACCATGTTGGTGCTCCTAAGTTTCTAAGCATGCACTTCAAATTTCCATGATGACGGTACCAATACTCATTAGTACCACGCTGACAAGCCATTAAATTAATTAGGTGTGAATCCAAAACACTATCTTTCTGTTGCACTTTATCCATAAATTCCTTTGCTGAAATATTATGCAGATGAACTCCACTTTTTAAGATATGATTTACTGCATAAGAGAGACCAGATAAGTCACTCTCAAACAGAAGATGAAACAAATATGGAATGCATTGGCGAAACCTCGGATCTTCTGCATATAATCTTGTTGTCCGGTATTCAGATGCAGGAATCTGCATAGGTCGATCATCATATCGTGTACCTTCACCTGTAGGGAATAACTGTGGGAAACAACAACCTTCCAAACTTTCTTCCCACACACTAATAGGATTTCCTTTCGCCTTTTTCATCTGAAATAATTCAATAGCATTCCCTATTGCTTCTTTGGAATGCAGTGGATGAACACTGTAATGTTCCTAAATTTCTTCACTTCTGGATAGATCAACTTTTTCAATTTGTCCAATAGACAAATCACTCTCCTCTTCTTCACTTACATCTTCTTCTTCTACGTATACATCTTTATAGTACTTATTGTTTTGAACTAAATACAACGTTGCCTTTTTGACTTTTCTAACATCCACTAAATCTTGCCAGATTTTCTTACTCTTTGTAGGTACACCATTAACTAAAATAACTACAGGTTCCTCTTCTACATTTTCAACACCAACTGTTTCCATATTTTTTTTTAAATCAAGTGGCAAATATACAACTCTACCCTTTAATTTTCTTTGTAAATCTGAAGGATTTAATTTACCAGTCTTAGGCTCCATACGAACAATAGCCTGAAAAGGATGTATACATTGGATCAGAATAGTCTCATAAGTATTTAAATTCATCAATTCTGATGGAATATTTATCAACTCTAGATTATTATGAACAGCTCTAGCAGGCATTTTATTTTCACTTAATTTATTATAACAATATTTACAAATACGTTGCTCAAAACCCAAATCAAAATAGTTTTCCACCAACAAATAAGTTGCAAAATCTTTCCATTGAACATTACTTTCATCTTCACTTTTTAAATATCAATCAACTAACCTAGTTTGACTTTTGTAATGAATGCGTCGACAACAGACACAAGAAAAATTTGGTTTCTCACCTGCAATTACCTTAAACTTTATTATTTCCTGTTCAAAATTTTCAATATTAACATGTCCAACATTTTCTAACACATTTCCTTCTATAATTATATCAGTCTCTGCATTATCTTCCTCTGGACCAAAATAACTTACCTCAATTTCTGCACAAATCTTCTTAACCTCTAATTCACATCCATGCAAAAGAGCACTATTTAACTGTTTAAGTTTAAGTGCTGGACTTTTTGCATAATACAACTTTCTCACCAATTTTCTCATTTTAGTATGATGCACTGCTAACATCCTGAAGTGATGAAACACACTCTGGCATTTTTTTTAGAAAGACAAGCCGGAGAATGACCTTGCAGACCTATTTTTTCTCGCACTCTGCAATGATCTAATTCTTGCAACATAACAATTTTTTTTTTTAGACTTTCTTTAGTGTACTTACGTAAGAAATTGCGAAAGAAATCAATTGAATCCTGTCGTACACTACAAATGCTACTACAATTCCAACTGTAAACAGGAACATTAGTACGTCCCCCTGAAGCTTCTCCAGCCATCACCTCTTCTACATTTCTATCCACAATTTTCTCTTTCTCAATTACACATCCCTCCTTCACCTCGTATCCTCGACCACTGGTGTCAACTGCATGCAACAAATCGTTACTTTGAAAGTAACTCTCTTCATTAAAAAATGGTTCAGACGTTGAAGTATGCATCCACTTCCCAGAAAACACTTTACAAAAATTACTCCTATTTATGTGTCTCTTCCATTTACTTTCAGCTTTTAAAACTCGTATTGCCTTATTTAGCGTATTTATTCTAATAAGTACTAAAATAAATAATTTTCTTTTTGTCTCAAATGCGCGCTCAACAATACCCTCTATATATTGTTTCTTCTTAAGAAAAGCAGATCTTCTTTTAGAAACATTCTCCTTTTGTAATAAATTCGAAACTACTCTGTTGTAAAACATACGCTTCCTGATTTGGCTAAATTGATTCATCCGAGTTTTACTGTACAGATTTTCCTGGCTCCTGATTCCAGAAACATTTTTATCTTTGGTTCCATGTCTCCTTCTCGATACTGGTATACTTTTTTCCTTGTGCACTTCAATACTAAGATTTTTCCTTCCACATATTGCTCTCAAAAACTTTTTGGTTTGCTTACCAGGAGCACTCTTCTTTTTATCCGTCCTATGTTCTTTTGATACTTCTTCAATTCCTTTCTTCTTCAAATTGTAAGTCCGTTTATAGAGCTTTCTTTTTTCAGTTCTGGTCGGCATCTTAATTTAAGATTTTGATGAAATTCTCAATCTGTAAAACACAAACATAACAAATATTATAGTTGACTACTAGCATATAACGTACAAATTTAAACCACAGATTCATTTTCTAAGTAGAATAAAGAAAATAACAGAATGTCTCTGGACAGAGTAGGAAATCCTGTAGTGAATGTTGGTTCTTAATTTTATAACACTCCATATCTGTTTTAACATTATAGACAGTTTTTAATTCTAATTTTTAAAGCATACAAACAGTACACTTTTTTCAAGAACTATGGGTCATCGTAGATGTTTTAATCTTTTTTACTACAAACTCTTTTACACTTCATGAGAACATGTCTTATCACTCTCCTAAAGCACATCAACGACGAATAGGACAAGAAAACTCTCTTCAAGAATGCTTTACTATCAAAAAACTTTTTTATTTATTGAAATCTTCATAATTTTCTAGAACTTCCACCATTATATCATCAGGGAATTCTTCAAGTCCAAAGTTCTCATCTCCTTCTACCATCTCTAAATAAGCAGAGTCTAAAGACATGTCCATAAAATCATTATTTATATCTATTTCCTCTTCAAAGACTGCATCTAAAATTTCCTCCATCACTTCGTTAATGATTTCAAAATGAATTTGTTTCTCTTCTGAGGAATTCTCCATAACTAGACTCAGTTTATTCTTCTGTATCCTTTTAAAAAAATATAGAGACTAAATTATATCTTTTTTCATAAATGTGTAACTTAAAAGTATCTTTACTAATTTTTAAACTACATATATTTTTATAATTTCTAACTTATTAACTCTATATATTTTAAGATACCACGTTCCTCTTGTTTTGAAAAGAAATTGGCAATATAACCCTAAACATTAACACTAATCTTTTTTTTCCATTAAATAATTACTGTTGTTAAAAGACATTTTACTGTAAATTTCTTTTTAGATTTTCTAGATATCACAAATATTTATAATCTGTAGAATAAATTTTTACAGATCCATTTTTTCAGTTCACCAGTACAAAGAGCTATGTAAACTATATGCACTCTGAAGAGAAGGCTCACACTATACAAACCATAGCCTTCACTTAACAGATTACTACTTCCCACAGAGACAGTTACTTTTATGTTTCAACAGCATACTCACCATGTAAAAGTCATAGCATATACAAAATGTCATACTAAGCATGAAGAACAACCTCATAATAAACCTCTGCATGAATATGTAAAACAATGCCTATACATAGTATAATCACAGATATGCAGGAAAGATACCCATCACACCTAGAACCATATCATAATACCTCTCTGTAAATAAAGGAGAAAAACTGCCAAACATAATTCAACAAGATTTCAAAAATCATGAGCACTTCACAAGATTTAAGTAATGGAAACATGAAAGAATTATAACCCAATGATCCGTAAATCTGAACTCCATCAAAAACAACACATGCACCAAGCCCATTAAAAGATAATTTCAACTGTCAGTGGAGAATATCTCAAAATACATATCTAGTATAAACAGATACAACCCATGTGAATAATTCAAGATAAAATCATATTCCAAAATGAAATTTTACAAACATTTAAAAAAATCTTCTTCATTATTTTCATATGCACCCAAAAAAAATTGCCTATGCAAAAATACCAACTCACCTGAAAAAAAGAATATAATTCCTCAAATTGTATAATTCAGAAGGCAGGTTGTTGCTTTTCAGCACCAAACACTGTAAAAAAGAGAATAATAAAATTTAATTAACTTATTACAGACTTATTTCTTACACAACATAGAGCCATTATAGCAAAGAACAAGCATAACAGATCAATTCCCCAAGATTCTCTATCATTACAATAAGATACAAAATGTCTCATTTATGAAACCATTGTGCCACAGATATATCACTTTTTCCCATGTTAAAACTCATGCACCAGCAACACAAGGCCTTCATAACTAAAAGCCCATGTGACGGAGAACAAGTGCATAGACAGCAAATACAGGGCCAACCATGGGCATATGCAAGCAGTACACCTGCACAGGACCACCAAACCCCAGGAGCCACCATATTAATATATATTCCTAATATAATAATCCTCTAAGGATGCATACATATTTGCGTAGCGGGGGCTTTCACAACTCACCGGGCAGGAGGAGGGGAGAGACGACCAGGACCCCAACATTGCCGCCACCGCCAGGAGTCCAATTGTGCAGTCTACAGCGCCGCCGCTCCGGGACTACATCTCCCGGCGGCCCTAGCGGCGGCGCTGCTTCCTGATTCACAGGAGAAGCTCCAGGAGGCGCCTAAAAGGGGAGCACCGCTCGGCGGAGCGCGGGGGCTTTCACAACTCACCGGGCAGGAGGAGGGGAGAGACGACCAGGACCCCAACATTGCCGCCACCGCCAGGAGTCCAATTGTGCAGTCTACAGCGCCGCCGCTCCGGGACTACATCTCCCGGCGGCCCTAGCGGCGGCGCTGCTTCCTGATTCACGGGAGAAGCGCCAGGAGGCGCCTAAAAGGGGAGCACCGCCCAGCTCCGCGGGACGCGAGCGGGACGCCGGGCTAAGCCCGGGCAAAGGGCGGGCCCTCTGTGGCCCTCAGAGGACGGGACGGGCCACCCCATTTGGCCCCATCAAAAGATGAGGTATAGAGACACGCTACCCTTTTCTCGTGCGTTGTGATTTGTTTAGTGACTTATTGGGGCCCTTTTAGTAACTAAACTACTATGTCTGTCTGGGAAGAACTGAATGCCTTGTGTGGCACAAACTATGCCCCTGATATTTCTACTTCCCCTACAATGGACAGAGATACGGATCTCATAAACTGCACTCCCCAGGCCCCTGAAATAATCCTACCTCTCTCTGATACACCGTTTCGGGAACCAGTCAGCAAAAGGCACAATGAGGTTACCCCACCAAATGCCGCCCGAATGTGTTGTAGCCCCTCTTTTTCCTCCGTCAACCCAAGCGTATCAACGCCACTTAAGACAGTGATCACTTCAAATGACTCTGTTTCCCCCTTCCAAACGACCCTACTGGCCCATATCGAGCGACTGTTGAATACGGCTTTATCACCTCTGCTCTCAAAAATACAGGATCTGGGAAATAGGTTGTCTGATGTTGAACAAATAGTACAAAGGATTTTACCATCACCTGTAAATACTGTTATTCCCTCTCGTCCTATCCTCTCTACTAACCTTGTGAACCCCAAGTCCATCGAATACAGGAAAGAACGAACAATTGATCCTTCTCTCAGCACACCCATCCTAAGCGGCAGTAAAGCTACTTCTAAGCCCACTCGCCCCCCTCTTAAAGCCCTTAGGCTCCCTCAAGAAAGAAGACACCGAATGAATTTATCCCCTGAAGCCGCCCCCTATGTGACTGTTCTCTCCGGGGTCCCTGAACTTAGTCAGGACAAACATGAAACAAGCCAGGATCTGCTGAATAAAGCCATTTTTTGGCTTAATAACAACAGACCGCTGCCACCTGATCTAGATGGCGGAATCCTGAGCGTCAGGAGGGTGGGATGGCTAGGGATGTTGCCTAAAGACATTCCGGGAGACCTGATACTAATCAAATTCAAACATAGGAACATTGTCCCATTTTTAAGATTTTCCCAGCCCAAAATTGGAGATGGCCCTATTTCTATTTGGGACTTGCTTGATTTTTACCCTGGCCCCAGAGCATTGAACTATAACACTTGGTGAAAGGGGACTCTGTTTACCATGCGTTTTTGTTTCGCACTAGTTTGGTTTTAGTTTGCTTTAAATATCCGTAATGAACTGTTGATTTTTATATACATGTATGTATTTCTTTTTGCTGCTTTTATGGTTTTAAACTCAAAAACCAAAATAAAGCTTATTTGATATCTGCGTAGCGGACCATGGCAGGAATTTGGCGTGCTCTGCCTCTGTTCCACTTCCAAACACCTTGATCCACCCCCCCCTCTTCAGTGGGCTGCACGCTCCACCCAGCCCAAATCCCCTGTTACAGAGCCCCCTACCTACGATCCCTGCCCAGGGCTGCCATGACCCTATACCCGCCCCTGTAAAATGTATAAGACACAGCAACTGTAAAAATCAAAGAATAGGCAACATGCAGAAAAACTGCACAGTAGATAAAGAAACGAGGGGCATATTATCAAGGGGGTTTATCTCCACTTGTTTGGCTTTAAAAGCCAAGAAAGCGGAGATAAAATTATCTACCTATTATGTAGCTGTCACTAACACAAGTTAACGACAGCTAGTAGGAGATACCGACCATCTTGGACCCCACTTTGCATGTCAGTGATATTTATCACTAATGACATGCAAAGTGGGCGAAGAGTTGGAAACATTTAATTTAATTTAATTTAGTTGGAAACAGTCGCTAACATCGCTATCTCCTATTTTCAACTTATGGAGATATTCGTGCTAGGCGCGAATATCTCCAAAAACTAACACCTGCCCTGAGCAGTTCTTAGCCATGTTATCCAATGGGAGGTGGATAACATGGCTAAGAGCATTAGCTCGGTAATCCATAAATATCGCTGACTTTTCAGCGATATTCATGCATTGCGGCCGTTTTTTATCGCATTTGCGATAAACCTTAGTAATACCAAGGTTTATCTGCGATAAAAATTGCCGCAGCGCAGCGGTACATTTTTGTCTCTAACCAAGCAATAGCGATAATTATCGCTATTGCTTTGTATCGCTATTGCTTTGTAATATCCCCCATATGTTTAAGATAACCCCATTGAAAAACATGTAGTTATTTTTTTAATCTGCCATGCATCTAGCCCTCCACGACCGCTTTGCAAACTCCTGCTTTAAACCTTTACATTTCATTTTTAAACCATACGCACGTTTTTTTTCAAAGCTGCATATTAAACGCCTAAACATGTATTTAGTCGTCCACATGCAGGCACTTTCAATTACATGACTTATTTAAGTGGAATCCCTGTAATGTTGCATATCTTTCCAAAAATACACCAGTGCCTAATATTATAAAGATTTTTTTCATTCTTCATCAGTGATATTATTTTTTACATATAATGAAAATCACTATGACTTTTTAAACGACAAAGCTTACGCGGTAAAAATCACTCTGCATTTGCTTCCCTTTAAGAATGTACTTTATCTACCCCACGCATGTGAACCTTAATGTTTTCATCTGGCAGCGAATTCCGACCTTGAATTACAAGACATGAACAACAGCCTTATTGTCACAAAAAGAAGTTAGCGTAGCATCTGTTCGCGAACATATCTTTCACTTAGCTAATATTCACAGACAAGACCATTCCTTATAAAAGAGTGGCCTTCCTTTACAATTTGCTGAGGTGACTCCCTTAATATTAAACGCATCCTCCACTTCAAGACAGGCTATTTTTTTTATACCTACTAAGCAATGATTTAGTGACCGGACTGCCAAAAATTATATCAAGTCATTCTGCTACTCTTCACTCCATGCTCTGCGACCTATTTCTGTGGACTTCCTGTTGAACTGCCAGTGCTCCGACATTTGTGTTCCCATCTCGTTTATTTCAAAATACATGTCCCTCCTGTCTTCGCAAACAAGCCGGAACACTTAGAACCAAATGTGTACAACTCGACAGGCTATACGTTCCACACGTTGACTCGATAAGAGAGATGTTTTTGTACGACTTGAGTTATGATCGAACGACCGATGGAATGAGGAAAGAGAGGGTCTGAACATGGTGCCTCTTTGTTTACGACGAACAAGCATAGATATAACACTCCCTTACTTAGAAACGACTCACTCTCTGAACCCAACACTGATTTGCGAACGATCCAACACATTACATACATGCACCTCTCGCCATTTTGTCGGTTTTGGCGCGCTTTTTTTCCCTTACACAATAGCATAACAGAAACGTGATAGTGCTTCGCATGCAGAGAGCTCTTTGATAAAGACATAGGGGCAGATTTATGAAGGCCTTGCGCCGCCGGTGCGTCACTTTTTCCCATGTTAAAAATGATGCACCGGCGGCGCAAGGCCTTCATAAATCTGCCCCATATTCTCTAACCACTAGCACCGTCGCAGTTCCGCTTCACTCAGTGTTAATCACTGCTCCCACGCTTCTACAGACCAGACGCTATGTCGTATTTCACTCTTTATCACGCTTTAATCTCCACAATAACAAACACTTCTCCGCCAGCCACCACACAACACAGTGCAGATGCAGAGGCATTAAGTAGTGAAATACAACATACCCTCTGCTCTATGGAAGCAACCGAGCGGTAATTCTGAAAGAAAACATTCACTAGCGCTTCAAAAAAGCATTTCAATTATATAAATAGTTTTTTGAAAACGTTCCAACTACTTTGATGCGACTATCTGTGTGTGCCTCCACAGCAAAGTTCCTCAACCCGGACTGAAGGCAGACACAGACAGACACACACACAATAAGATAACACAGAGCAACGGAGACAGAAAACAGAAGGCAGATGAAAATGCAGTCAAACAGCAGGAGTGACAGAGATATTTTTATATTCAGTTTGATACCTGAAATCACGAACACATTTACTGCACAAATCTGTGTACAACCTCATGGTCAGAACTTTTCATTTTATTTTACTCGACCACCTCCCCCTCTCACCCCACCAGTACAAGCCGCGGCCACAAACTACAATGTAATTTTGTCGTCTGTCAGAAAGTTTAAGAATTCATTAAGCATTACCACTTTTTCAAGACGGTATCACATGTAATATACCAACTTTTGATTTTATTTCAATCAACCACCTGCCCCTCTCAACCTACACCCACCAATGCAGGCCGCGTCCTGAAACCGCACTCTAATTTTCTCGTGTGACAGAAAGTTTAACATTTTTTCACGACGGTATCACATGTAATTTACCATTTCTCTCTCTATCTGCATTATCTGTCTCTCTGCTAATATCATTTTTTCACTTCATAAACAACTTCTCTCATTATATATAAAAGCTTCAAAATCACACAAATAATTACTCTTTATATTACACATATTTTATACTTCATATTTCACATTTAAATTAAAAATTGTTTTAGAAATACAACACATTATGACAGCCAAAAATGAGTTTAGTTTCAAACTATGAGGAAAATTAATCATTGTTTGTGAGTAAACCATATTTTACGGTACATGACAAAACAAACAGTTACAGACTTACCTTTACCAATGCTTTGTACGATGTACAACAGTGACAGTCACAAAATAGATATTCGTTTGACGGAAGTCTCAATTATGCTGCTATCACTGCAACCAAAATTCAATGGCACAGATATACAGTCAATACAGACTCTTATATGTCTCTTCAGCCAATCATATTTCCTCCCGCAAAACTTTGTATTCAAATTTACATTTCAGTTGGTTGTCCCTCACAATATTTTCAATGTCACATAAAAGTCACTCATGACCCACTGCCATCTCTGGCTGTTTCCATGGTAACACCTCATTCTGCACCTGGCTGAAGGCACAGGTCAAAAGTTCATATCTCAACATTCTACAGCAAACTAACAACACTGTTTTCCCTCCAGAAACACCTGCCTATCCACAGCTCTGTTACATGTCATGTCAAACAGAATCTTCCTCTGCAACATCAGACTCTGAATCGGTACTTACTTAAGTAAGTAAGTAAATCGTTTATTGTGATGATTATTTAAAATCTTACAATATTACACATCTCAGACAGTACTTACTTATAAATGCAGAAAAACTCAATTAACACAAGGGCTCTTTTCAGAGCCTCCTTATATTAAACCACTCAAACTTCTGTTTTATCTCCATTTTCACACTCTTGTAAATAGGTGTGCGCGTCCGAGTGCGCGCACCCCGCAACTTTATAAAAAAATATATATATATATATTTTCGCGTTTAAGGGCCTTACTGCACACCCTGAGAGAACCTACGCAGCAAAACAATCTCTACCTTCTCCCCTTTCCATGTTCCAACGCTTTGAAACGAGAATATATTTACTCGCGCGCACCCCGCAACTTTTAAAAAAATATATATATATATATTTTCGCGTTTAAGGACCTTACTGCACACCCTGAGAGAACCTACGCAGCAAAACAATCTCTACCTTCTCCCCTTTCCATGTTCTAACGCTTTGAAATGAGAATATATTTACTCGCGCGCACCCCGCAACTTTAAAAAAAATATATATATATATTTTCGCGTTTAAGGGCCTTACTGCACACCCTGAGAAAACCTACGCAGCAAAACAATCTCTACCTTCTCCCCTTTCCATGTTCCAATGCTTTGAAACGAGAATATATTTAATCGCGCGCACCCCGCAAATTAAAAAAAAAAAATATATATATATATTTTCGCGTTTAAGGGCCTTACTGCACACCCTGAGAAAACCTACGCAGCAAAACAATCTCTACCTTCTCCCCTTTCCATGTTCTAAGGCTTTGAAATGAGAATATATTTACTCGCGCACACCCCGCAACTTTTTTTCGGAAAAAAAAATATATATATTTTCGCGTTTAAGGGCCTTACTGCACACCCTGAGAAAACCTACGCAGCAAAACAATCTCTACCTTCTCCCCTTTCCATGTTCCAATGCTTTGAAATGACAATATATCTACTCGCAGTGACAAAATGGCGGTCAACACTTCCTGATTTCCTTCGAATCGAACGTTAACAGACGTCACGCAGCAACAAAAAAAATTCCGCTCGCGCGCAGCCGCTTGAGTGCGCGCACCCGTCCGCGCTTATAGATATATAATTGACTTTAACTTTAATTTTCTCAGCAACTACTGAACGGATTTACACCATTCCACAAAAAGCGTAATCTGCGAGCCGGACTCTACAGTTTTGCCACATTTCTTATAAATACATTCAGCCGTTCGACCTGTAGCCGTGTCTAAACGTCCTATGGAAAATAACATGGGGAAAACACGTTTTGGGACCCCCCTTTTATCTCAGCCCCCACTTCACCAATCCCCCCCAAATTTTCAGGGAAGGAGCGCAGTGGACCGAGCCATCTTCTTTGAGAAATCCGCAAAGATTCATCCACCAGGGCCAAAGTTAATCCAAATAGAATGTTGACGATTTCCTATGGAAACTAGGTCCTAACTATAACTACCTACTGGCGGCCGCCAGTAGGTAATATATATATATATTATTATATATTACTAATACGCACTACAGGAGTTTAATATTATTAAAAAAGAGTATGAGGAGTATATAAAAAATAGCAAAGAAGAAAATAAAAATGATATAGGAAAGTAAAACCTATTTCAGTGCCCAACCTCTGCCCATCTTCGATCCCTCAGAAATACCAACAGAGATAAAAACATGTTGGGTCAGAAGATGATGTTTTATCTGTGTAGCAAGAAGAATGTAAAGCTCTTTCAAATAAGGGACCAATTGGATTCAGCCATAACTCTGTCTAAGACTGGTCACTACGAAATGAAGGATTGTGACCAATCAGTTGTGGAGACAGCATACGCCACATCTCCCTTGGATCCACTTCACCAACACTTCACTTCACCAACACCGGATCAAGGCTAAACATGGCTTTGCTGCCATGAACCCAAGAGTAAGGGGTCTGGAACTGAAATAACAGACTAAAACAACTCACTAAAACAATGATGCTGGAAATGTTTTGTCAAATTGGTGATCAAATAAGTTTTTTAGAAGGTCTCATGGTGACCTACTGGCATCGTAGGCTGAATTGACTCTGAAATAGAAGGACATGCTAGAAATTCCTCCAGAAAAGAGTTTAATAAAGAATAGCATTTGCCCAAACAGATTAGGGTGGTTGTACATTCCTTGTGACCAAATTCCTAGATGTATTCTCTGGTCTAAGACTTTGTCAGGTTATAGCACCTAGAATGAATAATATTCATAAATCTGTTGTACAGTGTTTGCCATCTCAGAATCCATGTTCGGATATTGTTTGTCATAATCAAGCACACAAGCATGCAGTCAAAGACATGACATTTTACCTTCTACAAAATACTTCTACAAGTCAGTCCCTTCAGCCGATGATGTCACTGAAAGTGCAGCGTCAAAATTTGTCTTGGCAAGATTAAGCAATACGATCCTTCCAACTCACACCCTTAACGCGCAGCATTGAGAATCTAATGAATGGGTTTTGCCAGGCGTAAGAAACAAAATGGCCTCCATATTTGCAAAGTCTTGCAAGAGTGGATGAATCTCGCAAGATTTTGGGAGATGAGACCGCCATGAAATAAGAGCTGCATTGGAAGTTCCTCAGCACATGCTGAGGGCCCGATGTCTGCTTCAACATGGTTAAGTATCTTTTTATAATATATCAGGCACAAAACATATCCAAAATAACATCGTCAGCTGGCAGTTTTATGAATTGTCATGAGGATGAGCATGGGCACAGAGCTCCTCACACTCCCCCAGTACCCTACTATGTTATGAGTCGTAAGGTACCCCAATATAGGCCTGCGTTGTAACCTAAACTTTTACCTACATTTACCATACCATTGTACTACATAACAGGCATGTGCAGACCTTTTACCTGGGTAGGGGCTGCATAAATTATGTGTGTTATTTATGCATGAGGTTTCTCAGAATCATAGCAGGAGTACCATGTTCTGCATCTCCTGCATAATAACTATGTATAAGGGTCATCACTATTGTCATCCTCCGCTGACATGACACAGCAAAGTAGAACCCCTGAGGGTACCATTTTGCGCAAATAAGCACCATATTTTTCCTGGGGCAGGCAGAGGAGAAAGACTTCCATGCTGACACTCTGACACGAGACGGTGAGGTTCCCTCACCCAGACAGTTCAGCACGCAGTGTTCTAACATCCCTCGCGGGGTTTCTATCTGGAAACCAAGATGGGGGTCCTTCATTCTCTCACATCAGGTAATGGGGTTGGCTTTATCATAGGGAAATTCTTGTCTCTACACCTACGTACATGCTAGGTACATTTAGATACATCTAGTTTGGGTTAGGATCGTAGCAGGATGCAGTATTTCTGTCATGTGTCTATATGCCTGCATATACTCATTGTTCGAGCACTATGGTAGAATTCTACCATTTATTTCCTCTGTTGATACTTATAACAGTAAATATTTGTTTCTGTCTTATGGTTGTTGGAGCACACATATTTTACACTGGTTCAATAAATGCTTATTGAAAACATCTCCATTGTTTATTATGTGTATGAGTGACTGAGTGAAAAGTACTGTACTGTTTCCATGATCCCTGAGGGGATGGTCTGTCATGTTCGATAGTTGCGAGAACCTATTGGCTCCTTGGTAAGAGTGTTTCTTATTGGCTCTGTGAGCCTGCTGGTATACACATGAACATATCTGGTGGGAGTGTCTGGAATCAGTCTGGACACCACACCCACAGTTTATATTGTCTAAACACGCAGATCCTATATAGATTCATAGGAACTACATGACAGCTAAATGGATGTTTTGCCCTAGAGGATTGCGTAAGCAGGCGCCACGAGAAAACGTGACCAGGCTCATAGGTTGAACACCTTTCCCTGGAGTAGTAACAAGCAAGGCAACCAACAGATATCTGCAACACTACAGGTCTTGGTGAAGTGGCCCTAATTAGGTCATACATAGACACAAGTACCAATTCTGTCTGCACCGCCATAGGCTAGCTATAGTCTTTATCCCTTTATATCTGACCAAGAGACCTTTGACTGTATATAATTTGTTTAAGGTAATATTAGGAATTTAGGGGACCCAATTGCTTTGACATTGGCCCGGACCTATATTGGTCTTATTAGTGGGCAGATACATGTTGACATAACATTGGGGTTCTGCATTGCACAGTTTTCCCCTTTTGTTTTTTTTTATTTGATAGCGGATAAACAACAGAGTTCATAACAGTTACCCCTCTACACATTTTCAGTGTCTTCAGTGGCGAAGGACATTTACTGATAGGCACACCCACCCATTCTTCCCCAAAAAATAATTTCGGGGGGATGGGGGGGCCTTATGTCTGCATGGTGATGGACTGTTCAGTGATGAAGCATTTCATCATGGTGAGTGGGTGCTTTCATCCATTTTAAGAAAAGAATACTTCAGTGTGTGATCTCCACAAGGACTAAGTTCTACAGAGGAAGGGACTCCCAAAAATTTACTATACTCAATCTGTGTATCATTGGATACAATGTTTGGAAGGATGTACTCTGACACCATCTTGTTGTCTCCCCTTTTTGGTACATAATGCCAGAAATGACGGCACCATTGAGACACGTGTGCCCGTGTGCCCGCCTTTATTTCAATCCACAACATATAAGTGCCACCATCACTAATCCTAGTTCCTTCTGCCAACCAAAGCCCTTATGATGACCTCAGACCATTCAACAACTATCATTTTAATCTGATTCCAAGCTTCAACCAATGGTGGAGATCTGGTGACAGCCCAAGCTGACCCTAACTATCTCTGAATGTATTGATCAATTGAATACCTCACAAGAGGATGAAGCGGAAAATAGGGAAGGAAAGAATGATGTCACAAAAATGCTTGCTGCTACAGGTTGGTGTCAGCAAAGTCCATGGTGGAGTAAAGTCTACTTGTGAATTTGTGCTGTTATTCACTCTGAGCCGGTGTATGGAGCAAGGTTAAATTGGTATGAGAAAGAGGGAACGTAAGCAGTTAGTATTGAAATATAAGACAGAATGAGACAGAAACCACAACAAAAACTGCAAGCTTACCCAAATCCCTGACAGATGGTGCAGTCATGAGACCTAAGGTGCTACCCAGGATGCCCAGATATGGGAGGCAAAGGACTACTGGCAGATGGTTGTGATCCAACCATAAGTAGACAAGACAACAGGGAAAGCCAAAGAAGGTAATCTAGGAAGAGCTAACAGTTGAATGAGCTATAAAGATGCCTTTACATTTCATATTGTGTTTCTTCTGCTATGTGCTCAAAGATAGAGGTCAGATATGAGTATATGTCTTCTGACAAATAGCTGCATATTTTAACATGGAGATGTATGTTTACTTTTCATTCTCTAACTGCAAATTGAGAGGATTTTGTAAAATGAACTATATGACACGGGAGTGTGAAATAAGAGCGATAGCGTGTCTATTTTTTAAGACACAACAACATTTAAATATCTATAAATGAATTAGAAAATATTAAAAATAGACCAGCAGTTCGAAAATCACAAATTAAAATAGCTTGTAATTGGAGTGTGATGAAAATCAAGACAAGACACTCCACTAATGGTGATGGGCAAATGACAAATATTCTCTGAAACCAATATTGCACACATTATTATTTATGCACTGTATAGTTTTGTTGGTAAAACTACATTGCTGTGCACATTGAGGGGCCCTTTGAAGGGAAAATGCTCTGACTGTAAATGACAGTGTACTAACACACCAGACTTTAGTAATACATCTGGACATGTTCTCCAAAATGCATCACCGGCTACATAATACACTCTTACCACTCTGTTGCTCAATGTTCGTGGCTCATTTTCTACATGTGTTGTTGGTGTGACATGTCCATTTTTGCAACTGTTTTGACTTCAGTGATATAACATTAATGGAAGCATCCCAGTCCATAAAAATGTTCCAGCACCACTGAACTTCCCTAACAGAATGCACAGGGCTGATTATGAAATTGTGTGATATGTTCTGGTCGGTACTTCAGTTCCCCCATGAGAATTTTGACTCTGATTCTGACTCCTACATTAAAACCATGAAATATCAAACTATGAAAGAGGTTATACCTAGATGTATTCTTTTCTTGAATGTCCCTAGCATTTGTCTTCATCTTCCTCTCACTACATATACAACACCTATGTTTCTAATCAAACTTATGAAGCCAACCGGGTTCAAGACTACTCACACCTTGGTGTTACCCTATAGTAGAGTGAGGCATACAACTCTAAGTTCAGTTCCCTCAAGGATTCAACAACAAACAAGTCATTCAACACCCAAATTCTTCAACAGACTCCAACATATCTATTGGTCCTTCTCACAAGAGCATTGCCTTGCAGATGGCAGGTTTTGTGCTCAACCCTCAGTGACTTTAAACTGCATACCATTGTTAGATACGAGAATACCAGGGCAACATTTTCTTTACTAAAATCTTATCTTTTGAAACTCACTTCAGCCTTCTTGGACTGAAAACAGCAACATATCTTAGATCCTGTGGAAAAGGTAATTTGCCCTAAATCATCCAGCCAAACTTTTTCCCAAATATTTCCTGTATGCTCACTGCCACCAGTCGAGATTTATTTGTCCTCATAATTTTGACCACAACCCTACACAAAACACATCATTACAAAAACATGTATCAGGCCACCAATAAGTTTATCTAAGCCTTTATTTTGTTCATTGTGATACCTAAATGTCCCACATGAGTTAACTTGACCAACCTCCATTGGATACTAAATAATGGTACAAGCTAGTCCCCCTTTTAAAAATGCCATTTCCGAAGTCATCGCCAGAGAAATAATGGCAGAAGACTGTAACTCACCTTCTAAATATTATTTCCTTGGCCACTCAATGAACACAAACACCGTGACTTGATGCAAGTAATCTCCGTGTAACTCCCTTCTCCACTTTTTTTTGTCACACAACTCTTACTTTCATCACATTCTCTGGCCACAAAACATTTATCTTTTTCCAATGCCGTTTCAGCTTCTTCCTCTCCCACTGTATCCACGTGCATATTGGAGAAACTATCAGGATCCTGTTTTTCATGAATGCACATTGACCCACTCTAAATATACAGAAGAAGCTTATGCTTTGCTCTTAGTGTAAGCTTGTTCCCCTAAATATATAAATATATAACCTAAGTCTCTGTACAGCCCATGTACAGGTCAGCATCTCCTTTTCAATTACAGAATATTGTTGCTCCAGTCCTTTTAGAGTGCTAAATGCAATGGCAACCATCTCTTCACCATTAGTTCCAGTTTGACTCAATACTACCCCCAGACCATGTTCATTGGCACCCACCACACTTTACTCATTCCTCCCTGGCAAAGGCTTCGGGCTGATTTCATTTGCATATCAATTTCAACCCCTTCTTTAAAAGTTTGTTCAGCGGTTCCGCAAAATCAACAATCTTGGGCACCAATCCAACAAATTAACCCACTTGCTCTGAGGTACAGAACCCTGGTCCTTCCTTCACTCCTATAACATTCCTGAGAGCAGTTTTGTCTAGTCTTCAGGAATAACTTGACAGAGATCTTCGACCCCTGGCTTGCCCAACTCACACTTATCTATCCTCAAACACACGTACTTTGGGAGTTATTTATGAGCCTTTGCGTCACTTTTGCACTTTTGCACCGCCGGTGCGTCACTTTTTGTGAAGCACTAGCGGTGTATAAAATGCACCATGTTGTGTAATATTTACAAAGTGAAAATCTAGGTATATGTGTCACTTTTTAAACCCCTATGCCACATTATACCTATGCAAGGTATAATATATGCAGGGTGGGCATTCGGACACAAGTAAGCCTCGTAGAAGTGACGCAATTAAATCTATGATATTTCACTGCACCACTTCTTAGATGCAAATGCATCAATATCTTACACCTGCCTCACAGCAGATGTAAGACTGACACTGGCACATTCGAAATGGGACTTGCCCATGTGAAATGACCCATTGCTGGAGTTGCATCACTTTTGTGACACACTCCAGCAATGCGTCATTTTTGCGTGTACATATATGTTGGAATACTGACATATCTGTAGCTCCTTGCGACATGATGCGTCATACAGTATGACGCATCCAGCATTTCGCAATGAGGGCGCAATGAAAGTGGCGCATCGCTGTTTTCACACAGCGATGCGTCACTTTTCATCAATTAGGCCCTTTGTTTGGGTATTTCCAAAGGTTTTTCTAAACTCTTGTGTTACTCTCTTCTGGTTTGCCCAAACACTAGGACATCATCTTGAAAAATGAAGATCCCATTTTTGACCCTTGAATATTTTAATAATGATGTCCTGAAAACCAGCATCCGTAGACACAAGTCTGAAAGGAAGTGTATTTAAATTTAAATTTAAAACACCTTGAGGAATTACAAACACAGTGAGATGACAGGAGTCATAAGACGATACTGCTAAAGGATAATCAAATCTAAGATGTAACTTTAATAAATAACATGCTGTATCTAATATAGATGTCATGCCATTAGAAGATTGGGTGGACGGTGATCAGCCACTCAAATAAAAGGGTGCCGGAATTGTAAGTATGTGCACATGTGCAATTCTTTCTTTTTAGCCAATAACTATGGTGGAAAGCCACAGTCAACGTGCAAGGGTTGTATCACACCTTTCAAGCTCCTGACCCAAGTACGTGTGAAACTGTATGCTCTACGTACATACTCCCCTCTGCAAGCACCATGAAATACACACTCAACAGGGAAACACTGACAACAAAGGCGCAAGAAAGACATAGCAGAGCATCTAGGATAAAGGTTTGAAAATAAAAATATTTACCACAGATATTGTTATCTTTTGGTTACCAAACTCTTTAATTCAATGACCACTGAATTGAGACTCTTAAAGGACATGGTTTCAGGAAGTAACTTAAAACCTGGCTGTTCCCATGACAGCTCCTCCATGTTTTCCCTCCCCCCCTCCCCACCCCCTGCAGCGCTGAGAAGCCCTCGGGGAGCAGTGCGCTCCATAACTTCCATAAACATAAACAGTTGGGATAGTTTAACAGGAAGCCTAGGATGAGGAGGCCTTGGGACATTTATGAGGGCGTTGCTCACCGGAACATCACATTATAGGACACAATGATTATTTTATTTATGTATTTGTTACAGTGCTGGCTAGACCTGAAAGTATCAAGGCACTTTGCATTAGGAAGGGCGGGTTACAGGCATCAGTAAAATCAAAGAATCACGTTAGGATCAGCGAGTTATAGGTAACATAGTTGCACCATTTGAGTCAAAGAAACACGGGGGGAGGAAGCATAGACGAGGAGACTAGAAAAACAATGTCAAATGACTGGCTGGGTAGGTGATGGCCAAGGGGGCAAGCCAGAGCCAGCCTCCTCTTTAACTACATAGGGCAGCTCCACCGGGCATCCGCCAAGGTTGCTTCGGCTCCGCGCTAGTAGCAAACAGTTTAGATATCCGCCCAGGGTGCATCGTCATGGTTTATCAATAGAATCAAAGAATCAAAGAATCACAATAGGATCAGCAAGTTACATGTACCATAGATGCGTCATTCAAGTCAAAGAAACAACAGGGAGAGGGGGAGGAAACATATATGGGGAGACTTTTTTGGTAGTCACCATTTATGAGTGATTTACACCTTATTGTAGAATTACGTGTTTCCACCTCCAGGTTGAGCCTCCTACATTAGAATTTACAATGCTTGAAAGATATTGATGTAATGTTATAACTAGTAATTTATATAGGTAGCTATATCCACTCCTGTAGCTGGGGTAGTCATATGGGAACCGCCCTCTTTTATATATATCCTGATCCAGATCCGCCTGTTTGTAATAAGCCCATCTTGTGCAGAGTACACCTGGATTCTACTTCCGGGGTAGGCAGCTCTTCCGATGTTAGATGTCTTGCTCCATATTTACAAATCGGCTTTTAACGATTGTTTAAGGGCAGGAAGATGTGCCTTCTTGCCTAAAACAATCTTCCATAAAATACAGACACCCTTGAACCATGGTGTAAGGGTGGCTGCATTACAGGGATGATTCCCTGCAATACAGGCACCCTTACACCATGGCCCAAGAGTGACTGTGTTTGAGCTAGGCAGGTTTGTTTTAGCACCACCGCAAGGGAAAACCAAGGGACAACATAGTATTCTTGTAAATATGGCACATCTCTGTGTTTTTAAATGGCGCAATACGGCACTGCTGAATTGCTTGTAGTGCCACGCTGCACCATTTCCTTAAAAATATGCCCCCAAGAGGTTTGAAGGGTTTCAATGAGCAGAGCCATAGAGTGTCTCAGAAAGTGCTTGCAGGGTAAAAGTTCCACTCAGAAAGCTGTCTCAACACTTCATACCTTACTAACTACCAAGTGTGCCCATGACCCCTACATTGCTTCCTACTCTCGTCCAGTCCCTGACCGGAGAAGCCACTGGCATACATGCTGCATACATTTCGAAACAAGAAAGAATAGGATTTAAAAAAGAATCTAGTATTTTATTTTTCCCATTGACTTAAAATAAAGAGTGAGCATTGTTTGGTGTGAGAAAGATAAAATAAAAGAATGTTCAGCTTAAAAAATTGCGAGTTTAATGACTGAATGTTGTCAGTGGGAGCCTAATTTGTTCAAGGACATGCAGCACTGGCCTATTGGCCCCTGCAGCAGGAACTACTCAAGAGGGAATTGTACCCCAAACTCTGGGAGTAAAGATATTTCCGAGGCCCAACCTTATTATTACGTAATAAGTTCTGATGTTTGTTATAAATTCCCTAGTTATGTGACAGAACCTAGTAGAAAAGTGTATGTTCCCCAAACAGAATTAAAAAACAACATTATTGAAAAGAACTTTCAGATGTGCATTGTTGCAACTTCCTTGGATTTTATTTTAAGAGCCCCGAAAAACATCATTTGGTAGCAGTCCTTTGGGTGATGGCTTTGTGTGTAGAGTGCAGCAGCAGTGCTCTGATGTCATCACTGTGTGCCCATCAAGCAATGGTTTCAGCCTTTCAGCTCCTCACCAAGATGCAGAGTGCAAAGTGGCAGAAATGAATAACCCGAAGTCGTAGATAACTTCACGAAAAAAGGTTGAACGAGGCATTACTGTACCTGGACCAACACCTAAATGCATATTCCTTAAAATATGACAGCCCCTTCTGCAACATGAGAAGCTGAACAGAAAAGATATGCCTCAGAATGACATCCCAGACACACTCACAAACACACCGAGACAAACACATATGCAGTGCTACTACTAGATAAGCAGTATTACCACTAGAACACTTCGGCTTGTGAGACACTCAATAGTTGTACAACAACCAAAGAGGGATCCCACAGGGTAGGAAGAAAAGAGTAGGTGCAGTCGGAAGATGAGCTACAGAAGATACAAACAAGGAGCACACAGAGTGACGAGATACCAGGAATTAGTTCAAGTGTGACCTAGATGTTAACCTGAACCTTAGATAACTGAGTGACACACAGCAAAGAGTTTTGTATAAGAGGTTGGAGTGTGTGCCTCAACATCCAACCTGGATATGTTCAAGTTACACAACGAGTTGAGATAATACCTAAGGAAAATAAAACTCCTCTCGTTTTTCTAAGGCAAGGAGGAGATGCCTGACAAGGGGAACGTCGTATTACAGCAAAAATATGCCTTTTGCCCCCATAGCATTGGTTCCAATTGAAGAAATGGCCTTTGAGAAGGTAGTCCCACAATAAGTGGACCAGATTGCAGAAACTTCTAAAATAATTTTCCATAATATGTTATGAGAAGAAAAGGGCAACCTGAGAGAATTGAGAAAGGACAAGGAATTTGTAATAAAACAAGCAGCCAAAGCTGGGTACATTGTTCTACAGAAGAGGAAAGCATAAAGAAAAGCATGAGGAGACTTATTGGGAGATCAACAAAAATACCAGAAAATAAAAACAGATCCAACACCTAGAATCAGCACTGAAACTCAGAATATGATGGAGGAAGCTGAAACATGAGGGTGGATCACTCGTAGAGAAGGAGAGTTCCTTAGAATTAGGAACCCTGTTGTACCAGACTTTTAAACTTTCCCAAAAATACATAAGGAAAGGAAACCACTACCAGCCGACCAATAGTGGCATGGATAGGATCTATCCTTGAACACCTTTCACAGTGTTCTGCAGTGTTCTTCAAACCATTGGTACAAAAAAAATCTACATGTCTCAACAACACTGAAAATCTCTTGATACTACTGCAGGATATAAAGTTATATCAGGAAAAAAACCTCATGGTGGGTCTCGATATAGAAAGTCTCGATACAAGCTTACTCCAGGAGGAAACTCTAAAAATGCTGGAGGAGATGTTCCAGGAATCGTGGGGGTATAATACTCCATGGTGTGTTGTTCTAGAATGCGCAAGACTAGTGCTCACTGAGAAATTCATTTAATTTGAAGGCAGTTTGAATAAACAAATACATGGAACTTCAATGGGGACTAATGGCCACATGCATCATTGTTATATTTTGCGATTTCTTAATTGCGAAAATTAAGGAATCGCAATTAAGAAATCGCAAAATGCTATGCATTAAGAAATCGCAATTTTTTTTGCGATTTCTTAATTTTCCTTAATTGCGATTCACAATTTGCGAATCGCAAATAAGGAATCCCTTCCCATTGATTCCTATGGGCCTAAAGGCCCATAGGAATCAATGGGAAGCCATTCTCATTTTGCGATTCGCAATTAAGGAATCGCTAAATGAGAATGCTATTTCAAGGTTGCAGGGGGGGTCCCAAGGACCCCCCTGCACCCTTGAAATTAAACTTTAAGAACATTTTTCACACACACATGCCCCAAGGGCATGTGTGTGTGTAAAATGAAACTTTCAAAAATGCACTTCTGAGCATTTTTTAAAGTTCTCGCAAATTACCATGAAGTTCAACTTCATGGTAATTTATCTCTTCCAATTTGCGAATTCGCAAAAAAAAAATATTCATGCATTGCATTTAAGATCTCACAAATTGCGATTTCTTAAATGCAATCCCAATTTAAGAAATCGCAACATAATTGCGATTCCTTAAATTGCGAACAAATTAAAAAACATGATGCATCCCAAATAAGGAAATTGCATTCGCAAACGGCCGAATTTTGCGATTCGCACCGTTTGCGAATGCAAATCCCTTTGATGCATGTGGGCATGAATGTGCCCCTAGTGTGGTAGGCCTGTATGTATATAATTGGTAAAAGAAACTCATTGTAAACGATATCAATCCTTTCGGTGAAAAGATCACCGTTTGGAAAAGAATCAATGACATGCTCATGATTTTGGACGGGGGTCATGATTCAATCGGCCTCTTTTTTCCATGGCTGAATAATTTGGATCAATTCTTGAAGTTTACTAACACGGTTGGTAACAAGGAAATAACATTTTTGCAAATAGGAATAAGAGCAGTAGCAGGAGAGCTGCACAAAAAGACACACCAGAAACCTACGGATAGAAATAATCTTCTGAGGTTTGATAGTTTCCACCCGAGACCATTGAGAGAAAACCTCCCCCATGGGCAGTTTCTATGGCTAAGAAGGAACTGCTCTAAGATAGTAGAATACAAAAGACAATCAGAAGACCTGGTGGAAAACCAAGGGCCTATCTTAATTTTTTCAAAACCCTTCTGAGGTCGCACTTAAGCTATAGCACCTTCATAGTGCTACACCCGACTTGCTGTATTCATCTTTGACTACAAGCTAGCACTTGTATAAAAAATGTAACCTGGTCCTAATGATTGCCTGAATTCTTCACAGGCCGAAACGCTGTAGACATTGCAGCGCAATTTAAGGCGCCACTCTCGTGGTCCCCCAAAAATGTGCTTATTCCTTAATATATTACCGTACGGGTACCAACAAAAGTTCACTGTATATACTTTTCTGCGCCATTTCCTGCTGCTTATATCCCTTCACTTGTCACTTGCGCCGTTTACAATTTCACGAGCACTTGTGCACAGTGCTGTACAGATTACATGACATTTAATGTAACAGTGCTTTTGGTTTGATCTTACAATCAAAATATATGAAAAGGTTTTTTCTAAGAAATAGGCAAGAGGGATGTAGAAAGAGGGAAGATGAGTGCTGAAAGAGGCAACAGGGGTGCAGAAAGAAGTAAGAGAGGTGCAGAAAGAAGCTAGAGAGGTGCAGAAAGAAGCAACAGAGGTGTAAAAAGAAGCACTAGAAGTGTAAAAAGAAGCACTAGAAGTGCAGAAAGAAGCAAATGATTTGCAAAAAGATGCATGTGAGGTACAGAAAGATGCAAGAGAGATGCAGAAAGAGGGGAAGACATGCAGGTGAGGTGTAGAAACCAGCACAAGGAGTGAAGAAAGAGGCAAGAAGAGTGCAGAAAGAAGCAACAGGGGACAGAAAGAGGCAAAAGGGGTGCAGAAAGAAGCAAGAGAGGTGCAGAAACTGGCAAGAGAACTGCAGAAATAGACAACAGATGTGCAGAAAGGGGGACGAGGGATACAGAAAGAGGCAAGAGAAAAGCAGAAAGAAACAACAGAGGTGCAGAAAAAGGCAAGAGAGGTGCACAAAAAGACAAGAAGGGTGCGGAAAGTAGCAAGAGAGGTGCAGAAAGAAGAAAATGAAGTGCAGAAAGAAGTAGAGAGGTACAGAAAGCGGTAAGAGAGGTGCACAAAGAGGCAATAAGGGTGCAGAATGAAGTAAGAGAGGTGCTGAAATAGGCACAAGAAGTGCTGAAAAAAAGCAACAGAGGTGCAGAAAGAGGTAAGAGAAGTGGAGAAAGAGGCAAGAGATGTGAAGAAAGAGGCGAGCGAACTGCAGAAAGAGGCAAGAAAGTTGTAGAAACAGTCAAAAGAGGTGCAGGAAGAGGGAACAGGGATGCAAACAGAGGCACAAGAGGTGCAGATAGAGGAAATAGGGGTGCATAAAGAGGGAAGAGGGTGCAGAAAGAGGCAAGAGAAGTGCAGAAAGAGGCAAGAGAAGTGCAGAAAGAAGCAACAGAGGTGCAGAAATAGGCAAAAGAGGTGCATAAAGAGAAAACAGAGGTGAGGAAAGAGGCAAGAGTGGTACAGAAACAGACAAGATATATACAGAAAGAAGAATGATAGATGCGGATAGAAGCAAGAGAGGTGTAGAAAGAAGCAAGAGAAGTGCAGAAAGAAGAAAGAAGAAAGAGAGGTGCAGAAACAGGCAGGAGGACTGCAGAAAGAGGCATGAGAGGTGCAGAAAGGGGGAAGAGGAGTACATAAAGAGGCAACAGAAGTGAAGAAGCAACAGAGGTGCAGAAAGAGGCAAGAGAGGTGCAGAAAGAAAGAAAAGAAGCACAGAAGAAGGAAAGGAGAGTACAGAAAGATGCAAGAGAGGTGCCGAAAGAGGCATGAGGGGTGCAGAAATAGGGAAGAGGGGTGCAGAAAGAGGGAAGACAAGTGCTGAAAGAGGCAGCAGGGATGTAGGAAGAAGAAAGAGAGGTGTAGAAAGAAGCAAGAGAAATGCAGAAAGAAGGAACAGTGGTGCAGAAATAGGCAAGAGAAGTGCAGAAAGAGGCAAGAGGTGTGAAGAAAGAGGCAGGAGGGATGCAGAAAGAGGTAAGTGGGTGTAGAAAGAGGCAACGGGGATGAAGAAATTTGCAAGAGAGGTGCAGAAAGCAGCAAGAACAGTGCAGAAAGAACTAACAGATGTGAAGAAAGTGTCAAGAGGGCTGCAGAAGGAGGCCAGAGAAGTGCAGAAAGAAGAAAAATAGGTGCAGAAAGAGGCAAGAGAACTGCAGAAAAAGGCAAGAGAGGTACAGAAAGAGTCAAGAGAGATGCACAAAGAGTCAAGAAGGGTACAGAAAGAGAAAAGAGGGGTGCTAAAAGAATCAAGAGAAGTGCAGAAAGCAGCAATAGAGGTGTAGAAAGAGGCAAAAGGGGTGCAAAAACAGGCAAGAGGAATGCATGAATAAGAAACAGAAGTGCAGAAAGAGGCAAGAGAGGTGCAGAAACAGGCAAGAGAGGTGCAGAAAGAGATAACCGGGGTGCAGAATGAGGCAACAGATGTGAAGGAAAAAGCAAGAGAAGTGCAGAAATGTGCAAGTAAGGTGCAGAAAAACGCAAGACAGGTATAGAAAGATACAAGAGAGGTTCAGAAAGAGGCAAGAGACGTGCAGAAAGAAGCACAGGGGTGCAGAAAGAGACAAAAGGGGTGCAGAAAGAAGCAAGAGAGGTGCAGAAAGAAACAAGAGAAGTGCAGAAAGAAGCAAGCAAGGTGCAGAAAGAGGCAAGAGAAGTGCAAAACAAGGCAAGAGAGTTGCAGAAAGAGGCAAGAGAGGTACAGAAAGAAGGGAGGTGCATAAAGGGGTATAGATCAGCTGAAAGAGTCAAGAGAAGTGAAGAAAAAGGAAGAAATGTGCAGAAAGAAGCAAGAGAAACACAGAAAGAGGCATGAGCGGCGTAGAAAGAAGCAAGAGTGGTTTGTGCACTATTAGTACTGATTTAACACCCACATTTAGGTAACCATTCCAGGTTTGCAAAGGGCCTTCCACCACTCTGCAACACTTGTCGCTGCATTTTAGATAATGTTTAGGCTGTTTGAGCTGAAAACAAGTTTTTTTTTTCAAATCTGCAGATTTCACAGCAGATGGATTATGTGTAGGGCTCCCGGTTTTATGGTATTTATTTTTTGAACATTTCCGTCTGTACTTATCTATATTTATTTTTGGGCCATCTTATTGGTATTTATCCATATTTATTTTGTGTTTTGTAAACAGATGTGCTGATAACCCGTATATTTCTGTATTTATTTATTGGATAAACGTGGACTCATATTTTGATGCCTGTCAGGTTTTAGCACAATACACAGCCAAAAAGAATAAAATATTAAACCCACATTAGAAAAATAGTGTAATACTAGATATACATGTTGAGATATGCAGTAATTTAGGCACATCTCATTGAGCTTTATAACTCCCCATGCTGCCATTATGTACAACTACTGGCCTGAAAGTCGTTCATCTCAGCATGGTGAATCACTTAAAAGAAGCTAAACTATCTGTATTTTTCAGCTTTTAAAAATAAATACAAACAGGAGAGACAGTGTTTACTGTCTCTATTTATCAGTAAAAATGGAAAACAGGGAGCCCTAATTAGGTGTCAAATGCAGAAAAGAAATAATTATGCAAAAATCGTTGCAGCCTAAAAAGTCGCATAATTCCAGTGGCCCTGCTGAAACATCTAACTAAGTCCAGAAGTGCTCCTCAGTGGTTCCTTCTTTTTTTGCCTCATTGAGTTTATAGTTTAGCTTCTATGGAAACGAGCAAGACTAAACCTGAGGTTACCACTCCACAACATAGAGTTCCATACAACATAATTACTCTCCATAACACAAAATGCCATTCTACATAATTCCTATACACTAAATACCACATACTTTCTATCCACATAAATTCACTGCACAACATACCACATAAATCCACAACACACAACGTACATCCACTTCACTCCAGAAAACATTAGTAAAACACTTTTACATTTACAATGCCAATAGCTCTAACTCTCACAAATGTGAGACCTATTACATTGCAAATGTTTCTTTAACTATCAATCAATACATTTATAAAGTGCACTACTCACCCGTGAGGGTCTCAAGGCGCTGAGGGAAGGGGGGGAGCTGCTACTGCTGAAAGAGCCAGGTCTTGAGGTGTTTCCTGAAGGTGAGATGGTCCTGGGTCAATCATAGGTGGGTGGGAAAGGAGTTCCACGTCTTGGCAGCCAGGTAGGAGAATGATCTTCCTCCGGTGGTGGCTCTGCGTATCCGTGGTACGCTGGTGAGAGTGAGGCGAGCGGAGCTGGCGGGTTGGAGTGTGGAACTTGAGGTGGCTGTTGAGGTATTCGGGGCCCGTGTTGTGGAGCGCTTTGTGTGCGTGGGTGTGGAGCCTGAAAGTGATCCTCTTGCCGACGGGAAGCCAGTGCAGGTCTCTCAGGTGGGCAGATATGTGGCTGTGGCGACGGATGTCGAGGAGGAGTCATGCGGAGGAATTCTGTATGCCCTGTTGCCTTTTCTGGAGTTTGACTGTGGTTCCTAGAAGTCGCATTTGCAGACTGGTGGAGAAAGGGGGCTTGGCCTCTGACCAGTGCTCAAGAAGTCCACTGCGTAGGACTTACAGGGGGTACCACAAAGGCTTCTTGGCCCCAAAGTCACTCAAGAGTAAAGTGGACTTCATCCCCCAACCAGTAGTGTGCCTGGAGTGATGGAGATAGGGAGGAGTCACCTCCAAGACCTCTTAGCAATCCCACTATATGGGACTTACGTTACGTTAAAATTATTTGTATAGCGCACTTTCACCAGCGGTTTCATGGCGCTCATTGACAATAGCGGTGACCCGGGCGAAGGAGTTATTGGTAAGCGGATTGGAAGAGCAGAGTTTTTAGTAGTCTGCGGAAAGTGTCATAGTGGGGGCATAGGCGAAGTGAGGGTGGCAGGGAGTTCCAAGTAGAAGGGGCCAGAACCGAGAAGCTCAAACCACCATGCTTTTTCCGTTTGAATCTGGGGACCACAAGGAGGTTGAGAGATGCTGAGCGGAGAGCTCTAGAGGGAATATGACGAGTCAAGACGGAGGAAATGAATGCGGGGGCTGTGTCCGAAAGGGCCTTGAAGGCTGAGCATGCCAGCTTGAAGGTGCAGCGTTTGGAGACAGGAAGCCAATGCAAACTACGGAGGAGGGGGGTGACATGCTGATGTTTAGGCTGGCGGAAGATCAGGCGAGCAGCCTGATTCTGCACCAGCTGCAGTCGGTGGAGGTGGCAAGCCGGAATCCCCGCATACAGCATGTTGGCATAGTCGAGCCTGGAGGTGATAAGCGCAATGATGACTTGAGTCAGGGCTTCTCTGGTGAGAAACCTGCTGATTTTGCGGATCCGCCTGAGGTGGAAAAAACAGGCTGAGGTGACAGAGTTAATTTGCGGTCTCATTGAAAGATCTTCCGAGATGATCACCCCCAGACTTTTCACTGTACTCACAGGAGTAGGTGCCGTCCCCAGAGTTGTTGGCCAGAAGGTGGAATTCCATGGGTGAGTAGGACCCCCCACCAGAACGAGCTCAGTTTTAGTGGGATTCAACTTTAATTGGCTGTGGTACATCCACTCTGCGATGGTCAGCATGATGGACTGAAAGTTGAGGCGGGAGGAAGGGAGGGAGTCAATGGGAAAAACTAATTGGAGGTCGTCCGCGTAGTTGAAAATGGTGACCGGGGATTTGCGGAGGGAAACTAAAAGGGGTTGAAGATACAAGTTAAAGAGGAGGGGGGAAAGTGCAGAGCCCTGTGGGACACCACAGGTGAGGGATGTGTTGGGTGCAGAGAACGTGGAGAGGTGAACAGATTGTGATCGCTGATTAAGGAATGATTTGAGCCAGTCAAGGGCCACTCCCTGTATGCCAGCATTGTGGACACGGTCGATCAGGATAGTGTGATCGACCGTGTCGAATGCAGCAGAGAGGTCTAATAGGACAAGGGCCTGAGAGAGGTTTTTATCAGCACCTTTCCTGAGGGTGTCCATGACTGCTACTATGACTGCCTCGGTGGAATGGAGGGGTCTGAAACCTGCTTGTTGAGGGTCCAGGAAAGAAGATTTCTCAATAAAAGAGCTCATGCAGCGGGTGACGTGGGTCTCCAAAATTTTTCCTAGGTAGGGAAGGAGGGAGATGGGTCTGTAATTGCTTAGTATTGTGGGATCCGCGTTGGTTTTTTTTAAGATAGGGAGCACGGCAGCTTGCTTGAAAGAGCAAGGGACCTCCCCTGTGGCAAGAGAATTATTTAGTAATGCTAGTGGGGGGCCAGGATATGCAAGGAAGGCTTCTCTCAGGATCTGCGGGGGGCAACAGTCATTTGGGGACCCCGAGCTGACTTTGTGAAGAAGAGAAGAAAAGTCTTGTAGGGAGATGGGAGGAAACTCCGTCAGGATACTGGTGTTCCTGGGGGGAAGAGGAGGAGGGGTGGGGGACGCGGGGGTCGGGATGTTGGTTTTTATGGTTGCTACTTTCTCAATGAAATAAGAATTTAGCGAATCGCACAAGGATTGGGTAGGTTGGACTTACTGGAGGTAACAGGAGTGGTAGTTGGTCCCCAAGGACATCATTGGGGGCCAGCTGCCCCCCTTATTACCTACAGTAAGTCCCACACAGCAGGATTGCTAAGTTCTCACAGCAGGCCACACCCCCTTTGACCACCACACTGCAACCTGTCTTCCTGACACACTTGGATGGGGTTTGAAGTATCTTGCCTCCTGATGGTTCCTGGGGGCCAACTCGCCCTCCTGTTACCTCCAGTAAGCTCTACACAGCTGGATTGCTGAGAGAGGTTGGAGGCCAGGCCAACTTTTTACACCACTCAGGACACAAGGTGACCTAATCGCCCCACCAGCAGTGCTCCAAGAGGCGTGTTTACAGAGTGCTGTAAATGGGAGTATGGCCTCGGACCACTCTCATCAATCCCACTGTGAGCTACCTGATAGGCTAGTTGGCCCCTTTAGGACCCTTTGGATCCAAGGGGCCAAAGAAAAAGCACAGACTGGACAATCATTTATTAAGAGTTATTATTGTGTGCCAGTGACTGGTGATTGCGACCCCCCCCCACCCCCGACTCCCCTGAGCATGCCTTGAACTGCTCTACTTGGCTACTCTGAGATAGTCAAGTGCAACAATGGGGTGCTTGGTTCCCATTAAGGGGAAATTGTGGCTCTATTATGTCTGGAGGTTTCACATCTTGCACAACTAATAACTCAAAGTTGTACAGTCCCAATTACAGCATATTTTGCTTTATCATTTCTTGGGTCACATCTCCCTTGAGGTGTACTTGGCACTGCTGCACAACCCTCATACTGCACTTATTGACTTTGAGGTGGTACCGTCTAGTCGATTGCAACTCTGCACTCTTCACTGGGTGTTTACCTTTGTTAGTAGCCTTAAAAACCTGCATTTCAAGGAAGTTCGACTTCATTCCGTTCAACAGTAGACCCACAATATTATTGGTAGTTTGAGAAGTTGCAACTTGAAATTAAATATATCTTTCATCCCAAACTGTTCTTTTTGGATTCATGATATTTATCCTTGCAGTCTTGTGGGTTGCATCTCCACCTCTTCTATGTGGACCTCATAATTGTATCAGTCTTGGTGATTTGGAAACCACTTACTTGAGAATGTTTGTTATCTTGTACGTAGCAGTATCATTTTAAGGAATGCAGCTCCATTACTCCTATTTGGTCCCCATAAACTCAGATTACTCTTCTTTTGATTAAACATTCTACCTTTCAGTAGGTTGCTCCACCACCACCACTCATGAGCAGCCCTCGTGCACAATTGTTGCCTCATCATATGGACTTCCCACTGAGATCATATTACAAATTAAAATCCTACCATCAACCACACACATCAGGATAGCTTCTTATTCAGTCAACTGAAGATAGTAAGTGTTAAGTATACAGAAAATGAGTCTCTCACTCATCTCTCTATTTCATTTAATGCTTAAGCGCAGCAATGGGTTTGCTGTGATACAGATATTACATCCTTCTAAAGCCCACACATTACACTAAGGAAAGGATTTAGAGGTTGGTGGACTTGTACTCATTATGGATATCCCTTCTGGCTCATTATAAGTGTCATAGCATAAACTGCATGTGTAATAATGCAAACAGGATGTCTGTCACATTTGAGATGGAGTAAGCTGTGCTCCAATCTATAAATGTGACCCTTAAATCTTACTGAAAGATGGACAGTACATATAAACACAACTACGTCTATCTTACAGCTTACAGCTTCATCTCCTGCTTAAATGCAATTGTGCTATGGCACTCTAATAACCCCTCTGAACCCCCCACCACACAACACCTAAACACATCCCACATAGCCACACTATGCACCAGCACTCTATCAGCCAGCCATGTACAACAGAGTAGCATGTTTCTTGACCACCTAAAAGCATTTCGTACTAGAACAGGGTATGAGACGCAGCACAATTTCTGCTCTACAGGACAAGATAATACATTCGATTTGCATGAAGTGAGAAAAATTACCTAATCTGAAATGTTTTCCTAACAGTTGAAAGGAGAGTTCAAATGGTATTGCTCTTAAGTTTAGCATGTTTTGCAGGACCATCAGAAAACACATCGTCTGCTAAATGTGACCATGATTTATGACATCATGGTGAAGAAAACTGTCTGGCTCAATCTAACATTCCCCAACATCATTGATAATTATTGCAGGGCAAATGTGTTTCACATTGGACTCGTATCAAAGTTACTTTATTTAAATCTGATGTGCCTTGTCTGACTTTTAAATATTTTGTAACCACTACTACCTTTTCAATAGGGTGTATTCACTTTTTTATTTCATTCACCTATTTCTGCCTCTAAATAAATTCTCTTTGACACAATCCCCTGATGGAACTTCAGCATATGTTAATGTTTGAATTTGATGTATGTTGTAAATTTTTATTACCCTCGTAGGATTCGTATAAATGAGATTTTATGTAATTCTATACTTAACAGCTTTCCAAAGAATATATCTGGTGCAAAAAGTTCTGATTAAGAATTGCTTTTAAACTGTTCTAATATATCAGGTCATACAGTTTCTAAAAATCTACAAAATGCTGCTATGTAGATTTGTCTTTCAGTGGTAAGGTAATGGTTTGAATAAAAAACTTACTTTGACATTATCTTTGGAAACCTAGATAACAATCTAATTATCCGACATTTCTTTGTGGTTTCATGTTGCCTTATGTCAAAAATATGTTTCTCTTATTTAACTGTTTGTGGACAAGACACCTTGTAAATTGTTCAAAGCCAAACTTTTGGATAACCCATCATGTTGGCAGTGTAATCAAACTGATGGTTCTTCAAAATGGGTGTTATTTGATTGTCCTGTTATTCTGAACTTCTAGACTGATGCTGGGACTATTATTAGGAAAATACTTTAGATATCTAATATTTTATCATATAATTTGATTGTCTGACAATCACATGTTTTAACGTATACAATGTCTGGTTTCATAACAGATTAGTTGACTTGTTGTTATCTTCTGATACTAAATCAATTACATGCAACTGGAAGAATGCATCTTTTTTACCAGTTCACATCTCGTGTTCTTGGATGACATTTGCTTGACAAGGTGCCACATTATCCATTTCTGGTTCATCTGGAAATACTCGTTTTTCTAATTGTTTTGGAAACAGGTAGATGACTACAGTTCAATAAATGTAGTTGTTCAAATATGGTTAATTCTATCCTTATCTAGCTTACGATTAAAATTGCAGTAGCTCTTTGCTTATTCTTTTTATTTGTAGTTTTTTTGTATATATGATTTTTTTTAAGTACATTTATATGTGACTGTATTACATATTTGGTGTTTTCTTCTGTAACTTGTACTGTTTGGCACTATTTTTTTTACTGTTTTTAAGATACTTTCAAAATGAATAAAATCTTTTGATGTAAAAAAAAATTAAAGGTACCTTGAGATTTGATTGGAAAATTTAATGTTTCTCTCTGGTTTGTGAATACCATCCAAACATGATGTGTTTAAGATAATGAAATGTCAATGAATACTGAGAAATGCAGAGGCCCAGGGATTCGGAGTAAGGGAAATTGATGTCCGGGAAAGTAGTTGTGATATAAAGTTTGCTCCTAATGACCTTGTTGGTGGTTATATGGCCTTGCTAATCTGATCTGAAGAACATCGGCAGAGATGGGCATTCATTTACCATAGGAACCTGGAGTGGACTGCAGGAAGAACTAAACATGATTCTAAGTTTATTGGAGAGGAAATTCTGGTGGCCATCCTTGGGATAATGTAATTGTTGGTTTAAAATGTGAGATGGTCCTTCTATTGAGAGATTCTGATGCCTTGCAGATGCATGGGAGGGTGCCTGCCTCTAGTTCCCACTGTCCATTGCATTGTTTGTACAAGACCCATCCTAAGAAACATGCAAGCTATTGTTGAGTTTTGCCATACAGAGCTTCAAGCAGCCTGTTGCTCTCTGTGGGTAATTGCCCTTTGTGGATTATAGTTGGTTACTTCAAGCAAAAGCGGTTCCTTACAAAGTATACAGTCTTCTGTTATCCACCATGCAAATTACACCCTATGAGCACTACCTATATTGCAGGTTCAGAACCCACAACATGGTATCTCGAAAGTTAAAAGATTATTCTCTCCAACAAGTCAATTACCCACTACAAATGTCAACTGTTTAATGCCAGCAAAAGAGATCTGCAAAATTCAGAGCCAAGAAAAATGATTCGCTAAGGTCCAGGGGCAAAATAAGAGTTCTTCAAAGTTCAGAGCCCAGAAGAAGGGCTCTCCAAAGTTCAGAACCCAGCAGAAAGGTTCTCCAAATTTCAGAGACCGGAAGAAAAACTCTCCAAACTTGAGAGCACATAAGAAGGGATCTTCGAAGTTCAGAGGCCACAGGAAGCTATCTCCAAAGTCCACAGACCAAAAAAGGGCTCTCCAAAGTTGAGAACCCTGAAAAAGGGGTCTTCGATGTGCAGAGTCCAAATAAAATGGCTCTCCAAAGTTCCAACCTCTGCAGCCAATACATATAGGCAACTGTTAGAGCCTTAAGGGGATGGGGGATTTATTCAAGGTTCAGAGACTGTTGCTCTTTATCATAAATAGGCTAGATCCTATTACTTGCTACCAATGTCAAGATGTTTGTATGCACAAGTTGTAGGGTTTACTCCAAGGCTTACGGCAATTGCACTGAAGTATTGCTTCTTTAGAGCCTACTAATCCCTGAGTAGGTCCTTGAATTATGCCTATTGCACTTCGCAGTTAACAGCCTATCGCGGTTCTTCAAGCTCATCTGGACAGTATTTCTCACTGACAGAGCCAATAATGCTGATCTCACATCTCTTTATTTGCTGTTACTTAGCGTCCACACCTTGGCCTGAGAGCAGAGCCTCTCCTTTATACTCTTGGTCACTTACAGGCTCTTGCTTTTTGACACGAATCACAATTTAGAAACTGCTAATCGTCTCAGTAAATAATTAGAGTTGGTTGCTGGCTCCCAAAGACTAAACTTCTCCTTAGCTGGCTGAGAGGTTCGAGGATGAGATAGTGCTGTACAGCTGGATAAAGTTGAATCACTTGGCAAGCTCTGTGGTTTTGATGAGTGAACATGCCCCACTCCACAGTGAAGGTTGGCAATAGTCCCAGTCGACATGCTCCTTTATCATTAATAATGGAGCAGTGAGTAGAAAGGCAAAATTTTAAAAGCAGCTTGTGAGTCTACTAGACATGTTCTGTTATGATAAGTTGTGTTGTGCATTATGTGCACATCTGTAGTGTCATTGGCTTTAATAGACCATAGAGAGGATGCATGGTTGCCAGATTGTTGTGCACTATTTGGTGTACAGGGTTGTGGGTGATTGCCCACAACGTGTCATAGACCACATTGCTGCATACTCTGTCACTGCAGTTCCTGCTTGTACTCCTACTTGAAAATAGATTTTTTTTTTCAAATGTTGGGGACAACCAAACAGCCTATCGCTTTTCCTTCTGTGGCTGCCATCGAGGCAGCAGCTTGTAGCTGGCGCGCCGAGGGTACCGGGGTAGAAAATGGCCTTGATATCCGTGTAGTCTGAAAAGGGGTGGGGGGCATCGGAAAAATGTCACCTTGCCTGCAGTGTTCAAGGCTCCTATTCGCCCAGATATCGTGAACTTTGTTCACACTAGGGGGGCGCTAGGTGGCGCCAAACCAAGATGGCCGCACCGTAGTGAGGCTCTCGCCAGATCGAGCCTTTGAACTATCCTTTTGACCATCCTGACCGGGAAAAACTACCCTGACACCTCGCCATTGTGCCTGCAACACTTCACTGATCACAGCGGTGCCAAAAACATCAAAATCGCCCAGCCGTAGGCGGAGATATCCATCAGCTTGCCTGGAGCCGGACTGAGGCGCCGGTCCGAGACCTGCCAATCCGAGGGTCAGCCTGCTGGGAAACTCCGTGGCTTTGCGGCCTCATTGGAACTGTGACACCAACTATCGACGGAAAATATCGGCACCGCCAATATACCTGTGCCAGTGTCTTTGCTGTGTGCGGACCTTAATGTATTGAAGGTGAGCCCTGCTTAACGGAGACGGGGGTAAATAAAAGGGGAAAAAAAAACAGAGAAAAAAGAGCGCGAATTTCAAATCCGCGGGCGGGGACTGCCGGCAAGCTCATCGGACCCGACAACTGCAACGTATAATGACCGGTGCTCCACTGCACACTTAATTATCGGCTGGGACGTTGCATGCGGAGCCCGGGTCATAGTTATCGCCAAGCGCTACGTAGCATTCTACACAGCAGCGAACAGCGACCGAACACGCCCGCTCCCCAACCGCGGCCTCCCCGCTGCCTACAAACTGCCGGAAGCGACCTGCGACTGTCCCCGAGGCCTGGTAGCCCAGAAATAGTGCTTGTGAGGCCAGGGACGCAGAAAGTGCCACAACATTAACTAACACTCCGCACTGCCACATACGACGACAGGGCCCGTCCGTTCTCCGGCAGCGACCTTCCCGCCGCCTATTACCCGCCGGCAGCTGCCTGTGGATTGGAGCCGCTCTGGCCCATCGTTCTCACCAGCACCTGATTTAATTGACTGGGGGACGCGACGGACTGCTAACGGATCACCCGCTTGCCGTAGGGAGGTTGCCTACCTGACACGACGTGCAGTCCTTTCTCCCCTCAACCTCGTGAACTAGCGTGCTTCCTCCTCAGGAGTGCCTTCAGAGCCCCATCAGATCACTGCGCTGCTGCCTGAACGCGAGGTGCCGGGAGGAACCCAGGGACTGATATTAATCTACACTCGAACCACCTGAAATCACATAGGGGCATACTAGCTACAGGTCGAGCAACTGCCGGCGGCTCCATCAGTCTGCAGCATAACACCACCCTCATTTGTATTGGCTCCCTCCACTTGTGGCACTACTTCCCCTTGTACTCACCTGCTGCTACATGGATCGGGAGGAACCTCACTGCGCCATTACCTTGAGCTCATAGTCAACAGTGACGCTACACGGAGTAATCTGTCCCGCAGCCATCTCCTGCTCAAACTGAGGCTAGTGGGGACGAACAGTTAGACCCAATGTCCCCATTTGTGTATCGTGGGACGAAGAACTAAATTGCGCCAAAGAAGACACTACTGATCGGAGCGGTACCCCGAGCGCCACTCACTGGAGGACCACTGTCCGCAGTCCCACTCTGCCCCGTCTACTCCCGGGCAGCTGGACGAGGAGCCACTTCACTGCACCCTGGCTGCTGCTGCCACATCGGCTTTGCGTACGCCAAGACGCGACATGGGCCGAAATGATGCCAAACAATCTAAAATACCGTTTGAAACTAAGAAAAACTCCAGAGGTGTACAGGATCCGGAGGGTAGCCCTACCGCCCGAGGACCCCCTAACGAAGACTGGAAAACCTTGCTGATAAGCATGCAACAGAGCTTGACAAACATCGATTCCAAGATTGACACGATAAACACTCGCATGGACAGTCTGGTCACTAAGCTGGACCAACACGACACCAGAATCAAGGACGCGGAGGATAGGATCTCTGAATTGGAAGATGGCGCCACTACTAATAGCAGACAAGTGACCCAAATGGACAGGCTCTTAAAAATCATTGCGGAAAAGAACGAGGATTTAGAAGCGAGGTCCCGACGCAACAACATTCGCGTTCTGGGCCTTGCGGAGTCCACCAACACAGGGAAAATGGAGGTGTTTATCGAAAATTTGATCATCGAACTTTTTGGTAAAGAATCATTCTCCTCGCACCTAATAGTAGAGCGTGCCCACAGATCCTTAGCCGCACGCCCACCACCAGGTGCCCAGCCGCGTCGCATCATTGCGAGATTCCTAAATTACAGGGACCGAGACGCGGTGCTGAGACGAGCAAGAGAGGTCGGCACCGTGGGATACTGCAATACTACACTCTCCTTTTTCCCTGACTTCACCCCGGCGGTACAAGAAGCCAGGAGGAAATTCTCAGGAGTGAAAAAGAAGCTTCAAGATCAATAGATGACGTACGCCATGCTATATCCGGCGAAATTAAAGGTTTCCTACCAAGGCAAGCAACACTTCTTCCAAAATCCTTAAACAACAAAAAAAAGACAAAACCAGAGAAGCTGCTGAAAGTCATCGCTCCAGATCCCCATCGCCTATGAACCAGCAAGAATAGAACACAATCACAACAGCTACTACACCTAAGATGAGAGTTGACGAGCAAGACTCCAACAGTCTGGTGAGGTACAATGTAGCACTGTTGCTTAACCTGGTCTATATACTTTTTGGGCTCGATCGCCCACCTCCGTCCCACGTAGAGAGACCGGGTACATGCCTGGCTCCAAGTGGGTGCAAGTAGGGAGGTGGATGGCAGGTTGGGTGCCCCTAGAACTCACCCCCGATGGGCGAGCCCCAATACCCCCCTTCTGCTCGTAGAATGGAGGGATTTGTGACATTACTTCTGTTTTTAAGTTGGGGAGAGGGTGGGATAGTTGGGGATGGGTGGGTTCCGAATGCCCGGCGGGTTGGGGCTGCCGGAGTGGGAGGGGAAGTGTTCCAACACGATGCTTGCATGAAAGGACTGCTTATCATCAGTGGAGAAGTGTGGCTCACTGGTTAGAGGAGGCAGACCTGGAAGCAGAGGTCAGCCCGGGACCAGGGTTCAATTCCCGGCTCGGCGGGGTCTTGAGTCCTAAAATGTCCATGGACTCGACAATTCTCGCTCCGGTGCCTACTCGATTCACGGGGTCACACTCTGCGACTCTGGGCAATAGCTTGCTTAATCTCCACAACGGCCCCTTGCGGCGGGATGCCTGGCTTTCACCTTGCGGATACCCTGCCGGGGTTATTTCACAGGGGAATCCCAGGACGGGTTCCCTAAGCAAGCGCTTAGAAACCGCTTGGTGATTTGCGCTATATAAATTCCTGTACATTTACATTTACATTTATTATTCATTCCAGTTGGGCATGCCAAGAGGGTAGTTGGGGATCACGTTACATATTTGATGCCAAAAGCTATAAAAACATGGATGTTGTAGACCTTTGTTATACATATTTTCTGATGGTTATATGGGGGACGTAGCTGAACCGCAGTCTGCCTTGCAGTTCCAGGTGGCCTCCTGGAATATACGTGGGTTAAATAACCCTAGGAAGAAGAGACAGATTTTGGGGTATCTGGACAGACATGGGATATCCATTGCTATGTTGCAGGAGACACATCTGAATCCAGGCGGATCACCCTCATTCGCTTCCAAGTGGGCAACGTGCAAGGCGTTCTCATCTTACTCTAACTACGCTAGAGGGGTGGCAATTCTTGTGAGACGAGGGACACATTTCACTCCGGCTGGAACTGAGATAGACTCCGAGGGGCGTTATTGTATGATCTGGGGGAAATTGCACGCACATACAATATTGTTTGCATGTTACTATGGCCCTAACACAGATGACCCGACTGTCCTCCTCACACTGTGGGGGAAAATACAGGCCCTGGGGATAGCTCACGTGATACTAGGGGGAGATTTTAACACGGCTCTAATACCCAAACTGGACAGATCATGCCCGCAAGCCTCTCACTACACAAATACTCAACGCTCACTATTGGGAATAGTGAATGAACACCACTTGGTAGATGCATGGCGACACCTACACCACACTGCCAAGCAAGGCACCCATCACTCAGCATTCCACTCCACATGGGCCCGCCTAGACTATATATTCGTGTCAGCAGGACTGTCCCCATGGTTAACCAAGGCAAGTCATCTGGCGCGTACGTTTTCTGATCACTCACCGGTCCTTCTTTCCCTACAGATTCCCCTCAATATGGCCCCTTTCCTGAACTGGCGCCTGAACCCCGCACATCTTACTGATACTGCCTTTGCTGCTGAACTAGAACAAGAGATCACAGAGTTTTTTGAACGGAATGTTAATTCAGTTTCTAGTCTCACTACGGTTTGGGAGGCCTTCAAAGTGACGATGAGAGGGAGTTGTATAGCCAAGGGAGGGGGAGTTCTCAAAGCATTGCGAGCGGACATACGCAAGCTAGAAATCGAGCTCAGACAGCTAGAACGAGAGATAGCTCGAGGAGACAGGGACCGCGCGGCTCAGGCTCAGCTTAGGGAAAAACTAAACGAATACTCTGAATTGGCAGATAAAGAATGCAAATTTCTGGGTAGGTCCTTCACGGCTCGAGTATATGGAGAGGGAGACAGGCCGGGTAAAGCGCTTGCTACTGCAGTCAGAGCCCCTAGGTACCAAAATTACGTCCCTACTTTACTAGACAAACACGGCACACCACAACGAGATCTCAAGAAACAGCTCCAAGTGCTAACTGAACACTACACCTCGCTTTACACCTCACATAGAACTGACAAACTCAACTTGCAGGAATACCTGGATGACACCGCAATTGCCTGGCTGGGACCGTCCCAGCAAAAATTCCTTCATCATGAGCTTGAACTTGATGAGATCAAGGACGCAATCATGTCGATGAAGTCTGGGAAGGCGCCGGGATCGGATGGCCTACCGATTGACTTTTATAAAACCTTTATACATGTGCTAGCACCCATACTGAAACAAGTCTTTTACGCCGCGTTAGAGGAAGGCTCACTCCCGCTCACAATGCGAGAAGCACTAATAACGTCATTGCTGAAGCCGGGTAAGCCACCAGAACATTGCGACTCATTCCGGCCTCTCTCATTGTTAAATACAGACAGTAAGATTTTAGCAAAAGTTCTCGCTACGCATCTCAACCTCCTTATGGAGAGGCTCGTTCTTCCAGACCAGGCAGGGTTCGTCCCGAACCACGCCACATCCCATAACCTGCGTACTTTACAAGCAGTGCTGCAAGATATTAATCCCAATTGTGAAGCAGCTGCTGTGTTCCTGGACGCCACAAAGGCATTCGACTCCCTGGAGAGGGATTACCTTCTTACACTCCTCGAAAGGATGGGTGTCCCCTTTAACTTTTTAGACTGGATTTGGCTACTATATTGTAAACCCCAGGCTACGGTGTTGCTCAACGGAGCCCGCTCTGCCCCATTTGAGATTCAAAGGGGCACCCGGCAGGGCTGCCCGTTGTCCCCAATACTTTTCGCTATCGCCATCGAACCCCTAGCCGCTAAACTCCGACAACACCACAAACATCGCTCCCTCATTTACCCGGAACGGCAACTTCTGATCGCATTATATGCAGATGACATGACCCTCTATGTGGACAGACCACAAGAAAATCTAAATCCCTTGCTACGGGAGATAACCAAGTTCGGGACAATAGCGGGGATACAGATAAACTGGGCAAAATCAGCTATGTTCCCCTTGACTGACAAGACCGAGGAGTTTCCTTTAGACTACCCCCTAGTGTGGGAATCTGAAGAAATAAAATATTTAGGAATCAGAATCACCAGAAACCGGGAGGCCCTTATCAGAGCAAACTATGGAACGGCACTAGACAAACTAACAGACAACGTAACCAAGTGGATACACCTTCCACTTTCCATGGCAGGCCGCATTTCCCTTGTAAAAATGGTGGTTCTCCCCAAACTGTTATATCTTTTCACTAATATACCCTATGGCCCCGGCTCATGCTTCTTTCGCGCCCTCGACTCTCAGACGTCGCGCCTTATCTGGGGAGGCAAACAGGCCAGACTCAGTTTGAAGACCCTAATGCTACCCTACCACCAAGGAGGGTTTGAAGTCCCAGACTTCCGAAAATACTATGACTGTGCCCAAGGACATTTTGCCTCATACTGGTTCCATCCCCCTCCATTCATGGCCCACCTGGCGGTTGAAGATGGATACATGATACCGGAAAAACCCTTGAGGTATCTTTACACTACAGTCCGTATGACAGACAGAGATCCGACTACAGTAGACTGTACTGTCAGGGCTTAGAAACGTATTGCAGAGCATATGGAAGTGCAATTCTTTTACTCACCTTTGATGGTATTGGCAAACGATCCCAGAGTGAGCGTCGCCCGTGAAGAAATAGTACGTAAATTCCTTGCCAAACTCGCCATTTACACCTGGGGAGATCTTTACCTCCAAGGCACTTTCCGCACGGCAGCGCAGCTTTTTGGAGACAGTTCCCCCACAATGATGGATACTTTCCTTTATGTTCGTCTCCGGCAAAGCATTAAATCCGTCACACCCACCTTCCCGGATGAGCCGGAACTTATGGCACCTCTGCATTCCCTGCTCCAGGCAGATGCCCCGAGTCATGTGGTCTCTATGTTGTACAAACATGTTCAAGTAGCTCCATCTCCACCCCCCCTCAGAGCTAGCCAAGATTGGGACGCTGACCTGAACGATCCTATGACGGACGAGCAATGGGAGATGAGCTGTTCTCACACACACGCCGTAACAGGCAACGCTCGCCTTAGATTAGTACACTATAAATTCCTGCACCGGCTCTACTTCACACCTGCTAAATTGCACCGCCTGGGTCTCAGAGACAACGATCGCTGTCTCAGATGTGGCAGACCGGGCGCAGACTTCATACACCTAGCATGGAAATGCCGAGCAGTTGCCTCGTACTGGATAGAAGTGTTTGAGGCTATATCGGTAATGGTCGGAATACCCATGGACCCTTGTCCTAAAATTGCCTTACTCGAATTCACTAACTCGGCAATAAAAACACACTGCAAATTGTATGCACTAAGCCTCCTGTTGGCTAAGCGACTAGTGGCGTGTAGATGGGGAAGGGGACGGGCGCCTAAATTTAAGGACTGGCTTAGTAATATGTCTACTTGGCAGGAACAACTCCACAATTACGCTGATCTTTTACCACATAAGTCACGCCCCAAGGACCTATGGGGCCCCCTCACTACATATCTGCTTCAGTCACAAAATAACGATGAGTCCGACGAGGAAGATAGCGGAGGGATGAGTGGCAGTAACCGCACCACCGCCCCTCACCCAGGTCCCACTCCCCTGCACAACGAAGAGATATAACTCCCGCACACACCCTCTAACTTTCCTCCCCCTTCTGGTAACTACATACCCTAGGACCTGCAGGAACGGACACACGACACACTGCCTGTGACGCCCCTAAACACCAGCCGCCAACTGCACGGGGGGAACGAATTGCGAGGCTGCTAGCACCCCCCTTCGGTTTTGTTTCATTACGGCTTGTCTCAATCCGGGAAACACTCACTGCAACACACCCATGGCATGGCACAGCATCAGACTCTTTGACTGGTACGAAAAGTTATACCTTCCCTAAAATTGAGTTATGTTTAAAGGATGTGTAACTGCACTACCGGGACTGCCCAGCACTACACACTGGTACAGGACAACAAAATTGCACTCCACACGGCAAGCTCCATCACGCCACATACTCAGCATGGTGGCCTCCTTCGGGGAAGGAACAGTGTATAATATGTTATAAAGTTGATTGAAATGTTAAAAGTAACCTCAATGCTTTGTTGCTCATAAACTGCATTGGGATCATGTTGGTACGATAAAGCTTCCTCTATGGCCCACGTCTAGATACATCGCGGCCGGCCCGAATGGGTTGTAGGCGGCATGCTGTGTTAGCTATATACCCCCGCCGGAAACGCATATACATCTTCATAAGGAATGTTATAGCTGCCGGACTACTGACGTGGGTTGTAGGCATTAAGCAGTGTACCATGTGTTAATGACCAATAAAGGTTTTCAAAAAAAAACTTTGTTCACACTAACTTACGGAAGAACAACAGACAATCCTATGCTGTCTGTGAATTAGCAGGGCATCAAACTAGTGCTAAATCATGGGGTACAGGCCATGCTGTTGCTCGTATACCTTGTTTTCGTGACAGTGGTATGCACAGGTCTGGCCAGGGTGCCTTTGGTAACATGTGTTGTGGAGGTCGCATGTTTGCCCCTACCAAAACATGGAGACGTTGGCATCGTAGAGTGAATATAACCCAAACACGTTATGCAATCTGCTCAGCGTTGGCTGCTTCAGGTCTTCCTGCCCTGGTAATGTCATAGGACCACAGAATGAAGGAGATCCCAGATGTTCCTTTGGTGGTTGAAGACTAAGGAGTCTGTACTGCTTCTCAAGAAGTTGGAACCCTGGAATGACATCAAGAAGGTTTATGCGTCCCAATGTATACGTGCTGGGGAGGGAAAGTTGAGAAACCGCTGTCGCATTCAGCATAGAGGCCCCTGTATCATTTACAACAAGGACAATGGCATTATCAAGGCTTTCAGAAATATTCCAGGCATTACTTTGCTTAACATTAACAAGCTGAATCTTCTCAGACTAGCTCCTGGTGGGCACGTTGGGCATTTCTGCATTTGGACAGAGAGTGTCTTCCGCAAGCTGGATGAATTGTGTGGCACCTGGCGTAAACCTGCAACACTTAGGTCCAGCTACAACCTACCAATGCACAAGATGAAAAGTTCAGATCTTAGCAGGATCCTGAAAGGCCAAGAGATCCAAAAGGCTTTGCATGCACCGAACAAAAAGATCAAACGCAGAGTTCTTAAGAAGAATCCTCTTAAGAATTAGAGAATGATGGTGAAAGTGAACCCGTATGCAAAGACTGTACACCGCAATGCAATCATGCATCATCTCCCCAAATCAACACCAGACAAAACTGAGAAGCCTGAAGATGTCAAAGTACCCAAGAAAGACAAAAACCGAAAGAAGCCAAAAAGCCCACGGACCCCAGGAAAGTCAAGGGAAAATCCCCCAAATGAGCCTGAGATAGTGTTCCCAAACAATGGTTCAAACTGGTTGTAAAACAGGTCTATGCCATAATAAAGTGTTTAAAAAAAGAACTTCAGTTCTTTAGAGAAGCAAAAAAAAAAAAAAAAAACAAGCAGTCTACCAGAGACAAATGGGTGGCAAACCATTAGGGGCCTAATTATGACTTTGGTTGTACAGGGACCCCTAAACTTACAATGGAGCAGCGGTGGCAATCTGGCCACCGCTGCACTGGTGGTCCGACCACTCGAATACGGTGGCTCGATGGTCAAAGGGCACAATATGTTTGGTGGTGCCCTGCGGCACCGCCAAGCATTTTACGACTTTCCTCACCGCCAGGGGTCTCATGAAGGCTCTTACTCCATTAAACTGATGGCCGTGAGGAAAGAAAGGGGGCCCTACAGTGCCTCCCTTGGCCCTGTGAACAGGGGTGCATGCATGGGGGGGCATGTACTGTGCCCTTGAGTTTGCATGCACCCCAGTTCCAGCACCGCATGGACGGCAGAGTCCATGCTGTGAAGGAACTGCCTTTGGTGCTCCCATTGCTGTACCCATTTCAGAGGCACTGCCATATTTTCACCAAAGAAACGTCCGCCAGACACAAGAAAACTCATAATCTGGCAAGCAGTGCTGACGTGGCTTTGGCAGTGTGGGAGCAGGGAGTGGTGTACCGCCCGCTCTTGCACCGCCAAAACTCATAATCAGCCCCTAGTTAGGATAGGGCCTGTGTCAGGTATGCCTGATGCGGTGCATGATGGTCTGTTGTGTGTTGAGGACTGTGTCGCACATATGCTATCCATGCAGCTACTGCGAGGACATGTACCAGTATAAAAAGTTTACAGATTTGCAATGCCTTGGTACGGGACGCTGGTCAACTACTGAAAGTTTTTGCTTGCTGGCACAGAATGCACAACTTTTGAAACAACTTGTAATTGCTTGGGTCCTAATGATGAGGCAGTTTCCTGTTAATTGTCCTGTTCAGCGTGGGGACTGCAGTCCATTGGGGGATGCAGCTATTGAGAAATGCTTGTGGGCAGCCTATATCTACACCGGTGAAAGTGGGATCTGAGAAGGTGAAACATTTTTTGGAAAAGTCCTCCTTTGCTGCTAAAACTCTGCTTGGCTTCTGTGTTGCACGTTCTGCTTTGTTTTACTATCTGTGCATTTTCTGAGGCATTTTTCGCAGCATCGCATGTCTTCATTTTTCTCCTCCTCCAGCACCAGTGAAACTCTTGTCACCCCGGCCAGCCGCCCACCTTCCACCCTGCGGCTCTGCAGTAGCTCTTTGATTTTCTGTTGTATGTTTTTGCAGCATTTGACCTTTCTGAAGAGTTTGCGTCTCCTCTCCACAGACCTTCCTCGTGGCCTTCTCTCCTGCATGGTGAGTACCAGCCCCGGCTAATAACATGAGACTGGCGTACACTTGCTTCTTTTGAATAAACACAAAGCTTGCATGAGGCAAGACCCTCAAAAAGCATACAGGCTCCTTCCAGATTTTCAAATACTAGTTAAAACAAGCATTGTCAAAGCACAGAGCTCTGGCATTATAGATGAATGACTGTGTGTCTGTTGTGGTATGCATGGGCAGGTCACTAAATGCCGGGGTTATGTGAGTGGGTGAATGTAGGTGATTGTGCATAAATGAATGGTTGTGTGAATGGAACAGTATTGGATGATTGGGTGATTGAATGGGTGAGTGAAAGACCTTCGCCCTTCCAAACATTCACTCACCAACACATTCCTTTAAACTTGTGCTCATGTTTGCAGTCGACAACTAACACACACAAAAAACACCTATTAATGAAGTAGCGCTATCTTTTTTTTAATGAAGCGAGAGCTCTTCACTTTGCCAATGCTTCTTAAGTGCTAGCCACTATTCTGATGCCTGCCATGCTTTTCCCCGCCTCTCTCTTACCTCACCAGCAGAGCTCTTCACTTTGCCAATGCTTGTTAAATGCTATCCGCTAATCTAATGTGTTCTTCGCTCATCCTTACCTCTCTTTTAACTCATTAGCCAGAGCTCTTCGCCTTGCCAATGCTTGTTAAATGCTAGCTACTCATCTAATGCGTTCCCCGCTCTTCCCTGCCTCTATCTTAACTCACTAGGCAGAGCTTTTCCCTTTGCCAATGCTAGTTAAGTGCTAGCTGCTCACCTATCGCATGACCCGCTCTTCCTTACCTCTCTCTTACCTCACTAGCTAAAGCTCTTCCCTTTGCAAATGCTTGTTAAATGCTAGCCGCTCATTTAATGCGTGCCAAGCTCTTCCCTACCTCTCTCTTAGCTCACTGCTGCCTCTACGCTTCCTGTGCCCCGTTTCCGCCCGCTGTCTGCAGATGCCACCGTGTTTCCCTGGGATACCCCCTCACCACGAGTCAAGGAACTGCCGCCCTTTCACCGTCGCCATGAATCAACATCCAACTAAGGCTGTAAGCATCAGCCTGTTCGCATCTGATATCAGAAAGCATTGCACCCGTGTGGTTTTAACAGCTATACTCTCCAAGCACCACTTTCATCCCTAAAAACTGTAAACAATATTTGTTGACATGAAGGTGGCTTGCAAAGAAAAGGATTTTCTTTGCTAGTGCTTCTGTCGGCCAACGGCCGTCGCGCGCACTACCTTCGTAGTGCTACAGACGTCCGTTGGCCGACGCGGCCCTGCCCACTCTGCTAAACCGCTGCACCGCAGCAGAATTGCAGCCGAGGTTAAGCGGTTAATAGTTACAAAAATAGTTACACCGTTAAAAACACAGAGTTGTGTGGGACTGCCCAGATACAGAAATTCTGGAGCCGTATTTCTGTGCCCCCATGCACCAGGGGCGCTGGAAGTCGGGGTACATTCAGAAGTTATGCGGCATTTTGAGGTCACACAGACTGTGAAGTTTCTGTTGGTTTAACGTGTGACCGTGAAAGTGGGTCGTCTCACCGTGCGACTAGATGGGGGTGCAGCTCAACACTGCTGGAGAGTGATTGTCAGTGGCGGCCAGCATGGGTCACAGGTGGCGAGGCGCACGCATGGGGGAGGGCGCATGACCGTTTCTGGCAGCCCGAAAGGGCCAGACAAACAGTCATTGCGCACTCAGAATGGTTCTGACACTCCTCCCCTGCTCTGCATCCACAACTGCACCCTCCCGCAAAGCTGCACAGCAGTAGGACACAATTACATAATTAATAACATAACGTTATTTTCATTTTATTATTTCCTTTCTTTTAATGCTGCAGAGTAGTGAGGCGAGGCTCCTTCGCCTTAGCAGAGGAGCTGCCACTAGTGATTGTGCATCCATTGTGTGTCAGTGTAGGCAGCTGAAGTGCCTGTATGGTGCTGGAAAGTGACTGTGAGGCCGGACCTGTAACCCACAGCAAATCTTGGCATAGGGTGCATAGAGAGCAAGGGCATTGAGCGAACCTGACCACTACAATATATATCACTAATTTGTCAGAATTTGTCTGATATATATAGCCTGACATTTGACCTCTGTCAGTGTCTTTGAAAGCATAGTGGATGTGACATGAAAAAAACTAAACGTAAAGGCATCCTTATTGCTCCTTCACCTTCTGAACCCCAGCATGGTTCAGAAGGTGGTTATACTGCAGCACTCCCATAACCCTTCCTCCAGCGCCTATGCTGCCAGCCCCAACAGCCCCACACTGCAGGAATCCAGGACTTAGAGTGCCTGGTGGAGTCACCAGCATCAGAGCCTGAAGTCTACCAGCGATGCTCAGAGTGGCAGAAAGGCCAGGGCGGTCCATTTTGGCTGTCTTGTCAGCAGCATGTAATAAAAAAGTATATGTATAAAATATATACATACATATAAACGGAGGTGGACTTTGGGTCTGCCCTTTTCATCTGTTGCTATAAAATTGTTATTCACATTTTGCCCACCAGAGAATGCAGCACCGTGTGCTGTGAGTGACTACATTTTGTCTAACCTCATGTGCATATCCCCCCAAAGAAGTCACTTCAGTGACAGGGCTTATGGGCCATACATTGTATTGCCGGTTCTTTTTTTATTTCAATTCTGATTAAAAAAAATGTTTTTAACACATCCTTGTATGTTTAAACGATATCTTCACGTTACAATAATTGAAAACCAATAGTACCCTTGTCCTTCATAAATAAGCATCTGGATTATTTTTGATGTAAATTAAAACTGAAAGGCGTTTACATACTTGTACTAAATTACACCCACCTGCTAAGAAAGCACCAACACTGTAAAATCGTATGTGAGGGTTAACTTTCTCTAACTTCAAAATATTTTCTACAACCATAAGATTACTATGTTTAGGCGGCAGCATGCTTTCATCATACTTTTTTTTGGTATATGTGTGATAAGAAATGTAAAAACATGTAATCATCAGACCAGCTTGCCAAGGCATGAGCTATTGGCTTTACCAAATAATATTCAAAACGTTGCTTTGGAACACTGGTCTTAGTGAATCGTAGTATTGCTGCTTCTTAGGAACACCAAACAAACTATGGGCCTGATGTTTGACCCTATTTTGCATGCCCAAATGGGTTTGGGACCCGTTTGCGTATGTAAAATGAAATGAAATGAAATGAAATGAAATGAAAAATTATATTTATATAGCGCATACATACCCATAAAATGTGAAAGGGCTATATACAATTCCGAAATAGCGAGTTGCAATTTATTTGCGACTTGCTATTTAGGAATTGCGAGTCGCTATTAGAAATGGGCGTTTTCTTCCTAATAGCGAATGCAACCCCATGTATGAAGGTTTTCCGACCCCAATTGAGGTTGCAGAACACTTGCAAATGACCACCCTCTTTAAGAGGGTGGTAAGGCAAGCGCAAAAGGGAAGGGGTCCCCAGGGAACCCCTTCCCTTTTGCAAATGCAGGGGAAAGTATTTTTCAAGGGCAGTGAGTGATCCCATGGACCACTGCCTGCCCATTACAAATGAAACTAAAACGTTCTTTGGAACACTAGTCTTGGTGAATCGTAGTATTGCTGCTTCTTAGGAACACCAAACAAACTATGGGCCAGATGTTTGACCCTATTTTGCATGCCCAAATGGGTTTGGGACCCGTTTGCACATTCAAAATGTGAAAGGGCTATATACAATTCCGAAATAGCGAGTTGCAATTTATTTGCGACTTGCTATTCAGGAATTGTGAGTCGCTATTAGAAATGGGCGTTTTCTTCCTAATAGCGAATGCAACCCCATGTATGAATGTTTCCGACCCCCTTTGCGGTTGTAGAACACTTGCAAATGACCACCCTCTTTAAGAGGGTGGTAATGCAAGCGCAAAAGGGAAGGGGTCCCCAGGGAACCCCTTCCCTTTTGCAAATGCAGGGGAAAGTATTTTTCAAGGGCAGTGAGTTGTGGTAAATAAATAAATAATACCCTATTTTTGACTAGGCATATATCATAACAGATAGCTCAATAAATAAGAGTCAAGATTCGAGGTAGTAGGAGTTTCTGCAGGTTTATTACAGCATAAGGACAGGATCAGGACAACCTGCATAGGAACAGAATGGCAGGGCTAGAGTGGCCCGGCAGCTGCCGGGGCTGGGTCTGGGATGAGCGCGCTAACTTTTCATAACAAAACACGAGCATATATACATAGCGCAAACACATAGCATTACATTGCAGTAGGCGTAGCAGTGGGTGGAGCAGAAGGCGTGACGCGTAGCAGTCGCGAAAGATAACAGTAAAAGTAGGTGTAAATGGGCGTATACATAGACATGTGGTGCAAACGAAACAGAATATGTCATGAATGGGGCGGAAACATTGGAGGGGGCTACCTAAAGAGCCGGGACCTCTAACCTGATGGTGCGCGCAAACTGGCAATGACGTGTTACGAGGAGAAGCTGGGGGCTATGAACTTCTGTGCTAGGAGCAGAGACTAAAGTCTGGAGGGTCGGAGCGACATGTACCTAAACCCAATCTAGTATCTGATGTTTAGGGAACATGTTGATCTAAACTAGAAGTCAAGAGGGGAAAGGCTAACTTGATTCTAAGACTGGACCATGCATTATTCTACATGTAGTGCGTGATGAAGAATATTAAATGACCATTAAATGCAGTATTCTCTAACATGGAGCCCTGAAGGCTAGACAATGACGGAAACTATTGATGCAGTTCAGTAGCTTAGGAATGCAGAGAAGGAGGACTAAACTGATAGCTGGAATCATAACATACTCTTGGCAGACTCAGAGGCAGAGCCAGGCTGCACCGGGCACTGTGAGGCAGGAAGCAAGTGAAAGGTCGAGGATACAGGTGGGGGCTGTATCGCTCCTCAGCGAGGCTTCAGGAGACAGGAGCTGAATCTAGTGTCCGGGCCCTGTTGAGGCCTGGAAACGGGGACTTTATAATGAAATAACGTGCACACTGGGAAACGTGGCAACGTAGCTTTACATAGGCCTAATATTCGTAGTATTCACGAGGACTGGAAACTGGCATACTAGAGGTGGACACAACTGTAATTGCGTCATTAATCGGACGTGGGGAATAACATATGCATATTGGTCATGCACACATAACATATGATGGATGAGGCGTAGGGACACAGAACATGGCAAAATTTACTTTTCCACATTCCCTCCTTGTCACTACGTTTCCATCAGGAAACATCAATATTCATGATACCATCTATCATTTCATACAGTACCATTTGTTCATCTCGAATTGTCTTGGAACGGGATTTAGAACGGGGCTTGGGACTAGGAATACAAGAGGTAGCACAAATGCCGCAAATCGCAGGGCCACATTGTATACAGAGACAGCAGCTAAATATGATCGCTACTGCAATACCTAGAAAGGACAGGACTTTCCATCCCCATGCGGAAATTATATTCCAGAACCAACCGGACCATGTCCAGATGCCTGGATCTTGATGTAACAGATGGGCAATTTTATGAAGTCTGGTTATAGCTGAATAAACAGACGGCGCGTTATTTGGAATGAAAATGCAACAACTGGATCCGATGAGTCTACAGGCCCCGCCCCTATCGGCCAGTATGACGTCAAGGACGAGACGATTCTGTAAAACGACAATTCTCATAAAGGATTGCTCTTCGGTTAAGTTACCTAGAGCGGAGGCAGTCTCATCTACTACAGCTTCAAGGGTTCTTGTTAACCTACGGATTAGCTTACTGTTTACAACTGTGCCTAAATAAGGGAAAACACCTTTATCAATATCAATGAATTGCTCTGCGGCAGTTTCAGTATAATCGACAATCGGGAGATATCTCTTGTGTCTAGTGTGTACTAGGAAGGAATTCCTATGGTAATCAGGTGGGGCTAGAAAAACAGGTGGCAGTAGGAAGGCAATGTAACAGGTTCCCTCCCAATCGAGGGGCAGATGAACATATGCAGTTTGACCACAAACAAAATAAGAATGACGTGAAGCTTTAAAATTAGATTTCCCACTGTCATTATACTTGATAATAGTAGTACAATCACTATGTCCTACGTGTACGGAACCTTTATTTCGGACACATAATTCGCCTTTGACTGGTAGTACTGAAATGGCAGGTGAGTCTGGAGTAGTATCAGACTGGACATTCAGGACCATGAAATTCGACGAATAGTTACCTAAATTATACACTTCATTTTCTAGATCTAAACCTGTTCTGTGGGGGAGACCTTGCTTGTCTGGGAAACATGTGCTGTTAAGAAAAGACATATCTGTTGAGGAGGAGGTTAACGTGGACCATGCTCCACACGAACCATTATGTGAAAATGGATAAGGAAAAAGTGGCAGAACTCCCTTCGGGGTCTGGAAAGGGGGGAGTCGACCACACACCCAACAATTAGTGGCATTGCTGGTCTGGTGTGAGTAATGTAACATACGGATAAATGAATTGTTACGCATAGCGAGGCGGTAAGCATATTCGTGAGGAGGCAGATCACTAAACGTGTGCTCTACTGTAACATTAGCAGACTTATTTACATGAGGAATTGAAAAATACAGGAAAAATGCATAGCTGGTGCAGGAAATCATTATGCTGATGAATAATATGAAACTTAGAAAAACGATACATTGAATTGAGTTTTTACTGACTCTCTCACTATGGGGGCCTATTTTATACATGTCAGAAACAGTCTAACCGTTTCACCTAGGGGAGGACTTATACAATCAAACTGACTGACTTATTTTACTAGACCGGAGCTTTAACTTATACTCCTGCTGCGGAGTTTTCTCTAACAGGGAAGGGGTTGTAACAATGTCTTTTGCGGGACAGTCCTTAAGAGCAATAGTTTGGCAGTCTTTAAAATCCTGGGAATCCTTGGAAATGTGTTTAGAAACGGGTTTCAGTCCATTGAAAAGTTTTACATGAGAAAGGTGGACCCACCCCTTCCTGCCTTCTAGCTTGACGGCAGTACGGGTGGTCAAGAGGACCTGACGTGGCTCCTTCCAACGAGGTTCCAGCGGACTTGATCTGTCAAAATTTCGGATCATCACCAGCGAACCTGGAACGATTTCATGCGGTGCCACCTCGGTATTGTCTGGAAATGCGGCGGCAACCTGTGAACGACATGAGTTGAGGGCAGACATCAAGGAAGCTAGGTAATCTGTCAGCATATTACATGAAACATCGGTAATACTTCGGGGTCTAGGAGTACCCCACATGTTAGGGGGACGGCCGAATACGACCTCATACGGGGACAGACCTGATCTGGAATGTGCGACCATGCGCATATAAAATAAAGCGACTGGCAGGGCTACTAGCCAGTCCACACCTTTTTCTTTACAGACTTTTGCAATGCGGATTTTCAGGGTCTGATTATGTCTCTCTACTAGACCGGCTGCTTCAGGATGGCGTACACAATGAAACTTCCACTGGTACCCTAATAACAGGGAAACGTGCTTCATGAGTTCAGATGAGAATGGCTGACCGTTATCAGAATATACGACTCTAGGGAGTCCATATCTAGGGAAAAACTCACGAACCAACTGCTTGGCAGTGGTCGCGGCTGTGTAATCTGGGACTGGATATGCTTCTGTCCATCTGGACAAAGCGCATACAACTACAAGGACATACTTGAAACCTCGACATCGCTCCATCTGAATATAATCCATCTGGAGGACTTCAAAAGGGTGGTCAGGAGGCTGGAAACCACCTTGTTCCACCGGGACACTTTTACCTGGATTAAACTGACAACATATCATACAGGTACGGACTTTCTGCTTGGCTGCAGCTCGTAAATGCTTGTTGAACCAAATGTTCTGGATACTGTCTAACATAGCTTTTTCTCCTAAATGTGCTGGACTATGTGCGGTATTAATAATGACTTGAACCATAGAGTCGGGGAGAAACCATGTGGCTCTACCCTTTGTTAACCATCCTTGATCTGTCTGGACCCCTCCTTGTTCGGACCATTTCTTGATTTCATCGGGAGTAGCATGTAACTGGATATCTATGACATCTTGTGTAGGGTCCTTAACTGTCATACATGTAGTCGGATCTGTGGTATGTGTCTGTGTCGGATTAGCTTGAATGTCTGGAGTCTGAGCTGTAAGCTTGGCTGTGCGATCTGCTAGATCATTACCTTGGGAAATAATGTCAGTGACTTTCGTATGTGCTTTGCACTTCATGATAGCAATGGATGTCGGTAAATGTATGGCATCTAACAGGGCTTGAATAAGGAGACCATGCTGAATCTTGGTTCCATGAGAAGTCATGAAACCTCTCTCCTGCCAGAGCACTCCGAAGTCGTGTACAACTCCGAATGCGTAACGTGAATCGGTGTAAATATTTACTTTCAGGTTCTTGGCGTGTATACAGGCTTGTGTCAGAGCAACTAGCTCTGCTGCTTGAGCGGACAGGGTATCAATACGGTGTGTTTCAATAACTTCGGTGTCAGTAGTCACTGCATACGCGGCGACTAGTTCTCCTGTACTAGTTCTCATACATGAACCATCCACATAAAGTGTCAGGTCAGGATCTGGTAATGGAATATCTGTCAGGTCTTGTCTTGGCTTTGTCGTAATGTTAACTACTTCCACACAATCGTGTGTGGCTGGATTTAAACTAACTGATGGTAACAGTGTAGCAGGATTCAGGACGTTGCAGCGTCTGATTTCTATGTGTGGCTGGAACAGTGTCAATTCATAACCTGTTAAACGTGCAATTGTCAAGTGCTGAGTTTGTGTTCGGTTTAAAAGAACTTCTACTGAATGTGGGACTTGTACTGTCAGGGAGTGTCCTAAAACTATGGAATCACTTTGTCTGATAGCTAGTGCTGTGGCGGCAACTGACTTGAGGCACGCAGGCAATGCCTGGGCGACTGGATCTAATGTGCTCGAAAAATAAGCACAGGGCTTGTATTGACCTGCTTGATCTTGTGTGAGAACAGATAATGCTGTACCTTCACGTTCTGTGACGAAAAGTGTAAAAGGCTTACTGTAGTTCGGTGTAGCTAGAACTGGAGCTTGGCATAGGGCTTTCTTTAACTCGTTGAAACTAAGTGTATGTTCAGATGTCCAAGGGAGGACAGTCGATACGGCTGCCTCCTGTGTCGTTAACTGTATCAGTGGCTTGGCTAAAAATGCATACTGGGGGATCCATTGTCTACAATAAGAAGTAAGGCCAATAAAGGCACATACCTCCTTCTGGGTTCTGGGCTGGGGAAGACTCGCTATTAACTGGATACGGTCTGGTGTCAACTGCCTACCCCTCTTGGACAGCAAGTGTCCTAAGTATACCACTTGCTGGACACAGAATTGAAGCTTCGAAGGTGACACCTTGTGCCCCATCTCGGCTAGGAAATACAGAACTGTAAGGGATGCTCGCTCGCATGCACGTTCAGAACGGGCTGTGATCAGTAGATCATCGACATACTGGAGCAGGGCAGTGTCAGTTGGCATGTGAATATTGTCTAGTTGTCTCTTGAGTGCTTGACTGTAAATACTAGGGCTTTCTGTGAAACCTTGAGGAGCGCGTGTAAACATATAGCTCCTTCCATTTAAACAGAATCCAAAAAGAAACTGGCTGTCTGGATGAATTGGAACACTAAAAAATGCATTCTTGAGGTCGATGACAGTGAAGAACGTAGCTTCGGAATCAATAGCTGTCAATAGGGAAGAGATGTCTGGGACAACTGGATACTGCGGAATAATACATTTGTTAAGCTCTCGTAAATCAATCACTAATCGATATACTGGGGGTGCATTCGGATCAGTACGTTTCATGACTGGAATGATCGGAGAATTACATACATTGGAGTCAGTTTCTACAACTACTCCTTGAACAATGAGCTCGTCAATAATTTTGGATAAGGCTGCTACAGCCTCAGGTGGCAATCTGTACTGTCTGATTCGTGGTAACACTACACCTGGCTTGAGAGTCACACGATAGGGTGTGATTTGCATATAACCTACATCTGTTGGACCTTGTGCCCATAGATGCTGCGGAACATTAGACAGTCTGGAATCAAAATCTCGTAATACATAGTGACCCTTAAAGTCACGTAGGAACAGACGTATTCCCTCTGGGGAACAGCAAATGACTGCACCTAATTCTTTCAGTGTTTTAATGCCTAATAGATTTTCTGGACATGACTTAGTAAGTAACAGATCAGTAGTACGGGACAATGGACCTACTTCTAGAGTAACTGGCTTTGATATCTCGTTAACGATAGGCTTTCCTGAAAATCCAAGGGAAACATTTCTTGAGCCTGAGAGCGGAGCCCCTGGAACTTCGGCGTGACTAATTGTGGTCCTACTTGCCTCTGTATCGATCAAAAACTTTCTGTCTTTCCCTAATACTTGACTGTGAACATAGGGACCTTCTTGATCTACAGGTATCTCGATGAGAGGCAAGCCTACCTCCCTCTCTAGGCTGTTTCATGAATATGGCTGGTACTCTGGATACTCGGACTGTGCATACTGGTACATCTGTGATGTGACATGCTGTGTTGCAGCAATAGGCTGCGGTACTGTAACTGTCTGCGGTGCATTCTGTGACTGAGGAATCTGTGAAACTTGTTCTTGTCTAGGCGGGCGTGGTCTTTCTTTAGTCTTACCAGTAGCTATGTTATGTTTCAGAACTGCACACTCGTTTATAAAATGACCTGGCTGTTTACAATAATTGCAGTTCCCTTTAACGGGAGCTGCAGGATGACTGGCTTGATTCGGACCCCTCTTCTGACTGTCTTGAGGAACAGATTGTGCAACTAGCACTTTCATTTTCGTGTCTTTCATACGTTTTCTCTCGTGTTCTTGCTCTTCTCTGATTCTATTCTGGTGGTACTGGAGCATCTGGAGCATCTGGGACGGAGTATTAGCTTGCCAGGTGCTTTCGACTTTCAGAACTCGATTTTTAATTTGTGGACTTGAATTCTCGACTAATTTAGTAACGAAAAGGTGAGGGTATGACTCACTACTTGTCTTGAGACCACTGTTAATACTAAAACATTTTTCAAATCTAGAATAAAAATCACTAATATCTTCATCTTGTTTCTGTTTACAGGCTGAGATTGCATCCCAGTCTTCTTTTCTAGTTGTCAATAATCTGGGTAAGACTTGAATTAATAATTCTGGTAACTCTTTACATTTATCTCCAAGACCGGTACCTGGTACTCGTGCCTTGTCTTCAGCTTCTAGAACTGCCCAATCGATCTTTTTCTCTCCCACCTCCCATTCTTTTTCCTTTAGCTTTTCATACACCCCTGCGGGTAGCAGAACCTTTAACATTTTAATGATATCTGGGTAAGTATATTCTCCCATACGGAGCATGTCTTTTAATTCTCTATGGAACCCTGCTGGATCTTTGTCATGACAAGGAATTAATTTCTTCATCTCGAGAAGTTCCATCTTTGTAATCGGAGTGTATACAAACACTCGTTGCATTTCGCCACCCGTTCCTTTAACTGGGTGGACTTCTCGTAACGGATTCTGTCTGTCTATGTAAAATGGTTTACTTTCTGGGGGTGAGACATGAACAAAATGCGGGTTCAAGAACGTTCTATATTTGTGACGCTGTTCTAGAATGACACTAATTAAATCGGTACCTAGACCTTTCCATCTGTACTGGAGTAACTCGTTCAGGATATCATGTAACGGACCTGGATCAGAGTGTTGACCCTCATACAGAGTAATGAGGTGCTGAATCATATACATTCCCACCAGTCGCTGCTCGGCTGGGGGCAGTTTCAGAAACATTTGTGCCACTATTTCGTCTGGAAAAGTGGTAGAATCAGTAATCCATCGGACGGCTGATCGGGCTAGTTCTTGTTCATTCATGGTACTTAACTCACTATAACCGATTCGTGATTTCAGAATGTGATCGGTAGCTTGAAATACTTGTTCTAGAGAACCTTGTTCTGGTGCTGAATGATGGAAAATAGACTTGGGTTCTAGGCGTAAATGGCGATCTGGAAATCTAGATTTTCCTACATACGCTATTCTGGCGGGATTCTCGTCCTCTTCTTCTTCGGGATCAGAGATACTTTCTTTCTCGCTTACTTGTGCTGCTTTACGCTGTTCGTGTATCTTTATTATCTCTTTACGGATTTTCTTGTACATACTCTCCATAGCACCGACGGTCTTGTGCTTACCCTCAGCTATATTATCACTCCACCTTGTCAGGATTCTCATTTCGGCGGAATCTTTAGACGGGTAATCTTGTTCTCTTATTAGACAATTGATCAGGAACTTTAATATCATGAGCTGGATCTCGGCCTTCCTTTGAGACATAGTCTCGCTAATACTTTCTGGATCATCCCCTGTACGGATGAAACGATATATTCTGTCTAGATCTTCTTTCATATTCGGTAAAGTGACTAGATACTCGGCCACCTTTCTTACGCGGAATGAATATAAAACCATATTATCCTCGCCTGGGACTGGATCATAGCAACATTCGGCAAGGGATTTTCTTATTTCTGCAACAGACTGATACCTAGGCGTATGCTGTAATGCTTGTGCATGTAATTCGGCTAACGTTAAACGCTTGTGTGGCGGCGGGGTTTGAGGAGGACCTCCTCCTGCGGCCCCTAAACTGGAGTCCTCTACTGAGGCTCTACGTCCTGGCAGAGTGGGAAATGGAAATGTAGGCTGGACTTGTATGGCGGGCTGGACCGGGGGTACCGTAACAGGTACTCCGGTGTCTGGAGGAGCGGGAAGTGCCTGATTTACAGGGACTGGCGGAGCGCGAACAGGATTTGTATATTCTGGGACTGTGTCGTCCAAATAGGACGAAATAAAAATATCAGCTGCGGTCTGTTTGTGACGTGGCTTGGTCGGAACTAATGGTGGCGGGAAATTACTGGATGCCTCCGGGGTCGCTTTCGGCAAGCCCTCAGCAAGAAGAGGATACATACCCTTAATGAGGGCATGCCTCTGTCTGTCTAACTGTTCGGCTTTGACTTGTTCACCTATCTCGATTAATTCTCTTTCTTGGGCTCGTTCTTGGGATTCTCTACTTAACTCTGACTTTCTGACTTCCTTTTCGGTTCTTCTATGCGCTTCTTTACGCCATAACTCGATGGCATCTTTCTGTGACTGTCTGGCTTTCCTTTTCCATAATGCTTCTTCTACTCGCATGATACATTCGGCATCCCATGTACCCGATACGGGCCATCTATACTTTTCTTCTAACTGTTTGGTATACTCTACCCATAAATCTAGATACAATATGGCGCTTATGCCATGTTTCTGATACATAAAATGACCTGGACTGTCCCTCGGCGGGACAGGAACTGCTGCTTCCAGCAGACCCTTTCTAGTTTTTAACTGACGTAACTTGGAAAATATAGGCATGACTGAACTGTAATCTGGACAAAATACAATACACAATAAACACGAAATCACGTCACACTCATACCACAACATTAAAATACATGAAGAACATTATAAATAACAGTTCGGACAGAATATTACCTGGAATACTGAGAGCAGAAATACAAGAATTTTCTCGAGAACGGAACAGACTAGAGTTACTGGATGCACTGCTGTAACAGTACGGAACATACCGGTCCCATAAAGGGACGCATCAAGACCCGTATCCACCTAGGTGAACACTTCGTTTGTGAGTCTGGGTACCACCAACCCACGGACCAGGAGTCAATTTAGATTGGTCCTGTCTAGATACTACCCCAGCAATGGTACTCACCAGGCAGCACGGAACGGAAGGCCTCGGATCGGACTGGACTGCTACGACGACGGACGGACTTCGGGCTTCAGTTACGGGTGGGCCTCCGGATACCTCGGACCTTGGACTCTCGGCTTGGGCTCTGGTCGGGACTCGCCGCGTTCCTCCACCGTCTCGTTTGGATGCTGGACCGCCTCCTCCGTCTCCTCCGTGGGCCTGAGGGATACTTGAAGCAGAAACATCTGCACGTGGCCGGTATGGTTCCGTCACGGCTGCAGAGGGTCAGGGGGTCGGCGTGGCTTCACCGACGCGTGGGGAAAGGGCAGGTCCCTGTTTGGGCGCCATTATGTGGTAAATAAATAAATAATACCCTATTTTTGACTAGGCATATATCATAACAGATAGCTCAATAAATAAGAGTCAAGATTCGAGGTAGTAGGAGTTTCTGCAGGTTTATTACAGCATAAGGACAGGATCAGGACAACCTGCATAGGAACAGAATGGCAGGGCTAGAGTGGCCCGGCAGCTGCCGGGGCTGGGTCTGGGATGAGCGCGCTAACTTTTCATAACAAAACACGAGCATATATACATAGCGCAAACACATAGCATTACATTGCAGTAGGCGTAGCAGTGGGTGGAGCAGAAGGCGTGACGCGTAGCAGTCGCGAAAGATAACAGTAAAAGTAGGTGTAACTGGGCGTATACATAGACATGTGGTGCAAACGAAACAGAATATGTCATGAATGGGGCGGAAACATTGGAGGGGGCTACCTAAAGAGCCGGGACCTCTAACCTGATGGTGCGCGCAAACTGGCAATGACGTGTTACGAGGAGAAGCTGGGGGCTATGAACTTCTGTGCTAGGAGCAGAGACTAAAGTCTGGAGGGTCGGAGCGACATGTACCTAAACCCAATCTAGTATCTGATGTTTAGGGAACATGTTGATCTAAACTAGAAGTCAAGAGGGGAAAGGCTAACTTGATTCTAAGACTGGACCATGCATTATTCTACATGTAGTGCGTGATGAAGAATATTAAATGACCATTAAATGCAGTATTCTCTAACATGGAGCCCTGAAGGCTAGACAATGACGGAAACTATTGATGCAGTTCAGTAGCTTAGGAATGCAGAGAAGGAGGACTAAACTGATAGCTGGAATCATAACATACTCTTGGCAGACTCAGAGGCAGAGCCAGGCTGCACCGGGCACTGTGAGGCAGGAAGCAAGTGAAAGGTCGAGGATACAGGTGGGGGCTGTATCGCTCCTCAGCGAGGCTTCAGGAGACAGGAGCTGAATCTAGTGTCCGGGCCCTGTTGAGGCCTGGAAACGGGGACTTTATAATGAAATAACGTGCACACTGGGAAACGTGGCAACGTAGCTTTACATAGGCCTAATATTCGTAGTATTCACGAGGACTGGAAACTGGCATACTAGAGGTGGACACAACTGTAATTGCGTCATTAATCGGACGTGGGGAATAACATATGCATATTGGTCATGCACACATAACATATGATGGATGAGGCGTAGGGACACAGAACATGGCAAAATTTACTTTTCCACAGAGTGATCCCATGGACCACTGTCTGCTCATTAAAAATGAAACTAAAACGTTTCATTTTCATTTTTTTTAAATGCATCCTGTTTTCCTTTAAGGAAAACGGCTGCATTAAAAAAAAATACTGCTTTATTTAAAAGCAGTCCCTGACATGGAGGTCTGCTGAGCCCAGCAGGCCGCCATCCCCAGCCATTCTCAATGGACTCGCAAATTGCCAGTGGCTCATTAATATTCACGAGCCTCGCAATTTGCAACCCCATTGAGAAACGCACTTACATGGCAGTTTGCGACTCACAAATTGTGACTCGCAATCAAGAGCCAATTGCGAGTCACAAATTGTCATGGTCGTACATCTGGCCCTATATGACAAAACCAACATTACTATTAACTATAAAGAGCATATCTCCGTGATCTGGCGCATTGAATTCAAGGCCCTGACTCTGGCGTTCAGAGCAACCAGGGGACTGGGCCCGGCTTATCTGAGAAACAGACTCCAACATTACCATCACGCCTGTACCCTGAGATCCAACCATCTTTCTCTCCTTGTCGCTCCCCACTTTCGCAAGGCAAGGACTGGCGGCAGAGCTTTCGCGGTCAGTACCACTAAACTCTATCCATCCACTTATTGGAGACGGAGCTTACTTTCCGTCGTGCTCTCAAATCCTGGCTTTTCAACGACTTCTAGCTTCTTCCCCTTCTCTTCTACTCTGCCTCGACGCCGGGATACCTCAGTTAAAAAATAAATAAAATAAAAAGCCATACTGTTCTTCCACCTTTTTTGACAACTTTTAGTGTGTCTATCACATATGTTTGCTATGTCTGACTTAGGTTTACTCACCTATACTGATGTCTCTTAAACTAGCTTGTCCTTGTAACCGGAAAGATCTCTTGACATGGTACAAATCATGTTCTGCATTGCAAACGCCACTGGGGCAAGAACCACAAGGGGCAAACATCTTGTTGGATGATGCTTTGTTGCTATAATGTGGAATTGAATGTGAAGTTACAACCACTCAACAATATGAAGCATTGAGAAATGTTAGGATGTAATATTGCATGGACTACCTCAGACCTCCTTACTGAAAATATATTATCTAGAAGATATAAGCTAATAAATATATGATAAGCAAAGTTCTTGTTGTCCAATTTTTCCAGCAGACAATACATCAGAAGTGCAGTTTTCCAATAATAATGCATATCCATGACAGAAGATTGTTTTGAAATCACTAACCGAATGCACCCTCACAAACCATTTGTTAGATAGTTGAAGATTCTTTCAGAAATGTGCACTATCACGAGTTTTTCCATTTCAGATAGTTACTAGTCCCTGAAGATTCTGTCACAAGAGTGCTACACTAAAAGCCGTTACAAGTTGTCCTTCTTGAACCATAAGTCTAAGATGCATTATCTTAGGTAGGAAGTTACTAAAAATCTAATAGGCATGTAACTTATTCCACGGCCACCTCATTCTTAGGTTACAAGAGAATACAAGAAGAGTAGGCCAACTTGAAGTTTTCTTTATCTTGAAAGCATGCCAATGGTTGCAAATTATATTGTGTGTTCTAAATGTGTTTATTTTCTACAGGGTTACTCCAGAGGTTTTCACTTCTACTAACCAGTGCTACAGTGTTTGGACTCTCCTTTGAATAAAAAGCTAAATATACATATTCCTATTTGTCACATTTAATCTTCCAGTAAGTAAAAAGTGTGCAATACTACATGCACCCAGGCCCAGTAAATTAAATGCTACTATTGGGCTGCTGCCCTCATTGTGCCACCCACTAGGATAGCACCATAAACCATGCCTGCAGGCCTGCCTCTGCACCCTGGGTAAGCAGTTTTAAACCGCCATTTTTACTTCACAAAATAAACCTTTCGCCAGGACTAAGCCTTCCTTTTTCATATTTACAAGTCATGCTTAAGTTAATCCATAAATGCCCAGAGGGCAGGGTACATGGTGTTTAAAATGTCGGACATGTATATTGAGTGTTTTACATGTACTAGCAGTGAAACACTTTAACAGTTGGTTTTCACAATAACAAGACTGGCTCTCCCATAGTAAACATTATAACAACCTACAATGTTTACTTTCAGTTTGGGAGCAGCTAGAAAAACGATTCACTGACTTATTTTATTTGTGAGGTCAAATCCAACTTAATGGTAACGTCTGATGTTATATTACTATTTTGCAAATTACACTTTTATAAAGTGGTCATTTATCTGTTTAAGCCAAATGTGCCTTAGTGCCCGAGTTCAGTGTCACCTTACCCCTGTTGGCTCTATTGGAGTGTTATGTGTATTGCTCCTATACAGTGAACAAAGATCCTTGGTTATGGAGAGTGGTGTTCCTCTCCTTAGCTGGATTCTGGAGGCTTCACCCAGCCCCTTCTAGAGCTTCAAATGATAGCCTGGGTCCTGTACCAAGCCCCTTACTAACTTGAACAGGTGCCTACTGTTACACTGGAAGATGCAGCTCATACCCAGGCCTGCCTCCCCTTTGTCGCTCTCGTAAGAATGGTATCAAACCGAGTGGAGGTAGAGCAAATAAGCAGATCATGCTGGGGGAGACAAACGTTTGCCCTTCAACCACGGGCTGCCACTGGAAGTAAAAGTGGACATCACAGACCTCTTCTCAGCTCACTCCTGGACCTATGAGAATAAAAATAGTTCTGATGTGATGTCTGAAGAACCTCAAGGAGGACTGAGCCTGCTTGCCTTAAACGTAGGACCCCAGAAGTAACTCCAAGGGCACTAGGTCCACCTCCTGTTTGGGATACAGAGCAACCACACATTTCCATTAGTCTGTCCTGCATCCCCAGCTGACCAGTTCCAACTGGGCCAGCTATGGATCCTGGTGCTGACCCCTGTTGGAGTGAGCCTAGTCCCGCAGGTGCCTTCCCCAAGGTCCCATACCTTTGGCTTGTGTCAAAGTGTACTCCTCCTAAGGGTGTGTTGAAACCTGGGTCTCAGAGACGTTTTGCCAAACTTTTGCTCTGAGAACCAGGACCAACCTGCCAAGCTGATCTGACAAAGGTCCATCGCCGCTGGGACAAAGATTCAAGGTGTTTGGATAGAATATCAGCAAAAAAAAAATTGTGCAACAAAACACTCATGTCAACAGTATTAGAACATCAAAAATAGTGTTAACAGGAATTTTAAAGGAATATAATTATTAGTGCTGTTTTAAATATTGTTAAAAAATAATGATTTCGAAAATATCGTATGTAATAGTGTTTGGGAATATCATCATCAAAATAACTTTGGTACTCACCGCCATCGACAGCCCGCCCATTGGCAGTCCACCCAGTTTCCAGGGCGACGGTGAGACCGCTCGATTATGATACTGTCTGTCTGAGCGCAGAGGATGGGGGGAAGACTGCCCCCTTCGTCAGGCTCAAGTAGTCCGTCGGATGGCAGTTGGACAGGAATCCTACAATGGAGGCAATGCCTACGCAGGCACAGCCGTAGGAATTACGATGTCCCTTTCCCACAGCCTTTTCAAGGCAGTTCCACTGCCATGGAAAGGCTGTCAGAAAGGGACTTTGAGGGCCCTAAGCAGGGCCCCCATCACCCGAAGGCCACTGGATAGTGGCACTGAGACCACATGTAGTGCTTCCACCCACATTCATGCACTGTGGGCGAGTCACCTCATGTTGCCTGGTACACGGTGCATGGATGTGCCCAAAGTGCTCAACTACACTATAGCTTGTGCTGTGGCCCATTTCCAGGGCTGCCAACACACACCGCAGTGTTATTAAGCACATTCCGACCTCTGTGTTGGTGGTCCTAATTCAGTGAGTGGGACCTCCGACTGGTCGCTGAGCGGTCCAATTCCTGCTGCAAAGGAGATTGGACGCTCATCTGAGTGCCTTAGTAATGAGGCCCTTAATTCGGTCTTACTGGACGATAGAAGTACATGACACATCATTACATATCTATACTAATATAATAAAGAGAGAGCCTAAACCTTTGAGGCGGGTAATCTCAGGAACCACAGCACCAATCACAACACCCAATACAGCGTTGAAAAGGGTAGTTGCAGCAGAAGGACATAGGCTATGCAGACACCTACCATATACATTTAAAAGGTAAAAGAACTGTGCCAGCAAAGTTGTCCCTTGTGGGCGTGTCTGCATTGAGCTGTGGGTGTGTGCTGGGGGCGTGACAAACGCTGGGGGCGTGTGGTACGTTCCGCCCTTCATGCCATGTCTCATATCGTGGGCGTGTGCTGGGGGCGAGGGCGTGTGCGGGGTGCGGAATTACGGAGAAAAAAAAGCGAGCGTTGTGCCCAATATTTCATTGTTTTTTCTTCCCAGGTTCTGTACATTCCAGCTCCGGGTGTGCTTGCCCCAAACTCCCAGTGACGTCCACCTGCTTTACTGTATGGAGGTCAGGCATGGCGCTATTCCCAAGGGCCGGAAGGAGCGCAAACAGGGGCCATTGTGCAGGAAATGTAATCTCGCCTCCACGGAAATAGCAAGAAAGGGACTATCCCTCCCCTGGGAATATGGGATGATATTCCACAAACCAATATCCCGCATACCATCACTCTGCAATTTTTATAACGCGAGACTATTACTTCGCAAAGACATAATTTCTAAAACTTTTACAACGCATATGACTTTATCACGCATGCAATTATAACGCAAATGCATGTGTGGTAAAGTCATATACATTGTAAAAGTACATTATTAAAACTTCAAATATATGTTTGTATATATGTGTATTTATCGAACTTGCCAAAAGGAAGACTGCCTGTGGATATATATATATATATACATAATATATATAGATATAGATATAGATATATATATATGTATATATATATATATTCACTGAAAAAACCATAGGTTATAGACCATATATAGTTAGGAATTAGCATTTACAAAACCTTATTTTACTCACACAAAACCATTGAAATTCCATATATAGTTAGTTGCACTAACTATATATCGCGCACCCGCAATCCACTGCTGATGATGTCACATATTACATCATTCATGACATGGTCAGTGACATCACTGATGACATCACTGATGACATCTCAAATGACATCACTGATGACATCACTGATGACATCTCAAATGACATCATCTAGTGTCTGTGTGTTTTTGTAAAGTTTAAATATGTTTTACATATTGAAGAATGAGTGGATGTATGGAAGACTGAGTGTGTGTGTGGCTGGCTGGGAGGTGTGTGACTCTGTGCATATCAATGTGTACTTGTATCAGTGATTGTATAAGAGAGTAAGTATGTGTTAGTATATGTGTGAAAAAGTATGGTGTTCTGTGTTTAACTGTATAGATGAGGAAATCGAAGTGTGATTGATTCTTCACAGGACTGACTAGGTGTATGAGTGCATATGATAGTGTTGTAATAATGAGTGACTGTATGTATGAGTGATTGTATGGGTGAATGAGTGAATGTGTGTGTAGACGTAGGAATCAGTGAGTGCGTATGTAGTAACTGGTATTGGTGTGTCATGATGTCATCAGTGATGTCATTTGAGATGTCATTAGTGATGTCATTTGAGGTGTCATCAGTGATGTCATCAGTGATGTCACTGAAGTATGGTGTTCTGTGTTTAACTGTATAGATGAGGAAATGGAAGTGTGATTGATTCTTTACAGGACTGACTAGGTGTGTGAGTAACTCCATGGATGAGTGGCAGTGTGTGAGTGTCTGCATAGGTGTATGAGTGCATATGATAGTGTTGTAATAATGAGTGACTGTATGTATGAGTGATTGTATGGGTGAATGAGTGAATGTGTGTGTAGACGTAGGAATCAGTGAGTGCGTATGTAGTAACTGGTATTGGTGTGTCATGATGTCATCAGTGATGTCATTTGAGATGTCATCAGTGATGTCATCAGTGATGTCATTTGAGATGTCATCAGTGATGTCATCAGTGATGTCACTGACCATGTCATGAATGATGTAATATGTGACATCATCAGCAGTGGATTGCGAGTGCGCGATATATAGTTAGTGCAACTAACTATATATGGAATTTCAATGGTTTTGTGTGAGTAAAATAAGGTTTTGTAAATGCTAATTCCTAACTATATATGGTCTATAACCTATGGTTTTTTCAGTGAATTTTCAAGGTTTTGTAAATGCTAATTCCTAACTATATATGGTCTATAACCTATGGTTTTTTCAGTGAATTTCATTGGTTTTTTAACAGCTAATATCTGTAGCTGTAAAATGTATTCTTCTTTAAATCCAAAAATATATTTTATATGTTTATGAATAATTTTTTTTAAAAATATTTTTTTTTCTTCGTTCCCGCTTCGCGAATCGGGAATCTTCCCGTTAGCTGACCTTGATGCCGCGAAATAGACCGCGAGCCGGTAAACGTTTCTTTACCGCAACTGCCGCGTTAGAAAACAACATCGTGACGCCTCCCATCCGCATGACGTTTCGCGTTGTCGCGTGATACGTCATATGACGTGCTACGTTAGCGAACTGGTACGCGAAGCGAGTCGCAAAGCGCAGGTTTCTGGAAGCAAACCGGGAGGCCCTGCAAAGCGCTTAACGTAAACACAGCAGGTCATGTGAATTGGTAATAACACTTTTCATTGGTTCATTTCACTTTTGGTTTCCTAATGATGTAAGACTAGGTCATATAATCTAAAATGAACACTTTTCATTGGTTGAGAACTCTTGTTTTTCCCAAATGATGAAAATCCCTCCTTCTTTCCTCACTCTGACTTTCATCATTGTGAGAGAAAGACCCTTTGTGATCACTGAGCAATGGCTTCTTTAGTAGCTTCAGCTGGTGCTTCCCCACCACCTCCACCACATCCAAGGAAGAGTGGACCACCTGCTCAAGTTATAATTCAACAAGAAGAGGAAGAAGAGGAACAGGACGACGAGCACGAAGAGAGGCAGTTTTTGCCTGAGCAGCCCAGGACGTCTCACCGGAAAGAAAACTTCATTTGGCAATTTTTTAAAATTCCCAAAGGTCAGAAAAAAGTAAATGCAAGATACGTAACTTGCCTTATATGTCAAGATAGACTGTCCAGAGGAACCGAGAAAAAATACAGTTTCGGAAACTACACAATGCATCGCCATATGACTAGGTGGCATCCTAACAACTACAGTGCTGCACAGTTTCGGAACGACCTAGATAATCTCCCTATTATGGCCAGAAGATCTGTTGTACCGGAAGTAACGGGACCAGAGGGCAGGGAGATGGTGCCAAATATACAAATGAGATTTGGTGAAGTAAAACACATCTGCGTATTTTGCGATGAATTCATTTGCTACGGAGAAAGAAGCATCACTCTGATCAACAGAGCTATTGACTATCATATGCAAGTTTGTACGAAACGCCCAAAATAATAAATACTTTTTTTTTGTTTTGTTGCTCCTGTTGAGCCCTTTACAATGAATCGTTTTCATTGCCCCCTCCAAGAAAAACCCAAAAAAATATAAAACTGTTCAGAAAAATTCAAAAAAAGTAAAAAAATGTTCCGAAAAATAATAAAAAAAATATAAAACAACAAAAACAATAAAAAAAAAAGTTCTTTTCAGAACTACCTCCCCGTTATTAAAAAATTGGTACAATATTTGGAACTGTGCCAACCTCTATTTCTCTTAGTTCGCTTCCCAGTTCGCTCGCCGGTACGCGAACCGGAAGCGAACCAAAAACAGTAAGTATAAGGGAAGGAAACAGACACTTATGTTAAAAGAAAGACAGCTATAGGGGAGTAAACTAGAGATACTATTACCCGTAATCCACTGCTGATGATGTCACATATTACATCATTCATGACATGCTCAGTGACATCATCAGCAGAGGATTGCGGGTTTTTTGGCAACGTGCCTTATCCACGGTTTAATAACGCTGCCTTTTGCTTTATATAAGTTTTCAAATTGTATGAAATATATACCAATAGGTCGTTATGAACCTTTAGGTAGTGCTTTTCTTCATGAGGTCTGGTCGCTTCCATACACATACAGATGTTTCAAAGATGATCAAGAAGTTTATCTGAATGGAGAGGAATGCACTGAGACGCCAGATCATTCACTAATGTGTAGGCACATACAGTTACACGGTTCATGCAACAAACACCGACCAAATATGGCTTGCGTGTTGCAAGGCACGCCAGTTCCTGCTATCATCCCCATGTTCAAGTTGTTGGAAAATGGTAGTTATTTGATTCTCAATAATGAAGATTGTTCTGGGTTAATTAAAAGTATTCCTTTTATCGTAACAGTAAGTGAACGGGTTATTTGCTGCAGAAATGTTCTATTTCCTACCACACATGAACATAGGGAGTTTTCAATCTCGCCACAAATACCAACCTTGGGAGCAGATTTCAACGGCATGGCAAGAATAAGAGCTCTTTTGTCTCAGAGAGAGGTGGCCTTGAGTTCGGCCCGTGAAACTTTCGTGCTTCACATAGCGAACACCCGTACAGAGGTGCAGACCCTTTTCAATTCAGATTTGCCTTTCCATTTCAGCAAGATGGTTCGGACTATCTTTAACGCATCCTCCACAAAGGCCCTGGCGCACTTTTTTAAAGTTGTTACCAGTGGTCTCGTGACTTCATTTGAGAAAATCTTTGGAGTCATCCCTGCTTTCTTTCATTCTATTTTTTCCACTCTGCTTCGTGGATTGCCATTTTTACTTGCATTACCAGCGGACGCTCTTGTGCTTTTTTACATTTTTAAATATGGATGTCCCTCCTATGCAACCTCCCGCCCTGCAGCTGCTGACACTGTTCCGCAATCGCATGCTAGAATATTATGGCACAATGCCGTTGGCGATATTAAGCATGGCATATGGATTATCTTTTCGATTCTCCTACTTCACCTGTGTCCAGCCTGTATTTCACTGCCTGACCTGTGATTTCGATTGGGCCATTGATTTGTGTCTCTGCGGACCGGTTTCTCCTGACGTCGACTTTAATCAGCTGATGACTCCTATCATTACTCACGAGTTGGTTTGTCCTGGCGAAAGGATTATGGCTGTGGCATTGATGCATGGACTAATTGGTCCCTGGAATTTACTGGCGGCAACACAGTCTTTCTTGGAACAGAGCTTTCTTGAAAACCCACCGAGCTGTCCTCTGATGGTGATAGAGGATCCGGTGCTGGGAGAGCACGTATGTTCTTTTCCGCTTTTAAATTGGATGGCTGAACTGTTTTCGGATGAAGACGGTGACTTGCTATTGGAGGCTGTTGCAGCTTATTTTGCATACACAGTTATGTCATAGACCTTTTTCATGTTTTATATGCTGAGTACTAGCATTTCATTGACAATTCATTGACTTATTTGTCAAGTTTTTATTATTTACCTTGCCTATTGGCTTAAGACTCGATAAAGTACTTGGCTGTTTTATTTTTCTTTAGCATTACATTTTCCTAGTTTTTAATGCTTTACCTTGCGGACCGTCCACATATAAACTTGCAATCTGCTCTCATGAGATGGCACTTCTATTATCTTATTCAGTTCGTTTCCGGATCATGGGGAGGTGTCATCTAGGTCCTGGATATCTTTACACCGTGTTAAGTTAGCATGGGCTCATTACCGGTTTAAACGCCATTTTTCCTTTTTTGCAACTTCTGCACACGACACTTAGTTGTTGCTTTAGCTTTCAACCTAGTAGTTCATCGTGGTTTACATGAGAATAATATGTTATTGCTCTACTATCTGCTTTGCTTGTTAAACTATATCTGTACAGCGAGTGCTAAAGTTTCAAGAACAACACGATACAGAATTGTTATGAGGTCTGATCTCCACGACTTCCTTCTCATAACATAAGTGCAACTTCTGCCAATTCTGGGCATGAGGCGGGTTTTATATTGCTTTGCCGAACACACATACACAACAGTTGATGCGGTTCACATGAAGAGAGAGCTGGTGTATGCTGATGTGATTCCTTCAAATCTAAGACACTAAAGTATGGGCACGCCCTAAACCAACACAAAGAGACCTTCTTAGCAAATAATATAATATGTGTATTAGGGAGGGTGAGATATAAGCAGCCGCGGGCCGTGGAGGGAGTTACGGTGAGGCAGGGAGGCGGGGAGGGGGAGAAGCAGGGTGGAGCCCTCTCCACCCTGCCCCTCCCCCTCCCCGCCTCCCTGCCCCACCGTAACTCCCTCCACGGCCCGCGGCTGCTTATAAGTGTTGCTAACTCTTATTCATTTACAGCATGTTAACATACTGTCACCATTCGCTTTTTATGTACTAGTAACTATGCTGGTAATTTTGCTACTGATAATATGTGTACTTGTATTATCTAAGATACTACGCCTGAGAAGACGGCATTAGTAAATAAACATTTCAAATACACATGTGTTCTTCTTAACTCCATGTTCTGGTTTCTAAGAAATATATAACGACCGACTGTTCATGAGTTCCACGTATCCTGAGGTACTATAAGTTCATATTCTGGATTGTCTAAACATTGAGAGTTTGTTATATCCAATGTGACACTGTACCTAGCTTGCTAAGGGGTTTTTGATTACTAAGGTGAGTTTTGGGACACCCTAATTCGCCGAGGTTCCAATCCTCTGTCCACAGTTCTGTGTGAGAACAGAAACCCTGCGACAGGGGCACCCCGACCCTTGCTGGAGCTTCATCACACTTGCGATACAACTCCAGCAATGCGCCACCTTTACGGCACAGATACATCACGCATCTGTGCTGTTTTTGCCCCATGATGCGCCGCATTGTAAATGCAGCACACCATAGGTGACGGAACAGCGGCACAGAATGACTAACACATCCCTGGTGATGCGCCAGTCATCATAAATCTATCCCTATGCTTCTTATCTTGTTAGAGATGAACCGCCATATGTATCATCAAAGTTTTTTGCATTTCCTAAATAGCGAACTTTAAGGAATAAATAGCGATTCTTTACCATTCCTAGTTTGCGATGAGCTATTTGCTAATTACAAATTACCCATTCATTTCCTTCATTTCCATAGGGCGGTTGGACTCACTTTTAGCTCGAACGGCTGAATGGATTTCCACGAAACTTGGCAAAATTGTAGGGACTGGTAGCCCGATGTGCCTTTGCTATGTCTCAAGATATATGCTCCAGTGGTTTTTACGAAAATTAACTTTGAAAAATATATATTGGGCTACATTGGCCTATATATATGTTGGAGCCCAAATGTAGCCCAATGTAGCCCAATGAAGCCCAATGAAGCCCAATGTAGCCCAATGTAGCCCAAAGATGGCCGCCAGAGACGAAAAAAAACAAATGTAGCCCAAATATCAGCCAGATGTAGCCCAACTATAGCCCAGTGACAGAATGACCAATCAGCTTCGCAAACCTCCGTTACGCGAAGCGGAGCGCTGTTACAGATATATATCTTTTTTTGAACGTTAATTTCTCAAAATCCACTGGAGCACATATATTGAGACCTAGCAAAGGCACATCGGGCTACCAGTCCCTAATATTTTACCAAGTTTCGTGCAAATCCATTCAGCCGTTCGATTATTATTATTATTTTATTTTTTTGCCCCGCGGGGCCCTTTTAAAACCTCCACATCAAACCTAGGGGGTCAGCGAGGATCTACTATTCCCCCTTATGGTCATTTGCCCCTTCGCTTTCGCCTCCTCTTGTCTCTCGATCCTACCGAGAGACAAGATGGCGGCCGCTACGGACTGTTTGGAATGTTGACAGACGCCGGAGAACCAATCAGCTTCGCTTCACAAAGCTCCGTTGCGCGAAAAGTACGCGTCCTGGAGCGCTGCCCGGTCCGCTGTTACAGATATATATCTTTTTTTAAACGTTAATTTCTCAAAATCCACTGTAGCACATATATTGAGACCTACAAAAGGCACATCGGGCTACCAGTCCCTACAATTTTGCCAAGTTTTGTGCAAATCCATTCAGCCGTTCGGGCTAAAAGTGAGGCCAACCGCCATATGGAAAACTCAATGTTAAAAACATGTTTTGGGACCCCCCTTTTTTCTCGGCCCCCCCTTGACGAACCCCCCCCAAATTTTCGAGGGCTGCTCAGAAACAAAATGTGCCATTTTCCTGAAAATTTCAGCCAATTCCATCCACAAATGCCAAAGTTATTAGACATAGAATTTTCAAAAATCCCATAGAGAAAAAATCCTAACTATATATACCTACTGGCGACCGCCAGTAGGTAATGTATATATATATATATATATATATATATATATATATATATATATATATATATATATATATATATCTTTATCTATATCTATATATATATATATATTCACTGAAAAAACCATAGGTTTTACACACGTTATAGTTAGGAAATAGCATTTACAAAGCCTATGAAATTCACTGAAAAAACCATAGGTTTGACACCAGTTATAGTTAGCTGGAAATTTTACTCGCATAAAACCAATGAAATTCCCACGTTATAGTTAGTTGGACTCACTATAACTTGCGCGTGCAATGCACTGCTGATGACGTCACATATTACATCACTCATGACATGGTCAGTGACATCAGTCATGACATCACTGATGACACTATCCAGTGAATGTGTGTCTTTTAAAAAAATAAATATGTGTTATATATGTATATGTAAAAGTTGATGGAAGAATAAATGTTTAAATAAGTGATTACTTGGATGTTTTAAAAAAAAAACAAATTGATTGGTTAACTGGTTTATTAAGTGTATCTTAGTGAATACATATATTAGAGAGTAATGTTTAAATATTTAAATATATGTATTAGTGTTTCACTTTGTGTATAAGTGGTTGCATGGGTTGGTGAGTAGATACATGTGTATGTATATGGGTTATTAGATGTTTTTGTTAGTATCAGTATGAGTGTTTGTATGGTTTGGTGGGGGTATTACTTAACACATAGATGCATGAATGACTGACTCTCTCTTTGTATGTGTTTTGAAGACTTCATATGTGCAGGACTGTATGGGTGGAAGAGTGTGTATATGTGTGTCTTAGTGAGTGAATGACTGTCTCACTAGTGTCTTTATCAGTAACTACATATGTTTTAATCTAATATATGTGAATATTGATGTATATAAGTGAGTATATGTGAGAGAAAGAGATTGTAAGAGTTCCTGTTTAGATAAAAGGAAGGTCCAAGATGGCCGCCTGGTAAGAGCTCCAGTCCGGAGCTCCTAGTGCCTTGGATCCCTTTATGGAATTATCCCGGACAGCACCCATCTGCGCTGTACAAAAACAAGTAACTGGATTTACTGCAAGTAACAGGTTTTACTTCAAGTAACTGGATTGCAAAACACTCACCGGAAACTGCAGCGGAGCCCTGGACGGTGGGGCGAGCTGGGGAGAGGGCTGCTGCTCGACGCTGGACATCGGAGGAGTTGGAGTCCGGGATCCCTTGGAGGCGTCGCTCGGCTCCCGTGACTGCACCGGACCGGTGAGGACTCCACCGCTGGCTACGTCTGGAGATCGCCGTGAGTGTTATGCTGCCCACAGGAGGGCTACTGGCGAGCTGTAACCCGGCCCATCTCCGCCGGAGCTGAGGAGGCTGTGGTGGCTTCGCTGGGGTCCCGCACCGATTGCCACGTCGGAAGATCGCCGTGAGTGCTGGGCTGCTCACGAGAGGGATGCTGTCGCGCTGTGGCTCCGCCCGTCATCGCTGGAGCTGGGGAGAGCGCCCATGACAGCAACGGACCTGAGGGCGCACCGGGGCATGACCGGAGCTTGCCAAATCCAGCTCGGTTGGTCTGTCCCCTGCGCCTCCCTGCGATGACAACTGGGGAGGTGAGCACCCGATGGTCGTGGAGCTGAAGGACGGGCGGACTGGCAGAGAGCGGGCGACTCTGGGCTTCCCTGCCTGACTGATCTTCGCGGGCTGTGATCGGCGTGTCCCGCCCGGCCGGGGGAAGGGGAGCTCGTCCTCCGCCTGCAACCGCCATCGTCCTAGGAGTGGGGGAGAGGACTTAGGGATCTGACACGGCTCTCCCTCACACACCCCGAACACACCGTTCATCCAGCGTCTGGGGGTGAGCCAGGCAAGGAGGTAGGATCTGCCCTTAATGTCTGCCCTGATCTGTTCGACCCTGTGCACGCTCACGTTTCTCTTTGGGTTGTGCTGCATGGATGCAATAGTTGGGAGCAGTGACGGCCGGTGAACCTGTCGATCTGGGCACCACTGCAACGGTGTTATGCAAACGCTGGCAAATAAGGTCGTATTTGCCCCGGCGGCTGGGCGTGCAGATCGCATGCCAAAGTGAAGGCTGATTAAGGTATTTACTGTGCCCCAATACTTTTTGCTGGATAAGTTACTTATACTGCCCCACTCGATTTTCCTATTGATTCATCTTGTAAAAACCTATTGTCTTCAAAATGGCCGGGGCCATAAACTGAACACTCTACCCCCGCCTGAACACACGAGGCCCCTCAGCAGCTCCTCTTCAGATAACAAATCTGAGATAAGACTCCCCTTGGTATGCAGGACCCTGAGCCAGCCGGAATTGAATCTGAAACTGCTCTGCCCTGCTATCAAAACAGCAACAACTAAAAGAGGACTAATGACTACATCCTCCCTACTTGGTGGCCAACTTTAAAACTACTCCTGCCCTCTTTGGCGGCCATCATGGACTAGTCCTTCTGACTATTATTTACTATAGGTACCAAGGTCTCCACTTAGCCCTGTATTTAAATCTATGTGTTCTTAAGTATCTGTCTTTTACTGCGGTATTTATTACTATTGTATCTTACACCTTATGTAACCTAGTGCTCTTGATGTGCTTAAGTATCCGCCTTTTACTGCAGTATTATACTACTACTGGTACCCTACATCTCAGGCAACATACACCCATCCTCACTTTTACTCACTGACAGTGCACTGATTGCTACCTCATATTCTACTGTCGTATTTGTTATTGCTGTAATTTGTTTGCACATATATTGGACTCAGTAATACATTAATAGTTTAGCGCTATTCTCATACTGTATATGTGGTAAGCTGCACCTATCTCACCTTTATCCCTATCACTCACTGTTCGCTACCTCATTTATGTGTTGGTTCTTCGATGTAAGATACCTCACGATGTTGCACTGATTATTATTACTACCTCATTCACTTCGTTTGGTCATGTAAGCTGCACCCAGCCACCTTCTACACCTCGACTACACCGCTGTTACCTCGTACATCCTGATGTGTAAATCTGATTCCACCTAACCGGTTCCACCTCTCATATTTTGTACATGGTGTAAGCTGACTGCTACCTCGCATATAAGATACACTATGTAAGCTGCACCTACGCACTGTTGTTCTTGGCTTGGATTGCACTGACTTCTACCTCTTACACATTGGTCACTCTCAAGTGTCACTCCTTTGCACTGTAACTAGCGGCTGACAGTTTTTATTGTCGTCCTATCTCCTACACCCTACATCACAGCCTTGCTAAAATGGAGCTCAACGGCACGCACACTTTTAGAATTATCTACCCTCCCACACTCACCAAAAAAGCCACTAAACGTTTTAAACATAACTTCATGAGATCGCACCCTGAAACACCCTTTGCCGACACCTACTTCTCACCGGGCAATGGAGCCCTGAATACTGATATCATCTTCCACACCTCACGCAGAGCCCAATGGAGAAAAGCGTTCCTATCCCTACTCACCGTCTCCACCACCAGGAAAACAACTCATGGCCTAACTCTCTCTATCACACCTTCCCACCTCTTCCCCGGCAGGACTACCATTACTATCTACAATAACGGGATTGTCCTAATTCAAGCCACGGACAAGAACCTGGAACTACTAGACAACCTGTTCCCCAAGTTCAAAGAACACCTTTCCAAGATGCGGACCCCCACCCAGAACTCCACCAGCACTACCACCCCTGATGTCGCAGCCCCCACCTACAACATCTATACCCCTAGCACCCAAGTAAATGGCCGACCTGCGGTTAACGCCCCGCACTCCCCAAGAACAGTCACAAATGTCTCCACCTCATATACTAGACGCCCCTCTAACATGACCCCTCGTACCCCCACTCATACCCCCTCCATCCCTCTCCCCCCTGACATAACAACTCCCACTCACAACACGCCACCATCTGAACACACCATCGCTCGGAGTTTATCCACCCCCTCCTCCCTTCCCCCCCACGGCAGACCCCTCTCCCTCCCCAGCTCCCTCCCCACTCCCACCCACGAGTCTCTCACACCTGACACAATAACTCTCACCCACACGCCACCATCTGAACACACCACCATTTGGAGTTTATCCACCCCCCCCTCCCATCCCCCCCACGACGGACACCTCTCCCTCCCCAGCTCCCTCCCCACGCCCACCCAAGACACTCTCACCCTCCCAACAAGAGACACAGAACACACCGCCTCCCCTACCTTAGCATCCCCCTCTCTCCCACCTCCTATTCTCAGCCCCCACTACCCTCCTGTCTCCCCCACTGTCTTCAGCCTTCACTCACTCTTCTACTCACCGACACCATCTCCCACTGACGTCACTACCTATGTCTCCCACCTACCGCCCATTTCACCTACTTCACCCACACCCCTCGCCCACAAAAAGGCCCCCACTTTGAATGCCATCCCACTCTTTAGCACCGCAGAACCCTCCAACAACGCTTGTATATCCACCCCCTCGATACCCTGCCCGCTTTCCAGCTCACTACTCAACGATTCACCAATGGCTCTCACCACAAACCTCATCCCCAATCCACCTCCTGACCAGACTTTATCCACCCTCCAGCAAGTCAAAGAGGATATTCTACAAATCAAAAAAGATGTCCACGCAATCAAAGAGCTTCTCTCCTCACAGCCCAGTCTACCTCCCACCATCCCTCTACCCTACAAACGACGCACCCTCCCTACATACCCTCGCCTCCAACGACACCCGCGCTGGCCGACTATCCCCGTTCGCATTAACGCCCACCGCCCCCGTCGTGTCCTCAACACATTGTCGGACCATGACTTATGCTCTCTACTACGCTCTTATGGCCCAGGTCCGGTAAAACACATATCCAACACACACATCCCCATACCCACAATTCTTACAAACCCTCTGAGGCTCCCAACACTCAACAACAGAGGTTCCGTCCCTAACAACCTCAGAAAAGTTCCCCTCACACTAGAAAGCTCGACCACCCTTCTCTCTCCCAAACTCAAATGCATCCTACTCAATTGCAGATCGGCCCGGAGACACTCCTCCGACATCGCTGATCTCGTCTCAGCAATGGATCTGGACCTAGCCATTCTAACGGAAACGTGGCTTACTGAAGCCTCCACCCCGATTATGGACATACTAGTCCCCCCCCAATTATCACATCATTAGGCTGGACAGGTCTCCTGGCAAGACGGGCGGGGGAATTGCATGCATTTTTAGGAGCAACCTCTCCGTTACTAAAATCACCCCCCCCTCCCTCTCCTCCAGTGAACTCCTCTGCCTCGACATCACCAGCGAGGGCAAACAAGCTTGTGCCTTACATCTCATCTATCACCCGCCTGGTGACAATCTCATATTCACCCAACAACTCATGGACATGATCACTTCCAATGCCGGTAGGCAGACAACCCAAATCTACCTGGGTGACTTCAATCTCCACTGGAACGATCAGAAAGACACAGTGGTGAATAGTCTCAAAACGTTCCTTAATGCGCATGACCTCACCCAAATATGCGATAGACCAACACACGACAAAGGCTCGATACTCGATCTCATCATCGCCAAAGAGAACTCTACACAACTGAAGGCGATTCAACCCTGCGACTGGTCTGATCACCACATTATCACCTTCTTTATCAATGAAAAAGTTAAACCTATTCCAGCTCAACCAATCAAATCCAAAACATGGAAAAGGGACATGAAGAACCTTAACCCCTCTACCCTGCCTCCCCACATTGGCAATCTCCTCCTTCCCCCTTCAGGTGCCTCGGATGTTCAATCACTGATGGACCACTACCTTGACTCTATGAACACAGTAGTCAATGAAGTCGCCCCACTGCAACTGAAGAGAGTCTCCACCAAAACTTCTAACCCCTGGTATGATGATAGACTCAATGACGACAGGCGTACCATGTGAATGGCAGAACGCACCTGGAGATCGGACCCTTCAGCACTGCACCTCAAAAGGCTTAAGAACAAGAGAAATGCCTACTTCAGGAAAATAAAGCGCACAAAGGCGGACTTCTTTAGCCGCCAGCTGGACCAAGCAAAAAACAGGCCAAGAAAGCTGTTCGAACTAATCAAGACCCAAACAAAGACACAACCCCTACAATCAAACAGCACAACAAGCGACACCCCACACTGTGAAGCCTTCTCTGCTTTCTTTAAGCTAAAGACTGACAACATAAGAAATGACCTCATCATGGATGTAAGTCGATTCCCCAACAACACCAGAATGTCTTACACTCAACCTAAAAACAAGGCATCTTGGCTGTTTTTCGATACCTACTCGGAAGAAGCAATACGCAAACTGCTCTGCACCTTGAAGCCCTCTAATCACCTCACAGACCCTTTACGTGCTAATGCTGTAAAAGACTTCATCCCCTTGCTCCTCCCTCTCTGGACCAAAATCATCAACAGCTCCCTGCAACAAGGCCTCATTCCGGACTCTCTCAAGGTGGGGCAAGTCACGCCTATACTCAAGAAACCTACAGCTGATGCGTCTGACCTAAACAATTACCGGCCCATCACCAATATCCCCACCCTGGCCAAACTGCTGGAAAAATTTGTCCAACTACAACTAACTAAACACATTGACCAATTTGACCTCCTCAACCCTCATCAATCAAGCTTCCGAGCGAAACATAGCACGGAAACAGCTATGACACACATAATTGATGACGCCCTCCAAATTCTTGATCGCAATGAGTCCTGCCTCCTCATCCTTCTCGACCTCTCGTCAGCATTTGACACGGTCAAACATGAGAACTTGCTGGAGCTGCTAAGCACCAGAATGGGCCTATCGGGAACTGTTCTCAAATGGTTCTCGTCCTTCCTTCACAACCGGTCACAGAAGTTCAAGATCGACAATGTGCTATCTACACCTGTGCCTGCAGATCTAGGTGTTCCACAAGGATCCTCCCTCTCCCCCACACTGTTCAACCTCGTCATGGAACCACTCGCCACCCTGCTCCAAGCTTCCAATGTCCAATTCCATATGTACGCCGACGACACACAACTCTACCTAAAGCTACAATCCCCCGAAGATATCAAACATCTGAATTCCACGCTTATTAACACTCAATCTTGGCTGGCAGATAATCACCTCAAACTAAATGCTCTGAAAACCGAGTTCCTACTCATCTCACCCCCGGCGAAAATTTCCACCACCCAAACATGGCTCAATAACCTAACAGCACTCAATGTCCAACCTACCATCGTGGATTCGGCGAAATCCCTAGGCATCACACTCGACGCCAAGCTCAACATGCAACAGCACGTTAGCAAAGCCACAAAAGCAGCTAATTTCCAAATCAACACATTGAGGAAAATTAAACCTTTCCTCCCTGCCGAAGACTTCCAAACTGCTGTACAAGCTCTAGTCATCCCTCGAATAGACTACGGAATTGTGGCCCTCAGCGGACTCCCGCTATCAACAACTGCACCCTTAAGAGCCTCCCTGAACGCTGCAGCAAGACTCATTACTGGCTCAAGAAAACATTCGCATATATCCCCAGACTTAAAGTCTCTAAAATGGCTGCCTTTTGAAGCCAGAATACAGCTAAAAATTGCAGTTATGACACACGCGGCCGTGCACCACAATGCACCCAACTACCTCGCTCAAAAGTTGTCTATATCAGGAGGTTCGAGATCCAATAGAAGTACAAAAAACCTACTCCTGAAACCTCGTAGATTCCGGAAAGAGAAAACATACAAGCGCTCCTTCTCTGGAATGGCACCCAGGATCTGGAATGCGCTCCCGCCTGAAACTAGGCTGATCTCCTCCACTGCACTCTTCAAGAAAGAGGTGAAAACCATCCTTCTGGCCAAGATCTCCTGAACCTTATTGGTGCTGGATCAGAGATTCTGCATTGCTTTGTATCACTGTTCACCTTGTCCTCTGGCACTATACTTCTAACTTGATGTTGTCACTACCAATATATGATACACGTTGGTTTACTGATTCACTCTCCCGATGCCCCCACTCAGTGTTCTCGCTACACTAAGACTTTGGTACAAGCCATCCACACACCCAAGGTGCACATGAACACCTCTGTAGTGGGATCAATGACTTGTACCGTCTTATATTACTTGTTTACCTGATTGTATATTGATATGTTTTATGTATGTTTACTATTATCCTACCATGTTAGTGACTACTATACTGCTCCCATTATCTCTGTTCACTCCTACTGCCCCTACCCTGTCTTTGTGAAGCGCTCTGATATCTGTAAGGATCTTGTTCGCGCTATATAAAACTTTGAATAAATAAAATAAATAAATAAATAAATAAATAAGTATGTGTTTCTATATGTGATTGTTTAAGAGAGTAAGTATGTGTAAGTGTCCATAGAAGTAAGGTGGTTGTGTGTGTATAGCTGTATATGCAAATAAATGGATGTTCAATAGTTTATTTGCATGTCTGAATATGTGTGAGAGTATCTTTTGGATGACTGTCGGTGTGTAACAGGATGTATAGGTGTATCACTACATATCATGAGTGAGTATATGTACGAGTGACTATATAGATCTGTTGATCAATGAGTGGATGTGTATATAGATGGTGGAATTATTGAATTGGTTGTTGTAACTGGTATGGGTATCTCCATTTTTTTGAAAATTTTAGTTTATATTTTTGAATATGTGTTTCAAGGGTTACATTACAGTGAAAAGAAGTCTGTCACTCTGTCACAAGGATGGTGTCATCAGTGATGTCATGACTGATGTCACTGACCATGTCATGAGTGATGTAATATGTGACGTCATCAGCAGTGCATTGCACGCGCAAGTTATAGGGAGTCCAACTAAGTATAACGTGGGAATTTCATTGGTTTTATGCGAGTAAAATTTCCAGCTAACTATAACTGGTGTCAAACCTATGGTTTTTTCAGTGAATTTCATAGGCTTTGTAAATGCTATTTCCTAACTATAACGTGTGTAAAACCTATGGTTTTTTCAGTGAATTTCATATGTTTTTTTAAATGCTACTTCCTAACTATAACACGTTTAAAACCTATGGTTTTTTCAGTGAATATATATATATATATATATATATATATATATATATATATATATATATATATATATATATATATATATTACCTACTGGCGGTCGCCAGTAGGTATATATAGTTAGGATTTTTTTGAATAGGGATTTCTGAAAATTCTATGTTGAATAACTTTGGCGTTGATGGACGGAATTGGCTGAAATTTTCAGGAAAATGGCACATTTTGTCTCTGACCGTCCCCTGAAAGTTTGGGGGGGGGTTCGTCAAGTGGGGGCCGAGAAAAAAGGGGGGTCCCAAAACGTGCTTTTAACATTGAGTTTTCCATAGGGTGGTTGGACTCACTTTTAGCCCGAACGGCTGAATGGATTTCCACAAAACTTGGCAAAATTGTAGGGACTGGTACCCCGATGTGCCTTTGCTATGTCTCAAGATATATGCTCCAGTGGTTTTTACAAAAATTAACTTTGAAAAATATATATTGGGCTACATTGGGCTATATATATGTTGGAGCCCAAATGTAGCCCAATGTAGCCCAATGTAGCCCAAAGATGGCCACCTGAGACAAAAAAATACAAATGTAGCCCAAATATCAGCCAGATGTAGCCCAACTATAGCCCAATGACAGAATGTCCCAGAGTGTTCTAAAGAACAACTAGAGCGCTAACAGTCTTACTTTGCCAGTAGGTATATATAGTTAGGATTTTTTTGAATAGGGATTTCTGAAAATTCTATGTTGAATAACTTTAGCGTTGATGGACGGAATTGGCTGAAATTTTCAGGAAAATGGCACATTTTGTCTCTGACCGTCCCCTGAAAGTTTGGGGGGGTTTCGTCAAGTGGGGGCCCGAGAAAAAGGGGGGTCCCAAAACGTGTTTTTAACATTGAGTTTTTCATAGGGTGGTTGGACTCACTTTTAGCCCGAACGGCTGAATGGATTTCCACAAAACTTGGCAAAATTGTAGGGACTGGTACCCCGATGTGCCTATGCTATGTCTCAAGATATATGCTCCAGTGGTTTTTACGAAAATTAACTTTGAAAAATATATATTGGGCTACATTGGGCTATATATATGTTGGAGCCCAAATGTAGCCCAATGTAGCCCAATGTAGCCCAAAGATGGCCACCAGAGACAAAAAAAAACAAATGTAGCCCAAATATCAGCCAGATGTAGCCCAACTATAGCCCAATGACAGAATGTCCCAGAGTGTTCTAAAGAACAACTAGAGCGCTAACAGTCTTACTTTTGACAAAAGTATGGCACACCTGAAGTCATCTTGATTGGAATAAAGTGTTAACACTTAAAACATTTAATTTGCAAAGGAACAAAATGAGGGGGTTCATTTTGCCATAGAAAATATGATTAGTGCTGAAGAAAGAAAAATTAGGGCACATTTTGAGTGACTTCTCAAATCCTCTTATATTTCATTAAAAAAATTCTGATATGCAGTCTCCCAAGATGGCCACCAGAGACAAAAGAGCCCAAATGTAGGCCAAATATCAGCCAGATGTAGCCCAACTATAGCCCAATGACAGAATGTCCCAGAGTGTTCTAAAGAACAACTAGAACGCTAACAGTCTTACTTAATGACAAAAGTATGGCACACCTGAAGTCATCTTGATTGGAATAAAGTGGTAACACTTAATACATTTAATTTGAAAAGGAACAAAATGAGGGGTTTCATTTTGCCATAGAAATTTTATATATATATATATATATATATATATACATATATATATATATATATATATATATATATATGAAACCAAAGTTTTCCGGAGCGCCGCAGCTTGCCACAGCTTCCACCAGGAACACAGATGTACGGACCAAATATATATATATTCACAGAAAAAACCATAGGTTTGAGACCATATATAGTTAGGTATTTGCATTTACAAAACCTTAAAAATTCTATGAAAAAAACCATAGGTTTGAGACCATATATAGTTAGGTGAATATTTTAATCATAAAAAAACAATGAAATTCCATATATAGTTAGTTGCACTAACTATATATTTCGCGCACCCGCAATCCACTGCTGATGATGTCACATATTACATCATTCATGACATGGTCAGTGACATCACTGATGACATCACTGATGACATCTCAAATGACATCACTGATGACATCACTGATGACATCTCAAATGACATCACTGATGACATCACTGATGACATCTCAAATGACCTCACTGATGACATCACTGATCACATCTCATTTGACATCATTGATCACATCACTGATTACATCATTCATGTGCTAATACGATGAACCTCTTCAGACTCTAATATAACCTTAGATACACTCAGTGTATACAGACACTCACACACTGTCACTCATCCATGGAGTTACTCACACACCTAGTCAGTCATGCAAAGAATCAATCTCACATCCATTTCCTCAAATATACAGTTATACACACCTTACTTATTCAAACATATACTAACACATATTTACTCTCTTATACTATCCCTGATACAAGTTCACAATGATCCATACAGCCACTCACACATTCACTGGCTCTCATGCACAGTTATTTATATATGCCAACTCTCACATGTACTGTGTTTTACATATGTACTTACTATGACATGTAGCATTGAGATATCCATTCACTCATCAATACACTCATGCACACAGTCAACCGCCCATGTAGCTGTTTCCACATGTACTCTTGAACTCATACACCTAGTGAATCAACTGCTCACACATCTATGCACAGAGTCACACACCTCCCAGCCACCCCCACACACACTCAATCGCCCATACAAATACTTGGGCAACCAATCAATAACACATATACCCTCTCGTATAGCTAATGATCAACACATGCAGCAGTTTACACCACAACAGACATACTGATGCTCACATTCAGACAGTTTAGTCACTAACCCATGCATTTAGTACGACACATTTATTCACTCACTCATACAGTCAGTCACGCACCTACTAAATCCAGACACTTATACATCCACTCATTCTTCAATATGTAAAACATATTTAAACTTTACAGTAACACACAGTCACTGGATGATGTCATCAGTGATGTCATCAGTGAGGTCATTTGAGATGTCATCAGTGATGTCATCAGTGATGTCATTTGAGATGTCATCAGTGATGTCATCAGTGATGTCATTTGAGATGTCATCAGTGATGTCACTGACCATGTCATGAATGATGTAATATGTGACATCATCAGCAGTGGATTGCGGGTGCGCGAAATATATAGTTAGTGCAACTAACTATATATGGAATTTCATTGTTTTTTTATGATTAAAATATTCACCTAACTATATATGGTCTCAAGCCTATGGTTTTTTCATTGAATATATATATATATATATATATATATATATATATATATATATATATATAACATTTCTATGGCAAAATGAAACCCCTCATTTTGTTCCTTTTCAAATTAAATGTATTAAGTGTTGCCACTTTATTCCAATCAAGATTACTTCAGGTGTGCCATACTTTTGTCATAAGTAAGACTGTTAGCGTTCTAGTTGTTCTTTAGAACACTCTGGGACATTCTGTCATTGGGCTATAGTTGGGCTACATCTGGCTGATATTTGGGCTACATTTGTTTTTTCTGGTCTCTGGTGTCCATCTTTGGGCTACATTGGGCTACATTGGGCTACATTTGGGCTCTAACATATATATAGCCCAATGTAGCCCAATATATATTTTTTCAAAGTAAATTTTCTCAGCAACTACTGAACAGATTTACACCATTCAAAGAAAAGCGTAATCTGCGAGCCGGACTCTACCTTTCTACCAAATTTCTTATAAATCCATTCAGCCGTTCGAGCTGTAGCCGTGTCTAAACGTCCTATGGAAAATAACATGGGGAAAACACGTTTTGGGACCCCCCTTTTATCTCAGTCCCCACTTGACGAATCCCCCCCAAACTTTCAGGGAAGGAGCGGAGCGGAGCAGGCCATCTTCTTTGAGAAATTCGCAAAGATTCGTCTACCGGCGCCAAAGTTATTCTCAAAAGAATGTTGCGGATTTCCTATGGAAACTAGGTCCTAACTATAACTACCTACTGGCGACCGCCAGTAGGTAATATATATATATATATATATAGATAGATATAGATATATATATACCTATATATATATATAGATATATATACCTATATATATATATATATATATATATAGATATATATATATATATATATATCTATATATATATTACCTACTGGCGGTCGCCAGTAGGTATATATAGTTAGGATTTTTTCCCTATGGGATTTTTGAAAATTCTATGTCTAATAACTTTGGCGTTTGTGGACGGAATTGGCAGAAATTTTCAGGAAAATGGCACATTTTGTTTCTGAGCAGCCCCTGAAAATTTTGGGGGGGTTCGTCAAGGGGGGGCCGAGAAAAAAGGGGGGTCCCAAAACGCGTTTTTCCCATGTTAATTTCCATAGGGCGGTTGGCCTCACTTTTAGCCCGAACGGCTAAATGGATTTGCACGAAACTTGGCAAAATTGTAGGGACTGGTAGCCCGATGTGCCTTTTGTAGGTCTCAATATATGTGCTCCAGTGGATTTTGAGAAATTAACGTTTAAAAAAAGATATATATCTGTAACAGCGGACCGGGCAGCGCCCCAGGACGCGTACTTTTCGCGCAACGGAGCTTTGTGAAGCGAAGCTGATTGGTTCTCCGGCGTCTGTCAACATTCCAAACAGTCCGTAGCGGCCGCCATCTTGTCTCTCGGTAGGATCGAGAGACAAGAGGAGGCCAAAGCGAAGGGGCAAATGACCATAAGGGGGCATAGTACATTGTCGCTCACCCCCTAGGTTTGATGTGGAGGTTTTAAAAGGGCCCGTGGGGCAAAAAAAAATAAAAATAATAATAATCGAACAGCTGAATGGATTTGCACGAAACTTGGCAAAATTGTAGGGACTGGTAGCCCGATGTGCCTTTGCTAGATCTCAATATATGTGCTCCAGTGGATTTTGAGAAATTAACGTTCAAAAAAAGATATATATCTGTAACAGCGCACCGCTTCGCGTACTTTTCGCGTTACGGAGCTTTGCGAAGCGAAGCTGATTGGCTCTCCGTTGTCTGTAAACATTCCAAACAGTCCGTAGCGGCCGCCATCTTGTCTCTCGGTAGGATCGAGAGACAAGAGGAGGCCAAAGCGAAGGGGCAAATGACCATAAGGGGGCATAGTACATTGTCGCTCACCCCCTAGGTTTGATGTGGAGGTTTTAAAAGGGCCCCGTGGGGCAAAAAAAAATAAAAATAATAATAATCGAACAGCTGAATGGATTTGCACGAAACTTGGCAAAATTGTAGGGACTGGTAGCCCGATGTGCCTTTGCTAGATCTCAATATATGTGCTCCAGTGGATTTTGAGAAATTAACGTTCCAAAAAAGATATATATCTGTAACAGCGCACCGCTTCGCGTACTTTTCGCGTTACGGAGCTTTGCGAAGCGAAGCTGATTGGCTCTCCGGTGTCTGTAAACATTCCAAACAGTCCGTAGCGGCCGCCATCTTGTCTCTCGGTAGGATCGAGAGACAAGAGGAGGCCAAAGCGAAGGGGCAAATGACCATAAGGGGGCATAGTACATTGTCGCTCACCCCCTAGGTTTGATGTGGAGGTTTTAAAAGGGCCCCGCGGGGCAAAAAAAAATAAAAATAATAATAATCGAACAGCTGAATGGATTTGCACGAAACTTGGCAAAATTGTAGGGACTGGTAGCCCGATGTGCCTTTGCTAGATCTCAATATATGTGCTCCAGTGGATTTTGAGAAATTAACGTTCAAAAAAAGATATATATCTGTAACAGCGCACCGCTTCGTGTACTTTTCGCGTTACGGAGCTTTGCGAAGCGAAGCCGATTGGCTCTCCGGTGTCTGTAAACATTCCAAACAGTCCGTAGCGGCCGCCATCTTGTCTCTCGGTAGGATCGAACAGCTGAATGGATTTGCACGAAACTTGGCAAAATTGTAGGGACTGGTAGCCCGATGTGCCTTTGCTAGGTCTCAATATATGTGCTTCAGTGCATTTTGAGAAATTAACGTTCAGAAACAAGATATATATCTGTAACAGCGCTCCGCTTCGCGGAGATAAAATTATATGTGTATTACCTAGCTGTTGCTAACACCAGTTAGCGACGGCTAGTAGAATATAGCGACCATCTTGGGCCCCACTTTGCATGTGAGTGATATTTATCACTAATGACATGCAAAGTGGGCATGCCAAGATGTTAGCGACTGGAAACAGTCGCTAACATCGCTATCTCCTATTATCAACTTTTGGAAATATTCGAGATAAGCGCGAATATCTCCAAAAGCTACCACCTGCCCTGAGCAGTTCTTAGCCATGTTATCCAATGGGAGGTGGATAACATGGCTAAGAGCATTAGCTCGGTAATGCATGAATATCGCTGAGTTTTCAGCGATATTAATGCATTGCGGTCGTTTTTTATCGTATTTCCGATAAACCTTGATAATAGCAAGGTTTATCTGCGATAATTTCTGACGGTAAAAAAATCGTTGCTAAGCATCGTTAGGGATAAATATCGCTTAACTTTGGTAATATGCCCCAACGTCTGTTAACGTTCGATTCGAAGGAAATCAGGAAGTGTTGAAAAACATTGTCTGCGCCATCTTGTCTTTTTTCAAATGCCACACTTTTGTCGTGCACGGCAGCCATTTTAGATGCCTTGACCAGACCCACTCTGTGCACGCTGTCGATCCTTAGCATGGCTCCCCACCCTCGCAAGCATCTCCCCCAGGCAGTGGTCACCCCCGCTCTCTGTCTTATGCATGGGTAATAAACCTCCCCCCATCTGCGCTGCTCTTCCCTGAGAATCACACCCTGTGCCCGCCCGACACCTCCCTTTCGCCCTATTCACTACCGCACCCTCTGACACTCCTTTTCCTCTGTGTCCGATTGTCCAGGCTGGTCCTAGGGTATCAGCTAGCCCTGCAGATGTAGTTTATGGCCACAGCTGTAAAGAATCACCCCTCTTCAAAGGAGTTATAGTAGATCAAGGCCCACACTCGATGAGATCCGTCACAGCAGAAGCGTTGCTATTATCTGAAAACCATCCTGTATTGTGATTGGGGAGGGGACCGAGCCTGAAGCGGAAGATTCCAGGGATGACTCTTTGTACATCAAAGTTTTTACAATTATGTGTCACATTAAAAATATATAGCACTCCGACAAAGTAGTAAGATTATAAAACTTTAATAATTTATAAATATATACAAGAAAACAAAAATAGTAATAACATATAAACATTTTTAGGGAAAAACAACGAAGTAGCGGTCGGCTGTGCGAATAGTCCCAACGCAGCACAACGTCCAGATTTCCGGCGTGGGGCGTCGCGGGGGGTGGGTCATCAGTAGCAAACTGTTGTGCGAATAGTTCCAAGGCAGCAGAACGCGCCGAAATCTAGATGACACGAAAGTGATGTCTAGTAAGTTGCCACCCAGCAAATAACGGCGTGGGGCGTCGCGGGGGGTGGGTCATCAGTAGCAAACTGTTGTGCGAATAGTTCCAAGGCAGCAGAACGATGGCACCAAGGTGATGTCCAGTAAGTTGCCGCACTGGTTTTGGTATCCTACAATGCTGCTCCGAATAACGGCGTGGAGCGCCCCGGGGGAGGCGGCGTGAACGGGCCTCTCCAGGTGGAGTCTCATCTGTTTTAGTGGGGCGCCCCTTTACCGTTTCAGTTGCCATTCCGTCCGCTTTTGGTCCACTGTGTCAAAATCCGCCATTCAGCTGAGTTGCGCCCACTCTTGCGGTGCAGCGATAGGCGGCTGCCACAGGACTCTCAAAATGGCGGCAGGCTCTTTCCTTTTTGGGCGTGGTCCACTGAAATGGCCCTGGGACACCTTGGAAATCGGACGCTTGTCTGCTAGGTCTTGGACCCCATTCTCGAAAGCGTCCCCTCCGCCTTGAGAATTCATCAAAAGTTTTGGGGGCCCGACTCCTGCAGGCTTCTGGTGGGGAGCGGCTGCCATGATTGCTCGCGGAATGACCACGACGGAGCTACGAGATGGTGGTGCTCTCATGGTGACGCCAGTTTAGTCTGAAACATCCAGAAACAAGGTGGGGCTTTCATCGTTTGGGGGGAAAAAAAAGTTTTCATCCAATGAAAAGTGTTGTTTTTAGGTCATATGATCAAGCCTTCCATCATTAGGAAACCAAAAGTAAAATGAACCAATGAAAAGTTTTATAAACAAGTCACATGACCTGTTATGCGGCATAGGGTATAAAATACGGAGAAAATACGTTGGCACGTGAGGCGGCGTCAGTAGCGGACCGATGTGCGAATAGGCCGAAGGCAATACAACGCGCCAAGATCCGGATGGCACCGAGGTGGTGTCATAGTTGAGAGTTCTGAGCAGCGGTTGTAACACTGTCTGAAGCTTATTTGCAGCTGCTGCAGCTTCACTACGCGCCAAGATCCGGATGGCACCGAGGTGGTGTGTAGGAAGTTGCCGCACTGGTGTGGCCATCCTACAATGCTGAAAGTCGGCGTGGGGCGCCCCGTTGGCCTGTGAGTTTGCGTCAGTAGCGGACCGATGTGCGAATAGGCCGAAGGCAGCACAACGCGCCAAGATCCGGATGGCACCGAGGTGGTGTCTAGTAAGTTGTCGCACTTCTGTGGCCATCCTACAATGTTGAAAGTCGGCGTGGGGCGCCCCGTTGGCCTGTGAGATGGTGTCAGTAGCGGACTGATGTGTGAATGGGGCCAAAGGCAGCGCAACAATATTTTCTACTATATTTCCGGAGTAGAAGACACCACAAGGCGCTGAGATGCCAAGATCCGGATGGCACCGAGGTGGTGTGTAGCAAGTTGCCGCACTGGTGTGGCCATCCAACAATGCTGAAAGTCGGCGTGGGGCGCCCCGTTGGCCTGTGAGATGGCGTCAGTAGCGGACCGATGTGCGAATAGGCCGAAGGCAGCACAACAATATTTTCTGACTGACACCACAAGGCGCTGAGATGCCAAGATCCGGATGGCACCGAGGTGATGTCTAAGTTGCGGACTGATGTGCGAATGGGGCCAAAGGCAGCGTAACAATATTTTTTGTATGGAAGATACCACTAGGCGTTGAGATGCCAAGATTCGGATGGCACTGAGGTGATGTCTAGCAAGTTGGTGTGGTCATCCTACAATGCTGAAACTCGGCGTGGGTCGCCCCATTAGCCTGTGAGATGGCGTCAGTAGCGGACCGATGTGCGAATAGGCCGAAGGCAGCACAACGCGCCAAGATCCGGATGTCACCGTGGTGGTTTCATAGTTGAGAGGCACTTCATCTGCAGTGGGGCGCCGAGATCCGGATGGCACCGAGGTGATGTCTAGCAAGTTGCTGTACTGGTGTGGTCATCCTACAATGCTGAAACTCGGCGTGGGTCGCCCCATTAGCCTGTGAGATGGCGTCAGTAGCGGACCGATGTGCGAATAGGCCGAAGGCAGCACAACGCGCCAAGATCCGGATGTCACCGTGGTGGTTTCATAGTTGAGAGGCACTTCATCTGCAGTGGGGCGCCGAGATCCGGATGGCACCGAGGTGATGTCTAGCAAGTTGCTGTACTGGTGTGGTCATCCTACAATGCTGAAACTCGGCGTGGGTCGCCCCATTAGCCTGTGAGATGGCGTCAGTAGCGGACCGATGTGCGAATAGGCCGAAGGCAGCACAACGCGCCAAGATCCGGATGTCACCGTGGTGGTTTCATAGTTGAGAGGCACTTCATCTGCAGTGGGGCGCCGAGATCCGGATGGCACCGAGGTGATGTCTAGCAAGTTGCTGTACTTGTGTGGTCATCCTACAATGCTGAAACTCGGCGTGGGTCGCCCCATTAGCCTGTGAGATAGCTGTTCTTTGGATTTGGGCCTGGTCCACCAAAATGGCCCTGGGACACCTTAGAACTCGGACGCTCGATTTTTTTTTCCTTTCCTGTACATGCAAAAAAAGGTAAATGCCCGGTACGTTACACGCTTCATCTGCCACGATGAACTCTCCAGAGGAACCGAAAAAAAATATAGTTGTGGTAACTATACCATGCATCGTCATATGGAGAGGTGGCACCAATTAATTATAGTGCTGCATAAAAGAGAGATTTGGAGGAGAACCCCTGACCTGCTAGTACATTCATCAAAGAAGTGGCACTGAGAGCTTCAGAGGCAAGGGAAACGGTCCCAAATATTTAGAAGAACTTTGGAAAGATTAAAATGACATGTTTAGATTGTGGCAAATTAATTTCATGTGGACAGATGAGTGTTACTCTAATAAATACAGCATATGAACATCATCATAGTCGATGGTTGGTAGAGACATTTTGACTATATCCTGGACCTGCCCGTCCTCGCCCAAAATGGCGCCAGAATAAATGGGACTCGTAACTCCTTGTTGTGTACTGGTTGCAGAACCTTGAAATCACGAGATACGTATGCAGTTTTGAAGCACATGGCGGGCGGGGACGAGAATTGATTGAATATTTCGACATCCCTATTGATATTAAGTTCTGATGTGTTATTGATTACTGTACTGTTGAAAGTTCGAATTAACGTCACCCATGGTACTTGCCCGCAAATGTATATCTAGATAATTTTATTGTAACTGGCCCTGTCGTATTTTAATTATAAAATGTACGTCCACCGATTCCGTAACTGTTAGACACCTTAGTTCTTGCAACCTAATGGCCCGCCCGTTACGTTCCTCTACAGTGTAAATGTCTATTCATCATATACGATTACAGTTTGCTCCGTGGCCGGCCCACGTGGTTATAGGCTCGTATTTGTATAATGAAATTTTCTCAATAAAGGTTTTTAAAAGAAAACATGGTAGTAGTATATACATTGGTAAAGTTTTTAATAATAGTGACTGTTTTAGAATCATTAAAAGGCAAGTGAAATAAAGCAGACCAATTACATGAAGGGTAAAAGGTATAATACGAAGGAACGCAGTAAAGATAAATGGTCAAGGGCTGTTGTGTTTTCTATTCCTGCAACATAAAGTGATCGATAAGAATCTCATATTCAGGCGTATCGGCGACTAAGACAGCAGGTCGACCCTCTTTTGCTCAACGGCTCCGTCATGGGACGAAGAAACGCTCTTTTTCTCGAAAAAAGAATATATTTTACTTGCAGGACAGTTGTAAAATTTCCGGGAAAGTACATTAGCCTGGAACATTATAACATATATTTAAGAAAAAATAATGTTCGGAAGTAATGAAAAGCGTAATTTTTAGGTCATGTGACCAAGCCTTTCATCATTACAATAAGAAAAGTAAAATGAACCAATGAAAAGTTTTATTAACAAGTCACATGACTTGTTATGCTTACGTTACGCGCTGCGCGCCCCGGATGACTTCCGGATGCGCTAACGCGGCGCGTCATATGACGCATTACGCGACAACGCAGGTACAGAATATAGTCAAAATGTCTCCACCAACCAGCGGTCGGAACACAACCCCTTTCAGCAGGCTAAATAGTTCTGTTAAATGACAACAGAAAGGACAGGCAACAAGAACCATCAGTCAAAGAGGGGAGAGCTAGTTCTTCTCTACCGGGTTACATTGGGGCGCTACCGGAACTGATCGAATTGGTAGTCTACAGTGTTTCTGGATGTTTCAGACTGAAGCTGGGGTTAGCATGAGAGCAGCACCATTTCGTAGCTCCGTCGTGGTCATTCCGCAACCAAACATGGCAGCCGTTCTTTATCGTTATTTTGGGCGGGGTGGGTGGCGGAGCCGAGCTGTTTTGCAGCCATCATTGTGTGGAGTTCAGTTCATCTCACTAGTTTTGTATTTGTCATGAGGGGTTGTTCCTAATGTTTCTATTTTAGCGAGGTCAAAAAGAGATCCCATTAGTGGCCTACTGATTTTGCTCGATTCCTTTTCTTTTTTTTTTACACGATTTTTCGTTATCTGCAAAGACTAAACAGAGTATTGCGACTCTGTGTTTGTTTGTAAATAGAGAATGAACCAAAGAGAACTAATTCTAAAACAGTAAATACTTGGATAACAATGAATCAAATGGAGAGAGAAGCAGGCACGACGGATTACAATGGGGGCAAAGACCTGCGTTAACTACCTTTCACTATCTGCAAAGAGAGAGTACTCCTAATAGAAATGAGGGGGGGGGCACCATTCAAAGCAGATCAGTGTGCATAAACACGAAAATGTTTTCACTTACCACGTACTTGACATTCGACAGCTTATGATATTTGCTATTAAAAAACCATTGAAATTCACTGAAAAAACCATAGGTTATAGACCATATATAGTTAGGAATTAGCATTTACAAAACCTTGAAAATTCACTGAAAAAACCATAGGTTATAGACCATATATAGTTAGGAATTAGCATTTAAAAAACCTTATTTTACTCACACAAAACCATTGAAATTCCATATATAGTTAGTTGCACTAACTATATATCGCGCACCTGCAATCCACTGCTGATCATGTCACATATTACATCATTCATGACATGGTCAGTGACTTCACTGATGACATCACTGATGACATCTCAAATGACATCACTGATGACATCACTGATGACATCTCATTTGACATCATTCTTGTGCTAATACGATAAACCTCTTCAGACTCTAATATAACCTTAGATACACTCAGTGTATACAGACACTCACACACTTCCACTCATCCATGGAGTTACTCACACACCCAGTCAGTCATGCAAAGAAACAATCTCATCTCCATTTCTTCAACTATACAGTTAAACACACCTTACTTATTGAAACATATACTAACACATATTTACTCTCTTATACAATCCCTGATACAAGTTCACAATGATCGATACAACCACTCACTCATTCGGTGGCTCTCATGCACAGTTATTTATATATGCCAACTCTCACATGTACTGTGTTTTACATATGTACTTACTATGACATGTAGCATTGAGATATCCATTCACTCATCAATACACTCATGCACACAGTCAACTGCCCATGTAGCTGTTTCCACATGCACTCTTGAACTCATACACCTAGTGAATAAACTGTTCACACATCTATGCATAGAGTCACACACCTTTCAGCCACCCCCACACAAACTCAATCTCCCATAGAAATACTTGGGCAAGCAATTAATAACACATATAGCCTCTCGTATAGCTAATGATCAACACATGCAGCAGTTTACAGAACAACAGACATAATGATGCACAAATTAAGACAGTTTAGTCACTAACCCATGCATTCAGTGAGACACATTGAATCACTCACTCATACAGTCAGTCACGCACCTACTAAATCCTTCATCCAGACACTTATACATCCACTCATTCTTCAATATGTAAGATATATTTTAACTTTACAGAAACATACAGTCACTGGATGTTGTCATCAGTGATGTCATCAGTGATGTCATTTGAGATGTCATCAGTGATGTCATCAGTGATGTCACTGACCATGTCATGAATGATGTAATATGTGACATGATCAGCAGTGGATTGCAGGTGCGCGATATATAGTTAGTGCAACTAACTATATATGGAATTTCAATGGTTTTGTGTGAGTAAAATAAGGTTTTTTAAATGCTAATTCCTAACTATATATGGTCTATAACCTATGGTTTTTTCAGTGAATATAGATATATATATATATATATATATATCTATATATATATATAGATATATATATATATACATATATTCACTGAAAAAAACCATAGGTTTCAGGAGTTATATAGTTAGGAATTAGTTTTTAAAAAAACCTTTGAAATTCACTCAAAAAAACTATAAGTTTTAGTGGTGTTATAGTTAGCAGAAATTTTATATATATATATATATATATATATATATATATATATATATATATATATATATATATATATTCCTTCAAGTTTCCAGAGTTCAAACACTGCATACGAAGCAACTCGGAAAAGAGAATAAAGCCACCAGATAAGCGCGTTTCCAGTTTTCAGTGCATTTTATTGTGAATATGCAGCCCACCAGTCGTCATGACGCGTTTCGCCTCAGCCGAGGCTTGATCACATGTCATGCAAGGAAAATAGGAGGTGACATATATAGTTTGGGTGGTCATGTGACCAGTGCAAATTCATACATTTTTAAAGTCACAGTAGCAATACAGGAAGTAATACTGGGCATAGTGCCCTACTTTGAAACATTAAAAAGGATCCCTGCTTCCCACACTAAATTGTAGTGCGAAGATCATATTAATGTGCAAAATACGCAAACAGATAAATATAATACAGTCTATATTTAGAAAAAGTCGTTTTCTTAAAAGACATAAATATATATATATACACGTCATAAATATGAAGTTAATATATATACACAGCATAAATATTATTGATTTCCTTAAAAAAATAGAAAAAGGAAAACTGTTATAAAAACCATTTCATTTTAGAACAATAACATTTTGTTGTCTAAAAACCAGTATGGAATTCATTATTACGTTGGTATTGCACATTGGTCAGGGAAAGAATTGAAATGTATACATCACACTGTGATTCATCATCTTGCCCAAAGTGGGCGAAAAATGTCTATCAATCATCCATAGCATGAAGTATGAATAGTGCACAAAATATGGAAACTCCTATAGGGTTGTATTTAAATAGTGTATAAAGTGATAGTGTCAAAAATCAATAAAATCATAATAGACAAAATTTTAGATTTCAGGTTTTCGAATCAGTATTTAAAGATATGCATATATACATCACAACTAGTAGTAGACCCTTAATGTTGTCTCATAAACACGTGTAGAGATCCTCACTACTGTTGAGCCCTCCTGGCTGTTTGCTATTAAGCTCTAATATATAGCGTGTTTCCAGGAGGCGCAACTTGCCATCTCTGTCCCCTCCTCGTTTGAGGGGCAGGACTGAATCTATCAGATAATACTGTAATAGGTCTGGATTGCTGTTGTGTGAGCTTTCAAAATGTCTAGCAACAGGATAGGATTGGTCCTTCCCCGTGATGGCTCTTAGATGTTGTAGGATGCGTTTGTGTGCCGGCAGCCGAGTGCTGCCGACATACTGTAGACCACATGGACATAACAAAATGTAGACTACGAATTCAGTTTTACATCCTAACTTCTGTTTTATGGCAGTTGGCTTGTCCTGAAAAGGACTTTGGTAGTGGGTTTTGTTTATTGCATGTTTACAGGCTTTGCAAGTTTGACATTTTTTAAAGCCTGTAATTCTCTCCCACCACTTTTTTGGGACTTCAAGAGTGTTACTGACCAGGGCATTGCCTAGTGAAGGTGACTTTCTAAAGGTAATCTCAGGTCTCCCTTGTACCAACCCGCCTATAACAGGATCCCCCTGTATTAGGTTCCAGTTTTTTGTAAATATTTTGCGGATTTCGGCGTGCTGTTGACTATAGGTGATGATAGCCCTGCATTGTGTTTCTCCTTTCTCTGTGGTAGAAACTGGTTGATGCTCTAGTGTTTGCTGTCTCGTGAATTTAGCAGTTTTTTTAATCGCTTCATCAACAATTTTGTTGCCATACCCCCTCTATAGGAATCGTTTCTTGCTAAGGTTCTGTGCAAGGGTGCACTCTCTTTCTGTGCTACAGATTCTCTTGAGGCGTAGCATTTCCCCATAGGGGATGCTACGAATGAGGTGACAGGGGTGGTTACTGGAAGCGTGCAGCACGGTATTGCCTGCTGTTGATTTTCGGTGCAATTTAGTCTGAATAAGTCCGTGCTCAACATATACCTCAACATCAAGAAAGTTCACAGATACATCACTGATAGTTGAGGTAAATTGTAAATTCAATTCATTCACATTTAAATTATCAATAAAGGCCCTGGCACTATCCTGAGAACCCCTCCATATCAGGAAGAGATCGTCAATGTATCTCAGATAGAGTACAATGTGTTGCTCGGCAGCACTTCTGTGCTGCCCCATGAGAACCTGCTCCTCCCACAGCCCCATGTGTAGACACGCGAAGCTGGGGGAGAAGCAGGATCCCATGGCAACACCCCTTAGTTGCTGGTAAATCTGGCCATCAAATGTGAAGAAATTCTGCTCTAGGCAGGTGAGCAGCATTCCCATGAGCATTCTGGTGTGATTTGCATGTTGTGGAGGGCGCTTGTCAAGATAAAATTGTGCCGCCTTTAACCCATCAGAATGCCTAATCGAAGTATACAGGGAGCAAATGTCTAATGTCATCAACAGGTACTCACTTTTCCATTCCAATTGGGACAATTTACAAATAAAATCAGTTGTATCCCTGATATATGAGTCCAAACACTTCACCCAGTCCTGCAAAAAGAAATCTATGTACCGTGATACATTTTCTGTTGCACTGCCAATCGCAGATATAATGGGTCTCCCAGGGGGGTTAAGTGGGTCCTTGTGGACTTTTGGTAGCAGGTAAAATGTCGGGATTATTGGAAAGTCTGTTTTAAGGAATTTAAATTCATCCATAGTTAAAAGTCCACTGCTACGCCAGGCCATAAGTTTTTCATTCAAATCTTTCCAGGCCAGTTTGATTGTCACAATATTAGATCTGCGATAGCAGGCTTTGTCTCCCAATTGTTTTTCTGCTTCAGCAATGTATTGTTCACGTCTCCACAGGACAATATTCCCACCTTTGTCCGCTTGCTTTACTATTAGGTTTTCATCTGATTTGAGTTTTTTAATCAGAATGTTGTAGCGTTGGTTTTGGCGTGCAATTACTTGGCTTTTTTTATTTGTTTTGGTATATAGTTTCTTGAGATCTTCCACAATTAGTTCCTGGTAAATGTCCAAGTTGTCATGAAGAGAGAGAGGATTGAATGTGGATTTGGGTTTGAAGGGAGTCATCTTGGTTGTGCCAGCCAAATCTTTGTCAGCCAAGGTTTGTCCTTCATTTTGCAATGCCCAAATTTCATCAAAAGAGGGTGTTAAGAGAGAGGGACTGGCAGTGATAGGTTCAGCATCTTTTCGACGAGGCTGTAGTCGAAAATGTTTTGTCAGTTTTAGCTTCCTTACAAAACGGTAAGTATCCATACGTGTGCCCGCATAATCAAAGTTTCTTGGCGGGCAAAATGAGAGGCCTAGGCTTAATATTTTTGTTTCACTGGCAGTCAATGGGGTGTCTGTCAAGTTGATCACAGAGGGAGCCCCTACTGTTGTCCCCGTTTCTTGTTCCATTTTTTCGGTTTTGTTTTGTTTGAGCCAGTTGATTTTGTGGCAGCGGCGCCGTTCACGGCGTTTCCGATTTGAGTACTGTTTGTTTGGGAGAATTTGACTCTTGGCCTCAATGTGTCTCGTCGAGCCTCGCACAGGCGGCTTACTTCCTGGGCTGGCGTGAGTGCTGTAAACCCCAATGGAGTGTTCCTTTGGTCCATATCGCTGCCTTCTGTCGAGCTCAGGCTAATAGATGAAGCCGAGCTTGCACCTCCCCTCATAGTTGAAGGAGTTTCATTGGCGGTTTTTTGTTGGTTCTTAGTTTTCTCGAACCTCCGTGCAAATGTGAAGATGTGTCCGTTTAAATAATCAAGCCTATCCCTCTCAAATTTAAAAGCTTTGCGTTTTTTTATAATTTCCTCCTCTTTGTTTAGTCTTGTTTCCATCTCCTCTCTCATTTTCTTGATTATTGCTTCATCTTCACCCAGCATTAACAATTCAGCTTCAGCATTCTCTATCTCAGCCTGAATTTTTATCCTGTCGCTTTCCGCATATTTGATTAGAATGGCCATTAATTTTGCTGATGACTCCAGGTTTGTTGTGGCCCACTCTTCTAGCATGCGGGGATCAGGCGTTTCGTAGCTCGGTGCGAGGGTGATCCGGAGGCCGCGTGGAACTCGTCCGACCTCCAGGTACATGGAAAGAGATTTGTTTTCCCACCATTTGGACATTTCTTTTTTAGATAGTTTCTCAATTTTGCGGAAGAGCTCTCTTGCATTTGGGTTAGTATTACCCACATTGGCAGTTGCAGATGTCGATGCCGTTGCCCCCCAGCCGGGGTGACAAATACTGATTCGGCTGCCTGCTCCCTATTCCTTATCACGGCAGCCGACATGGTGAATTAGGCTAGTTGGTCCGCACTGAATTAGATTACAACACTCTCGAACGGAAAGTTCCTGATAGCGGTGCTAAGCGCACTCCCCACTGCGACAATCACACGCAGCCCTACCTTGACTCGGCTGCCGACGTGTCCCAGTCTCGTTCAGACACTCGGCTCCTCAATCAATTCGGGCGTGTGCAGGCTCGCAGGGGCTTCTTGCGGCTTCCTCCACACCGGAGTATGATGTCCGGTTCCGGGTTACAGAACCTTCAGCTTCCTGCCGCTTCTCGCCACTTTAGGAGGAGGGGCTCTATTCGTGCCTTGGAGGCCACCAGGCACAAAGTATTCCTTCAAGTTTCCAGAGTTCAAACACTGCATACGAAGCAACTCGGAAAAGAGAATAAAGCCACCAGATAAGCGCGTTTCCAGTTTTCAGTGCATTTTATTGTGAATATGCAGCCCACCAGTCGTCATGACGCGTTTCGCCTCAGCCGAGGCTTGATCACATGTCATGCAAGGAAAATAGGAGGTGACATATATAGTTTGGGTGGTCATGTGACCAGTGCAAATTCATACATTTTTAAAGTCACAGTAGCAATACATATATATATATATATATATATATATATATATATATATATATATATATATATATATGAAACCAAAGTTTTCCGGAGCGCCGCAGCTTGCCACAGCTTCCACCAGGAACACAGATGCACGGACCAAATATATATATATTCACAGAAAAAACCATAGGTTTGAGACCATATATAGTTAGGTATTTGCATTTACAAAACCTTAAAAATTCTATGAAAAAACCATAGGTTTGAGACCATATATAGTTAGGTGAATATTTTAATCATAAAAAAACAATGAAATTCCATATATAGTTAGTTGCACTAACTATATATTTCGCGCACCCGCAATCCACTGCTGATGATGTCACATATTAGATCATTCATGACATGGTCAGTGACATCACTGATGACATCTCAAATGACATCACTGATGACATCATCCAGTGAATGTGGTTTGCTTCGTTATTTAAATATGCATTATATATATAGCAATTTACATTGAAGAATGAGTGGATATATATAAATAAATATTTGGATGGAGGATTTAGTAGAAGTGTAATTGACTGTTTACTTGACCAATTTATAATGTCCCACTAAATATAGTGGATAGTGACTAAACTGTGTGAATATCTGTATCACTTTGTCAGTTGTTGTGTAAACTGATTCTACAGTTGGTTACTAGAGATGTGAAAGTCTATATTAGTTATTGATTAGTTAACTGAGTATTTGTATGGGAGTGTGAAAGTGTGTGTGGTTCGGTGGGGGGTGTGTGACTGTCCAAAGATGTGTGAATAGTTGATTCAGTAGATATATGAAGTTAAAACTACATGTTCTAACAGTTTGGGTGAGGGAATCTCTTTATGGGTGTGGTGATGAGCAAATATATTTCTCAAAGGAACATGTCCAACAAAGTAGAAAAATAAAAGGCAGTGTATGTGTCAGTTGTTGTATATAAATAAGTATACATAAGACACAATGATTGTGTGAGTGACTGTATGGATAACTGTATACTTGTAATAATGATTTTATAATTCACTAAGTATGACTTACTATCTAAATGAATAGAAGAAGTGGTGTTTGTATAAGTGTTTTGCTAAGTAAATATGTAAGTATGATCCATTGTTTGCATAAGTGAGTAGGATGACTTCATTTGTGAATAGGATGCATGCTGTTGTTTAATGTCGATATAGATGTTTAAGTATTTTTGATAGTGTTCTATTGTTCATTGACAGCATGTATGAGTGAATCCATAGGTAAGTGATTAGATGTGTGTATACATCTATGAATCATTTTTAGATACTTGTATTGCTGTGACAATGGATTTAAATATGATACTCTGTATTTTACAAACAGTGATGAAAAATTGTAATAGTGTATGAAAAGGTGTATGTGATTATCATGTGGATGATGTCATTGGTGATGTCATCAGTGATGTCATTTGAGATGTCATCAGTGATGTCACTGACCATGTCATGAATGATCTAATATGTGACATCATCAGCAGTGGATTGCGGGTGCGCGAAATATAGTTAGTACAACTAACTATATAGGAGCAATTTCATTGGTTTTGTATGAGTAAAATGTCCAGCTAACTATAACACCACTAAAACTTATAGTTTTTTGAGTGAATTTCAAAGGTTTTTTAAAAACGAATTCCTAACTATATAACTCCTGAAACCTATGGTTTTTACAGTGAATTTCAAAGGTTGATTTAAATGCGAATTCCTAACTATATAAGGCCTGAAACGGATGTATGGCGGTACAACGCGGTATAAAACACCGCAGACCATCACAACGCAGGTTTTACAACGCAAGTCGTTACCACGACTTGCGCTGTAGGGCGCTGGACTTAGGAATAGTAAGATTTACTATTCCAACACCAGCCTACGTACAGTAGGGAAGGTGCTGGAATAGTAAATCTACTATTCCTTAGCCTAGAGCGCCCTCCAGCGCAAGTCGTGGTGACAACTTGCGTTGTGAAACCCGCATTGTAATGGCACTGCGGTGTCATTACTGCATTGTAAAGGATGTTCCCCCCTGAAACCTATGGTTTTTTCAGTGAATTTCAAAGGTTTTTTAAATGCTAATTCCTAACTATATAAGGCCTGAAACCTATGGTTTTTTCAGTGAATTTCAAAGGTTTTTTAAATGCTAATTCCTAACTATATAAGGCCTGAAACCTATGGTTTTTTCAGTGTTTTTAAAAAAAAAATTGATTGGTTAACTGGCTTATTAAGTGTTTCTTAGTGAATACATATTTTAGCGAGTAATGTTTAAATATTTAAATATATGCAAGAGTGATATGTAATATGTGACGTCATCAGCAGTGCATTGCAGACGTGCAAGTTATAGTGAGTCCAACTAACTATAACGTGGGAATTTCAATGGTTTTATGCGAGTAAAATTTCCAGCTAACTATAACTGGTGTGAAACCTATGGTTTTTTCAGTGAATTTCAAAGGTTTTTTAAATGCTAATTCCTAACTATAACTGGTGTGTAACCTATGGTTTTTTCAGTGAATATATATATATATATATAATTTCTATGGCAAAATGAAACCCCTCATTTTGTTCCTTTTCAAATTAAATGTATTAAGTGTTACCACTTTATTCCAATAAAGATGACTTCAGGTGTGCCATACTTTTGTCATAAGTAAGACTGTTAGCGTTCTAGTTGTTCTTTAGAACACTCTGGGACATTCTGTCATTGGGCTATAGTTGGGCTACATCTGGCTGATATTTGGGCTACATTTGGGCTCTTTTGTCTCTGGTGGCCATCTTGGGAGACTGCATATCAGAATTTTTTTAATGAAATATTAGAGGATTTGAGAAGTCACTCAAAATGTGCCCTAATTTTTCTTTCTGAAGCACTAATCATAATTTCTATGGCAAAATGAACCCCCTCATTTTGTTCCTTTGCAAATTAAATGTTTTAAGTGTTAACACTTTATTCCAATCAAGATGACTTCAGGTATGCCATACTTTTTTCATAAGTAAGACTGTTAGCGCTCTAGTTGTTCTTTAGAACACTCTGGGACATTCTGTCATTGGGCTATAGTTGGGCTACATCTGGCTGATATTTGGGCTACAATTGTTTTTTTTTGTCTCTGGTGGCCATCTTTGGGCTACATTGGGCTACATTTGGGCTCTAACATATATATTGCCCAATGTAGCCCAATATATATTTTTTCAAAGTTAATTTTCGTAAAAACCACTGGAGCACATATCTTGAGACATAGCAAAGGCACATCGGGGTACCAGTCCCTACAATTTTGCCAAGTTTGGTGGAAATCCATTCAGCCGTTCGGGCTAAAAGTGAGTCCAACCGCCCTATGGAAATTAACATGGGGAAAACACGTTTTGGGACCCCCCTTTTATCTCGGCCTCCGCTTGACGAATCCCCCCCAAACTTTCAGGGAAGGAGCGGAGCACCGCGAGGCAAAGTTAAGAAAAATTTCAGGAAGATTCCTCAACCGGCGCCAAAGTTATTCCCAATAGAATGTTGCGATGTCCCTATGGAAAACAATCCTAACTATATATACCTACTGGCTATCGCCAGTAGGTAATATATATATCCACAGGCAGTCTTCCTTTTGGCAAGTTAGACTAGGGTGCACGCCGGATTCAAAACAAATTTCTTTATTGTTCAAGGATTGGCATGGCGCATTTCAGCATATAGCTTTCCTCAGATGCACTCACTTGTTGATTGCCTCTGCCACTGCGGTCCGACGTTTTAAAGTGTTTTGGCATCTAAAGTAGATTGTTTGCACACCTGTTATTCATTATGGGAGGAGCAGCCTCGGTGATCCAACACGTGGAACTGCAACTCCCAGAGTACAGTTCGTTTCCACCAACATGCTGCGATTTGCGGTCCAGACAGCCAGATTCCCTTGATCCCTCATGGTTGAGGCTGGCTGTAAATGAAATCAGGTAGGAGTTCGCAGTATGTATATATATATATATATATATATATATATAAATATATATGACGCTCCAAATCCCTCCAACTCACGGAAAGAATAAGACAGCACTCGAGGATGAAGTTTTTAAACGCGCTAGATTTTATTTAGCGGAGGGGTGCACACAGACGCGTTTCGGCGGTCTGCCTTCGTCAGTGTGTGATGCACTGTGTTAACTTCCGACATTGTTTTAAACAAATAGTGATCACTCCCACATTCAATTAGGCATGGACATAAACAAGGGGACTTTCACCTCACATGGAATAGGTGCGGCCATCTTGTAGTGTGTGTTATATATATAACATAGATTGACATTATACATAGAATATAATCAAGTGGTTAAGCCCACAGATGGGCATACGCATTATTCCATGTGTGGCGTGTCAGAATAAAACGTCATGATTAAGACAAAAACATACAGCCGTGGATCGGCTAATGTCCCCATATAAGATACATAGTCCAAATCGCCTATAAACAAAAGAATAAGTGACTTCCAAAGGTATATATAACTATATATATATATATATATACACACATTTTTTAAATTTAATTAAAACATTTATTCTTTTAAATTGGATTATATATATTATTTTTATTTATTATTTTATTACTCTTTACACCCTACAAACTAATCCCACCCTGCTCCTTTTAAATACCCCTGCACCCCATAATCATAACCCACCCTTACTCCTTAAAATACCCCAACACCCTTAAACACTAACACATCTTAACCCTATAAATATACCCTGTACCCCAAAACCCAAACCTATCCCTAAACACTAAAAATACCCCTGTACCCCAAAACCCAAACCTAGCCCTGAACCCTATAAATACCCCCGTACCTCAAAACCCAAACCTACCCCTGAACCCTAAAAATACCTCTGTACCCCAAAACCCAAGCCTACCCATAACGCTAAAACCCCTGTACCCCAAAACCCAAACCTAGCCCTGAACCCTTAAAATACTCCTGTACCCCAAAACCCAAACCTACCCCTGAACCCTAAAAATACCAATGTACCCCAAAACCCAAACCTAGCCCTGAACCCTAAAAATAACCATGTACCCACAAAACCCAAACCTACCCCTGAACCCTAAAATACCCCTGTACCTCAAAACCCAAAGCTACCCCTGAACCCTAAAAATACCCCTATACCCCAAAACTCAAACCTAGCCCTGAACCCTAAAAATACCCCTGTACCCCAAAACCCATACCTATCCCTAAACCCTAAAAGTACCCCTGTACCCCATAACCCAAAACTATATTGGAACCCTTAAAATACCCAAACACCCCAAAACATATACCTCAGTACCCCAAAACATATACCCCTATACCCATACTTACCTTATCCAAACATTAAAAAAAACATGCTTTTACCATTCATGCATTTACAACAAATTTCATTGTAAATGTATGCGTGTTAAAAGCATATAAAATGTAATGCCATGCGTTATAATAGCATTGCGGAGTCATGGTACTTTCGTAATGAAAGTATGAAAAAAGAAAGTTGCGGAATAATGGGTGTTTACTCTCCCCCGGTAAGTATATTGGTGGCACGGCAGCCTATATCTGCAGCAACATACTCATATTTTTCACCACCCATTTGAAAAATGCACAGGTCTCTCTCATTGATGGCCAGCACCGACACACACTTTTAGACACACCTCCCGCCACAAGTTCTAGAATTGCAAACTTTAGAGCTGGGGAGCTACGTTCGAATCTCGGCATCAGCTCAACATTCTCTGATTCCAGGCAAATCGCTTTGTCTCCCCGTGCCTACCACAAATGAATGTGTTCTTCTGTAATGTAAATTATGCTCATGCCATGTTGTCGAGTTCGCGCTATATAATATTGCAAGGAAAAATAAAGTAGGGAAACTCAAGTTCACACACTACTGAACGTCTTAAGTGCATCAGCAGTGCACTGTGAATCGGAGCGTTTCACAGGCCTGTCACAGATAAGAAATGCTATCAAAACGAAATCCTACAAAACAATATACTACTGGCCGGCAGCAATTCATACCCGGACAACGTCGGGACGGGCTGCTAGTATCAATCATAAAAACAAAATACAGCCATGTAAATAAGTTAAAAGCAATCAAAAAAAGGACTAAAGAAGAGGTGATAGATTCACATTATGAATCTACTTATCCTGTTTATGTTATACATGACTGAGAAAAAAGTGACCAAATTGTACAAAGTAGGCAGATGTATTAGCCATCAAAGTCAATCGATAACCAATACAGTACAGACATTCTCCTCCCTTTAGAAGCATAATGATGAAACAGAAAATCACAATAAAGGTGCATTACATTAAAACCAGCTGACTGCCCACAGGGTAAAAGTATTGTGCAAATTAAACAAACAATTAAATGATCCGAGCAATTCAAAGACGGAATACACCATGCTTAATGAAACCCCAGAGAGCAGCAATCTATACTAATATAATAAAGAGAGAGCCCAAAAATTTGAGGCGGGTAATCTCAGGAACCACAGCACCAATCACAACACCCAATACAGCGTTGGAAGTGTAGTTGCAGCAGAAGGACATAGGCTATGCAGACGCCCACCATATACATTTAAAATGTAAAAGAACCGTGCCATCAAAGTAGTCCCCTGAGGGCGTGTCTGCGTTGTGCTGCGGGCGTGTGCTAGGGGCGTGACAAACGCTGGGGGCTTGTGGTACTTTCTGCCTTTCATGCCATGTCTCATATCGTGGGCGTGTGCTTGGAGCGTGGGCGTGTGTGGGGTGCAGAATTACGGGGAAAAAAAAGCGAGCGTTGTGCCCAATATTTCATTGTTTTTTCTTCCCAGGTTCTGTACATTCCAGCTCCGGGTGTGCTTGCCCCGCGCTCCCAGTGACATGCACCTTCTTTACTGTATGGAGGTCAGGCATGGCGCTATTCCCAAGGGCCGGAAGGAGCGCAAACAGGGGCCATTGTGCAGGAAATGTAATCTCGCCTCCACGGAAATAGCAAGAAAGGGACTATTCCTCCCCCGGGAATATGGGATGATATTCCACAAACCAATATCCCGCATACCATCACTCCGCAACTTTTATAACGCAGGACTATTACTCCGCAAAGACATAATTTCTAAAACTTTTACAACGCATATGACTTTATCACGCATGCCATTATAACGCAAATGCAAGTGTGGTAAAGTCATATACATTGTAAAAGTACATTATTAAATCATCAAATATATGTTTGTATATATGTGTATTTTTATATATATATATATATATATATATATATATATATACACACACATTTTTTAAATGTAATTAAAACATTTATTCTTTTAAATTGCATTATTTATATTTTTTATTTATTATTTTATTTTATTACCCTTTACACCCTAAAAACTAATCCCACACTGCTCCCTTTAAATACCCCTGCACCCCATAATCAAAACCCACCCTTACTCCTTAAAATACCCCAACACCCTTAAACACTAACACATCTTAACCCTATAAATATACCCTGTACCCCAAACCCAAACCTATCCCTAAACACTAAAAATACCCCTGTACCCCAAAACCCAAACCTAGCCCTGAACCCTATAAATACCCCTGTACCTCAAATCCCAAACCTACCCCTGAACCCTAAAAGTACCCCTGTACCCCAAAACCCAAACCTAGCCCTGAACCCTAAAAATACCCCTATACCCCAAAACCCAAACCTACCCCTGAACGCTAAAATACCCCTGTACCCCAAAACCCAAACCTAGCCCTGAACCCTTAAAATACTCCTGTACCCCAAAACCCAAGCCTACCCCTGAACCCTAAAAATACCCCTGTACCCCAAAACCCAAACCTAGCCCCGAACCCTAAAAATAACCCTGTACCCCAAAACCCAAACCTACCCCTGAACCCTAAAATACCCCTGTACCCCAAAACCCAAATCTAGCCCTGAACCCTAAAAATACCCCTGTACCCCAAAATCCAAACCTAGCCCTGAACCCTTAAAATACCCCTGTACCCCAAAACCCAAACCTACCCCTGAACCCTAAAAATACCCCTATACCCCAAAACCCAAACCTAGCCCTGAACCCTAAAAATACCCCTGTACCCCATATCCCAAAACTATATCGGAATCCTTAAAATACCCAAACACCCCAAAACATATACCTCAGTACCCCAAAACATATACCCCTATACCTATACTTACCTTATCCAAACATTTTTTTTTAAAAACATGCTTTTACCATTCATGCATTTACAACAAATTTCATTGTAAATGTATTCGTGGTAAAAGCATATAAAATGTAATGCCATGCGTTATAATAGCATTGCGGAGTCATGGTACTTTCGTAATGAAAGTATGCGGAAAGAAAGTTGCGGAATAATGGGTGTTTACTCTCCCCCGGTAAGTATATTGGTGGCACGGCAGCCCACATCTCCAGCAACATACTCATATTTTTCACCACCCATTTGAAAAATGCACAGGTCTCTCTCATTGATGGCCAGCACCGACATACACTTTTAGACACACCTCCCGCCACAAGTTCTAGAATTGCGAACTTTAGGGCTGGGGAGCTACGTTAGAATCTCGGCATCAGCTCAACATCCTCTGATTCCAGGCAAATCGCTTTGTCTCCTCGTGCCTACCACAAATGAATGTGTTCTTCTGTAATGTAAATTGTGCTCATGCCATGTTGTCGAGTTCGCGCTATATAATATTGCAAGAAAAAATAATGTAGGGAAACTCGAGTTCATACACTACTGAACGCGCACTCGTAAGTGCATCAGCAGTGCACTGTGAATCAGAGCGTTTCACAGGCCTGTCACAGATAAGAAATGCTATCAAAACAAAATACTACAAAACAATATACTACTGGCCGGCAGCAATTCATACCTGGACAACGTCGGTACGGGCTGCTAGTTCATAATAAAGTTCACTATAAACAGTGCCTGATTCCCCAATACAGCCTAAACCAATCATGGGGAATCTCGTAGAAACGATACAATGCATAATAAAAAGATGAGACAGGCCTGCCCAGGAGCCAGGTCAAACATCTTCCGCAACCTCAATATTGAGGCCAGGAAGTAAGCAACTACATAAGTTATATAGACATCTGGAAGTAACTGTAAATACACGAGAGTGGGCATAACCTGTACAAAATTGAAAGATTATAACAATGACAATAAAATTGTTCTTCGGGGGGTTAAAAAAACAAATAAACGAAACACATAAGATTCTGAGCAGAAAATGTATTACCTGGTGCAAGGGCTCAGCTTCACATGTGCTAGGCACTAGGATTAGGAAGGGCCACCAACAAAATAAATTGATTAAACCTAAATCTGGTGAGGAAAAAACCAATGGTGATTGTTGAGCATGTCAAGCAGCTAGGGTTCAACAGGTAGCCATGTTAAAACCTGTGCATATCCTAAAACCAAGGACTTCTAAAGCTCTATACCCTCTCTCTGCTTTTCTCCGTAGTAAAAAATGTATCTGTCTTCATGTTAAGTGGTAAAACGAACAAGGCAGGTGTGCCTAACATAACAAAGGTATCCCATATGTATGCCACCCATTCAACTGACCTCCACCCTTGTAGATGCATACAATCCATAAGTATCTCCCAAGGGATGCCGGGTGAAGAGGTCAGATAGATAAGCCAGTCCCAGCTCCTCATGAACCAAACAAACAGGTGTGGATGCTGGGACTGCAAAAATATGTATTCAAAACCCATTCTCCTCCACCCTAAGCTCCCTTAAATCTGTGTCTCCCCATACATCACTACATAATGTGGCTACTGGGACCAATTTGGCCTGGTAGATCTTGGTCAGTGCCTCCAGTGGCTTATTGCCAATTCTGGAGGAAAGTGAAAAAAGTACCCTATGGACTGGACAGTGCTAGTCTCTTAGATCTTTTCAATGGGCCCAGGTGAATCAATCGTCAAAAACCACCCCTAAGTATGTATGAGTCTGAATCCTAGTCAACTCATGGCCCTGAACAAGTTCTTTACTAAGTCCCCCTAGGACCTAAAACCATTACCTGGATTTGCTGGAGTTGGTAGAGAGGTCAAGACGATTCTTGTACATAACAAAGCCATCAATTAATGTCTAACGGCCCAGCACAGTTCTTGCCAGCAAGACGGTATCATCTGCATATGAAAGTGAGAGAATTTGGTGAGAACCTAATTGCGGACAGTTCACCTGTGTCAGAAGTTGGCCTGGTATATGATGTACACTAGTTAAAGCGAAAGACACACAATTGATGAATGGAATGCAGAACAAATCAAAACCTTCACCCCAAGAGATCTGGGTTAAATCATCATTCTTTTGCTCACCATGCCACCCCAGTTTATAAAATTGAAAAAATACTTTTAACAATAATTAAAATGTGTTTTCATTTCTTTTTCAACCTTTCCAAAACTATAAACCATAACAAATAAAAAATATATTTTCAAAATAAATTTACAATATTAAAAAATATTAGCAAATTTTTACAATTTTCAAATACATTTACAAAAATTGTAAAAGTAGACATTTTTAATTTAAAAGAATCCCAATATTATTTATGTGAACGTTTTCAAATATTGTTATACCATGAGAAGTGTGGCTCAGTGGTTAGAGGTGGCAGACCCGGAAGCTGAGATCGGCCGTGGACCACGGTTCGATTCCCCGCCTTGGCGGGACTCGGGCTAAAAAAAAAAAAAAAATTCCACGGACTTGACAATTCTTGCTCCGGTGCCTACTCGACTCACGGGGTCACACTCTGTGACTCTGGGCAATAGCTTGCTTAATCTCCACTGCAGCCCCTCGCGGCGGGATACCTGGCTTTCACCTTGTGGATACCCTGCCGGGGTATCTCACAGGGGAATACCAGGACGGGTTCCCTAAGCAAGCGCCTTGATGCCTTCGGGTGATACGTGCGCTATATAAGTCGCAATACATTTACATTTACATGAAAGTACATCTAACTATGCAAAGAATTGATAAATGATTTTAAATGAACGAATTTGTTTTTTAAATCTAATGTATATATTTATATATTTTCAACATTATTAACAATATTGTTATATTGAAATAAACATGTTTTAAAACATCCCATCCCTTATACTCTAAAAACCCAACATTCAGCTGCTAAATTAAAATATCTAACAAGTTTTTATATTTATCAACACAGCTAAATATACAGCTTTCAAAAATGTCATAGCTAAAAATTTAGCCACTAAAAATACTAATATAGAAAAACTGAAAATAGATATACAAAACACAATACAATAAATTATATACTAAGTGTCACTCACAAATCCCCTTTTTTCACATTGTATGTGAAGTGTTTAGAGGCCAGGTTGTTAGACAAACAGGTTGTAGGAATGTAGGATCTGACTGCATCGTTACCCCCACTTGTTGCTTGGGGTCCACTGTTACAGTGCGACTGCCTTCATGGTCGGTCACAAAGTTTATATTTTGTATTGAGGCTTGTGCTGCAGGCTCTAGCACCAGCCTCAAAAGAAAATATACACTTTTAAAACATCCCTTCAGTGTGTGGTAGGCACCAGGTTGGTCCCCATTGCCGCTGCTCACCACCTCGACCCCCGCACCTCAGGCATTTGTGTAGGCCTCACAAGGTCTCAGGGCCATGCACCCAAACCAGCTCAGGTGGGCTCGGCCACCACAGTCCAGTTTATCCCCTAAGACTCACCTCCAAGGACCTAGGGGTGTGAGCTCACTGCAGGGACCCACTGTCCTGACCAGTACCATCCTCCCGCAGGATGACTTAGATGTCTATCGGGACCCCGCCACTGCATCAAGCCCTCTTAAGCATTTGTGTCGGCCCAGGTAGGCCTCAGGATCATGCGCCCCGACCAGCTCAGGTAGGCTCAGCCATCCCAGTCCAATTCATCCCCCATGGCTCACCTCCAGGGCCCAGGAGCATCGGCCTACTGACAGAACCCATTGTCCCAACCAGTAGCATTCTCCGGCAGGTCGCCCCAGGTGAGTATCGGTGCCTCGTTACCATGTCAGGCCTCTGGCGGCGAGTCAGCCTCCAGCGGCATCTCCTGCACAAGTCCCGGGCAAACAGTGTAGCTGGGGCCGCTCTACCTCACCAGCGCCAAATTCCTTCTGCAATCAACCGCTTGCTCCAATTTAGTGGCCCCTCCCCAAGGTGAGCCATAAGGGCTGCTCTCCTCCCAGCACCAAGCAAGCCCAGCACAGTCCTCCAGGGCCAACTCCACCTTCACATCAGGCCGCACCTCCGGCTGGCCGGCCCGTTTCTCCTCTGGGCTCCAATATCCTTGGGCACTCCCAGGGGTACAGAGACCAGCGGCTCAATTCTACAGCAGAGGGAGCACTTGTCACGAGCTGCCATTGAGTTTCGCAAGCTTTTATTCTTGGCTTGCCTTGGCAAGTGCTAGGAATTTCCATTACATGCAGCTGACAATGGTATCCTCCCGTTCAAAATAGGAAATTACTCTTTGCCTGCATGTGCGCAAAACGCGCTGTAGAATGGGGGACAACAGCAGCCTTCTCCTTTCCTTATTAAGTGCAGAGCAAATGCAGATGGAATACATAATGTCCTCTTTTGCAATCCAGCATAGATGGAACTCATCAAGAAGCCCCATTTTCTCCCATGGCAATAGATCCTAATAGAGTAATACCAGATCTATATCTCATATACCTTAAGCATGGCTTTATCTTCAAGCAACAATGTCTTTTTGACCAACGGATTGACTAATTTCTTGAAGGCATCCTGCGAAACAGAGCCGTCCTATATAGAATGCAGCTAAAGCCTATTCATTGCTTTCTCCAGATAATCATTGGCTGGACTTCAGGGACTTGAGTGTATAGCTATCCATAAAATGTAATTTAAGGTTCTGCGGGCCGATTTGATCTGTACCAGTATGTTGCGTAAATGTAAATGTAAATGTACAGGAATTTATATAGCGCAAATCACCAAGCGGTTTCTAAGCGCTTGCTTAGGGAACCCGTCCTGGTATTCCCCTGTGAGATAACCACGGCAGGGTATCCGCAAGGTGAAAGCCAGGCATCCCGCCGCGAGGGGCCGTTGTGGAGATTAAGCAAGCTATTGCCCAGAGTTGCAGAGTGTGAACCCGTGAATCGAGTAGGCACCAGAGCGAGAATTGTCGAGTCCATGGACATTTCAGGACTCAAGACCCCGCCAAGCCGGGAATTAAACCCTGGTCCTGGGCTGACCTCTGCTTCCAGGTCTGCCTCCTCTAACCAGTGAGCCACACTTCTAGCGTAGCGTAGGCTCCATATCTTGCCAAAACATGGTTTGGGAGAGCGCATTCCAGTCATAATTGAGCTGGTGATGGATATTTTGGAAGTGAAAAAAATTATCTGTATGTTCTCAGATAGATCACACTATTGTGCTTGCGGTACACAGACAAAATATCGAGTTTTAAATTTCGATATACAATTATATCGAAGTTTAAATATCGAAGGGACATAATATAGAAGGTAAGTAATATCGACACTCTTAATATCGATATTAGTAATATCGAAGTTTTAAATATCGATGTCAGTAATATCGAAGTAAATAATTTCGATGTTACTAATATCGATTTTTAAATAAATGTTGTGTATATTATATTGTATTTATTATGTTTAATAATTTATTTTTTATGTAATTTAATTAAATGTTGTCTTTTAGTACTGTAGCGGGTTGTGGGTTTATAGGGGAATAGGGTGGGAAGTAATTTAATTATGTTAAATTAATTATTAATTAGTAGGAATTATAAATTAATTAATTGAGAATAATTTTTAAATAATTATAATTAATTGAATAATTGATAAATATGTTCTGTAGCGGGTTATGGGTTTATAGGGAAATAGGGTGGGAAGTAATTTAATTATGTTAAATTAATTATTAATTAGTAGGAATTATTAATTAATTAATTGAGAATTATTTGTAATTAATATTAATTAATTGATTAATTGATAAATATGTTCTATAGCGGGTTATGGGTTTATAGGGGAATAGGGTGGGAAGTAATTTAATTATGTTAAATTAATTATTAATTAGTAGGAATTATTAATTAATTAATTGAGAATTCTTTTTAATTAATTTTTATTAATTGATTAATTGATAAATATGTTCTGTAGCGGGTTATGGGTTTATAGGGGAATAGGGTGGGAAGTAATTTAATTATGTAGAATTAATTATTAATTAGTAGGAAGCATACATTAATTGTTATTAATTGGTAAATAATTATAATTAATTGGTAATTAATTTTAAATAATTCATTAATTGATAAATGTGTTCTGTTGCGGGTTGTGTGTTTATAGGGGAATATGGTGGGAACTAACTTTAATGTAATTAAGTAATAATGAATTATTTTTTATAAGTATGTTATTTCAACCCCTACGCTATCAAACACTTTCCCTACTGTTGCACTCTCTGGAGTGGGAATAGTAATTTTTACCCCTACGCTATCCAACACTTTCTCTACTGTTGCACTCTCTGGAGTTGGAATAGTAATTGTTACCCCTACGCGATCCAACACTTTCCCTACTGTTGCACTCTCTGGAGTTGGAATAGTATTTGTTACCCCTACGCTATCCAACACTTTCCTTACTGTTGCACTCTCTGGAGTTGGGATTGTAATTTTTAATCCTACGCTATCCAACACTTTCCCTACTGTTGCACTCTCTGGAGTTGGAATAGTAATTGTTACCCCTACGCTATCCAACACTTTCCCTACTGTTGCACTCTCTGGAGTTGGAATAGTGATTGTTACCCCTACGCTATCCAACACTTTCCCTACTGTTGCACTCTCTGGAGTTGGAATAGTATTTGTTACCCCATCCAACACTTTCCCTACTGTTGCACTCTCTGGAGTTGGAATAGTATTTGTTACCCCTACGCTATCCAACACTTTCCCTACTGTTGCACTCTCTGGAGTTGGAATAGTAATTGTTACCCCAATGCTATCCAACACTTTCCCTACTGTTGCACTCTCTGGAGTTGGGATTGTAATTTTTAATCCTACGCTATCCAACACTTTCCCTACTGTTGCACTCTCTGGAGTTGGAATAGTGATTGTTACCCCTACGCTATCCAACACTTTCCCTACTGTTGCACTCTCTGGAGTTGGAATAGTATTTGTTACCCCTACGCTATCCAACACTTTCCTTACTGTTGCACTCTCTGGAGTTGGGATTGTAATTTTTAATCCTACGCTATCCAACACTTTCCCTACTGTTGCACTCTCTGGAGTTGGAATAGTAATTGTTACCCCTACGCTATCCAACACTTTCCCTACTGTTGCACTCTCTGGAGTTGGAATAGTGATTGTTACCCCTACGCTATCCAACACTTTCCCTACTGTTGCACTCTCTGGAGTTGGAATAGTATTTGTTACCCCTACGCTATCCAACACTTTCCTTACTGTTGCACTCTCTGGAGTTGGGATTGTAATTTTTAATCCTACGCTATCCAACACTTTCCCTACTGTTGCACTCTCTGGAGTTGGAATAGTAATTGTTACCCCTACGCTATCCAACACTTTCCCTACTGTTGCACTCTCTGGAGTTGGAATAGTGATTGTTACCCCTACGCTATCCAACACTTTCCCTACTGTTGCACTCTCTGGAGTTGGAATAGTAATTGTTACCCCATCCAACACTTTCCCTACTGTTGCACTCTCTGGAGTTGGAATAGTATTTGTTACCCCTACGCTATCCAACACTTTCCCTACTGTTGCACTCTCTGGAGTTGGAATAGTAATTGTTACCTCTATGCTATCCAACACTTTCCCTACTGTTGCACTCTCTGGAGTTGGAATAGTAATTTTTAATCCTACGCTATCCAACACTTTCCCTACTGTTGCACTCTCTGGAGTTGGAATAGTAATTGTTACCCCTACGCTATCCAACACTTTCCCTACTGTTGCACTCTTTGGAGTTGGAATAGTAATTGTTACCCCTACGCTATCCAACACTTTCCCTACTGTTGCACTCTCTGGAGTGGGAATAGTAATTGTTACCCCTACGCTATCCAACACTTTCCCTACTGTTGCACTCTCTGGAGTGGGAATAGTAATTGTTACCCCTACGCTATCCAACACTTTCCCTACTGTCGCACTCTCTGGAGTTGGAATAGTAATTGTTACCCCTGCGCTATCCAACACTTTCCCTACTGTTGCACTCTCTGGAGTGGGAATAGTAATTTTTACTCATACACTATCTAAAATGTATTTAGCTTTTTTATTAGTATTATGTTGTTATTAATTGTTATTTATGTGATTATTTTATGTATGTAAATGTATTAGTAATGTATTATATTTTTATTTCTTTATAAGTTATGAAAATAATTAATTAAGAGTTAATATTAATGAAAAATATATTATGTATGATATATTTATTAATATTAATTTGTATTACTCTATGTATTAATTTTAAATATTATAGTACATTTTTATATATGTGTATTACATTTATAAGTATTATTTTGTTAATATTAGATTTTTATTTAATAAAAAAAACGATATTTTACAAAAAACGATATTTTTGTCATTCTATATATTTTTTCGATATATTTGTACTTACCTTGTTAGGGATAGGATTCCTATATTTTTGACTTCGATATTTTTGTTCCGATATTTTTGTATATTGATATTTTTGTTATCGATATTTTGTCAGACATTCGTGCTTGCATCACGACTGCAGAGCATCACCAACATGCATGCCAGAATTGGAAAGAAAATGGTAGCATGCTAGGTCCTTTTAGTGAGTTACACAGAACACTGAAGACCGACATCAGTGTGGTTCTCTTTCTAGATATTTGGGTCTTTGTTCAGCAAATGTTCCTTTTGAATCTACAAAAACCCTGACATACTTACAGTTGGTTGTGTTTTCTTATGATTGATCCTTTAGCAACCACTTGCACAGCACCAGCTTTTAATGTGTTATTGACAGGATTGTTGTTTTTGAGAGGCTGATTTCCATCATGTGAGCTTCTGCATGGTGGAACAGTGTGTTGATCAGCCGCTGTAAACCAATCTTGGTTTGGCTGACTAGGACTACATCTTTTGCGTACAGTAGATTAGAGTTGCTGAAATTGTTTAATTCAGGCGAATGAGATGTTACATTATTTGGGTCTTGTGAGAGGTCAGCCAGGAATAGATTGAACAAGTGAGGTGCCAGGAAAAAGTCTTGTTTAAATCCTTGCATTGTTGGAATTTACCTTGGTATTCAATTTCTGGCTCCAAGTTTTAATCTAATCTACTTCTTTGTATAGAGAAGCTGGATTGCTTTTATTGGTGGAGCTGGTATTACCCATTTGTACAGCTTGACCCAGAGGATGTTACTGTAACTGTGTTGGATGCAGACTTGTAGTCCACTAAACATAAATGTAGATATTGATTTTTGAACCTAGTCATTTTGATTAGAATGGAGAGCAACATGATGTTTATAAAAGCTCCTGTTTGGTTTATTGGGATCAGTTTGTTCTCCTCTGCCCAGCTGATTTTTACCTTTATAGATTCGTTCACATATGACAGAGATCGACCTGACCTGCCATCCATTTAAATCTGACGAGCACATTAGGTCACATTAAATATAAGTACGTCTCTCTCTTTACCACCGGTTTAATATGCAAATGCTAATCTACCGGTTTGGTCCACTGACTCTCATTCTTTTTCAACAGACAGGAGCTTGGCTGAGCCCTCTTCATCCCTTTGTTCAGCGACAAGTAATTAGCTGATCAAGTTAGGTCATTTACTTTAATCACAATCACATTCCCCTTTTTAATCACAACGACCTAGGCCTAACCTAATCAATTACAATCAACCTCTTTAGGTGCTCCGCTACAGTCCTGATGAAGACCCCCTCCTAAGGCTGGACTCACCTAGCTTAATGACTTGTGGTTGAAAAGTCGACACACACGCACCAGTACAAGCAAGGACAATTTGAAAAGAATGTTCAGTGTCCATGTTGAGCTATGTACATTTGGAACGTATGCCCTAATGTTTAGGGCGGTTTGACACTACAATGGTTATGTGATGAAAACATGTCACACCACCCTCTTCGTGTCCACTACCCTAACTAACCCTCAAAAACCACCCACTCCCTTCCTTCCCCCTTTTCTCCAAAACCTGAAAACCATACTGTAAATATTTGTGTATATTTGATTAATATCTCAAAAATTGATGCAAGAAATGGCACATTAAATCTGAGAGTATACCTTCAGAAATGTTTGCTTTGGATGCGATTTGATATTTTTAACTAAAAATATCCTATGTTACCTGACCACTTTCCTTTGTACTGAACTAGCAACCCGAGTCTGGTAGGCTTCTGGGTCCCCCCATTGAAACGCAACACTCTTTGAGCAGGCACTAGCCTGCGAGGGCTTCCTATTCCTTCTCTTTTACTTTTAATTTCACTTTCCCTTCATTCTTTTCGGGAACCTACGGGTCCAAATATGTCAGAAGGAGAGACTTTGTCATACACATACGACTATATAAATAGCTTGATACAAGGAGAATCCAGGCCATCATTTCTGTCTGCCGACACACCCGACATTGATTTCTCACTCAATCAACACGCTTCAGCGATTGGAGAAAAAGCTAGTCCCCACATGCCTTAATGGCCACCTACACACAAAATATCTACCGGCAAACATCATTCCAACAGGACTCCAAGTGAAAAACGAACCAGCCATATTTGTCGATGTACCAAAGTTCACTGAGGGCTTCAGCTTTGTGGCGAACACCTGCTCACGCCACTGGATGGTGTTGGGCATCAAAACAGCTATTGAACAAGTGGAGAAACTGCTCAAAGAAATAAGTGAGCTGAGGCTTGAAATCAATGGAGACTCCGCTCTAGACAATGCCAAGGAGACCTTGGAGAAATTGGAAAAAACAATAAAAGACTTTGCTAACAACACAAAAGCCAGAAAATTGGATAAATTAGCCAAGGACGTGAAATACTACGATAAAAAGAACACATATCCGTGCCTACAAGAAGGATATTTTAAACAAGATCCCCAGGGGCATTTCTCCAACCGTGGGCGAGGTGGCTACAGAGGCAAACAAACGATACACCACATTTTCGGAATCCTCTGCTTCAACAGCAAGTGACACCGAAGAGGCAGGAACAAGCAGTGGTTATCAATACCAAGACACCTGGTACCAACAGGCACAACTCTCTTTTTTAGAGGAAGGCCAATGGTGCACCCCGCGTGGCAGGGGCTACAACTGGAACAGGACCCCACGCCGAGGACAAAACCAGCAGAACTGGAGCGCAGGTGGCACACAGGCACGGCACAGAAGCAGGTGAGTTTCCCCAAGGAACAACACTGGGAGATCCAGTTGTGCAGACAAACCTACAGATGGTGATGAGAACACACAATAACAACTTGACAGATGCACAGATGGAAAGAGTAGAAAAGAACCCTATCATGAATCTCTCTACATATGTACTCAAGGACAATGAGGCAAGTGTCCTAAAGAAAGGACTATCTTTCGTGCCTACCACACATCCCAACATGTTCAACATTAAATCGGAGCTTCATCATTTTTTTCTGAAAATAAGATTGAGATACCATTTCAAAAATTACCCTCCAAGTGCAACAATGGCACAGACAGCTTTCGCCCACAGTCAACCTTTATACCACCAGATCACATGATGCCTCATCGGATCATGGCATACGAAAGTGTGGTTCTCGGAGACGTGATGAAGACATGTTCCACCAAGCAATACACCAAATACAACATATCCAAGGGAGAACGTGAGGGTCTCGCCACCCTTAAAAAGAACCAGACAATAGTCATCAAACCGGCTGACAAATGTCGTGCAATTGTCGTGCAAGACACACAAGACTAAAAAGCTGAAATCTACGCACAAAAAGCTAACTACTGACCCAACAAAGGACATCAGGAGTCAGATCAAGGCAAAACCAAAAACAGGAAGAACAGCTGGCTTCCTATCAGAGAACGAATTCCAATACCTCAATATCAAGCAACCACGTTTGCCAACTACCTACACGCTCCCTAAAGTCCACAAGAATCAAGAAAAGCCACCTGGGAGACCGATTATTTCCGGATGTGGCTCACTACTGGAACCTAATTGTAGATATATTGACTTTTCTCTCAAACCACTGGCAGAGTCAACCACAGCATATCTAAGAGACACTGTGCAAGTCATTATTATGGTGGACAACATGCCATATGATGAAGAAACCCAGTTGTTAGTCACAGTGGACATAGTGTCATTGTACACTAGTTTCCGACAGGGGCCTGCATTAGTATCTTTAATCAGAGCTTTGGATGCCAGACCAAAATCCACATACATCCCCACTGACTTTATCATAGAACTATTGAGAATAGCTATGATGAAGAATTATTTCATCTTTCAAAACGAATTCTTCGTACAGACCAAGGGAGTGGCCATGGGGGCAGCATTCGCACCAGATCTGGCGATCCTGTTTATGGATGAATTTGAAGACAACTTTGTATTCCATCACACTAACCCTTTTAGAGACAAGATAATGGAATGGCACCGATACATAGACGACGTCCTGCTCATCTGGACTGGAAATGAAGATGACCTCCAGGCATATTTTGAATGGATGAACACAAGATCGCTTGATATCAAATTCACCATTAAATGGCACAAGAATACAATGGATTTCCTGGATATCACCCTGAAGGTGGATCAGGGCCACCTATACACTACACTTTACAGGAAGGAGGCAGAGAGGAACACTCTACGGAGATACTTACAGGGAGGCTGCAACAATACACCATGTTTCTGATTTACATGTTGTATGTATATGTGGAACAATGACCAATCACATTAACTGGAGCCAGTCACACTCAAAGCTGATCTGTAATATATTGTATTTATCAAAAATGTTTTCCAGAAAGTTTCCTCTTCCAGGGGCCCACACTGTTGGGTTGTGGGAGGCCACGATTATATGTATTTGTTACTTTGATATTTACATTAATACACAGAGAAGTAATTGCCTCAGGACAAGGGAAAAATTCCAGGCATAATCGTGACAATGCTTATTACATAAAACCCAAGACACGCTAATATGGCGCATCTGCCGGTAGCTCAATGCTACACTGGATAGCATGTCCTACCACTGGCAGACTCGGCCACGTCACTGACACGCAAGTGAAGATTCTTTTGACGTGACTCCTTACACGTCAATCAAGTGGTGACCTGCACGCCATTACCGGCAAGGCTTTAAAGCAGTGGTTACGCCGACAACTTTCAACGCTACTAGACGTAGAGACGACTGAACTGACTTCTTCATACCGGTAAAAGGAGAACCGCTCGGCCTACTACGTTTGTAAACTTTGTATAACACATGCGGCTTTGGAACTCTTTCCAACCGCCGCTTGTAGCAATAATGTTCGAATATATGATTATACCACGATTTCAGTTACCACGCATGGCTTTACCACGCGAATTTTACCTCGCAAGTGGCTTTACCACGCTGGTATTTACAACGTAGCATTTTACTACGCGTTGCAACGTCTTACCTTCACGTCTTTCTCCACGAGCCCTTACTTCCATCCTCCTTTGAAACAAGCGTCAAAACACGTATACCAAAATAAAAAAAGGACTGCTTTTTTGACGTACACGGCACGTCTTTGGGGGAGGCTCTTTCCTCTTTCTTTTAAATTTATGTTCGTTTTTTTGTTAAAGTAACCTGCTTGTTATTTTTGGGGGGGGAGACCCCCCCCAGCCCCCCTCCGAGCCCCCCCCTCCCTCTGCCCCCCCATGCCCACGCAGATCGACTTGAAGGAATACCACGTCTCCCCCCTAACCCGTGGTAAAGACGTCGTGGAAGGTACCCTGCGTGGAAGGCACCCTGCGTGGTAAGTGTCACGTGGTAAACGTGAGTAGTGGTAATGCCTTCGTGGTAAATGATGTTTCCCTAATGTTCTAGCACGTCTGTAAACTTTGAATAACACGCGGGGCATTGGAATTCTTTCCGAACGCGTTTGTATCAATCAATTGCCCCTTTTGGTAATACGATTTACTCAGCACACCACACACAGTGTCTGTGTGTGTAGCCCCTATCACTCATTTAATCGGACAATTATGAGCATTTTGTAATTACCAGCAAGGCCATATTTAACAATCTTAAATGGCATTTTTAAGCGACCGGCATGCGAGATGCAGGCACCATGTGAATAACTATATACTATCACGGACGGCGACTTGACATAATCAGAACACCGCGCCCATGTGAGAGGCATGTTTATCTACCTTATGATCCAGACAGCCTGTTTTAGATAACTTGTGAACTGATATCACACGGCCCACAGACTAATAGACACTGACACAGCATTTTTTCCTTTTTAGATTTGTTCACACATGACAGAGATCGACCAGACCTGCCATCCATTTGAATCTGACGAGCACATTAGGCCGCATTAAATATGAGTGAGTCTCTCTGTTTACCACTGGTTAATAAGCAAATGCTACTCTACCGGTTTGGTCCACTGACTCTCATTCTTTTTCAACTGACAGGAGCTCGGCTGAGCCCTCTTCATCCCTTTGTTCAGCGACAAGTAATTAGCTGATCAATTTAGGTAATTTATTTTAATCACAATCGCATCCCCCTTTTTAATCACAACGACCTAGCCCTAACCTCATCAATTACATTCTACCTTTTTAGATGCTCCGCTACAGTCCTGATGAAGACCCCCTCCTAAGGCTGGACTCACCTAGCTTAATTACTTGGGGTCGAAACGTCAACACACACGCACCAGTACAAGCAAGGACAATTTGAAAAGAATGTTCAGTGTCCATATTGAGCTATGTACATTTGGAACGTATACCCTAATGTTTAGGGCGGTTTGACACTACAATGGTTATCTGATGAAAACATGTCACACCACCCTCTCCGTGTCCACTATCCTCACTTACCCTCAAAAACCACCCACACCCTGATGTAGTGTCCTAGCATGGACACGTTCTAGTGTTCAGGAGTGATGTAATATACTTTACACCCACCCACCACAGACGTCATGGTGTCACATGACGCTGCCAATAAAAGGGGCAGAGCGCACGTGCTCGTGGCCATTCCCACTACCCCTACCTGGTGTCTGAGTGTCCATCATTGCTGCTCTCCACCATGCGGGCCTAGGGCCCTTCGCAATTTTACACTGGCGATGAGGCCGGTAGTGCAGCCCATGCGTGCCACTACCCACAGCACGACAAGAAGAAAAAGGGGAAGAGAGCTGCCCGCCTGAAGGGCATCCCCTGCAGCACGGCGCAGTGCGCCGAGAAGCCGGTGGGCACGTCGGAGCCCCGCAGCGACCGGGAGGCCCACAGCAAGCCGACCGGAGCCCACCCGCGTCGACCGCCACCAACAAGCACCACCAGGGAGGAGCGGACCACCCAGTGCCCACCTGCGATGGCCGCGAGGCAGAGACCCGCACCGGAGAGGTGCACCGGCTGGGCGGAGCCCACCCGCCAAGACCGCAGCCCAGGACCTGGCCCGCCGGCCGAAGGTGAGCCCGGGAGCGGGAAGTAACCCCCAGAAGACTGTGCACCCAAGCGGAGCCCACCCGCTATAGACACTAACTTTAAATGCCCGGTGATTCATCAGGACCAGCGGAGCTCACCCGCGGCCTCCCCGAGGCGTCCCCTGCCCGGCCCCGAGTGTGAATGGAGGCGGAGAGGGTCGACTGGGGCGCCAGCAGAGTGAGAAGTGCTGCCGGCGGGGAAATATCGCATGCGAAGCCCACCCGCTGCGATCTAATGAAGCAGAGGGACACCCGACTCCGGCGTCGCTGAAGAGCCTGGAGGGGAAGGGGGTGGCGTAGCTAACCACCTCCTGACCCCCCCCCTTGCAACGAGGGAACAAACTCACCAGCCCGCACGCCATCGGCGCCATGCCGGGCGAGAGGCTCCCCGATCTGGCCCTGCCCGTCTGCAGGCCAGAGCAGAGAAGCACCAACACACCCCCCCCCCCGCCCACGCGAGGACTGCTGAAAGCTGCCGTGAGCGGGGAGGGTGGAAAAGCGCTGAAGAGCAAATAAGCAGAGCCGGCGGAGTCCACCCGCGGCCTGCCTCAAGCGTCCCCTGTCCTGGGGAGAGTGACCCGAATAAGCTGAGCCCACCCGCGTAGTGCCGCACACACACACCCCCCGGCAGCCCGTGAACACTTGGCCTGCTGCGAGGGGGAGGGAGGGAGTAGCAGGGAGTAAGCAGGGCGGACACCGGCAAAAGAAAGTGTGCCCCCACCTCCTAGCCACCTCGTGGGTTCCATGGGAGGAACAAAGTGCCTGTAAGCGGCCAGCGCCGCCAAAAATAAGCTGTGCCAACTGTGCGAGACACTGAGCCTTTCATCCCCTGCACAGCACATACCCACAGAACTGCCTCGCCATCATGCCTGCGCCCTCCCGTCCCCAAAAGTGCACGAAAACAGGGAAGGGACTCACCAGGTAGGCAGCGTGAGGCCAGGTTCCCAGCAGCAGCTCCAGCCCACAGTGAATACCGGGAGGAGCAGGGACAGTAGAGTGCACAGCCAGGGAGGAGAGTATCAGGCACAACAAGCTTAGGCCGAAAGGAAGCAATCCAGCATCACTGCCACCCAGTGGCCAAAAGCAAAAGTGCACCTGCATCAATAAGAAATAAAACAAGCATTGCACAACACAAGATAAATCAGCAGCAGCAACGGGCAACAGACTAACGCCCCAAGGAAAGCATCCAATCTCACGCAGCAAGTAAGTGTGCAACAACACAGAAGACAACCACACACACCCGCAAGGAGTCGGCAGCTGCCACTTCCAGCGCGACGTGGGAAGAGGCACCAATGCCTCACTAAGCATCCAAGCACTGACAGAACGTCTGGAGGAAACGACTGCCAAGCACTGGAAGAACGTCCAGGGAAAAGACTGCCGCGATCAAAGGACGGAGAGAGCAGCGACGCCTTGTAGCCACAGGCGCTCACCGCAGCATCAACTACTCCCGCCAACGGTCCAAAGCAGCAAGTACCTGACGACAGCCAAAGCAGCAAGTACCCAACGTCACGCAACAGGCGTCCAAGAACCCTGAACAGTAAGTGCGCAAACAACGCGCCACGTGGCGACGCACAGCCACCGCAAGCAGAAAGAAGAGCGCAAGCAGCGCCATCGCGCAGAACAATTATCGCAGACGACCACACGACATGGCGCCTCCCAGGAGCCGATCCGCAGAATGATCGCCCATCAAGTGCCGACCCGCGACAGGTCCCCAAAAAGATTGTTGTAGCGCAAAAGGACGACCACACGACGTGGCGCTTCCCAGGAGCCGATCTGCAGAATGATCGCCCATCAAGTGCCGACCCGCGACAGGTCCCCAAAAAGATTGTTGAAGCGCGAAGTCCGACAGGACGACCAAAGGCAACCTGCCAGGCATCGGCAGAAGTGGACCGCCAAACGGTCCTGGACGTTCAACCATGAAAAGGTCTACGGACGTGGACCCCCGAACGTCACCAACCAGAATCAAGAAAAGAAGGTTCGCGACACCAACTCTGGCTGCTGAGGAAGAAGGAGAAAGTGTCCCCGACGGGGACAAGACCAGGGGTACACATGCAGAGTGCGCGCACTGCATGGAGGACCCAGGTCAGGAGAGAAGATATAAGATCGGTCCAAGTGATGTCGCGATGCAGGAGGAAGAAAAGGAGAGATCCGAGTGGCACGTCTGCCAACGCGAAAAGGAAGGAAGAAAAGGAGATATCCGAGTGGCACGTCTGCCACCGCGAAAAGGAAGGAAGAAAAGAAGAGATCTGAGTGGCACGTCTGCCACTGTGAAAAGGAAGGAAGAAAAGGAGAGATCTGAGTGGCACGTCTGCCACCGTGAAAAGGAAGGAAGTATATCCATGTGGCCTGTTGCCACAGTTAAGAGTGGAAGGAGAAGTCAGTGCGAAGCAACGTCCCCACAGTGAACAAACCAAGGAAAGAGAGAGGAGTGCAGGAAGACCACTCACACTCCCGAAGAGAAGGAAGGCGACAAGTGCCAGGACAACGGTGCGAGGAACACGAGGCCGGAAGAACACCAGTGGCAAAGAAGACCAGCTGATAGACGATGTTTCCGCACACCCAGGATCTGCGGAGAGGAGCAAGCGAGACCGTTTGTGACATCCACCTTTGGGGTCACACGGACACTGGACAAATGCCAGCCGTGGTGACTCAGGGGCAGAGGCCTCCGGGACGCAAGTCCCCGCGATGAGAGATGGTCCTCCAACGCCCATCCGAAAGGTCATCGGAGGGCGAAGACATCGCAAGCAAAGACAGAAACCAACAGCTACCTCGGGACGAGGCTGCGGAATCTGAGGTGAGGCACATCGTCTCCTCCATACCCCCACTGACGGCGGCGTAGGAGCAACCTGATGTGGCACATCCAGCCCAGCGCAAATCCGAGAAAGAGGACCTCAAGGATATCCCGTGGCAGGGGAACACCACCGAGAGGGGTCATCCTGGTGAAAGGGATGCCTTGCAACAGATCTGCCTTTTGCTAAGTAGGACACAGACTACAAGTGAAGCCAAGGCCGAGACCGGAAATCGTGCATCATTCCCCGGCGATTGACAAGAACTCTAACCGCACCCGTCACCATGGAAGTTAGCAAAAGAAAGACTGTGAGGACAATTTTGTCGCAGAGTCGTCAATAGACTGGTTCCATCGAGCACCCCAAACCGGTGCCACTGTGAACTGATGTTCCCCGCAGCAGATTGAACATCATCTGTGATTCCAAGCAGCGGCGGATAAAAGGACTCCGCGGAAGTTGAACACGTTACTGCATCCTGATACATTTTGTTTCCCCACAGGTTGATTTCTGTATGTGGGTTTTTGCGATTAAAAAATGGGAGGGATGTAGTGTCCTAGCATGGACACGTTCTAGTGTTCAGGAGTGATGTAATATACTTTACACCCACCCACCACAGACGTCATGGTGTCACATGACGCTGCCAATAAAAGGGGCCGAGCGCACGTGCTCGTGGCCATTCCCACTACTCTTACCTGGTGTCTGAGTGTCCATCATTGCTGCTCTCCACCATGCGGGCTAGGGCCCTTTGCAATTTTACACCTTCCTTCCCCCTTTTCTCCAAAACCGAGCACAATACTGTAAATATTTGTAAATATTTGATTAATATCTCAAAAATTGTTGCAAGAAATGGCACATTAAATCTGAGAGTATACCTTCGGAAATTTTTGTTTTGGATGCGATTTAATATGTTTAACTAAAAATATCCTATGCTACCTGACCACTTTCCTTTGTACTGAACTAGCAACCTGGGTCTTGTAGGCTTCTGGGTCCCCCCATTGAAACGCAACACAAATTGTGGAGGAGCACATGCGTAGGGCCTAATTATTTATTAAGGGAGGTAGATGTTGTAGTTATGGGTGAAGTGCAGGGTTCCTCTAAAGGCTGCAGGCCCTTTAGTTAGTTGATGGCATTGTCTGGGGACCCCTCTATTTGCTGAATATCTAAGATGGTGCTTTAACTCCACTAGGACTGAATCCAAAATGACTTATAAGGTACTAAGCTTATCAATCATTGGTGAGCAAGCACAGCTTGGTTTAATATTTGATTAATCCTCCTGGGCTTTTATTAAAATGCTATTAAGACTAGCAAGTTTGTTGTCAGTATCTGAAATGTATGCCAGAGCATATTTAACAAATCCACCTGAAGGTCTAATCTTTTGGATTGGAAATTTAGAGCATCCACTGTCAACTGGAAGGTTTTTAAGAGTATGTCCCATGCACTGTTTTATGAGTCTGCCTCTGGGCTGGTCTTGCCCCAAGCTTGAGTGGGTGGTGCATGTTGTTCCACAGATGCACATGGCCTTAGGTGATCCTCAGATAGGTTTAGCAGCTCATTCAATTCCAGGTCTTTACACAGTATTTCTGACTCAAACTCCAAGCTTTGGAGCTAAAAGAGATTTGACTTATTAACTTCAGCTTCTGACTTTATGACTTTGTCTTAGACTTCTAATGAAGGTACAGGCACTCCTGTTGTCACTATGGTCAGTGTATCCTCTAGTCAATCAATCAATCAATCAAAGCATTTATATAGCGCACTACTCACCCGGAGGGTCTCAAGGCGCTGGGGGGAGGGGGTCCGCTTACTGCTCGAACAGCCAGGTCTTGAGCTGCTTCCTGAAGGCGAGGTGGTCTTGGGTCAGGCGGAGGTGGGTCGGGAGGGAGTTCCAAGTCTTGGCTGCCAGGTAGGAGAAGGACCTTCCTCCTGTGGTGGCTCTTCGGATGCGGGGGACGGCGGCGAGGGCGTGGCTGGTCGACCGAAGCTGGCGTGTGGGAGCGTAGAAGTTGAGGCGGCTGTTGAGGTATCCTGGGCCTTGGTTGTGTAGGGCTTTGTGTGCGTGGGTGAGGAGCCGGAAGGTGATTCTCTTGTTGACCGGGAGCCAGTGCAGGTCTCTCAGGTGTCCGGAGATGTGGCTGCGGCGGGGGATGTCCAGGATGAGTCGTGCTGAGGTGTTCTGGATCCGCTGGAGTCTTTTCTGGAGTTTGGCGGTGGTTTCGGCGTAGAGGGTGTTGCCGTAGTCCAGGCGGCTGGTGACGAGGGCCTGGGTGACCGTCTTCCTGGTCTCGGTGGGGATCCAACGGAAGATCTTACGTAGCATGCGCAGGATGTTGAAGCATGACGAGGAGACGGCGTTGACTTGTCTGGTCATGGAGAGGGTGGAGTCCAGGATGAAGCCCAGGTTGCATGCGTGGTCTGTGGGTTTGGGTGCGCTGCCCAGGGCGGGGGGCCACCAGGAGTTGTCCCAGGCGGAGGGTGATGATCCCAGGATGAAAACTTCCGTCTTGTCCGAGTTCAGTTTCAGGCGGCTGTTCGTCATCCACTTGGCTACGTCTGTCATCCCTTCGTGGAGGCTGGCTCTGGCGGTGGCGGGGTCGTTGGTGAGGGAGAGGATCAGCTGGGTGTCGTCGGCGTAGGAGATGATGTTGAGGTTGTGCTGGCGTGCGATGGCTGCGAGGGGGCTCATGTAGACGTTGAAGAGTGTTGGGCTGAGCGAGGAGCCTTGGGGAACGCCGCAGATGACTTCGGTGGCCTCCGATCTGAACGGGGGAGGCGGACTCTCTGTGTCCTTCCGGCGAGGAAGGAGATGATCCACTCCAGTGCCTTCTCCCGGATTCCGACGTTGCTCAGGCGTTGCACTAGGGTACGGTGGCAGACAGTGTCGAAGGCTGCGGAGAGGTCCAGGAGGATGAGGGCCGCTGTTTCTCCGTTGTCGAGCAGGGCTCGGATGTCATCGGTGGCTGCGATCAGGGCGGTCTCGGTGCTGTGGTTGGCCCAGAAGCCAGACTGCGAGAGGTCGAGGGAACCGTTCGTCTCGAGTTGCTTGTTGACGGTCTTCTCGATGACTTTTGCTGGAAACGGGAGCAGCGAGATGGGGCGGTAGTTTTTGAGGTCGGTGGGGTCGGCTGATGGTTTCTTAAGTAGAGCGCTGAGCTCGGCGTGCTTCCAGCTCTCCGGGAAGGTGGCGGTGTTGAAGGAGGTGTTGATGATGTCCCGCAGGTGGGGGCGATGACAGCGTCGGCCTTGTTGAAGACGTGGTGAGGGCAGGGGTCTGTCGGCGATCCGGAGTGGATGGAGTTCATCGTGCGGACGGTGTCTTTGGTGCTGATCGGGGTCCAGGCGCGGAGGGTGGATGTGGGGGGCGGTGGTTCGGTCGTGGCGTGCGTCGGTTGAGTGCTGAAGCTGTTGTGTATGTCCGCGATCTTGTTGTGGAAGTAGGAGGCGAGGGAGTTGCAGAGGTCTTGCGAAGGGGTGATGTCGTTGTTTCCGGCGTTGGGGTTGGAGAGCTCTTTCACGATGTTGAAGAGTTCCTTGCTGTTGTGTGCGTTGTTGTCCAGTCGTTCCTTGAATGCGGTTTTCTTGGTAGTCCATTTGCTGTTGTTTTTTGGGATGGAATTAGTGATTCCATAGCATCCGAGACCTTATCTAATTATGTTGAATGTTGCTCTGATAATGCAAGATTGAAGCCAATCTAAGCTCATCCTTTGGCACTCTCAGATCTGCAACCTCAATGTTTGTGGTGATTTTTGAGCATTTAAGTATGTCTTGATGCCTTGATTTTTTGAGTGCCCAAGTTGACCACTGGAATACTCCGTTTCTTAGCTTGCATCTCCCTCTTGGATGGTCGTCTTTACAGAGTTTGATACTTTTTCAACCTCTAATATTTTTGGGCTCAACAGTGTTTGTAAACCTGTTACTTCACTATTTGATGAAAAAATTACTACGGTCCAATCACTCAAGAAGCTGAACTTGGGAAGGAAATTACAGTTTTTTTCAATTACATCAGAAGTGGGTGAAATGAGTAAATGGGTACTTGCTGTAACTTCAACAATCACTCTATTTTGCTCCACGTGGGACTAACGTTTACTTTTGTGCTTTGCCAGTTGAAGTGGTGCTTGCACCTTCCGAAGCTGTGTGTGAAGTGCACAGTAACTATTCAATGAACCCCGATCAAGACACTCCTTCACTATCCATACTTGCTTCTCTCCGCAAATAGACTGATGACTAGTAGGAGCAGTGAGAGCAGAGGGACTTTACACCAAAACCTCAGCTGAAACAGGTAAGGCGAGAGGGAGATTTGGCAGATAGGTACAAAGATTAGACAGTTACTACAGTAAAATGTAAGGTGCCTCACCCACCTGTTGCTAACTTTTCTCCTAAGTTGCTTCATGCCTGCCTAATTGCTGCATCTCACTTCCTCATAACCTGCCCCAGCATCCAAAGGTGCCCCTGTCAGGTGGAAGATCTGGAAGGCCTGGCCATGTTTGGTGAGATCAGGCAGGCACCAGAGCAAAATTCTGGGTCCCCCCTCTGCTTTACGCTAAGGTGGGTCACTTCAAGACCCTTGCCCGCCTTTAACCTCCTCTGCAGTGGAGAATAAATGCATAGAGTATGGTCATAGGGGCTCTGGTCTCATGACATCCAAGCAATTGGGGCTGCTTTCCAACTGCCAGCTCCATATTGGAGGGTCTAGTACGGCCGATGCCTTTGCCTCAGAATACTGCAAGTGGCAAAGCCATAAAGTGGGCTCTAGCAAGGAATAGACCAGGCTGTCCGAGACAGTTGATGTTGGAGGGAGTGGGGGAGCTCTCAGAGTGAGGCAAGCTGCACCAGAGACCTAGCCCAGACACTTCAATTCCCTGTTGGCCCTACCCTCAGGCCGCATTGCTTGCGCTGGAACCACGCCATGAGATCTGCTTCTTACCACTTTCTCACCTCCATCACCTAGTAATCAACCAGCAGGGGATGGCAGAGAACCAGGTAAGCCAGGGGCATGGGGAAGTGGGGTCTAGCAACCACGGCATGGCATGTGGTGTCAAACTACTCAGTGAGCGTATGCATCAAAATTGCATGTCTTCTCGATAGAGGCACAATGAGGAGAAATATCTTTATTTCTTGTTGTTGTTTCAAAGAGGGAAACACCTATAAGGATTATTATTGTGCAGGAAAGTGTGCTTCCTGCACAAAAACAATTCTTCCTGTAATAGATGCACCATTGCACCATGGTGTAAGGGTGGCTGCATTGGCACTAGGCAGCACTTAATGCAACAGCGCAGAGAGAGAGCAAGACTGCGTATTATCTTGGTAAATATGGTGCATTCCTGCCCTCTCCATTTGACATAGTACAATACAACAAGTTGTCTTGCTGCGTTGAGCTGCATCAAATAATGATAAGACTGCCCAGCAATTACCTTGGAGAGTTTGTAAAGGTAAACCTGCATTTGCTAGTCCCCAGGAGGCCGAAAACGTTGGGAAAAACGGTGTACATTTGGAGGACGGTGACTCTTTACACTATGTTTACTGAGCTTTGATCATCCTTCTCATAGCCCTTTCTGTTTATCGCAGATTTGTGTGTGGGGAGGTCATCCGGGTGTTCAAATAGCCATCTTCCAGGAGCCAGGCAGCAAGGACCATTATCAATAGAACTACTGTAGTCATCCACAGTCCATTGGTTAACTTGGCAACTTTTATACATGTTGGACACTGCACAGTTAAGGACATCTTGCAGTCCCACAGGAGATGTCTAAGAGTAAAGCAATGCCACAGTCAGTTTTCTTGAAAATTCTTAATGACAGTTCCCAAGTGATATGTTTAGTTGAATTCTTAGCTTGTACAGGAATTTATATGTGATATCTGATAACAGACATATTAATCACTTATTTAAATAAATATTGCCCCAGTCTAGATCTTGTGATGTTGTAAACAAAGGTTCAATATCAAGCATTCTTTCTGCTTCTCTGGATACAGTAATCATATTTACACTTGAAAATATGGAATCTTGGGTAACCAACATGGCATAAGTTGATTCATGCTCACTAGGCTATCATTGTCTTATGACACAAATTATAATGCATTGCAATTGCCAAACAACTGTGTGTGCAACAACCGCAATATATTTTTTCTAAATGTTAATATAAGAACATTAACTGTCTAGCGCTATGCCCCATATTGATGTAGTTTGTCTCTTTATTTGCAGATTGTAGATAAACCAACACCAGGAGACTGCATTGCTGGAAAATGGGAGAGGAAAATCAAACTTCAGCAAATGAATTCATCATTTTAGGTTTCTTTGATCTACCACATCTCCAAGTTCCTCTCTTTGTTTCCTTTTTGCTAATTTACTTCTTAACACTGATTGCAAATCTTCTCATTATGGTAATTGTCTATTCCAATACACAATTGCACACACCAATGTATTTTTTTCTTACAAACTTAGCCTTCGTTGACATCACTCAAACAACAATAATTTTCCCCAATATGCTGGCACATTTTTTTCAGAAGGGTACCCCCATTTCTATGACTGGATGCCTGCTACAGATGTACTTTTTCATTACCATGGTATCTACAGAACTCCTTCTTCTTGGAGTCATGGCCTATGATCGGTACCAGGCCATCTGCAATCCCTTACGGTACACAACCATCATGAATAATGTAAAGTGCATCACGCTGGCTGCATTAAGCTGGATAGTTGGCCTCATGGACGCAATACCACACATTGTCCAAATAGCTGGGCTCTCCTTCTGTGGGTCTCATAAAATCAATCACTTCTTCTGCGATGTTACAGCTGTAATGAAGCTTGCCTGTAGCAGCACTCGTAGTCTTGAGGAACTGAGCTACATTATTGGTGTTATAGTTGGTTTGATACCTTTTGTATTAACTATCGCATCTTACATTAGCATTATCTCGACAATCCTAAAAATCCAGTCTACAGAGGGGAGGAACAAAGCCTTTTCCACCTGTGCCTCCCACCTCTCTGTGGTTATTTTATTCTATGGTGTTATTTGTTCTACATACATGCGACCAACATCAACGTATTCAATAAAAGACAACTAGGTCCTTGCGCTCGGCGGTGAGTGTGGCGGGACCTTACTTTACTAAATCAGGAAGAGGGAGTCAACCGGGAGCCTAAACTGTGCCTTGCCTGACTTTAAAATGGCGCCCAAAGTCAGACCGGACCTACAATAACCCAGCGATCGAAGTACTCGAGTGCTCCAAGTTGGGCTGAGCTGACAATGAAATAATTTAATTTATCTAATTAAATTATCACCTCCTGAACAGGGAAACACTAACACCTCAGCGAAACAACAAGCAAGGAATAAGATCAATCGACCAGGGAAGAAGGACTAATTGGAGTAGTGGAAAGAGAGAAAGTCCCCTCTGCTCCTACAAGAACCAGCCCGACAGCAGCCATCTTACACTGTCTGGCTGCTATATCTCATAACCCAATGCAATAAAACTTGGAAGGTAACGAGAGAACTAAGAGCTCTCTAACTGTGTCCAGCTGGAACTATAACCGACTATACGGATACCAGGAGTAAACTGAGTTAATATCTTCACACAGCAAGCCTTTATATAAGACAAGACAAGACTCAGAAAGTAAGCACAGAAGGGGAACAAAGCACCATCAGCAGCTCTTCTTACCCGGAAGCTAGCTGAGGAAAGAGTCACTTGAAGACGTGTTACATAGAGCTAGTATGAGTGGGCGAGACCAAGAGACGGTAGGCTTGAAAGCTCAGACTATAAAATACCCACCTAATCTATCTAAGAATGCAGCTAAAAAGTTTAAACACGACACCCTGAGAAAAAACCAAGATATACTATTTACAGACCTTTATTTTAATATCACTAATGGCGCCTCAATGAATGACCTCATATTCTACACGAACAAAACAACAAAATGGCGCAACACCTTCTCAAGGATGCTTGCCATAATAACGACTAAAAACATCCCTTATGGCATAAAAATGATGACTGCACCATCCTACAGATGCAGAGCAGAACTAAGTATCACCATCTACAAATCGGGCATAGTACTGATACAAGCGGCAAACAGAGAACTGGAGAAATTTGCCAAGATATTCCAAATACTGAAAGATTCAATAGAAGACACAAGACACCAACTACACCAGATCCCACCAGGAGACACTCCTGTCTCTGATGATAACAACAGTGGAGTCATTAGATATAGGGGACACCATGCTCAAAGCTCGACACGAGAAGATAGTCCTGAGATAGCAAGATCCAAAGAGGTGAACACGACAGAAAGAATGGATAGATTTATCAATCAGACAAACAATGAACAGAACGGACCCCAAAGAGAAGAGCCGTCCTCGCTCAGGAACGAAGAAGCACCCATGGTAGAACATAAATCAAGCCCGAGAATAATGCCGTATGACAGCCAAGAAGTGGACGAGGGAGAAGATATCAGCCCCCCTACACCACCCTTGAGTAGAACACCACCACCATGCAGACGCTCACCCATAAACGCACCCTTGACAACACACTACGGAGCGATCAATGACGACACCCCCAATAGTAACGGAAGGAATAATCAAACAGGGGTTACAAATGAAAGGGATACTGAGAAAAGAACAGATCCGATATAAAGAAGAAGAACAAAATAAAAGCTCCGGAACAATAGATCTGCCTACCCTAAGAAATCACACCAGAACAGGAAAGATGTTATTATGCTCCAGAAACTGGTAAACAAGATGGCACAAATCACTATAAATACCTCACAGGCAATGGTTAAAATTGAGGAGACGATGATGAGCATTCACTCCAAGGTCACGCACATCCAAAATGTGATACACCGCTCACAAAGAAAGAGTAACGAAACGATCTGGCAGTTGAAACACAATGACAACAGACCGAATAGGGCAAAACCTTTATCAAAGGAGGAAACTCTGGCCTTAACACGATCGTATGGAATACCGGAACATGAGAGAGAGGAAAGAATCGAAACAGTACCACTTGACTCAAACAGAGCAACGAGAAAGAAGGATAGAACATCTAACCCTCATAATCTACGACAGGTACAATTAACAGCCACAGAGAATAGGAATGGAGACCTCAGCAACATAGAAAAACCATTGACATGTCTACTACTCAATTGTCGGTCGGCAACAAAACATGCGTCGGATATAGCTGACCTCATCATCAACAAGGATATTGATGTAGCAGTCCTTACTGAAACATGGCTTACGGAATCCTCATCCCCGATCATGGATCTCCTAGTACCACCCCAATTCAACATTCTGAGACTCGATAGACCCATAAAGTTAGGAGGAGGCATAGCCTGCATTCACAGATCCGATATTGAGGTCAAACAAATCCAAGCTGACCCCTTAGAATCAAGCGAATACCTAGGTCTTAATTTCAGAACAACTACCAAACAAAGATTTAACCTCCATTCTTTTTATCATCCACCAGGAGACAGCGAAAAGTTTACAGAGGAGCTAATGGAGATCATAACGACCAACTCTAATGACGGCGTCAATAATATATTTCTTGGCGACTTCAACTTACACTGGGAAGATCACAACGACAAACTGGTCAAATCGCTGAAAGATTTCCTTGCTGAACTGAACCTTACTCAACTATGCACACAACCCACACATTCGAAAGGAGCGACATTAGACTGGGTTATTGCGCGAAACAAAGATACAACAATCCTCGCTATAACGCCGTGCGACTGGTCGGATCATCATGCCATAACTTTCACGATACCTATAATGGTAAAAGGCACAACCAGACAACCCCTCAAGACCAAAAAATGGGTTAGAGACACAAGAGATGCAAACTTAGAGCTACTAGTGGAAAGCTGTGTAAGAGATCTAAAACCTCATAACAACCTGCAGAACGTAAACGAACTGACCGAACATTATATAACAACGGTCGAAAATATTGTCAATAACACCATGCCACTAAAACTGAAAAATATCTCGGAGAAGACAAAAAATCCATGGTTTAATGAATCGCTAAATGAAGAAAGACGTAAATTGAGAATGGCCGAAAGGAAATGGAGACAACACCCTTCATCCCCAGAGCTGAAAGCACTCAGAAAAATCAGAGGCCAATACAATAAAATGATCATCAAATCAAAACAGGAATTCATTCGGTCTGAACTGGACAGTGCTAAAAACAGACCACGAAAGCTCTTTGAAATCCTAAAGCAACAATCAAACAAATTAGCCAAATCTGCCCATGAGAACTCAAAAACACCCTTAACTTGTGAAGAATTCTCTACATTTTTCACAGAAAAGGCGAAATCATTAGAAGTAGAGCTCAAGGACGCCGTGACAAACACTCCCACTGAACAAATACCTACCGCCGTTACAACGGAGAGCACCATAACAACAAAAAATGAGGCAAGTTGGGATACGTTCGAACTATATGATCAGCACAGTATCGCCAAAACGCTGTCCAAAATAAAACCAAACAATCACTATCAAGATCCCCTTCCCGCAAAATGTGTAAAAGAAATCAATCACGTTGTGATTCCAATATGGACCGAAATTGTAAATGCCTCACTATCACAAGGGATCCTCCCAGACTGCCTAAAAACAGGTCAAGTTGCCCCCATAATCAAAAAACCCACAGCAGATAGATCAGACCCAAACAACTTTCGCCCAGTGACCAACATCCCACTACTGGCCAAACTAATAGAAAAATGCGTACAGAACCAACTAAGCCAACACATCACCAAGTTCTCATTGCTTGACGAATGCCAATCAGGATTCAGAGCCGGACACAGTACGGAAACAGCGATCCTTCATATTGTTGACGATGCGCTACAGGCACTTGACCAAAACAGAGCATGCCTACTGATTCTCCTCGATCTATCGTCGGCCTTCGACACCGTAAATCACGAAGCATTATTGTCCAGGTTACGGGACAGGATGGGTCTGACAGGAATTGTGCTGAAATGGTTCATCTCTTTTCTACAGAACAGATCACAACGATTCCTGGTCAACCAATCACTTTCACCTCCATGCCCTATTTCAATCGGAGTCCCTCAAGGATCAACGTTATCCCCAGATCTGTTTAACCTCTACGTTGAACCGCTCACAGAAATTCTCCAACAAGCACAGATATCGTATCACATGTATGCAGATGACACGCAAATATATCTAAAGATCTCTTCCCTAAAAGATCTGGAACGAGTGAACAAGGCTTTAAAAATGGCTCTGCAATGGTTAATCACCAACCAACTGAAACTTAACGCCGACAAAACCGAGTTCCTACTAATCTCACCAGCAAGGAGCCGTACGGAAATAAAGGAGTGGACGAAAGTGGTAACTGCACTAAACTGCACCCCAACATTAATCAAGTCAGCGAAATCTCTAGGAATCACTCTGGACGAGAATTTAGACATGAAAGCCCACATCAACTCAATGGCCAAGAATGCCCGATTCCACCTGAACTACTTAAGGAAACTGAAACCATTCATCTCAGAGGCGGATCTCAAATTAGCTATCCAATCCTTAGTTATTTCTAGGATTGAATACGGCTGCACCACCTTAGCGGGATTACCAAAAATGTCCACAGCACCATTGAAAGCATGCCTAAACGCGGCGGCAAGAATTATCACAGGATCCAGGAAATATGACCATATATCGCCACACCTGAAAGCTTTAAATTGGCTACCCTATGAAGCAAGAATCCAAATGAAGATAGCTTGTATCACCCATAAAGCGCTACACCACAACACTCCAGGATACCTAGCGAAGAAAATCGAGCTATCGGGAGGGAATCGACCAGCGAGGAGTACTGGAGAATTTCTATTACGGCCAGCCTTTTTCCACAAGAAAAAAACTTATGATAGAGCGTTCTCAGGAGCTGCCCCCAGAATATGGAATTCAATTCCTCCTATCATCAGGAAGATCCAAAATGTGGCATCATTTAAGCGAGAAGTAAAGAGCTTTCTGATGAAGAAATACACTACCTAGAATAGATCAGTCATGATCTGACAATTGACCTAAATTTCATACTTGTTTACACATTCTATCTCTGATAGAAATAGTTCCACCTCTCCCTTTATTTATCATTTACCTCTTATTATCTACCTCTTACTTGTTTTCCGTATAACTGTTTGATATATATGTCGACCTAGAATAGATTGATCACGTAATGTCAATGACCCAACTATTGTGATAGAAGTATACCCACCATTGACTATATTTATCATCTACCTCTTATCATCTACCTCATATTTGTTGTCTGTATAACTGTTGATATATATGTCTTTCCCTACGCCTTCATATGTTATTCGTTTTGATGCCCATATAACTGTTTTAGATACATGTCTGTTGCATACGCCTATATGTTAAGCGCTCTGATACCCACGGGTCTTGTTCGCGCTATACAAAACTTTCTAATAATAATAATAATAATAACAACAAACTACTATCCTTGTCATATGTAGCTGTAACTCCATTGTGCAACCCCATTATATACAGTCTGAAAAACACAGAATTTAGAAAAAACTTGAAGAAAACAAAGATTACAGGATAGTGAGGGCCACTGGGATTGCTCTACTCAGATGCCTTTGCACTTTCTGTGTAATTGTGAGTTTCTACAGTTCCCCTATAATCCAGTGTATGCTGCAAAATTTCGGAAGTGTAAAAATGTTTTTTTATGGTTTGCATATTAGTTAAATGGTGTACTATGGGTGCAACCTTTGTTTAAGACACTGTGCAAAATTAACACTTCACCTTTCAGCTATGGAGTGCTTTGTCTGGGTATAAAAGAAGTTGGGCATTTTCCCATGTCATACAGCTTATATTTTCTCAGTAAATAATTTGCATTTGTTGGCCAAAATAAACATCAGGATGTGTGAGAGTAATTATACGCAAATCCTCATAATATGTTGGCATTAGCCCTGCTAGCTCACAGTGCACCATCCTTAGCCCTAACCTGACAAGCTAACAAATGGATAGTGCAACCTCAGAACTTGACAACCCTGACTCCCCAAGGAAATCGTAGTAACACGTTTCATTTAGAACCACTTTGTTTGGTTACTCATGCATACCCAAAGAAATACACAAGAAATACTCAGCAAGGCATTTCAATATTTGTTGAAGCATTTTGATTCTGGTAAAAAAAAAAATGCTACAATATTTATTGGAAAGAAAAAGAATAATGTAATTAGCATTACGACAATGGTAAAGAAAAAGAACAATTCCACCCCTATGCTATAACAGAGAATATGTGCTTCCATATAAGTACGGTGTTGTATTGTACTCATACCTAGCACTACCTAACATAGTATGTTTAGGGAGGGTGAATCTGCAAAATCTCTGCAGGGTGATCTAACTCCCCATTACCTGAGCGTAAGTGTCATCAGGATGACCGTCTTGGTGAGGAGCTGGGCAGCATCTCTTGCACGGGTAAACAGGATTTGTAAAAATTGGAACCTCCTGAGGCTTGAGCCGGGAGTAGAGCAGAAACGCTGACCACTTTTAAAACTATATTGCTTGTGTTTTCAATACAGCTTCCGCTGCACTTACCCCCCCTGAGCACCTTGCGCTGCACAAACCCCCGGGAGGCCAGCTGAGCAATACGCTGCCACCGGAGAGTGTTTGTTTACTTTCGCCGCCATTGTGACCACATAGGCCACGCCCATCGGACAGGCCACGCCCCCTCACCCGTTCTCGCTACAAAAAGCGCGCTGAATACTAGCGCTGTCATTTGTAAAAATTGGAACCTCCTGAGGCTTGAGCCGGGAGTAGAGCAGAAACGCTGACCACTTTTAAAACTATATTGCTTGTGTTTTTAATACAGCTTCCGCTGCACTTACCCCCCCTGAGCACCTTGCGCAGCACAAACCCCCGGGAGGCCAGCTGAGCAATACGCTGCCACCGGAGAGTGTTTGTTTACTTTCGCCGCCATTGTGACCACATAGGCCACGCCCATCGGACAGGCCACGCCCCCTCACCCGTTCTCGCTACAAAAAGCGCGCTGAATACTAGCGCTGTCATTTGTAAAAATTGGAACCTCCTGAGGCTTGAGCCGGGAGTAGAGCAGAAACGCTGACCACTTTTAAAACTATATTGCTTGTGTTTTTAATACAGCTTCCGCTGCACTTACCCCCCCTGAGCACCTTGCGCTGCACAAACCCCCGGGAGGCCAGCTGAGCAATACGCTGCCACCGGAGAGTGTTTGTTTACTTTCGCCGCCATTGTGACCACATAGGCCACGCCCATCGGACAGGCCACGCCCCCTCACCCGTTCTCGCTACAAAAAGCGCGCTGAATACCAGCGCTGTCATTTGTAAAAATTGGAACCTCCTGAGGCTTGAGCCGGGAGTAGAGCAGAAACGCTGACCACTTTTAAAACTTTATTGCTTGTGTTTTTAATACAGCTTCCGCTGCACTTACCCCCCCTGAGCACCTTGCGCTGCACAAACCCCCGGGAGGCCAGCTGAGCAATACGCTGCCACCGGAGAGTGTTTGTTTACTTTCGCCGCCATTGTGACCACATAGGCCACGCCCATCGGACAGGCCACGCCCCCTCACCCGTTCTCGCTACAAAAAGCGCGCTGAATACTAGCGCTGTCATTTGTAAAAATTGGAACCTCCTGAGGCTTGAGCCGGGAGTAGAGCAGAAACGCTGACCACTTTTAAAACTATATTGCTTGTGTTTTTAATACAGCTTCCGCTGCACTTACCCCCCCTGAGCACCTTGCGCTGCACAAACCCCCGGGAGGCCAGCTGAGCAATACGCTGCCACCGGAGAGTGTTTGTTTACTTTCGCCGCCATTGTGACCACATAGGCCACGCCCATCGGACAGGCCACGCCCCCTCACCCGTTCTCGCTACAAAAAGCGCGCTGAATACCAGCGCTGTCATTTGTAAAAATTGGAACCTCCTGAGGCTTGAGCCGGGAGTAGAGCAGAAACGCTGACCACTTTTAAAACTTTATTGCTTGTGTTTTTAATACAGCTTCCGCTGCACTTACCCCCCCTGAGCACCTTGCGCTGCACAAACCCCCGGGAGGCCAGCTGAGCAATACGCTGCCACCGGAGAGTGTTTGTTTACTTTCGCCGCCATTGTGACCACATAGGCCACGCCCATCGGACAGGCCACGCCCCCTCACCCGTTCTCGCTACAAAAAGCGCGCTGAATACTAGCGCTGTCATTTGTAAAAATTGGAACCTCCTGAGGCTTGAGCCGGGAGTAGAGCAGAAACGCTGACCACTTTTAAAACTATATTGCTTGTGTTTTTAATACAGCTTCCGCTGCACTTACCCCCCCTGAGCACCTTGCGCTGCACAAACCCCCGGGAGGCCAGCTGAGCAATACGCTGCCACCGGAGAGTGTTTGTTTACTTTTGCCGCCATTGTGACCACATAGGCCACGCCCATCGGACAGGCCACGCCCCCTCACCCGTTCTCGCTACAAAAAGCGCGCTGAATACTAGCGCTGTCATTTGTAAAAATTGGAACCTCCTGAGGCTTGAGCCGGGAGTAGAGCAGAAACGCTGACCACTTTTAAAACTATATTGCTTGTGTTTTTAATACAGCTTCCGCTGCACTTACCCCTCCTGAGCACCTTGCGCTGCACAAACCCCCGGGAGGCCAGCTGAGCAATACGCTGCCACCGGAGAGTGTTTGTTTACTTTCGCCGCCATTGTGACCACATAGGCCACGCCCATCGGACAGGCCACGCCCCCTCACCCGTTCTCGCTACAAAAAGCGCGCTGAATACCAGCGCTGTCATTTGTAAACATTGGAACCTCCTGAGGCTTGAGCCGGGAGTAGAGCAGAAACGCTGACCACTTTTAAAACTTTATTGCTTGTGTTTTTAATACAGCTTCCGCTGCACTTACCCCCCCTGAGCACCTTGCGCTGCACAAACCCCCGGGAGGCCAGCTGAGCAATACGCTGCCACCGGAGAGTGTTTGTTTACTTTCGCCGCCATTGTGACCACATAGGCCACGCCCATCGGACAGACCACGCCCCCTCACCCGCCCTCGCTACAAAAAGCGCGCTGAATACTAGCGCTGTCATTTGTAAAAATTGGAACCTCCTGAGGCTTGAGCCGGGAGTAGAGCAGAAACGCTGACCACTTTTAAAACTATATTGCTTGTGTTTTTAATACAGCTTCCGCTGCACTTACCCCCCTGAGCACCTTGCGCTGCACAAACCCCCGGGAGGCCAGCTGAGCAATACGCTGCCACCGGAGAGTGTTTGTTTACTTTTGCCGCCATTGTGACCACATAGGCCACGCCCATCGGACAGGCTACGCCCCCTTCACGCACTTGCCGATTTGCTATCTATAAAAATGTGTCCATTCTGGAAGCGCAGCGGGCGCGACGTAGGCGCGCCGAAGGCGCGCTTAAGGCAAGCTCGTCTGCGCTCGTCGGCGCCGAGTCCGGGCCAGGGCCACACCATTTACAACCCAGACAAACCAGACCCTAGCCTACAGCTCTGCCGACCTCCACGACCTGAGACCCATGGAACATGACTGTCGAAGGTACGCTCTCGACACCACACCCCTTCCAGCCACTTGTCCAAAATGCCACGCACCCCTCCCCACAAGGCAGAGAGAACCCCTACGCCATGAATACCGTATGCTTCTTTTAAACTGTAGATCCCTCCCCAAACACAGTTTGGAATTATCCCTTTTACTAGAAGAACGCAAGCCAGACGCACTGTTTCTTACGGAAACATGGTTGACGTCTGACTCTGACCCTGACGTGGCTGCTGCTCTCCCCGCGGGGTATCAAATCACTCGTCAAGATCGCCCAGACGGCAGAGGGGGAGGACTTGCAATCATAGTAAAAGACCTATATCGCTGCCGACTCATTATGGAAAACATTCCAGATTGTGAAAACCTAGCTTTCACGCTGGAGTTTTCCCCAACCACTGCCTCTCGGGCACCTTGATATACCGCCCACCCGGCCCCCCGAAACAATTTCATAGTGGTCTTTCAGCAACAGTAGCACCTCGCGTCTGCACTGCTGCCAACTTCATTGTGTTAGGCGACCTTAATTTACACTTTGATTCACCATCAGACGCAACGGCCACTACCTTGACTGATGACCTGGCCGCACTACAACTTACACAACGAGTGAACTCTCCTACCCATACGAAGGGACACCTTTTGGACCCAGTATTTAGCAACTGCGCGGAGCTCTCAACCGAACCCCCTCTCCCCCTCCCCTGGACTGATCACTCCTTGGTGCCCCTCACCTGGCTCACTGAGAAACCCATTTTCCCTACCCCCCTGACCAGATACGCGAGATCGTGGGCACGGATACAAGTGGATGAATGGAAAAACAAATTACTGGAAAATCTCCCCTCAAATAACGAAGACCCTTGTCTGGCAAACCAGGAGTACGAAAGTTGGATTCTGCACTCCCTTGAGACCATCCTCCCCCTCAAGAAATCATCGGCTAAACGTTCCCACAAAACAGCCCCATGGTGTACGGAAGCCCTCAGAGACAAAAAGCGACACTGCCGAAAAGCAGAAAGAAAATGGCGCTCAAACTATTCTATGGAGGACAAAACCCGATATCGGGAAGAAATAAAAACTTATAAAGAGGAGATAAAAACTGCCCAAACAAAATACTTCTCTAATAAGATCCTAACCTCAAATTCCAAACCCAGGGAAATTTTCCAAACTCTACAGACCCTGATCAAACCACCCCTGTCCAGTGTACATGAGGAGAAATCAACCGCCCAATGTAAC